>NC_141760.1:111144909-113544909 GCF_982258835.1 Parasteatoda tepidariorum
GATTATAAAAGTAGTAGAAGCATTTTGTTACAAGCATTTATCTACCTACATCTATGATTTTAGTACAGCAAATAGTATCCATCTAAATATGTTTTGTTGTATTAAATTCGAATGATCGAATTCTCACGTATTCGTATTATAAACCGATTTTAATGGTTTTTAAAGGAGTAAACTTAAATATGCTTATTAATTATTAACTATTAAGTTACGAAATTAGACAAAAAACAAAAACGCACTTTCTTCGAATAAATGAAACTTTTTTGTTGTTGCTGATTGATATGGATTTTTGCACAAAGCAGCCGGAATTATGGAGAATAGGGTCCTAATAATTTAGTCTTATGTTTAGGATCCTTAATGTTAATTTTACTTATTGTTATTTCACTATTTCGTGGACTTTTCAAGCAAATCAGAACATTTTTGCACACTATTATAAAATTTGTTTTTCCAAGGAAAAGTTTCTTTTTTATTATTTCGTTAAGTAACTTTCGAACTCTTTTAATTGTAAGATGTGTAAATTTTTACACCGTTTTAAAGCTGGTAACTTTAAAATGACGAAATCGGTTGAACGGTTTCTGAGTTTTCCAATTTAAAAGAGCAATATACTTAAAATTTAATTTTCTTGTGAACTGCTCTCCAGATTTCATTCTAATTTTATAATTTTTCATTTTAAATAATTTTGTAATTTAAATTTTGCCATAAACAACAGAAAATAACAAATAATTATTAAAAAGTATTTTTTTCGTTAATTATCTTTAATTTAACGAGCTTCATAGGTAAGTGCAAAATTTTTTTAAAAATTGCTTTGCAATGAGTGTTAGCAATTAAAATAAGGCATTTGATTATTTTGCCAATTTTTAAGCTTTAAAAAGAAAACGCGTCTGTCAAAATCACTTAGTGGTTTGTTATCGATGTTAAACAAAGTCTGATAGTTTAAAAAATTCTTTTATCCTTATGTGGAAAAAGGCGTTTACATTTATGAGTTCGTATTAAAAGTTTTTAAAAAGTATAACCATAATATTTTTGAATTTAGTATGCTTAATTTTTATAAGTATATCACGCGTCTGTTGAGGCAAAAAAAATTTATTTCAAGTTTAATCAAGTTCTCTTCTGCCCTTTTTTTCCCGATGCCTCACCCCTTAATGAAAGATGAAAATGCTGTGTTATTTTGTTTATATAATGCAAATACCAAGAAAGAAAACTTAAACAAGTTCTTTTTAAAAATACTATAACTTTTTTGTTCTATGAAAAGTTTTAACTTAATATTTCGGAATATTAATTTCTAGTTCCATACAGTAGATAGAATAAAAAATATTTTTATAAAGATTTAATAAAAATAAAACCAAAACGGCGCATTTTTTGTTTCTATAGGGCCTTTTCGATTTGCATAAGACTTTGTCAAGCTGATTTTCTGATTAGTATACGTATAATAAATAATTATAAATAAAACAAACATCATTATCATAATTAAATCAAAGGTTAGACTCCGCAGGAGATTTTCATAGTTTTCCTTTCCATCAAACATTTCCTTTATTTTATCCCAATGCTTGATCTAGGAGTTCCTTTGTCTTCTGGTTTAGGTTCAAAATTACAAAACTAGGAATTTTCAACACTGGACATCAAATAAAATTAAAATCATATTCGTGACTGATTACAATTTCTAACGTAAATTATAATTACTTGTACTCGGTAAGCGTTTAGTAGCGAAGCAAGTTCGAACACTGCTCCTCAATGCAATTCGGACAAAGGACAATTAATATATGAAATCTGTTAATAGGTTTTTTATAACCGTCGTTGAACAGCCGACCCAATTTTGGGTTCACGACTAATAATGCTCAACTCCGTTGCCTTGTCATTTTGAACCAATCCAGAAGACAAGGAAACTCCTGGATCAGTACCCCCAGAGGTATGATTTTTATGAGAACATGGAGGACTTCGTGACTCGACAGACTTAACGCGCATCAGACACCATTTATTACACGGCCAGTCTTCGGTCGCGCATGCGTAGCCTCTTTACTTAGTAAATCTACCCGTGGTCGTTATGACATTTAGAACCTTGAGGATTAATGAATGCATTGTTTTTCTTATCTTGTCTACTTTTTGGTGCTCTCTATTTGGGTAACAAAAATAAACTGGGGGTTGAATTAGCTTTAAAATAAGATAGATATGATTTGCATAAACATGAAAGTTAAATCCATTTTTCTCAATGAATAGAGTTGGACCACATTCAACTAAAGTTTTTGCATTGTAGCTTTGTTTGTAAAGGAAGATCGTCAAGGGCAAAAACTGTTCTTGGCAGCATAGCCCCCCCCCTCACTAGAAAAAAAAACAAGTGGGTATACTCGGAATAGGTTAAGGGGTGGATCACCATTACTCCATTCATTTTCCTGTTTGGAAATGAAGGCATTGTCAGGAAAACACTGTGCGTGATATTGTTGACGGTCTTGCAACAATTACAGTTTTGCTCTGAAAACATCTCCAAAGTAATGTTTTCAGTGCGAATGCCTGTGATGGCAGTATGTGAGAGATTTTAATTCGGTATTATCTGAGTTGATATTTTTTTTTCTCCCTTCCCTTAAAAATAATTATATTTTGTGTATATTGTTATTGTTGACAACATTTTTATTGTTGTCTGATATTGTTGACTGTCATGTGCAGACCCTGACTAAGGCAGGGGCATATCTGACATTTTTAAACAAAATATCAGTACAGTGTAAAATTTGTAAGCTTTATGTTAGCTTCTTCATTAATCTGTCGTATTAACACAAAAATCTATATTTCGTAAATCCATTGCTTTTTAGGGTGGAATTCAGCTACATTTTCGCAATTACTATGGTCAAATTCAGCCAATGATATTTTTACATATCGTATCAAAGCCTGTATTTTTACAAATACTCCATTAAGTTTGGTTCTTCAATACTGAAGTAGTAAAGCAAGGGGGAGGGGCCTAAAAGAAGTATTTACGTCGAGCCTCAATTAGGCTAAACCAGGCCCTGGTCATGTGACAACTATAGTTTTGCTCTGAAAATTTCTTCGAGCTGATGTTTTCTGTGTTAACGCCTGTGACTGCAGGGTGTGAGAGATAGTTTAATATGGGATTATCTGAGTTGATATTTTTTTACCGTTCCCTTAAAAATAACAAAAATAATTATATTTTGTCTGGATGATTTATTAGTAAATTTTGACTATTACGGGTGGCTGCGACTAGTTGGTATTGCTTTTAAGTTTGCAATTTTTTTTATTGTACTTTGACCAATATGATTAATGCTGAGGCTAGAATAATTCAACTGATTTCCAACTAATTAATAAGGAAAAAAAACAAAAAAATTTAAACTTTAGTTTATAAAATTACTTTTAAATTTTTTTTCCAACAATGCCAATTTACCTCGAAAGGGAGAATGAACTCAAATTAGTAACCTAGATTGATGCATCACTACATGCTTGTTAGAAATAAGCACTTATAAATTTAGCAGTTACTTGAAACACTTAACAAGTCAGTAATTATAATTTTAATCTGAACACTAATAGTAATGAAATGGAGTTAGATGTTAACAAAAGTTTAAATATTTAGTTATCATCTAAGGGTAAATCGCCATTTAAAATGTATAATTAAGCTAGACACCTGCCCTATGCCGCATACCATAGTGTTCTCTTACATGAGGCAAATTGGAAATTTAGATTAGGAGTATTATTATTCACTAATATCCTGTGATGTCAAAAGTTATCCTAATACGGTTTCACGTACCAAACCACATAACATCTCCAGAGTAGGACTGTGGTTTAAGTCTCAGTGAAGACTTGAAGGTCACCCAACTTTAGATCAAAGGGCAACAGCTTGTCTGAAATGTAAAGGAGGCATTAGCGCAATGCTAATCACATTTCCACAACCATGCTGTTGGTTATGAAATTGTACACCCTTGACCATCTTGACCGTTTGGATACATCGGGCTGTTGCGTGAATGCTTAACTTAACTATCCATTCTACCTACCACAGCTGTGGATGATATTGGGTCGGTAAGTTCCAATTTTCTTAATTTTTAACGTTGCTTAAATGTTTTAGGCATAATGCTTTAGATCATTCTAAAGAGACTGATTTGTTTTCGAATGAATTTATGGTAATTTTCAGGTCATTAAAATGGAATGGTGAGTTGAGAATTTTCAGCGCTTCCTTCTTTCTGCTTCTAACTAAGGTTCTAAGGCAGCAATAGCTGCTCGGAACATTTGTGCTGTGCATGGATAGTGTGAAAATGATTTAAAAACTCTTGATTTAAAAATGGTCATTTTTACCTCACAGACACCAATCTTTCTGGCCTTCCAACTGAGTTTAATGAAGAGTGCTTAAACCTAGTTTTTCATGAAAACTAGCATCAAATGAAACCGCAGGAAAAATATCCACATTTAAAAAAAAAAAAGAAAAAAGAAAAGGTGAGATCTTAATTACCAACTCAGTTTATTTTAGGTAATAAAAAAATGCTGATTAGAAATTTGGAAACTTTCTCACGTTCTTCTTCTATTCAATGATTACATTTAAAGAGACGGAATAGCTCAATTCCAAAATTTTTTTTTAAAGTCTTCGTTTTTTTATCTTGCGTTTTTAGATTCGATAAAATGTATTTAAACCCTAACAATATGAATTAAATTCACATTTTTTAAAGAGTTTCAGCGCTATATTTCTATACAAAAATCGCATTATTTTGTTAAAAGCTCTAGTCCCTGGGGTATATATAGTCATAAGACCTTCATATGAATTGCTAAGATTTTCCCTTGCAGTTTTTTGTTGCTTTAATTAAGGAAATAAGAATTTCAATTAAGGAATTAGTACTTTTATAAGGATCTGCATTTGTAGAATAATAAAAAGCTTTGAAAGGTATAAAATCTTAAGCGCAATGGAAACTATAAGCTGTTTTAATAGAATTGTATTTCGAGGATATAAAACAGTTCAGAAAACTTCTTTGTTAGTCTACATACACTTTTGCCAGTAGAAAATTATCTTGATCGAGATTGCTTAACATAATGGAGAATTTATATAGCTAGAATATTACGTTCGTGTAATAATGGGAAATTAAGATTTAATAATGGTTTTGACAAGGTCTTTTTCCACCCCTTCAGCATTTGGAAAATTAGAATTCTGAAGAAACTAAGTGAACCATTTGAACAGTTTATTTTATTCAGTAGTTTTTTTCTGTTGAGTCTCAAAATGTACCTAGTCTCAAAATGTAACTGAATTTTTTTGTTGTTGATGTTTGATTTTCAAAGTTTTAAAAATGCTCTAAAATTTAAGAAACTTTATTAGTCTAATTTTTAAATACAAAAACTTTTTAAATTTGGTAACCAGGTGCATAAAGAGCTTTCAATGAGTAAGGAGAATTACTTAAAATAACGGAATTTAGTTTGTTAACATACTAGTACACAATGAGAAAAATTCTTTAGCTGACTGGTATTCCTTATATATATTTTCAAGATCTCTAATTACAAGTAAAACTATATTTTGAATTCTTAAACACAATTCAATAGTTACTAAAAAATCGGTATCTTATACTAAAATATAAAATCCAAATACAAGATTTTCAGTCATATTTCAAAAAATTGATTTTATAAATTACCTATAATACCGGAAAATCAGGATTGATATTTAATAATGGTTTTAAAAAGCTCTCTGCCCTCCACCTCAGCATTTGGAAAATTCTGAAGCAACTAAGGGAACCATTGGAACAGTTAATTCTTTAAATTTTGTTCTATTGAACCTAGTCACAAAGTTTCGCTCAAATTTTTTTGAAAGTTTTTAAATTAAATTTTAAGTAACTTTATTAGTCTAATATTTAAATGCAAAAAGTTTAAATTTGGAAACTGGGTGTAAAAGAGCTCTCAATGAATAAAAAGAATTACATAAAATAACGGAATTTAGTTCGTTAACCTACTATTAAACAATGAGAGAAATTCCTTAACCTTTGACGCAGAGGAGCCAGTTTCCCTTTTATGTATTTTTGACACTTAAATTGAAAGTAAAAATATATTTCGGTATATTTAATCATAAAATCAGTCTAATATTTAATAAAAATCTGTTAAATAATCTGAAATCTGTACTGAAATACATAATCCAAAAAGTAGTTTTAATTTCTTTTATTTATAGTCCAAAATTTAATATTTGATTTTGTTAATTAAGGAAACTTCAATGATTAACGACCATTTCTTAGATCTAATTAACTTAAAATATGTGTAAATTTAGAAATGAGCCGAGTTGGAAGAATTACCTTTACAGCAGAAACAAAAAAAAATGATGCGGCATTCTCTATTTAATAATCATAAATGATCAAAATTCTAACAATAATATTTTCAATTGTTTTGACTTTTATACCATATAATGAAAAAGTACGACATGTTTAATAAATATTCTGCGTCAGAGAATTGAGAACACTTCATTTATCGGAAATGTGTACACTTTAATCAGTAGATTGCTTATGAGAATTTATATAACTAGATTATTAAGTTCGAGTAATAATGAAAAACTAAGAATGAGATTTAATAATGGTTTTGAAAAGATCTCTTCCCTCAGTATTTAAAAAAGAATTCTGAAGAAAATAAGTAAACCATTTGAGCAGTTTATTTCATTCAGAAAATTTTGTTCTATTCAAACTAGTCACAAAATTTTACTAAAAAGTTTTGAAGTTTTTGAAAGTTTTAAAAATATTTTTTAAAAAAAATTTAAGAAGCTTTATTAGTCTAACCTTTAAATACAAAAACTTTTTAAATTTGGTAACAAAGTTCAAAAGAGCTTTCAATGAATAAAAAGAATTCGATAAAATGACGGAATTTAGTTTTTCAAACTACGAATACAAAACGAGAAAAATTCTTTAACCTTTGACGCAGATGGAACACCGGTTTTCCTTTTATATATATTTTTCAAGCTCTCTAATTACAAGTAAAAATATTTTTTGATACTTTTAATTCTAAAGACAGTTTAATAGTTATTGAAAAATCTGTTAGATTATCGGTACTTTATACTAGAATACAAAATCCAAATAAGAAATTTTCAGTCATATTTCAAAAATTTTATATTTCATTAATTACATAAATTTCAGTGACGAATAACTGTTTTAGTTCTAATTAACTGCAAATAAAAGAAAATTTGTAAATAATGGAAGTGAGAAGCGGTTTAAAAATTTGACCTTTTACAGGAGCAAAAAAATGCTGTCATTCTGTATATTATAATAAAAATTAAAATGCTTAATATATTTCCGTTCGTTTTGAACTTACAATACATTTAAAAGGTATGAAATAGATATAACATAACACAATTTTCTGACATTTTTTCCCTGTTGTCAGCGCACTTAATTGACTGCAAAAATCAAGTGGTAGCATCCACTTTTTCCTCACTCATTTCCATATTGTTATCAGCATTAAAAAAATGGTATTGTTTTTCTGTAAACATGTCTGTATCCCTAATTTAAAGGTATTTTTCTCTACTGCTATTATTACACTTTTAATTTAGGAGTTTAAAACTAAGAGAATTGCTTTTTTATTTTATTATAACAGCGTAATTCTGGGCTGCATTTTAAAATAAAGTTATTTAAAAAGATGTCTAATCTTATTAAGCGTATTATAATTATTTGGTGCAAACATTAATACATTGTTATAAGACTTAATGATCAGCTTCATGCACAATGTGATGCAAGCAAAAATGGTATTTAACATATCTGCCAGATTGATAAGCGAAAATATTAAATTACGGTCGTGAACTCAAATTTGCTTGAACAATATAAACGTTATAAAAAAAGATTACTAAGAAAAATTACTTTTGTTCAACTCTAAATCAAAATATTTATAATACCAATAGATAATATTTGGACGTGGGGACGAGGAGGCACAAGCGTAAGCAAACACAATTAGTTTTAGTACATATATGTTAAGTGAATAATTTTAACTAAAGAAAAGATAAACAGCAACTATTGCGATGAAATCATAGAGGTTTTTGAGCGGTAGCCGTTCGAACCCCGGCAGGGGTCAATTTTTCTAATTTTTTACATTTCTTTCTTTTCTTTTTTTCCACTACATTATTTATTTAATGTGTTTTTCGATATATTAAAGGATCCTATATGTAAAAAATAATTTTTTCTTATTCGAAATATTTTAAATAATGCTTAAAAACTGGAAAAATCCCGGAAAATTAGTTTATTTATATTATAATATTTTTTTTACACCTTTTGCAATATTTTCACGAAAGTTTAGCATCCGAAATCTGTTCTATGTTTAAAATCAAGCGTCTTTCTTTTTGAAAGAGCGCATGAAGGAATAAATAATAAAATAAAATAAAATGGCGGGACAAAAGGTTCGAATTTCAAGTCCGTCTAACTCCTTTTAATATGAAGTTATAATTTTCAAATTCGGACGGAAAGTTGTCCTCTATGAGCCGCACCAGCCTACAAAGAAAAAATTTTATAGACCTATTAGGAGGGTCGCAAAGGCCCCTTATGTATTTTGTTTAGCAAACCGGAAGAGGGTACTTGAATCTATGTGGTAACCCGATCCCCGTATAAACGTGGTTCAACTGATAAGACCACGTGTTAGTGACTTACGCCTCAAGCGATGGGGTGCAGGTTCGAACCCCGGCTGAGGTAAATTTTTCTAAATTTTTCCATTTTTTTCTTTTCTTTTTTTCCATTATATTATTTTTTTAATGTGTTTTTCGATATAATAAATGATCCTATAAGTGAAAAATAATTTTTTCTTATTCGAAAAATTTCAAATAATGCTTAAAAACTGGAAAAATCCCGGAAATAAGATTATTTATATTATAATATTTTTTTTTGCACCTTTTACAATATTTTCACGAAAGTTTAGCATCCGCAATGTGTTCTATGTTTAAAATCAAGCGTCTTTCTTTTTGAAAGAACGCATGAAGGAATAAATAATAAAATAAAATAAAATGGCGTGAAAAAGGTTCGAATTTCAAGTCCGTCTAACTCCCTTTAATATGAAGTTATAATTTTCACATTCGGACGGAAAGTTGTCCTCTATGAGCCGCACCAGCCTACAAAGAAAAATTTTTATAGACCTATTAGGAGGGCCGCAAACGCCCCTTATGTATTTTGTTTAGCAAACCGGAAGAGGGTACTTGAATCTATGTAGTAACCCGATCCCCGTATAAACGTGGTTCAACGGATAAGACCGCGTGCTAGTGATTTACGCCTCAAGCGATGGGGTGCAGGATCGAACCCCGGCTGAGGTCAATTTTTCTAATTTTTTCCATTTTTTTCTTTTCTTTTTTTCCATTATATTATTTATTTAATGTGTTTTTCGATATATTAAATGATCCTATAAGTGAAAAATAATTTTTTCTTATTCGAAAAATTTCAAATAATGCTTAAAAACTGGAAAAATCCCGGAAATAAGATTATTTATATTATAATATTTTTTTTTGCACCTTTTACAATATTTTCACGAAAGTTTAGCATCCGAAATGTGTTCTATGCTTAAAATCAAGCGTCTTTCTTTTTGAAAGAACGCATGAAGGAATAAATAATAAAATAAAATAAAATGGCGGGAAAAAGGTTCGAATTTCAAGTCCGTCTAACTCCCTTTAATATGAAGTTATAATTTTCAAATTCGGACGGAAAGTTGTCCTTTATGAGCCGCACCAGCCTACAAAGAAAAATTTTTATAGACCTATTAGGAGGGCCGCAAACGCCCCTTATGTATTTTGTTTAGCAAACTGGAAGAGGCTACTTGAATCTATGAAGTAACCCGATCCCCGTATAAACGTGGTTCAACTGATAAGACCGCGTGTTAGTGACTTACGCCTCAAGCGATGGGGTGCAGGTTCGAACACCGGCTGAGGTCAATTTTTCTAATTTTTTCCATTTTTTTCTTTTCTTTTTTTCCATTATATTATTTATTTAATGTGTTTTTCGATATAATAAATGATCCTATAAGTGAAAAATAATTTTTTCTTATTCGAAAAATTTCAAATAATGTTTAAAAACTGGAAAAATCCCGGAAATAAGATTATTTATATTATAATATTTTTTTTTGCACCTTTTACAATATTTTCACGAAAGTTTAGCATCCGAAATGTGTTCTATGCTTAAAATCAAGCGTCTTTCTTTTTGAAAGAACGCATGAAGGAATAAATAATAAAATAAAATAAAATGGCGGGAAAAAGGTTCGAATTTCAAGTCCGTCTAACTCCCTTTAATATGAAGTTATAATTTTCAAATTCGGACGGAAAGTTGTCCTTTATGAGCCGCACCAGCCTACAAAGAAAAATTTTTATAGACCTATTAGGAGGGCCGCAAACGCCCCTTATGTATTTTGTTTAGCAAACTGGAAGAGGCTACTTGAATCTATGAAGTAACCCGATCCCCGTATAAACGTGGTTCAACTGATAAGACCGCGTGTTAGTGACTTACGCCTCAAGCGATGGGGTGCAGGTTCGCACCCCGGCAGAGGTCAATTTTTCTAATTTTTTCCATTTTTTTCTTTTCTTTTTTTCCACTACATTATTTATTTAATGTGTTTTTCGATATATTAAAGGATCCTATATGTAAAAAATAATTTTTTCTTATTTGAAATATTTTAAATAATGCTTAAAAACTGGAAAAATCCCGGAAAATTAGTTTATTTATATTATAATATTTTTTTTACACCTTTTGCAATATTTTTACGAAAGTTTAGCATCCGAAATGCGTTCTATGTTTAAAATCAAGCGTCTTTCTTTTGAAAGAACGCATGAAGGAATAAAAAATAAAATAAAATAAAATGGCGGGAAAAAGGTTCGAATTTCAAGTCCGTCTAACTCCCTTTAATATGAAGTTATAATTTTCAAATTCGGACGGAAAGTTGTCCTCTATGAGCCTTATCAGCCTACAAAGAAAAATTTTTATAGACCTATTAGGAGGGCCGCAAACGCCCCTTATGTATTTTGTTTAGCAAACCGGAAGAGGGTACTTGAATCTATGTAGTAACCCGATCCCCGTATAAACGTGGTTCAACGAATAAGACCGCGTGTTAGTGACTTACGCCTCAAGCGATGGGGTGCAGGTTCGAACCCCGGCTGAAGTCAGTTTTTCTAATTTTTTCCATTTTTTTCCTTTCTTTTTTTCCATTACATTATTTATTTAATGTGTTTTTCGATATATTAAAGGATCCTATATGTAAAAAATAATTTTTTCTTATTCCAAAAATTTCAAATAATGCTTAAAAACTGGAAAAATCCCGGAAAATTAGTTTATTTATATTATAATATTTTTTTTGCACCTTTTACAATATTTTCACGAAAGTTTAACATCCGAAATGTGTTCTATGTTTAAAATCAAGCGTCTTTCTTTTTGAAAGAACGCATGAAGGAATAAATAATAAAATAAAATAAAATGGCGGGAAAAAGGTTCGAATTTCAAGTCCGTCTAACTTCCTTTAATATGAAGTTATAATTTTCAAATTCGGACGGAAAGTTGTCCTCTATGAGCCGCACCAGCCTACAAAGAAAAAATTTTATAGACCTATTAGGAGGGCCGCAAACGCCCCTTATGTATTTTGTTTAGCAATCCGGAAGAGGATACTTGAATCTATGTAGTAACCCGATCCCCGTATAAACGTGGCTCAACGGATAAGACCGCGTGCAAGTGACTTACGCCTCAAGCGATGGGGTGCTGGTTCGAACCCCGGTAGGGGTCAATTTTTCTAATTTTTTAAATTTTTTTCCTTTCTTTTTTTCCATTACATTATTTATTTAATGTGTTTTTCGATATATTAAAGGATCCTATATGTAAAAAATAATTTTTTCTTATTCGAAAAATTTCAAATAATGCTTAAAAACTGGAAAAATCCCGGAAAATTAGTTTATTTATATTATAATATTTTTTTTTACACCTTTCGCAATATTTTCACGAAAGTTTAGCATCCGAAATTTGTTCTATGTTTAAAATCAAGCGTCTTTCTTTTTGAAAGAGCGCATGAAGGAATAAATAATAAAATAAAATAAAATGGCGGGAAAAAGGTTCGAATTTCAAGTCCGTCTAACTCCCTTTAATATGAAGTTATAATTTTCAAATTCGGACTGAAAGTTGTCCAATATGAGCCGCACCAGCCTACAAAGAAAAAATTATATAGACCTATTAGGAGGGCCGCAAACTCCCCTTATGTATTTTGTTTAGCAAACCGGAAGAGGGTACTTGAATCTATGTAGTAACCCGATCCCCGTATAAACGTGGTTCAACGGATAAGACCGCGTGCTAGTGACTTACGCCTCAAGCGATGGGGTGCTGGTTCGAACCCCGGCAGGGGTCAATTTTTCTAATTTTTTACATTTTTTTCTTTTCTTTTTTTCCACTACATTATTTATTTAATGTGTTTTTCGATATATTAAAGGATCCTATATGTAAAAAATAATTTTTTCTTATTTGAAATATTTTAAATAATGCTTAAAAACAGGAAAAATCCCGGAAAATTAGTTTATTTATATTATAATATTTTTTTTACACCTTTTGCAATATTTTTACGAAAGTTTAGCATCCGAAATCTGTTCTATGTTTAAAATCAAGCGTCTTTCTTTTTGAAAGAGCGCATGAAGGAATAAATAATAAAATAAAATAAAATGGCGTGAAAAAGGTTCGAATTTCAAGTCCGTCTAACTCCCTTTAATATGAAGTTATAATTTTCAAATTCGGACGGAAAGTTGTCCTCTATGAGCCGCACCAGCCTACAAAGAAAAATTTTTATAGACCTATTAGGAGGGCCGCAAACGCCCCTTATGTATTTTGTTTAGCAAACCGGAAGAGGGTACTTGAATCTATGTAGTAACCCGATCCCCGTATAAACGTGGTTCAACGGATAAGACCGCGTGCTAGTGACTTACGCCTCAAGCGATGGGGTGCAGGATTGAACCCCGGCTGAGGTCAATTTTTCTAATTTTTTCCATTTTTTTCTTTTCTTTTTTTCCATTATATTATTTATTTAATGTGTTTTTCGATATATTAAAGGATCCTATAAGTAAAAAATAATTTTTTCTTATTCGAAAAATTTCAAATAACGCTTAAAAACTGGAAAAATCCCGGAAATTAGATTATTTATATTATAATATTTTTTTTTGCACCCTTTACAATATTTTCACGAAAGTTTAGCATCCGAAATGTGTTCTATGTTTAAAATCAAGCGTCTTTCTTTTTGAAAGAACGCATGAAGGAATAAATAATAAAATAAAATAAAATGGCGGGAAAAAGGTTCGAATTTCAAGTCCGTCTAACTCCCTTTAATATGAAGTTATAATTTTCAAATTCGAGCGGAAAATTGTCCTTTATGAGCCGCACCAGCTACAAAGAAAAATTTTTATAGACCTATTAGGAGGGCCGCAAACGCCCCTTATGTACTTTTTTTAGCAAACCGGAAGAGGGTACTTGAATCTATGTAGTAACCCGATCCCCGTATAAACGTGGTTCAACGGATAAGACCGCGTGTTAGTGACTTACGCCTCAAGCGATGGGGTGCAGGTTCGAAACCCGGCTGAAGTCAATTTTTCTAATTTTTTCCATTTTTTCCCTTTCTTTTTTTCCATTACATTATTTATTTAATGTGTTTTTCGATATATTAAAGGATCCTATATGTAAAAAATAATTTTTTCTTATTCCAAAAATTTCAAATAATGCTTAAAAACTGGAAAAATCCCGGAAAATTAGTTTATTTATATTATAATATTTTTTTTACACCTTTTGCAATATTTTCACGAAAGTTTGGCATCCGAAATCTGTTCTATGTTTAAAATCAAGCGTCTTTCTTTTTGAAAGAGCGCATGAAGGAATAAATAATAAAATAAAATAAAATGGCGGGAAAAAGGTTCGAATTTCAAGTCCGTCTAACTTCCTTTAATATGAAGTTATAATTTTCAAATTCGGACGGAAAGTTGTCCTCTATGAGCCGCACCAGCCTACAAAGAAAAAATTTTATAGACCTATTAGGAGGGCCGCAAACGCCCCTTATGTATTTTGTTTAGTAATCCGGAAGAGGGTACTTGAATCTATGTAGTAACCCGATCCCCGTATAAACGTGGCTCAACGGATAAGACCGCGTGCTAGTGACTTACGCCTCAAGCGATGGGGTGCTGGTTCGAACCCCGGTAGGGGTCAATTTTTCTAATTTTTTAAATTTTTTTCTTTTCTTTTTTTCCATTACATTATTTATTTAATGTGTTTTTCGATATATTAAAGGATCCTATATGTAAAAAATAATTTTTTCTTATTCGAAAAATTTCAAATAATGCTTAAAAACTGGAAAAATCCCGGAAAATTAGTTTATTTATATTATAATATTTTTTTTTACACCTTTTGCAATATTTTCACGAAAGTTCAGCATCCGAAATATGTTCTATGTTTAAAATCAAGCGTCTTTCTTTTTGAAAGAGCGCATGAAGGAATAAATAATAAAATAAAATAAAATGGCGGGAAAAAGGTTCGAATTTCAAGTCCGTCTAACTCCCTTTAATATGAAGTTATAATTTTCAAATTCGGACGGAAAGTTGTCCTCTATGAGCCGCACCAGCCTACAAAGAAAAAATTTTATAGACCTATTAGGAGGGCCGCAAACGCCCCTTATGTATTTTGTTTAGCAAACCGGAAGAGGGTACTTGAATCTATGTAGTAACCCGATCCCCGTGTAAACGTGGTTCAACGGATAAGACCGCGTGCTAGTGACTTACGCCTCAAGCGATGGGGTGCAGGTTCGAACCCCGGCTGAGATCAATTTTTCTAATTTTTTCCATTTTTTCCATTTCTTTTTTTCCATTACATTATTTATTTAATGTGTTTTTCAATATATTAAAGGATCCTATAAGTGAAAAATAATTTTTTCTTTTTCGAAAAATTTCAAATAATGCTTAAAAACTGGAAAAATCCCGGAAATAAGATTATTTATATTATAATATTTTTTTTTGCACCTTTTACAATATTTTCACGAAAGTTTAGCATCCGAAATGTGTTCTATGTTTAAAATCAAGCGTCTTTCCTTTTGAAAGAACGCATGAAGGAATAAAAAATAAAATAAAATAAAATGGCGGGAAAAAGGTTCGAATTTCAAGTCCGTCTAACTCCCTTTAATATGAAGTTATAATTTTCAAATTCAGACGGAAAGTTGTCCTCTATGAGCCTTATCAGCCTACAAAGAAAATTTTTTATAGACCTATTAGGAGGGCCGCAAACGCCCCTTATGTATTTTGTTTAGCAAACCGGAAGAGGGTACTTGAATCTATGTAGTAACCCGATCCCCGTATAAACGTGGTTCAACGGATATGACCGCGTGCTAGTGACTTACGCCTCAAGCGAAGGGGTGCTGGTTCGAACCCCGGCAGGGGTCAATTTTTCCAATTTTTTACTTTTTTTTCTTTTCTTTTTTTCCATTACATTATTTATTTAATGTTTTTTTCGATATATTAAAGGATCCTATATGTAAAAATTAATTTTTTCTTATTCGAAATATTTTAAATAATGCTTAAAAACTGGAAAAATCCCGGAAAATTAGTTTATTTATATTATAATATTTTTTTTACACCTTTTGCAATATTTTCACGAAAGTTTGGCATCCGAAATCTGTTCTATGTTTAAAATCAAGCGTCTTTCTTTTTGAAAGAGCGCATGAAGGAATAAATAATAAAATAAAATAAAATGGCGGGAAAAAGGTTCGAATTTCAAGTCCGTCTAACTTCCTTTAATATGAAGTTATAATTTTCAAATTCGGACGGAAAGTTGTCCTCTATGAGCCGCACCAGCCTACAAAGAAAAAATTTTATAGACCTATTAGGAGGGCCGCAAACGCCCCTTATGTATTTTGTTTAGTAATCCGGAAGAGGGTACTTGAATCTATGTAGTAACCCGATCCCCGTATAAACGTGGCTCAACGGATAAGACCGCGTGCTAGTGACTTACGCCTCAAGCGATGGGGTGCTGGTTCGAACCCCGGTAGGGGTCAATTTTTCTAATTTTTTAAATTTTTTTCTTTTCTTTTTTTCCATTACATTATTTATTTAATGTGTTTTTCGATATATTAAAGGATCCTATATGTAAAAAATAATTTTTTCTTATTCGAAAAATTTCAAATAATGCTTAAAAACTGGAAAAATCCCGGAAAATTAGTTTATTTATATTATAATATTTTTTTTTACACCTTTTGCAATATTTTCACGAAAGTTCAGCATCCGAAATATGTTCTATGTTTAAAATCAAGCGTCTTTCTTTTTGAAAGAGCGCATGAAGGAATAAATAATAAAATAAAATAAAATGGCGGGAAAAAGGTTCGAATTTCAAGTCCGTCTAACTCCCTTTAATATGAAGTTATAATTTTCAAATTCGGACGGAAAGTTGTCCTCTATGAGCCGCACCAGCCTACAAAGAAAAAATTTTATAGACCTATTAGGAGGGCCGCAAACGCCCCTTATGTATTTTGTTTAGCAAACCGGAAGAGGGTACTTGAATCTATGTAGTAACCCGATCCCCGTGTAAACGTGGTTCAACGGATAAGACCGCGTGCTAGTGACTTACGCCTCAAGCGATGGGGTGCAGGTTCGAACCCCGGCTGAGATCAATTTTTCTAATTTTTTCCATTTTTTCCATTTCTTTTTTTCCATTACATTATTTATTTAATGTGTTTTTCAATATATTAAAGGATCCTATAAGTGAAAAATAATTTTTTCTTTTTCGAAAAATTTCAAATAATGCTTAAAAACTGGAAAAATCCCGGAAATAAGATTATTTATATTATAATATTTTTTTTTGCACCTTTTACAATATTTTCACGAAAGTTTAGCATCCGAAATGTGTTCTATGTTTAAAATCAAGCGTCTTTCCTTTTGAAAGAACGCATGAAGGAATAAAAAATAAAATAAAATAAAATGGCGGGAAAAAGGTTCGAATTTCAAGTCCGTCTAACTCCCTTTAATATGAAGTTATAATTTTCAAATTCAGACGGAAAGTTGTCCTCTATGAGCCTTATCAGCCTACAAAGAAAATTTTTTATAGACCTATTAGGAGGGCCGCAAACGCCCCTTATGTATTTTGTTTAGCAAACCGGAAGAGGGTACTTGAATCTATGTAGTAACCCGATCCCCGTATAAACGTGGTTCAACGGATAAGACCGCGTGCTAGTGACTTACGCCTCAAGCGATGGGGTGCTGGTTCGAACCCCGGCAGGGGTCAATTTTTCCAATTTTTTACTTTTTTTTCTTTTCTTTTTTTCCATTACATTATTTATTTAATGTTTTTTTCGATATATTAAAGGATCCTATATGTAAAAATTAATTTTTTCTTATTCGAAATATTTTAAATAATGCTTAAAAACTGGAAAAATCCCGGAAAATTAGTTTATTTATATTATAATACTTTTTTTTACACCTTTTGCAATATTTTCACGAAAGTTTAGCATCCGAAATCTGTTCTATGTTTAAAATCAAGCGTCTTTCTTTTTGAAAGAGCGCATGAAGGAATAAATAATAAAATAAAATAAAATGGCGGGAAAAAGGTTCAAATTTCAAGTCCGTCTAACTCCCTTTAATATGAAGTTATAATTTTTTCAAATTCGGACGGAAAGTTGTCCTCTATGAGCCGCACCAGCCTACAAAGAAAAAATTTTATAGACCTATTAGGAGGGAGGCAAACGCCCCTTATGTATTTTGTTTAGCAAACCGGAAGAGGGTACTTGAATCTATGTAGTAACCCGATCCCCGTATAAACGTGGTTCAACGGATAAGACCGCGTGCTAGTGACTTACGCCTCAAGCGATGGGGTGCAGGTTCGAACCCCGGCTGAGGTCAATTTATCTAATTTTTTCCATTTTTTTCTTTTCTTTTCTCCATTATATTATTTATTTAATGTGTTTTTCGATATATTAAAGGATCCTATAAGTAAAAAATAATTTTTTCTTATTCGAAAAATTTCAAATAACGCTTAAAAACTGGAAAAATCCCGGAAATTAGATTATTTATATTATAATATTTTTTTTTGCACCCTTTACAATATTTTCACGAAAGTTTAGCATCCGAAATGAGTTCTATGTTTAAAATCAAGCGTCTTTCCTTTTGAAAGAACGCATGAAGGAATAAATAATAAAATAAAATAAAATGGCGGGAAAAAGGTTCAAATTTCAAGTCCGTCTAACTCCCTTTAATATGAAGTTATAATTTTCAAATTCAGATGAAAAGTTGTCCTCTATGAGCCTTATCAGCCTACAAAGAAAATTTTTTATAGACCTATTAGGAGGGCCGCAAACGCCCCTTATGTATTTTGTTTAGCAAACCGGAAGAGGGTACTTGAATCTATGTAGTAACCCGATCCCCGTATAAACGTGGTTCAACGGATAAGACCGCGTGCTAGTGACATACGTCTCAAGCGATGGGGTGCAGGTTCGAACCCCGGCTGAGGTCAATTTCTCTAATTTTTTCCATTTTTTTCTTTTCTTTTTTCCATTATATTATTTATTTAATGTGTTTTTCGATATATTAAAGGATCCTATAAGTAAAAAATAATTTTTTCTTATTCGAAAAATTTCAAATAACGCTTAAAAACTGGAAAAATCCCGGAAATTAGATTATTTATATTATAATATTTTTTTTTGCACCCTTTACAATATTTTCACGAAAGTTTAGCATCCGAAATGAGTTCTATGTTTAAAATAAAGCGTCTTTCCTTTTGAAAGAACGCATGAAGGAATAAATAATAAAATAAAATAAAATGGCGGGAAAAAGGTTCGAATTTCAAGTCCGTCTAACTCCCTTTAATATGAAGTTATAATTTTCAAATTCGGACGGAAAGTTGTCCTTTATGAGCCGCACCAGCCAACAAAGAAAAATTTTTATAGACCTATTAGGAGGGCCGCAAACGCCCCTTATGTATTTTGTTTAGCAAACCGGAAGAGGCTACTTGAATCTATGTAGTAACCCGATCCCCGTATAAACGTGGTTCAACGGATAAGACCGCGTGCTAGTGACTTACGCCTCAAGCGATGGGGTGCTGGTTCGAACCCCGGTAGGGGTCAATTTTTCCAATTTTTTACATTTTTTTCTTTTCTTTTTTTCCGTTACATTATTTATTTAATGTGTTTTTCGATATATTAAAGGATTCTATAAGTAAAAAATAATTTTTTCTTATTCGAAAAATTTCAAATAACGCTTAAAAACTGGAAAAATCCCGGAAATTAGATTATTTATATTATAATATTTTTTTTTGCACCCTTTACAATATTTTCACGAAAGTTTAGCATCCGAAATGAGTTCTATGTTTAAAATCATGCGTCTTTCTTTTTGAAAGAACGCATGAAGGAATAAATAATAAAATAAAATAAAATGGCGGGAAAAAGGTTCGAATTTCAAGTCCGTCTAACTCCCTTTAATATGAAGTTATAATTTTCAAATTCGGACGGAAAGTTGTCCTTTATGAGCCGCACCAGCCTACAAAGAAAATTTTTTATAGACCTATTAGGAGGGCCGCAAACGCCCCTTATGTATTTTGTTTAGCAAACCGGAAGAGGCTACTTGAATCTATGTAGTAACCCTATCCCCGTATAAACGTGGTTCAACGGATAAGACCGCGTGGTAGTGACTTACGCCTCAAGCGATGGGGTGCTGGTTCGAACCCCGGCAGGGTCAATTTTTCTAATTTTTTACATTTTTTTCTTTTCTTTTTTTCCATTACATTATTTATTTAATGTGTTTTTCGATATATTAAAGGATCCTATATGTAAAAAATAATTTTTTCTTATTCGAAATATTTTAAATAATGCTTAAAAACTGGAAAAATCCCGGAAAATTAGTTTATTTATATTATAACATTTTTTTTACACCTTTTGCAATATTTTCACGAAAGTTTAGCATCCGAAATCTGTTCTACGTTTAAAATCAAGCGTCTTTCTTTTTGAAAGAGCGCATGAAGGAATAAATAATAAAATAAAATAAAATGGCGGGAAAAAGGTTCGAATTTCAAGTCCGTCTAACTCCCTTTAATATGAAGTTATAATTTTCAAATTCGGACGGAAAGTTGTCCTCTATGAGCCGCACCAGCCTACAAAGAAAATTTTTTATAGACCTATTAGGAGGGCCGCAAACGCCCCTTATGTATTTTGTTTAGGAAACCGGAAGAGGGTACTTGAATCTATGTAGTAACCCGATCCCCGTATAAACGTGGTTCAACGGATAAGACCGCGTGTTAGTGATTTACGCCTCAAGCGATGGGGTGCAGGTTCGAACCCCGGCTGAGGTCAATTTTTCTAATTTTTTCCATTTTTTTCTTTTCTTTTTTTCCATTATATTATTTATTTAATATGTTTTTCGATATATTAAATGATCCTATAAGTGAAAAATAATTTTTTCTTATTCGAAAAATTTCAAATAATGCTTAAAAACTGGAAAAATCCTGGAAATAAGATTATTTATATTATAATATTTTTTTTACACCTTTTGCAATATTTTCACGAAAGTTTAGCATCCGAAATGTGTTCTATGTTTAAAATCAAGCGTCTTTCTTTTTGAAAGAGCGCATGAAGGAATAAATAATAAAATAAAATAAAATGGCGGGAAAAAGGTTCGAATTTCAAGTCCGTCTAACTCCCTTTAATATGAAGTTATAATTTTCAAATTCGGACGGAAAGTTGTCCTTTATGAGCCGCACCAGCCAACAAAGAAAATTTTTTACAGACCTATTAGGAGGGCCGCAAACGCCCCTTATGTATTTTGTTTAGCAAACCGGAAGAGGCTACTTGAATCTATGTAGTAACCCGATCCCCGTATAAACGTGGTTCAACGGATAAGACCGCGTGCTAGTGACTTACGCCTCAAGCGATGGGGTGCTGGTTCGAACCCCGGCAGGGGTCAATTTTTCTAATTTTTTACATTTTTTTCTTTTTTTTTTCCATTACATTATTTATTTAATGTGTTTTTCGATATATTAAAGGGTCCTATATGTAAAAAATAATTTTTTCTTATTCGAAAAATTTCAAATAATGCTTAAAAACTGGAAAAATCCCGGAAAATTAGTTTATTTATATTACAATATTTTTTTTACACCTTTCACAATATTTTCACGAAAGTTCAGCATCCGAAATGTGTTCTATGTTTAAAATCAAGCGTCTTTCTTTTTGAAAGAACGCATAAAGGAATAAATAATAAAATAAAATAAAATGGCGGGGAAAAGGTTCGAATTTCAAGTCCGTCTAACTCCCTTTAATATGAAGTTATAATTTTCAAATTCGGACGGAAAGTTGTCCTTTATGAGCCGCACCAGCCTACAAAGAAAAATTTTTATAGACCTATTAGGAGGGCCGCAAGCGCCCCTTATGTATTTTGTTTAGCAAACCGGAAGAGGCTACTTGAATCTATGTAGTAACCCGATCCCCGTATAAACGTGGTTCAACGGATAAGACCGCGTGTTAGTGACTTACGCCTCAAGCGATTGGATGCAGGTTCGAAGCCCGGCTGAGGTCAATTTTTCTAATTTTTTCCATTTTTTTCTTTTCTTTTTTTCCATTATATTATTAATTTAATGTGTTTTTCGATATATTAAATGATCCTATAAGTGAAAAATAATTTTTTCTTATTCGAAAAATTTCAAATAATGCTTAAAAACTGGAAAAATCCCGGAAATAAGATTATTTATATTATAATATTTTTTTTGCACCTTTTACAATATTTTCACGAAAGTTTAGCATCCGAAATGTGTTTTATGTTTAAAATCAAGCGTCTTTCTTTTTGAAAGAACGCATGAAGGAATAAATAATAAAATAAAATAAAATGGCGGGAAAAAGGTTCGAATTTCAAGTCCGTCTAACTCCCTTTAATATGAAGTTATAAATTTCAAATTCGGACGGAAAGTTGTCCTCTATGAGCCGCACCTGCCTACAAAGAAAATTTTTTATAGACCTATTAGGAGGGCCGCAAACGCCCCTTATGTATTTTGTTTAGCAAACCGGAAGAGGCTACTTGAATCTATGTAGTAACCCGATCCCCGTATAAACGTGGTTCAACGGATAAGACCGCGTGTTAGTGACTTACGCCTCAAGCGATGGGGTGCAGGTTCGAACCCCGGCTGAGGTCAATTTTTCTAATTTTTTCCATTTTTTTCTTTTCTTTTTTTCCATTATATTATTTATTTAATGTGTTTTTCAATATATTAAATGATCCTATAAGTGAAAAATAATTTTTTCTTATTCGAAAAATTTCAAATAATGCTTAAAAACTGGAAAAATCCCGGAAATAAGATTATTTATACTATAATATTTTTTTTTACAACTTTTGCCATATTTTCACGAAAGTTTAGCATCCGAAATGTGTTCTATGTTTAAAATCAAGCGTCTTTCTTTTTGAAAGAGCGCATGAAGGAATAAATAATAAAATAAAATAAAATGGCGGGAAAAAGGTTCGAATTTCAAGTCCATCTAACTCCCTTTAATATGAAGTTATAATTTTCAAATTCGGACGGAAAGTTGTCCTTTATGAGCCGCACCAGCCTACAAAGAAAAATTTTTATAGACCCATTAGGAGGGCCGCAAACGCCCCTTATGTATTTTGTGTAGCAAACCGGAAGAGGCTACTTGAATCTATGTAGTAACCCTATCCCCGTATAAACGTGGTTCAACGGATAAGACCGCGTGGTAGTGACTTACGCCTCAAGCGATGGGGTGCTGTTTCGAACCCCGGCAGGGTCAAATTTTCTAATTTTTTACATTTTTTTCTTTTCTTTTTTTCCATTACATTATTTATTTAATGTGTTTTTCGATATATTAAATGATCCTATAAGTGAAAAATAATTTTTTCTTATTCGAAAAATTTCAAATAATGCTTAAAAACTGGAAAAATTCCGGAAATAAGATTATTTATATTATAATATTTTTTTTTACACCTTTTGCAATATTTTCACGAAAGTTTAGCATCCGAAATGTGTTCTATGTTTAAAATCAAGCGTCTTTCTTTTTGAAAGAGCGCATGAAGGAATAAATAATAAAATAAAATAAAATGGCGGGAAAAAAGTTCGAATTTCAAGTCCGTCTAACTCCCTTTAATATGAAGTTATAATTTTCAAATTCGGACGGAAAGTTGTCCTTTATGAGCCGCACAAGCCAACAAAGAAAATTTTTTATAGACCTATTAGGAGGGCCGCAAACGCCCCTTATGTATTTTGTTTAGCAAACCGGAAGAGGCTACTTGAATCTATGTAGTAACCCGATCCCCGTATGAACGTGGTTCAACGGATAAGACCGCGTGATAGTGTCTTACGCCTCAAGCGATGGGGTGCTGGTTCGAACCCCGGCAGGGGTCAATTTTTCTAATTTTTTACATTTTTTTCTTTTTTTTTCCATTACATTATTTATTTAATGTGTTTTTCGATATATTAAAGGATCCTATATGTAAAAAATAATTTTTTCTTATTCGAAAAATTTCAAATAATGCTTAAAAACTGGAAAAATCCCGGAAAATTAGTTTATTTATATTATAATATTTTTTTTACACCTTTCACAATATTTTCACGAAAGTTCAGCATCCGAAATGTGTTCTATGCTTAAAATCAAGCGTCTTTCTTTTTGAAAGAACGCATAAAGGAATAAATAATAAAATAAAATAAAATGGCGGGAAAAAGGTTCGAATTTCAAGTCCGTCTAACTCCCTTTAATATGAAGTTATAATTTTCAAATTCAGACGGAAAGTTGTCCTTTATGAGCCGCACCAGCCTACAAAGAAAAATTTTTATAGACCTATTAGGAGGGCCGCAAACGCCCCTTATGTATTTTGTTTAGCAAACCGGAAGAGGCTACTTGAATCTATGTAGTATCCCGATCCCCGTATAAACGTGGTTCAACGGATAAGACCGCGTGTTAGTGACTTACGCCTCAAGCGATGGGGTGCAGGTTCGAACCCCGCTGAGGTCAATTTTTCTTATTTTTTCCATTTTTTGCTTTTCTTTTTTTCCATTATATTATTTATTTAATGTGTTTTTCGATATATTAAATGATCCTATAAGTGAAAAATAATTTTTTCTTATTCGAAAAATTTCAAATAATGCTTAAAAACTGGAAAAATTCTGGAAATAAGATTATTTATATTATAATATTTTTTTTTACACCTTTTGCAATATTTTCACGAAAGTTTAGCATCCGAAATGTGTTCTATGTTTAAAATCAAGCGTCTTTCTTTTTGAAAGAACGCATAAAGGAATAAATAATAAAATAAAATAAAATGGCGGGAAAAAGGTTCGAATTTCAAGTCCGTCTAACTCCCTTTAATATGAAGTTATAATTTTCAAATTCGGACGGAAAATTGTCCTTTATGAGCCGCACCAGCGTACAAAGAAAAATTTTTATAGACCTATTAGGAGGGCCGCAAACGCCCCTTATGTATTTTGTTTAGCAAACCGGAAGAGGGTACTTGAATCTACGATCCCCGTATAAACGTGGTTCAACGGATAAGACCGCGTGTTAGTGACTTACGCCTCAAGCGATGGGGTGCAGGTTCGAACCCCGGCTGAGGTCAATTTTTCTAATTTTTTCCATTTTTTTCTTTCCTTTTTTTCTATTATATTATTAATTTAATGTGTTTTTCGATATATTAAATGATCCTATAAGTGAAAAATAATTTTTTCTTATTCGAAAAATTTCAAATAATGCTTAAAAACTGGAAAAATCCCGGAAAATTAGTTTATTTATATTATAATATTTTTTTTACACCTTTCACAATATTTTCACGAAAGTTCAGCATCCGAAATGTGTTCTATGTTTAAAATCAAGCGTCTTTCTTTTTGAAAGAACGCATAAAGGAATAAATAATAAAATAAAATAAAATGGCAGGAAAAAGGTTCGAATTTCAAGTCCGTCTAACTCCCTTTAATATGAAGTTATAATTTTCAAATTCGGACGGAAATTTGTCCTTTATGAGCCGCACCAGCCTACAAAGAAAAATTTTTATAGACCAATTAGGAGGGCCGCAAACGCCCCTTATGTATTTTGTTTAGCAAACCGGAAGAGGCTACTTGAATCTATGTAGTAACCCGATCCCCGTATAAACGTGGTTCAACGGATAAGACCGCGTGTTAGTGGTTTACGCCTCAAGCGATGGGGTGCAGGTTTGAACCCCGGCTGAGGTCAATTTTTCTAATTTTTTCCATTTTTTTCTTTTCTTTTTTTCCATTATACTATTAATTTAATGTGTTTTTCGATATATTAAATGATCCTATAAGTGAAAAATAATTTTTTCTTATTCGAAAAATTTCAAATAATGCTTAAAAACTGGAAAAATCCCGGAAATAAGATTATTTATATTATAATATTTTTTTTTACACCTTTTGCAATATTTTCACGAAAGTTTAGCATCCGAAATGTGTTCTATGTTTAAAATCAAGCGTCTTTCTTTTTGAAAGAGCGCATGAAGGAATAAATAATAAAATAAAATAAAATGCCGGGAAAAAGGTTCGAATTTCAAGTCCGTCTAACTCCCTTTAATATGAAGTTATAATTTTCAAATTCGGACGGAAAGTTGTCCTCTATGAGCCGCACCAGCCTATAAAGAAAAAATTTTATAGACCTATTAGGAGGGCCGCAAACGCCCCTTATGTATTTTGTTTAGCAAACCGGAAGAGGGTACTTGAATCTATGTAGTAACCCGATCCCCGTATAAACGTGGTTCAACGGATAAGACCGCGTGCTAGTGACTTACGCCTCAAGCGATGGGGTGCTAGTTCGAACCCCGGCAGGGGTCAATTTTTCTAATTTTTTACATTTTTTTCTTTTCTTTTTTTCCATTACATTATTTAATGTGTTTTTCGATATATTAAAGGATCCTATATGTAAAAAATAATATTTTCTTATTCGAAATATTTTAAATAATGCTTAAAAGCTGGAAAAATCCCGGAAAATTAGTTTATTTATATTATAATATTTTTTTTACACCTTTTGCAATATTTTCACGAAAGTTTAGCATCCGAAATCTGTTCTATGTTTAAAATCAAGCGTCTTTCATTTTGAAAGAGCGCATGAAGGAATAAATAATAAAATAAAATAAAATGGCGGGAAAAAGGTTCGAATTTCAAGTCTGTCTAACTCCCTTTAATATGAAGTTATAATTTTCAAATTCGGACGGAAAGTTGTCCTTTATGAGCCGCACCAGCCTACAAAGAAAAATTTTTATAGACCTATTAGGAGGGCCGCAAACGCCCCTTATGTATTTTGTTTAGCAAACCGGAAGAGGGTACTTGAATCTATGTAGTAACCCGATCCCCCTATAAACGTGGTTCAACGGATAAGACCGCGTGTTAGTGACTTACGCCTCAAGCGATGGGGTGCAGGTTCGAACCCCGGCTGAGGTCAATTTTTCTAATTTTTTCCATTTTTTTCTTTTCTTTTTTTCCATTATATTATTTATTTAATATGTTTTTCGATATATTAAATGATCCTATAAGTGAAAAATAATTTTTTCTTATTCGAAAAATTTCAAATAATGCTTAAAAACTGGAAAAATCCTGGAAATAAGATTATTAATATTATAATATTTTTTTTACACCATTTGCAATATTTTCACGAAAGTTTAGCATCCGAAATGTGTTCTATGTTTAAAATCAAGCGTCTTTCTTTTTGAAAGAGCGCATGAAGGAATAAATAATAAAATAAAATAAAATGGCGGGAAAAAGGTTCGAATTTCAAGTCCGTCTAACTCCCTTTAATATGAAGTTATAATTTTCAAATTCGGACGGAAAGTTGTCCTTTATGAGCCGCACAAGCCAACAAAGAAAATTTTTTATAGACCTATTAGGAGGGCCGCAAACGCCCCTTATGTATTTTGTTTAGCAAACCGGAAGAGGCTACTTGAATCTATGTAGTAACCCGATCCCCGTATCAACGTGGTTCAACGGATAAGACCGCGTGCTAGTGACTTACGCCTCAAGCGATGGGGTGCTGGTTCGAACCCCGGCAGGGGTCAATTTTTCTAATTTTTTACATTTTTTTCTTTTTTTTTCCATTACATTATTTATTTAATGTGTTTTTCGATATATTAAAGGATCCTATATGTAAAAAATAATTTTTTCTTATTCGAAAAATTTCAAATAATGCTTAAAAACTGGAAAAATCCCGGAAAATTAGTTTATTTATATTATAATATTTTTTTTACACCTTTCACAATATTTTCACGAAAGTTCAGCATCCGAAATGTGTTCTATGTTTAAAATCAAGCGTCTTTCTTTTTGAAAGAACGCATAAAGGAATAAATAATAAAATAAAATAAAATGGCGGGAAAAAGGTTCGAATTTCAAGTCCGTCTAACTCCCTTTAATATGAAGTTATAATTTTCAAATTCAGACGGAAAGTTGTCCTTTATGAGCCGCACCAGCCTACAAAGAAAAATTTTTATAGACCTATTAGGAGGGCCGCAAACGCCCCTTATGTATTTTGTTTAGCAAACCGGAAGAGGCTACTTGAATCTATGTAGTATCCCGATCCCCGTATAAACGTGGTTCAACGGATAAGACCGCGTGTTAGTGACTTACGCCTCAAGCGATGGGGTGCAGGTTCGAACTCCGCTGAGGTCAATTTTTCTTATTTTTTCCATTTTTTGCTTTTCTTTTTTTCCATTATATTATTTATTTAATGTGTTTTTCGATATATTAAATGATCCTATAAGTGAAAAATAATTTTTTCTTATTCGAAAAATTTCAAATAATGCTTAAAAACTGGAAAAATCCCGGAAATAAGATTATTTATATTATAATATTTTTTTTTACACCTTTTGCAATATTTTCACGAAAGTTTAGCATCCGAAATGTGTTCTATGTTTAAAATCAAGCGTCTTTCTTTTTGAAAGAGCGCATGAAGGAATAAATAATAAAATAAAATAAAATGCCGGGAAAAAGGTTCGAATTTCAAGTCCGTCTAACTCCCTTTAATATGAAGTTATAATTTTCAAATTCGGACGGAAAGTTGTCCTCTATGAGCCGCACCAGCCTATAAAGAAAAAATTTTATAGACCTATTAGGAGGGCCGCAAACGCCCCTTATGTATTTTGTTTAGCAAACCGGAAGAGGGTACTTGAATCTATGTAGTAACCCGATCCCCGTATAAACGTGGTTCAACGGATAAGACCGCGTGCTAGTGACTTACGCCTCAAGCGATGGGGTGCTAGTTCGAACCCCGGCAGGGGTCAATTTTTCTAATTTTTTACATTTTTTTCTTTTCTTTTTTTCCATTACATTATTTAATGTGTTTTTCGATATATTAAAGGATCCTATATGTAAAAAATAATTTTTTCTTATTCGAAAAATTTCAAATAATGCTTAAAAACTGGAAAAATCCCGGAAAATTAGTTTATTTATATTATAATATTTTTTTTACACCTTTCACAATATTTTCACGAAAGTTCAGCATCCGAAATGTGTTCTATGTTTAAAATCAAGCGTCTTTCTTTTTGAAAGAACGCATAAAGGAATAAATAATAAAATAAAATAAAATGGCGGGAAAAAGGTTCGAATTTCAAGTCCGTCTAACTCCCTTTAATATGAAGTTATAATTTTCAAATTCAGACGGAAAGTTGTCCTTTATGAGCCGCACCAGCCTACAAAGAAAAATTTTTATAGACCTATTAGGAGGGCCGCAAACGCCCCTTATGTATTTTGTTTAGCAAACCGGAAGAGGCTACTTGAATCTATGTAGTATCCCGATCCCCGTATAAACGTGGTTCAACGGATAAGACCGCGTGTTAGTGACTTACGCCTCAAGCGATGGGGTGCAGGTTCGAACTCCGCTGAGGTCAATTTTTCTTATTTTTTCCATTTTTTGCTTTTCTTTTTTTCCATTATATTATTTATTTAATGTGTTTTTCGATATATTAAATGATCCTATAAGTGAAAAATAATTTTTTCTTATTCGAAAAATTTCAAATAATGCTTAAAAACTGGAAAAATCCCGGAAATAAGATTATTTATATTATAATATTTTTTTTTACACCTTTTGCAATATTTTCACGAAAGTTTAGCATCCGAAATGTGTTCTATGTTTAAAATCAAGCGTCTTTCTTTTTGAAAGAGCGCATGAAGGAATAAATAATAAAATAAAATAAAATGCCGGGAAAAAGGTTCGAATTTCAAGTCCGTCTAACTCCCTTTAATATGAAGTTATAATTTTCAAATTCGGACGGAAAGTTGTCCTCTATGAGCCGCACCAGCCTATAAAGAAAAAATTTTATAGACCTATTAGGAGGGCCGCAAACGCCCCTTATGTATTTTGTTTAGCAAACCGGAAGAGGGTACTTGAATCTATGTAGTAACCCGATCCCCGTATAAACGTGGTTCAACGGATAAGACCGCGTGCTAGTGACTTACGCCTCAAGCGATGGGGTGCTAGTTCGAACCCCGGCAGGGGTCAATTTTTCTAATTTTTTACATTTTTTTCTTTTCTTTTTTTCCATTACATTATTTAATGTGTTTTTCGATATATTAAAGGATCCTATATGTAAAAAATAATATTTTCTTATTCGAAATATTTTAAATAATGCTTAAAAGCTGGAAAAATCCCGGAAAATTAGTTTATTTATATTATAATATTTTTTTTACACCTTTTGCAATATTTTCACGAAAGTTTAGCATCCGAAATCTGTTCTATGTTTAAAATCAAGCGTCTTTCATTTTGAAAGAGCGCATGAAGGAATAAATAATAAAATAAAATAAAATGGCGGGAAAAAGGTTCGAATTTCAAGTCTGTCTAACTCCCTTTAATATGAAGTTATAATTTTCAAATTCGGACGGAAAGTTGTCCTTTATGAGCCGCACCAGCCTACAAAGAAAAATTTTTATAGACCTATTAGGAGGGCCGCAAACGCCCCTTATGTATTTTGTTTAGCAAACCGGAAGAGGGTACTTGAATCTATGTAGTAACCCGATCCCCGTATAAACGTGGTTCAACGGATAAGACCGCGTGTTAGTGACTTACGCCTCAAGCGATGGGGTGCAGGTTCGAACCCCGGCTGAGGTCAATTTTTCTAATTTTTTCCATTTTTTTCTTTTCTTTTTTTCCATTATATTATTTATTTAATATGTTTTTCGATATATTAAATGATCCTATAAGTGAAAAATAATTTTTTCTTATTCGAAAAATTTCAAATAATGCTTAAAAACTGGAAAAATCCTGGAAATAAGATTATTAATATTATAATATTTTTTTTACACCTTTTGCAATATTTTCACGAAAGTTTAGCATCCGAAATGTGTTCTATGTTTAAAATCAAGCGTCTTTCTTTTTGAAAGAGCGCATGAAGGAATAAATAATAAAATAAAATAAAATGGCGGGAAAAAGGTTCGAATTTCAAGTCCGTCTAACTCCCTTTAATATGAAGTTATAATTTTCAAATTCGGACGGAAAGTTGTCCTTTATGAGCCGCACAAGCCAACAAAGAAAATTTTTTATAGACCTATTAGGAGGGCCGCAAACGCCCCTTATGTATTTTGTTTAGCAAACCGGAAGAGGCTACTTGAATCTATGTAGTAACCCGATCCCCGTATCAACGTGGTTCAACGGATAAGACCGCGTGCTAGTGACTTACGCCTCAAGCGATGGGGTGCTGGTTCGAACCCCGGCAGGGGTCAATTTTTCTAATTTTTTACATTTTTTTCTTTTTTTTTCCATTACATTATTTATTTAATGTGTTTTTCGATATATTAAAGGATCCTATATGTAAAAAATAATTTTTTCTTATTCGAAAAATTTCAAATAATGCTTAAAAACTGGAAAAATCCCGGAAAATTAGTTTATTTATATTATAATATTTTTTTTACACCTTTCACAATATTTTCACGAAAGTTCAGCATCCGAAATGTGTTCTATGTTTAAAATCAAGCGTCTTTCTTTTTGAAAGAACGCATAAAGGAATAAATAATAAAATAAAATAAAATGGCGGGAAAAAGGTTCGAATTTCAAGTCCGTCTAACTCCCTTTAATATGAAGTTATAATTTTCAAATTCAGACGGAAAGTTGTCCTTTATGAGCCGCACCAGCCTACAAAGAAAAATTTTTATAGACCTATTAGGAGGGCCGCAAACGCCCCTTATGTATTTTGTTTAGCAAACCGGAAGAGGCTACTTGAATCTATGTAGTATCCCGATCCCCGTATAAACGTGGTTCAACGGATAAGACCGCGTGTTAGTGACTTACGCCTCAAGCGATGGGGTGCAGGTTCGAACTCCGCTGAGGTCAATTTTTCTTATTTTTTCCATTTTTTGCTTTTCTTTTTTTCCATTATATTATTTATTTAATGTGTTTTTCGATATATTAAATGATCCTATAAGTGAAAAATAATTTTTTCTTATTCGAAAAATTTCAAATAATGCTTAAAAACTGGAAAAATCCCGGAAAATTAGTTTATTTATATTATAATATTTTTTTTACACCTTTCACAATATTTTCACGAAAGTTCAGCATCCGAAATGTGTTCTATGTTTAAAATCAAGCGTCTTTCTTTTTGAAAGAACGCATAAAGGAATAAATAATAAAATAAAATAAAATGGCGGGAAAAAGGTTCGAATTTCAAGTCCATCTAACTCCCTTTAATATGAAGTTATAATTTTCAAATTCGGACGGAAATTTGTCCTTTATGAGCCGCACCAGCCTACAAAGAAAAATTTTTATAGACCAATTAGGAGGGCCGCAAACGCCCCTTATGTATTTTGTTTAGCAAACCGGAAGAGGCTACTTGAATCTATGTAGTAACCCGATCCCCGTATAAACGTGGTTCAACGGATAAGACCGCGTGTTAGTGGTTTACGCCTCAAGCGATGGGGTGCAGGTTTGAACCCCGGCTGAGGTCAATTTTTCAAATTTTTTCCATTTTTTTCTTTTCTTTTTTTCCATTATACTATTAATTTAATGTGTTTTTCGATATATTAAATGATCCTATAAGTGAAAAATAATTTTTTCTTATTCGAAAAATTTCAAATAATGCTTAAAAACTGGAAAAATCCCGGAAATAAGATTATTTATATAATAATATTTTTTTTTACACCTTTTGCAATATTTTCACGAAAGTTTAGCATCCGAAATGTGTTCTATGTTTAAAATCAAGCGTCTTTCTTTTTGAAAGAGCGCATGAAGGAATAAATAATAAAATAAAATAAAATGCCGGGAAAAAGGTTCGAATTTCAAGTCCGTCTAACTCCCTTTAATATGAAGTTATAATTTTCAAATTCGGACGGAAAGTTGTCCTCTATGAGCCGCACCAGCCTATAAAGAAAAAATTTTATAGACCTATTAGGAGGGCCGCAAACGCCCCTTATGTATTTTGTTTAGCAAACCGGAAGAGGGTACTTGAATCTATGTAGTAACCCGATCCCCGTATAAACGTGGTTCAACGGATAAGACCGCGTGCTAGTGACTTACGCCTCAAGCGATGGGGTGCTAGTTCGAACCCCGGCAGGGGTCAATTTTTCTAATTTTTTACATTTTTTTCTTTTCTTTTTTTCCATTACATTATTTAATGTGTTTTTCGATATATTAAAGGATCCTATATGTAAAAAATAATATTTTCTTATTCGAAATATTTTAAATAATGCTTAAAAGCTGGAAAAATCCCGGAAAATTAGTTTATTTATATTATAATATTTTTTTTACACCTTTTGCAATATTTTCACGAAAGTTTAGCATCCGAAATCTGTTCTATGTTTAAAATCAAGCGTCTTTCTTTTTGAAAGAGCGCTTGAAGGAATAAATAATAAAATAAAATAAAATGGCGGGAAAAAGGTTCGAATTTCAAGTCCGTCTAACTTCCTTTAATATGAAGTTATAATTTTCAAATTCGGACGGAAAGTTGTCCTTTATGAGCCGCACCAGCGTACAAAGAAAAATTTTTATAGACCTATTAGGAGGGCCGCAAACGCCCCTTATGTATTTTGTTTAGCAAACCGGAAGAGGGTACTTGAATCTACGATCCCCGTATAAACGTGGTTCAACGGATAAGACCGCGTGTTAGTGACTTACGCCTCAAGCGATGGGGTGCAGGTTCGAACCCCGGCTGAGGTCAATTTTTCTAATTTTTTCCATTTTTTTCTTTCCTTTTTTTCTATTATATTATTAATTTAATGTGTTTTTCGATATATTAAATGATCCTATAAGTGAAAAATAATTTTTTCTTATTCGAAAAATTTCAAATAATGCTTAAAAACTGGAAAAATCCCGGAAAATTAGTTTATTTATATTATAATATTTTTTTTACACCTTTCACAATATTTTCACGAAAGTTCAGCATCCGAAATGTGTTCTATGTTTAAAATCAAGCGTCTTTCTTTTTGAAAGAACGCATAAAGGAATAAATAATAAAATAAAATAAAATGGCGGGAAAAAGGTTCGAATTTCAAGTCCGTCTAACTCCCTTTAATATGAAGTTATAATTTTCAAATTCGGACGGAAAGTTGTCCTTTATGAGCCGCACCAGCGTACAAAGAAAAATTTTTATAGACCAATTAGGAGGGCCGCAAACGCCCCTTATGTATTTTGTTTAGCAAACCGGAAGAGGCTACTTGAATCTATGTAGTAACCCGATCCCCGTATAAACGTGGTTCAACGGATAAGACCGCGTGTTAGTGGTTTACGCCTCAAGCGATGGGGTGCAGGTTTGAACCCCGGCTGAGGTCAATTTTTCTAATTTTTTCCATTTTTTTCTTTTCTTTTTTTCCATTATACTATTAATTTAATGTGTTTTTCGATATATTAAATGATCCTATAAGTGAAAAATAATTTTTTCTTATTCGAAAAATTTCAAATAATGCTTAAAAACTGGAAAAATCCCGGAAATAAGATTATTTATATAATAATATTTTTTTTTACACCTTTTGCAATATTTTCACGAAAGTTTAGCATCCGAAATGTGTTCTATGTTTAAAATCAAGCGTCTTTCTTTTTGAAAGAGCGCATGAAGGAATAAATAATAAAATAAAATAAAATGCCGGGAAAAAGGTTCGAATTTCAAGTCCGTCTAACTCCCTTTAATATGAAGTTATAATTTTCAAATTCGGACGGAAAGTTGTCCTCTATGAGCCGCACCAGCCTATAAAGAAAAAATTTTATAGACCTATTAGGAGGGCCGCAAACGCCCCTTATGTATTTTGTTTAGCAAACCGGAAGAGGGTACTTGAATCTATGTAGTAACCCGATCCCCGTATAAACGTGGTTCAACGGATAAGACCGCGTGCTAGTGACTTACGCCTCAAGCGATGGGGTGCTAGTTCGAACCCCGGCAGGGGTCAATTTTTCTAATTTTTTACATTTTTTTCTTTTCTTTTTTTCCATTACATTATTTAATGTGTTTTTCGATATATTAAAGGATCCTATATGTAAAAAATAATATTTTCTTATTCGAAATATTTTAAATAATGCTTAAAAGCTGGAAAAATCCCGGAAAATTAGTTTATTTATATTATAATATTTTTTTTACACCTTTTGCAATATTTTCACGAAAGTTTAGCATCCGAAATCTGTTCTATGTTTAAAATCAAGCGTCTTTCTTTTTGAAAGAGCGCATGAAGGAATAAATAATAAAATAAAATAAAATGGCGGGAAAAAGGTTCGAATTTCAAGTCCGTCTAACTTCCTTTAATATGAAGTTATAATTTTCAAATTCGGACGGAAAGTTGTCCTTTATGAGCCGCACCAGCGTACAAAGAAAAATTTTTATAGACCTATTAGGAGGGCCGCAAACGCCCCTTATGTATTTTGTTTAGCAAACCGGAAGAGGGTACTTGAATCTACGATCCCCGTATAAACGTGGTTCAACGGATAAGACCGCGTGTTAGTGACTTACGCCTCAAGCGATGGGGTGCAGGTTCGAACCCCGGCTGAGGTCAATTTTTCTAATTTTTTCCATTTTTTTCTTTCCTTTTTTTCTATTATATTATTAATTTAATGTGTTTTTCGATATATTAAATGATCCTATAAGTGAAAAATAATTTTTTCTTATTCGAAAAATTTCAAATAATGCATAAAAACTGGAAAAATTCCGGAAAATTAGTTTATTTATATTATAATATTTTTTTTACACCTTTCACAATATTTTCATGAAAGTTCAGCATCCGAAATGTGTTCTATGTTTAAAATCAAGCGTCTTTCTTTTTGAAAGAACGCATAAAGGAATAAATAATAAAATAAAATAAAATGGCGGGAAAAAGGTTCGAATTTCAAGTCCGTCTAACTCCCTTTAATATGAAGTTATAATTTTCAAATTCGGACGGAAATTTGTCCTTTATGAGCCGCACCAGCCTACAAAGAAAAATTTTTATAGACCAATTAGGAGGGCCGCAAACGCCCCTTATGTATTTTGTTTAGCAAACCGGAAGAGGCTACTTGAATCTATGTAGTAACCCGATCCCCGTATAAACGTGGTTCAACGGATAAGACCGCGTGTTAGTGGTTTACGCCTCAAGCAATGGGGTGCAGGTTTGAACCCCGGCTGAGGTCAATTTTTCTAATTTTTTCCATTTTTTTCTTTTCTTTTTTTCCATTATACTATTAATTTAATGTGTTTTTCGATATATTAAATGATCCTATAAGTGAAAAATAATTTTTTCTTATTCGAAAAATTTCAAATAATGCTTAAAAACTGGAAAAATCCCGGAAATAAGATTATTTATATAATAATATTTTTTTTTCACCTTTTGCAATATTTTCACGAAAGTTTAGCATCCGAAATGTGTTCTATGTTTAAAATCAAGCGTCTTTCTTTTTGAAAGAGCGCATGAAGGAATAAATAATAAAATAAAATAAAATGCCGGGAAAAAGGTTCGAATTTCAAGTCCGTCTAACTCCCTTTAATATGAAGTTATAATTTTCAAATTCGGACGGAAAGTTGTCCTCTATGAGCCGCACCAGCCTATAAAGAAAAAATTTTATAGACCTATTAGGAGGGCCGCAAACGCCCCTTATGTATTTTGTTTAGCAAACCGGAAGAGGGTACTTGAATCTATGTAGTAACCCGATCCCCGTATAAACGTGGTTCAACGGATAAGACCGCGTGCTAGTGACTTACGCCTCAAGCGATGGGGTGCTAGTTCGAACCCCGGCAGGGGTCAATTTTTCTAATTTTTTACATTTTTTTCTTTTCTTTTTTTCCATTACATTATTTAATGTGTTTTTCGATATATTAAAGGATCCTATATGTAAAAAATAATATTTTCTTATTCGAAATATTTTAAATAATGCTTAAAAGCTGGAAAAATCCCGGAAAATTAGTTTATTTATATTATAATATTTTTTTTACACCTTTTGCAATATTTTCACGAAAGTTTAGCATCCGAAATCTGTTCTATGTTTAAAATCAAGCGTCTTTCTTTTTGAAAGAGCGCATGAAGGAATAAATAATAAAATAAAATAAAATGGCGGGAAAAAGGTTCGAATTTCAAGTCCGTCTAACTTCCTTTAATATGAAGTTATAATTTTCAAATTCGGACGGAAAGTTGTCCTTTATGAGCCGCACCAGCGTACAAAGAAAAATTTTTATAGACCTATTAGGAGGGCCGCAAACGCCCCTTATGTATTTTGTTTAGCAAACCGGAAGAGGGTACTTGAATCTACGATCCCCGTATAAACGTGGTTCAACGGATAAGACCGCGTGTTAGTGACTTACGCCTCAAGCGATGGGGTGCAGGTTCGAACCCCGGCTGAGGTCAATTTTTCTAATTTTTTCCATTTTTTCGTTCCTTTTTTTCTATTATATTATTAATTTAATGTGTTTTTCGATATATTAAATGATCCTATAAGTGAAAAATCATTTTTTCTTATTCGAAAAATTTCAAATAATGCTTAAAAACTGGAAAAAACCCGGAAAATTAGTTTATTTATATTATAATATTTTTTTTACACCTTTCACAATATTTTCACGAAAGTTCAGCATCCGAAATGTGTTCTATGTTTAAAATCAAGCGTCTTTCTTTTGAAAGAACGCATAAAGGAATAAATAATAAAATAAAATAAAATGGCGGGAAAAAGGTTCGAATTTCAAGTCCGTCTAACTCCCTTTAATATGAAGTTATAATTTTCAAATTCGGACGGAAAGTTGTCCTTTATGAGCCGCACCAGCCTACAAAGAAAAATTTTTATAGACCAATTAGGAGGGCCGCAAACGCCCCTTATGTATTTTGTTTAGCAAACCGGAAGAGGCTACTTGAATCTATGTAGTAACCCGATCCCCGTATAAACGTGGTTCAACGGATAAGACCGCGTGTTAGTGGTTTACGCCTCAAGCGATGGGGTGCAGGTTTGAACCCCGGCTGAGGTCAATTTTTCTAATTTTTTCCATTTTTTTCTTTTCTTTTTTTCCATTATACTATTAATTTAATGTGTTTTTCGATATATTAAATGATCCTATAAGTGAAAAATAATTTTTTCTATTCGAAAAATTTCAAATAATGCTTAAAAAACTGGAAAAATCCCGGAAATAAGATTATTTATATAATAATATTTTTTTTTCACCTTTTGCAATATTTTCACGAAAGTTTAGCATCCGAAATGTGTTCTATGTTTAAAATCAACAAGCGTCTTTCTTTTTGAAAGAGCGCATGAAGGAATAAATAATAAAATAAAATAAAATGCCGGGAAAAAGGTTCGAATTTCAAGTCCGTCTAACTCCCTTTAATATGAAGTTATAATTTTCAAATTCGGACGGAAAGTTGTCCTCTATGAGCCGCACCAGCCTATAAAGAAAAAATTTTATAGACCTATTAGGAGGGCCGCAAACGCCCCTTAATGTATTTTGTTTAGCAAACCGGAAGAGGGTACTTGAATCTATGTAGTAACCGATCCCCGTATAAACGTGGTTCAACGGATAAGACCGCGTGCTAGTGACTTACGCCTCAAGCGATGGGGTGCTAGTTCGAACCCCGGCAGGGGTCAATTTTTCTAATTTTTTACATTTTTTCTTTTCTTTTTTTCCATTACATTATTTAATGTGTTTTTCGATATATTAAAGGATCCTATATGTAAAAAATAATATTTTCTTATTCGAAATATTTTAAATAATGCTTAAAAGCTGGAAAAATCCCGGAAAATTAGTTTATTTATATTATAATATTTTTTTTACACCTTTTGCAATATTTTCACGAAAGTTTAGCATCCGAAATCTGTTCTATGTTTAAAATCAAGCGTCTTTCTTTTTGAAAGAGCGCATGAAGGAATAAATAATAAAATAAAATAAAATGGCGGGAAAAAGGTTCGAATTTCAAGTCCGTCTAACTTCCTTTAATATGAAGTTATAATTTTCAAATTCGGACGGAAAGTTGTCCTTTATGAGCCGCACCAGCGTACAAAGAAAAATTTTTATAGACCTATTAGGAGGGCCGCAAACGCCCCTTATGTATTTTGTTTAGAAAACCGGAAGAGGGTACTTGAATCTACGATCCCCGTATAAACGTGGTTCAACGGATAAGACCGCGTGTTAGTGACTTACGCCTCAAGCGATGGGGTGCAGGTTCGAACCCCGGCTGAGGTCAATTTTTCTAATTTTTTCCATTTTTTTCTTTCCTTTTTTTCTATTATATTATTAATTTAATGTGTTTTTCGATATATTAAATGATCCTATAAGTGAAAAATCATTTTTTCTTATTCGAAAAATTTCAAATAATGCTTAAAAACTGGAAAAAACCCGGAAAATTAGTTTATTTATATTATAATATTTTTTTTACACCTTTCACAATATTTTCACGAAAGTTCAGCATCCGAAATGTGTTCTATGTTTAAAATCAAGCGTCTTTCTTTTTGAAAGAACGCATAAAGGAATAAATAATAAAATAAAATAAAATGGCGGGAAAAAGGTTCGAATTTCAAGTCCGTCTAACTCCCTTTAATATGAAGTTATAATTTTCAAATTCGGACGGAAAGTTGTCCTTTATGAGCCGCACCAGCCTACAAAGAAAAATTTTTATAGACCTATTAGGAGGGCCGCAAACGCCCCTTATGTATTTTGTTTAGCAAACCAGAAGAGGCTACTTGAATCTATGTAGTAACCCGATCCCCGTATAAACGTGGTTCAACGGATAAGACCGCGTGTTAGTCGTTTACGCCTCAAGCGATGGGGTGCAGGTTCGAACCCCGGCTGAGGTCAATTTTTCTAATTTTTTCCATTTTTTTCTTTTCTTTTTTTCCATTATACTATTAATTTAATGTGTTTTTCGATATATTAAAGGATCCTATATGTAAAAAATAATATTTTCTTATTCGAAATATTTTAAATAATGCTTAAAAGCTGGAAAAATCCCGGAAAATTAGTTTATTTATATTATAATATTATTTTTACACCTTTTGCAATATTTTCACGAAAGTTCAGCATCCGAAATGTGTTCTATGTTTAAAATCAAGCGTCTTTCTTTTTGAAAGAACGCATAAAGGAATAAATAATGAAATAAAATAAAATGGCGGGGAAAAGGTTCGAATTTCAAGTCCGTCTAACTCCCTTTAATATGAAGTTATAATTTTCAAATTCGGACGGAAAGTTGTCCTTTATGAGCCGCACCAGCCTACAAAGAAAAATTTTTATAGACCTATTAGGAGGGCCGCAAACGCCCCTTATGTATTTTGTTTAGCAAACCGGAAGAGGCTACTTGAATCTATGTAGTAACCCGATCCCCGTATAAACGTGGTTCAACGGATAAGGCCGCGTGTTAGTGACTTACGCCTCAAGCGATGGGGTGCAGGTTCGAACCCCGCTGAGGTCAATTTTTCTTATTTTTTCCATTTTTTGCTTTTCTTTTTTTCCATTATATTATTTATTTAATGTGTTTTTCGATATATTAAATGATCCTATAAGTGAAAAATAATTTTTTCTTATTCGAAAAATTTCAAATAATGCTTAAAAACTGGAAAAATTCCGGAAATAAGATTATTTATATTATAATATTTTTTTTTACACCTTTTGCAATATTTTCACGAAAGTTTAGCATCCGAAATGTGTTCTATGTTTAAAATCAAGCGTCTTTCTTTTTGAAAGAACGCATAAAGGAATAAATAATAAAATAAAATAAAATGGCGGGAAAAAGGTTCGAATTTCAAGTCCGTCTAACTCCCTTTAATATGAAGTTATAATTTTCAAATTCGGACGGAAAGTTGTCCTTTATGAGCCGCACCAGCGTACAAAGAAAAATTTTTATAGACCTATTAGGAGGGCCGCAAACGCCCCTTATGTATTTTGTTTAGCAAACCGGAAGAGGGTACTTGAATCTACGATCCCCGTATAAACGTGGTTCAACGGATAAGACCGCGTGTTAGTGACTTACGCCTCAAGCGATGGGGTGCAGGTTCGAACCCCGGCTGAGGTCAATTTTTCTAATTTTTTCCATTTTTTCTTTCCTTTTTTTCTATTATATTATTAATTTAATGTGTTTTTCGATATATTAAATGATCCTATAAGTGAAAAATAATTTTTTCTTATTCGAAAAATTTCAAATAATGCTTAAAAACTGGAAAAAACCCGGAAAATTAGTTTATTTATATTATAATATTTTTTTTACACCTTTCACAATATTTTCACGAAAGTTCAGCATCCGAAATGTGTTCTATGTTTAAAATCAAGCGTCTTTCTTTTTGAAAGAACGCATAAAGGAATAAATAATAAAATAAAATAAAATGGCGGGAAAAAGGTTCGAATTTCAAGTCCGTCTAACTCCCTTTAATATGAAGTTATAATTTTCAAATTCGGACGGAAAGTTGTCCTTTATGAGCCGCACCAGCCTACAAAGAAAAATTTTTATAGACCTATTAGGAGGGCCGCAAACGCCCCTTATGTATTTTGTTTAGCAAACCGGAAGAGGCTACTTGAATCTATGTAGTAACCCGATCCCCGTATAAACGTGGTTCAACGGATAAGGCCGCGTGTTAGTGACTTACGCCTCAAGCGATGGGGTGCAGGTTCGAACCCCGCTGAGGTCAATTTTTCTTATTTTTTCCATTTTTTGCTTTTCTTTTTTTCCATTATATTATTTATTTAATGTGTTTTTCGATATATTAAATGATCCTATAAGTGAAAAATAATTTTTTCTTATTCGAAAAATTTCAAATAATGCTTAAAAACTGGAAAAATTCCGGAAATAAGATTATTTATATTATAATATTTTTTTTTACACCTTTTGCAATATTTTCACGAAAGTTTAGCATCCGAAATGTGTTCTATGTTTAAAATCAAGCGTCTTTCTTTTTGAAAGAACGCATAAAGGAATAAATAATAAAATAAAATAAAATGGCGGGAAAAAGGTTCGAATTTCAAGTCCGTCTAACTCCCTTTAATATGAAGTTATAATTTTCAAATTCGGACGGAAAGTTGTCCTTTATGAGCCGCACCAGCGTACAAAGAAAAATTTTTATAGACCTATTAGGAGGGCCGCAAACGCCCCTTATGTATTTTGTTTAGCAAACCGGAAGAGGGTACTTGAATCTACGATCCCCGTATAAACGTGGTTCAACGGATAAGACCGCGTGTTAGTGACTTACGCCTCAAGCGATGGGGTGCAGGTTCGAACCCCGGCTGAGGTCAATTTTTCTAATTTTTTCCATTTTTTCTTTCCTTTTTTTCTATTATATTATTAATTTAATGTGTTTTTCGATATATTAAATGATCCTATAAGTGAAAAATAATTTTTTCTTATTCGAAAAATTTCAAATAATGCTTAAAAACTGGAAAAAACCCGGAAAATTAGTTTATTTATATTATAATATTTTTTTTACACCTTTCACAATATTTTCACGAAAGTTCAGCATCCGAAATGTGTTCTATGTTTAAAATCAAGCGTCTTTCTTTTTGAAAGAACGCATAAAGGAATAAATAATAAAATAAAATAAAATGGCGGGAAAAAGGTTCGAATTTCAAGTCCGTCTAACTCCCTTTAATATGAAGTTATAATTTTCAAATTCGGACGGAAAGTTGTCCTTTATGAGCCGCACCCGCCTACAAAGAAAAATTTTTATAGACCTATTAGGAGGGCCGCAAACGCCCCTTATGTATTTTGTTTAGCAAACCGGAAGAGGCTACTTGAATCTATGTAGTAACCCGATCCCCGTATAAACGTGGTTCAACGGATAAGACCGCGTGTTAGTGGTTTACGCCTCAAGCGATGGGGTGCAGGTTCGAACCCCGGCTGAGGTCAATTTTTCTAATTTTTTCCATTTTTTTCTTTTCTTTTTTTCCATTATACTATTAATTTAATGTGTTTTTCGATATATTAAAGGATCCTATATGTAAAAAATAATATTTTCTTATTCGAAATATTTTAAATAATGCTTAAAAGCTGGAAAAATCCCGGAAAATTAGTTTATTTATATTATAATATTTTTTTTACACCTTTTGCAATATTTTCACGAAAGTTTAGCATCCGAAATCTGTTCCATGTTTAAAATTAAGCGTCTTTCTTTTTGAAAGAACGCATGAAGGAATAAATAATAAAATAAAATAAAATGGCGGGAAAAAAGGTTCGAATTTCAAGTCCGTCTAACTCCCTTTAATATGAAGTTATAATTTTCAAATTCGGACGGAAAGTTGTCCTTTATGAGCCGCACCAGACTACAAAGAAAAATTTTTATAGACCTATTAGGAGGGCCGCAAACGCCCCTTATGTATTTTGTTTAGCAAACCGGAAGAGGCTACTTGAATCTATGTAGTAACCCGATCCCCGTATAAACGTGGTTCAACGGATAAGACCGCGTGTTAGTGACTTACGCCTCAAGCGATGGGGTGCAGGTTCGAACCCCGGCTGAGGTCAATTTTTCTAATTTTTTTCTTTTCTTTTTTTCCATTATATTATTTATTTAATATGTTTTTCGATATATTAAATGATCCTATAAGTGAAAAATAATTTTTTCTTATTCGAAAAATTTCAAATAATGCTTAAAAACTGGAAAAATCCTGGAAATAAGATTATTTATATTATAATATTTTTTTTACACCTTTTGCAATATTTTCACGAAAGTTTAGCATCCGAAATGTGTTCTATGTTTAAAATCAAGCGTCTTTCTTTTTGAAAGAGCGCATGAAGGAATAAATAATGAAATAAAATAAAATGGCGGGAAAAAGGTTCGAATTTCAAGTCCGTCTAACTCCCTTTAATATGAAGTTATAATTTTCAAATTCGGACGGAAAGTTGTCCTTTATGAGCCGCACCAGCCAACAAGGAAAATTTTTTATAGACCTATTAGGAGGGCCGCAAACGCCCCTTATGTATTTTGTTTAGCAAACCGGAAGAGGCTACTTGAATCTATGTAGTAACCCGATCCCCGTATAAACGTGGTTCAACGGATAAGACCGCGTGCTAGTGACTTACGCCTCAAGCGATGGGGTGCTGGTTCGAACCCCGGCAGGGGTCAATTTTTCTAATTTTTTACATTTTTTTCTTTTTTTTTTCCATTACATTATTTATTTAATGTGTTTTTCGATATATTAAAGGATCCTATATGTAAAAAATAATTTTTTCTTATTCGAAAAATTTCAAATAATGCTTAAAAACTGGAAAAATCCCGGAAAATTAGTTTATTTATATTATAATATTTTTTTTACACCTTTCACAATATTTTCACGAAAGTTCAGCATCCGAAATGTGTTCTATGTTTAAAATCAAGCGTCTTTCTTTTTGAAAGAACGCATAAAGGAATAAATAATAAAATAAAATAAAATGGCGGGGAAAAGGTTCGAATTTCAAGTCCGTCTAACTCCCTTTAATATGAAGTTATAATTTTCAAATTCGGACGGAAAGTTGTCCTTTATGAGCCGCACCAGCCTACAAAGAAAAATTTTTATAGACCTATTAGGAGGGCCGCAAGCGCCCCTTATGTATTTTGTTTAGCAAACCGGAAGAGGCTACTTGAATCTATGTAGTACCCCGATCCCCGTATAAACGTGGTTCAACGGATAAGACCGCGTGTTAGTGGCTTACGCCTCAAGCGATTGGATGCAGGTTCGAACCCCGGCTGAGGTCAATTTTTCTAATTTTTTCCATTTTTTTCTTTTCTTTTTTTCCATTATATTATTAATTTAATGTGTTTTTCGATATATTAAATGATCCTATAAGTGAAAATTAATTTTTTCTTATTCGAAAAATTTCAAATAATGCTTAAAAACTGGAAAAATCCCGGAAATAAGATTATTTATATTATAATATTTTTTTTGCACCTTTTACAATATTTTCACGAAAGTTTAGCATCCGAAATGTGTTTTATGTTTAAAATCAAGCGTCTTTCTTTTTGAAAGAACGCATGAAGGAATAAATAATAAAATAAAATGAAATGGCGGGAAAAAGGTTCGAATTTCAAGTCCGTCTAACTCCCTTTAATATGAAGTTATAATTTTCAAATTCGGACGGAACGTTGTCCTCTATGAGCCGCACCTGCCTACAAAGAAAATTTTTTATAGACCTATTAGGAGGGCCGCAAACGCCCCTTATGTATTTTGTTTAGCAAACCGGAAGAGGCTACTTGAATCTATGTAGTAACCCGATCCCCGTATAAACGTGGTTCAACGGATAAGACCGCGTGTTAGTGACTTACGCCTCAAGCGATGGGGTGCAGGTTCGAACCCCGGCTGAGGTCAATTTTTCTAATTTTTTCCATTTTTTTCTTTTCTTTTTTTCCATTATATTATTTATTTAATGTGTTTTTCAATATATTAAATGATCCTATAAGTGAAAAATAATTTTTTCTTATTCGAAAAATTTCAAATAATGCTTAAAAACTGGAAAAATCCCGGAAATAAGATTATTTATACTATAATATTTTTTTTTACAACTTTTGCCATATTTTCACGAAAGTTTAGCATCCGAAATGTGTTCTATGTTTAAAATCAAGCGTCTTTCTTTTTGAAAGAGCGCATGAAGGAATAAATAATAAAATAAAATAAAATGGCGGGAAAAAGGTTCGAATTTCAAGTCCATCTAACTCCCTTTAATATGAAGTTATAATTTTCAAATTCGGACGGAAAGTTGTCCTTTATGAGCCGCACCAGCCTACAAAGAAAATTTTTTATAGACCCATTAGGAGGGCCGCAAACGCCCCTTATGTATTTTGTGTAGCAAACCGGAAGAGGCTACTTGAATCTATGTAGTAACCCTATCCCCGTATAAACGTGGTTCAACGGATAAGACCGCGTGGTAGTGACTTACGCCTCAAGCGATGGGGTGCTGGTTCGAACCCCGGCAGGGTCAAATTTTCTAATTTTTTACATTTTTTTCTTTTCTTTTTTTCCATTACATTATTTATTTAATGTGTTTTTCGATATATTAAATGATCCTATAAGTGAAAAATAATTTTTTCTTATTCGAAAAATTTCAAATAATGCTTAAAAACTGGAAAAATTCCGGAAATAAGATTATTTATATTATAATATTTTTTTTTACACCTTTTGCAATATTTTCACGAAAGTTTAGCATCCGAAATGTGTTCTATGTTTAAAATCAAGCGTCTTTCTTTTTGAAAGAGCGCATGAAGGAATAAATAATAAAATAAAATAAAATGGCGGGAAAAAGGTTCGAATTTCAAGTCCGTCTAACTCCCTTTAATATGAAGTTATTAGGACTGGGCGATATTAGAAATTATATATCGTGATATATCGTCAGTTTTGCATCGCGATATAGCGATGTATCACGATATAGTATTTTTGAATTTCATTTACTTTAAGGCACAGAAAGTCAGATTTCTATCAAGACTTCATACGCATATTGATTTAAATCAATTTATAAATTTGAAAATATATATGTTTTGCTAAAGAAAGATATTAAATAAATTGACTAAGATGTACAAATCTTACTTAAAATATTTATTGAAAAAATGTGTGTAAATACAGAATGAAATATTTGCACTTCTTTATCGTTTATAAGGTATAAGCAGTCTTAATTTAAGTTAACCCCTAAAACACCCTTAATGAAAAAAAATATTGTTATTAAACAAAAGCTGATTTTAAAATTTCAAAATATATTTTAATTAAAATAAAAGTTAGATTGACTAAAAGCCGAAGTTTAAAATTAAAAATGTTCGAATTTTAAACTAAAAAGTAAACATAAGATTTGTAATAATTTCTTAAAATGTTCGTTCTCTCAAAGATTTCTCAGTTTAAAAATAAAAAGGGAATTTTATAAAGATATCTAGCTGAAATTATTGAAAGAAAATTTAAAAAATTAAAAAAAAAGTTTGTTAAGAAATTCATTATACACTTAAAACAAAGTGTTAAAAATATTTTTTTTTTTAAAAAAGAAACTTTTTTTAACAAATCAATATTTGCTTGTACTATTATGCGTAAACAATTATAGAATTATTAAGTTCGATCGTAATGTTCAAATTCTTAATGAAGAAGTAAACACAAGTTTTGTTATATTTTCTAAAAATGATCGCGCAAATAACAAAAGATTTCTTAGTTTAAAAATAAAAAAATAAATAAAAGTGAAATTTATCAATATATTTACCTAACAGCATAGGAACAAAATTTAAAAAATAAGTTCGTTAAAAAATTATTTGTATGCTTAAAACAAAGACTAAATAAATTTTAGAAAAAAAATGCTTCTTAAACACTATTTTTATTATTATTTCATATAAATAATTAAATTAAATTAAATAATGACCGAATTATGAACGAAAAACAAAGTAAGGCAAAGTTTCTTAATTAAATTCTTTAAATAAGAATAAAAGAATTGTGATATTCGGTAATATATTTAGCTAATTAACTAATAATATAAAACGAAAATTAAAAAAAAATAATGATTTTACTCTCTAATAAAACGAAGTAGTAATTGATAAAAAAAAAAAAAAAGAAATGAATAAAATTCGCAAACTTTTCAAATTCCTTTGAACAAGTAAAGTTTATTGACTTATGTCCAAAAAATAAGTTTTGTTTTAACTTTATTTCTAAAAATAAAAACAACTCAAGATTTATAAATTTAAAATCAGTAATAGAAGCCCATTAAATTATTAGAAGTTTTATCCGTAAGGTTTTCAATAAATTAAAAGAAAGTAAAAAAATAACCTAACAAATTTATTTACTTTGTAATTTAATTCCTTATGGGTGCCTTAAATTAGATTTCCGATAATTTTCACATTTAAAAATATGAAAAAAGTTTTGTCAGAAAATAAATAAAAAACTTACCTAATTAATGAAGAAACTTTTCTTTATAAATTCTTTTCAATAATAGATTGCGTTCAGAACAAGGTTACGACGGCAATCACGAAGTTAATCCCATTGAAAATAATCTACAAGAAACGATTTCAAATCGCGAAGGTGCGAAAACGAACATGTGATATAACGATATAAGGTCTCAAAAGTGATTCTGATTCTACCGCTCATCAGTCAAGGCCGTCTCAACATAACGAAACAATATCGTCTTCCACAGCGCGAGTTGGCATCGGAACGTAAGAGAAAGTCCTTGCGTGTATCGCTATATCGTTATATCGTCTTCTTCACTCGACGACTTAAATCAGATTTCTGATGCATCGCTTGGAATGAAAGTTGCTGTATCGGTTTGCCGATATAGGCGTTAAATCGATATGTCGCGATATATCGATTTATAGCCCAGTCCTAGAAGTTATAATTTTCAAATTCGGACGGAAAGTTGTCCTTTATGAGCCGCACAAGCCAACAAAGAAAATTTTTTATAGACCTATTAGGAGGGCCGCAAACGCCCCTTATGTATTTTGTTTAGCAAACCGGAAGAGGCTACTTGAATCTATGTAGTAACCCGATCCCCGTATCAACGTGGTTCAACGGATAAGACCGCGTGCTAGTGACTTACGCCTCAAGCGATGGGGTGCTGGTTCGAACCCCGGCAGGGGTCAATTTTTCTAATTTTTTACATTTTTTTCTTTTTTTTTCCATTACATTATTTATTTAATGTGTTTTTCGATATATTAAAGGATCCTATATGTAAAAAATAATTTTTTCTTATCCCAAAAATTTCAAATAATGCTTAAAAACTGGAAAAATCCCGGAAAATTAGTTTATTTATATAATAATATTTTTTTTACACCTTTCACAATATTTTCACGAAAGTTCAGCATCCGAAATGTGTTCTATGTTTAAAATCAAGCGTCTTTCTTTTTGAAAGAACGCATAAAGGAATAAATAATAAAATAAAATAAAATGGCGGGAAAAAGGTTCGAATTTCAAGTCCGTCTAACTCCCTTTAATATGAAGTTATAATTTTCAAATTCAGACGGAAAGTTGTCCTTTATGAGCCGCACCAGCCTACAAAGAAAAATTTCTATAGACCTATTAGGAGGGCCGCAAACGCCCCTTATGTATTTTGTTTAGCAAACCGGAAGAGGCTACTTGAATCTATGTAGTATCCCGATCCCCGTATAAACGTGGTTCAACGGATAAGACCGCGTGTTAGTGACTTACGCCTCAAGCGATGGGGTGCAGGTTCGAACCCCGCTGAGGTCAATTTTTCTTATTTTTTCCATTTTTTGCTTTTCTTTTTTTCCATTATATTATTTATTTAATGTGTTTTTCGATATATTAAATGATCCTATAAGTGAAAAATAATTTTTTCTTATTCGAAAAATTTCAAATAATGCTTAAAAACTGGAAAAATTCCGGAAATAAGATTATTTATATTATAATATTTTTTTTTACACCTTTTGCAATAATTTCACGAAAGTTTAGCATCCGAAATGTGTTCTATGTTTAAAATCAAGCGTCTTTCTTTTTGAAAGAACGCATAAAGGAATAAATAATAAAATAAAATAAAATGGCGGGAAAAAGGTTCGAATTTCAAGTCCGTCTAACTCCCTTTAATATGAAGTTATAATTTTCAAATTCGGACGGAAAGTTGTCCTTTATGAGCCGCACCAGCGTACAAAGAAAAATTTTTATAGACCTATTAGGAGGGCCGCAAACGCCCCTTATGTATTTTGTTTAGCAAACCGGAAGAGGGTACTTGAATCTACGATCCCCGTATAAACGTGGTTCAACGGATAAGACCGCGTGTTAGTGACTTACGCCTCAAGCGATGGGGTGCAGGTTCGAACCCCGGCTGAGGTCAATTTTTCTAATTTTTTCCATTTTTTTCTTTCCTTTTTTTCTATTATATTATTAATTTAATGTGTTTTTCGATATATTAAATGATCCTATAAGTGAAAAATAATTTTTTCTTATTCGAAAAATTTCAAATAATGCTTAAAAACTGGAAAAATCCCGGAAAATTAGTTTATTTATATTATAATATTTTTTTTACACCTTTCACAATATTTTCACGAAAGTTCAGCATCCGAAATGTGTTCTATGTTTAAAATCAAGCGTCTTTCTTTTTGAAAGAACGCATAAAGGAATAAATAATAAAATAAAATAAAATGGCGGGAAAAAGGTTCGAATTTCAAGTCCGTCTAACTCCCTTTAATATGAAGTTATAATTTTCAAATTCGGACGGAAAGTTGTCCTTTATGAGCCGCACCAGCCTACAAAGAAAAATTTTTATAGACCTATTAGGAGGGCCGCAAACGCCCCTTATGTATTTTGTTTAGCAAACCGGAAGAGGCTACTTGAATCTATGTAGTAACCCGATCCCCGTATAAACGTGGTTCAACGGATAAGACCGCGTGTTAGTGGTTTACGCCTCAAGCGATGGGGTGCAGGTTCGAACCCCGGCTGAGGTCAATTTTTCTAATTTTTTCCATTTTTTTCTTTTCTTTTTTTCCATTATACTATTAATTTAATGTGTTTTTCGATATATTAAAGGATCCTATATGTAAAAAATAATATTTTCTTATTCGAAATATTTTAAATAATGCTTAAAAGCTGGAAAAATCCCGGAAAATTAGTTTATTTATATTATAATATTTTTTTTACACCTTTTGCAATATTTTCACGAAAGTTTAGCATCCGAAATCTGTTCTATGTTTAAAATTAAGCGTCTTTCTTTTTGAAAGAACGCATGAAGGAATAAATAATAAAATAAAATAAAATGGCGGGAAAAAGGTTCGAATTTCAAGTCCGTCTAACTCCCTTTAATATGAAGTTATAATTTTCAAATTCGGACGGAAAGTTGTCCTTTATGAGCCGCACCAGACTACAAAGAAAATTTTTTATAGACCTATTAGGAGGGCCGCAAACGCCCCTTATGTATTTTGTTTAGCAAACCGGAAGAGTTTACTTGAATCTATGTAGTAACCCGATCCCCGTATAAACGTGGTTCAACGGATAAGACCGCGTGGTAGTGACTTACGCCTCAAGCGATGGGGTGCTAGTTCGAACCCCGGCAGGGGTCAAATTTTCTAATTTTTTACATTTTTTTCTTTTCTTTTTTTCCATTACATTATTTATTTAATGTGTTTTTCGATATATTAAAGGATCCTATATGTAAAAAATAATTTTTTCTTATTCGAAATATTTTAAATAATGCTTAAAAACTGGAAAAATCCCGGAAAATTAGTTTATTTATATTATAATATTTTTTTTTACACCTTTTGCAATATTTTCACGAAAGTTTAGCATCCGAAATCTGTTCTATGTTTAAAATCAAGCGTCTTTCTTTTTGAAAGAGCGCATGAAGGAATAAATAATAAAATAAAATAAAATGGCGGGAAAAAGGTTCGAATTTCAAGTCCGTCTAACTCCCTTTAATATGAAGTTATAATTTTCAAATTCGGACGGAAAGTTGTCCTTTATGAGCCGCACCAGCCTACAAAGAAAATTTTTTATAGACCTATTAGGAGGGCCGCAAACGCCCCTTATGTATTTTGTTTAGCAAACCGGAAGAGGCTACTTGAATCTATGTAGTAACCCTATCCCCGTATAAACGTGGTTCGACGGATAAGACCGCGTGGTAGTGACTTACGCCTCAAGCGATGGGGTGCTGGTTCGAACCCCGGTAGGGTCAATTTTTCTAATTTTTTACATTTTTTTCTTTTCTTTTTTTCCATTACATTATTTATTTAATGTGTTTTTCGATATATTAAAGGATCCTATATGTAAAAAATAATTTTTTCTTATTCGAAATATTTTAAATAATGCTTAAAAACTGGAAAAATCCCGGAAAATTAGTTTATTTATATTATAACATTTTTTTTACACCTTTTGCAATATTTTCACGAAAGTTTAGCATCCGAAATCTGTTCTATGTTTAAAATCAAGCGTCTTTCTTTTTGAAAGAGCGCATGAAGGAATAAATAATAAAATAAAATAAAATGGCGGGAAAAAGGTTCGAATTTCAAGTCCGTCTAACTCCCTTTAATATGAAGTTATAATTTTCAAATTCGGACGGAAAGTTGTCCTCTATGAGCCGCACCAGCCTACAAAGAAAATTTTTTATAGACCTATTAGGAGGGCCGCAAACGCCCCTTATGTATTTTGTTTAGCAAACCGGAAGAGGGTACTTGAATCTATGTAGTAACCCGATCCCCGTATAAACGTGGTTCAACGGATAAGACCGCGTGTTAGTGACTTACGCCTCAAGCGATGGGGTGCAGGTTCGAACCCCGGCTGAGGTCGATTTTTCTAATTTTTTCCATTTTTTTCTTTTCTTTTTTTTCATTATATTATTTATTTAATATGTTTTTCGATATATTAAATGATCCTATAAGTGAAAAATAATTTTTTCTTATTCGAAAAATTTCAAATAATGCTTAAAAACTGGAAAAATCCTGGAAATAAGATTATTTATATTATAATATTTTTTTTACACCTTTTGCAATATTTTCACGAAAGTTTAGCATCCGAAATGTGTTCTATGTTTAAAATCAAGCGTCTTTCTTTTTGAAAGAGCGCATGAAGGAATAAATAATAAAATAAAATAAAATGGCGGGAAAAAGGTTCGAATTTCAAGTCCGTCTAACTCCCTTTAATATGAAGTTATAATTTTCAAATTCGGACGGAAAGTTGTCCTTTATGAGCCGCACAAGCCAACAAAGAAAATTTTTTATAGACCTATTAGGAGGGCCGCAAACGCCCCTTATGTATTTTGTTTAGCAAACCGGAAGAGGCTACTTGAATCTGTGTAGTAACCCGATCCCCGTATCAACGTGGTTCAACGGATAAGACCGCGTGCTAGTGACTTACGCCTCAAGCGATGGGGTGCTGGTTCGAACCCCGGCAGGGGTCAATTTTTCTAATTTTTTACATTTTTTTCTTTTTTTTTCCATTACATTATTTATTTAATGTGTTTTTCGATATATTAAAGGATCCTATATGTAAAAAATAATTTTTTCTTATTCGAAAAATTTCAAATAATGCTTAAAAACTGGAAAAATCCCGGAAAATTAGTTTATTTATATAATAATATTTTTTTTACACCTTTCACAATATTTTCACGAAAGTTCAGCATCCGAAATGTGTTCTATGTTTAAAATCAATCGTCTTTCTTTTTGAAAGAACGCATAAAGGAATAAATAATAAAATAAAATAAAATGGCGGGAAAAAGGTTCGAATTTCAAGTCCGTCTAACTCCCTTTAATATGAAGTTATAATTTTCAAATTCAGACGGAAAGTTGTCCTTTATGAGCCGCACCAGCCTACAAAGAAAAATTTTTATAGACCTATTAGGAGGGCCGCAAACGCCCCTTATGTATTTTGTTTAGCAAACCGGAAGAGGGTACTTGAATCTACGATCCCCGTATAAACGTGGTTCAACGGATAAGACCGCGTGTTTGTGACTTACGCCTCAAGCGATGGGGTGCAGGTTCGAACCCCGGCTGAGGTCAATTTTTCTAATTTTTTCCATTTTTTTCTTTCCTTTTTTTCTATTATATTATTAATTTAATGTGTTTTTCGATATATTAAATGATCCTATAAGTGAAAAATAATTTTTTCTTATTCGAAAAATTTCAAATAATGCTTAAAAACTGGAAAAATCCCGGAAAATTAGTTTATTTATATTATAATATTTTTTTTACACCTTTCACAATATTTTCACGAAAGTTCAGCATCCGAAATGTGTTCTATGTTTAAAATCAAGCGTCTTTCTTTTTGAAAGAACGCATAAAGGAATAAATAATAAAATAAAATAAAATGGCGGGAAAAAGGTTCGAATTTCAAGTCCGTCTAACTCCCTTTAATATGAAGTTATAATTTTCAAATTCGGACGGAAAGTTGTCCTTTATGAGCCGCACCAGCCTACAAAGAAAAATTTTTATAGACCTATTAGGAGGGCCGCAAACGCCCCTTATGTATTTTGTTTAGCAAACCGGAAGAGGCTACTTGAATCTATGTAGTAACCCGATCCCCGTATAAACGTGGTTCAACGGATAAGACCGCGTGTTAGTGGTTTACGCCTCAAGCGATGGGGTGCAGGTTCGAACCCAGGCTGAGGTCAATTTTTCTAATTTTTTCCATTTTTTTCTTTTCTTTTTTTCCATTATACTATTAATTTAATGTGTTTTTCGATATATTAAAGGATCCTATATGTAAAAAATAATATTTTCTTATTCGAAATATTTTAAATAATGCTTAAAAGCTGGAAAAATCCCGGAAAATTAGTTTATTTATATTATAATATTTTTTTTACACCTTTTGCAATATTTTCACGAAAGTTTAGCATCCGAAATCTGTTCTATGTTTAAAATCAAGCGTCTTTCTTTTTGAAAGAACGCATGAAGGAATAAATAATAAAATAAAATAAAATGGCGGGAAAAAGGTTCGAATTTCAAGTCCGTCTAACTCCCTTTAATATGAAGTTATAATTTTCAAATTCGGACGGAAAGTTGTCCTTTATGAGCCGCACCAGACTACAAAGAAAAATTTTTATAGACCTATTAGGAGGGCCGCAAACGCCCCTTATGTATTTTGCTTAGCAAACCGGAAGAGGCTACTTGAATCTATGTAGTAACCCGATCCCCGTATAAACGTGGTTCAACGGATAAGACCGCGTGGTAGTGACTTACGCCTCAAGCGATGGGGTGCTAGTTCGAACCCCGGCAGGGGTCAAATTTTCTAATTTTTTACATTTTTTTCTTTTCTTTTTTTCCATTACATTATTTATTTAATGTGTTTTTCGATATATTACAGGATCCTATATGTAAAAAATAATTTTTTCTTATTCGAAATATTTTAAATAATGCTTAAAAACTGGAAAAATCCCGGAAAATTAGTTTATTTATATTATAATATTTTTTTTTACACCTTTTGCAATATTTTCACGAAAGTTTAGCATCCGAAATCTGTTCTATGTTTAAAATCAAGCGTCTCTCTTTTTGAAAGAGCGCATGAAGGAATAAATAATAAAATAAAATAAAATGGCGGGAAAAAGGTTCGAATTTCAAGTCCGTCTAACTCCCTTTAATATGAAGTTATAATTTTCAAATTCGGACGGAAAGTTGTCCTTTATGAGCCGCACCAGCCTACAAAGAAAATTTTTTATAGACCTATTAGGAGGGCCGCAAACGCCCCTTATGTATTTTGTTTAGCAAACCGGAAGAGGCTACTTGAATCTATGTAGTAACCCTATCCCCGTATAAACGTGGTTCAACGGATAAGACCGCGTGGTAGTGACTTACGCCTCAAGCGATGGGGTGCTGGTTCGAACCCCGGCAGGGTCAATTTTTCTAATTTTTTACATTTTTTTCTTTTCTTTTTTTCCATTACATTATTTATTTAATGTGTTTTTCGATATATTAAAGGATCCTATATGTAAAAAATAATTTTTTCTTATTCGAAATATTTTAAATAATGCTTAAAAACTGGAAAAATCCCGGAAAATTAGTTTATTTATATTATAACATTTTTTTTACACCTTTTGCAATATTTTCACGAAAGTTTAGCATCCGAAATCTGTTCTATGTTTAAAATCAAGCGTCTTTCTTTTTGAAAGAGCGCATGAAGGAATAAATAATAAAATAAAATAAAATGGCGGGAAAAAGGTTCGAATTTCAAGTCCGTCTAACTCCCTTTAATATGAAGTTATAATTTTCAAATTCGGACGGAAAGTTGTCCTTTATGAGCCGCACCAGCCTACAAAGAAAATTTTTTATAGACCTATTAGGAGGGCCGCAAACGCCCCTTATGTATTTTGTTTAGCAAACCGGAAGAGGCTACTTGAATCTATGTAGTAACCCTATCCCCGTATAAACGTGGTTCAACGGATAAGACCGCGTGGTAGTGACTTACGCCTCAAGCGATGGGGTGCTGGTTCGAACCCCGGCAGGGTCAATTTTTCTAATTTTTTACATTTTTTTCTTTTCTTTTTTTCCATTACATTATTTATTTAATGTGTTTTTCGATATATTAAAGGATCCTATATGTAAAAAATAATTTTTTCTTATTCGAAATATTTTAAATAATGCTTAAAAACTGGAAAAATCCCGGAAAATTAGTTTATTTATATTATAACATTTTTTTTACACCTTTTGCAATATTTTCACGAAAGTTTAGCATCCGAAATCTGTTCTATGTTTAAAATCAAGCGTCTTTCTTTTTGAAAGAGCGCATGAAGGAATAAATAATAAAATAAAATAAAATGGCGGGAAAAAGGTTCGAATTTCAAGTCCGTCTAACTCCCTTTAATATGAAGTTATAATTTTCAAATTCGGACGGAAAGTTGTCCTCTATGAGCCGCACCAGCCTACAAAGAAAATTTTTTATAGACCTATTAGGAGGGCTGCAAACGCCCCTTATGTATTTTGTTTAGCAAACCGGAAGAGGGTACTTGAATCTATGTAGTAACCCGATCCCCGTATAAACGTGGTTCAACGGATAAGACCGCGTGTTAGTGACTTACGCCTCAAGCGATGGGGTGCAGGTTCGAACCCCGGCTGAGGTCAATTTTTCTAATTTTTTCCATTTTTTTCTTTTCTTTTTTTCCATTATATTATTTATTTAATATGTTTTTCGATATATTAACCCTCCTGGCGGCGGACCCGTAATAACTCGGGAATCATATCTACACGCAAAGCGGCAAGCCCGGAATAACTCGGGTTGCCTATCTGCCTCTCTAGCGGCGCGCCCGAGTTTTTCGCTGGTATTTTTTTTCCTTCCCCTACGACCGCCGACTGGGTACTAATTGAGAGGTGGGGATAGCTGTCATCATAAATCACTATAACAGAGGAGTTGTGAGTCTATTTTAGAGTTCATAGTACATTAGTAGTTAAAAGGTACTGATTAGAAAAGGTTTTGGTGAAGTGGAAAAATTAATTTAAAGTTTTATTTATTTATTTTAATTTTTTTTTTCTTTTGCTAATACCAAATCAAACATTTCGTTGCTTTCATTGCTGTTTAATTTTTATTATTACAGTGGAGCATCGTTTATACGACGATCACTTATACGACGTTTACATTTATACGACGTTTTAGTGTGGTCCCAAATCATTCCCATTCATTTTAACGTAAAAATATATCGTTTATACGACGCACAGAATCGGTTATACGTCGATTTTTAGATTTTGTTCTTTATTTAATTTTTTTATTTTTTCTTGTGTATTTTAAAAAAGGGCGGAATTTGCCAACATGAATGGTACAGAAAAGGGTGTCAACAAGAATGCTTGGATGACGACCGTAATTTTTACTAGATGACTGAAAAAACTAGACAATGTTATGAAGAGGAAAAAACGAAAAATTTTGCTATTCATCGACCAATGTTCAGCGCACCCATCGATACTAATTATTTTGGAAAATGTAAAAGCTCTCTTTTTTCCTGCAAATTGCACAAGTGCGCTTCAGCCATTAGATTTGGCCGTGATTAGAAATTTAAAATTGCATCATAGAAAGCAGTAACTTCAACTCGCTATTCAAAGCATTGTAGAGAATAATAGCAAGAAAATATAATTGAAGATAACATACATTCAAATGGCTCACTGCAATTTTTCTCCTTTGGTTATTTGTTTGTTTTGCTTTGTCTAATTTAGAAATTTATGTAAATCAACACGTTAAACATTAAAATTAACTGAAAACAGAGTTAGTTTCAGTTTTAGAAGTAAAAATCGATTATACGACGTTATCGTTTATACGACGTTTTTCGGTGGTCCCTTCGGCGTCGTATAAACGATGCTCCACTGTATTATTTTTTTTAAATTGAAGTTCTTCGTGGTAAAATTAGAAAAATGGGAGGGGGGAATAGATTATCGCAAATTACTTTCAAATTTTTTAATATTTGTTTATTTTGAATAAATTTTTGAATATCTCTATTAATAATGTTCTGCAGTTTCGTTATAAGTACTGTAAATTCGATATTTTGATAATATTCATTAACTGAATTTTATTTTGTGAACTTAATTGGAAGAGATTTTAACTTAGTTTAGATTTTGACTTATTTTATTTCTTTCCAACTGCCAGAAAGTACTCCTTACTTATTTTTCAAGCTCACTAATTTTGAAATGTTAAAATTTTACTTTACAAACATTATTTTAATCAGAGTCATTTTTTTTCTTTACATTATTTTAAAAATTTTCAAGCAAAGAAGGAAATGCAAAAAAAAAAAATAATAATAATAAATAAATAAATAAAGAGCGAATAAATAAAATTCTGTTTTTTTTTTCTTGATGTTTTAAACATTTCCTTTTAATTATCGCGTCTGAAATTTATACAGAAATAAAATCTTGAAAAAACAGAATACGAAAGACAGTTATTGAATTTTTTAAAGAAATAACTTGCATATTCAAAACATTTTTTGCAAAATCAAAAATCTTATAACTACAAAGAAACCAACGAGATTAAATATCTTTTTAGGTTTAATTTTAATTAAAAGTTTTAAGTTTATATTAAAACCATATAATAATACTTTGAAGCAATTTTTCCCAGCTAAACTCTGATTACTTCCTGTGACAATTTTAATATCAAGTGATACTATCAAGCAATTTATTAATAATGAGAGTAAAATTCTTAAAACTAAGTAAGATACTTGTTTTATTGCGTCATAATAAAGGAATTTAACGAATTGCAAATTAGCATGGATTTCGGATAGTTATTCGGATTCGGATTCTTATTATTTAACAAGAAATTGCTTAGTAGTTTTCTTCTTCCTCATAAAGTTATCTATTATTTAATAAACTAATATTGTTTAAAAATGTATCCAAAACTAACTTCATTTTACTACAAAAAACAAGACTAGGTAAAAGAAAGAGTATAAAATAATTTTTATTTTTTAAAAGTTTCTTTTTTCAATCAAAATTTTTTAATAATACTATTTTTATGTATTTGTTTCAAATCTCTGATTTAATTATAATCAATACATATTAAGGACAATAATCAAAGGAAAAGGCAACGCAAAGTTAAGTTTTTTGTATTACACAGTTCTTTACTTTTACTTGACCAAAAAAAAAAGGCCAAACAATCTAATATTTATTTAGTAAGGTGTAAAAAATTTTTTTTCAAAAATTAATATTTGAGAAATTAAAGAAAATTATTTTTACTAGATAATTTAGCGAAATGAATATATGCTAAGATAACATTTCGAACGGTTCAAAAAATGTTTAATTTTTTTACTTATGAATTAACTGTCGTAGAAATTTAATAACAAAACATTTGTTTCAAAAATATCAAATATGATGGTCCTGCAATCTTGGTAGGTATTAAAATTCTAGAAAACATCGTTGAATGTGTCACAATAAAATTATTTGCGAGATAAAGTAAGGATAACTTTTAAAATTACATATATATATATTATTATATTGCAACCATATATATATATATATATATATATATATATATATATATATATATATATATATATATATATATATATATATATATATATATATATATATATATATATATATATATATATATATATATATATATATATATATATATATATATATATATATATATATATATATATATATATATATATATATATATATATATATATATATATATATATATATATATATATATATATATATTGCAACCATTCTGCACGAATTCTTCAAGATGAGCTTTGACAATAAATCTAAAAGTATATTATTCAAAAAGGTATATTAGCAGATTCAACTGATAAGATTTATTTCTTATTGCTTTTCTATTACATAGAAAGATGATCTTTAAAGGACATTTTATTTTCAAATTTTATTTTACTGTGAAGGTATTTTATTTTTATGCACTACTTTATAATTTTGGACAATAAATTAAATGTTTGGTTTTAATTTGTTTACTGTTAGTTAAGTTCTGTTCTATCCCTCCTTTTTCAAATTACATATATAAATACGTTTCTCATTGCAAGCTATTAGGCAATAATTTTTCTCCGGAAATGTTTTCTTGTAAGAGGACCGGCAGAGAAGAGAGAAATTTAAAGACTAGGTTTAAAAAGAGAGTGTCAAGGATTCAGTGAGTGATTTATCCTTTTTTCCAGAAATGTACAAATCTTGGAATTCCACACAATTAGCAACTACTGGGCTGCGATACAGGAAATGACCCCTTGCAGAGAAGGAAATATCACTCTTTCAAAACGCCAATCCTCCATTTCCCCATGCATTGAATACACCTATTGTAATCTTAGAAAGAATTCTTCTTCAAGAAATTTCTTGCAACATTTGCTTTCATTCTTTGAAAACTAACACTTAGTACACAGTGTTGACCCCAGGATATCTTCAGTTTCCTTCAGTTCGAATGTATTATTGCTTCAAAAGAAAGCGCAAAATGAAATATGCCACCCCTTTTTTTTTCTCTAATAAGTTTACTAATAAAATAACTAAAATGGTCATGTCATCTAGTAAAAGTAGATTTAATATAAAACTTTGAAGTAGTGTAAATAAAGCGAGTATATACTCTCTTTCAAGACTCCCAAAAGCTGAATATAGACCATTCTCAAAGTCTAAAATAGATTTTGTAACAATGAATTTTTTCACTCTATATTTAATTGGTAAAAAGATTGTCAACTGCAAATATTTTATGTTGCAAAAACTTTTAAATCAATTATCTCTTATTGGTTTTGGATTTTCATGAAGTCGTGATTTCTTAAATAATGTTTGTTTTTTCCTTCTTCTAGATCACTAATTCCTAACTAAATTCAATATAATTTGTCCACAGCTTCTCAATCTGATTTCTATTCTTATTTCAGAATAATTATTTTACTAACTTATAAACTTTAAATTTTAATAGGGGTATCAGAATCAATGCAGTTCGTGTATATTCGTGTTTACTGAGTATATAATTATATTGAACTAATCAGTCATCATAAAATTGTTCTATTTAATGAAAACATTTTTTGATTTTAGAATTGAAGGATTTTAAAGCTGTTTTTATAAAGCTCTTACCAGAAATTTATGAATAGTAGTTTGAACAAAAGATTTTCTTTAATGCGTTATTTTATATCAAATTAATTACCACTTTAAAATCATTTCTAGTTTTAAAAATTTCTCAAGAGCTAATAAGAAATTTTTTGGTAATCTTAACTTTAGACTTTTAATACTAATTTGCATTTCGTTATTGCTGAATATATTTCAATTTATCAGATTTGAAAAATATTTTGTAAAACAAAATTCGTGCAAGGAGTTAGAAGTAAGACTACGATCATGCTCTTACGCCAGTGAGCTTCCAAAAAATGTGAATATGTAAAAAAAGGAAATTGAAGTTTTACACAAAAATATAGAGAATTTAAACATAAACATAGGAGTGCTCATTTAATTTTTTTTTAACATTATGAGTAGAAAATTGTTTTATTCTGAGAATACTTTCTTATTAAAAAGTGATTTTTTTAAAAACTAAAATATATGATTTTCAATAGAAAAACCAACATTTAAATTAAATCACAAAATATGAAGTTTGATTGAAATATTCAGTTTCCCTGATTGAAATTCTAAACCTGGTCATATTATTAGACTGAAAATTAGGTTAAAATTCTGTTCAGTAGGGTTACATATTTTTAAACTTGGTGCGTGCAAAGGATCTATGACTATGCAAGAAATTGGAAAAAAAAATTTGACCGCAGTTTGGATCAATCTGTAATTTCTTTCTATGACGTTTGCTGATATGGATAGAGACTGGATATATAAATAATTATGAAGAAATCACAAAAAATGGAATCATTTCAAGGATATAAATTCATAAATGTAGACTATGATCTTTGTATATTTTTTTTAATTTACGTTTGTTTATTATAGGTCCGTTTTATTTATTACTAAAACAAAATTTTTTTTCTTCTTTTTTTGTTCAATTATTGATTCGTTATAAAATAAAAAAAATTTATGCAATTCAAAATTCCAATAAAAGTAATACTGAAAAAAAAATGTTGAAATCAATAGTAAATTTAAGTTTATATTCTTCCTTTATTTTTCTTTACACCAAAAAAGGTAGAGATTTTAAGTAAAAACAACCACAAGAGGAAATTCTATAAAAATTTTGCAATTAACCACCTAAGTTTTTCATTTTAAACTTGCTTTAAGCTATTCTCTTAATCGTTATCTTATAGTTTATACCTAATGTCTATGGCATGCATAATGTGATGAATACTATTGAATATTCATAGATATCATAGACAAAAAAAGATTTTGCCAAAATGTTTCAAATACAATCTGTTTGAAACATTGAACTATTTAAAATCAAGCCTACTTTAAATAATAGTTGCTCTCGAGGTATCCACCTTCAAGTCAATCTAAAAACTGAAGAAAAAATCGGAGAACTGCAAAGAAATGTGAAAATGAATGCTCTTTGGATATCTTCTTATATTAAAGTTAAAAAATAAATTTTTTATTGAGTTATACAAAGAATAATTTTTTAGAGTGATTAGGGGGTGTCGTTTTTATTAACACCAACGTTTATTTGGGCCAGAATTCCCTCAAGTTAGAATTTTCACTTATATTTCCTATACTTTACTTGTACATTTTTTTAAATTTATTTTTGAATGCCTGAAAATTCAAATAGAATTAAATCTGTTAAATTCTGAAAAATTCAGAAAAATAAAAAATTTTGATCAGAAACAAAATGAATAATAGCAAACCAAGCTAATAACCATGCAACACATAGTTTGCATCGATTAAAAAATATTACGGGCAATTTTTAAAATTTTCATACGTTAATAATAGCATTGAACCAAGAAATATAACGATTTAAAGGATACGCATTACTATTTTCAAACTAATTTAAATATTCCATCATGTTATTCAGAAATTTCTCTTTCCTTATTTCATTTTTCCTGAAATAAATTTCAATTTGAAATGTGATAAAGTTTAGCAAGGAAAATGTTTATATAACTTTATAAAATTCATCCTATTGGTCTCTAAACTTTCTAATTTATTCTTTACAAGAATTTGAAAGCTGGCTTCTCAAAAAAAATAAAATGTTATTTGAGAACTTATTAATTTGAAGACTGCCAAATAAGAAAATGTTCCAAAATGCCAAAGTTCTGATTTTAGTATCGAATAAGAAAACTATTTCCCTTTATTAGCAATAAACTATTACCAATTTACAAAACCATGAAAATTCTACGGAAATGAGATTAAAAAGAACACAATAAAGTTTGCATATTTTAATAAACCATTTATATTGCTTTCGAAATGAGATTGCAAAAATAATTATTAAAAATTTAAAAACTTATATCAAAACTTTACCAACAATATTTATTTAAAACATATTATTTCATATATTCAAACATATCAGTTTATAAGCATCAGTTCAAAAATATCAGCTTAGTTAAAACAAGTTGATTCATAACAATTTGATTTAAAACATATCATATCAGTTATTTTATGCTTTTTCCTCAGAAATAGCGAGAGAAAAGCAGCTTTTGCCATATAAGTGGAATATAATGGCATTTAATATATATATATATATATATATATATATATATATATATATATATATACACTCCGAGCAGCGAAAAAATACTTTAAATGAGCAAATTTTTTTCCTTTTAGGTAGGTTTCTATGCGATAATAAAAAATCTTAAATAGTTGCCCGGGGGAAATTTAAATATTTTTTCTATACAATATATCTTGGTTCTCAAAATTTCTACTACTTTAAGCAAGCGGGTTATTCAAATATCAGTTATGCAATTAAGTGGGGCAACTGTATAAGGAAAATGTCAACTAAAATAAATATATAAATAAAAATAAACAATTCTGTTTAATTGATGGCGTATGCGTTATAAAACCAAAATTTTTGGAAAAATTATCGATAAAGATCAAGCAGCAGAGAAATAGGAAGAAAAAATTTAACTATATTTTCTCTCTAAGAAAAGCTACAAATGTGCTTCTTCAGTTGCTACTTCAAATACTACTTCAAATTACTAATCCTTAATGGAAGAATAAAATTTTATAGGGCAAAAATTTACAAAGATTTATTCAGACTTCAATAGTTAAGTATTTTATCAAAGGCTATCAAGCCATGTCATTTCTTTAAAAATAATGATAGTTGACTGGAACTTTTCAAAATGTAATGAGGCAAATAATAATGGTAATTACTCAGTTAGTGTAAAATTTCCAGTTTCTGCATGGAAATACTATTTATAAACTATAATGAAATTTATTTGATACATAAGGAGTTAAAAAGCATTAATTTTATAAAAATTAGAGAGCTAAACTAACACGAATCAAAATTACAAGTGACTACATTTTGAATATTGTTGTTAAAATTATATTTAAAATTATATACTTTCCAAATCAGAGAATATATAACTTGAAAAGAAGATAATGATCATGGTTTAGATTAAATAAAAGAAAAAGATTGCCACTCTGCAAAATTAAATATTATAGAAAATTAAAGGATCTTAAAAGTAGTTATAAACGATATGCATAGTGATGATAAGCACTAAATCAATGTAAATTTAATAATAAAAAAGAAAGAAACTTAAACTACAAATTATTTTCAACTTTATTTTTTTTTATTTCAAAATTCATATTATAATTTTTCATTAATTAATTTTTTATTTTTATCTTAAACTGGAATAAAATTTGTCTAACAATCTTCATCAATGAGAAAGGCGAGAACCATTCAGTCATGTCTTTTAAATATAAATTGTAAGAAGATTAAAACATTCTAAAAACAAACATTGAATTGCAGGAGGATTCAAAAACCATAGTTGAAAAGTGAACTACAAAACGAAATTCATCCATCAAACTGTCATTTCCTTGGTTGACCCTCCCATCCTAAAGCTGACCACATAGAGCGTAAATAATTCCCTTAACAGCAAACAAAAGAAAAGGGGGGAGGCATTCCTTTTGTCTGACTCCTGCCCATTTCAGGGGGAACTCCTTTAAATATGTTTGCCCATTTAAGAGTAAAACTATTTCAAGTAAGCGCCACCAAGAGGGTTAAATGATCCTATAAGTGAAAAATAATTTTTTCTTATTCGAAAAATTTCAAATAATGCTTAAAAACTGGAAAAATCCTGGAAATAAGATTATTTATATTATAATATTTTTTTTACACCTTTTGCAATATTTTCACGAAAGTTTAGCATCCGAAATGTGTTCTATGTTTAAAATCAAGCGTCTTTCTTTTTGAAAGAGCGCATGAAGGAATAAATAATAAAATAAAATAAAATGGCGGGAAAAAGGTTCGAATTTCAAGTCCGTCTAACTCCCTTTAATATGAAGTTATAATTTTCAAATTCGGACGGAAAGTTGTCCTTTATGAGCCGCACCAGCCAACAAAGAAAATTTTTTATAGACCTATTAGAAGGGCCGCAAACGCCCCTTATGTATTTTGTTTAGCAAACCGGAAGAGGCTACTTGAATCTATGTAGTAACCCGATCCCCGTATAAACGTGGTTCAACGGATAAGACCGCGTGCTAGTGACTTACGCCTCAAGCGATGGGGTGCTGGTTCGAACCCCGGCAGGGGTCAATTTTTCTAATTTTTTACATTTTTTTCTTTTTTTTTTCCATTACATTATTTATTTAATGTGTTTTTCGATATATTAAATGATCCTATAAGTGAAAAATAATTTTTTCTTATTCGAAAAATTTCAAATAATGCTTAAAAACTGGAAAAATTCCGGAAATAAGATTATTTATATTATAATATTTTTTTTTACACCTTTTGCAATATTTTCACGAAAGTTTAGCATCCGAAATGTGTTCTATGTTTAAAATCAAGCGTCTTTCTTTTTGAAAGAGCGCATGAAGGAATAAATAATAAAATAAAATAAAATGGCGGGAAAAAGGTTCGAATTTCAAGTCCGTCTAACTCCCTTTAATATGAAGTTATAATTTTCAAATTCGGACGGAAAGTTGTCCTTTATGAGCCGCACCAGCCTACAAAGAAAAATTTTTATAGACCTATTAGGAGGGCCGCAAACGCCCCTTATGTATTTTGTTTAGCAAACCGGAAGAGGCTACTTGAATCTATGTAGTAGCCCTATCCCCGTATAAACGTGGTTCAACGGATAAGACCGCGTGGTAGTGACTTACGCCTCAAGCGATGGGGTGCTGGTTCGAACCCCGGCAGGGTCAATTTTTCTAATTTTTTCCATTTTTTTCTTTTCTTTTTTTCCATTACATTATTTATTTAATGTGTTTTTCGATATATTAAAGGATCCTATATGTAAAAAATAATTTTTTCTTATTCGAAATATTTTAAATAATGCTTAAAAACTGGAAAAATCCCGGAAAATTAGTTTATTTATATTATAACATTTTTTTTACACCTTTTGCAATATTTTCACGAAAGTTTAGCATCCGAAATCTGTTCTATGTTTAAAATCAAGCGTCTTTCTTTTTGAAAGAGCGCATGAAGGAATAAATAATAAAATAAAATAAAATGGCGGGAAAAAGGTTCGAATTTCAAGTCCGTCTAACTCCCTTTAATATGAAGTTATAATTTTCAAATTCGGACGGAAAGTTGTCCTCTATGAGCCGCACCAGCCTACAAAGAAAATTTTTTATAGACCTATTAGGAGGGCCGCAAACGCCCCTTATGTATTTTGTTTAGCAAACCGGAAGAGGGTACTTGAATCTATGTAGTAACCCGATCCCCGTATAAACGTGGTTCAACGGATAAGACCGCGTGTTAGTGACTTACGCCTCAAGCGATGGGGTGCAGGTTCGAACCCCGGCTGAGGTCAATTTTTCTAATTTTTTCCATTTTTTTCTTTTCTTTTTTTCCATTATATTATTTATTTAATATGTTTTTCGATATATTAAATGATCCTATAAGTGAAAAATAATTTTTTCTTATTCGAAAAATTTCAAATAATGCTTAAAAACTGGAAAAATCCCGGAAAATTAGTTTATTTATATTATAATATTTTTTTTACACCTTTCACAATATTTTCACGAAAGTTCAGCATCCGAAATGTGTTCTATGTTTAAAATCAAGCGTCTTTCTTTTTGAAAGAACGCATAAAGGAATAAATAATAAAATAAAATAAAATGGCGGGGAAAAGGTTCGAATTTCAAGTCCGTCTAACTCCCTTTAATATGAAGTTATAATTTTCAAATTCGGACGGAAAGTTGTCCTTTATGAGCCGCACCAGCCTACAAAGAAAAATTTTTATAGACCTATTAGGAGGGCCGCAAGCGCCCCTTATGTATTTTGTTTAGCAAACCGGAAGAGGCTACTTGAATCTATGTAGTAACCCGATCCCCGTATAAACGTGGTTCAACGGATAAGACCGCGTGTTAGTGGCTTACGCCTCAAGCGATTGGATGCAGGTTCGAACCCCGGCTGAGGTCAATTTTTCTAATTTTTTCCATTTTTTTCTTTTCTTTTTTTCCATTATATTATTAATTTAATGTGTTTTTCGATATATTAAATGATCCTATAAGTGAAAAATAATTTTTTCTTATTCGAAAAATTTCAAATAATGCTTAAAAACTGGAAAAATCCCGGAAATAAGATTATTTATATTATAATATTTTTTTTTGCACCTTTTACAATATTTTCACGAAAGTTTAGCATCCGAAATGTGTTTTATGTTTAAAATCAAGCGTCTTTCTTTTTGAAAGAACGCATGAAGGAATAAATAATAAAATAAAATAAAATGGCGGGAAAAAGGTTCGAATTTCAAGTCCGTCTAACTCCCTTTAATATGAAGTTATAATTTTCAAATTCGGACGGAACGTTGTCCTCTATGAGCCGCACCTGCCTACAAAGAAAATTTTTTATAGACCTATTAGGAGGGCCGCAAACGCCCCTTATGTATTTTGTTTAGCAAACCGGAAGAGGCTACTTGAATCTATGTAGTAACCCGATCCCCGTATAAACGTGGTTCAACGGATAAGACCGCGTGTTAGTGACTTACGCCTCAAGCGATGGGGTGCAGGTTCGAACCCCGGCTGAGGTCAATTTTTCTAATTTTTTCCATTTTTTTCTTTTCTTTTTTTCCATTATATTATTTATTTAATGTGTTTTTCAATATATTAAATGATCCTATAAGTGAAAAATAATTTTTTCTTATTCGAAAAATTTCAAATAATGCTTAAAAACTGGAAAAATCCCGGAAATAAGATTATTTATACTATAATATTTTTTTTTACAACTTTTGCCATATTTTCACGAAAGTTTAGCATCCGAAATGTGTTCTATGTTTAAAATCAAGCGTCTTTCTTTTTGAAAGAGCGCATGAAGGAATAAATAATAAAATAAAATAAAATGGCGGGAAAAAGGTTCGAATTTCAAGTCCATCTAACTCCCTTTAATATGAAGTTATAATTTTCAAATTCGGACGGAAAGTTGTCCTTTATGAGCCGCACCAGCCTACAAAGAAAATTTTTTATAGACCCATTAGGAGGGCCGCAAACGCCCCTTATGTATTTTGTGTAGCAAACCGGAAGAGGCTACTTGAATCTATGTAGTAACCCTATCCCCGTATAAACGTGGTTCAACGGATAAGACCGCGTGGTAGTGACTTACGCCTCAAGCGATGGGGTGCTGGTTCGAACCCCGGCAGGGTCAAATTTTCTAATTTTTTACATTTTTTTCTTTTCTTTTTTTCCATTACATTATTTATTTAATGTGTTTTTCGATATATAAAATGATCCTATAAGTGAAAAATAATTTTTTCTTATTCGAAAAATTTCAAATAATGCTTAAAAACTGGAAAAATTCCGGAAATAAGATTATTTATATTATAATATTTTTTTTTACACCTTTTGCAATATTTTCACGAAAGTTTAGCATCCGAAATGTGTTCTATGTTTAAAATCAAGCGTCTTTCTTATTGAAAGAGCGCATGAAGGAATAAATAATAAAATAAAATAAAATGGCGGGAAAAAGGTTCGAATTTCAAGTCCGTCTAACTCCCTTTAATATGAAGTTATAATTTTCAAATTCGGACGGAAAGTTGTCCTTTATGAGCCGCACAAGCCAACAAAGAAAATTTTTTATAGACCTATTAGGAGGGCCGCAAACGCCCCTTATGTATTTTGTTTAGCAAACCGGAAGAGGCTACTTGAATCTATGTAGTAACCCGATCCCCGTATCAACGTGGTTCAACGGATAAGACCGCGTGCTAGTGACTTACGCCTCAAGCGATGGGGTGCTGGTTCGAACCCCGGCAGGGGTCAATTTTTCTAATTTTTTACATTTTTTTCTTTTTTTTTTCCATTACATTATTTATTTAATGTGTTTTTCGATATATTAAAGGATCCTATATGTAAAAAATAATTTTTTCTTATTCGAAAAATTTCAAATAATGCTTAAAAACTGGAAAAATCCCGGAAAATTAGTTTATTTATATAATAATATTTTTTTTACACCTTTCACAATATTTTCACGAAAGTTCAGCATCCGAAATGTGTTCTATGTTTAAAATCAAGCGTCTTTCTTTTTGAAAGAACGCATGAAGGAATAAATAATAAAATAAAATAAAATGGCGGGAAAAAGGTTCGAATTTCAAGTCCGTCTAACTCCCTTTAATATGAAGTTATAATTTTCAAATTCAGACGGAAAGTTGTCCTTTATGAGCCGCACCAGCCTACAAAGAAAAATTTTTATAGACCTATTAGGAGGGCCGCAAACGCCCCTTATGTATTTTGTTTAGCAAACCGGAAGAGGCTACTTGAATCTATGTAGTATCCCGATCCCCGTATAAACGTGGTTCAACGGATAAGACCGCGTGTTAGTGACTTACGCCTCAAGCGATGGGGTGCAGGTTCGAACCCCGCTGAGGTCAATTTTTCTTATTTTTTCCATTTTTTGCTTTTCTTTTTTTCCATTATATTATTTATTTATTGTGTTTTTCGATATATTAAATGATCCTATAAGTGAAAAATAATTTTTTCTTATTCGAAAAATTTCAAATAATGCTTAAAAACTGGAAAAATTCCGGAAATAAGATTATTTATATTATAATATTTTTTTTACACCTTTTGCAATATTTTCACGAAAGTTTAGCATCCGAAATGTGTTCTATGTTTAAAATCAAGCGTCATTCTTTTTGAAAGAACGCATAAAGGAATAAATAATAAAATAAAATAAAATGGCGGGAAAAAGGTTCGAATTTCAAGTCCGTCTAACTCCCTTTAATATGAAGTTATAACTTTCAAATTCGGACGGAAAGTTGTCCTTTATGAGCCGCACCAGCGTACAAAGAAAAATTTTTATAGACCTATTAGGAGGGCCGCAAACGCCCCTTATGTATTTTGTTTAGCAAACCGGAAGAGGGTACTTGAATCTACGATCCCCGTATAAACGTGGTTCAACGGATAAGACCGCGTGTTAGTGACTTACGCCTCAAGCGATGGGGTGCAGGTTCGAACCCCGGCTGAGGTCAATTTTTCTAATTTTTTCCATTTTTTTCTTTCCTTTTTTTCTATTATATTATTAATTTAATGTGTTTTTCGATATATTAAATGATCCTATAAGTGAAAAATAATTTTTTCTTATTCGAAAAATTTCAAATAATGCTTAAAAACTGGAAAAATCCCGGAAAATTAGTTTATTTATATTATAATATTTTTTTTACACCTTTCACAATATTTTCACGAAAGTTCAGCATCCGAAATGTGTTCTATGTTTAAAATCAAGCGTCTTTCTTTTTGAAAGAACGCATAAAGGAATAAATAATAAAATAAAATAAAATGGCGGGAAAAAGGTTCGAATTTCAAGTCCGTCTAACTCCCTTTAATATGAAGTTATAATTTTCAAATTCAGACGGAAAGTTGTCCTTTATGAGCCGCACCAGCCTACAAAGAAAAATTTTTATAGACCTATTAGGAGGGCCGCGAACGCCCCTTATGTATTTTGTTTAGCAAACCGGAAGAGGCTACTTGAATCTATGTAGTATCCCGATCCCCGTATAAACGTGGTTCAACGGATAAGACCGCGTGTTAGTGACTTACGCCTCAAGCGATGGGGTGCAGGTTCGAACCCCGCTGAGGTCAATTTTTCTTATTTTTTCCATTTTTTGCTTTTCTTTTTTTCCATTATATTATTTATTTAATGTGTTTTTCGATATATTAAATGATCCTATAAGTGAAAAATAATTTTTTCTTATTCGAAAAATTTCAAATAATGCTTAAAAACTGGAAAAATTCCGGAAATAAGATTATTTATATTATAATATTTTTTTTTACACCTTTTGCAATATTTTCACGAAAGTTTAGCATCCGAAATGAGTTCTATGTTTAAAATCAAGCGTCTTTCTTTTTGAAAGAACGCATAAAGGAATAAATAATAAAATAAAATAAAATGGCGGGAAAAAGGTTCGAATTTCAAGTCCGTCTAACTCCCTTTAATATGAAGTTATAATTTTCAAATTCGGACGGAAATTTGTCCTTTATGAGCCGCACCAGCCTACAAAGAAAAATTTTTATAGACCAATTAGGAGGGCCGCAAACGCCCCTTATGTATTTTGTTTAGCAAACCGGAAGAGGCTACTTGAATCTATGTAGTAACCCGATCCCCGTATAAACGTGGTTCAACGGATAAGACCGCGTGTTAGTGGTTTACGCCTCAAGCGATGGGGTGCAGGTTTGAACCCCGGCTGAGGTCAATTTTTCTAATTTTTTCCATTTTTTTCTTTTCTTTTTTTCCATTATACTATTAATTTAATGTGTTTTTCGATATATTAAATGATCCTATAAGTGAAAAATAATTTTTTCTTATTCGAAAAATTTCAAATAATGCTTAAAAACTGGAAAAATCCCGGAAATAAGATTATTTATATTATAATATTTTTTTTTACACCTTTTGCAATATTTTCACGAAAGTTTAGCATCCGAAATGTGTTCTATGTTTAAAATCAAGCGTCTTTCTTTTTGAAAGAGCGCATGAAGGAATAAATAATAAAATAAAATAAAATGCCGGGAAAAAGGTTCGAATTTCAAGTCCGTCTAACTCCCTTTAATATGAAGTTATAATTTTCAAATTCGGACGGAAAGTTGTCCTCTATGAGCCGCACCAGCCTATAAAGAAAAAATTTTATAGACCTATTAGGAGGGCCGCAAACGCCCCTTATGTATTTTGTTTAGCAAACCGGAAGAGGGTACTTGAATCTATGTAGTAACCCGATCCCCGTATAAACGTGGTTCAACGGATAAGACCGCGTGCTAGTGACTTACGCCTCAAGCGATGGGGTGCTAGTTCGAACCCCGGCAGGGGTCAATTTTTCTAATTTTTTACATTTTTTTCTTTTCTTTTTTTCCATTACATTATTTAATGAGTTTTTCGATATATTAAAGGATCCTATATGTAAAAAATAATATTTTCTTATTCGAAATATTTTAAATAATGCTTAAAAGCTGGAAAAATCCCGGAAAATTAGTTTATTTATATTATAATATTTTTTTTACACCTTTTGCAATATTTTCACGAAAGTTTAGCATCCGAAATCTGTTCTATGTTTAAAATCAAGCGTCTTTCATTTTGAAAGAGCGCATGAAGGAATAAATAATAAAATAAAATAAAATGGCGGGAAAAAGGTTCGAATTTCAAGTCTGTCTAACTCCCTTTAATATGAAGTTATAATTTTCAAATTCGGACGGAAAGTTGTCCTTTATGAGCCGCACCAGCCTACAAAGAAAAATTTTTATAGACCTATTAGGAGGGACGCAAACGCCCCTTATGTATTTTGTTTAGCAAACCGGAAGAGGCTACTTGAATCTATGTAGTAACCCGATCCCCGTATAAACGTGGTTCAACGGATAAGACCGCGTGATAGTGACTTACGCCTCAAGCGATGGGGTGCTGGTTCGAACCCCGGCAGGGGTCAATTTTTCTAATTTTTTACATTTTTTTCTTTTTTTTTCCATTACATTATTTATTTAATGTGTTTTTCGATATATTAAAGGATCCTATATGTAAAAAATAATTTTTTCTTATTCGAAAAATTTCAAATAATGCTTAAAAACTGGAAAAATCCCGGAAAATTAGTTTATTTATATTATAATATTTTTTTTACACCTTTCACAATATTTTCACGAAAGTTCAGCATCCGAAATGTGTTCTGTGTTTAAAATCAAGCGTCTTTCTTTTTGAAAGAACGCATAAAGGAATAAATAATAAAATAAAATAAAATGGCGGGAAAAAGGTTCGAATTTCAAGTCCGTCTAACTCCCTTTAATATGAAGTTATAATTTTCAAATTCGGACGGAAAGTTGTCCTTTATGAGCCGCACCAGCCTACAAAGAAAAATTTTTATAGACCTATTAGGAGGGCCGCAAACGCCCCTTATGTATTTTGTTTAGCAAACCGGAAGAGGCTACTTGAATCTATGTAGTAACCCGATCCCCGTATAAACGTGGTTCAACGGATAAGACCGCGTGATAGTGACTTACGGCTCAAGCGATGGGGTGCTGGTTCGAACCCCGGCAGGGGTCAATTTTTCTAATTTTTTACATTTTTTTCTTTTTTTTTCCATTACATTATTTATTTAATGTGTTTTTCGATATATTAAAGGATCCTATATGTAAAAAATAATTTTTTCTTATTCGAAAAATTTCAAATAATGCTTAAAAACTGGAAAAATCCCGGAAAATTAGTTTATTTATATTATAATATTTTTTTTACACCTTTCACAATATTTTCACGAAAGTTCAGCATCCGAAATGTGTTCTGTGTTTAAAATCAAGCGTCTTTCTTTTTGAAAGAACGCATAAAGGAATAAATAATAAAATAAAATAAAATGGCGGGAAAAAGGTTCGAATTTCAAGTCCGTCTAACTCCCTTTAATATGAAGTTATAATTTTCAAATTCGGACGGAAAGTTGTCCTTTATGAGCCGCACCAGCCTACAAAGAAAATTTTTTATAGACCTATTAGGAGGGCCGCAAACGCCCCTTATGTATTTTGTTTAGCAAACCGGAAGAGGCTACTTGAATCTATGTAGTAACCCGATCCCCGTATAAACGTGGTTCAACGGATAAGACCGCGTGTTAGTGACTTACGCCTCAAGCGATGGGGTGCAGGTTCGAACCCCGCTGAGGTCAATTTTTTTTATTTTTTCCATTTTTTGCTTTTCTTTTTTTCCATTATATTATTTATTTAATGTGTTTTTCGATATATTAAATGATCCTATAAGTGAAAAATAATTTTTTCTTATTCGAAAAATTTCAAATAATGCTTAAAAACTGGAAAAAACCCGGAAAATTAGTTTATTTATATTATAATATTTTTTTTACACCTTTCACAATATTTTCACGAAAGTTCAGCATCCGAAATGTGTTCTATGTTTAAAATCAAGCGTCTTTCTTTTTGAAAGAACGCATAAAGGAATAAATAATAAAATAAAATAAAATGGCGGGAAAAAGGTTCGAATTTCAAGTCCGTCTAACTCCCTTTAATATGAAGTTATAATTTTCAAATTCGGACGGAAAGTTGTCCTTTATGAGCCGCACCAGCCTACAAAGAAAAATTTTTATAGACCTATTAGGAGGGCCGCAAACGCCCCTTATGTATTTTGTTTAGCAAACCGGAAGAGGCTACTTGAATCTATGTAGTAACCCGATCCCCGTATAAACGTGGTTCAACGGATAAGACCGCGTGTTAGTGGTTTACGCCTCAAGCGATGGGGTGCAGGTTCGAACCCCGGCTGAGGTCAATTTTTCTAATTTTTTCCATTTTTTTCTTTTCTTTTTTTCCATTATACTATTAATTTAATGTGTTTTTCGATATATTAAAGGATCCTATATGTAAAAAATAATATTTTCTTATTCGAAATATTTTAAATAATGCTTAAAAATTGGAAAAATCCCGAAAAATTAGTTTATTTATATTATAATATTTTTTTTACACCTTTTGCAATATTTTCACGAAAGTTTAGCATCCGAAATCTGTTCTATGTTTAAAATCAAGCGTCTTTCTTTTTGAAAGAGCGCATGAAGGAATAAATAATAAAATAAAATAAAATGGCGGGAAAAAGGTTCGAATTTCAAGTCCGTCTAACTCCCTTTAATATGAAGTTATAATTTTCAAATTCGGACGGAAAGTTGTCTTCTATGAGTCGCACCAGCCTACAAAGAAAAAATTTTATAGACCTATTAGGAGGGCCGCAAACGCCCCTTATGCATTTTGTTTAGCAAACCGGAAGAGGGTACTTGAATCTATGTAGTAACCCGATCCCCGTATATACGTGGTTCAACGGATAAGACCGTGTGTTAGTGACTTACGCCTCAAGCGATGGGGTGCAGGTTCGAACCCCGGCTGAGGTCAATTTTTCTAAGTTTTTCCATTTTTTTCTTTTCTTTTTTTCCATTATATTATTTATTTAATGTGTTTTTCGATATATTAAATAATCCTATAAGTGAAAAATAATTTTTTCTTATTCCAAAAATTTCAAATAATGCTTAAAAACTGGAAAAATCCCGGAAATAAGATTATTTATATTATAATATTTTTTTTTACACCTTTTGCAATATTGTCACGAAAGTTTAGCATCCGAAATGTGTTCTATGTTTAAAATCAAGCGTCTTTCTTTTTGAAAGAGCGCATGAAGGAATAAATAATAAAATAAAATAAAATGGCGGGAAAAAGGTTCGAATTTCAAGTCCGTCTAACTCCCTTTAATATGAAGTTATAATTTTCAAATTCGGACGGAAAGTTGTCCTTTATGAGCCGCACCAGCCTACAAAGAAAAATTTTTATAGACCTATTAGGAGGGCCGCAAACGCCCCTTATGTATTTTGTTTAGCTAACCGGAAGAGGGTACTTGAATCTATGTAGTAACCCGATCCCCGTATAAACGTGGTTCAACGGATAAGACCGCGTGCTAGTGACTTATGCCTCAAGCGATGGGGTGCTGGTTCGAACCCCGGCAGGGGTCAATTTTTCTAATTTTTTACATTTTTTTCTTTTCTTTTTTTCCATTACATTATTTATTTAATGTGTTTTTCGGTATATTAAAGGATCCTATATGCAAAAAATAATTTTTTCTTATTAGAAAAATTTCAAATAATGCTTAAAAACTGGAAAAATCCCGGAAAATTAGTTTATTTATATTATAATATTTTTTTTTACACCTTTTGCAATATTTTCACGAAAGTTTAGCATCCGAAATGTGTTCTATGTTTAAAATCAAGCGTCTTTCTTTTTGAAAGAACGCATGAAGGAATAAATAATAAAATAAAATAAAATGGCGGGAAAAAGGTTCAAATTTCAAGTCCGTCTAACTCCCTTTAATATGAAGTTATAATTTTCAAATTCGGACGGAAAGTTGTCCTCTATGAGCCGCACCACCCTACAAAGAAAAATTTTTATAGACCTATTAGGGGGTCTGCAAACGCCCCTTATGTATTTTGTTTAGCAAACCGGAAGAGGGTACTTGAATCTATGTAGTAACCCGATCCCCGTATAAATGTGGTTCAACGGCAAAGACCACTTGCTTGTGACCTCTGCCGTACGCGAGGGGGTGCCGTTTCGAACCCCGGCAGAGGACGATTTTTCAAATTTTTTACTTTTTTTTCTTTTCTTTTTTTCCATTATATTATTTATTTAATGTGTTTTTCGATATGTTAAGGGATCCTATATGTAAAAAATAGTTTTTTCTTATTCGGGAAATTTCAAAAATACTTAAAAACTGGAAAAATCCCGGAAAATTAGTTTATTTATATTCTATTATTTTTTTTACTCCTTTTACAATATTTTCACGATAGTTCAGCAGGCGAAAATTGTTCTATATTTAGTATCAAGTGTCTTTCTTGGTGAAAGAACGCATAATGGAATAAAAAATAAAATAAATTGGCGGAAAAAAGGTTCAAATTTCAAGTCCATCTAACTCTCTTTAATATTAAGTTATAATTTTCAAATTCGGGCGAAAAGTTGTCCTCTATGAGCCGCACCACCCTACAAAGAAAATTTTTTATAGACCTATTAGGGGGACTGCAAACACCCCTGAAGTCTTTTGTTTAGCTGACCGGGAGAGGGTACTTGAATCTATGCAGTAACCCGATCCCCGTGTAAACGTGGTTCAACGGCTAAGACCGAGTGCTAGTGACTTACGCCTCAAGCGAGGGGGTGCAGGATCAAACCCCAGCTAAGGTCAATTTTTTATATTTTGCTCTTTTTTTTTTTTTTTTTTTACATTATATTAATTATTTAATGTGTTTTTCGATATATTAAAGGGTCCAACATGCAAAAAATATCTTTCTTTTTTCGAGAAATTTCAATTAGTGCTTAAAGACTGGAAAAATCCCTGAAAATTTGTTTATTTATATTTAAATATTTTTTTTACTCCTTTTACATTATTTTCACGAAAGTTTAGCATCCGAAATGTGTTCTATGTTTAAAATCAAGCGTCTTTCTTGGAGAAAGCATTCATAAAGGAATAAATAATAAAATAAAATAAAATGGCTGGGAAAAGGTTCAAATTTCAAGTCCGTCTAACTCCATTTAATATTAAGCTATAATTTACAAACTCGGACGGAAAGTTGGCCTCTGGGAGTCGAACCAACTTACCAAGGAAAATATTTATAGACCAATTAGGGGGGCTGCAAACGCCCCTTAAGTCTTTGGTTCAGCTGACCGGGAGAGGGTACTTGAATCTATGTAGTAACCCGACCCCGTATAAACGTAGTTCATCGGCTAAGACCGATTGCTAGTGACTTATGCCTCATGCAAGAGGATGCAGGTTCGAACCCCGGCTGAGGTCAATTTTTAAAATTTTCTATACTTTTTTTTTGTTTTTTTTTACAATACGTTATTTATTTAATGTGGTTTTTGATATATTAAAGGATCCTACATGTAAAAAATATTTTTTTTATTCGTGAAAAATTTCAAATAGTGCTTAAAAATTGGAAGATTCCCGGAAATTTAGTCTATTTATATTATAATATTTTTTTTAAGCCTTTTACAATATTTTCACGAAATTTTAGCATCCGAAAAGTGTTCTACGTTTAAAATCAAGTGTCTTTCTTGGTGAAAGAACGCATAATGGAATAAAAAATAAAATGGCGGGAAAAAGGTTCAAATTTCAAGTCCGTCTAACTCCCTAAAATGTTAAGCTATAAAGTTCAAACTCGAATCGAAAGTTGTCCTCGATGCTATGTAGTAGCCCGATCCCCGTATAAACGTGGTTCAGTGGCTAAGACCGAATGCTAGTGACTTACGCCTTAAGCGAGGGGGAGCGGGTTCGAAACCCGGCTGTGGTCAATTTAAAAAAAAATTCTTTTGTTTTTTTTATATTACATTATTTATTTGTGTTTTTCGATATATTAATGGATCCTACATGTAAAAAATATTTTTTTTTATTCGGAAAATTTCAAGTAATTCTTAAAAACTGGAAAAGTCCAGGAAGATTAGTTTATTTTTATTTTATTATTTTTACTAGCACAGCAGTGTGTTGTAGTTCTGGGAGGTAATGTCCTAATAGTTTCGTCAAGAGAGCAGTCCTAAGTTTAGAACAATTAATGTTAATTTTATTTTTTGTGTATTTCACAATATCTCGAAAAATTATAAAAAGAATTTGAAATATTTTTGCTCTCAGTTATAAAATTCGTTTATCCGAAAGAAAATTCTATGCAAAATATAACTTATAGTAAATGCTCATTGTTTTATTTAATAATAGTCGAAAAATTGAACTGCAAGGTAGAAATTTTTTTAAAAATTTAAATTTTCACTAATTGACCGATTTCAGTGAAATTTTGCTACTTAAAATTGCATTCCTTAAAATGATGTAAACAAAATTTCTACTATTCAGTTCAAAAATTTTAAGACTTATGTTAAATAAAAAGACAATGATCATTTACTAAAAGATATATTTTGAGTGGAATTAAATTTAAATAAACGAATTTTACAATTGTGAACAAAAATCTTTCAATTCGTTTAAAAAGTAGTGAAAAAAAATTAACATGAAGGGATTAAAATTTTGGATTTCTCTTCTGTCCAAACTATTGGAATCGTATCTCCAGAGTTCCGGTTGCCCCCAATATCTTGGGGGTCAGACATCTACATCACAAAAAAAAAAGCTGGTTTTCTCAGAGAAAGTGCATTTTTGTGTCTGATTTCGTAAAATATTGTTACTGTAAGACTGTCTTTTTTGTGTTAAAAGGGCATATATATTCTATTCCTTTACTATTTGATTAAAAGCTCCCAAATACTGTCTTTGGAGATTCCTGACCTCATTTCAAATCAACTTAAATAGAGTTGAACCGTATAATACTCATTATATGAATTATTTGTGTTTGCTTATGCTTTACTGCTACTTCATAACCTGAATTAATAATGCTCTGTTTTTTTAATAAAGTGGAAAGTATTCCTTCTTCTTAGAATAAATCAATTATATTTTAAATGGGAATAAAAAGTACATTGAATGCTTAATTTCTGAATCATTTTGATCAATAATAATGTACTTAAGTGTGTACTCAATAAAAGTTAATTTTAAAAAAAAGGAGCTGTTTTTGTACATCGTTTTCAAAAATGCTGCAAATCAAGTTTCGTTTTTTTCCTGTCTACTTTGGCAAGTAACATAACTTTTTTTTTATTATAATTAATTTAAGACAGAAATTAAGATTTATATACTATTGAATTTGTAATTTTTGTTGAGAAGAATGTAATTACATGTATAGAATTGGCATTTTATGTTTAAATTTCATATTGGGACAAAATCAAAGTCACTGATCCTAACCAATTTCAAGCATTGATTTGAAATAAATACTGTTCTAAAATTTGGATATATGTCCAATTTTATTGTGTTTTTTATCGATTTTATTAACACACTGTGTTTTTAATCGAATTTATTAACACAGAAACTGTTCGTCTAGAACAGTTTCTGTGTTAATAAATTAATACAATCAATTCAAATATGGTGTTTTATGTTTTTTAAAGTGCTGACCATGCTGTAATTGGTCTTGTACCTGGAAGGTTCTGGGTTCGAATCCCACTTAGTGCATAGGTGTAATCTATCTGTCCTTTTAAGGGTGACGTTGATCCACCTTAATGGGACCCACAAAACAGAAATAAACAATAGTGCCTGTCACGTGCCATATGTTGCCAAAAGTGGTGGGCATTGAAATAATATTTCTGAAAAATATTAATCTTTGGAATGTCTTGCACAGCATTCAGAGTCATCTTAAAGAGTCATCTTACAGTTAAAATTGAGTCAGCTACTATAAAAAAAAATCTTTCTTGTGTTTCAAATTTTATGAATTAGAATGTCTTTAAAGATTAACAGAATATTGTATTTAAAGTTTATAAAATTGTATAATATTTTTATGCTCAATTGACTGAATTACATGATAAATTTTATATTATGCCTTTTGAGCTAACAATATGTCTTTTTAAATCTGTTCTGTCTCTTTCTTTTAGTATCTTGCTTTTTTTTATGTGTCACGTTGATGCATTATTTTATATATACGTATATATATATATATAACACGTCGTTGCCGAGGGGAAGGATAAAAAGAGGTCTTAGGCAGGGAAAGAGGTATGTACAATATTTAATTTTTAGAGAGAGAACAATCATCAAAGTGACACAAAATCCTTGCGTTCTTCAATAATAGTTAGTTTCCCAAAACTGTGGCTTTTCTTCAAGTCAAGTGCTAGCTTCTATTGTTCAATACTTATCAGTATTTCAATCAAATGACTTCTACTAACGTACTATTGGACATATTTTCTAAATTTAAGAAGTTTTTAATTGAATACAGTAGCATTAAATTCTAAATTGAAATTTATTTAAACTGAAACAGTTGCAGTGAAATAGTAGAAAGCTTGTATATAAAATGAATTAAATACCTTGGATATATATTCTATAAAATAGCAGAATATGCATCTTCAAGAAATAATAAATAAATGAGATACATTTTCTTTTGATAATTTTTATTTTTACCTTTTTAATTATTTTTAGTGGTAAGTAAGAGTACAGCATATATGTAAAAAGTACAAAATAGGACACAAAAAAAAATAATAAAGTTGGATCAGAAAATTTGAAGCATGTCTATTTTTTTTCGTTCTTATACAATAGACAAAGAGTATTGGTAGACAGCTTGACTCTATGATGGTGCAGGTTTATGACAGCTACTAGTGGCAACATCCTGAGAAAAGGAGCAGCTAAAAGTCTTGTCTGCTTATTCAGCTGTAAAATAGAAGCATTTTTCTTGATAAAAAAAATTGAAATCATGTTACCTTAAAGTTCTGCAGTGGGTCAGGATCTAATCTAAGACATAAATTATATTAATATCTGACAACTATGCCAAATAATAAAGAGCTTAATTATTTTTATGAATTTAAAAAATTTACAATTATATCTAATACATATAACAAAATTAATGACAAAATTTTGACTTGTTATGGCACAGAGATATTCTTCAAAGCGAATGAGTATCTGCATAAATCATAGTAGAAACTTGAAGTCCTGATAAACATATCTCACAGAAAAGCTTTAAGCAGACAATGCTGTGAGATTATTCTCCGGGACAAATGTAAATCATCAGTAGAACAAACAGTAATGTAAATACTAAAAACAATTTCTTATTAAAAACAAATTATATTAAATATTTAAGGAATAATTCCTTATATTATCCAGGTAAAAGCTAGAAGAGAACAAGTTGCTTCAAATTAGTATTGCACTCAAGATACCTTGTGAAAATTTCAATCGATGGCTAAGTATATAACTAAAAACACAGCTTTTTAAATTGTAAATCTAAAAAGGATTGAAAACATTACTTCGAATCAACTTGAGTAACAGAGTGAAAGAGGGACATTTAACACAAAAGTATACATTTTAAGAGAATATTTTCAATTACCAGATTATTTTCAATTATCTCTCCAAAATGTTTTACCTTCGATGCAGGGTCTAATTCTGAGTGATAAAAGGACATTTTGTTTTAAAAAATTGAATTGAAAAATTGTTCCTATCAACTCTAGTCATGCTAAAAAATTAAAGACTTTTAAAAACCTTGTACCAAAATTAAGTAATTTTAAGGGCCCTTATTTTCCAAAATAAAAATTAAGCAGTTTTTTAGAACTTATAAGGACTATGGGAACCCTGTACTGGTTACAAATCATTTGCACAGAAAAAAATTATTACAGATTACGTAATTTATGATAAGTAATGCATTGTTCCTTTTAATGAGCATTTATGAAGTATTATTTGACTGATTTAAATTGCTCCTCAGGGTTCCAAACAAGTGACAAAATGTACAACACAGCATATCAGATACAAATAAAAAATGATTTCTTTTAAAATTGATTTGATGGTTTTAAATTTTTTTTGCTGTTTTTCTTTTGTTTTAAATTGTTATTAGTAATAAGTGCACACAAACAACGATATAGTTAAAGAACATGATTAAATATGGGAGAGAGAAAAATGAAATCAAATAAATGATGATAAATTGGAATAATTCTAAAAGCAATGAAAATACCTCATCTGGTTGGCTTTTAAATTTGAGCCAGAACGTCAAATGAAAGCCTAAGTGCACTGCTTTTGGATGGTGAGTTTCTTACAAATGAATAAACCATAAAGTAAAGCAATAATTCACCAGGTACCTATATAAACACAAAAGACTATTACTTATTTAATCAAAAACTATTATTAATATTACTAAGACTATTATTATATTACTAAGACTATTATTATTACTAAGACTACTAAGAATATTACTAAGACTATTATTAAAGACTATATTATTAATATTACTATTTATCACTTCATATGGTGCACAAAAATATTATATGCTATCCTTTTTGATAGGATACACCAGAATTCTCCCTGGCATCACTTAGCAACGTAAAAATTTATCAAAATGTGTAATATTATGTAATAACTAAATCTGATCCTCTACAATCCCGCTTATACTATTTTATGTGTAGATTTCAAAATATAATTTTCTCTCATTATCAAAATTTGTAGTTTGCAAAAATAATTAAAGGCATTCTCTGTGCAAGAGGCTAAGAGACAATCTCTGAGCATAAATTTTTTTTAAAAAAAAGTATACTAAAAATTGATAAACAACTCGAAAGCTTTTTTCTATAACGTCAACTGAAATTATGAGGAAATAAACATTTAAATGCGCGAGTATAAAAAGGTATTTATTTAAAAAAATAATTTCAAAATTACTTCAAAAATTTATTAATAAACCAAGCCCGAAAAGAAGATACCTTTAAAAATTTAGCAAGTTGAAAATAATCTTAACAAGTAAATATTTGATATAGAAATCAAAATTAAACCTATAAACAAATAATTTTACCAGTGTGTAATTACTATTTAAATAGTGAAATAATTCTTCTCAAAATGGAATATGAATAAAAAGGCAGTGTTTTAAAGGATGGCAGCTTACTTTTACAAAAAGTGGGCATTTATAGGGTACAGGGCAGGCAGGCCATTAGGCTTAGGGAGAACAATAGATACACATTTCGATATTGTGCCATTCAAAATTATTAAAATGTTGAACTGGATAACAATTCTGAAATAAAGTTTATTTGGTTTAAAGTTTTAGAAACTACTGCAGTAACACTTTTGATAGCTTTCATAGTAAACAATGAAAACTCAATAATTGTATTTTTATAATAGTTTTACTAATATAAACTAAATAATAAGTAGGATACTCAGTTATTACCACCCTGAATATACATTATTAAAATCTTTGTCAAAAATGATTTTAAAAAGAATTATACATATTAGGGTGTCGTCAATTAATATTTAAAAGAAGAAATAAAAAGTTATCAGGATATGATGAATCACCATTTAAGACAATTGGATTTGAAATTATGGAGCAAAAACATTCTGATATTTTTGTTTCACTTTCTCTGATTTTCCTTTGATAATCAAACAGGTTATATATTTTTAATATATCTTTACCTGTCAATGATTAGTTAATTTCAATCGAATTTTTTCCTTTTTATGTAGTTTAAATAATTTAAATTTTTTTTGTTGTTGCAATTAAAAATTTGAATATTAATTTTATTGCCTTAAATTGCAATTTTTTTTTCACTTCTGACAAGGATTCAGAAATTACATATTAAGATCCTACTTTTTCTCTGTATTGTCAATATATTATACGCATAGATAATAATTGATAAAGAAAACAATAGTTAATATACTTGGTCATTAGTGAATAAATTTTAGAATATTTAAATTGCATCAAGCAAATAATTACTTAGCCCTCATCGCAAGAGTTTCAGAATGTTTTCTAGCAATCTAAAAAAACAAGTAAATATTAAAAAGTTTGAACCCTAATGAGTAACCACATGATCAATATACGAAAGCAATATACAATACATTTCATACATAATTGTACACAATCAATATACATACATAATCAATATACAACACATTTTAAATACTAAATAAAATTACGAAATTGCATATAATAAATTTAAAAATAATTCACACTTTAACTTAAAAAATAATAAGTTTAAAACAAATAAAGACTATATACCGTTGAATGATAATCAGCTGAAATTCAAATTTTTGTATCTATACTATAAGTTTTTAAAAAAATAAAGGAAAAAAAACAACTCTATACAGTTGAATGTAAATTAGCTAAAATTCAAATTTTTGCACCAATACTAAAATATTTTACAAGTAGCAAAACTATTGTTGTCCCTACTTCTTTTTTCATAGTTTGTACAGTGAGTAGTGCAATACAAAGGAAATTAAATTGTAGTGATTCCTGACAGCTACTTTTAACTTAAGTTTAGTAAAGAAATAAGGTTATTTTAATTTTTCTTTAATACTTTAACAATGTAAGGAATAATAAGTTTAAAAAAATTAAAGACTATATACAGTTGAACATAAATAAGCTAAAATTCAAATTTTTACACCTATACTAAACCACTTTACAAGTAGCAAAACATCAGTAGTCCCTACTTTTTTTTCATAGTTTGTATAGCTAGAAGTGCAATAGAAAATGAAGTAAATTGTAGTGATTCTTGACAACCACTTTTAACGTTAGTTTAGTAAAGAATTAAGGCTTAAATGCAACTAAGTTATCGTATCAGTTTGGTACAAATACTTGCCTGTCTGTTAATGGATGCAAAGAAAATTCTCCTAAAGTGAAGCGTTAATAAAAATTTTCCTTTGATACTCTAGAGCAGCAAATTTCTTTTTATAATCTAGTCATTATATATAATGACTAATAACTTAACTAGGTAGCTAATTTAACACTTCGGCTTGATATACACTCATGGAAAACTAAGAGAATATTTAATGTTATTTCAACGGGAGGAAACATATGTGCTCTGTACTTCTATTTCTTAGAGTAAATAAAAGACCAGTAAATGCTTAATAAAATCGCTAATATTTTATAGATTTTCAAATTGAATATTTGCAGTCAAGAAAGACATAAAAAAATTAAAGAATGGGGAAAAGAACAAATGAGTAAAAAATGTTTTGTATGAAACTGGCTCATATAAAATAATTTCTCTTGCTAAAATAAGTCAATTTTTTAATCAAAATAATTTTAAACACAAGTGTTATCTAAGTTCTCCAACAAAGCTTGTCTCCTAAAAGTAGTCACTCCATTTCAAAAGTGGTTTATAGTCACTACTGTAGTCATCTTTCTGATAAACGTTTTTATCAGGAAAAGAATAAAGTTTTAAACTCCAAAATTAATATATTCGTCACAAACTTGAATTTTATACAATGATATTTAAAATATGGAATAAATCCCTACACAGGTAATCAAGAAACTGAAAACAAATTCGTTATTTTTTTTTTACCTAAATTCTTCAGTTTCGATTCATTTCTTACATATTCTTTTAAATCTGTACTAAAATATTCCCTTAAGAGTTGTTATTTCTAAAAAATTTCGGTTTTTACATGCATGGTGATTCAAAATTATATTTTCAACTTGCTCGTAAACAATTACAACTAATATAACTAAGAAACGTAAGTTCCGCTGTTTCAAACAATTAAAATTTCTTGAGGATTGGGCTGTAGCCTAGAATTTTTTTTTTTGGGGGGGGGGGATGTAAAATTATCACGTACTATATGTATAGAAAAAGAGCAAAGGGATGAATGATGAATATTTTCGATTGTGATTTAGTATCATTTCTAAATATTGAAGACATCTGATTATGAAAAACATGTACTGTTAACTAAGACAATGGATTCCAGAAAATATGTATGTATTCTTCTGGAATCCATGTTTTTTTTAACAGCGTATATTTTTCATTATCAGATATGTGTTCAATATTTAGAAATTAACTTTAATTCCCCTTCGAGAATATTTTCATCACTCATCCACTATTTCTTTATTGCACAAATTTAAATTATCTGAATTCTTATCAGGAATTTCAGTTTCTGATTTTTCATCCTCATTAGCTTTGACTCTCCTAATGTGATCAATAATGATTCTATCGCTTTCCACCTCAAACTCATAATTTTTATCCATCAAATTCAATGTTTTCTTAAGGAACGCAAATAAATGAAGACCTTCCCAGCTTTAAGTACAACATGAATAAATTATATTTAGACTGTCAAAATTTATTAATTATCTGACAAATTTTAATTTAAAAATTTTGTGTTAAATCATCTGGTTATCATCTCGAATATCCAAAATTTTCTAAATTATTAAAAAATGTATGTAATGCTTTAAAATTTATTGATTTCAATCAATGTTGGGCTAAAACCCACCACAGAGCTGATGTAAAATATCCTCTGTAATGGACAGATTGTTGGTTAGAGTTCCCTTTTCTTGTCAGATTAACCGTGGAAGGTTTGCATCTCCATAAAGTACAAATGCGAGTTAGTTCCTTCAAAAAGACCTCCAAAGGCAAATTTCTCCCTATACGGTCTAGGGATCTCCCCATATGATCCAGATTGCATCCAGGAGTTCCCTTGTCTTCTGGATTGGGTTCAAAATCACGACTGCGGAGCTGAATATTGGTAGTTTTAAACTCAAAATTGGGTCTGCTGTTCAATGACGGTTTTAAAATAAAATAAAAATGAATCAAAGTCTGTTTAAAGTAGAAAAGAAATTTTGTTTTTATTTTATCAATATAAATATTTTGGTACAAACTTTCTACATAGTATTGTTTTATACGATTTCTAGGATAATTTTAGTTTTAAAATTTTAAACTTTAAGTAAAGTTTTATGAAAAAAATTTATTATTTTTAAGAACATAATAAGAACAAAAGAACAAAAACAAATCATTTAACGACATGCGATGCTATCAATTATACTTGCGTATGGTTCTTAATTTCCTTTCGAATTTTGAAGTAAAAAGTAAGATTGAAATTTATTACAAAGAACTTTGAGATTCAATTTTTAAATTTTTCAGTTATAAAACAAGTGAACAACTCGAACTTATTTTTTATTCTTTTCATTTTGCATTAAAAGCAGAATCATTTTTTCTTTCATACAAAGTTCTTTTTTTATTTTTAAAAAATCATAAAATAGCTTATTCTTAATATTTTGTATTATATGTTTGTATTTGTATAAGCTTCAAAATGTAGGTTGATTGCGTACAATCTTAAAAATAAAAGATGTCACAAAAGCGTTATGTAATAAACATTCAGGGTAATTACACTACTTATGTTTTATAGAATTTAAAAAAAATTGCCTTCTTTGAAATTTTTAGGCAACTACATGTTAAATGAGTTTTGTTTCAACTTTGACTAAAAATAGTTTTTCTTTATGAATATTTAGAAAAAAAAAATTTCAGTGTGCATTATGTTTATCCATTTATTTAATCGGCATTATCGGTACTTAACTATAGACACTCAATATTTTAAAATAAATGAACAGTTACGAAGTATAAGTCCACGGAAGACACGGCCCCATTCTTTTATGTCGATATCCTTCACTGTGCAAGTTTCGTCTGTATCCAGTTTCTTGTGTATTTCTCCGGCCCAGACCGCTTCCGCTGTGTGGAATGTCTTCGATCTTCGACAAATTCCTTTATCTTGATGATTTCTTGTCTGTTTTAGCTAAGTAAGCATTTTTAACTGAATCTAACCCACTATCTCGAGCTTTTAGTTGGATTCTGCCGGATTCGCTGATCAATTGACTATCAATATTATATATTGTAAATTCCGAATCCTTTAACCGATATAGGATCTGTACTAAATTGTCATATTCCTCCGGAAGTTTTTTTTATTATCTGGAAACACACTAATAGTTCGGGAAGGTCGAACCCAGCTTCTTTAATCTGTGCACTTTTATCTCGAACTCGTTGACAGAATATTCCAATCACTTCTTTATTTGGCTGAAATTTCAATTCGTAAAATTCATCAACTAAGTCAGCAATTCTTGCTCTTGATTTATTAGGTTCAAACTTTTCTTTTAGAATGTCCCAGGCCTTCTTTCCATCTGTCGTAGACTGAATCAACTTCAAAAATTGGCGTTCAACACCTTGATATATTGTAGAATAAGCTCTAGGTTTCCTTACTTCGAAATTCTGTTTAACTGATTCTGGGGCAGCGGCTAAAGGTGGTGATGGTGGTTCAGCTCCACCGACGAATTCCCAAATTCCACGATCCATCAGAGCTACTCTCATGTCACCCAACTATCGTAGTTGAATGCTCCAAGTTTGGGAAAAGCTGAATTCGTTGAATCTAAATTTCCTTCCATATTCAAAACTTGGTTTCTTCCAGCTATTAAAATTAATATTTCAACTTCCAGATAGAATTTCTTCTGAATCTATATCGTTGACGTGTGCATAGGCCTTTGACGTGGGCAAAGGACCATAACCTTTGTAGGTTTAACCCACTTACCAATTGTGTTTAACCAATTGTGGGTTTAACCCACAAAGCAGAGTACGCTAAAATGATGAAAACACAAGTAATCTGGAACACAACATTTATTAATACTTTAAATGTTTAACTTAAATCTAAAAATCGTAATGTTGAATAAATATATACAGAATCATCACCATCATCATCTACAATCTTAATCCTATGACGGATATCAGGCCATCGTCCAAAGACTAAAAGGAAGGGCGGGCTGTTCATACATACATGAAAAAAATTGTTCGTTCTTTTATGGCGCACGATGTCTTACGTCACATTGATTAACTGATTATTTCTTGACTTCTCTTCACTTCTATTCTGGAGACGAATGTGCAAAAGCAATTACTTATTTCCACACATTTCTCTCTAAAATCATGCGCAATTAAAAAAAACTGTTGACTTCTAATTGATGTTTATCGTCAATACCGAATATTAGAAATAAAAGCTCAAATCTTTTTAAAAAGACTTATAGGTAGATCACCATGGATATAGCCCCAGACCATCATAATCAACACTCTTTGCCTTAACCCCAGAGACATTGTAACTACGATTATATCATACTTTTGCATTATATCTTATATACTCATGCGTTCTTATCACAGAAGTGTGATGCACGTTTTGTTCGACTTTGAGTAAATGACAATTATGTAAAGTGCAAGTTTTGATAACTATTCTTTTTTATAAAAGTATTAATTTAGATAAAGGTTTCATTCTTTCTAAAGAAGTAGACAGTTTATCAAGATTCGCACAAGTCAGATTTGAAATATTTAATTGCAAGAAAAATTGAAGTAGAAGACAAATTTAACTGAAATATTATACCAGCTATACTTCTGAATTGGCTTTTCGAATGCGTTTGAACAGGAAACATAAAGTTGTAAGTAAATAATTATTATTTCCTATTGATCCGTATATTTTTATCCAAATAATATAGAATATAATATCGGGACTAGGATTGATAAACAAGAAACATATATGTGTGCCATACCACAAAATGTTGTCAAATTAATTCGATATGAAAAGTTTGGATTTTATATTGGTATTATTCCCTTAAAAAATCACAATAGTTTTATGTAGATATTTCATACATTTAAAATTAATACTTAGATGTTTCATTCGTTCAATGTTAAATTTTAAATTAGACGTCTAAAATATTTGTATTAATATATTATCGTTATTATACAGTCAAATATAACCGCTGTTCGATTTTTTTCTATGACTGTGATCGCCGATTTTTAGTTTAGTTTTTTTTTATTTATCTACTACCGATAAGCATATAGTTAAATTTATTTAATTTACTAATCCTCTTATATTTGTTTTGCATTCGTTTTACAAGTTTTAATATTCAGTTTCAGCATCTATTATTAAAATCAGGTGTAGTCTAGAAATTTATACAAACAAAAATATTTACTTCATATGTTTGTAATGTTTATATGCTTATAGTTCATATGTTAATAGTTCATATGTTTGTAATATTAAAATTTCTGTTTTAAAATTATAATCGTGTTGATCCGGAAAAAAATAATCATGCATTCTTTATAAATTTTAGTACAATTTAATGAGTTCTACTCCGCTACTTATATGTATACTGTCATTAAACTAGAGTATTTAAAATACACTTTCTCGCGTGCAAAATGTGTAACAGAAATTTGATGCAAATAATACGTTATATTAAATGTATCACCAGTATTGGAATTAAACGTTTTAAATTCATTATCTGACACTATGTGGCGCTAGTATACCATGAAACTGCTTGATGCTGTTGGTTAGCTATTTTGTTATTGTTGGTAAATTCACGGTAGCTCTGCGTATGAGTATAATTCTTGTTACAAGTTATGCTGTTAAGTACAAACTTTGTTGCTCATTTAGAATAATCATACACACTGCGTCTCTAGCCAAGCATCTTTATTTCATTCTCTCTGCTGACGTTTTGTAATTGTGTGAAATGAGCTGTTTACCACTTTCAATCCTTGTTAGCTGCGTTCTTCTTGTGAACGGTAAGTTTCAACTTACATTAATTACTATTTAAAAGCTACTACAAATGTATGTCAGGAAAAAAAACATTTTAAGTTCTAAATGTTCTTCCCTTGAAATTAAATTACAAGTTTTTAGCATCAATTTTTTTTTTAAATTGCAATTTTTTTCCTGTTGTTAATGATATGATTAATATTGATGCTCTAACACTAAAAAACACTGTATATTGATTTTTTTCTAATCTTTATGATCTTTTATGAATGAAATTGTTTAACCTCCCTTATATTTTACATAAGTTTTAAATAAATAATACAGCCCGAAAACTCTTTAAGAATTTGTTATAAATATAAAATAAACTTGATAATTTCAAAAATAATACGTTTGAATTTGTTTGTTAGTTCAAATTTATTTAGGTTGTAGTAATTGGTAAAAAAGTGTATACTAACATTAAATTTCACACAAAAGTAATTATTTCATGTATATTAAAATAAATTTAGTTAAAAATATTCAAAAATAATTTCAATTTTAAAAAATCTAGCTTGTATATAGGGTTACTTTTTTCATTAAAGGGTTTTTTACTTAAAGCGTTGTTAGGATTTTATAGGAAGGGTTTATTTCGAGACATTGATAAACTATTTGTTCTACGATTTCATGTCGAAAAGGAAAAAAATAAGAAGAAATGTCTTTTCTTATCAATATCTGTCTATGAAATTGAACAAAATCTTCTTAGTGACGAAAGAACATTAATCTTAAAACAAGAAACTAATAAATTCAATATTAAAAACTTGCAAACGCCATTTTAATAATATCGTCTGGCCATTAGGACTAATAGGTGTTATACGTATTCTCTAAGTTATTAATGCAATGGTATAAGTATTTTACATATTAATATATTAAATTCAGTTACTTAATAATCTTATCTCCCTATATTTACTTAACATTAGACGTTTTACTTAATACTCTTTTGTATGAACCTTTATGTAATTGTAGGTGCCCGACCACCAATTGTGAAAGCTTTTCAGTTCACGGGCGAGATTCGTTTTGGGTTCCGTGCGATGGTTATGTGTGCCGTCATCACCGGAGATTCGCCCTTCCAGTTTCAGTGGTTCAAGGATGGTACTCAACTTCAAGAGAATGACAAAATTGCCATAAAAACACCTGATGAGTTCTCTTCTATTCTCACCATAAAAAGCTTGGATTCTCTCAGCAACGGTAACTACACTTGTAGAGTGTCTAACGCTGCAGGTTTCGATGAAAAGTCAGACATGCTCCAGATCAAAGGTACATATTTATAATCCCTTTAAATTTGGAAACTATTTCCCAACATCATTGAGATTTTGTTTACATTTCTCGTGTACTTTGTATTTTCAATAAAATAAGTAGTATTATTCTGTTTACCTTCGAATCTTTTGTACGTGTTAGAATAGAATTAGTCGAATTTAAGTGATGATCAGTACATACATATTCAAATACTATATTATGACTTATATTTCGTATGCGTGAACATAAGTGCTGTAGATTTTACACGCTCATGACAACAAATCTGTAGAAATACTTTCTTCTGTCACTTATTTTTTATTGCTGGGTGTATCTGATTTTAAATTTATGCGTTGGAGATAATATACTGATTGAAATCCTATTTCATGTATTTGGTATGCGAAAACAGTTTTGTCCCAAGAATATTATGATTTTGTTTAGTTTTTTTCTGTTCTTTAAATAAGAATTCTAGAAATCTTTGCATGTGTGCAAATGAATATAAGCATTGATGATAACATTCCTTACTCTTTTGTATGTGTAAGTATACATGCCGTTGAACCATTGATAGTATTTGAATCCAGTCATGTGACATAGTTTTTCAATATATGAATGAAAGTGCTGCCGATTTTATATGTTGATAATATGATATTTAATAGATGCTGTAATACAGTGCTCCCCAACCTTTTTATCCCGGCTCACCGATCATCGTTTGATAATTTTACCATGGTCCGCTGAGAAGGGGAGAGGGTCGTTGATTGTTTATATTTTGTATTCCAACATGCATTGTATTTCCAACATGCATAATTAAAAATACAATTAAATACGCAGTATTGTTTAGCCTTTATCTGACGTTCCTCAGCTCCTTGGACCGAGCGTTAAAATTCACTGCTGTCATATTTGTCATATGAATGCAAATGCAATATAGTATTAAATAAATTCATTTGCATTCACTTCATCGATGTTATGAAAACTGTTTCTGGAACTAATGTAAAATTAAAAGCAAAAAGTAAATGAAACAATAAACTAATAAAATAAAATAAATTAATGCATTTTTGTATTACTGAACCAATTTTGTAATAAATATTTTCATTAAAGAAAAATGCACAGCATTCAAATATCATTATGCTGATTATTTATCTTAGATTTATATTATAGCATCTTATATCATGCATTTACATTGTATCTTATCTTATAAGTGTATTTTATATTAACATATATTTATGTCATTAGTTCTCTTTTGCTTAAATGCACTAAAGTTAAATTTTTTATCACACTTTTGTAATACAGAAAGCCTTATGTTACAGAAAGGCACTTATGTTACAGTAAGGCACTTCTTTTACTAGGCAATTGTGCAGTTAGTTCTATGCAGATTAAAGCATCTTGACAGATGATACAGTGGTGGCTATGTGTTTAGCATATCGTACACCGGCCACTTTTACTGCCCGAAATAGCTCATTCAGAATACCATATATAGAAACACAGCCCTTCACAATGATTGCTTAGTGCTTTAACCATTGAACCATTGTGGCTAACATTATATCATACATTTTCATTACATCTAATATGCTTATACGTTCTTTTCTTAGAAATGTAACGCACGTTTTGTTTGTCTTAGAGCGAATAAAGTTTATGTAAAGTGCAAGTTTTGATAACTATTCGTACAGAAATTGTTTACCATGATTCGCACAAGCCTGAATTGAAATATTTAATTGCAGGAAAAATTAAAGGAGAAAACAAATTTAACTGAAATGTTATAACAGCGATACTTCTGAATTGGTTTCTCGAATTAAAAGAGACTTTTGAACTGAGAACATAAGGCTGTACGCAAATAATTTTTATTTCTTATTGATCCGTATATTTCTAACTTAATAATAGACTGTAATTTCGGAACAATGATTGATAAACAAAAAGCAAATATGTGGGCTTTACCACGAAATCTTGTCAAATTAGTTTGATATTAAAAATTTGGATTTTATATTGATGTTATTCCCTTTTATAAATCACAATAGTTTTACTTTGATGCTTCATGCATATAAATATTTTAAATTAGGTGTCTAAAATATTTGTATTAATATATTATCGTTATTATTAAGTCAAATATAATCGCAGTTTGATTTTTTTTTTATAATTAAGTTCGCTGTTTTTTAGTTTTCTTTTCTTTATTTATCTACTACGGATAAACTTATAGTTAGAATTATTTAATTTGCTAATTTTTAGTTTTTATTTTTGATTGTTTCATATTCCGTTTCCACATTAAGTTTTAATATAGAATTTCAGCATCTATTATTAAAATCAGAGCATTTTAGAAATTTATGCAAATAAAAATATTTACTTCATTTCTTTGTATTGTTCGTATTTTTATAGTTCATATGTTAATAGTTCATTTGTTTGTAATGCTCAAACTTTTATTTGGGGAATGATGTTTATAAATATATGTTTAGTATAATAAAAATAGAGAAATTAATGTTATAAATGTTTAGTATAATTTAATCAGTTTTAATCCGCAACCTATATGTATACTGTCTTTAAACTAGCGTATTTAAAAAACATTTTCTCACATGCAAAATGTGTTACAGAAATAATACGTTATGTTAAATGTATCACCAATATTGGAATTACTCGTTTTAAATTCATTATCTGACACTATGTGGCGCTAGTATACCATGAAACTGCTTGATGCAGTTGGTTAGCTATTTTGTTATTGTTGGTAAATTCACGGTAGCTCTGCGTATGAGTATAATTCTTGCTATAAGTTATGCTGTTAAGTACAGACTTTGTTGCTCATTTAGAATAATCATACACACTGCGTCTCTAGCCAAGCATCTTTATTTCCTTCTCTCTGCAGAAGCTTTGTAATTGTGTGAAATGATCTGTTTACCACTTTCAATCCTTGTTAGCTGCGTTCTTCTTGTGAACGGTAAGTTGTAACTTAAATTTTTAACTATTTAAGAGTTTTCATAAATGCACTTTTAAAACAAAACATTATAAGTTGTAATTGTGCTTCCCTTGCAAATTTAACATAATTTTTCTTTAAAATTTGCAATTTTTTTTTTGTTGTTGATGATATAATAAATATTGATGTTCTAAGAGTGAGGAACACCATTTGTGAATATTTTTCCTATTCCTCAAAAACCAAATATTTTATACTAACTTCTGTCTTACTTAAGTTTGAATGAATAATGCCCCAAACTCTCAAGAATTTATTTTACATATAAAATAAAAGATGATTTTTTTTTTTTTTTTTTTTTTGAAAATCATGTATTTGTATTTGCTAGCTAATTTAAATTCTTTCAGGTAATAGTAGTTGGTAGGAAAAAGAGTGTACTAATTTTGAATTTCAAATAAAATTAGCTATTTCCTAAATATTAAAATAGTTTTACTGAAAAGAGTGCAAGCAAATTTTCTATTCTAAATTAATAAGCTTGTCTAAAGCGTTACTTTTTTTCATTTGAAGGATTTTTTTCTTCTCAAAGTGCTGTTATGCTTTGAATTGTAAGGGTAACATTGATAAGCGAACATTGAACATTGGATTAAACATTCAAAACGTTGACAAGCAAGCTTCTTCTCGATGATTTCATTTATAAGGAGAAAGGAAAATAGAACATTTAACATTAAAAAGATAAATAAAGCAATTCTTAGTATTATAACTTTGAAAACACAATTTTTTTTTTCAATTTTTATTTCTAATGGTTTAACAGTGTCTCGCTATTAGGACTTCAATTATTAGGTTTTATTAGGTTTTAACTCTAATTTATTAGAAGAATGTAGGTGTACACGTATCTTATTTATTGGTTTATTAATTTTATTTTTCTTAAAAATCGTACCTTCATTTGTTTACTAAATGTAAGACATTTACGATTTACACTCCTTTACATGAACATTCATGAATGTGTAGGTGCCAGACCACCGATTGTGAAACCTTTTCAGTTCACGGGTGAGATTCGTTCTGGGTTCCGTGCGATGGTTATGTGTGCCGTCATCACCGGAGATTCGCCTTTCCAGTTTCAGTGGTTCAAAGATGGAATTCAACTTCAAGAGAATGACAAAATTGGTATAAAAATGAATGATGAATTCTCTTCTATTCTCACCATAAAAAGCTTGGATTCTCTCAGCAACGGTAACTACACTTGTAGAGTGTCAAACGCTGCAGGTTTCGATGAAAAATCGGACATTCTCCAGATGAAAGGTACATATTTACCATCCCCTTAATTTTGGAAAATATTTCTCAACATCATGGAGTTTTTGTTTACATTCTCTTTGTACTTGTCTAACATTTTTCGTATTTTTTTATGAAATAAGTAGGTTTGTTTCGCCTTACAATTTTACTTTAAAATCTTTAAAATAAAAGAAGTGACCATAGTAACATATATATTCGTATACTCTCTTATGTCATATATTTTATATGCGTGAGTACAGTTGTTATTCAATTGTCACGCTGATGATTTTATCGATAGAAATACTTTCTTGTGTCGCATATTTTGTATGCGAGAACAACAGTTTTGTCCCAAGAACATTAGTTACTTTTCACCTGTTCTTCAAATTGAAATGCTACTAATCTTTGTGTGCGTGTGTATGCAAATGAATGTAAGCATTGATGATAACATATGTATTTCTTACTCTTTTGTATGTGTAAGTTTAAATGTAAGTTGAACCGTTGATAGTATATGAATCCAGTGATGTGAATCAGATTTTATATATATAAGTATAGGTGTTACCAATTTTATATGTTGATGATATATTTATTTAATGCTGTAATACAGTAATCCCCGACCTTCGTATCGCCGCTCACCGGTCATAGTTTGATAATTTTATCATAACTCGCCGAGAAATGGAGAAGGTCCTTGATGGCTTACATTTTAAATTTAATTTCATTTAAACATGCCTTCAAAATGAAATACTAATACATTCGCAGTATTGGTGATATTCCTCAGCTCCACGGAACGTGAGTTGGAGACCACTGCTGATAAATATGTCATTTGTATGCAAAAGCAAATTCACTCGCATTCACTTTATTGTGATGTGATGAAAACTATTTTTGGAAATAATGTTAGTTTCAAAGCAAAAAATAAGTAAAATAATACTAAATCAATTATAAATAAAGTAAATTAATGCATTTTAGTATTATTGGACAGTCTTTGCAATCAATATTTTTATTAAAAAATAATTCATTGCATTGAAAAATCACTAAACAGCTTACATGTCTTAGATTTCCATTATAGCAACTTATATCATGCATTTACATTATAATATGTTATCTAATAAGTTTACTCTATATTAACATACATTTACGTCATAACCTCTCCTTTTATAAAATGTTCTGAAATTCTTTGTTGCATTTTTTTATTATATTTTTGTGCTATATCCTGCATTATATTATAGAAAAACACTTCCTCAACCAGAGGGGTTTAACATATCGTGAACCGGCCTCTTTTCCTTTAGAGTAAGTCTATTCTGAATATCAGGGATAAAACCACAGTCCTTCACAAGGATGGCTCAATGCCTTAACCTCTAAACCGTTGTGGTTTACATTATATCACACGTTTGCATTATATCTTATATGCGCATACCTTCCTATCTTGAAAATGTAACGCACGTTTTGTTTGACTTAGAATGAATAAAAATGAATTTTAGTGCAAGTTTTGATATGTATTCGTTTAGAAAAATTATTAACTTAGATAACAGTTCCAACCCTTCTTCAGAAGTTGTTTACCATGATTCGAACAAGCCAGAATTAAAATATTGAATCACAGAAAAAATTGAAACCGAAGACAAATTTAACTGAAATGTTATGCCAGAAAAACTTCTGAATTGGTTTCTCAAATTTTAGTTAAAAAATACGTTTGAACTGAAACATAAAGTTGTACGCAAATAATTATTATTTCTTATTGATCCGTATTTTTATCTAAATAATATAGACTATAGTTTCGGGACTATAATTAATAAACAAGAAACAAATATGTGGGTCATACCACGAAATCTTGTCAAAATACTCTGATAAAAAAATTTTTGGATTTTATACTGATGTTATTCTCGTTTAAAAATCACAATGGTTTTATTTTGATGCTTCATATATATAAACAATTTTAATTAGAAGTATAAATTTTTTGTAATAATATATTATCATTATTAGAAAGTCAAATTAAATCGCATTTCGATTTTTCTTTATAATTATGTTCGCTGCTTTTTAGTTTCGTTTTTTTTTATTTATCTACTTTCCATAAACTTGTAGTTAAATTTATTTAATTTACTAATCCTCTTGTATTTGTTTCGCATTTCGTTTTACAAGTTTTAATATTCAGTTTCAGCATCTATTATTAAAATTATGTGTATTTAAAAAATTCTTATAAATAAAAATAATTGCTTCGTATGTCTGTAATGTCCGTATGTTTATAGTTAATATGTTAATAATTCATAAGTTTGTAATGTTTAAACATTTATTTAAGCAACAATAATAATCGTGTGGGTCTGTATGAATGTAATCACCGTCTTGTTTATAAGTTTTTAGTGCAATTTAAACAGTTCTAATCGGCTACTTATATGTATACTGTCATTAAACTAGCGTATTTAAAATACATTTTGTAGCTTACAAAACATGTAAAACAAATTTAATGCACATAATACGTTATATTAAATGTATCATCAATATTGGAATTAAACGTTTTCAGTTTATTCTCTGACACTATGTGGCGCTAGTATACCATGAAGCTGCTTGATGCTGTTGGTTAGCTATTTTGTTATTGTTGGTAAATTCACGGTAGCTCTGCGTATGAGTATAATTCTTAAAGTTATGCTGTTAAGTACAGACTTCGTTTCTTATTTAGAGTAATCATACAAACTGTATCTCTAGGCAATCATCTTAATTTCATTCTCTCTGCAGACGCTTTGTATTTGTGTTGAAATGATCTGTTTACCACTTTCAATCCTTGTTAGCTGCGTTCTTCTTGTTAACGGTAAGTTTCAACTTAAATTAATAACTGTTTAGGAGTTTTCATAAATGTACTCCCGAAAAAAAACATTTTAAGTTCTAAATATTGTTCTCTTGCAATAAGATTACAAGTTTTTAGCATCATTTTTTCTTAAAACTTGCATTTTTTTCCCTTGTGGCTTATGGTGTGGTTAATATTGATTCTCTAACACAGAGAAACATAAAATATGGATTATTTTTTCTAATCCTTAACAATCTGTTGTGCTAACTTGCATTTTACGTAAGTTTAAATAAATAATACAGCCCCAAAATTCTTTAATTCATTTTATATATAAAATAAAAGTAATATTTTCGAAAATCATATATTTTAATTTGCCTGTTAGTCTAAATTTATTTATTTAATAGTAATTGGTAAGAAAATTATGTACCAATATTAAATTTCAAATAAAAATAATTGCTTCATATTTATCAGAATATATTTAGTTGAAAATATTCAATAATAATTTTAATTTTAAATTATCTAGCTTGTGTAAAGGGTTACTTTTTTCTTTTAAAGAATTTTTTACTTAAAGCGTTGTTAAGTTTTTTATAGAAGGGTTTATTTCGAGACATTGGCTACTTGTTCGATAATTTCATTTCGAAAGGGAAAAAATAAGTTGTAATTTCATTTGTTATCAATTTCTGCCGAAGAATTGTGCAAAATTTTCTCACTGACGAAGGAACATTTATCTTAAAATGAGAAACCAATAAATTCACAACATTAAAAATTAGCAAACGCCATGTTATTTATTTATTTATTTTCAATCCATCTTCTTAACAGTTTAACATTGTCTTGCCATGAGGTCTTCAATTAATAGATTTTATACGTATTTTCTATGTTATTAATGGAATGCAGGTGTATATATATTTTATATATTAATTTAATAATTTTATATATTAATTTAATAATTTTATTTATTTCAAAAGCTAACTTACTTATATTTACTCAATATGAAACATTACATTTTAGACTTTTTTGTACGAACCTTCATGTAATTGTAGGTGCCAGACCACCGATTGTGAAACCTTTTCAGTTCACAGGAAAGATTCGTTCTGGGTTCCGTACGATGGTTATGTGTGCAGTCGTAGACGGTGATTCGCCCTTCCAGTTTCAGTGGTTCAAAGATGGAACTCAACTTCAAGAGAATGATAAAATTACCATGACAAAAACGCCTGATGAGTTCTCATCTATTCTCACCATAAAAAGCTTAAATTCTCTCAGCAACGGTAACTACACTTGTAGAGTGTCTAACGCTGCAGGTTTCGATGAAAAGTCAGACATTCTCCAGATGAAAGGTACATATTTGCAAACCCTTTAATTTTGAAAAGTATTTCCCAATATCATTGAGGTTTTATTTACATTTCTCTTGTACTTATGTACATTCTTTTTAATATATCTCTTTTATATAAGTAGTATTATTCAGCTTACGTTCGAATATTTTGTATGCGTTGGACAAGAATCAGTCGAATTTAAGTGATGATCATAACATACATATTCGAACACTCTCTTATGACTCATATTATGTTTGCGTAAGCATAAATGCAATAGAATTCCCACGCTGATGATAACAAATCAATAGAAATACTTTCTTATGTGACTTACTTAGTATTGCTGAATATATTTGATTCGTTGGAGATAATATATCGATTGAAATCCTAACTTATGTAATTGGTATGCAACCACAGTTTTGTCTAAGAGTATTAAGATTTTGTTAATTTTTTTTTCTGTTTATTAAATACTGATTCCATAAATCTTTGATGCTTACAAGTAAACATAGGCATTGATGATAACATTCCTTACTCTTTTGTATGTGTGAGTATAAGTGCAAGTTGAACCGTTGATAGTATTTGAATCCCGGCATGTGACACAGATTGTATATATATGAGTATAAGTGCTGCCTATTTTGTACGTTGATGATATATATATTTAACGATGTAATACATTACTCTCCTACCTTGTTATCGTCGCACACCGCTCATCGTTTGATAATTTCATCGTGCCCCGCTAAGAAAGGGAGTGGGACGTTGGTTGCTTATATTTCAGATTATTTTGATTTAATAATTTTAATTTCATTGTATTTCCTGCATGCCTTCAAAATATAATACTATTACATGCGCAGTAGTAGCGAGCCTTTAGGTGACGTTCTTCAGCTCCACAAACAAAAAATGATTAGTTACTGTAAAACATTTCAATGTAAACGTGTGGTTTTGATTGCACATTAAAATGTGCTTAATGATAATTATGGTTGAAAATGTATTCTTTTGCAAGCGTTCAATGAACTGATGCGTTTTCGTATTACCTAACCATCTTTGAAATAAAAATTTCTATTAAAAAATAATGCACTGCGTTTTAAAATAACTATACTGCTTATATATCTTATATTTACATAGAATATCTTATATGATATATTTACATAGAATATCTTATATGATATATTTACATAGAATATCTTATATGATATATTTACATTGTATCATATCTTATAATTGTACTTCATCTTCATATTAACACATATTTACGTCATTGGCTCTCGTTTCATAAAATGTATTAAATTAAATTTTTTTTATCATATCTTAGAATTATATCTAGCATTATATTACTGTAAAGCGGTTCCTTAACCACGGGAGTGAGGTTCATGGAGTTTAACGCCCCTTGACAGCCTCTTTTACTATCTGAACAAGCACATTCAGATCCCCATGGATAGATCCCCAGATCTTCATAAATATGACTCAGTGCTTTAACCACTGGACATTGTGGCTACCATTATGTCATACTTTTGCATTATATCTTAAATGTTCATGCGTTTTTACCATAGAAGTGTAATGCACGTTTTGTTTGATTTAGAATGAATAAAAGTTATATAAAGTACAAGTTTTGATAACTATTCCTTTTTAGAAAAAGTACTAATTTAGTTAAAGGATCCATTCTTTCTGAAGAAGTTGTCTTCCATGATTCGCACAAGCCTGAATTAACATATATAATTCCAAAAAATTTTAAAGTATAAGACAAATTTAACTGTAATGTTATACCAGCTATACTTCAGAATTGGTTTTTCGAATTTTAGTTAAAAGAGACGTCTGAACTAAAAGTATATACGCAAATAATAATTATTTCTTACTGATAAGTATATTTTTATCTTAATAATATCGACAACAATATCGGGACTATGATTTAAAAACAAGTGAGCCATACTACGATATCTTATCAAATTAATTTGATATAAAAAGTTTGGATTTAATATTGATGTTATTCCCTTTTATAAATCACAATTGTTTTACTTTAATGTTCCATGCTTGTAAAACTTTTAAATTCGACGTCTATAATGTTTGTATTGATATATTATCGTTATTATGAAGTCAAATATAATCGCAGTTCGATTTTTTTTATGACTGTTGTCGCGGACTTTTATTTTCGTTTTTTTTTACTTAGCTACTAATGATAAACTGTAGTTAAATTTATTAATTTTACAAGTTTTTTTATATTTGACTGTTTTACACTCTGTTTTGTATGATCTAATACTCAGTTTCAGCATCTATTATTAAAATTAGGTGTATTTTAGAAATTTATACAAATAAAAATTTACTTCTTATGTTTGTAATATTCATATGCTTATAGTTCATATGTTAATAGTTCATATGTTTGTTATGTTAAAACTTTTATTTTGAAAAATTAAAATTATGTGGATCTGGAAAAGAATTATCACACGTTGCTTATAAATTAATTTATTTAATTTACTAATTCTGTTATATCTGGTTGTTTCATATTCCGTTTTACAAGCCCCAATATTCAGTTTTAGCATGTATTATTTGAATAAGGCTTATTTCAACAATATCGCATTAGAAATTTATGCAAATAAAAATATTTATTTCATATGTTTTTATTGTTTGTATGTTTATAGTTCATATGTTTATAATGTTTAAGCTTTTATTTCAGAAATGATAATCGTGAAGGTTTGGAAAAAATAATCACACCTTGTTTATAAATTTTTAGCACTATTTAATCAGTTTTAATCCTGTACTTTATATGCACACTGTCAACAAACTAGCCTATTTAAATACCCTTTCGCTCTTGCAAAATGTGTAAAATAAATTTGATGCAAATAATACGTTAAATTAAATGAATGGCCATTATTGGAATCAATCGTTTTAAATTTATTATCTGACACTATGTGGCGCTAGTATACCATGAAGCTGCTTGATACTGTTGGTTAGCTATTGTGTTATTGTTGGTGAATTCACGGTAGCTCAGTCTATGAGTATGATTCTTACACTTATGTCGTTAAGTACAGACTTTGTTGCTTATTTAGAGTAATCATACGAACTGTGTGTCAAGCCAAGCATCTTTATAGCATTCTTCTCTGCTGACGTTTTGTAATTGTGTGAAATGATCTGTTTACCACTTTCAATCCTTGTTAGCGGCGTTCTTCTTGTTAACGGTAAGTTTCAATTTAAATTAATAACTATATTTAAGAGTTATCACAAATGTACTACCGAAACAAAACATTTTAAGTTCTAAATGTTGCTTCCTTGCAAAGAAATGACAAGTTTTTAAAGCCATTTTTTCTTAAAATTTGCAATTTTTTCTTGTTGTTGATGATACGATTAATATTGATGCTCTAACAGTAACATTGAATATTGATTTTTTTTCTAATCCTTAAGAATCAAATTGTTTATACTAAATTATACTTACATAAGTTTAAATAAATAATTCAGTTTCAAAATTCCATAAAAATATATTTTATACATAAAGTAAGCGTGATATTTTTGAAAGTAATACATTTGAATTTGCTGATTAGTTAAAATTTATTTAGGTTATTAGTTCGTGATAAAAAGTGTATACTAATATTAAATTTCTCATAAAAATGATTATTTCAGATATCTTAAAATAGATTTATTTAAAAATCAAATTTTAAATTATTTATCTTGTTTTTTTCATTTAAAGAATTTTTTTACTTAAGCGTTGTTATGTTTTTATAGGAATGGTTTATTTCGAGACATTGATAAGCTTTTTGCTCGACAATTTCATGTCGAAAGGGAAAATTTCTTTTGTTATCAATTACTGCCGATGAAATTGCACAAAAACTACTCAATAACGAAGGAACATTTATCTTAAAATAAGAAACTAATAAAATCACAAAATTAAAAATTTGCAAACGCCATTTTATTTTAAATTTGTATTATTTTTTCATTATAAGTTCCTAACAGTTCAGCATTGTCCAACCAATAGGACTTCAATTATTAGGTTTTATTCCTATTCTCTAAGTTATTAAAGGAATGCAAGTGGATATGTATCTTACTTATTTGCTTATTTTATTTAACAAGCTTGTATTATTTAATGCATTTACTTACTTGTTTACTACTTGTAATTACTTAATGTAGGACATTACATTGTATACTCTTTAAATTGAAATTTCGTGTAATTGTAGGTGCCCGACCACCAATTGTGAATCCTTTTCAGTTTACGGGTGATATTCGTTTTGGGTTCCGTGCGATGGTTATGTGTGCCGTCATGAACGGAGATTCGCCCTTTCAGTTTCAGTGGTTCAAAGATGGAACTCAACTTCAAGAGAATGACAAAATTGGTATAAAAATGAATGATGAGTTCTCTTCTATTCTGACCATAAAAAGCTTGGATTCTCTCAGCAACGGTAACTACACTTGTAGAGTGTCAAACGCTGCAGGTTTCGATGAAAAGTCAGACATTCTCCAGATGAAAGGTACATATTTACAATACCCTGAATTTCTGAAAGCATTGCCCAACATCATTGAGACTATATTTACGTTTCCTTAGTACTTACGTACATTCATTTTCATTTTTTTTTATAAAATAAGCAGTATTAGTCAGCTTACTTTCAAATGAGTCAAATTTAAGTGATGATCATAACATACATATTCGAAATTATCTTATGACTTATATTTGTATGCGTGAACATGCTTGCTATAGAGTTTACACGCTGATAATCAGTAGAAATATTTTCTTGTGACGCTAATTTTGTATTGCTGAGTATATTTGATTTTAAATTTATACGTGAACATACCGATTGAAATCTTCTCTTATGTATTTGGTATGAGACTACAGTTTCGTCCCAAGAATATTAATATTTTGTTTATTTTTATATTGTATTTTTTAAAATTGGAATTTCATAAATCTTTGCATGCGTATGAGGGCAAATGAATATAAGCATCGATGATAACATATGTATTTCTTACTTTTTTGTATGTGTAAGTATATATGCAGTTGAACCGTAGATAGTATTTGAATCCAGTCATGTGACCTAGATTTTCTATATATGACGAAACGTGCTGTTGATTTCATTTGATGATAATATGATATTTAATAGATGCTGTAATACAGTGCTCCCCAACCTTTTTATCGTCGATCACCAGTCATCGTTTGATAATTTTACCATGGTCCGCTGAGAATGGGAGAGGGTCGCTGATTGTTTATATTTCAGACTGTTTTGATTTAATGATTTTTTATTCCTTGTATTTCCAACATGCCTTAATAAAATACAATAACATGCGCACTATTGGTGCGCTTTTAGGTAACTTTCCACAGCTCCACAAACCAAGTGTTAAAGTTCACTGCTGTAATATTTGTCATTTGAATGCAAGATCAGTGAAAGATAAGTTTACTGTCATTCACTTCACGGGTGTTATTAAAACTGTTTCAGGAACTGATGTAAGACTGAAAGCAAAAAGTAAGAGAAACAATAACTAAATGAATGAAATAAAATAAACTAATGCATTTTCGTATTACTTTGCAATAAATATTATTGCTATAAAATAACGTACCACATTAAAATATTATTATACTGCTTATGTATTTTAGATTTATCTTATAATAATTACTTACTTTACAAGTGAGTTCAGATCCCCATGGATAGAACCCCAGATCTTCATAAATATGACTCAGTGCTTTAACAACTGAACCATTGTGGCTACCGTAATACCATACGTTTTCATTATATCTTATATGCTCATGCATTCTTATCATAGAAGTGTAATGCACCTTTTGTTATATTTAGAATGAATAAAAGATACATAAAGTACAAGTTTTGATAACTAATCGCTTAGAAGGAGTATGAATTCATGTAAAGGTTTTATCCTTTCTTCAGAAGTTGTTTACAATGATTCCCACTAGCCGGAATGAAAATATTTAATTACAAGAAAAGTAGAAGACAAATTTAACTAACAAATTTATACTAATGATACTTCTGAATTGGTTTCTCGAATTTTAGTTGAAAGCTACGTTTGATCTGAAAACATGAAGTCGTACGTAAATAATTATTATTTCTTATTGATCCGTATATTTTCGACCTAATAATAGACAATAATATTGGGACTATAATTGATTAACAAGAAACAAATACAAATACGAGGGCCATACCACGAAATTTTGACAAATTACATTATATAAAAAGTTTGGATTTCATATTAATGTTATTCCCTTTTATAATTCACAATAGTTTTACTTTGATGTTTCATACATATGAACATTTTAAATGAGACGTCTGAAATTTTTGTACTAATATACTATCGTTATTATACAGTCGAATATAATCTCAGTTGATTTTTTTATATGTATAATTGTGTTCACTGATTTTTAGTTCCGATTTTTTCTATTTATCTACTACAGATAAACTTATAGTTAAATTTATTTAACTTACTAATTCTGTTTCATCTGATTGTTTTATATTCCGTTTTACAAGCCCCAATAATCGTTTCAGCATCTATTATTTAAATTAGGCGTATTTCAAAAATATTTAATTAAAAATTTATGCAAATAAAAATATTTATTTCATTTGTTTTTATTGTTCGTATGTTTATGGTTCATATGCTTATAATGTTTAAGCTTTTATTTCAGAAATGATAATCGTGTGGATCTGGAAAAAATAATCACACCTTGTTAATAAATTTTTAGTACAATTTAATCAGTTCTAATCAGGTCTGCACACTGTCATCAAACTAGCCTATTTATAATACACTTTCTCGCGTGCAAAATGTGTAACAGAAATTTGATGCAAATAATACGTTATATTAAATGTATCATCAATATTGGAATTACACGCTTTCATTTTATTCTCTGACACTATGTGGCGCTAGTATACCATGAAGCTGCTTGATGCTGTTGGTTAGCTATTTTGTTATTGTCGGTAAATTCACTGTAGCTCTGCGTATGAGTATAATTCTTAAAGTTATGCTGTTAAGTACAAACTTTATTGCTAATTTAGAGTAATCATACAAACTGTGTCTCTAGCCAAGCATCCATATTTCATTCTCTCTGCTGACGCTTTGTAATTGTGTTGAAATGATCTGTTTACTACTCTCAATCCTTGTTAGCTGCGTTCTTCTTGTTAATGGTAAGTTTCAAATTAAATTAATAACTATATTTATAAGTTACCATAAATGTTTTACCGAAGCAAAACATTTTAAGTAGTAAATGTTGTTCCCTTGCAATGAAATTTAACAGCGTTCTTTTTTTTTTAATTCTAATTTTTTCTTGTTGTTAATGATATGATTAATATTGATGCTATAATACTAAAAAATACTACATATGGATTTATTTTCTAATCCATAGCAATCAAATCGTTCATACTATTTCATATTTAACATAAGTTTGAATTAATAATACAGCTTCAAATTTCCGCGAGAATTTTTTTAATGCATAAAATAAACGTGATATTTTTGAAAATTATACATTTGGTTAGTGTAAATTCCTTTAGGTAATAGTAATTGGTAAGAAAATTGTGAACTAATATTTAATTTCACATAAAAATAATCATTTCATGTACATTAAAATAGATTTATTTAAAAATATTCAAATATAATTCCAATTTTAATTTATTTAGCGTGTGTAAAATGTTACCTTTTTCATTTAACAAATTTTTTACTTAAAGCGTTGTTAGGTTTTTATAGGAAGGGTTTATTTCAAAATATTGATCAGCTACTAGTTCGATAATTTCATTTCGAAAGGGAAAAAATAAGTTGTAATTTCTTTTGTTTTTAATTTCTGCCGATGTAATTGTACAAAATCTCCTCAATAACGAAGTAATATTTATGTTATGTTCCTAATTATGTATGTTCCTAAGAGTTTATCATTGTTTAGCCATTAGGACTTTAATTATTAGATTTTATTCTCTAAGCTATTAATGGAATGCAGGTGGATATATATCTTATTTATTTATTTATTAAATTTATTTTATTTATTAAATTTATTTAATTTATTAAATTTATTTTATTTATTAAATTTATTTTATTTATTAAATTTATTTAATTTATTAAATTTATTTTATTTATTAAATTTATCTTATTTATTAAATTTATTTTACTTATTAGATTTATTTTATTAAAAAAATTAATATTGTTATATTTACTTAATGTAAGACATTACAGTTTATACTCATTTGTATGAACGTTCATGTAATTGTAGGTGCCCGGCCACCAATTGTGAAACCTTTTCAGTTCACGGGAGAGATTCGTTTTGGTTTCCGTGTGATGGTTATGTGTGTCGTCATGAACGGAGATTCGCCCTTTCAGTTTCAGTGGTTCAAAGATGGAACTCAACTTCAAGAGAATGACAAAATTGCCATAAAAACGAATGATGAGTTCTCTTCTTTTCTTACCATAAAAAGTTTGGATTCTCTCAGCAACGGTAACTACACTTGTAGAGTGTCCAACGCTGCAGGTTTCGATGAAAAATCAGACATTCTCCAGATTAAAGGTAAATATTTACAATCCCTTTAATTTTGGAAAGTATTTGCCAACAGCATTGAGTTTTATTTTAACGTTTCCTTCGTACTTATTTACTTTGCTTTGTATTCTTTTATGAAATAAATATTATTGTTTCAGCTTATAATTTTACTTACGAATCTTTTGTACGCGTTATCAGTCAAATTTATAGTGGTGATTATGTTGTTGTTGTTTCTAACACTACTTGCCAATTATCACCAAACCTACTTGGTTTTCTTCAGTAGCAAGATCTATTGCCGAGAAAATGGTTTCAGACGCACACATGTCGCTAATATATGGCGGATTCCAACATCATAGAATCTTTGTTCACATTTATCTTGTACTTATGTACATTCCTTTGTATTACTTATAAAATAAGTAGTATTATTCAGCTAATATTCAAATCTTTTGTATGCGTAAAAATCGAATCAATCGAATTTAAGTGATGATTCCTATTCGAACTTCGAATTATTTGTATGCGTGAGTTTACACACTGATGATACCAATATAGAAATAGTTGATTGCTCAAATTTATATCGTTGATTGCTTATATTTTTATCGTTAATTGCTTATAATTTAGATTGTTTTGTTTCAATAATTTTATCTTCCTTGTATTTCCAACATGTTTTAATAGAATACAATTACGTGTGCTGCATTGGTGCACCTATATGTGACGTTCCTCAGCTCCACAGACCGAGCGTTAAAGTTCACTGCTGTAATATTTGTCATTTGAATGCAAAAACAATATTGTGAGAGATAAGTTCACTTGCATTTACTTTATTGATGCTATGAAAACTGTTTCTGGAATTTATCTAGGAATCGCTAATTTTAATTTTCGGTAATTTTTATTTATTATTGTTGCTAAACGTATAGTTAAATTTATTTTGGGCAGTAACACAATAAAAATTTATACAAATAAAAATATTTACTTTATATGTTAAGAATATTCAAGCGTTTATATATGAAATGATAATTATGTGGGTCTGAAAAATAATAATGTCATCTTGGTTTTATAAATTTATGTACGGTTTAATCAGTTCTTAGCCGCTAGTTATTTGTATACAATTATTAAACTATTGTATTTAAAATACACTTTATCACGTGCAAGATGCGTAAAACCAATTTGATGCACATAATACGTCATTTTAAATGTATCACCAATATTAAAATTAAGCATTTTCATTTTATTCTCTGACACTATGGGGCGCTAGTATACCATGAAGCTGCTTGATGCTCTTGGTTAGCTATTGTGTTATTGTTGGTAAATTCACGGTAGCTCTGCGTATGAGTTTAATTCTTGAAGTTATGCTATTAAGTACAAACTTTCTTGCTTATTTAGAGTAATAATACAAACTGTGTTTCTAGCCAAGCATCTTTATTTCATTCTCTCTACAGACGCTTTGTAATTGTGTGAAATGATCTGTTTACCACTTTCAATCCTTGTTAGCTGCGTTCTTCTTGTTAACGGTAAGTTCCAACTTAATAACTATTTAGGATTTTCCATAAATGTACTCCCGAAAAAAAAACATTTTAAGTTCTAAATGTTGTTCTCTTGTAATGAAATTACCAGTTTGTGACACTATTTTTTCTTAAAAATTTGCAAATTTTTCTTGTTGATGATATGATTAATATTGATTCTCAAACACTAAAAGATACTATATATGGATATTTTTATCTAATCCTTGAGAATATAGTTCTTTTTGTTAATTTCTGTTTGTTGTTTTAGTGAATAATACAGTCCCAAAACTCTTAAGAATTTATTTAATGTATAGAATAAACGTGATGTTTTCAAAAATCATATATTTGAATTTGCGTGTTAATTTAAATTCATTTTTGCTATAGTAATTGTTAAGAAAAATTGTGGATTAACATTAAATTTCAAATAAAAATAATTTCATATGTATTAAAATAGATTTAGTTAAAATTTTTCAAAAATAATTTCAATTTTAAGTTATTTAGCATGTGAAAATGATTACTTTCATTTAAAGAATTTTTTAATTAAACCGTGTTTAGGTTTTTATAGGAAGAGTTTATTTCGAAATATAGGTAAGCTACTTGTTCGACGATCTCATATCGAAGAGGAAAAACAAGAAGTAATTTCTTTTGTTTTCAATTTCTGCGATTAAATTGAACGAATTTCTCAAAATTATCTATCCACAATAACGAAAAAAACATTTTTTAAAAAAAAAAAAAAACGAGAATCCAATAAATTCACAATATAAAAAATTTGCGCACTAATTTTATTTATTTATTTATTTTCAACCTATCTTCTTAACAATATAGGACTGTCTCGCCATTAGAACTTTATTAATAGGTCTCATACCTATTCTTTAAGTTATTAGTGGAATGCAGGTGGATATGTATCTTATCTATCGATTTATTAAACTTATTTTATTGAAAAATCTTATCTTCTTAGATTTACTTAATATAAGACATTGCATTTTCTACTCTTTTATTTATTTACCTTCAGTTAATATACTCTATTCAGTTAATATATTCTTTTATTCAGCTAATTTACTCTATCTATTCAGCTAATATAAATTCTTATTTATTACTCTTTTATTTATTTAATTTATTTACCCTCATATAATTAATTGTAGGTGCCAGGCCACCAATTGTGAAACCTTTTCAATTCACGGGTGAGATTCGTTTAGGGTTCCGTGTGATGGTTATGTGTGCCGTCATGAACGGAGATTCGCCCTTCCAGTTTCAGTGGTTCAAAGATGATACTCAACTTCAAGAGAATGACAAAATTTCTATAAAAACGCCTGATGAGTTCTCTTCTTTTCTCACCATAAAAAACTTGGATTCTCTCAGCAACGGTAACTACACTTGTAGAGTGTCTAATGCTGCAGGTTTCGATGAAAAATCAGACATTCTCCAGATGAAAGGTACATATTTACAATCCTATAAATTTTTGAAAGTATTTGCCAACAACATTGAGTTTTGTTTTTGATCCTTTGTACTTATGTGCATTTATTGTATTTTTTATGAAATAAATATTATTGTTTCATCTTATAATTTTACTTACGAATCTTTTGCATGCATTAGTAGTCAAATTTAAGTGATGATTATGCTTGTTCTTTCTAATACCAGTTGCCAATTAGGAGCAAACCAGCTTGGTAGCACCATCTGTTGCCGAGAAAGTGATTTCAGCCACATAAACGTCACAACAGGTTTTTAGGATGGATCCATTCTTACATTCATTTATTCATCCACATTTTGACCTGAAGCAGAGAACTATCAATCTCCAATTCAGTACTCCTAGAGGTATTGATTTTTTCTAAATGGGAACTTGGGGGGACTTCGTTACCCAGACAGATTTAGCGTACACTATTCACTATTTACTACACGGAGATTTTTAGCCGGCGAGGATCCAACTCACGACTTTTCAGACATGGGCCAAACGCCCAACCTACGAGACTACCCCGTCTCAATAATGATATATATATATATATACATATATATATATATATATATATATATATATATATATATATATATATATATATATATATATATATATATATATATATATATATATATATATATATATATATATATATATATATATATATATATATATATATATATATATATATATATATATTCGAATACTTTTTATGACTCATTTTTTAAGCGTGAGTATAGATTCTGTTGAATTTAAGCGTTGATGATAACACGTCTATTGAAATGTTATCTTATGACGCATATTTTGAATGAAAATAAGGTTTTGAATAATATTTAGAATAATAATAATGAAATAAATATTATAGTTTCAGCTTATAATTTTACTTACAAATCTTTTGTAATACGTTAGCATAGAAGTCGTCAAATTTAAATCTTAATTATAACATATATATTCCAATATTCTTTATGACTCTTATTTCATATGCGTGAGCATAAATACTGTTGAATTTAAGCGTTGATGATAACACGTCTATTGAAATGTTATCTTATGACGCATAGTTTGAATGAAAATAAGGTTTTCAATAATGCGTAGAATAATAATAATGAATTAAACATTATTGTTTCAGCTTATAATTTCATCATAAAATCGTATTCGTTGGTATGGAAACAATTTAAGTTTTAATGATCATAACATGTATATTCGAATATTATCTTATGACATTTATTATCTATAGAATCGACACGCTGATGATAACATACCAATTGAAAAAATTTATTGTTTCACATATTTCATATGCGTAAGTGTACGTGTTTTTAAATTTATGCGTTGGGCAAAATCTTTTGACACGTATTTTGTTTGAGGCAAAAACAGTTTTGTTCCAAGAACATTAAGTTTTTGTTTACTTTTTTTCCTGTTCTTCAAATTTGGATTCTGTATGCCTTTTACTTTTTACCGCAATTTGATCTGGAAATTTTTACAGTGTGTACTTGCCTAACATCAAATACTGCAAGATACAACTTTGATGCATCAAAAGTAAAAGATAATCTTTTAACTTCAAGAAAATTAAAACTTAAATATGAAAGTGCGTTCAACTTATATGTAAAAAATATTTTAATCTATTCTTGAATAAAATCTCATATTATTTATTAGAATAATCAGACTTAATTTCATAAAACGTGAAACCAAAGACTTCATAAAATCTTTATTATACTTCCATTCGTTCTATCTTGGAGTTGTATCTGATGTTACTACCATAATAATTATAAGTATTATATTGAAAGAATTCAACATAATTTTATATTATAAAACAAAGCATAATTTTCATGATGCTTCAGCTTTTCAAGATTTATTTTGTTGAATTATTGAATAAAGTTTTTTATTTTATTTTCTATAACATTCTGAATGATAAAATTCTGTGAAACTATAACAAAATGAAAAATTAATTGCAAACTCGTTTTGTAAATGTAATAACGTAAATTATTTACGTGTTATTTTAGTATACATATAATTACGTTTAAGATTTTACAACATTTTAGCAAACATTGTTAAGACCTTTTTATTTTTATTACGTCTTTTAGTATTTATAGAAAATTGTGTTTAAATATTTCATTGTTGAAATGGCCTTTCTTTTTTTCACGTTGTACTAACTGGATTTTTTCTAACTGTAATGTGTGTGTGTCATTATTGTTCTCAAGATTTTATGTGGTTACTTGGGAATGACAATTGCTTGTATTAAGAATGATATGCAACTCTTAGGAATATAAAGTTACCAAGATTCCTAAATTTAAACTAAGCTTAAAAGTCATTCAATATTTAAGTTTCATTCAATACAATACTTGTGTTACAAGTCATTTACAACTTGCCATTTACAACGCCGCTACTGATATGACACGTGAAAAGCTTAGAATTTATTCGCGGAATTTTGTATGTTTCAGTGACTGAAAGCAAATTTGATTCTACGAAAGAGATAAAATTCGTCAATTAATTGCATTTCTTTCATAATGAGCTATCGATGGGGTTATTGTGGAATCTCTTTACCGAGATCCATAATTTTTTAACTGAATTTAAAAACCACCAGATATTTCTGTTAAATCCATTATATTACTTTTCTTTTCTTTTTCTGTCACTGTGTGGCGCTGCAATCCTGTTTACTGAGATTTTTACTGTAAAGTAGTTGGTAGCTTCATTTCATTTAGTGTCAACTGTTCGTATACACTTTATGTCTGACTATATGTAACTCGATAATCTTTTTGCGTTTGAATTGTTTTCATGTAGTCATAGCATTTTTATTTATTTCCATAATTTCTGTCGAATTCAATGTTGATAGCTGTTTTTGCTACAAACTATCAAACGCAATGATGGGACACAAGATCAAAATGATGCACTTTACAATCACTGCAAGTTGTTTTCTCCTTAGCTTCGGTAAGTGATATAATTTCATTGTTATACCGATTCGTTTATTACCATATTAAGATGATTTACTTTTATTTATGAGTTTCACATAATTTCTTTGGAGTTGCAATCATTTATCACTATTGTTAGTTTCATTTGAAACTAATTTTCGAGCTTATAAATTGTGCTATAATAACAACAAATAAGCAAAATATGCATTCAATTGCTCAGTTCATTAATGGAAGATTAATCAGAAATTTTTTTCTAACATTGTTCGGTTATTAATATAAACGGATTTAAATTGCAATCCACGGAAATTATTAAAACTCATTTCCATAGCGTTAACAGGTTAATTACTTTTCATCTGTCAAATTAATATCCAACAATTCACAAGATTTTAAACAATAGATATAGTATAAATCTAATAGGTAAGTGTTAGAACTATTAAATAAAAGCAATACCCATAATAATAATGTATCATGATAAATATCCTATAACTTAGGGATGGTATCCATGAAATACCTATAATTTTTATAAGTTTTAAATATGCGTATATTTTATGGGTAATAAATAGGTAATAAATTTTATCTATGTTCCACGGTAAATCTATATTATAAGGAAAATGATTACCAGGAAATTTTACCGGAAGTACGTTTTACTGTTGATGTATTTCCTCTCCCTCTGTTTGTATTTTATTAATATATTTAAATTAAATTTATTTTTTATATCGTTGAATACACCATACATCATTTTTACATTAGTTATTACATCATTTCTCACATCATACATTCATTTTTTTTAAATACTTATTTGCTTCCTTCAATTTAATCTCATTAAAGGTGGTTTATTAGCACACATTAAAGGTGGATTAAATAGCATTTCTTGTATAGGAAAAAAATCATTATTTTTAGTAGAAACTTTTTAAGAAACCTTTCTGTATTGTAGCACTAGCTGAAAAAAAATAATTTTGATGCTTTAATACTTATTTTAATGATCAGCAAAATTTGTAATTTTACAAAATGGTGTGCATTAGTTTTGATAATCTGAGCAAATTTTATGCCTTTTCACCCCCCCCCCCCCAAAAAAAAAATTTCATTGTTCGGTCACTCCCATTTTTCCTATTTTGAGCAAACTAAATTGCATGTGATCCAGTTAGCATACGCAAATAAATTATTAAAATTATTCTTATTAAAATTAAAAATTGAATTTTGAATTATTACTAAATAATCTCTTTGGCAAAATGATTTTTTTTCTCTTACAATAATCATAAGAAACAAGATTTGCGGAGCAATTTCAATAGCAACCGAACCAAATGATTAAGTTCTTTTTTTCTTCTCAAAATATCAGAAGCTAAAATAAAAACTAAATTTCGAGACCTTATAATTGAATTATTTTAATTTTGAAGTAACGGCTCGTTTAAAAAAGTTAAAATGTTTAAAAAGTTCTTTGCTCTGAAACAAAATTATCCTTAAACGGTTTTTCTCTAAAGACATCTAATTACTGCTTTCTATAAAAACTAATTTTTTCGGATATAATCGTAAAAGTTGAAAAAGAGATTATATCTTTCAGTTGCTACTTTTTCAAAATGTTAATTAATTTTAATTGTTTTTCAAATTTTTAAAAAAATTGAAATTTTTTAATTTTTTTCAAAATTGCTATTATTTTTATTATTTATTTAACATTTAAAAAAATGTTAATAAGACCTAAATCAAGTGAATGTCGACTTTCACCGGTGAATATCAACAATCACATAGTGGCTTTGTTAAATGTTCAAAATATTTGTTATATCTGATTTGATATTAATTTACTCCTTGATATAATTATATTTATTCGATATTTTAATATCTGCTGAGGATAGATTAGGAGAAACATCAGGGTTCAGAGTACCGGGCAGTGGCACTGAACCTTGACAAAAACATCAGTGTAGGGTATACCGGGCAAATGTATATCGGGCAGTGACATTTAACTAGACCTAGTATATATTTCGGACATTTAACAAGGCGATATACATATGTATAATAATATATATATTTATATATGTGTGGTATTTTGTTTGTAGGGTTGAAAGCGCCGAAAATTAACTCGATGCAGTTTTCGGAAAATCTTGAGATTGGTAAGAGAACGAGTCTGACGTGTACGGTGAGTGAAGGTGATTCTCCTTTTGAATTCTTGTGGTTCAAAGACGGATCATCACTACGTGAAACGGATTCCATTTCTATTGGAAAGTTTAATGATTTCACTTCAATACTCACCATCTCAAATCTTAAAGCAGAGAGTAATGGCAATTATTCGTGCCGAGCTTCAAATCATGTTGGATATGATCTCAAGTTTGACGTTTTAAACATGAAAGGTAGGGTTCTTCCATTTTGCTCACTAGTGTTTTTTGCTTTCATTAAAAACAATTAACTAACTTCACTTGATTAATTGTATTACTTCTCATTGCTAAGACTCTTAAGGAATGTTCGAAAATAAATCATAGTTTTTTATGACTTCAGCTGTTTTGTATATTTATTTATCTATATTCTTCAATAATTAAATAGGCTTTGTTCAAGACTTTATAAAAAATATTAATTATTATTTTTAATTTTACATTCTTATTTAATAAAATTGCTTCTGCTGTCTGTATATTTAATGTGCAATACTTTTATGTTCTTTTTCTGTCACTGTGTGGCGCTGCATTACTTTTTTACTTTTATTTTATGAGATTCTAGGTAGGTTAGTGATGTAACCCATTACTTGCATAAAGGTGCTTGTGTTATCCTCCATCGTTTATAAAGAGAATCCACTGGGTTTATTATTTTGAACTTTTTCATTTAAAAAAATTATTATTCTTGTATTTAAATCGAACATTTAAAGCGAGACCTCGGAATCACGCTTTGCAAGTTTTTCCTGACTTTTTCCGTTTCAATTTTTTTAGAGATTCGCGACAAGGAATCACCATAACCATGCACTCATTTACAAGAAGATCCTCCTTTTCAATTCGAAAGATTCAAAGATGCCCTCCAAAGCAGATTTGCTTAAAAATAACAGAATGTTTCTTAAACATTCTAATAGCAACAGAAATTATACATGTTACACCATTAATCATACGTTACGTGTAGCCCCTTCATCTGATTAAAAACCCGACCTTCAAAAACTTTACGAATCATATTTTTTCGTGAAATCATTTTGAGTAATTCGTTAATTTGATCATTTTCATTTTAATTGTTTATATTTTGACGTGTGAATTTATTGTGTTTTATAAAAAAAATATATATATTTTTTAAAATAAATATATTCTATTGTATAAAGTGTGAATTTTTTTCCCTACAAATACTGATTGATTATCATGCGAACACTAATAATTTGAACAGTTTATCACCAAGAAAACTTAAAAAGGCAACCGGAATTTATTTTTCTACATTCCAATGAAAACTTTAGGTACTTGTGAAAATTTTAGGCACTTGGGCATTGAAATATATTTTAATAACTGTTTAGTTTGACAAAATAATTCATGCCTTTCTATTTTTTTTTACTCGTTATACCTTTATGTTTATTTAATATAATTATTTTAATTAACTTCCAAGGTTTTGAAAATTATTTTATTATTTGAGGATTACACTTAGTTAGCATATCAATTTTTTTTTAATTATATATAGTTTAAAAATGCTTTATTTGAGTCTTTGAGTTAATCAAAACGTGTTTAAATTTGTTAAAATTATTACATAGCTTAAAAATGCTTTATTTTATGTATGTGAAGTTTTTTAGTTCGTTTTTAAACATTATGGCATGTTATAGAGGTCTAAAACATTTTTGTGCTCGGGGGCCCTGAATGGTATCAAGACCGCTTTGCAATGTATCCTTATCGGAAAGAGTCGGATATGTGATGTGATATGATATGATATGTGAAAACTTTTTAGATTTAGATAAAACAGGTAATGCAATCAAATTTTAAATGTAAAATCAAACCGTTATATTTATGAATAATAGATTATTCATGAATTTAATGGCTCTTCAATAACTCATAGGGTACTTTACAGTATTGCGAAATGTTTCAGTCAAACCATTAAAAAAAATGTTATGTTGTTCTAATAAAAGGAAGTATTGTGTTCCGAAACGAAATGTATCCTGATAATTATTCACACATATGTATAGGGGTGCATTCTTTTCGATATCACATGAAAATATATATTTGTTAACTGAGAAAAAAATGATTATTAGTTATATTTTTCTGAATAAAATGCGATTCGTTGTCATTTCTGCCACTATGTGGCGTTAGTATCCTGCACATCGTTCTTCGTGTTATATCTTCATTGAAAAAGAAGCTGTCGCTCTAATTCAGAAGCTGTTCATCTGCACATTTATACTCGTATTTTGTTAAAAAGTGCATATTTTATAAGTTACGCTTAATACTTACAGTAATGTGAGAAGCTAGGTGGCATCCAATCATCTACGTTACAGCATTTCATTGCTTCTTGTCTGACGTTTTCGTCGTACTCACGGTATGTATTTACTTCTGGCTGTAATTTTATTTCCATTGCTTTTGTCCTGATTTGCTATCATTGTATTGCTTATGTTGTATGCAAAATTTGTTTCTATTTAAATTGAATAAATACTTTAATTTTTCTAAATACATCATTTTATTAATATAGAATACAGGTAGAAATTTAAATTTTAGGGGATATTTTTCTTATAATGTATTGAAAAATGGAAGGGATTATGCAATTATTTTTTTTAAAATGCTATGCCTTTATTCCAATTAAAAATTATATCAATATTATCATGTTATTAATATCAATGTTATTGTTAGATATTGTTAAATATTACTGTAAATGATAATAATATAATGTGTAATTAGACAAAATGTAAGAATAGCATACAGTATTTCCAATAATAATTAGAAAAATATTCTATAATTCCTATTCAAAAAATGAACAACGCAAGTTTTAATTTTTCTCTTTCAAACCAACTTGTTTTTCAAATAACGTCTAGTGTTAACATCCTGAAAAATAAGTCGGTTATTTTTTAATTGCTAACAGAAACGAATGGTAAGCTTAGTTTAAGTAATTATGACTAACCTATATTTAAACATATTCGAAATACTTATTTTTTGCAACCAATGCAGCTTATCATAATACAACAGGGTTGTAAAAGCATATTCTTCGTATAAAATTTATTTTTAAAGCTTATGTGAGTAATTTATATTGCTCTACTATTAGCCACTCATGTCATGTTTAATATTTTTATTCCTGAATAAATTTGAACACAATTTTTTTAAAAAAAATTAATTCTTTAAAAATAGTGTTAGGGACAAAAGTCAAATAGGCAAATACAAGGGAACGAAGAGTAACAGAAAAAGTATAACAAAGCTTAAATGTGACTTACTATTTTAAATTTTAAGCGATGTATATTTAAAATACGATTTGTTATAGTAATCATGAACTGTTTATTAAATTTGAGGAATTGTTTAAAACATTATTATACTGAAGCTTGTAAAATGTGATATTACTAGAACTGTCTTACTGCAAATAAAAAAGACGAAAACTGCTGATTTTAAACCCTGGACTATTAAGAAAAAAAGCATTAACTTTTTCATGCATGTCAAAAATACATGATATAATTCTTGTATCGTATATATTTTTTTCGCATATATCGCATAGTATTACCTGATAATTAAGATTTTACACAGAATCTTATAGTGCGTATAATAAATTGGCTATGGACTTTATATACATTTGAAAATGGATCTTTAAAATGAATGACGGAACTTTTTTTTAAATGCATTGCATAGGAAAATTATTTAGAGAAAAATGTGCTGTTCCATGTTAAAACTTTTATTTGCCAAAATATTTAATTTTGTTAATATAGCTGAAGTTCTGTATATTCGTACGAAGAAAAAAAATCGAAATTAAAATATTCGGTACTTTAATTATGAAAATAAACTATTCTTTTATATGATTTGGTTATATTACAAGGAAATACTTCTTGCACTACTTTTTTAAATACTTCAAAATTTTCTTTTTATATATTTATTGTAAAAGTTGCTGACTTTTATTTGGAGCTAAAGTATAATTGAAGTATTATAAACATTTATTTTACAATATTTAATTGTTCTTATAACATTTATATATGAACGTTTTTAATATTTGTGTCTACTTCTTCCATTCTATGCTTTTTCTCTATCATCTGTTCATTTTTTATTATATATTTTTTTCATTAGTTGAACTAAAATTATTCAAGTATTTTCTATTTATTATGAGTTTAACATTAATATTTGACAGTGTCTAAAAGTGCAAAATATCATCGCGTTAAATTTGAACAAGTAGATATTTTTATGCATTTTGTTACTGTGTGTCACGAATAGAGTATCATGCATTATGCTTGCGTAGATACTCTCCTAAAACAATTAAAAATTACCATTTTTGAAAATGAATTTTACCTGTTAACGGTGACATATTATAAAAACAGTATCTGAATAGTAGGCTGTAATTGTTGAAAATACAATTGATATTTTCTGCCTCTTTTCTTTGTTTCATGACTTAAGAATAACCGGATATTTTGTCTACTGATACGTTTTTTTCAGGGCCTAAGAAACTCACTAAAAATGCTGTTCGCTACTAAATTTCTTCCACATAGAGGAATTACTTTGCTTTTAATGTCTGAATGTTTTCTACTCATCAATGGTAAGTTCAATTTTATTCTGCTTCAATTTACAACTTATTAATTTGTTTTTCTATTTATGCAGAGGATTGACTTATTTTCTATGTGCTGAAATTGGAAACATTATTAGATATGCATTAAAATGTACTGGGTTTTTCATTTAAGAAATATTTTTTTGCATTTATAACTTTCATATCGTATACTTATATAACATTATTTTAATACATAGCTAGTAACCCAAATTTAACGAACGCTTTTCGTTTCTCAAAAGTTCAAAGCTCTTTTGTTTCATATTCTAAAATAGATAAAAAAAAGTTTCAAAAACTGTAACTGATCATAAGATTTGCCAGGCAATTCTGCAGACATTGTATAAACTTTGACTGAAGTATTTTTTATTAAATGTTATTAATACCTGGTCTTTTGTATGAGCCATTATAGTCATACAACTAGAAAATTTCAATATATTTATCGATGAGCAGTTGTATTTAGACCAATATTTTTATCAAAATTTTTAAAAAATCAATTTTCATTGACAGCTGTTTTAAAAAACTTTTCACACTTATTGCTTTTTAAGTAGTCTTTTTTAAATTAATTTTTCTAAGTAAGGATTCTTGTAACGAGTCTGATAAAGTTTGAAAAAATATATTCTTTTTTTTTTTAGGCTTGAGTGCACCCAAACTCAACCCGATGCAGTTTTCTGGTGAACTTCAAATCGGCATGAGAGCGAGTTTAATGTGTGCAGTTATTGCCGGTGACGCACCATTCGAATTTAATTGGTTTAAAGATGGTCAATCCCTCGTATCAAAGAATACTGTTTCAATCGAAAAAGTAAATGATTTCACTGCATTTCTGACCATCACTACTCTCGATGTCGGGAGCATTGGTAATTACACGTGTCGGGCATCAAATACTGCTGGATACGATGAAAAATACGATGTATTAAATATGAAAGGTGAGGTTTCAAAAATTTTTTGAATTATTAGCTTCCGTTGAGTTTATTTTTTTAAAGAAAATATGTCTGTTATAAAAAATTATTACGTGAACTCATTTTGTAATAGAATTTTTGTGTGCATGATTTTATTCATGTCATCTGTAGTTGTTATTTTTATTTCTTGGTGCATGGAAAGTTCGTTTCTCTCCTTTCATTTTTTTCATCGGATTCAATGATGTTTATCGCACAAAATCATGTTATACCATCTAATTGAAGTGAAAAGCAAGGGAAAATTATTCCTTAAAAAATTTTATTTTTTGGATAATTTATTCAAATTCATTAAATATATTTATTATTTTTATTGAAATTAAATGTTTAATATTAAAACATGACGTCTTAATTAGTTTTCATACATTCGTTGTAAATGGTAATTGTTTATCAAAACTGTTCCGTTATTTTTTCTCATCACTGACTCTGGAAAACTTTATTTTACTTTCTAATGAATATCAAAAATGCTAAACGTAACGTAAAATAGTTTTTTTTTCATTTTGATATATATTACACTTATTATATTTTGTTTGAATTTCAATATTTGTTTTTCAGTTAAATTTATTACGCTCTTTTATTTTCCATTCCTGTCACTGTGTGGCGCTGCAATACTGTTCACATTTCTATTTACCCCCAAATACATCAAAGTCTTCACATAGTAATGGCAGTCAGCATTGTCTACAACACAGTGTTATATTAGTCATCACTAAAGTGTCTTGTTCAATAACTAAATAATTATAATAACATTTGAATGTTATATTCCTTTTTCAGTATAACTGATTATTTAAAATCTACTTCAAGTAGTTCCTCATTATTCACGAAAAAACGTTCTCTTCAACTTCTTCCAAATAAAATGAAATGGATAATTGTTGTTATCCTTTCAAGTTGTTTTCTTCTCAGCTTCGGTAAGTTTCAGTTTTTCTCTCCATTCAAATAAGATTTGTAACCAATTTGATGTATTATAAAATGATTTTAATTATAAATATTTGAGATTTTGAATACATATTATGTTTTTAAGAAATTTCATAATCATTTAAAGCAAGCTTTAATTAGATAAAATCAAGTGTTTCAATTTCGATATTATGCATGGTTTGGTGAAAAGTTATACTTGGGAAAATAATTTTGAATTTTTTTTTCAAATCAACAGTTAAACCTATTTTTAATAATTATGTTGTAATGCCTAATAAATCCTTAATAATTGCGTAAAGTAGTAATTATTTTTGTGAGCATATCTTTGATTGTTGTTATTCATGTATAAAAGTCAAATCAACATTGAAGAACTTCCAGTGAAAAATTGCATCATGTTTTAAATAGAAACAATCACTACTAACATTTGTGAAATTAACTTTTAATTAGAGTAATTCTTGAGTTTTTATGCATCCCCATGTCATGTTTAAAATGAAAAATAATGTGAAAAATTTTTTAAATGTCTCTCTCTGTTTTGTGTTATTAAATGGTCTGCAAAAATATATATTTTTAAATAATCAATGATTCACTTTAATATGACAGACATCATTGAACAATTTAGATGATTTTTTATTCGTGAAAATTAGCACTATTCAGCTCAAAATAAATAAATTTCATAAAATAATATAAAGATAATTTGCATAAACATATTTTGCACTAGTAGAACTATACAATTTTAGCCATCTTTTAGCAAGATAGTGAGCAGTTCCTATGTTTGTTTGTTTCTCTAGTTATATGTTGGATCTTTAAACTGGGTGCCAATCACTTTATTATTAACCATATAGTAACAAAAATGGAATTTGGCAAGAATACTTAAAAGGACGCTATATAGCTAGAAAAACATTTGATGGCCAATTCTGCTCTCACCTACGTTGATAATTTAAAGTTTAGAGATAAGGAAGTTCAGGTAAACCAAGAGTAATACGTTTAGTTTCTAATGCTAAATAAATGTTTTTAAAACATCAAAATGCAAACAAATCGTGGAATAATTACTTTCCAACTGCGTAATCCTGCCAAATTGTGTTATATTTTAATATTTTGGAGGGGGGGAAAGTGTTTGAAACTTTATGGTTTATTTGAATTCACTTTTTAGTGTTACGGTAAATTTTAAACCACTTATGTAAGTAAAAAATTGCCCGTAAAGGATCTCTCCAGCGGTATAGCGTCCTCTAAAGGCTCGAATGTGGTGATAATTTATTTTTATTATTACTTATTTATTTAATTTGACTCTTAATTTTTCGTTGCAAGATTCTGTCTTCTATTGAATTGTAATTAAATGTTCCATATAATATGTAATTTTCAAAAAAAATTCTTTTTAAAATATTTTTCCCTTTTGCCTTAGGTGGGAAACGTCCCGTCATTAAACCATTTCAGTTTTCTGGAGATCTGAGTCAAGGTCTGAGAATTGCTGTCACATGTACCCTTTTGGTAGGCGAGCCTCCTTTCCAGTTTGAGTGGTACAAAGATAACCAAATTCTACAAAATAATGAGAAGATTTCGATCAAAACTGTCGATGAATTCACTTCGATTCTGTCGCTTAAACATTTAGATTCCGCAAGTAACGGCAATTACTCATGTCGGGCTCAAAATGCTGCTGGTTCAGACCAAAAGTCTGATTCCCTTAAAATGAACGGTAAGACAAAAAGTCACTTTTTTTTATTTTTATATATTAACAGTCAATCTCAAAAGTTAGAATCCAATTTTATTGTATTTCCATGAAAATAACTCCATACAGCTTAACTGCAAAATTTATGTTTCGAATCAATTTGAAGGGGTACCAGTACTTCTAATTTCAAACTTAAAGGAAAAATATCGACTGTACTGAAGCTTGTATACTTTGAGTAAAAGCATTTTTAAAAAATAATTGATTTAATGAAAATTCTTTTAATTAATTGTGTTTTATTTTGGATAAACATTTAGCCAGATTTCTGCAATCAATTATATGAACTATTGTAATAAAAAATAAGATTAATTGACAGAAATGCCAATTGGGAAAAGTTTTGTTAGGCTATTTTGTGTACCATAAATTGCTTGAATTTTGAATGTTCCTAAATAATTTCGTTTGTTGGAACATTAGTCCAATGAAAATATAAATTAACAATTATAAATTATGTAAGATTTTAGTTTGTATTTTTCTGTCATATGTGGTGATTAGTTTTGCTTTTTGTTGCATTGAAATCAATAGCTGTCTTATTTTACTACTAGGAGCCGGGATAGCCTGGTTAGTAGGGCACTGGGCCCATATCCGAGAGGTCGTGAGTACGATCTCTACAGTAGGTGAGTACAGTAAATGGTGATTGGTGCACGTTAAATCTGTCGGGTCACAAGGTCGTCCACCATAATCAGATCACAAATTATAAATCTGGGCGTACTGAATCGGAGATTGATCGTTCTCTGGTTCAGGTTAAAATTGCGGTCTGTGGATGAATAAATGGATGTATGAGTGGGTCCACCCTATAAAAAGGCTGTGACGTGTGTGTGGCTGGCGTCTAGGCCATACACATGCCACTGAAAAACAAGAAACGCATACTTTGCCTTAAATTCATTTGGTTTCACCAAGCAGACCTGCTGGTATTAACAAACGGTTATAGAATCTTCTCGATTTTTGCCCATTGTATATAAAAAAAGTTTTATTTCTCATGATTTACAAAAGGCGGATTATATAAGTATTTTATACAATTTCTGTTAAAATACTTATATATTGTGTGTCATTTTCGCTTTAGATATCACTTTGTGCTTTAGATATCCATATAATTTTAATGAAGCATACAATAGTTAATAGGCTCTGAAAATGTGTTTTATATTTTGTTAATTGTAGGACATCTTTACAAAATTTAATCTAATTCGGTATGTGACAATGAAATTTTTTTTTAATTTAATTTAGCCAATACTTTATTCTCCATTTTCTTGTGTTAGTAAATTTGTCGTGTTGAATAGTACATTTCGTCTCCTAATACATGCTTGGGCAAGTTTGTTCCTTGTTTACACTCGTAATGCAGTTAGTTCTTTTCTGATATTCTGTAATGGAATTGTTTTTGCTATTTGTCTCTGGATGCTTTCTATTCATTGGTGGTGAGTTAATTTTTTTTCTCTGTAAAATTATGTTTATTGCTGCAATATACATAGTTTCCATTTCTATATCGCCTGTTCGATTACCGGGGAAGCACCATTTGAATTCAATTGGTTTAATGTTGGTCAATTTCCCACATCAAAGAATACTGGTTCAATCGAAAAATGTAATGATTTTGCTTCCATATTTACCACAATTACGCTTAATTTCGGAAGCATTGGAAATTACACGTTTCGGGCATCAAATGCTGCTGGATACGATGAAAATTACCATGCATTAAATATGATAGGTGAGGGTTCGAAACTATGTTTCATTCCTTGTTTTTGTTGATTTAATTTTTTTATATGTCTATAATTAATAGTACTGTTTCGTGAACTCATTTTAATAAATTTTAATTTGCGTATGATTTTATTCAACGTGTAATCTGTAATTGTTAATTTTATTTCTTACTGCAAAGAAAGTTCGTATATCTTTTTCCATTCCCCCCCCCCATTAAATTCAATGACGTTTATTGCACAATATCATACTATACCAACTAATTGAAGTAACAAGCGAGACAAAAATATTCTTTAAATAAATTGTATTTTTTTTTTGGAAAATTTAGGTGATGTTTCGAAACTATGTTGAATTCCTAGTTTTTGTTGAGTTTAGTGTTTTTTAAATGTCTGTTATAAAATAGTATTGTTTCGTAAACTCATTTCTATAGAATTTGGGTGCCTATCATTTATTTAGCACATTATCTGCAATTATTATTTTATAACAAATGGAAATTTCGTTTCTCTTTTTTTCATTTTTTTCCCTTGCTTTTACACAATTCAATGATCTCAATTGCGTAACATCATGTAACCATCTAATTAAAATAACAAGTACATTTTAATTAATTTTTAAAAGCATTTTTAAGAAACGGCATTCACCATTTATGAAATACATTTATTATTTTTATTAAAATGAAGTGTATAATATTAAAGCATGACGTCCGAATTAGTTTTCATGCGTTTGTTATACATGGTACTTATTTATCAAAACTGTTCGTTATTTTTTTTTTATTCACTGACTCCAGGAAACGTTATTTAACTATCTCATGAATATTAAAAATGCTAAACATAGGTAAAATAGATTTTTTCGTTTAAAATTACAATACACCTATTATATTTGTTCGAATGTCAATATTTAACTTACAGTTAAATTAGGCAAGTTCTTTTCGTTTCAATTTTTGCCACTGTGTGGCGCTGCAATACTGTTCACATTTCTATTTTCCCCAAATACATCAAGTCTTCACATAGTAATGGCAGTCAGCATTGCCTACAACACAGTGTTATATTAGTCATTGTTAAGTTGTTGTATTCAATAATTAAATAATTATATTCATATTTGTATGTTACATTCCTTTTTCAGTATTACTGATTATTTAAAATCTGTTTAAATTTATACCTCATTATTCAAGAAATACTTTCTCTTCAACTTCTTCCAAATAAAATGAAATGGATGATTGTTGTTATCCTTTCAAGTTGTTTTCTTCTCAGCTTCGGTAAGTTTCAGTCTTTCTCTCCATTCAAATAAGATTTGTACACAATTTGATGTATTATAAAATGATTTTAGCTATAACATACAATTTATGTTTTTAAGAAACTTCATAATCATTTGCAGCACGCTTTACTTATATAAAATTAAATGTTTCTCTTTCGATATTATGTTTGATTTCGGAAAAAGCTACATATATTTGCAAAACAATTTTGGAAGTTTTTGAATATTTATTTCAAATTACTGAAAAAATTGCATTATTCACAAAATTTCAACCTTAATAAGTACATAAAATAATCATTATTATTGTAAGCATATCTAGGATTGTTATTATTGTTAGATTAAAAAAAAATTTACAATTATTCATTTTAATATGACAAGTGTCATTGAACAATTTGAATAATTTTTCAGTTGCGAAAAATAACACTGTTCAAAACAGGAAAAAAATAAACTTTATAAAATAATGAAAATAGAAGTAATATATGTATCTATATAAATTGCATTAGTGGAAATTCACATATTTAGTTTTCTTTCCAGCAATATTATAAACAGTTCCAATGTTTGTTTGTTTTTTCCTTGCTTCTTTCGCTGTATTTTGGATTTTTAAACACGGCGTCTAACACAATATATTTAATTATATACATTAATCAAAATTTGAATTTGCCAGAGATACATAAGAGGAATCAAAAAAATTCAATAATTAAATTTCACACATAAATACCCATATTTTGTCCTGCCGTCTTCTACGCATAACGATACCGATTATTTCATGTTATTGTATGGGGAAATAGTGTATAGTTTTTTACTCATGGTATTTAAACCACACTAGCTGCAAACTGTTTCAAAATCAAAAAGGTAGGAAATGTTATTTACCGTAAACTTTATGTTTAATTGGATGTACTGCCGGCTGTTATTTTACAGTAAATCTAGAATGAAAGTTCTAACAGCGTGGAACAGTTTTATATTAATCACTTACAGTAAATTTCGTTTTCAAAATTTTTTAAATTTAAGTTTATGGTGCATTTATTTTGTAGATTAATTTTTTTTGCAAATTTTGTAACTTTTTCTTAATATTTATTATTCTATTATAATTACTATTCTTTTTTATGGTAACATGTGCTGAAGAAGCATTTAAAACATTTTTTTTTAAATAATTTTTTTAACAGTTTTTACAGATATTTCTCTATTTTACTTTTCAGGCTTGGTTGCACCCAAACTCAACCCGATGCAATTTTCTGGTGAATTCCAAATCGGCATGAGAGCGAGTATAATGTGTGCATTGATTGCCGGCGATGCACCATTCGAATTTAATTGGTTTAAAGATGGTCAACCCCTCGTATCAAAGAATACCGTTTCAATTGAAAAATTTAATGATTTTGCTTCAGTATTGACCATAATTACGCTTGATGTCGGAAGCATTGGCAATTACACGTGTCGGGCATCAAATACTGCAGGATACGATGAAAAATACGATTTATTAAATATGAAAGGTGAGGTTTTGTTGAGTTTAATTTTTTTTAAATGTCTGTTATAAAAGAGTATTTTTTCGTGAACTCGTTTTTATAGAGTTTATTTCTTAATGTAGAATTTATTATGTGTATGATTTTATTCAACGTGTAATCTGTATTTGTTATTTTTATTTCTTAGTGCACGGAAAGTTCGTTTCGCTCTTTCCATATTTTTCATCCAATTCAATGATGTTTATTGCACAACATCTAGATGATAACGTCTAATTGAAAAGAGCAAGGCAAAAAAAATTCCTTCAAAAAATTTATTTTTTTGGAAAAGTTATTCTACATTTATGAAATACAGTATTTTCATAAAAATTAAGCCTGTAACATTAAAGCATGGCCTCTTAATTAGTTTTCATACATTCGTTGTTAATGATACTTGTTTATGAAAACTGCTCCCTTACTTTCAATTATCACAGACTCTTGAAAATTTTGTTTAACTATTTAATAAATATCAAAAATACTAAACATAACGTAAAATATTTTTTTATTTCAAAATACATTACACTTATTATATTTATTAGAATTTCAATATTTATTTTTCAGTTACATTTATTAAATTCTTTTCTTTTCCATTACTGTCACTGTGTGGCGCTGCAATACTGTTCACATTTCTATTTTCCCCAATTACATCAAAGTCTTCACATAGTAATGGCAGTCACCACTGTCTGCGACATGGTGTTGTATTAGTCATTAAGTTGTCTTATGCAGTGATTAAATAATTATAATACTATTTGTATGTTATATTCCTTTTTCAGTATTACTGATTATTTAAAATCTGTTTTAAGTAATACCTCATTATTCTCGAAAAAACGTTCTCTTCAACTTCTTCTAAATAAAATGAAATGGATGATTGTTGTTATCCTTTCAAGTTGTTTTCTTCTCAGCTTCGGTAAGTTTCAATCTTTCTCTCCATTCAAATATGATTTGTACACAATTTGATGTTTTATGAAATGATTTTAACTATAAATATGTAGGATTTCGCATACATTTTATGGTTTTAAAAAATTTCATAACTATTTGCAGCATGCTTTAATTAGATAAAATAAATGTTTCTCTTTTGATATTATGTATTATATGGTGAAAGGTTATATTTGTGAAACATTGAATGTGTAATAATTATTAATAATCAAACTGCATTATTCTCAAGATATCTATCTTAATACATGCGTGAAAAAGTCATTATTAATCTATCTCAGATTTCTATTATTGTTAGATTGAAAAATAATCTAACAATTTAATATGACATTTTAATATGACAGATATTATTGAAGAATTTGAATAACTTTTTAGTTAGGTAAAATAACACTATTCAGAACAGGAAAAAAATAATAAACTTCATAAAATAATAAAAAGATAAGTAATTTAAATATATATTGCACTGGTAGAAATTAACATTTTTAGCTTTCATTTTGCAACATTGTGAACAATTCCTATGTTTGTTTGTTTCTTTAGCTATATTTTGGATCTTTAAACACGGCGTCTATCACAATACTTTTAATTATCTATATTATATATATTAATAAAATTCGAATTTGACAGAAATATACAAAAGGATTGAAAATGAATTCAATAATTAAATTTTGCATGTAAATAATTGTATTTTGACCTGTCTTTTTCGCAAACCAATAAAGATTATTTTCATATAATTAGATAGAAAAATTATATAGAGGCAAAAAAAGATTCTACCAAATTTGCCCATTAGCTAAAATGCCAGTAGTTCAAAAAGTTTAATCAATTTCGGTATGTGAGAGTTGAAATGTTTTTGAATTTAATTTAGCCGATACTCTGTTCTCCTTTACCCCCCCCCCCCCCCCCATTTTCTTTCTATCTGTAAATTTGGAGTATTCAATTGCACACTTCATCTTTTATTGCATGTTTGGGGCAATTTTGTTCAGAGTTTACAACGTAATGCATTTTTTTTTTGGGGGGGGGGGAATTCTGAGACATAAAGGAACTATCTTGCTATTTGTCTCTTTATGCTTTTTACTCTTAAGTGGTTAGTTAAACAAATTCTGAAAATTATGTTTATTTCTGCGAAATTATTTACATTTCCATCCTAGTATTTCGTGCTTAATAATGTGCAAGTTTGAAATTTGCTTTTATAAATTCTAAAATTTCGGCCATCTCAATTTAAGAGAAAGATTCAAAGAGTGTTATTTTTACTATATGTTTTTATGACTTAACATTTGTTTGATTTATGAGTCTTAACTGCAGTTTGGTTACAGAATTATCTCAATAACAATATAAATTAATAAGTCTCAATTTTCTCCGGACCTCAAAACTAAATCTTGTCAATGTTCATTATTTTGTTTGAGTTTTTTTTTTAAATTCTTTTTTGATATTATTAGTTGTAATCAATATAAATTTTAATTGTTGCACAACAAAATCGGAACCAATTTATAATGAATTACTTAAATTAAAAATCGTTCTGAAAATCATTATAAAATTTACGTTTTGAGGTATAAATATATTTTTAAAGGAGTACATATTTTATAGATTCATTTTTAAGTAGATTTTGTTGTTTTTTCTTAATATTTGTTATTTTATTATTGTAACTGTCATTTGTTGTGGAATCATCTGCTGACGGTACATTTTTTTTAACAATTTTTTAAATAATTAGGCAAAATTATTAAGTAGTTTTTACAGATATTTTTCTATTTTATTTTCTAGGCTTGAAATCCCCCAAACTAAACCCGATGCATTTTTCTGGTGAATTCCAAATCGGCATGAGAGCGAGTTTAATGTGTGCAGTTATTGCCGGTGATGCACCATTCGACTTTAATTGGTTTAAAGATGGTCAATCCCTCGTATCAAAAAATACTGTTTCAATCGAAAAAATTAATGATTTCGCTTCAGTTTTGACCATAACCACTCTCGACGTCGGAAGCATTGGTAATTACACGTGTCGGGCATCAAATAATGCTGGATACGATGAAAAATACGATGTATTAAATATGAAAGGTGAGGTTTTCAAATGATCGTTTATTATTACTGTATTTTTAATTATATTAATAAAAAGGACTTCTTTTTGCCTATTTTCGTTATTATAGACCTTTTTGCCATAATCACTCTTTGTAAATTATAAAAGAACTTAGTATTTTAAAAAGCTTTTATTTGATTAATTTTTACAGAGTTTGATAAAGGCCTACATGCTATCTTATAATTTACACGTAATGAAAGCGTTCTCTGTGTTAAAAAAAATTAAATGAAAGTTAATAAATTTAAAAATGAAGTTTAAAAGCTTCAGTGTTCAGTTTTACTGTTAAAATTTTTTTGTCTTTTTATCTTCTTTTTTTGTCACTATGTGGCGCTACAATACTGTTAAAATATCTGTTTCCATCCAAGTATCAGAATAGGCTTTCACACAGTAATGAGAGTCGGTAGTTGCTATGACATGGTGTACTCCTTTGTTATGATTATAAACCTGCTATGTAAACGTATTTTTTATGTCATTTTATCATAAGTACTTCAATATATTAGGTATATATAACTTCTAATGTTTGTTAAAAGTTGTATATAAATATTTGTGAAAAAGAAAACGTGTGCTCTAATATCTGTTCAAGATGAAATGGATGCTTATACTTATCCTCTCAAGTAGTTTTTCCATCATCTTCGGTAAGTTTCAATCTTTTATCTTCTTTTATAAAAAATATTCAAGATTTAAGTTTTGGAATTTATGTACGAATATTCTCTAATTAATGAGAAAATAATTTTAATATTAGTGAATGATTAAAATCTAAACGTGGTTAAAATATTTTTGAAAATTACAAAACTTATTGTCACTCATAATTACTTAAATGAGTTGGTTATAAGAAACTATCTTTGAAATATCACCTACTTTAATTCAAGATTAATGATTTGATGAAAAATTACAATGAAAAATGAAAAGACAGATTTACATTTATAAATTTGGAAATATATTTGCTGAATTACCTATCGATTAGATTATTTATCAAATCCTTAAAATATCATTCGTTATTTATCCTCTTCATCCAAAAATTCATAAAATATGAATATTTTTACTTACATACTGTATGAACATATTAAATGCTATATGAATAATTAATATTCAATTTTAATTATAAATGAAACGCAAAATACAGTTTTTTCACTCACTACTTCAACTGTATGGTAAACGTCAATTTCTATACTTTTGAATGAATTTGCATAAAAAGAGTCTAATTTTTGTTTGTTTTTTCGAATTAATAATTTAGTACTTTACTATGGATCATATTTAAAATGATACGATATTCAAATTATTCTTGCGACAATAATTTTGACTTGATTCTTCCCTTGAACTTAGTGACAATAAAGCTTGAAAACATCGACAATGCTTTTTTATGGTACATGTCTGGAAGATATTATGTTTGTAAGCTAAATATTGCGACAAATTATGTTAATTTCGTTGCGTTCATTGAATTTCAAAACTATATTGTCTTAGAATTTCTTATTATAATTATCTTTTGACTTTTTTTTGTATTAGGTGGAAGACCACCTGCCATTAAACCATTTAATTTTCCTGGAGATTTGCGCCAAGGTCTGAGAATTGCTATCACGTGCACCCTTATGGAAGGTGATCCACCCTTCCAATTCGAATGGTACAAAGATGGCCAAATTCTTCAAAACAATGAGATGAATTCTATCAAAACTGTCGATGAATTCTCTTCGTTTCTCACTCTTAAACATTTAGATTCCGCAAGTAATGGCAATTATACATGTCGGGCTCAAAATGCTGCTGGTTCAGACCAAAAGTCTGATTCCCTTAAAATGAACGGTAAGACAAAAAGTCACTTTTTAGTTGTACATGTATTTACAGCCAATCTCAAAAGTTAGTATGCAGTTTCATTGTATTTCCATGAAAATAACTCCATGCAGTTTTACTGGAAAATTCATGTTTCAAATTATTTTTTTGAAAGCATTTTTAAAAAAATTATTGGTTTGATAAAGATTCTTTTTCCTAACTGTGTTTTATTTTGGATAAAAATTTAGCCATATTTATGCGATGATCTTATAAAAATTATCTACTGTCTCTGCGTAAAGTACTTTGATTGAATTTCGCTAATTTGATTGAACTGTAATCAAAGCTTGTTAAAAATATAAATTAACCATTTTAAAATATTTTTTAGATTTTATTCAGTATTTTCCCGTCATATGTGGTGGTTATTTTAGCTACTTGTTGCAATATAGCTTAGATTATTTTACTACCTACTCATTATTTTTTGCCCGTTGTATAAAACAAAATATTTGTATATGAGTCACAAAATCTAGAATGTATAAACAATGTGAACAATTACTACCTTTGTGTATTCTAGCATTTTGTATGTCATTTACTAATATCGCGTTAGAAATCAGCTTGTGCGTTAGGCATTATTTTAATTTTCTTAGAAACAAACGAAAAAATTAATATGCTTAGAAAAATATTCTATATTTTGTTGATAGTAGGACATTTTTAAAAAGTTGAATCTAATTAGGTACGTGAGAATGAAATTGCTTTTGAATTCAATTTACACAAAATGAAAATTTCTTTTGTCATTTTCTTTGTATTTGTTCATTTGGAGTGTTAATTTTTTTTTATTTTATTTTATAACCGTCAATGAGCATCTGACCCAATTTTGGGTTTACGACTACCAATGTTCATCTCCGTAGCCTTGTCATTGTGAACCCAATCTAGAAGAACTCCTGGGTCAAATATTTGAAGAAATTCGCTTAATAAAGGACTTTTTTTTATGAAACTAATCCACATTAGCGTTACATGGAGAGGGAAACCACAAAAATCTCCCATGACTTACTTGACCACAAGAGGACTCTGACCCATGATCCGTCTACCACTGAGGATATTTTAAAACAACTCTGTGTGAGCCGGGTGTGGTATTCTTATAGACCAGCTATCGATCTGATTCGAACCCGGTTCACCTCATTGGGATTTGAGAGGTGAGCGCTCTATCCCCTGAGCCACTGCGGCTCTGGAGTGTTCAATTGTACATTTCGCCTCTTAATAAATGTTTGGACAAGTATTTTCAGTGTTTACATAGACAACGCATTTTCTATTTTATTTATTTATTATTTTTCTTTTCTTTTTTTCGCTGCTATTCTGCGTTGGAAAAAAAAAATTTTGCTATTTGTCTCTGGATGTTTTCTGCTTTATCGGTAGTAGGGTTGTTGTTTTTTTTTGTAAAAGTATATTTATTGGTGTAATATTATTTCCATTTCTAACTGACTAATTAGTTCTTAATTAATGTAAAACTTTAAGATTTGTTTTTATAAATGATAAAATTTCTGCAATTTGAGAGGAAGTTTCAACTTTTTAGATATGTTTTTGTGACTTAATACTTGTTTAATTTATAAGTTTTAATTGCAGCGTTATTATTGATGTTGCTTTTTTGATTGTAGCATTATTTTAAATACGAAACAACTAAATAAATCTTTATTTTAAAATATCCAAAGCTCAAAACTGATTCTTCTCAATGTATATAATTTTGTTTGAGTTTTACTCAATATAAGTTATATTCAATATCAGTTTTAGTAGTTGCACAGCAAAATCAAAACAGATTTAATGTGAATCACATTAAATCTCGTTCTGGAAAAAAAAAATTATTAGTAGTATCAAAGAATACTGTTTCAATCGAAAAAATTTATGATTTCGCTTCAGTATTGACCATAATTACGCTTGATGTGGGAAGCATTGACAATTACACGTGTCGGGCATCAAATACTGCTGGATACGATGAAAAATATGATGCATTAAATATGAAAGGTGAGGTTTTTAAATGATTATTTATTATTATTGCATTTTTCCTTATATTAATTTGAAAAAAACTTTTTTTTGCCTATTTTACTTATTTTAGTTCTTTATACCCGAAATCATTGCTTGTAAATTATAAAAGAACTTTGAGCTTTTATGTGATTCAATTTTATAGAATTCGATAAGTGCCTACATGCTAGCTAATAGTTTACCCATAATGCAAACTTTCTCTGTGATCAAAAATAAAGTTTAAATGAAGCTTAATAAATTTATTGTTAATTTTACGGTTGAGAATTTTATATCTTTTTATCTTCTTTTTTTGTCACTATGTGGCGCTACAATACTGTTAAAATATCTGTTTCCATCCAAGTATCAGAATAGGCCTTTACACAGTAATGAGAGTCTGTAGTTGCTATGACATGGTGTAGTCATTGTTGTGATTATAAGCCTGCTCTGTAAACGTGTTTTTTATGGCATTTTATCTTGAGTACTTAAATATATTGTGCATGTGTAATTTCGAATATATGTTATAAGTTGTACATAAGCATTTGTGAAGGAAAAAAAACGTGCTCTAATATCTGTTCAAGATGAAATGGATGCTTATACTTATCCTCGCAAGTAGTTTTTCCTTCATCATAGGTAAGTTTGTATCTCTTATCTTCTTTTATAAAAAATATTCAAGATTTAATGAGATTTATGCACAAATATTCTGTTAATAATTATAAAGTTTTGTGAAAATAATTTTAATATTAGTGAATAAGTAAGATCTAAACATGGTTCAAATATTTTTTTAAAAATTATAAAACTTATTATCACTCACACTTATATTTAAATGTGTTGAATCCACTATACATCAGATTATTTAGAAAACCTAAAAATATCATTCGTTATCCATCATCTTCATCCAAAAATTCATAAAATATGCATATAATCATAAAATATGCACCTTCATAAAACATGCATTTTGACATATCAATGCTATATTAATAATTAATAATAAATTTCTTTATAAATGAAATGAAAAATATAGTTTTTTCACTCACAACTTCAACTGTATGATAAACATCAGTTTCTGTATTTCAGAATGAATTTGCATAAGAAAACTTTTTTTTTCTTCCTAATTAATTATTAAGTATTTTCTATGCCAGATATTTGAAATGTTAATAGATATTTAACGATATTTAAATGGTTCCTGAGGCAACTATTTTTGAATTGAATCTTCCATTGAACTTGGTGACAATAATGCTTGACAGCATCAACAATGATTTTAAGTAGTATATTTCTGGAGGACATGTATGCTAGTATCGCAGCAATTTATGTTAGTTATCATGCGCTGATTGAATTTCAAAATTATATTGTCTTAATATTTCATGTTATAGTTATTTTTGTCTTTATTTTGTATTAGGTGGAAGACCACCTGTCATTAAACCATTTCAGTTTTCTGGAGATTTGCGTCAAGGTTTGAGAAATGCTGTTCCGTGCATCCTCATCGAAGGTGATCCACCCTTCCAATTCGAATGGTACAAAGATGGCCAAATTCTACACAGCAATGAGAAGATTTCAATCAAAATTTTTGATGAATTCACTTCATTTCTTACTCTTAAACATTTAGATTCCGCAAGTAACGGCAATTACACATGTCGGGCGCAAAACGCTGCTGGTTCAGACCAAAAGTCTGATTCCCTTAAAATGAACGGTAAGACAAAAAGCTACTTTTTATTTATATATATATTTAAACAGCCTATCTCGAAATTTAGTATGCAATTACGTTGTATTTCCATGAAAATAACTCCATTAACTGGAAAATTCTGGTTTCAAGTTATTTTAAAGGGGTACAAAACAAATACTTTAATTTTAAATTTAAGGAAAAAGTATGGGCTAGTACTTCGGGAAAAACAGAAACTTCCATAATTTTCTGAGTGAAACCTTTTTAAAAAAATAATTAGTTCAATAAAGATTCTTTTTCTTAATTGTGTTTTATTTTAGATAAACATTTAGCCAGCAGATTTAAAAATTTTATTAACTAATCGAAGTGTCAACTAAAAATTTTCAGTTAAACTATCTCTGCATATAGTTTAACAGAATATAGTTATAATTTGATTGAATTATAGTGTTCCTGAATAATATCAATTCAGAACTGTAATCAAAGCCCATTAGAAATATAAATTAATCATCTTAAAATATTTTATATTTTGGTCTGTATTTTCCACTCCTATGTGGTGATTGATTTTGTTGTAGTTACAATATAGCTTATATTATTTTATTACTTACTCATTATTTTGTGCCCGTTGTAAATAAAAAAAATGTTTGTATACGATTCACAAAATTTAGAATAGATAAATATTGTGAACAATTTCTGCCTCTGTGTATTCTAGTATTTTGTATGTCATTTACTACGTCGTTTACATTTGCTATATTATGTCATTTAATGCATATTCATTTAAAGCGTGCGTTAGACATCAGTTTCATTTTCTTAAAAACGTACGAAACAGTTAATACGCCTGGGAAATGTATTCTATATTTTTGTTGATAGTAGGGCGTGTTGAAAAAGTTGAATCTAATTAGATACGTGAGGGTGAAAATGTTTTTGAATTCAGTTTAGACAATAATTTTTTCCTTTATTTTCTTTGTGTTTGTACATTTGGACTGTTTAATTTTCTTATATATTTTAAAACCGTCATTGAGAGAACAGCCAACCCAATTTTGGATTTACGACTAACAATGTTACGACGACGAATGTACCGCAGCCTTATAATTTTGAACCCAATTCAGAAGACATTGGAACTCCTGGTTCAAATATTTCAAGAAACTTGCCTTCGTTGGGGACTTTTTTTGAGGAAACTAACCCACATTAGCGTTACATTGAGAGGGAAACCACGAAAATCTCCCATGGTTTACTTGACCACAAGAAGACTCTAACCCATTATCCGTCTACCACTGAGGATGATTATGTAAGAACTGTGGTAGATGCGAGCCGGGTGCGGAATTCGTATCGACCAGCTATAATCAATCTGATTCAGCTGGGTTCGAATCAATCTGATTCGAACCGGGTTCACCTTATTGGGATTTGAGAGGTGAGAGTTATATCCCCTGAGCCACAGCGGCTCTGGAGTGTACAGTTGGACATTTCGCCTCTTAATAAATGTTTGGACAAGTATTTTCAGTGTTTACATAGACAACGCACTTTTTTTCTGATATTCTGCGATGCAAAAGGGATTATTTTGCTATTTTTCTCTGAATCCTTTCTGTTTATTGGTGGTAAATTAATTTTTTTTTCTTTTTGTGTATTATATTTGTTGGCGTAATATTATTTCCATTTCTAACAAACTAATTCGTTCTTAATAATGTAAAAGTTTGGGATTTGCTTTTATAAATGATAAAATTTCTGCAATTTGAGAGGAAGTTTCAAATTTTTTTTATATATTTCTGTGACTCAACGTTTCTTTAATTTACGAGTTTAAATTGCAGCATTATTATTGATGTTGCCTTTTTGATTGTAGCATTATTTTAATTACAAAACAACTCAATAAATCTCAATTTTAAAATGTCGAAAGCTCAAAACTAAATCTTCTCAAGGTTTATAATTTTGTAGAGTTTTATTCAATATAAGTTATATACAATATCAGTTTCAGTTGTTGTACAACAAAGTGGTAACAGATTTAATGTGAATCACATTAAATTTCGTTCTGGAAAAATTTAAGTTTTGAAGTATAAATATGAAGCTTAAGGAATTTTTTTTAACATTTGTTTAAATAATTAATTAGTAAATATTTATAGTTTTTACAAGTATTTTTCTATTTAATTTTCTATGATTCACTCGAATTCAACCCGATGCAATATCGTGGTCAATCGAGTATAATGTGTGCATTGATTGCCGGTGATGCACCATTCGAATTTAATTGGCTTAAAGATGGTCAACCCCTAATATCAAGGAATACCGTTTTAATCGAAAAATTTTATAATTTCACTTCAGTATTAACCATAACAACTCTTGATGTCGGAAGCATTGGTAATTACACGTGTCAAGCATCAAACACTGCTGGATACGATGAAAGATACAATTAATTACTAGTTTTCGTTAAGTTTTTTTAATATCTGGTGTAAAAGAGTATTGCTTCGTGTACTCAGTTTTATAGAATTTAAGTGTACGTAATTTTTGTCAACTTATTGTCTGTATTTGTTATTTTAGTTCTTAGCTAATTTAAAATTCGTTTCTCTGCTTTAATTTTTTTTTCGTGTTCGATGATGTTTATTGCACAACATCATGTTATGCCATCGAATTCAAGTGACAAGCAATTCAAAAATATTCCTTAGGACATTTTTTTGGGGGGAAATTTATTCATTATTATGAAATATTATATTTTCATAAAAATTAAATGTAAAAACATGACGTGCTAATTATCGTTTATATATTCGTTGTATATCATACTAGTCTATCAAAATTGCTCCATTATTTTTTCAAATCACTGACTCTAGAAAACTTTATTTAACTTTCTAATACGTATCAAAATTGCTAAACATACCATACAATAATATTTTTTCAACTTGAAATGCATGACACTTATTATATTTGATTGAATTTCATTATTTATTTTTCAATTGAATTTTTTAAGATCTTTTCTCTTCAATTTTTGTCACTGTGTGGCGCTGCAATACTGTTCACATTTATATATTCCCCAAATACAGTCTTCACATAATAATGGCAGTCAGCATTGTCTACAACATAGTGTTTGTATTAGTCATTAAGTTGTCTTATACAGAGATTAAATAATTATAATACTATTTGTATGTTATATTCCTTTTTCAGTATTACTGATTATTTAAAATCTGTTTTAAGTGATACCTCATTATTCACGCGAAACGTTCTCTTCAACTTCTTCCAAATAAAATGGAATGGATGATTGTTGTTTTCCTTTCAAGTTGTTTTCTTCTCAGCTTCGGTAAGTTTCAGTTTTTCTCTCCATTCAAATAAGATTTGTACTCAATTTGATGTATTATAAAATTATTTTACTTATAAATATGAATATTTCACATATTATGCTTTTAAGAAACTTTATGATCATTTTCATCTTGCTTTATTTATATAAAATTAAATGTTTCTCTTTTTTGCAATTATGTATCTATTGGTGAAAAGTTATAATTGTGAAATATTGAAAATGAAATAATTTTTTTCAAATTAATAATCAAATGCATTATTCACAAGATGTCAACCTTAATAAAGACGTAAAGCAGTCATTATTATTCGAAACATATCTCAGCTTGCTACAATTTTTAGATCGAAAAATAATCTAAAAACTATCTGTTTTAATATGACAGATATCATTGAGCAATTGGAATAATTTTTCTGCAGTGAAAAATAATATGATTTATAGTAGGGGAAAAAATAAATAAACTTCATAAAATAATAAATATATACAGTATAAAAATATTTAGTGCTGGAAGAAATTCACATTTTTGGCTATCTTTAGCAACACAGTGAACGATTAAGTTAGTTTGTTGCTTCAGCTTTATTTGGGTCTTTAAACAGGGCGTTTAACACAATATTTTTAATTATCCGTATTATATGTAAAACAAAACTTGAATTTGATAGTGATACATAAGGGGATTCAAAAAATTTCAATAATTTAATTTAGCATATAAATAATAGTAATTCGATCTGCAGTCTTCTCAGCATAACAATACTGATTATTTTCATGTAATTAGATAGAAAAATAGTGTATAAAGGAAAAAAATATTCTACCAAATTTTCCCATTTGCCAAACCGGCAGTGGTTCGAAAAGGCAGTGGTTTGAAAGGCAGTGGTTTGAAAGGCAGTGGTTAATTTCGGTATGTGAGAGTGAAATTGTTTTTGAATTCAATTTAGCCAATAACTTGTTCTCCTTTTTTTCCCATTTTCTTCGTATTAGTATATATAGTGTGTTCAATTTCACATTTCTTTTTTTATTGCATGTTTAGGGCAAGTTTGTTCAATGTTTGCACACATAATGCAAATTTTTATTGAAATTCTGCAATGCAAAGGAATTGATTTGTTATTTGTTTCTGCACGCTTTATACTCATAAGTGGTTAGCTAAAAAAATGTCTGTAAAATTATATTTATTTCTGCAAAATTATTTCCATTTCAATCTCAGTAATTCGTTCTTAAAAATGTGGAAGTTTTGGATTATCTTATAATACTAAAACATTTAGTCATTATAATTTGAGAGAAAAACTCAAAATGTGTTATTTTTACGATTTGTTTTTGTGACTTAGCATTTGTGTAACTTATGAGCTTGAAATGCTTTGTGATTGTAGTATTATCTCATTAAAATACAAGTAAACAAATCTACATTTTAAAATATCCGAAGTTCAAATCTTTATCTTGCCAATGTTTATTATTTTGTTTAAATTTCTTTTTTAAAATTCTTTTATGATATTATTAGTTATAATCAATATGAGTATAAGTTGTTGAACAACAAAATAGGAACAGATTTATTATGAACCACTTACATTAAATATCATTCTCAAAATTTTTTTAAAATTTAAACTTTCAAGTGAAGTCATTTTTTAAAGGAGTACTTATTTTATTTCTTTGTTGCTATTGACTATTGTTGTTGTTATTGACTATTATGTTGTTGTTATATGACTATTATGTTGTTGTTATAGTTGTTGTTATTGACAATTATTTATGACTATTATTTATTATGACTATGCAATCATCTGTTACATTTTTTAACTATGTGAACACCTGCCACATTTTTTGAAAAAATTTTTAAATAATTTTACAAAATATTTAAGTAGTTTTTAAAGATTTTTTATTTATTTTATGTTCTAGGCTTGAAAGCACCCAAACTCAATCCGATGCAATTTTCTGGAGAATTTCAAATCGGCATGAGAGCAAGTGTAATGTGTGCAGTTATTGCCGGTGATGCACCATTCGAATTTAATTGGTTCAAAGATGGTCAACCCCTCGTAGCAAAGAATACTGTTTCAATCGAAAAAATTAATGATTTCTCTTCAGTTTTGACCATAACCACTCTTGATGTCGGAAGCATTGGTAATTACACGTGTCGAGCATCAAATACTGCTGGATACGATGAAAAATACGATGTTTTAAATATGAAAGGTGAAATTTTAAATGATTATTTACAAATATTTTTTATTATATTTAGAATAAAAAAAAAAATTTCCAATTATCACTATTTTAGTTCGTTATTTTAGTAAATTATAAAGGAACTTCGTGTTTTAAAAAGCTTCAATATGTTTCTTTTTTACAGGATTTGATAAAAGCCTACATTCTATTTAATAGTTTACTCGTAATAAAAAAGTTCTCTTAACATTAAATAAAGTTTAAAAAATTTAGTGTTCAGTTTCACTGTTAAAAAATTTCAATCTTTTTATTTTCCTTTTTTGTCACTGTGTGGCGCTACAATACTGTTAAAATATCTGTCTCCATCCAAGTATCAGAATAGGTTTTTACACAGTAATGAGAGTCGGTAGTTGCTATGACATGGTGTAGTCCTTTCTTATGATTATAATCATGCTCTGTAAACGCATTTTTTATGTCATTTTATCTTGAGTACTTAAATATATTGTGTACATGTAATTTCGAATATTTGTTGTTAGTTGTACGTAAGCATTTGTGTAAAAAATAACTCGTGCTCTATTATATGTTCAAGATGAAATGGATGCTTATACTTATCCTCGCAAGTAGTTTTTCCCTCATCTTTGGTAAGTTTTAACCTTTTATCTTCTTTTATAAAAAATATTCAAGATTTATGTTTTGAGATTTATGTACGGATACTCTGTAATTAAAGGGAAAATAATTTTAATATTAGTGAATGTATAAAATCTAAGCGAGGTTCAAATATTTTTAAAAATGCTAAAACTTATTATCACTTATAGTTACTTAAATAAGTTGGCTGTAAGAAAATGTCTTTCAAATATCGCCTAATTTAATTCAATAATCATGATTTGATGAAGAATTATATTTAAAACATGAAACGACAGATTTACATACATAAAGTTGGTAATACTTCTGCTGATTTCCCTATTGATCAGAATATTTAAGCAAACCTAAAAATATCATTCGTTATTCATCTTCTTCATCCAAAAATTCATAAAATATTCATATTTTTGCCTTTATACTGTATGAACATATCCAATACTGTATTAATAATTAATATTAAATTTCATTATAAATGGAAAATATAGATTTTTCACTCGCTACTTTAACTGTATGATAAACATAAATTTTTATATTTTTGAATGAATTTGCGTAGAAGATTCGAATGCTGTTTTTTTTCTTTTGTTAATTAAAAATTGAGTGTTTTTTACTACGTGTGATATTTAAAATGATAATGGATATTTAACGATATTTAAATTATTCCTGAGACAACTATTCTTGAATTGAATCATCCTTTGAACTTAGTGACAATAATGCTTGGCAGCATCAACTATGATTTTATATGGTACTATAAATCTGGAAGATATGTATGTTGTAAGTTAAATATCACAGCAAGTCATGTTAATTTCGTTGCGTTGATTGAATTTAAAAACTATTTTGTCTCAATATATCTTGATATAATTATATTTTGACTTTTTTTTTACATTAGGTGGAAGACCACCTGTCATTAAACCATTTAATTTTCCTGGGGATTTGAGCCAAGGTCTGAGAATTGCTGTCACGTGCACCCTTATGGTAGGTGATGCACCCTTCCAATTCGAATGGTACAAAGATGGCCAAATTCTTCAAAACAGTGAAAAAATTTCGATCAAAACTGTCGATGAATTCACTTCGATTCTGTCGCTTAAACATTTAGATTCTGCAAGTAACGGCAATTACACATGTCGGGTTCAAAACGCTGCTGGGTCAGACCAAAAGTCTGATTCCCTCAAAATGAACGGTAAGACAAAAAGTTACTTTTTTATACATATATTAACAGCCAGTCTCCAAAGTTATTGTGCAATTTCATTGTATTTCCATGAAAAAACTCCATACAGTTAAACTGGAAAATTCATGTTTGAAATCATTTTAAAGGAGTACAAGACAAATACTTCAATTTTAAATTTAATGAAAAAGTATGAGCTAGTACTTAGGGAAAAAATGAAACTTCTACAATTTTCTGAGTGAAACCTTTTTAAAAAAACAATTGGTTTAATACAGATTATTTTTCTTAATTCTTTTTTATTTTGGTTAAACATTTGGCTATATTTATGAGATGAGCTAATAAAAATTATATTAACTGACTGAATTGTCAATTAAAAAAATTTCTGTTAAACTATCTCTGCATATAGTTTAACAGAATATAGTTATAATTTGATTGAATTATAGTGTTCCTGAATAATATCAATGCAGAACTATAATCAAAGCCCATTAGAAATATAAATTAATCATCACAAAAAGTTTTATAATTTAGTCTGTATTTTCCACTCCTATGTGGTGATTAGTTTTGTTGTTTGTTGCAATGTAGCTTATATTATTTTATTATTTACTCATTATTTTCTGCCCGTTGTGTATAAAAAAAATATTTGTATACGATTCACAAAATTTAAAATAGATAAATATTGTGAACAATTTCTGCCTCTGTGTATTCCAGTATTTTGTATGTCATTTACTACGTCGTTTACATTTGCTATATTATGTCATTTACTACATATTCATTTAAAGCGTGCGTTAGACATCAGTTTCATTTTCTGAAAAACGTACGTTAATACGCCTATAGTTAATACGCCTGGAAAATGTATTCTATATTTTGTTGATAGTCGGGCATGTTTGAAAAGTTGAATCTAATTTGGTACGTGAGGGTAAAATTGCTTTTGAATTCAATTTTGACAATATTTTTTTTTCTTTATTTTCTTTGTGTTTGTACATTTGGAGTGTTTAATTTTTTTATATATTTTAAAACAGTCAAATTTAATGAACGTTAAATTTAACGAGAAATTTCATGATTTCGCTTCAATATTCAACATAACCACTTTTGATGTCGGAAACATTGGTAATTACATGTTTCGGGCTTCAAATACTGCTGGATACGATGAAAAATACGATGTATTAAATATGAAAGGCGAAGTTTGAAAACTATGTTGAATTACTAGTTTCTGTTGAGTTCATTTTTTTAAATGTCTGGTATAAAGGAGTATTTCTTCGTGAACTCCTTTTTATGGAATTTGTGTCTCTACGATTTTTGTCAACATTTTATCTGTATTTGTTATTTTTATTTCTTAGCTCATGGAAAATTCGTTTCTCTGCTTTCATTTTTTCCCTCCATCGAATTCGATGATGTTTATTGCACAACATCATGTTGTACCATCAAATTCAAGTGACAAGCAATTTAAAAACATTATTGAAGAAATTGTTTTTTTTTTTAAATTATATTTTTTAAATTGATATTTTCATAAAAATCAAATGCGTTATATTGAAACATGACGTACTAATTATCGTTTATTTATTCGTTGTATATGATACTGGTCTATCAAAATTGCTCAATTATTTTTACAAATCACTGACTCTAAAAAACTTTATTTGACTTTTTAATACATATCTATCAAAATTTCTAAACGTAACGTAAAATAATTTTTTTCATTTTGAAATACATGACGCTTATTATACTTGTTCGAATTTCAATACTTATTTTTCAGTAAAATTTTTTAAGTTCTTTTCTTTTCAATATTTGTCACTGTGTGGCGCTGCAATACCGTTCACGTTTCTATTTTTCCCAAATACAGTCTTCACATAATAATGGCAGTCAGCATTGTCTACAACATGGTGTTGTATTAGTTATTAAGTTGTTTTATTCAATAAATAAATAATTATATTCATATTTTAATGTTACATTCCTTTTTCAGGATTACTGATTATTTAAAATCTGTTTTAAGTGATACCTCATTATTCACGCGAAACGTTCTCTTCAACTTCTTCCAAATAAAATGAAATGGATGAATGTTGTTATCCTTTCAAGTTGTTTTCTTCTCAGCTTCGGTAAGTTTCAATCTTTCTCTCCATTCAAATAAGATTTGTACACAATTTGATGTTTTATGAAATGATTTTAACTATAAATATGTAGGATTTCGCATACATTTTATGTTTTTAAAAAATTTCATAACTATTTGCAGCATGTTTTAATTAGATAAAATAAATGTTTCTCTTTTGATACTATGCATAATTTGGTGAAAAGTTATATTTGTGAAACATTGACTAAGAAATAATTTTTTTTAAATTAATAATCAAACTGCATTATTCACAAGATATCTATCTCTATCTTAATACGTGCGTGAAATAGTCAGTATTAATTTGAGCATATCTCAGCTTGCTACTATTGTTAGATTGAAAAATAATCAAACAATGATTCATTTTAATAAGACAAATATCATTGAACAAATAAACTTCATAAAAGAATAAAAAGATAAGTAACATAAATATATGTTGCACTGGTAGAAATTCACATTTTCAGATTTCTGTTAATAGCATTGTGAACAATTATGTTTGTTTGTTTGTTTCGCTAGCCATATTTTGAGTCTTTAAACACAGCGTCTGACATAATATTTTTAATTATCTATATTATATTTACAAAACTCGAATTTGTCAGTGATACATTGGAGGATTAAAAAACAATTCAATAATTAAATGTTTCATGTAAATAATCGTATTTTGATCAGCACTCTTCTCCGCATAATAATACCGATTTTTTTCATGTAATTCGATAGTAAAATAGTGTTTAGAGGGAAAAAAATGTTCCACCAAATTTGTTCATTTGCTAAACAGCCAGTGGTTCAAAACGTTTAATCAATTTCAGTGAAATTGTTTTTGAATTTAATTTAACCAATACTTTATTATCTTCTTTTCCCATTTTCTTTATGATTATAAATTTAGCGTGCTCATTTGTATATTTCGTCTTTTATTGCATTTTTAGGGCAAGTTTGGTTAAATAGCAGTTTTTTTTTTTTATTTTTTTTTTTTTAAATTCTGAAATGCGAAGGAATTATTTTTTATTTGTCTTTGTATGCTTTAATTTCATAAGTGGTTGGTTAAAAATAAATATTTTTTTAAATTATATTCATTTCTGCGAAATTATTTCCATTTCTGTTTCACTATTTCGTTCTTAATAATCTGTTTGGAATTGGCTTTTATAAATGCTACAATTTTGGCCATCTCAATTTGAAAGAAAGTAGAAAAAAGTGTCATTTTTACAATAAGTTTTTGTGATTTAAAATTTTTTTAATTTATGAGTTATAATTACATTTTGGTTGTAGCAGTATCTCAATAACAGTACAAATTATTAAGTCTTAATTTTTAAATATTCGGACCTCGAAGGTAAATCTTGTGAATGTTTATTTTTATGATATTAGTAGTTGTAATCAATATAAGTTATTCTTTTTGCACAAAAAAACCGGAACAGAGTTATTATAAATTTCTTACCTTAAATATCGTTCTGAAAACTTTAGTAAACTGTAAGTTTTGATGTATAAGTATATTTTTTAAGGAGTACATATATATATATATATATATATATATATATATATATATATATATATATATATATATATATATATATATCTTGTGATTTTTACAGATATTTTTCAATTTCATTTTCTAGGCCTAAAAGCACCCAAACTTAACCCAATGCAGTTTTCTGGTGAACTTCAAATCGGCATGAGAGCAAGTGTAATGTGTGCAGTTACTGCCGGTGATGCACCATTCGAATTCAAGTGGTTTAAAGATGGTCAACCCCTCGCTTCAAAAAATACCGTTTTAATCGAAAAATTAAACGACTTTACATCTATTCTGACCATAACCACCCTTGATGTCGGAAGCATTGGTAATTACACATGTCGGGCATCAAATATTGCCGGATACGATGAAAAATACGATGTATTAAACATGAAAGGTGATGATTATTTACTATTATTGTATTTTTGATTATAATATTAAAAATATACTTTCTTTGCCTATTTTTATTATAGTTCTTTTTGCCAAAATCACTGTTTGTAAATTATGAAAAATTATATTTCAAAAAGCTTTTATGTGATCTAATTTTACAGAATTTGATAAAAGTCTGCATGCGATCTAATAGTTTACTCGTGAAGAAAGCGCTATCTGTGATCAAAAAAGGAATTTAAATAAAGTTTACTAAATTTAAAAAAGGAAGTTTAAATAAATGAAGTTTAAAATATTTAGTGTTTAGTTTCACTGTTAAGAATTTTATGTCTTTTTAACTTCTTTTCTTGTCACTATGTGGCGCTACAATACTGTTAAAGTATCTGTTTCCATTCAACCATCAGAATAGGCTTTAATACAGTTATGAGAGTCGCTTAGTTGCTATGATATTTTGTAGTCCTTTGTTATGATTATAAACCTGCTCTGTAAACGTATTTTTTATGTCATTTTATCTAAAGTACTTCAATATATTAGGTATATATAACTTCTAATGTTTGTTAAAAGTTGTATATAAATACTTGTGAAAAAAAACGTGTGCTCTAATATCTGTTCAAGATGAAATGGATGCTTATACTTATCCTCTCAAGCAGTTTTTCCCTCATCATCGGTAAGTTTCAATCTTTTATCTTCTTTTATAAAACATATTCAAGTTCTCAGTTTCGAAATTTATGTACGAATAATCTGTCATTAATGTGAAAATGATTTTAATATTAGTGAATGTATAAAATCTAAACATGGCTCAAACATTTTTAAAAATTATTAAAACTTATAGATATTACCATTCATACTTACTTAAATGTGTAAAGAATTAGTAAGAAATTATCTCTTAAATATAGCCTAATTTAATTCACTGATAATGATTTGATAAAAAATTAAATTTGAGAAATGAAATGAAAGATTAAATATTTGAACTTGGAAATTTTTTGGCTGAATTCACTATTGATCAGATTGTTTAGGACCATCTTAAAATATCATTCGTTATCCAACATCTTACAACAACATAGCACATTTTTGCCTATATACTCTATGAACATATAATATGCTATATTAATAATTAACATAAAATTTCACTATAAATGAAATGGAAAATATAGATTTTTTATTCAGTACTTCAACTGTATAAATTTCTATATTCTGGATTTAATTTGCGTAGTAGAGTCTTAATGTTTTTTTTTTAAATTAACAATTTAGTACTTTACTATGTCTGATATTTAAAATAATAATGGATATTTAACGATGTTTAAATTATTTCTGAGACAGCAATTTTTGAATTGAATCATCCTTTGAACTTAGCTATGTATAATAATGCTTGACAACATCAACAATGATTTTTTATGGTACATGTTTGGAAGATATGTATGCTTTTAAGATAAATATCACTAAAAGTTCGGTTAATTTTATTGCGTCAATCGAATTTCATAACCATATTGTCTCAATATTTCTTGATATAATTAACTTTTGTGTTTATTTTGTATTAGGTGGAAAACCTCCAGTCATTAAACCATTTCATTTTCCTGGAGATTTGCGCCAAGGACTGAGAATTGCTGTCACGTGCACCCTCATGGAAGGTGATCCACCCTTCCAATTCGAATGGTTCAAGGATGGCCAAAATCTCCAAAATAATGAAATGATTTCGATCAAAAATTTCGATGAATTCACTTCGATTCTCACACTTAAACATTTAGATTCCGCAAGTAACGGCAATTACACATGTCAGGCTCAAAACGCTGCTGGGTCAGACCAAAAGTCTGATTCCCTTAAAATGAATGGTAAGTCACTTTTTATTTATGCATATATTAACAGCCAATCTCAAAAGTTAGAATGCAATTGCATTGTATTTCCATGAAAATAACTGCAAACTGTTTAACTGGAAAATCCATATTTCAAATCATTTTAAAGTGGTACATACCAAGTACTTTTAATTTCAAATTTAATGAAAAAGTATCGAGTTGTACTTAGGGAAAAAATAAACGTTCTATAATTTTCTTGAGTGAAAGCATTTTTAAAACATAATTGGTATAATAAAGATTATTTTACTTAATAGTGTTTAATTTTGGATAAACATTTAGCCATATTTATTCGATTAGTTAATGAAATTTATATTAACTGACAGAAATCCCAGTTTAAAAAAAATTCTGTTAAGCTATTTACTACTGTCTCTGCTTAAAGTAATTTGCTTGAATTTATGGTGTTTCTGAATAATTTCGTTTCTTAGAACATTCATCAAAACCCGTTAAGAATATAAATTAACCATTTTAAAATATTTTAAATTTTCGTCTATATTTTCCCCTCCTATGTGGTGATTGATTTTGTTGTTGTTACAATATAGCTTATATTATTTTATTACCTACTCATTATTTTTATCGTTGTATAGAAAAAAGTGTTTGTACATGATTTACAAAATCCTGAATATATAAATGTTTTGAACAATTTCTGCTTTTGTGTATTCCAGTATTTTGTATGTCATTTACTACGTTCGCATACGGAATCAGTTTGTGAGTTAAATTATGTTTTCATTTTCTGAGAAACATACGAAATAGTTAATATGCTTGTAAAATGTATTCCATATTTTTTTGAAAGTAGGAAGTTGAATCTAATAAGATGTGTTATCCATAACCACTCTCGATGTCAGAAGCATTGGTAATTGCACGTGTCGGACATCAATTACTGCGGGATACTATGAAAAATACGATGGTTTAAATATGAAAGGCGAAGTTTCAAAACTATGTTGAATTACTAGTTTTTGTTGAGTTCAACTTTTTTAACGTCTGGCACAAAAAAGTATTGTTTCGCTAATTCATTTTTTTAGAATTCGTGTGTATACGATTTTAGTCAACTTTTTATCTGTATTTGTTATTTTTATTTCTTAGCTCATGGATAAAAGTATTGTTTCGCTAATTCATTTTTTTAGAATTCGTGTGTATACGATTTTAGTCAACTTTTTATCTGTATTTGTTATTTTTATTTCTTAGCTCATGGATAATTCGTTTCTCTGCTTTCATTTTTTCCATCTAATTCGATGCTTTTTATTGCACAACATCATGTTATACCATCAAATTCAAGTAACAAGCAATTCATAAATATTCTTTAGGAAATTTTATTTTTTGAAATATAGTTATATTCTCATAATTCTTTAATTATGAAACTGTATTCATTAATTATGAAATATAGTTATATTTTCATAAAAATTAAATGTGTATTATTAAAACATGACGTCCTCATACTTTCGTTGTATATGGCACTTGTCTGTCAAAATTTGCCCATCCATTTTTTTCTCAAATCACTGACTCTAGAAAACTTTATTTAACTTTCTAATAAATATCAAAAATGCTAAACATAAAGCAAAATCCTTTTTTTCATTTTGAAATAAATGGCACTTATTACATATGTTTGAATTTCAATACTTATTTTTCAGTAAAATTTTTTAAGTTCTTTTCTTTTCAATTTTCGTCACTGTGTGGCGCTGCAATACCGTTCACATTTCTGTTATCCCAAGTACATCAAAGTCTTCACATAATAATGGCAGTCAGCATTGTCTGCAACATGGTGTTATATTAGACATCGTGAAAGTGTCTTATTCAATAATTAATATTTGTGTGTTATATTATTTTTTCAATATTACTGATTATTTAAAATCTGTTTTAAGTAATATCTCATAATTCTCGAAAAAACGTTCTCTTCAACTTCTTCCAAATAAAATGAAATGGATGATTGTTGTTATCCTTTCAAGTTGTTTTCTTCTCAGCTTCGGTAAGTTTCAGTTTTTCACTCCATTCAAATAAGATTTGTACTCAATTTGATGTATTATAAAATGATTTTAACTATAACATACAATTTGTGTTTTTAAGAAACTTCATAATCCTTTGAAGCAGAAAATTAAATGTTTCTCTTTTGATATTATGTATGATTTGTTGAAACGTTATATTTGCGAAATATTTAAAATGAAATATTTTTTTTCTAATATTATAATCAAACTGACTTATTCATAAGATTTCTTCCTTAATTAGCGCAAAAAATAGTCATTATTAGTGTGAGCATATCTCGAATTTCTATTATTGTTAGATTCAAAAATTGTCTAACAATGATTCTTTTTAATATGACAGATATCATTGAATAAATTGAATAGTTTTTCTGTTGTGAAAAATAACACTCTTCAGATCAGGAAAAAAATATATATATATATATTTAAAGTAATAAAAAAGATATGTTATCTAAATATTATTTGCATTAGTAGAAATTCGCACTTTTAGCTTTCTTTTAGCAAAATTGAGAACAATATCTATATTTGTTTGTTTGTTTAGCTATATTTTGGATCTTTAAGACCGCGTCTATCATAATATTTCTAATTCTCTATATCATATTTATATTAACAAAACTCGAATTTAACAGAGATACATAAGGGGATGCAAAAGAAAATTCAATATTTAAATTTTGCATGTAAATAATCGTATTTTGACCTGTCTTCTCCGCATAACAATAACGATTATCTCCATGTAATTAGCAAGTAAAATAGTGTAGAGAGGGAAAAGCATATTCCACCAAATTTGCCAAACTGCCAATGGGTGAAAAAAACTTATTTATTTCGGTATGTGAGAGTGAAATTGTTTTTGAATTCAATTTAGTCAATACCTAATTCTTCTTTTTTTCCCTATTTTATTTGTGTTAGTAAATTTGGCTTGTCCAAATTGTACATTTTGTCTTTAATTGCATGTTTGGGCCATTACATTCAGTGTTTATGCACATAATTCAGTTTTTATTGATATTCTGCAATACAAAGAAATTGTTTTGCTATTTTCTTTTCTGAATGCTTTCTACTTATAAGTGGTTCGTTAAAAGAAAATATGTAAAATTATGCTTATTACTGCGAAATTATTTCCATGTCTATCTCAATAATTCGTTCGTAATAATGTTGTAATTTGGGTTGTATTTTTTTTTTTTAAATGTTAACATTTTACCATCACAATTTGCCAGAGAGTTTCAAAATGTGTTATTTTTATGATATGTTTTTGTGTAATTTATGAGTTTAAATTGCATTTTGATTGTAGCATTATCACAATAACAATATTAATTAACAAATCTCAATTTAAAATATACAAGACTCAAAACTAAATATTGTCTATGTTTATTATTTTGTTCGAGTTTCTATTTTAAATTCTTTTACGATATTATTAGTTATAATCAATATGAGTATTAGTTGCTGAACAACAAAATAGGAACAGATTTATTATGAATCACTTACATTAAATATCATTCTCAAAACTTTTTTAAAATTAAAATTTTGAAGTAAAACCATTTCTAGAGGAGTGATTATTTAATATATTCCTTTTAAGTAGATTTTGTTGCTTTTTCTTAATATTTTTTTGTTTATTATTCTGAGTACTATTTGTTGTGGAAACATCTGCTGCGGGTGCATTTTTTAAACAATTTTTTAAATGATTAGTTTGTAATTGTTCAATAATTTTTTCAGATATTTTTCTAATTATTTTCTAGGCTTGAAAGCACCCAAACTCAACCCGATGCATATTTCTGGAGAATTTCAAATCGGAATAACAGCCAGTGTAATGTGTGCCGTTATTGCCGGTGATGCACCATTCGAATTTAATTGGTTTAAAGATAGTCGACCCCTCGTATCAAAGAGTACAATTTCAATCGAAAAAATTAATGATTTCACTTCAGTTTTGACCATAACCACTCTTGATGTCGGGAGCATTGGTAATTACACGTGTCGGGCATCAAATGCTGCTGGATACGATGAAAAAAACGATGTATTAAATATGAAAGGTGAGGTTTTCAAATGATTGCAAATGATTGCTCTTCAAATTATTATTTAATATTATCATATTTGTCTTATATTAATAAAAAAAAAATTATGCCTATTTTCGTTATTTCAGTTCTTTATGCGGAAATCACTGTTTGTAAATTATAAAACAACTTAGTGTTTTAAAAAGCTTTTATTTTATTCTTTTTTACAGAATTTTATAATAGTAATAATAGTTTACGCGTAATTAAAACGTTCTCTTTACTTTAAATGAAGTTTGGAAAATTAATTGTTTAATTTTTTGTCTTAAAATTTCCAATATTTTTCTCTTCTTTTTTTGTCACTGTGTGGCGCTACAATACTGTTAAGATATCTGTTTCTATCCAAGTATCAGAATAGGCATTCACAGTAATGAGAGTCTGTAGTTACTATGACATGGTGTAGTCATTGTTATGATTATAAATCTGTTCCGTAAACGTATTTTTTATGACATTTTATCTTGAGTACTTAAATATATTGAGTATATGTAATTTCTGATATTTGTTGCAACTTGCATATAAGTATTTGTGTAAAAAAAAAATCTTTTGCTCTAATATCTGTTCAAGATGAAATGGATGCTTATACTCATCCTCTTAAGTAGTTTTTCCCTCATCATCGGTAAGTGTCAATCTTTTTTTCTTCTTTTATGTAAAATACTTTTAGATTTATGTACGAATATTCTGAAATTGTTGTTAAATTGATATTAATGGTAGTGAATGAGTAAAATCTGACCATGGCTCAAATATTTTTAAAATTTATAAAACTTATTATAACTTATGCTAACTTAAATCTGCTGTTTGTAAGAAAATGTCTTTCAAATATCACCTAATTTATTTCAATAATAATGATTTGATGAAGAGATAAATTTGAAAAATGAAATAACAGATTTAGATATTTGAACTTGTAAATTTGATTACTTTGGAAAATCTAAAAACATCATTCGTTATCCATCATCTTTATCCTAAAATTCATAAAATATGCATATTTTTGCCTTTATTCTGTATGAACTTATATAATGCTATATTAATAATTTATAATTAATTTCAAATAAATTTAACTTATTAATAATATCAGATATTAAATGAAATGAAAGATTTAGATATTTAAACTTGTAAATATTCTTGCTGAATTCCCTATCGATCAGATTATTTAGGAAAATCTAAAAATATCATTCATTGTTCATCATCTTCATTGCAATTTTCGTAAAATATGTATATTTTTGCCTTTATACTGCATGAAAATAAAGTGGAAAATACATATTTTTCAGTCACTGCGTCAACTGTATGATAAACATCAATTTCTGTATTTCAGAATGAATTTGCATAAGAAGAGTTTAATGTTTTTTTTAATTAATATTTTAGTATTTGACAAGGGATAATTTTCAAAATTATAATGGATATTAAACGATATTTCATTTATTCCTGAGACAACTATTCTTGAATTGAATCATCCTTTGAACTTAGTGACAATAATGCTTGGCAGCATCAACTATGATTTTATATGGTACTATAAGTCTGGAAGATATGTATGTTGTAAGCTAAATATCACAGCAAGTCATGTTAATTTCGTTGCGTTGATTGAATTTCAAACTATATTGTCTTAGAATTTCTTATTATAATTATATTTTGCCTTTACCTTGTATTAGGTGGAAGATCACCTGTCATCAAACCATTTCAGTTTTCTGGAGATTTGCGTCAAGGACTGAGAGTTGCTGTTACGTGCACTCTAATTGAAGGTGATCCACCCTTCCAATTCGAATGGTACAAAGATGGTCAAATTCTTCAAAACAATGAAAAGATTTCGATAAAATCTATCGATGAATTTTCTTCGTTTCTCACTCTTAAACATTTAGATTCCGCAAGTAATGGCAATTATACATGTCGGGCTCAAAATGCTGCTGGGTCAGACCAAATATCTGATTCCCTTAAAATGAACGGTAAGACAAAAATTCCCTTTTTTTATACATATATTAACAGCCAGTCTCATAAGTTAGTATGCAATATATAGTATATATATTAGTATTTCCATGAAAATAACTCCATACAGTTTAACTGGAAAATTCATGTTTCAAATCATTTTGAAGTGGTACGAAATAAATATTTTAATTTCAAATTTATGGAAAAAATATCCACTCGTCCTTAGGGAAAAATTAAAATTTCTTTAATTTTTTGAGTAAAAGTATTTTTAAAAAAGAATTGGTTTAATAGATATTATTTTTCTTAATTGTGTTTTATTTTTAATGAACATTTAGTCAGATTTATGCGATGATCTAATAAAAATTTATATTAACTGACAGAAATTTCGATTAATGAATTTTCTGTTAAGCTATTTACTACTGTCTCTACTTATAGTAATTTGCTTGAATTTATGGTGTTTCTGAATAATTTCGTTTCTTAGAACATTCATCAAAGCCCGTTAAGAATATAAATTAACCATTTTAAAATATTCTAGATATTCGTCTATATTTTCCCTTCCTATGTGGTGATTAATTTTGTTGTTTGTTGCAATATAGCTTATATTATTACTTATTTTATTACCTACTTATTATTTTTGTCGTTGTATAGAAAAAATTTTTTGTATATGATTCACAAAATCTAGAATATATAAATATTGTGAACAATTTCTGCCTCTGTGTATTCTAGCATTTTATATGTCATTTACTACTTTCGCGTTAGAAATCAGCTTATGTGGTAGAAATTATTTTCATTTTCTCAGAAACATGCGAAAAATGTTAATATGCTTGGAAAATGTATTCCATAGTTTTTTTTGATGGTCGAAAGTTGAATCTAATAAGGTCAGTGTTGACCATAACCACGCTTGACGTCGGAAGCATTGGTTCGGGTCGGGCATCAATTACTGCTGGATACGACGAAAAATACGCTGTGTTAAATATGAAAGGCGAAGTTTCAAAACTATGTTGAATTACTAGTTTTCATTGAGTGCAGCTTATTAAAGTCTGGCACTAAAGAGCATTGTTTCGTACCATTATTATGTGTACGAACTCATTTTTATAACTCATTTTTGTACCATTTATTATGTGTACGTTTTATCTGTATTTGTTACTTTTATTTCTTAGCTAATGGATATTATCATGCTATACAATAAACTTGAATTGACAAGCAATTCAAAAACATTCTTTAAGAAATTATTTTGTTTTTTTTGAAAATGTATTCATAAATTATGAAATAGAGTTATATTTTCATAAAAATTAAATGCGTAGTATTAAAACATGACGGCCTAACTAACGTTCATACATTCGTTGTATATGGTACTTATCTATCAAAAGTCCTCCATTATATTTTGAAATCACTGACTCTAGAAAACTTTATTTAACTTATTAATAAATATCGAAGATGCTAAACACAACGTAAAATAATTTTTTCATTTTGAAATAAATGGCACTTATTACATATGTTTGAATTGTAATATTTATTTTCCAGCAAAATTTTTTAAGTTCTTTTCTTTTTCCATTATTGTCACTGTGTGGCGCTGCAATACTGTTCACATTTCTATTTTCCCCAAGTACATCAAAGTCTTCGCGCAGTAATGGCAGTCACCACTGTCTACAGCATGGTGTTGTATTAGTCATTGTTAAGTTGTTGTATTCAATAATTAAATAATTATATTCATATTTTTATGTTACATTCCTTTTTCAGTATTACTGATTATTTAAAATCTGTTTCAATTAATACCTCATTATTCACACGAAACGTTCTCTTCAACTTCTTCCGAATAAAATGAAATGGATGATTGTTGTTTTCCTTTCAAGTTGTTTTCTTCTCAGCTTCGGTAAGTTTCAGTTTTTCTCTCCATTCAAATAAGATTTGTACTCAGTTTGATGTATTATAAAATGACTTTAACTATAAATATGTAGGATTTTACATAAATTTTACCTTTTTTTAGAAACTTCATAATCATTTGAAACATGTTTTAATTAGATAAAATTAAATGTTTCTCTTTTGATATTATGTATGTATTGGTGAAAAGTTATATTTGTGAAATATTGTAAATTAAATTTTTTTTTTCAAATTAATAATCAAACTGCATTATTCACAAGATGTCAATCTTAATAAGTAAGTAAAATAGTCATTATTATTGTAAGCATATCTCGAATTGTTATATTTGTTAGATTGAAAAATAATTTAACAATCATTGGTTTTAATATGACAGATATCATTGTACAATTTGAATAATTTAAAATATTTGAATAATTTGAATAATGTAAAAAATAACACTATTCAGAGCGGGAAAAAATAAATAAATAAACTTCATAAAAGAATAAAAAGTAATAAAAATATTTTTCGGACTATTAGAAATTCGTATTATCAGCTTTCTTTTAGCAACATTGTGAACAATTCCTATGTTTGTTTCTTTAGCTATATTTTAGATCTGTAATCACGGTGTCTATCTCAAAATTTTTTTAATTATTCATATTATATATATTAACAAAACTCGAATTTGACGGGGATACATAAAAGGACGTAAAAAATGCAGTAATTAAATTTTTCACGGAAATAATTGTATTTTGACCTGCAGTCTTCTCCACATAACAATAGCGATTCTTTTTCATGTAATTCTATAGAAAAATGGTGTCTGGAAAAAAATATTCAACCAAATCTGTTCATTTGCTAAACCACCGGTGGGTCAAAAAAGATTTCGGTAAAATTATTATTGATGTGATTTCATTTCCATTTCTATCTCAGTAACTCGTTCGTAATAATGTATATGTATAATGTATGTGTAATGTAGTCTCTTATAAATGCTAAAATTTTGGCCATCTCAGCTTGCGAGAAAGTTTCAAAATGTGTTATTTTTATGATATGTTTGTGTATAATTTATGAGTTTTGCTTGATTTTTTATTGTAGTATTATCACAAGTTAACAATCATACAAGTTAACAAATCTAAATTTTAAGTTCAAAACTAAATCTTGTCAATGTCTATTATTTTGTTTCAGTTTTTTCTTTTAATTCTTTTATGATATTATTAGTTACAAACAATAGTTATTGTAGTAATAAGCTGTTATTAGTTGTTAAACAATAGTTATTAGTTGTTGCACAACAAAATAGGAACAGATTTAATATGAATCACTTGCATTAAATATCGTTATTTTTATTAAATTTAAATTTTCGAGTAAAATCATTTGAAATGAGTATTTATTTTATGCATTTTTTTAAGTAGATTTTGTTGCTTTTTCTTAATGTTTTTTTATTTTTTATTATGAATATTATTGGTTATGACCATAGATGGCAGTACTTTTACTTTCGTTACTTGTACCGCCGGAACAAGTAAAAAGTACGTACTTTTACTTGTACTTCGTTACTTTTTAAATTTAGTACTTTTACTTGTACTTTCGTTACTTTTTTAGGGAAAAAGTACAAGTATTTGTAACGGAAATATCGAACGAAATCGTTACTTTTTTTCTAAAACTCGGTAAGCTTTCTAAAAAAAAATATTAAATTGAAAAAAAGTGCTTATGTTTTTTTTTTAATTAATAAAATTAATGTGCAATATACATGCATTCACAGCTAACTTCGTGTTTAAATACCTTCTGTTTCAACTTATACTGCACATTCAATTATTTTTTACTAGCTCGAACATCACAAAGCTATCTGAAACCCTGTGTTTGCTTTGTTTACGTTTGTGCTTTTGAAACGCGTCTCTAAAGAGTAAAACAATCTTAAATCAATGGTAATTTTAATAAATAAAAATAATAAACTAAAAATTAAAATCAATAGATAAAATTTCTTTTTCGTGCTAATCCATAAAAAGTTTGAAATTAAAACTATATATGATTTTAAAATTATATGATACGATTATATTATAAAATTATATTATAATATTCTTTCGAATTTAAAAATAAATTTAAATCCATAACTTTCAAAATTAAAAATAATTAAATAAATGACAACAATTTGGCAAAAACTTTAAAGAGCATAAGAATATTATTCAATAAAATTTTAGGTTACTTTGAATTTTCGATTTCCTAGAAATGTACTTTTAAATCGTTACTTTTTTTGCTTAGTACTTGTACTTTTACTTGTACTTTTTACTCGTTACTTTTTAAAATATGAACTTTTTACTTTTTACTCGTTACTTTTTTTAAAAATACTTGTACTTTTACTCGTTACTTTTTAAAAGTAACGTTGCCATATATGGTTATGACTATTATTTATTATGACTAAGAGAAAATTTGGGGAGGGTGCATTTTTTAAATAATTTTTTTAATAATTTTGCAAACTTTTTAAGTAGTTTTTACAGATATTTTTCAATTTTATTTTTTAGGCTTGAAAGCACCCAAACTCAACCCAATGCAGTTTTCTGGTGAACTTCAAATCGGCATGAGAGCTAGTTTAATGTGTGCAGTTATTGCCGGCGATACACCATTCGAATTTAATTGGTTTAAAGATGGTCAACCCCTCCCATCAAAGAATACCGTTTTAGTCGAAAAAGTAAACGACTTTACATCTATTCTGACCATGACCACTCTTGATGTCGGAAGCATTGGTAATTACACGTGTCGGGCATCAAATACTGCTGGATACGATGAAAAATACGATGTATTAAATATGAAAGGTGAGGTTTTAAATAAATTATTTACGAATATTACATTTTTTATTACATTAATAAAGAAAACTTTTTCGCCTATTTTCGTTATTTTAGTAAATTATAAAAAATACTTTGTGTTTCAGAAAGCTTTTATGTGATTCAATTTAACAGAATTTAATAAAAGCCTACATGTTCATACTAATAGTTTACTCGTAATAAAAACGTTCTCTTTACATTAAGTGAAATTCGAAAAATTTAGTGTTTAGTTTTTCTGTTAAACATTTTATGTCTTTTTATCTTCTTTTTTTGACACTATGTGGCGCTACAATACTGTTAAAATATTTGTTTCCATCCAAGTATCAGAATAGGCCTTCACACAGTAATGAGAGTTGGTAGTTGCTATGACTTGGTGTAGTCATTGTTATGATTATAAACCTGCTCTATAAACGTATTTATTATGTCATTTTATCTTGAGTACCTAAATATATTGAGTATATGTAACTTCTAATATTGGTTATAAGTTGTAAATAATCATTTGTGAAGAAAAAAAACGTGCACTAATATCTGTTCAAGATGAAATGGATGCTTATACTTAACCTAGCAAGTAGTTTTTCCCTCATCATAGGTAAGTTTCAATCTTTGGTATTCTTTCCTAAAAAATATTCAAGATCTCAGTTTCGATATTTATGTACGAATATTCTGTAATTGTTGAGAAATTAATTTTAATATTAGTGAACGAGTAAAATTTAAACATGGTTCAAATATTTTTAAAAATTATTTAGACTTACAGATATTATCGTTCATACTTACTTAAATGTGTTAGTAGTAAGATAGAATATTGCCTAATTTGATTCAATAATAATGATTTGATGAAGAATTTGGGAAATGAAATGAAAGATATAAATATTTGAACTTGGAAATTTTTGACTGAATTCTCTATTGATCTGATTATTTAGGAAAACTTAAAAATATCATTCCCTATCCAACATCTTCATGCAAAAAGTCATAAAATATGCATATTTTCCTCTAGATACTGTATGAACATATCCAATGCTATATTAATAATGATTAAATTTCATTATGAATAAACAAAAAATATAGATTTTTTACTCACTTCTTTAACTGTATGTAAACATCAATTTCTATATTTCAGAATGAATTTGTATGGAAGAGTCTAGGTTTTTTTTTTCTAATTAATAATTGAGTATTTTACTATGTATGATTTTTAAAATGATAATTTACATTTAACGATATTTAAATTATTCGTAAGACATAATGTTGGACAACACTAATAATGGTTTTATATTATATCTGGAAGATATGTAAGCTAAATATAGCGGCAAGTCATGTTAATTTTATAGCTTTGATTGAATTTCGAATTTTATTGTCATAAAATTTCTTGTTATAATTATCTTTTGCCTTTATTTTGTATTAGGTGGAAGACCACCTGTCATTAAACCATTTCAGTTTTCTGGAGATTTGCGCCAAGGTCTGAGAATTGCTGTCACGTGTACCATTATTGAAGGCGAGCCTCCTTTCCAATTCCTGTGGTACAAAGATAGCCAAATTCTTCAAAACAATGAGAAGATTTCGATCAAAATTTTCGATGAATTCACTTCGATTCTGTCTCTTAAACATTTAGATTCCGCAAGTAACGGCAATTACACATGTCGAGTTCAAAACGCTGCTGGTTCAGACCAAAAGTCTGATTCCCTCAAAATGAACGGTAAGACAAAAAGTTACTTTTTTATGCATATATTAACAGCCAGTCTCAAAAGTTAGTATGCAATTTCATGGTATTTCCATGAAAATAACTCCATGCAGTTTAAGTGAAAAATTCATGTTTCAAATCATTTTTAAGGGGTACAAAACAAGTACTTTAATTTCAAATTTCAGGAAAAAGTATCGACTAGTACTTAGGGAAAAATTGAAACTTCTTTAATTATCTGAGTGAAACCTTTGAGTATTGAAAAAAGTGAGATATTCAAATGATGATTTACTATTGTTTTATTTTTTATTGTATTAATAATTTTTATTGTATTAATAAATTTATTGTATTAATAAAAAAACTATTTTTTGCCTATTTTGCTTATTTTAGTTTTTTATGCACAGAATCACCGTTTGTATAGTATAAAAGAAAATTTGTGTTTTAGAAAGCTCTCATGTGATTCAATTTTACAGAATCTAATAAAAGCCTACATGCTATCTAAAAATTTGATCGTAATTAAACGTTTTCTATTCACTAAATTAAGTTTGAAAAATTCGGTGCTCAGTGTTTCTGTTAAAAATTTAGAATCTTTTTCACTTCATTTTTTGTCACTGTGTGGCGCTACAATACTGTTAAAATATCTGTTTCCATCCAAGTATCAGAATAGGCATTCACAGTAATGAGAGTCTGTAGTTGGTATGACATGGTGTAGTCATTGTTATGATTATAAATCTGTTCCGTAAACGTATTTTTTATGTCATTCTATCTGGAGTACTTAAATATATTGTGCATATGTAATTTCGAATATTTGTAATACGTTGTTTATAAGTATTTGTGTTAAAAAAACGTGCTCTAATATCTGTTCAAGATGAAATGGATGCTTATACTTATCCTCGCAAGTAGTTTTTCCTTCATCATCGGTAAGTTTTAATCTTTTATCTTCTTTTATAAAAAAAATATCCAAGATTTAAGTTTTGAGATTTATGTAAGAACATTCTGTAATTGTTGTGAAAATGATTTTAATATTAGTGAATGTATAAAATCTAAACATGGCTCAAGCATTTTTAAAAATTATTAAATTCTATTATCATTCATACTTACTGAAAAATGTTGGTAGTAAGAAAATATCTTTCAAATATAGCCTAATTCAATTCAATAATAATGATTTGATGAAAAATTACATTTGAGAAATGAAATGAGAGATTTAAATATTTGAATTTCTTAGCTGAATTCACCATTGATCAGATTATTAAGGAAAACCTAAAAATATCATTCGTTATCCACCATCTTCATTCGAAAATTGATAAAATATGCAAATTTTTGCATACATACTCTATGAACATATGTAACCCTATATTAATAATTAACGTTAAATTTCACAGTAAATTAAACGGAAAATGTAGATTTTTCACTCACTGCTTTAACTGAGCGATAAACATCAATTTCTATATTTCAAAATGAATTAGCATAAGAGTCTAATGTTTTTATTTTCTAATTAATAATTTAGTTCTTAGTTATGTGTGATATTTAAAATGATAATGGATATTTATCGATATTTAAATTATTCCTGAGGCAACTATTCTTGAATTGAATCATTCTTTGAACTTAGTGACAATAATGCTTGACTACATCAACAATGATTTTTATATAGTATATGTCTGGAAGATATGTATTCTCTGAAGGCTAAATAGCGCGGCAAGTTATGCTAATTTCGTTGCGTTGATTGAATTTCAAAACTATATTGTCTCTATATTTCTTGGTGTAATTATATTTTGTATTTACTTTGTATTAGGTGGAAGACCACCTGTCATTAAACCATTTCAGTTTCCTGGAGATTTGCGCCAAGGACTGAGAATTGTTGTCCCATGTACGATTATGGAAGGCGAACCTCCTTTCCTGTTAGAATGGCACAAAGATGGCAAAATTCTTCAAAATAATGAGATGATTTCGATCAAAAATTTCGATGAGTTCACTTCGATTCTGTCGCTTAAACATTTAGATTCCGCAAGTAACGGCAATTACACATGTCGGGCTCAAAACGCTGCTGGTTCAGACCAAAAGTCTGATTTCCTTAAAATGAACGGTAAGACAAAAAGTCACTTTTTTATTATGTATATATTGACAGCCAATCTAAAAAGTTAGTAAGCAATTTCATTGTATTTCCACATAAAAAAAATTCCATACAATTTGACTGGAAAATTCATTTTTCAGATCATTTTGAAGGGGTGCAGTACTTTTAATTTCAAATTTAACGAGAAAATATTTACTGGTATTTAGGGAAAAATTGAAACTTCTATGAAAGAAATAAAAAATTTCTGAGTGAAACTTTTTCAAGAAATAATTGGAAGATGAGGTATTTAAATGATAATTTACTATTATTTTCTTTTTTAATTTATTAATAAAAAAAAGCTATTTTTGCCTATTTTACTTATTTTAATTCTTTATGCACGAAATCACTGTTTGTATAGTATAAAAGAACATTTGTCTTTTAAAAAGCTTTCATGTGATTCAATTTTACAGAATTTGATAAAAGCCTACATGCTATCTAAAAGTTTAATCGTAATGAAAACGCTTTCTTTACATTAAATGAAGTTAATTTTGGTGCTTAGCTTTTCTACAAAAAAATTTTAATCTTTTTCACTTCATTTTTTGTCACCATGTGGCGCTACAATACTGTTAAAATTTCTGTTTCCATACAAGTATCAGAATAAGCATTCACGTAGTAATGAGAGTCGGTAGTTGCTATGACATGGTGTAGTCATTGTTATGATTATAAATCTGCTCTGTAAAAGTATTTTTTATGTCATTTTATCTGGAGTTCTTAAATGTATTGAATTTATGTAACTTCTAATATTTGTTATAAGTTTTATATAACTATTTGTGTAAAAAAAAAAAGAATTGTGCTCTAATAACTGTTCAAAATGAAATGGATGCCTATACTTATCCTCTCAAGTAGTTTTTCCCTCATCATCGGTAAGTGTCAATATTTTTTTTCTTCTTTTATAAAAAATATTCAGAACTCAGTTTTGAGATTTATGTAAGAATATTCTGTAATTGTTGTGAAAATAACTTTAATATTGGTGAATAGGAAAAATCTATACATGGCTCAAACATTCTTAAAAATTATTAAATTTTTTAGACATTATCAGTCATGTTTACTTAAATGTGTCAGTTGTAAGAAATTATCTTTCAAATATCGCCTAATTTAATTCAATAATAATGATTTGATGAATTACATTTGAGAAATGAATGTAAAATTTGGATATTAAAACTTGAAAATTTTTTTGATGAATTCACTATCGATCTATTTAGGAAAACCTATAAATATCAATCTCTATCCAACATCTTCATCCAAAAAATCATAAAATATGCATATTTTTGCTAACATACAGTATGAACATATATAATGCTATATTAATAATTAATATTAATTTCATAATAAATGAAATGGAAAATATTGATTTTTCATTCCCTACGTCAACTGTACAATAAATACCAATTTCTATTTATCAGAATGAATTTGCATAAGAAAAGTCTAATGTTTTTTTAATTAATAATTGAGTATTTTTACTATGTATTATTTTCAAAATGATAATTTTAAACGATATTTAATTTATTACTAAGACCACTATTCTTGAATTAAATTACTCTTTGAGTTTTGTGATAACAATGCTTGACTCAATGAACAATGATTTTATATGGTATATGTCTGGAACATATGCATGCTTGTAAGCTAAACATCGCGGCAAGTTATGTTGATTTTGTTGCGTTGATAGAATTTCAAAACTATACTGTCTCAATATTTCTTGATATAATTATATTTCTTTTACTTTGTATTAGGTGGAAGACCACCTGTCATTAAACCATTTCAGTTTTCTGGAGATTTGCGTCAAGGTTTGAGGATTGCTGTTCCGTGCACCCTCATCGAAGGTGATCCACCCTTCCAATTCGAATGGTACAAAGATGGCCAAATTCTTCAAAACAATGAGATGATTTCGATCAAATCTATCGATGAATTCTCTTCGTTTTTCACACTTAAACATTTAGATTCCGCAAGTAACGGCAATTACACATGTCGGGCTCAAAATGCTGCTGGTTCAGACCAAAAGTCTGATTCTCTAAAAATGAATGGTGAGATTGTATTTGTAAACCTCTCTTATTGATTCAAAATGTTTTCTCATACAACATACGTTTTTGCTTCAAAATTAGTAAAAAAATGTTTCTATTTCTGGATACAAAGTGTTTAATAAAGAATTTTAATGATTAGAATTAATTCTAAGTGCAATTTTGGTTATATTCTTAGACATTTTGCAATTACTTTTCCTGATTTCAAGCTGATTACATTTCTAAAACTTGAATTTGAGAAATTATTTTACTCGACATAAAGCAAAAGAAGTTATTTTAATTTATATCCCATTTTATCCTATTACATCCTATTTATATACATATATTTTAATAAACTGGTATTAGTTGTAAATTTTGTCACTATGCGGCGCTACTATACTGCGTGGTACTCTTTACGTTTGCTTGGGATACGTTCATAGTCTTGAAATTCATCATACGTTAGTAACTGAGTATTCGTAAATCCTTGATAAAGTATGAAATGCTAGTCACTGTTATCAATTGCTTGTCACATTTCGGGCTATAAACTTTTTTGGGTCGAAACTTCAAAAACGCAACATTTTCCGAAATTATATTGTGTCCATTTTATTTGTGATACTGGAAGATATTACCCTTTACAAAAGCGGGTACATGTTACTCATTTTTAACACAAATCCGTACATTTCAGAATGCATAGACTTAAAACAAACCAACAGCGGAACAATTTTCTTCTACTATTTGTCTTCAATGTTTTTATTTTCTGTTGTGGTAAGTTTACTTCATTCTGTAGTTTTATTTTTTCTCTGCATGTTCTATATATTAGCTTTGTAAGCATATTGCTAAATACAAAGATTTATTTTCGTACATATATATATGATTCGTTATTAATTTTTAATTATTAATTTTTGCAAGTGATTTTCAAAAACTTAATTATTTCATTCATCAAACTATGCTCATATTTATTAGAGCATTGTATATGGTTTACACAGCATTGTATAACTGTGATTGATTTAAAAAATGTATTTTTATGACTTTATAAGAACGTTATTATTACTGAAAAGCAATCGTATTAATATTATTAATTCTCTCTACTAAAAAATGTTTTTAAAAATTTCTGTTTTGATTTTAAAGCAATGCATTTACAAAAAAAATGTATCCTCTAGTATTTTGAAGGTATATAATTTGTCATTAAAAAAATATCCATGTTGTTAATTCATTAGTGATATAATATTCATTTCTTTTAATGAAAAATATTTCCGAATTATTTTCATCTACACAATAGAAAACAGTAACACTTTTTAACTGTTTTAAAATTCTGGAATACATCATTAAATAATATATTAATTTCGCTGTTTCAGAAATTTTTTAATATGTACGTTTTATGCAATACTCAAAATCACAAAAGAAAAATACGTTTTATGCAATACACAATTATCACAAAAAAAAATATTTTTCCTTTTGCTGTTAAGAATATAGCTTATGTTTTTGGATTTATATACCAGTTTTAATTAACACATTAAAAACTAATTTTAGCGGTTTTAGGTTTATAGAGTAATAAAATTAAACTCTATGCAGTTTTCTGGTGACGTTTAATATAAGTTCTTTATACGACGTTGTATGCAATACTCATAATTAACACAAAAGAAAATCATTTTTCCTTTTGCTGTTAAGAGTATACTATACGTTTTTAGATTTATATAACAATTTTAACTAATACGTTAAAAATAATTTTGGCGACTTTAGGTTTAAGAATACTAAAATTAAACCCTATGTAGTTTTCTGATAAAGTTTAATATGAGTTTTTAATATGACGTTTTATGCAATACTCGTGTTTACCACAAAAAAAAATATTTTTGATTTTTCTGTTAAGAATATACCTTATGTTTTTGGATTTATATATCAATTTTAATTAACACATTAAAAATAATTTTGGCGATTTTAGGTTTAAGAGTACCAAAATTAAACCCTATGCAGTTTTCTGGTGAACTTCAAATAGGCAGGAGAACTGGCTTAATGTGCATCGTGAATGATGGAGATTCTCCATTTGAATTTGTATGGCTTAAAGATGGTCACCTAATCAATGCAGGAGATACTATTTCGATTGAAAAAATTAATGACTTCACCTCCATACTGAGCATTACTACCCTCGATGCTAGAAGCAATGGTAATTATACTTGTCGGGTATCGAATGCTGTTGGATCCGATGAAAAATTCGATGTCTTAAACATGAAAGGTCAGTACATTTAGTTGTGTCGTGTCATGTATGTTTGTTGGTCAGCAGATGTATTTTCCTCGTTTTATTTCAAAGCCGTATGTTTTTATTTTTATTGTTCTTTAAACACAAATTCTTTTAACAAGACTTTTACTTTTTGTTGTGTCGTACATAAATATAAATATTTCTTGTTTCATTTCGTATGTTTAATAATGTTTTTTGTATTTGAGAGAACTTTTTCCGTGTTAATAAATATTTTTCTGATGTTTTGCTTTCGAATGTGTTGTTTTCAATCGAAACTGTCACGGGCACTTGGCAGAGTGATCAGCGTGCGTGACTGTGAAGCCAATGGTTGCGGGTTCGAATTCTGTTCAGGGCATGGATGTGTCTCTCAGTGTGTTGTTCTCTGTTGTGTGAATGTGGCCCACCCTATGAACGGGTATGTGTGTGCCTTGGGTAATGTTGCTCGCCTCCGTGACTTAGGTTCACAGGTGCCCAGAGAGTAACGTTAAGTGAGCAACACTTCCGGCATCTTCCGAGGTGAAGAACGAAAGTTCAGTGCCTGCCGTAGAAAAAAAATAACCAATAGAAATTGTTGTGTTATCGTCATAATATTGTCACTCTAACATGAATCCCTCTTCTTTTATTGTTTTTAAATATGTCATTTCATTTCAATGTTGCTTTCAATAGAAATTAAGGTGTTATATCTTAATATAGTCATAGTCACTCTAATATGAATCTCATTTTTTAATCGTCATATGAATATTTTTTTAATTGCTCACATAAACATTTTGGAATGCATGATACTAAAGTTAATTTTGCATTTATAATCAATACAAATTGGAAATTTGATGTGTCCAAACCTCTTAATTTCATTTGTAATTTAGAGGAAAGTGAAAAATGTTATTGTTGCTTAAAAATGTTTTATGTATTTTTCGTCATTGTGTACAAATACAATAAAAAAAGTTAAACATTTCCACTACAGCCCATTATGGGCTAGGTGGTCATGAAAGACACGGCTGCAGATTTCCTTGACCAACGGCATGATTATGGCAACTTGGTCAGCGCTGCACACAGGCCGCCTTTATGTCCGTGACAAACTCGTATCCTTCGATCTCAAGCTGGGTAAGTTTCAAATTGCCATTGGGGATCAAACCCAGTTCTTCCCAATGACAGCCTAGTGCCTTAACCGCGGAAGCATCGCGGCATCGTAGTACTGCAATACTGCGTTAACGATTCTCTTCCCAAAACAGTAAAAATATTTTCTCTACATGTTGTAATTTATAGTTATATAATATTATATATAAAAATTTCACGCAATATTCAAGAATATTTAATTACACTGGGGGAAAATTTTTTTGTTGCATTCATACCAGTACTTGACTTAGAACCGGATTCAGGGTTCAAATGTGAAATAAATTTTGGGTTGTAAACGATTTTTTTTTAAAATAACATTTTTAGCTTAGTTTATTTTCTTGTCTGAATGTGCAATACCATAAAGAACATATTAACGGTTTATAGACGTGCACATACACGTGTCTGTTCCTGCAAAAGTAACATTTAAAACAAAAACATGTGACCTTAACGTATCGCATCATAAACTGACATGCCTTCTTCCTACTATTCCCTGCGTAGCAGAGAAGTGAAGGAACACTTAATATTCACTTTAGAGAAGTTAAAAATATCTTGGTTAGGAATACATTGTTAAATTGCATAAAATATGTAATTTGTAGATGGAAACCAATTACAGATTTGCAATCGGCCATGCAGAAAAATGTATCAGACCTCCTGCAAGAAACAAAAAAAATGTTTGATTTCCCAATGTATTTTATGTATCTTTCATTCGCTACACTTATTTCTAAATTATTGTTTGCATCATTACCGATATTTCCAATTCATTTTTTTTTCAAATGTTGTGATTCATATTTTCTCAGTTTCACATTGATCTTCTATGCATGTTGTTATGATCATACTAACATTATTATTAATACAAATCACTTTACGTCTTATCACTTAGTTCGCAGTCACAAAATGACTCGCTTTAATTAATAGAAATTTCATTTATTCACTTTTTTTTAGTAAACTGGCAAATTTATCTACTTTTTTTTGAGTTCTTAGGATTTGAATCCAATGAAATGCATCATCAGAAAAGGTAAAAAGAAATTTATGTAATTGTTTTAATTTCAAATAGCTTCCCTCAAATTGGTTTTTTTGTAAATTTTAAACTTAATAAATAAATAAATCTTTTAAAAAAGAAAAAAAATTCTATTTCACAATTAAGAGTACGTAAAAGATAAACATAAAATATCTGATAATATAAAATACTGCCTTATACCAGATAATATTTTTTATATCTTAGATTTTACAAGAACTCAGTGTTTGATTTTTAAAAACTGTTTAAACACTTTTATTTGTATTTCTGGTCACTGTGTGGCGCTACAATACTATTCGCCAGTTAGTTTGTCTTTATGTACAAATAAAAATCATTTCATTGTGGTAGTATTAATGCACGCGCCATTACTACGGTGTGGAAGAGACAAATTTTATTTGTCATTACACTTAGCTATTGTAAATTTTCAATATACTTGCATTCATATGATCTTCATAAAAACTTGTCACCAGTATTAAGAAAACTAGAACCGGAAGTTAAATCAGAGAGCTTGCCTAAATGGAAATGATTCTTGTTGTCATCCTTGCAAGTTGTTTTCTCCCCATATTCGGTAAGTTACAATTCTCTTTTCTGATTTGTTTTTCCTTCTTAATTATTCGAAAAATATTCATATTTCCATTCTGAAAAATGCGTGAAAGTATTTGACCTTTTTATTAGATAACTGTGTTACTTACACACGTAAAAGATAAGCTTAGAATAGGAAATAATTTGCAATTTTTACTATGATAAATATTAATTACGATGCAATGTAAAGATTCAATGTGTATACTAATGACTTTTAAAATAATAAAAACACAAGTGATAGTTTTGTAATATAATTAATTTGTAGGTGTATCTTAATTAATTTTGAAATCGATCAAAAACAGATTTTATAACATTACATAGTAATGTATGTATTGCAATAATAATTGTATTGCATAGTAACATGCTTCAATTTTTATTTTCCTCGTGCAAATTGTTTCTTTTCTCACTGTCAGCAAACAGGAAAAAAAGTATAACTTTGCTAATTATGAATTTGACAGGAATTACATTCGTTACATATTCGTTAAATTAACATGTTTTGACAACCCAAATTAATTTAAAACATGAGAGTTAAATCGGCATTAATTTAACTCATCTTTAACTCCAAGTTCTCGTGAATTCTGCTAATTAATCAGCCTATAAGATTATTTATAAAAGTTTTCCATAATAACATGATATTGAATATAATCTTTTTGATTGCATTTTATTTATTCTAAAATGTAGATAAATTTTCAATACATATTTTTGAATAATCAATGAATTCATTATTTTCTTTTAAAACATGTTTGTTAGGAAACTGAGGCAAAATTTTCCTTTTGAAAATCCTGTTTGGATTTAGTGCTTTTGGATCATAATGGGAATTTCTTCCTTTTTCTTTTTTATTGCTTAGAAAATGAAGTAACTATGATTCGTGTGTTTGGATATTCATATATTTCAGCTTATTGTAATTTTGCTATCGACATTTATTTATTATTCAACAAAATTAAATAAATGAATGGAAATTAATAAGATCTCTTCCCCATTTAGGTTTAAGAATTCCTATAGTCGGCCCGATGCAATTTTCCAGTCAGCTTCAAATCGGCATGAGGACGAGTTTAATGTGCACAGTCATTGATGGAGACTCCCCTTTCGAGTTTCTTTGGTTTAAAGATGGTCGACAGCTCAGTCCGAAGGATTCGATTAAAATTGAAAAAGTAAATGATTTCACTTCATTTTTGACCATAACCACGCTTGATGTTGGAAGCATTGGAAATTACACTTGTCGGGCATCAAATTCAGCGGGATACGATGAAAAGTACGATATATTAAATATGAAAGGTACGCTTAAAAATATTTTTTTTTAATTGAAAAAAGTTTTGTTGTTATATTAAATTTTTTAAAAAATTTTACATTGTTAATCTTTTTAATCACATTGCGTGTGTTTGTGCAAAATGTTTATTAGCATTATATATTAAGTATACCTTATGTATTGTTATTTCTGAATGTGTTTTTCCAAACTTCTTCGATTTTCTTCCCAATCCAGTAAAAATATCTACATGTTGTGGTTTTTTTCTCAACGTGTAATAATTTATATTTAAGTTTCTTTTTTTGTAGCATTCAAGAAAATTTATAACACTGGCGAAAATTTTTTGTTGTTGCATTTATAATAGTACTTGATCTGGGACCTGATTCAGGGTTCAATTATGAAATTAATTTTGTTTGGAAGGCTACAGATGTTCTTCAAAATGGTATTTTTAGATTAGTTTTGTATTTTGGACTAAATGTGCAAGTTTATAAAGAGCCCATGGATGTATATGCGTACATATACACGTGCCTGGTCTTTTGAAAATTACACTGAAACCAAAAAACATGCATCCTTAACGTAGTGCATCATAAACTGGCATGTGGCATCTTTTTCCTACCATTCCATATGTAGCAGAGAAGTGAAAAACATCCTAGTTGGGAATACATTGTTAAATTGCATAAAAACTGTAATTTGTTGACATAAATATATAAGAAGTATATAGAAAGAATTTTAAGACAGAATATATAAGACTTCGTGCAACAGATAAACAAAATCTTCCTCCTGTATTCTGTATTCTATTTATCTTCTTTTCGCTACACTTTTTTTCCAAATTTTTGTGTTGCTTCCTTTCAAGAATAAGAGCATTTAATGCATCATTTTTCATTCATTTATTTTTCATTTTTATAAAACGTTATTATTCATATTTTCTCTATTGCACATTATTCTTCCATGCATGTCGTTACATTCACGATAACATCATAATCACTTTACATCTAACTACTTTAATAAAATGACTAGCATCAATTTGCTTGTTTTAATAAACTGACAAATTTATCGACTTTTTTTAGAGTTTTCAGGATTCAAATCAAATGAGATGCAATATCAGAAAAAACAAAAATAATTGTATGGAATTACCTTAAATTCAAATAGCTTCCCTTAAATTAATTTTTTGTAGATTTAATAAAATTAATATATTTTTACTTAATAAAATAAATCTATTTTTGAAATAACAAAGTAAATTATATTTCACCATTCTTAAAAAATAAACATAAATCATCTGGTAATATAAAATACTGCCTTCTACTAGATTTTTTTTTCTAAAAATAAAATTACTTTTGAAATTAAACTTTTGAATCTTAGAATTTGCAAAACACACTCGATGTTTGATTTTTTGAAAATGTTTTAGTACTTTTATTTGCATTTTCGGTCACTGTGTGGCGCTGCAATACTATTCGCAAGTTAGTTTGCTCTTATGTACAAATAAAAGGCATTTCATTGTGGTAGTATTAATGCACGCGCCATTACTTTAGTGTGGAAGAAACAAATTATATTTGTCATTGCATTTAGCTATTGTAGATTCTCAATATACTTGCATTCATATGATCTTCATAAAAACTTGTCACCAGCATAAAGAAAACTAGAACCGGAAGTTAAATCCAAGTACTTGCCTAAATGGAAATGATTCTTGTTCTCATCCTTGCAAGTTGTTTTCTCCCCATATTCGGTGAGTTACTATTATCTTTTCCGATTTGTTTTTCCTTCTTAATTACTTTTGAAAGATTCATATTTCCATTCTGAAAAATGTGTGAAAGTATTTGACTTTTTTATTAGATAACTGTGTTACTTACACACGTAAAATAACTTAGAATAGAAAATAATCTTCAATTTTTACTATGATAAATATTAAATACGATGAAGAAAAAGATTCAATGTGTATACTAATGACTTTTCAAATCAATCAAAACACAAGTGATAGTTTCGTAATATAATTAATGTAGGTGTATCTTAATTAATTTTAAAATCGATGAAAAATAGCTTTTATTTCATTACATAGTAATGTAGGTATTGTAATGTATGCACTGTAGTGTAAGCAATGAAACGTGCTTTTTATTTTCTACTTGCAAGCTGCAAGTTTCTATCATCACTGTCAGAAATAAATTAAAAATTAGAACTTTTCTGATTAGGAATTCGATAGATGCATAAGTTTTTGAAAAAATTCGTAAAGTTAACATGTTCTGACAACCCAAGTAAATTTAAAACTTCAGGATTAGAACGAAATTAATTTAGCTCAGCTTTAACTTTAAGTACTTCATTGCTTTTTCTCCTCTGTATTGCAAATTAATCAGCCTTTAAGATTAATAACAAATGGTTTCTGTATTTACATGATATTAATTATAATTATTTTTATCGCAATTTTGTTTATTTTGAAATGTCGATACATTTTCCATACATAAATATAGTCAATAAAAATACTCAATGAATTCGCAATTTTCTTTTAAAACACGGTTATTAAGAAACTGTGGCAAAATCTTCGCCTTTTAAATCCCGTTTGGCTATAATGCTTTTAGATTATAATGGAATTTTCTCCTTTTTTTTCTTATTCATTGCTTAGAAAATAAAATAAAGATGATTCCTGTGTTTGGGTATTCATTAATTGTAATTTTGCTATCAACATTTATTTATTATTCAACAAAATTAAATAAAAGAATGGAAATTAATAAGATCTCTTCCCCATTTAGGTTTAAGAATTCCTATAGTCGGCCCAATGCAATTTTCCAGCCAGCTTCAAATCGGCATGAGGACGAGTATATTGTGTACAGTCATTGATGGAGACTCCCCTTTCGAGTTTCTTTGGCTTAAAGATGGTCGACAGCTCAATCCGAAGGATTCGATTAAAATTGAAAAAATAAACGACTTTACATCCGTTCTTACCATAACCACGCTTGACGTCGGAAACATTGGAAATTACACTTGTCGGGCCGCAAACGCTGCGGGATACGATGAAAAATACGATATATTAAACATGAAAGGTATGTTTTAAAAATATATAAATTTTTACTGTAAAATTTTTTTTTATTGAAACAAATTTTGTTGTAAAATTTTTATTGTAAAAATTTTTGTTGCTTTCATACATTTTTTTAAAAAAATGTTGCCATATATCGTATATCGTAAATTTTTTTGCAAAAATTTTATTAATTTTTCTTTCTTCCGTTAATGAAATTGCGCATTTTTCTGTATAATTTATATATCAAGTATACCTTTCGTATTTTTATTATTCAAAGGTGTTTTTCCAAACTTCTGCTTAAGATTTACTTCCCAATATAGTGAAAATATTTTCTCTGCGTGTATTAATTTGTATTTAAAATCTTCTGTAATATTCAAGAAAATTGATATCACTGGGGAAAATTTTTGTTGCTACATTTATTAATCTAGAACCTGATTCACGGTTCAAATATAAAATTAATTTTGTTTTGACATTTTCAAAATGATATTTTTGGATTATTTTTTTTTCCTTGTCTGAATGTTCAATTTTATAAAGATCGTATAGATTTACATACGTACATGTACAGTCCGCTCCTTTAAAAATAATGCTCAAAAAACACATGAGATCTTAACATATTGCATCATAAACTTACATGTATCATAGCATCTTTCCTACCACTCCCTACGTAGCAGAGAAGTGGAGGGCCACTCTCTGTTCACTTTAGCGAATTTAAAAAATTTTTTGGTTTGGAATTGATTGTTAAATTGCATAAATTCTGTAACTTATGGAATAAAACCGCTTGCAGATTTGAAATTTGGCGCTGAAATATATAAAATCTCCTGTAACTGATTAAGTAAAATTGTTCCTCAATGTATTTATTCTATTACTCTTTTATTTGCTTCATTTTTTTCTCTGAATTATCGTTTGCATCATTACAGGTATTCCCAATTCATTTTTATAAATTGTGATTCTTATATCTGTTGCATATTATTCTTCTATGCATCTGGTTATACTCATAATAAAATCCTAAATATTATGAGTCTCTTTCCATCGAAATATTTTCTGTCAGTAAAAAAAATTTTTGCCTTAACATTTACATTTATTCGCTTGTTTTAATAAACTGACAAATTTATCTACTTTTTTTGAAGTTCTCAGGATTCAAATCAAATGAGATGTGGCATCAGAAAATTGAAAATAAATGTATGGAATTAGCTTACATTCAAATAGCTACCCTTTAATTAGTTGCTTGTAGATTTTAAACTTACTAAAATATATCTATCTTTTAAATAAGGAAGTAAATTCGATTTCACGATTGAGAAAACTTAAAAAATGAACATAAATCATCTGGAAATATAAAATACTTCCTTATACTAAATATTATTTTTTAAATAAAATAACTTTAGAAATTAGAGCTTTGTATCTTAGAATTTGCAAATAGAAACTCGATGCTTGATTTTTTTAAAAATTGTTTTAATTCTTTTATTTGCCTTTTCGGTCACTGTGTGGCGCTACAATACTATTCAGAAGTTAGTTTGCTCGTATGTACAAATATAAATCATTTCATTGTGGTAGTATTAAAGCACGCGCCATTGCTTCGGTGGTGAAGAGACAAATTATATTTGTCACTACACTTAGCTATTGTAAATTTTCAATCTACTTTCACTCATATGATCTTCATAAAAAATTGTCACCAGTATAAAGAAAACTAGAACCGGAAGTTAAATCCAAGTACTTGCCTAAATGGAAATGATTCTTGTTGTCATCCTTGCAAGTTGTTTTCTCCCTATATTCGGTGAGTTACAATTCTCTTTTCTGATTTGTTTTTCCATCCTAATTATTTGTAAAAGATTCATATTTCCATTCCGAAAAATGTGTGAAAGTATTTGACTTTTTTATTGGATAACTGTGTTACTTACACACGTAAAAGATAAGCTTAGAATAGGAAATAATTTTCTATTTTTACTATGATAAATATTAAATACGATGCAAGTTGAAGATTCAATGTGTATACTAATGACTTTCCAAATCAATCAAAACACAAGTGATAGTTTTGTAATATAATTAATATATGTGTATCTTTAATTTTAAAATATAACATAGCAATGTAGCCATTGTAATATATGCACTGTAGTATGAGCAATGTAACGTGCTTTATATTTTCCATTTGCAAGCTGCAAGTGTCTTTCATCACTGTTAGAAGAGAAAAAGAAGAAAAGAGCTTTTCTAATTATGAAGTCGAGAGATACATAAGTTATAGAAAAAATTCGTAAAGGTAACATGTTCTAACAACCCAAGTAAATTTAAAGCTTCAGAATTAGAAAGACATTAATTAAGCTCATCCTTAACTTTAAGTACTTCATTGCTTTTTCTCCTCTCTATGGCAAATTATTCAGCCAATAAGATTAATAATAAATGTTTTTTGTAATTGCATAATTCTAATTATAATTATTTTTATTGCAATTTTGTTTATTTTAAAATGTCGATAAATTTTCAATACATATACTTGTTTTCAATATAATAAAAGTAATCAGTGAATTCATTATTTTCTTTTAACATATAGTTATTAGGCAAGTGAGGCAAAATCTTCCCTCTTAAAATTTCGTTTCGATTTTATGTTTTGAATCATAATGGATACTTCTTACTTTTTCCTTTTTTTTATTTTTATTGCTTAGAAAATAAAGTAAAAATGATTCGTGTGTGTGGGTGCTCATTTATTAGAATTTATTATAATTTTGCTAACTATATTTATTTATTATTCAACAAGATTGAATAAATGAATGGAATTAAATAAGATCTCTTCCCCATTTAGGTTTAAGAATTCCTATAGTCGGCCCGCTGCATTTTCCCAGTCAGCTTCAAATCGGCATGAGGACAAGTGTAATGTGTACAGTCATTGACGGAGACTCTCCTTTCGAGTTTCTTTGGTTTAAAGATGGTCGACAGCTCAATTCGAAAGATTCGATTAAAATTGAAAAAGCAAATGATTTCACTTCATTTTTAACGATAACCACACTTGACGTTGGAAGCATTGGAAATTACACGTGTCGGGCTTCAAGCGCAGCGGGTTATGATGAAAAATACGATATATTAAATATGAAAGGTACGCTTTAAAAATTTTTACATTTTTTTGTTGTAAAAATTATTGTTACTTTCATAAATTTTTTAAAAATATTTTGCAAAGTTAGATTTCTTTTTCCCTTGTTAATGAAATTACGCATTTTTGTCCAAAATATTTATTAATGTTGTATATGAAGTATACATTTTGTTATTTCTAAATGTGTTTTTCGAAACTTCTACTCACGATTTACTTCTGAATCCAGTACGAATATTTTCTCAACATGTAGTAATTTATCTTTTGTATATTTATATTTTAATCTTTTGTAATATTCAAGAAAGTTGATAACTCTGGGGAAAATTTTTGTTGCTGCACTTTTACTAGCACTTGATTTAGAACTTGATGTAGGGTTGAAATATGAAATTAATTTTGTTTGGAAGGCTACAGATGTTTTTTTAAAATGATATTTTTGCGTAAGCTTATATTTTTAACTGAATGTAAAAGTTTATAAAAAAACAGATCGATTTATAAACGTACATATACAGGTATACTTTTAAAAATAACACTTAAAACAAAAAACATGTGTGTGATCTTAACATATCGCATCTTGATCTGAGATGTATCATCACCTTCTTCCTGGCATTCCCTATGCAGCAGAGAAGGGAAGGGACACTTAGTATGAATTTAAAAATATCATGCTTAGGAATACATTGTTAATTTGTATAAAAATTGTGATTTGTAGGCCGAAATAAAATGCAGATTTGAAATCAGAGAAGCAAAAATATATTAGACTTCATGCAACAGATTTAAAAAAATTTCCTCAATTTATTCTATTTATCTTTTTTTTTTCACTCCACTTTTTTTCTAAATTTTTGTTTTCATCATTACAGGTATTTCCAATTCATTTTCATATTTCTCTGTTGCACATTATTCTTCCATGCATGTTGTTACATTCACGAGAACATCATAATTATTATGAATATTTTTATATCTAATTACTTTCCATCAGTAATAAAATGACTCGCATCAATTAAGTAAAAGTTAAATTTATTTGTTTGTTTTAATAAACTGATAAATTTATCTACTTTTTTTTAAAGTTCTTAGGATTTGAATCCAATAAAATGCAGCATCAGAAAAAGTAAAAATAAATGTATGGAATTACGTTAAATTCGAATAGCTTTCCATAAATTAGTTTTTTGCAGATTTTAGACTTGCTAAAATAAATCTATCTTTTAAATAAAAAAAATAAATTCTATTTCACAGTCAAGAGTTTAAAAAAAGAAACATAAATCATCTGGTAATATAAAATACTGGCTTATACTAGATTTTTTTTTTCTAAAAATAAAATAACTTTAGATATTAAAGCTTTGAATCTTAGAATTTGCAAAAACAAATTCAATGGTTTATTTTTTAAACTGTTTTAATACTTTTATTTGCATTTTCTGTCACTGTGTGGCGCTACAATACTATTCGCAAGTTAGTTTGCTCTTATGTACAAATAAAAGGCATTTCATTGTGGTAGTATTAATGCACGCGCCATTACTTTAGTGTGGAAGAAACAAATTATATTTGTCATTACACTTATCTATTGTAAATTTTCAATATACTTGCACTCATATGATCTTTATAAAAAATTGTCACTAACATAAAGAAAACTTAAATCGGAAATTCAAATAAGAAGCTTGCCTAAATGGAAATGATCCTTGTTCTCATCCTTGCAAGCTGCTTTCTCCCCATATTTGGTAAGTTACAATTATCTTTTCTGCTTTGTTTTTCCTTCTTAACTGTTTGAAAAAATGTATATTTCCATTATGAAAAATGTTTGAAAGAACTTGACTTTCTTGTTGGATAACTGTGTAACTTACACACGTAAGATGAGCTTTGACTAGGTAATAATCTTTATTTACCAAGATAAATATTCAATACGATGGGAGTTAAATGTTTAATGTGTACACTAATCACTTTTCAAATCAATCAAAACACAAGTGATAGTTTCGTAACATAATTAATGTAGGTGTATCTCAATTAATTTTAAAATCGATCCAAAATAGATTTGTTACATTTTGTTTGTGTTGTAAGCATTGTAATGTATTCAGAGTAATGCAAGCTGCAAGTTTCTTTAGTCAATGTCAGAAAAGAAAAAAAGAAAGAAATTTTCAAATTATGAATTCGAGAAATACATAAGCTTTAAAAAAAATTCGTAAACTTAATAAATTTAAAACTTCAAAATTAAAAGACATTAATTTAGCTCATCTTTAACTTTAATTTTTTTGCTCTTCTTCAAATTAATCGCCTATAAGATTAATTATAAATGTTTTCTGCCATTATATAATATTAATTATAATTATTTTTATTGCCATTTTGTATGTTCTAAACTGCAGATAAATTTTCAATACATAATTAGAACTAATCAATGAATTCATGATTTTCTTTTAAAATATGATTTTTAGGCAAGTGAGGCAAAATCTTCCCTTTGAAAATTCTGTTAGGATTTAATAATTCTTTTGGATCATAATGGAAATTTCTTTCTTTTTCCTCTTTTATTTTATTTTTTACTGCTCAGAAAATAAGATAAAGATGATTTTTGTGTTTGGGTGTTCATTTATTTCAGTTTATTGTAATTTTGCAATCTATATTTACTTATGATTCAACTAACTTAAATAAATGAATGAAAATTAATAACTTCTCTTCCCATTTAGGTTTAAGAATTCCTATAGTCGGTCCCATGCATTTTTCCAGCCAGCTTCAAATCGGCATGAGGACTAATTTAATGTGTACAGTCATTGATGGAGACTCCCCTTTCGAGTTTCTTTGGCTTAAAGATGGTCGACAACTCAATCCAAAAGATTCAATTAAAATTGAAAAAATAAACGACTTTACATCCGTTCTTACCATAACCACGCTTGAAGTCGGCAGCGTTGGTAATTACACGTGTCGGGCATCAAATACTGCTGGGTATGATGAAAAGTACGAGATATTAAATATGAAAGGTAAGCTTTAAATGAGATATTGATAATTTTTAAAATATTTTATATACTGAGACTTTAACACTTTTCTTTTCCTATTTTCTAATATTAAGTTACTCTCTTTTTATTCTTATAACCATTTCTATAGTTTAATAAGTTGTCTGTATATGTCACCAATACAAATTTGTTCGTATGAAAATTCTTATTATTATTATTTATTTATTTTTGAGTTATTGCAAATATTTGTAATAAATGGGTATTATTTCTTGTTTACTGTATCAATGTGTAAGCTATAGTCTGTGCTTATAAAAAAAGTAATTTTCTTTTCTTTTTCTTATTAATCTGACATCGTTTCTTCTTCAAAAATGGCTGCTACTTATGTAAAATCTTAAAATATAACAGCTTAAACTTTTTAAACCTTTTGCATATGCAACAGCATGTTCATCGCATATACAAAATCAGCTCATAAATAACATAAATTTGTAGAAAATTCATTTACTTGCTTCAAAAAATAATATATTTGAAAATTAGTAGTTTTATGTAATAACTTATTAAAACATTCTTTTAGTATTGTGGTGAGTATTTTTGTTCATACACTCAACAATAAATCAACTAAGCATTATAAACGATTTTGAAAAAACTATGATGTTTTATATTATTTTAAGTATTTAAAAAAAGAAACTTCCTCTAGAAAAATAATTTTTTAGAATTCACTACGTACATAAAAACAGAAAAAAATTTGTTATTTTTTTTAAATTTCATGCAACTTTAAATAATACTTTTTAATGCGATATTCGTCACTGTGTGGCGCTGCTATACCGTTAGCATACCTTCCAGCACAGGCTTCATAAAACGAGAATGATTCACTTGGTTGAAAAATACTAATATGGCTTGCTTCAAAATGTGCATCTGAAATTTTGCTATTTCGTTGCTAATAAGCTATATTATATTTTAAGATAGTTCATAATTTTCACGCGAATTAGGGATTCATCCAGGATGAGGACGCTATTTATTCTAATCATTGCTAACAGTTTTATCCTCTGTCACAGTAAGTACTCTCTTTCTCTTATTTATATTTCACGCACAATTATTATCTTATAAAAAAGTTTAACCCCTCCGTGAATCTTTTCATAAATATTTGACAGGCATGATTATGCATAAGACAAACATGTTTGTGAAAATAGGTAAATATTGATAGAGACGTAATTTAAATTTGAATAATCATGAAATTAGTTTGAAACGTCTTTTAAAGGCAAAAAATGATTTTAAGTTGAAATGATTATTAAAAATAAATTTTTATTCATTAAAATCTCTAGAAATAAGCATTTTTTTCTGTATCACTGTCGTTTGTAAGAGATTTTCATACCTTCCTAGGATTTCAGAGACCCTTTTTCCCAGATATAACGAAGGTATATAATTAATATTCTAATAAAGTAGAATTAAAATAGTTTAGTTCATCACTACTAATAGATAAAATATATAAAAGATATTAATATATAAAATTAATATATAAGAGATCAGATATACAAATTTTCATGTTCCAAATTTCTGAGGAAAGTTTTAAAAAATTATGTTTGACATAATGTCTGATATATATCACTACTACTGAAAAAATGATTTCGCATAATTTTCAAGTGATGAAGAGTATAGAGAATAAATATGTTTCGAAAATTTTTTTTAAGGTTTTTAAAACGTTCTGTTTACCTTAAAACATATGAATGCAGAGCAGTGCTTCAATTTCTGTAAACCTGTAAACGTGCCCAGAGTTTTATTGAGAATGAGATTTAATGCTTTTTATGTGGGCTTTTACTTGCTCTCTTACCAAGTCCTACTCTCTTTATAAAAATCTGTTTCATTTCCAAATAAATTAGTTTTCATCGTAATAACAATTATTTAATAATAACAATTAATTTCGTATAAGGAATGCTTTTATTTTGAAATAAATAACAATTATTTTTTCCGTGCTCCGTGCTTCTGTTTGATAATGATGTTGTTTTAATTGTATGTATCTATTGTTAAATAAATTATTTAATTTTTTTCACAAGTATTTTAGTACAAAATTCATCATAAGAAAAGTAAATATTTTTTCTTCTGAATTTTCAGTATCAGGTTCGAATCCCCCAGTCATTAAACCATTTCAGTTTTCTGGAGATCTACAACAAGGCGTAAGAATCGCCATCGCTTGCACACTCATTAAGGGGGATCCACCCTTCCAATTCGAATGGTATAAAGACGACCACCTCCTCCAAAACAATGAGAAGATTTCGATTAAAAATTTCGACGAATTCACATCGTTTCTAACACTCAAATATCTAGATTCTGAAAGCAACGGAAATTATACGTGCCGTGCGATTAACAACGCTGGATCTGATCAAAAATCTGACTCGCTCAAAATAAATGGTAAGCATTTTACTCATTCCACTTTCAGTCATTAAGAATAAAAATGAAGACATTTATTTAGCCATTTTATTTTCAAAAGAAACCAATTAAAACTACAAAATATGTTTTTGTGTGGCATAATTCATTCCAAAATTGTTCTATACTGATCGTTGTGTTTACAATTGAAGTGAAATAATTTGTAATAAAGCTGTATATTAAAATTTGTTTTTGCATTTTTTTTTCCATTTTTGAATTGACTCTTACATTTACTTCTTCTCTTCCACTGGAATTCATTCTTACCATTTCAGCTAAATTGATTATTAAAATTCGAAACAAAACTTTTTAAACTGAGTTTCCTTTTTCAAAAGAAAAAGATTATTTTAGGTAACGTAATTTTAAAAATTTTCAATTTTTTTTGTCAATAGGTTACATTGTTTTACGATCATTGGTGCAAATTTGTTCTCTAAGGAACACATCTTCACAGTAAGTAGTCATAAAATGAGGGAAATTAAAAGATTCTTCAATATGTGCATTAAAAAAACATTCTTTTGATATTTAAGTAGGTTATTTTGCATTTTGAGTTACAAATGATGATGAATGCGACAGTCATATTTTTCGTCTTCAAATGTGTAGCTTAAATTGTGTATTTTTTATACTTATAGATCCAAAACCTTAATATTTTAAGGTATAATAGAATGTCGAGTTTTGATATTATTTTAATGTCTTACATACAAAAATATTTTTGTTTATTAATTTTAGTTTGATGTGTATTGTTATATTAGAATATTCCATAATTATTCATAACTATAAGGTATTCTCTTAGAATGCCTATTTGTGAACTATATTTTCTGCACCTTCGATTTCCTTTCGTTGTATTACTGTAGAATGGGTTGTATTCGACTTGCAAAATTTAATTTATTTGTTTCACTTAATTTCTGCATTATGTAAAACAAGATGTTTCAAATTATAGAATAAACTGCGATTCGGTGCAACTTTTGTCACTGTGTGGCGCTAGTATACTGTAATTCACTCGCAGCGTTTGTGTCAGATTAGTATCAAATGTTTTGTCCGGTTACAGCTCTCCATTTGAAAACAATTCTTTATCATTGAAAAAGTAAAAAGTGTAAGATTTAGTTTTAGTTATTTATCTAAACTATAACGAAATTATTAGTTAATCGAGCGAGTAATCACTACAAAACCCTAGTTTTGGGAACTTGATGTATTTAATCGATGTGTAACTAGCATATCTGCTATTTCCATCTTTCCTTCATTGTGCATTCTATTGTTGCCTGATGGTATACATTTTTCAGCAATTGTAGTAAGTGAATGTGCTCATGATGCATAGATTTCCTATAGAGCAGCTCAAAAGTAGTTTTTTTCTTATCTTCCTCTCAAGCTTCTTACTTTTCACAGAAGGTAAGTTCTTCATTAAAACTCCTGTGTTTTGAATGTATTTCATTTTCAAACGTAGTTTAGAATAGTAGTTTAAGAATTTTAAATGCAATATCTACTTATTTATCTCTAGTTATATTTAGTAAACACTTTTAAACTTAAATTGCGTATTTATTCTTAAACTGAATGGATGAACTATTTTGGCGGCACTTAATGTGCCATTGTCCATTTCTTTTTTACTATTTGTTTTCTATAAATCATAGATCATGTACAATAGTATTACATTCTTTCTTTAAAATAAACGTTTTGTTTTTAAAGTAGTTCTTTGATATATATTATGAATGTGACAGGCGGTATAGTTTTGACTTGTTAATTTTATAATTTAAATATTATTGATTGTACTAACCTTAAACCATTTGTTTATTTCTCTTTGTTACTGGATTCGATAATGCTTGCTTCTATATACATTGCTATCTATTTTTTTTTTCAAATTTAGTGTTGGTATCTTCCATTGGGAAAGAAAAACATTTAAAAAAAAATTTTAGTATTTTTTATTAAATTGAGAACTTCTCTTTTCTACCCTTTGACACCCTTAGACCTAATAAAAGGTGTACACATTTATCATAAGTTTTTCTGTCAATTAATAAACGATTCGTTTGTTTTGTGTTACATATTCAATTTTCTTTGAATGACGTAGCAAGTTAGTAAGATATTTATTTATTTATTTTGCGTGTATAGGTGGAAGAGCTCCAGTGATCAAAGGATTTCACTTCACCGGCGATGTAAGGGAAGGATTGAGGATTGCGGTCATGTGCACCGTCATCGATGGAGATCCTCCTTTTCAATTTGAGTGGTACAAAGATGACCACCCACTCCAAAACAATGAGAAGATTCTAATTAAATCTATCGACGAGTTCACTTCTTTTCTCAATCTCAAACATTTAGATTCTGAAAGCAACGGCAATTACACGTGTCGCGCGATCAATAGCGCCGGATCAGATCAAAAATCCGATTCACTTAAAATGAATGGTGAGTAATACATTCAGGTGTAAAAAAATATTCTCGTATAGTGTGATAATATATATCGTATAGTGTGGTAATATATCTCGTATAGTGTAAGAATATATCTCGTCTAAAAATATATCGTGTATTCTTCATTCATAATTGTTTAGTTTGGTTTTTTTTAAATTAATGAGAAAATATTATTCTTCAGCTGCTATCTCTGAAGTTTTCGATTAACTGTTATGCTGAAATACCCAATTTATGCATTTATTTTCACAAGATATATATATATATATATATATACACTCATAATTTTTTTTTGCTAATGAATTTATCGCAATCTCTTATTATGTATTGAATAATATTCGTGGTATTATTAACTAATGTATTTGCAAAACTAATGTATTGCAAAACGATTAAGTTGCGTTGAATTTGTTTTAAAAAGGGTATTCATGTTCACTTCACATTTTCTTTCTCAGATGTATGTATTAAATATGTGTAATAACTGAATATTTGCAGATGATTGATTGAATGATATGATTAAATATTAACAAACTACTTTTTACTCATTAGTTCTCACTTTCTTTTTTGTTATGTTGGACGACTCTAAAAATATTTCACAAAAATGATTCTTTTTTTATTAATTACTTTTAGGTATGCGTTAATTAATATCATTAACAGATTATATTCAGCGTTTCAGTCTAGTTCCATCAGTCGTAATGTCTGAAATGATCTATACCGAATAAGTTGTTTGAATTTGTTGCGAATCTCATTTGTTGAGAATCTTACTATTTTTTTCTTTTTTAACTGGTTATTGATATTTTCCGTCACTCTTTAAATTTTTTTTTTAATTTTTTGACTGTCATAGACCGAGTATCAAACTAGATATTTTTTTTCTTAATTTTTCAGTTAATTTTATGGGCATTTAATGATGGCGTGAAAACCATTAATGAAAAATTGTGCATAAATACTGTTAGATGACGAAGTAATAAATTTGATAAAGCGAGACGGTTAAATCATTTTTCAAATTTATGAACTGCATTTTGATTTATTCAGTCTGATTTACGTCGCTGTGTGGCGCTACTATACTGTATGTCACTGTTCTTTGAGTTCGTGTGCGAGTTGCTCTCTGTTTGTATTATCACTTACATTCCTTTTTACATGAAACACCTTTTAATAGTGGTATTTTAAACTTCTATTTCATGCTATACAACAATAGCTTGAATCGTCATAACTCTGCATTGTAGGATAAATAGATGAGTATCGTATTTCTATTCTAAAATATTGCAGACAATTGCTGTATCATGCAATTATCTTCTACATATCAATTAAGGGAGATTTTTCTTTTGCTCTTCATCTCAAGATGTTTCCTCTTCATCCAAGGTAAGTTTAAATTCTGACTGTAATTGTGTTTTCACTGCATGGTACTTTTGATTCTGAGAATATTTGCTGTCTTACAACTGCTGCAAAAGTTTTGCTATTAGTTTTACCTATTTCTTACATTAAAATTTCATATGGCATTGATAAAATAATACGCTGAAACACCTGATGTAGAAATTAAATTTATTTCAGTTTATAGGTTTATTCATTTGAAATATGTTTACTCATTATAAAACAATAACTAATTAAATATTCGGTATTTCAGGATCAAACATTTTGTAGATAATGTAAAGTCTTAAGCCTTTCGCCATTAAATATTTTGTAAGAAAATTATTATTATTTGAAAAAAAAATCTTATGGATTTTTTTTAATTAGATTTTGTTTTGAGTTTCAACAATCACTGCTTTTCTGTTCAACATTATTTTTACCTGTATCCATCACAAAATCAATTTTTTTTATTAGAAAATAACTTTTTCTTCTAACTGGTAATTTTTCAAATTTATTTATGAATGTTACAGAAATACTTAATTCTATAATATTAAATAACTATTTTTTAATTAAAAGCCTCCATTTACGTTTTAGAATTTAATAAGAACTATTATTAATTTCTATCATAACGAAAAAGCTAAGTTTATTTATGTGACAATAATTTCACACGGGAATAATAATATCCATCACCTAATTTTATTTTTTTTATCTTTAAGAAAAATTATTATAGTTTCATCGTATAAATTGAATTTTGCTTCTGTAAATTGATTAAAAATTGTAAAAAAAATATGCTTCTTAAAAATATTTAATGTTCTTTCATGATAATAAAACTAGATTACTGCTTTTATATTTTTTCAGCAGTTTAAATAATTGCTTTTTAATCATAATTTGTTTGTTTGTTGCTTGTTTGACTTTCTTTAGGTCTGTTGAGACAGCAACGTTATTAATACGGTAGTCAGATTTCGTAACTGAATAAATAATATATAAAAATTATTTTGTTTTTAGGTTTAAGAGCACCGAAAATTGGTGCAATGAATTTTTCTGGTGGTCTTCAAGTTGGCATGAGGACGAGTTTGATGTGTACAGTAATTGATGGTACGCCACCTTTCGAGTTTTTTTGGTTCCAAGACGGTCAACCACTCGATGCAAAAGATTCTGTTTCGATCACGAAATTTAATGATTATTCTTCTATTTTAACCATTTCAACGCTGAATGTTAGAAACAATGGTAACTACACTTGTCGGGCATCCAATAGTGTTGGACATGATGAAAAGTACGATGTTTTAAATATGAAAGGTAAACTGTTTTTATGACTTATGTAACGAAACAAGCGAAAACTGTTCACTTCTGTATAATATTGTTAGTTAACTATTCTGTACAAATTGTTCTATAAATATATATAAACTGTTCATATATTGAATTTCAATATTATATTGCACTAAGTTAGTTTAGCAAAATCTTTGCTTTCTGAATGTGTTTATAATTATTAAAATAAATATTTTCTTTAAAGGCCATTAATTACTGAACTAGAATCACAGTAAACATGTTTACTTTTTATTATTTTGACTACATCTCATACGGTACCGTTTCATAAATTTATAGTGAATATCTGTAATTTCGTTTCATTCACAGATAATCTACTCGAGTTTTTTGATTAGTGATTTTTATTAAGAAAATTTCCATTACTTAATATTGTCTCCACTTATTTAAAATACTAATAAGCAAAAAGAATCTGATCCTATATTATATTATTGTTTACCAATATGTTATGCTGTGAAATCGTTCCTAAAATACTGCATGTGGTTAAATTTACTATTCCTTGCTCAAAGCAGCAACTAATTTTGATTTTGAATGAAAAAGCGTTTTTAGATAGTATGATAATATGACAAAACTAATTTGTTGAATTTTAAATGTTTCTTCCTTACAGTCTGTTCATTTTTTCTTTACAGCCACTTCGTTTTAAATATTTCTTCTTTACAGCCTGTTCATTTTAATAGTTTTGTTCTTTGTGAGATGTAGGTATGAGACTTTTCTGGTACAGTGACGATTCGAGTGGTACTTCAAAATGGTTTTCGATCATTATATCTCCATACTTTGAAAGCAATGATAACTGCACGTTTCGCGATCTATATCACTTAAAATAAAAGGTAAAAGGACTATTGTAACTCCAATTTACTTTTATTCAAGTTTCATTTTTTTAATGTAAACTGTATGAACGTTTATATTCTTCAAACGTTAAAAACGAATATGAAATAGAATTTGTAAAAATAACAATACAATCGTTCACTTATACTTTCTCTGAAACATAACTTCGTTTTATAACAACTTATTTGCATTATATGTTAGAAAAGGACTGTTTTATATTCTATGAAAGATTCTTATATTTTGGAGAATTGTGGTGAATATGATTTTAATAGTTTATTGCCATTTAATTTTTTTATTATTTCTTTAAGAGATGCAATAACATGTTTTCAATTATAGTCAAATGAAATAAGATGTTTTTTAGAAGACAAAATTAATTCTGCGGCAATAAGTTTTGTAAAACTTATTGTTGTCTCAGCTTATCAATTTTTAAAATAATGAATGCTTCCAGTGTTTGCATATTTAATTTAATGTAACCCTTGCAATATCACATTCGTATAGTAATCTTTTTCCTGCCGTGTACGAATTTCTCTCTATTCGTTTTGTTACTTCTGCCTAAAAAACACTCAGTTTTTCTTTCATTGTTGATTGAATTTGATTTATTTTTGAATTTGATTTCTTTTCCCTAAATTTTATGTGGTATTTTCTTTGTTAAAGTGTACTCCGATTATGTCATGCATAGTATGTTGAGTAATTTTATTTCAAGAAAATAGTGCAGTAGTACTTATTTTTATGATTTTAATAGTGTGTATGGTGTTTTATTACAAAATTATTAATAATCAAATTAAATGAAATTTATAAACTTGGGTTGAATATTTCACTACAATTTGTGTCACCATGTGGCGTTACTATACCGCTACAAACATGATGTACACGGCACTAACTGTATCCGAGAAGCGTGCATCCTTTTAATCTTGTTAGAACAGAGACAGTCGATTTAAAAATTGTATTTTAATGATGGAATAGTATTATTTCAAACGCATAAATATATCTCATTACGCTTTTTAGCGACGCACCATCGTTATCTTATTTTAAATAATTATATCTTCATATTCGGGGGTGCTTGAGAAAAGAAGGCTTGGTCATCAACAATGAGAATATGGCTGTGAATTGGACTTTTTTTCTTCTAACTGCAAGTTGTTTTTTCCTAACACACGGTAAGCATATTTTATGTATTTATTTTATTAGCTTGTCGGCAAATTTTTATAAAACATGTTTGTATTTCATTTGGCAGTATGTCATTTACAGTATGACATTTATTTAATAGCTTACGTATTTTCTAGTCTTATCTTTCAAATAAAATGAATATTAGAAGAGAATTTTTATCCATTGTCATTTATGCATTATAAGCATATTATTATAATTTAAAGTTCATTTTTGTCTTCAATCTAATCAAGGACTGTGTTTTTAACATCGTCCTTGATTAGATTGAAGACATGAAATACAACGTGGTCAAAAATATTATGAAGCACTGAAAATAATACTCTTATAATTTCTAAATAAATGTCCTTTCGTATAAATTTTTTGACTTCCATTCTTTTAAAGAATACAAATCGTAAAATGTCAAATGTGTTTCACTTATAAACTTATTTCCAAAAATGAGAAAAATATCTAACTTCACTTCATGTTTATTTTATTGTTTAACTTGTTTGTTGTATTTCAAGATTTATAATTCATTTACAAGTGTGTTCAAATCAAAACTCTATTCGCATGATTCAAATTTATTGGTCATACATATCTGCCAACTGTTCTGAATTTTTTGGATTTGTTCCTAATTTTTAAATCAAATCTGAAAATCTGATATTTTAAAAAAAAATCTGAATTTTCATAAATTTGCAATAGATTTGTTTTTAAACTAATCCCTTATTCTGATCGCCGCAACCGCGCTTCCTGTGTTTATTGTGCTGAAGTAATTTTTAGTAGCTTTCTATTAGAAAATACTATTCCAATAGCTGTTGCTGATCATTTCACTAAGATGAATCTTTAACAACTATTATTATTTTTAAAAAAATTTGTTGTAGTACTTTAACACTTGCATCAGAAATATTTGTTTATTATGTAGATTATTATTTACCTGTGTCTTATAATTTTGAGAGGAATAATTATATATTAATAGGTAATGGTTGTTTTTAAATTATACCGGTATTATTAATTATAAAATATTAATATTATTAATTTCCCACTAAAGATAGTGTTTCTAGTTTTGTTTTACTAATTTACATACAATATTTAAATACATGTCTATTAATGTTATTATTTAATAGTTAAATTTTGGTCTTACTCTCGTAATTTTTGCGTGTTATTTTGTCGCATATAATATTCCTAATTTTTGATTCCTAAGGCTGGAAGCTATGGTCATACCGATCAATAACATTATTTACATTTCCTGTATATACATTTTTATGTACATATTTTATGCATATATAGCTGATATACATATTATACATTGTATATACATACATTATACATTTCATGCATTCCAATTCAAAAGATATCATGTCATCAGCAAATATCACACACACACACCTCTTATTTCTTCAAAATTGTGTTGATTTAAGGCATAACTAATTCTATTAGAATGTAGCGTTTTGCGCATCTTACAAAGTAATTTTTATTTCAGGATTAAAAAAGCCAAATGTGACTCCGTTTCATTTTCCTGTAAAAGCCGAAGTAGGTTCGAGGACTATTGTCCTTTGTAGTGTTACCAGTGGAGATCCTCCTTTCGAATTTAATTGGTATAAGGAGAACATTCTTCTTCGAGAAAATGACCAAATATCGATAAAAACTATCGATGAATATACTTCATCTCTAATCATTAAAAGTCTCAATGCCGACAGCAATGGAAATTACACATGTAAAGCTAGCAACATCGCGGGTTCTGACGAAGCGTTTGATGTTTTGAACATTAAAAGTAAGTTAATGTATGACTTTTTAATAACCAATATATGAATAATATTAACTATAGTATGAAATTGCGCAAAGAAATAAGATGAATTTTCTGACATATTTATGTAAACAAGAAAGAATAATAAATGTTTCTTCATCGCTATTTCATAAGTTCGTACTACTTTTCTTTATTTTAGTGTTTGTTTTGTTTACGTATTAAAATGTAATATTTTTCAAAATGTTGAATCATCTGTTTGACTACATGAATAATTTTGTTTATGTATTTCTTTCAGAATTGATGACAAATCCTTACACGGAATATTATTTATTAAATACGATATTTATTCTATGATCGTTGTTCGTACTAAAATTGCTTCGTTTTTTTTAAATTGTTATTGAAGTCGAATTTTCAGGAGAAAAAAGTATTTTGTGAGTACAATTATTTCATCTAGCTGTCACTATGTGGCGCTAGTCTCCCAGATTTCTTATAAAGGATCGTTTCAGCAGAATTATCACAACGCTTTTACAGTACGGTAAGCCTTTTCTTTGTTTACACTTCTCTTTTCTCATGTAAAATTAATTTAAATTAAGATAACTCAGTAAATATGTGAATGTTTATATTTCAGTGAACGCTCAACAAAATCTTCCAATGTTTGTATATCACTCAATTGCAGTTTTCATCACTTTGCTTCTTACAGGTATTTTCCCTGCAATACACGTATTTGTTTCAGTTTTATTTTCTGTCAGTCCTTTTATCTCTTTTCTTTAAAATTTGTGTGTTATTTAATTAGTTTGTTTTTATCTAGTAACAGAATATCTTTTTTTTTAAATTTCGAACGTAAATCTTGTTGCTCACTTACCCTTTTACAGATCGACTAAAATTATTAAATTTTTTTAATTGGATTTTTTTGATATGTTACATTTTAAACATTATAGAATAACACTATTAATATGTTTTTTATTTATTATTTTGATGATTTACTGAAAAGAAAATTCTAGCACGATATCCAGATACAAAACTCCGTTATCGAGTTGTTGATATAATTTAAAAATAAGTTATATTATTTTTGGTGCTATTCAGTTTTAAAAATTGTAATCATTTTTCAGTCTTAAAATTTAATTTGTTTTAAGCTAATATTTAACAAAAAATGTAACCCTTATAAGACTTGACTCAATTTTAAGAAAAATATTTTTGCCTTTAAAATTGCTGTTGAAACAGAATTACATTGCTAAACTAATATAATGTAAAATATTTGACGATTACTTTTAAAAATAGGTTTTTTAAACATTTGTTGCTAATTAAAATACATTGCTAAATTTCAGTTAGAGAAGAAATTTAGGAATTAAAATGCTTTTTTAATGAAAATTGAATTTAAAAAAATATTGCATTCAGTTATATTTTGTCAGTTCTATTTATATAACAATAAATACATATTGCTATATAACAACATTAATATTAAATAGAAATTATAATTAGTTCAAGTTGTAAATCTCGTTTTGTTTATATTTTCATTTTAAATTGTGTATTTGTCTAAAATGAACGTTTTGTTTAGGTTATATTTTGCCAGCATTTTATTTTTAAAATGTATAAAGCTATTTTTATATTTTTGGCATTCTTCGAGCTTAAGGTAGAATCTAACTCGAACAAAACATAAGTTTTTTATAAATACCCTAAAAAATGTTTTTTTCTATCCTAAAGGGCCCGAAGATTTATGATGTTATCTACCAAAAATATTTTTATTAATAGTGTCCAGATGCTTACAAATAAAAGTAGAATTATAAAGTTCAAATAAGAAGATTACTTAATAAAAACCCATACAAATGGCAACAATATATAAGTTATGTTACTGAGTGAAAGAATTATAGAAAAAAACAATTTAGTGGTTTAATGCATGTCCAAAAAAATAACGTACGAAACTGCGCTATTGAAAACTTATTTATTTATGTATCCTTAAAATAAGTTTTCCAGCATTTAAATATTTTCTTATATAAGTTTTCCCGCATTTAAGTATTTTCTTATGTTTTTATGAAATATTTCTATATTCTTCAAAGTAAAAAATAAGATTGTCCGAAAATGTAACGTACGCAACACCGATAGCTTTTTCCCATAAAATTTGATAAATTAGCATAGTTATGTCCAGTGTTAATTTAATTTAGGCAGAAAATTATATTCTATTAGAAAAGAATATTGGTGCTTATAACATAAATAGCAACAAAATTCAGCTACTGTAATTGTTTTTTGTGTGAAGTTTCCAATTAATTGCATTATACTATTTATGATATTTTTATTCTAATAAAATAACCATTTTTTAGCTTCTTTGCTTTCGTACGATAGATTAAATCACAGTTTACAAAAAATAAACATCACTCGACCGTTCATGTAATTAATAACGATTATATGCATATATATGCATCAATGCATATGCATCTTTAATTAAAATAAATATCTTTAAAAAGCACTAAATATAATATTCATTTGAATATATATAAAAATGTATCGTTACGTTTTACTCTGCCTTTAACATTAAATGTTACATACCTCTTTCATAAAAAAACTACCAAAAAGTAATCCATAAGTTCGCTATAAAAAGACAGGAATGCATTTTGCTCTATCAAATAAATATTGAATATGGTTGGTTGATATACTTTAATTATTTTTATTAAAATAGTTACTGCTATTCACTGTTCAATTTACTATTCTTTCAGCTGAAGCAACAAAACCGGAGATAGGACTTTTTAGTTTCGCCAACAATCTCACGTTTGGTAAAAGAACCACTGTTACTTGCACAGTGACGGACGGTGAACTACCACTTCATTTTACTTGGCTAAAAGACGGGAAAGAAATCACAGAAAATTCTTACTCAATCGTTCCTGTGGACCAATTCACAAATATTTTATCAATTGCCAAACTGGATGCCGCCAGCAATGGCAATTATACTTGTCGAGTGTCGAACAAATACGGATTCGACGAAAAACGAGATGAATTACGTGTGAATGGTAAGATTACAGAAACGGATTCTAACGGGTGTTTTTCAAACTTTTATATTCTGGTAACAACGTACAGCAATCTCAAAATATAACTTTAATTTTTAATAACATTAGAACAAAACTCATGCGAAACGCCTCAATTGAGGAAATATCAAGTTATTGGTAATTTCATCAACGAAGTGTATCACTGATTCAATTGAATTTTTAATCTTATTATTTATTTACGTAATTAATAAAGACCTGTATTGCGAAAACTGTTCAAGAAACTTATTGTTTACATTTTATTATGAATTAAAGAATATCATTCATATTTTTGTGAGTATCCATATTAGGCACAAAGCCAACTGATCTCCTATCAGAAAGATCCTGGGTTCGAATCCTGGACAACGCTTGTATGTTTTTTCATTCTCTGTACTATCAGTCCTTATGGTTGAGCAACGTTGGCCCACCTAATAGGGTACCCCTGAAGAGTGGCCAACAAATATGCTCTACTGATACCAGAATAACGAGTATCATTCGGTTGAACATTGGGGGGGGGGTGTATGGTGTACTAAGTGCTTACGACATTGAAATTACTATAGACGTTAACTAAATCGTGTTGTAACGAGAGATGTATGTTTTACGAAATTTTAATGTGCTAAAACATATTATTGGTAAAAATTGATTCTTTTGTTTCATTATTTATTAAAAAATATTCATGTTTTATGTGAGTACACAAAGTCTTTGCAGCGTTGCCACAATTACGTCCTAATCCAATTAAGATACCTAATTTAAAGATATTTAAGTTTGCTAAAAATTGTTGATTGCATAAATTGTTTACTTTTTATGATTAGAGAAAATCTGTCGTATCCAGTCTTGAGTATCCAGTACGAACAATACGACGACGTTGATGATACGAGGTTTACGACGTTGCGATTTTTGGGAATGTATTTTGGCTGGATTTTATGGATTTGAATGAATGTGGAAAAGATAGAATGTCATGAAATTTTAGTTTGCGGAAAACAATTAAGATTTTTCTTTTATCAATTGTTATTATCAATTATAACAAATGCTCATGATTTATGTGTTTCAGTATTTTTGTGCTAAGTGTTTACGACAGTGTGGTTATTATATATTGAATAATTAAATCATATTATCATGAAGAGAAATTACGTTTATGTTTGCCAAAAAAGTATTGATCGTACCAGTGTGTCTTTAATTCTTTCTTTGCAGTGATTTATCTCGGTGTTCTACTTTAATTTTATATTGCTTTTGCTGCGTTTTCTTATCGATATATTTACTCTGAATATGAACATAGCATTTTTAATGATTATTTACTTCCAGTTTCTTGAATATATTTTCGATATTGCCTATATTATAAAGCAAATTTATTTTATAAAAATGAATGTATGTGTTTAATTAGTTGTTTTGATATAGCAGTTCTGCTTTCTTTTTTTTAAAATACAAATGCACTAGTTTTAATGTTATTAGCAGTTAATGTCAAAGATGTTATTATTTCTTCTTTTTTTAATTGTTTTTGATGCATTGACAATAGTATGTTTTAAATATTTATATATCAGTTTACGTATTCTTTTTTTTTTCTGATAAACAATGCAATCTCATGCATTGTTTGTGAATGAAGAAGACATTGTTTATGAATGTGTTTGTATTGTCTGTGAATGAAGATTTGCTCTGAAACTATAACACATATACAATGAACTGTATATGATTTTGTTTACTGAACTGTTATTTTTAAGCATCATTCATATTTATGATATGACTAATATCAGTGGCCGGAAAAACTATATTATTTTTTAGCTTACTACAACATTGTTATGAATATTATTATTATATTGTTTCTGAATTACATTGTTCATTATTATTAAATTGTATGTGAATGATGAAGATATGCACTGACGACGCTAATAACACAAATACAATGAACTGTATATGATTTATTTTACTTAACTGTTCTTTTAAGTATCATTCATTATAAAGATATGACTTATATCAGTGGTCGGAAAAACTACATTATTTTCGTAGTTTATCACAACTACTTTTTATAATGTAGTAAGTAACTACAAACTATTTTTGAAATGTAGTCACTACTTTAAGGATACAAACTTTGCTGGTAAACTTAATTTACACTCATGCTCAAAATGGTTAAAAAAATAAAAATTGGCTTATTTTAAACATGAATAATTATTAAGATATATTTATTCATGTTCATATAAGCCAGTTTGTTATTCCAAGACTTTCCTTTCGAATTTGTTGATTTAACCTTCAACTTTTTTATGCCATTCTCGACAGCGAATATTTAATTTAAAAAACTATAGGCAGTTATCAAATCGTTGCCATTTTAAGTGTTTAATGCTCTTTTATTTATTTTAATTTTTTCCATTGCAGCGGAAATACGGTCCCTTCTTTTGAAATGTCAATGTTTCGCGAGTGTATATCCTCATATGAAAAAGTGTGATCTTAGTGATAAATTATTTATTATGTGTAATGGCTAGTTTAAATATGAGTTATATGGGATTCTAAATACGTAATTCCTGATTCTAAATACACTATATGATCCTTTTCATTGCGCCCATTGGTGAACCCGCGAAGACTTGTACCCATCAAAATCGAAACATTTGTTGCGTTCGAATCTTTTTTCTTTATCAAACTGATGTTAAAATAGTTGCCAGAAATCGCTACAAGCTACTGTTTTTTATATCACACTACTAACTACACTGCTTTTTTTAAAAAAGTAGCCCACTACCCTACAAACTACGAGAAAAAAACGCAGCGAGTACAGTAGTTTCGCTATGTGTACTCACTTCCGACCACTGACTAATATATAATTTTCTTTTCATCATTTCATTTTTAAACGTTATTTCAATTATTTCTTCCTTCCGATAGAAAATGAAGAAAACCAACTCTTCAACTAAACAGAGTGTTTATTTTCAGTGTCACCGCAGTGGGTGCATGAACCGAGAGATACATCAGCAATGGGAGGTCAGACAGCCGTCTTGGATTGCTCCACAAGAGGATATCCAAAGCCCTCAGTGACATGGAGGAAAAAAATAGGTCTGTCATACTTTTTTTTAAAAAAATAATATGAAACCAAACAAGTTAACGAACTGTTTAAAAAATTCAATGATTTATCGTGAATGAGGTTATTTTGACTCAAGTGTTAGCTATTAAAAATTTCTATATAAATCAAAATTATTCAATGCCATATCAATCGAATGTCATATCAATAGAAATGAATGATTACGAATATACGGCACTACTCCCCAGATAGCAAAATAAGGTTTATTTTCACTCAGCAAAAACCTTTTTAATGTAAACCTAAAAAAGTGTGTTATCCGGCTTACATGTAAACCTTGTAACCTTAAAACGATATCTGTGACAATCTGCTCTATTTTACGCACATTACCCTAATACAAAACCTTGGAAAACAAGCCTTCTATATAGAAACCTTAAATCGAGGTTGATTTAGGGTTTTCAAGCGTGAGAAAAATCCTTTAATTAAACTTGTCTCAAGTTGAAAATAATCTTAAATCTAGGTAATCATAAGGTTTCTTTTCGCAAACTCCTTGTATGCTCAGGTAAAATCCACCTTGACATGAAATTTTAATGGACAATGCAATTCGATCCTATCGCTTGTGTGTCGTCAGCTAAAACGTCATTATGAATCTAAGTGATCTTACCTAAGATACTTTTAAAAAAAAGCTCTAAAAAATAATTTTTAGTCCTTTTAGGATGAAAGGTTTGAAACTGCACTATTTTTGCTTTATTGAAAAAAAGGTTTTTAGAACAAACATTTTCGTGACAATAAAAAGAAAATTCCGAGACAAGGTTGCCGTAAAGTCACATGCTTTTTGGGTCTTATGTCATAAATTTTATCGTGCTAAATGATGAAGTCCACGATCTTTAACCCCACTATACAATATTTCTAATTACAGAAAAATGCATGTAAGTTCCGAATTTTGTATCTAAAATTAATGGGTCGCTACTCATAATATCAATGAAATGCACAACTATTGAATGCGTTGCTAACATAGCAAATTCATTTATATAGAATAAAACTAATAGCATTGATGCTTTCAAGGGCGAATTAAAAATTCTAATGGTTGCGAATTTTCTGCGTAAAAATTGTCATAAGCAGTATAAGCATTTCACTATGAATTACTTCATGAAACAGTTATGAATAAGCACTGTAACATGCAAAGATGAGCTCTCGTTTCAAACAATAGCAAAAATTTATTTTGGTACATTAGGCTTAGATCTGCCTACATTGAATTCTTGAATCAATCTATATTACATCTTCATTATAAGACGCCATCTGGAGGCTCTGAATTAAATTTTTATTATTAAGACGCCATCTAGTGACTAATAGTTTTATCAGATTCTGAGAGCACACCATTAAATTCTACTATAACTAGTGAAAGAAGAGGCGAGAATGAAAACTTTGGTAAATGTCAGAAATATATAATAAGTCTATTTAAGTGCCACTGCTCGGTATACTTTTACCCGGTATGCCCTACATCAATGTTTTTTTAAGGTTCAGTGCCACTGCGCCCTGTATGCATTTAACCGGTACTCCGAAAACTGATGATTCTCCTAATCTATCCTCAGCAGATATTGAAATATCGAATAAATAGTATCAACGGGCCGGTACAGCTTGATTGGTAGGGCACTGAGGTCGTGGGTTCGATCCCCGCCGTCTGAAGACTCCTCCTGTAGTAAATGATGACTGATGCAAGTTAAATATGTTGAGTCACAAAGTCCACCATGTACCCATAACAAATCATACCTCTGAGGGTACTCATCTAAGAGTTTCCTTGTCTTCTGGATTGGTTCAAAATTATAAGGCTACGGAGTTGAACATAGTAGTCGAAAACCCAAAATTGGGTCGACTGTTCAACTACGATTATGAACTAAAATAAAACAATATAAACGAATAAATTAATTTTAAATCGGATATAACAAATATTTAGGACTCTCAAAAAAGCGACTATGTGATTGTTGACATTCACCGGTGAAAGTCGACATTCTCTTGATTTCATTCATTCACGGTCAAGCTATTGTAATTCTACACAAACTTTCACTTTAGCCGCAAAAAAATAAATAAAATAAAATAAGCTCACCAACTTAATCCATAACAAATTTAAAAGTGAAAAAAAATAATTCTAAAAAAAATTATCCAACAGTAGCGGTCGTCATATCAACGTATGCAATGACGACGCATGCGCACTGTTTAATATTACTTTTGAACACAGTTGAAAAGTGCGATAACGTCCAAATAAGGTGCGCGCGCCATCAAGCCCAAAACAACACCCATTATGCCAATGGGTAAAGATGGAGAGAGAGAGAATTGAAATGAATGTGTTTTTGTTTTCAGATGATGGTGGCAATGAGATGGTGATCAATGAGAGTTCCCGTTGGAAAATCGCAGAGAACGGATCTCTCGTTTTCAAGAAGATTGACAAAAACGATGAGGGTCTCTACTCCTGCGAAGTGTCCAACGGTGTTGGGGAAAACATCAAAAAAGCAGCCAAGCTGGACGTCAAAGGTATGTAAGATTGACTTCAAATATGACTTAAATAAAGTATTTAATTGTCGCTCCTCAAGTTGTTTCGAAGATTCTAATATAGAGTAAAAAATAAAGAAAAGATTAACATAATAGTAAAATTATGGTTTTTTGTAAGGACGTTCAATTAAATTCTTTCTTGATTAAATTTCTTTTGTAGTATGCTTACACACTCTTAGCTCTAGCATAGCTTGTGCAAACTTTTGTATAAATGTATGCATAAATATTTAATATCGGTATAATAGAATAACTGCACAATTTTTATAAATGACTAGATAAATACCTACGTGAGGAAAAGAAGTAAATAGTCAATAAATCGATATTAATTACCACTATGAAATCATGCACAAAACTTAAAAACCAATGCAATCAATTAAGCTCAAACAATTTCAAAAAAATTTTTTGTTTGTTGCCTTTCCATGTGGCTTTATCTTATCATATTATGCAAAACGTGTTTTTAGAAGTTCATTCATTCAAACTAAACCTTTTCCTTACGGCTGATACACTAAATGGACCAGAATGGCTTCATCATACCAAGCGCCGTAAGCAAAAGGTTAATTATATTCAATACAAACTGGCATAATGCTATTGCTCGAGTTCAACAGCTGAGAAACCAACACCTTTCTCCGGTACTTCACCCTTTCGGGTACCTAAAAACCTATTTTTATCGTACCTACAGTATGCATTATAGTACCGATATTAGTACCTATTGAAAAAACACCTATTAACATACCAGTAATACCCATTATTAAAATTAATTAACCATCATTAGCGTTAATAATAATAATGATTTTTTATGGATTTCCTAAATAAGTACCTTTTCTTCATTTATCTAGCTTAGTACATAATTTATGTTTTTATTTAAATTCCTACCCATTACTGAAATTAATGAAGCAACAATGGCGCCAATAACAATTTTTAACGGTTCTTATTTCTATCAACATAACTTTTTTAATGCAAAAGTTGTTTTTTTTTCGTTTCAATTTTTACCTGCTACCAAAATTAATTCATTGTAATTCTCGAAAATCATTAGTAACGACATTAATATATTCATAATCAAATTTGGCGCATGAACAAATATCGGTACTTATATCGAAGGTCGTAAACACTGTTATTGGCGCCAATGATGCCCAATTAAATATGGTATGATCGGTCGACCTACTTTTGAAACTTGATGTAAATTCTTAATCAGAAAGCAAGCTTTATTTTAAAAATCGAATGCAGGTTAAATAATAAATACATATAATAATACATAAATAAATTTTTTTAAATTATTTTTTCAAATTCTTCAGTCATCTGTCGTTTTTTTGAAAAATAAATTTTAATTTGAAATAAATTTTAAAAAAATTATGTTATACTTTTATTTAAAATGAAGACTTCAATGAATCCTTCTTATCGTAGCTCCGCCTCGTATCAGTTCGGCGTATCGGATCAAGAGTGCCCGCAAAGCAGAATCAACTACCCTGGTGTGTGAGGCAGAAGGTGACCAGCCACTCATCACATCATGGGCTAAAAATGGCGTCCAACTTCAGACAACTGGACGGTACATTCTTTCTCTTTTTCTTCCTCTTAGGATTACTTTGTTTTTGTGAAAATAGCGATTATATTGATTCCCCCACTGACAGAAACTATCTGTACTCTTTGTGAATGGAATACGCGTTTCAAGGTTACCCGATTTTCCCACTCTCCACACTTTTCTCCTTTCCGTTACCGTGTGTACGGAAATTCTTGCGTTTTTACTATGGCAGTACGTTCCAGTAACAAATGGAAATCTATTAAAATGTAGAAAAAAAAATCAGGATTTGCAGATACCTTGATATCGGAGAGGGGTAAAGTGTGTAAATCACGTAACCTTGACAGCTGTCCTGTTTACCAGGAGTATAGCTGAAATAGAAAAGGAAAGTATATCACTCTAAATAACGTTAGATCGGATTTTCAGCAAGGGTGGTAAGTTCGATCCTGGTAACCGATGTAACGACCGGCTTGTGTAAGGCAGCAAGATGCTCGTTAAATGTATCGTGGCTGAAAATGGTCTCGTTTGTTGTGGTGTCTGGAGAGAGGAGTACGTCATCTGACCTGGGTTAAAACCACGTGGTAATTCTATCATGACTGTTAAAAAATAGAGCCCTATCTTACTATGACTGTTAAATGCTAGAGTAATAAAAATAAAAATCGCGAATAAAAAATAGAATAATAAACTAATCTAGGTGCTAGGTCATGTTTGTAGGTTATGTGTGATTAGGTGTTCCTGCATTCAAGTCCAATTTTATTAAATTGAATATAGTTGGGTTTTTTTCCGACATTTATGTACATTGTATATATACATATGTTACAATTTCAGAACTTTCAGACAATTGTAAATAGCGTTTATCTAGAAAATGTAATTTAAGCAAGTGAGTTAAATCACCTTAATATTATTTTTACTTATAACGTTTTTCGTTAGATCTCTTTAACGATAAAGAAAATTTAAAAAAAGAAATTAAACAATTATATTATTTAAAGTTCAACCTTATTTAAAGTTCAACCCAAATTTTTACATTTTACGTTACGTATTTAAATTTACTTACTTAAACACTACGGATACACTTTTTTAAACACTACGCATAATCATTACGGGACAAAGTCTTGGCTTTCGAGGGGTCGGATATATTATAAATGTAACTTTTCAAGTATTTCTCCGGATTCAGCACACTAAACGATGAAGTGGTTTAAAATCTTAATTCGTACAACATCAATTTATTCCTAGTATTCTAAGTTTGTAGGATAGTCGCCAATCTTGCAAAAAGTTAACTGTTCATATCTTTTTAAGAAAAACTTATTTTGAAGAAGAAAAAACGCACTCACTGATTAAGGCAAATGGACTGCGTCGCATTAGGAATTGTTTGTATCCCTTATTTTATTGATTAAAAAAAATAACAACTTTCATGAGAAAACTTAGGAAAATGGAATCAAATGCTATATCAAATTTCTTTAGCACGCGTTTCGAGCTTTGTCCATTTTCTTAAGCATTTGTGCTGTGTTAAAAAAAAAATACTTTTTGAAAATTTGCTACCATTTATAGCATTCTAAAGTGTTGTTGTTTGTGTGTATTTAAAGGATCCAGATGAATGAAGAATTGTCTGCAACAGGTGTCATAGCTCAATTTACCATCCTGTCCACTCACAGGAACGACGGAGGATCTTACACGTGTTCCGCGAAGAACAAATTCGGTGAAGTCAACAACACCATCATTCTTCGCATTGTTGGTAAGTTTTCTTTGCTTCAGATCAGCGCTTCTCAACTATATCCGTACAGCAGAATGTTCTGTGAAAATGAAATCTTCTTGGAATGTTCAGCGAAAATACATAAATCTGCGTTTTTAAGAAGCATTACACTTCACTCAGCAATCAGAATTGTGTACCTGCACTTTACGAAGAATAAAATCACGTTTGTGACCTATGACGTTAACTCCAGCTGATCGTCTATAAGCAAAATAACGTGTTAATGTTGAGCTTTGTTGCACCACATAAGTTAGAATGTTAATTAATGTGCAGTTAATTAAATACAGTGCCGTATCGCACATCGAATTCGTTAAAAGATAAATCTTTCTGGTCTACACTTAACTTAGATTTATTATTTGTTTATGTATTGTACTGTAACCGTGATATAGTTTTAGGCTCCCTACCTGTTTTTGTGTTAAGTGAGAAATATATATTGAAAGAATTTAAATCTTTGTGAAAGAATATAGAATGTGTCACATAAGAGAACTGATACTTCGCGGGCTTGGCTTACTCGAAATATAATGGAAAGAAAAGTCGCTAACGAAAATAAACGCCACGTTTCAACAACCTATCGGTACTGAAATACTCACTCTACGTCGCTAGCAGGTATCCCATTGCTAAAAACCCTTTTATTCAAAACAAATATGGGATGTTTTACTCTATTCGATAATTTCTTTTGATGCATGTTAGATGTAAGAAAAGGATAGCCAAAGCAGAATGGAAAACTAAGATAGTAAGAGTTGCTTAAGAGTAAAGAAAAACAAAAGTGAAAGTAAACTTAAGGCAAATGAACAACATTAACCATAGCTACAAAAATAGTCCTATACGTATATGAAAAACACATATATGTAAAAAGTAGCAGTACACTAGTACACATTTGTCTATATCATATACAGTACACTCCCGATTATCCGTGCGAGGATTATCCGGTTTGCGGATTATCCGTGTTCATTCCGGAGTTACACAAAAAATTTAACGAGAAACATTTTTACGATTAAAAAAATTTGATTCATGAAGTTATAACACTACCAAATTTTTCGAAGCAATATTCATTATTGGATGCAGTATATCAGCAGCATGGTCAAAGGTAAAATCATCTACGTTATTACGATAGTGGAGAAAGATCATACCGCTTGATGAACAATCTTTAGATATTCAAAAAGAATATGATAACAGTATTCTTGAACAAGCAAAAGAAATCTAAGGTTTCGAAATTTCTGATGAAGAAAATTTAGAAGATTAGTTTCAAAAGTGTGAGCCTGCGTTCCTGTATTTGACAGATGACGACATCGTTACTTGTTAAATCAAACAGTGATGATAGTAACTGATGCAGTAAATGAGGGAAATATAATTTCTCATTCTGCTGCTCTGTGGAAACTTTATTAGATTATACGGGACGATTTGACATTACTGCGGTTTGTAAAATATGTGTCAATATACGGCAAAGTCGCATTAAAAAAAATTTTAAGCAGTAAACGTCAAAAGGAAAATTCCTAATTTGATGCTATACAACGTTCAAGTGTCAGTAATTTTTATATTTTTTGTACTGGTATTGATTTTTTCTTTAATAAAAAGAAGTTTTCGGATTATCCGTGTTTTTCGATTGTCCGTGCGACCTGTCCCGGTGATTAACCCGGATAATCGGGAGTGCATTGTATGTATATATATATATATGCCCACGGCTCTCACCGGCCACAGTTCGGACGTAAAATATTATCAGTGGAAGACGGATCATGGGTTAGAATCCCCTTGCCATGAAGCTGTTCGTGGGAGGCTTTCGTGGTTTTCCTCTCTATGTAACGCAAAAGCAAATTAGTTCTATCGAAAACGTCCTCCACGAAGGCAAATTTCTCACTATACTTGATCCAGTAGTTCCCTTCGGGTTTCGGTTCAAAATTACGTGGCTACAGAGTTGAACATTAGTAGTCGTAAACCCAAAAATTAGGTCGGCTGTTCGGCGACGGTTATAAAATAAAATAAAATGTATGCATATTTAAAAAAAATTTATGTATAAAACTTAAAATAGACGAACAGGAAAGAAAAAGTGTGCTTCCCCCCACGCTACGCCTATGCGCTCAGCACAAATAGCTTGAATTACGCATCAAAACTGACTAGCCACGTAATATTTTTCTTAGAAGGAAAAAAAGGATGAGGAAGTTCTAAAAATTATTATAGGCCATTTCTCCTATTTTTTTTTATATCCGACATTTTTTAAAGAAAACAATTTGTAAAATCAAAGATGGTGCTTTAGAAAATAAGTGTACTCAGAATGTCTCTTTGTATTCGCAGAACCACCGGAGCGACCTGTCTCAGTGAAAGTTGGAGACGTATGGAGCAGAGCGGCCACCGTCTCTTGGTCAGCCCCCTTTGATGGCAACAGTCCCATCACACAATATATCGTCCACTACTGGAAAGATATCGAAGGTAACTTTTTTTCTTTCAATCTTTGACTGACATTTAAATCAAGAAATTACAAGTATATTCTTGTCTTTGATCGAAATCAAGAACGTAATGACTCATTCAGTGTGGTTACATTAGCGATTTTGTAACATACTTGATGCCGTCATGACACAGTGGTTTAAAGGACGCCATGCCACCAGAGTAACTTTTCATTGCAAATCCTCTTTTACCTTCATAAGTAATTGAAAATTTAAAGCATAGAAAAATTGAGTTCAGGGCAATTCCACGGAAGTGTCAACTTTTAAGTGAAATTTTTTTTTATGAATTGCTTATTTTAATTTTAAAAATATATTCAAAAATAGCCAAAGTCTACATATTGCCGTTTCATTTTTGATAACTTTAATTTTTTTGAATCTGGCAGCATTCTAAAGTAATCACATGGCTGACAAGTGAACTGTTCACATTTGTGCTCAAATTGTTTTCTTGAAAAATACTTTTAAAATAAAAGAAATGTATCTTTCTTTTGCAATTTTTTGATAAAAATATGCATATAGAACAAAATGTAAACATTTTAAGTTTAGTATATAAAATAAAAGTAACTTCTTTTACGTCATTCCGTCACACGTCTTAATAATGCATAAATTTCCTGAGAACGAAGATAAGATGTGACATTGGCAAGTTAGATATAAAACCTCTTCAGAGACAACCTAATTTTCAAAATGTTGAAATTTTTACTAATTCTTACATAAATATTAATCTTGTTTATTTGTTACATTCTGTTTATCATTTACATATTAATAAAATATTTTTTAAATGAAGGCTTTCTTCTACTAAACTTTTTGTCATTCCGTCACAGCAAATAGATGTTAATAACTGCTAGCCAACCTGAGGTTAATTTTCCAAATTCACATTTTACATTGCTTACACATTATACTAAAAGTATAAAATAGTTCAGAAAAATAATAGCTGCAAAATTCGCAGAAACTACCAGTTCTAAGAGGCATGCCAAAAGTTTGGTTGCCAATATGCCATTCCGTCACGCAAATAAAAAGTTCGTAAAATTGAAATTCAAAGAGATAGAAAATCCTCCTTTTTTAGTTTATGAAGCGCATTATGCCAATAATAATGATATGTATGAGAGAAAAAAAAATTTCTTTGAAATTCGATACATAGAAACTTCAATTAATTGTTATTTTACAAGTCAAACTGTCATTCCGTCACATATGGAATTGCCCTTCAGACAAACCTTATATAAGCCATGAAATTTCAAATACTGAAAAGAAAATTTCAAAATAAAGTGATAACAAATTACTTGACAATAATTTAGGGTTACGTAATGAGGAAAAATCTCATCCAATAATTTGTTTGTATTTTGATATTTTGAAATTTTTTTTAGCAATAGAATCTTCATGGCGTACTCTAGATTTATCTTAACTGAGTTTTTTTATGATTTAAATTATAAATTAGTTATGGAGGTGAAGCGTAATTTGCAATGAATAGTTTTTCCTGCTCTATAGCGTCCCCTTAAAGTACTGAGCTGTCGTTGCATTCTATCATTGGAATTGGCGTGAAGCTCATCCAGCTTTCGATCGATGGGTCCAAACTGTTTCTTAGAAGTAAAAGCGGCCAGTGCAGAGAACTGACCGCATTTCCACCAACATGCCGTCAATCACAAAATAATGGGGTCTTAATTCCACGACCCCCTTATTCGTTGTGTGAGTGCCTGCCTCGTGAAGAGCTTAATAAATACTCCACATTTTCGAAGTAAAATGGGAAAACACTCCATTGCGTACTCAGCTTGTTCGTGACTGAAACGATCAAATTACTGTGATTTATTTATCCCTGATGGTAAACAGTTTACGAACATGTATGTCGTATGTACCTGCATGGCAGACTTTGTTCCTTTTTTTATTTCAGATCAAATCAAATTTAATGGTTAAAATTGAAGGAATAAGGAATCAACTTCTCCCCTTGTTAATTGAATTATTCAATTTTGACTAATCTTTATATCAATACTACATAAAGGTGACCTATGTGATGTGTTATAATTTAGTTATATATTGAACTAAATTGGAATTTGGTATAATAAAGTTTGTAAAGTTGAAAAAACTTTTTTCCTACTGTAATGCTGGAGACTTTTTGTTTGTGAGTTATGCATATTAATAACAATGTATTACTGATTTGTTTAAAATCTGTATGTCCGTCATTTCACTCATGTCACGAAACCAACAAAAAAAAATTTCGCTTATCTTCAAAGAGGCGTTTGATTTTTTTGTTTTAACACAGAATTATCAACAAAAGTTTAACAAAACAAAAAGTAATAAAAGTTTAAGCATAACTTTCTTCTTTTTTTTTTAAAGTGCCTTGTTATTATTATTAACCTCATAAAATTCCGGCAGTGCTTTTAATACTTGGTAAACAATAAGGTTAACAATAATACAAGGCTTCTTTTAACTCTTTCATCGCAAAGAACGAGATAACTCGTCTTCCAGGAATATCCCCTATGCTTTATTGTTGTATCAGCGAATTTCGTTATGGATTGCAATTGATTGTTATATTTTGAAGTAAAAAAAACAAGTTTCAAAGAAATCTGCTTTTTGTTTCTACTTAAACGTTTTGAGGAAACCTTCAGGGCAGAAGATACGTAATGACACAGACAATAGCACGCCATTGCTGCGATGGAAGTTTTAAAGAACCCAGTGCATGATGTTCGCATATTACCTTACAGTTAAAGTACTTGTAGACCTCATAAAAAAACGTTCTCCTTGATTACTGAATGTAATCGTATTGCAATTTATATAAATATATATATATATATATATATATATATATATATATAAATTTTTAAACTTGTTTAATGAGTTTTATATACTTGCAGCTTTTGCGCAGTAAATAAAACTTATTAATTTTCTTCTTTTTTCTGTTTTTTCTTTATTGGCCTATATATATATATGTATATGTTTGTTTAGGGGCTTCGCATAGACTTCAGGAACGGAGTGTACCACCCACCCAGACAACCGTTCTTCTGGGAGATCTGCAGCCAGGTACCACCTACCTGTTGAGGGTGGTCGCAGAGAACGACGTCGGAAGAGGAGAATCTTCAGAACCCTTCAAATTACGAACGGAGGAAGAAGGTCTTTCATATCCTTCTTTTATCCGAACTAATTAAAATTTACGTACGATCATGGTTAAAGACGTTGAGCAAAATGATATAAAATAACTTTTTATCTCATGAACAGATTTTGACAAACAATCTTGATTACCCAAAACTGCAAAATAATGGAATATACGTGAATTGTAATGTTAGTTTCAGAATGCTTTCTAGAAAGCGGGACATTAGTGAGTGACTAACTAAATGAATAGTTACTAGTAATTAATTAGAATATAAATATGCTATTTAATTACGTATACATTAAGTTGAGAAGTTAAACAAAAAGGGTATTGTCTATGCGTTTGCATTCCTTTTTTTTCCACTTCACAGATTTAGATTTTACTGGCCTTCAAAACGTGGGGCACAATTTGGAGGACAAGTCAGATTTCCTTAGTTTCGTCCGTAGAGGGATCTGCATTTCGATGTTTTTAGGGTTATTTTGTTAGGATTAACTAATAAAGATAATTCGGATTCTTATCGGATCAAAGATAAATCGGAAATCGTTGTGAAGAAATCTTCAGAAGAAGGCATTGGCCCACATTGGGTTGTCTGGCCAACTATGATGATGATGATGAGGGTTATTTTGACATTTTACGTTTTTGCTCGTATCTTGAAATATATTTAATTTCGAAAAATTTTTAAAAATACTTAAACAAACTGAAATCTTAACAATTTCTTAAAAAACTATAACTTAAAGAAAAAACTTAAACTTGGTATAATAGTGTTTATTTGTTATTTATTTATTTAATTTACGCTACATTCATTGATCGATAAAGGTTATTTTGTAATCAGGTAGCGCTATCGCCGAGTATGTTTATTAATATTTTTCTATAGTTATGAAACAGCAACTCTGAGTGACCTTCTTGAAAATCGCATTTTTTTTTTTTCGTCTGATTTCAACCATCATCTTATCAAAGTGATATAAAAAAGAAATGACGCTGTTTACCAAAAGCGAATGTAGTTATAGATTGTTATTTTCAGCTTATAAATGTTTGTGTTTTGATAATTGAAAACAAATAATTTATCATTTTGTCAACAAAAAAAAAGTATCGAAAACTTTAAATTGATAAATTGTATATATTTTACCTACATTATAATGTGCAGTTTATCAGGTACTGTGCTTTCAATAAAACGAAATTGTTTATTTGAAATAAAAATCACTGAACAATCCTGTTTTCATTCCGCAATATATATATTTATACATTCTGTGCCAAAAAATGTAGCAATAAATTTGCAACGTGTAGCGATTATTTTGTTTATTATATGCAATAATTGCACAAAATTTCGTAAATCAAGATTAAATGGGATATGAAATAAGGATGATATGGGGTTTCCCACAAATTTTATTTTGTACTATTAAATAAGATTTATAAAAAATGGCACTAGCATTGGTTTATAAAGTTTATTGTAGTTGTTGTAGTTCATTTACGTCGCACTAGAGCTGCACAATGGGCTATTGGCGACATCCCTGAGGATGATCCGAAGACATGCCATCACAATTTTGATCCTCTGCAGAGGGGATGGCACCCCCGCTTCGGTAGCCCAACGACCTGCACGTGAAGTCGAGCACTTTATGGTAGCACAGTTTAACGAGGACCAATATCGCACACCCTCGGTCCCTACTGATCCAAGTGGTCACCCACCCGCACACTGATCGCAGCCAGTGATGCTTGACTTCGGTGATCTGCTAAAGTTTATTGTAAGGCATTACCATTTGTTGTTTAATTTTGTCTCATGATACAAAATAATGTTTTTAGATAACCCCTTATCATTTTGAGTTTCTCTTAAAAAGTAAAAAAACTACTTAGAAAATTGCTTGAAAGAAAAATAATTTTCTTATTTTTCCCCGCTCATGCGCAGTATGAAAGAACTGATTTAATTACCCATATCTTGCGTAATTTTAAACGAATTTTTCTCAAATTTTAAACCAATATAATTTTAAAATGCTGTACAAATTTTATTAAATTTTATTGAATGTTTTCAAAGTTACAGCAAAAAAAAACGTAAGATAAAAAAGTTAGTTTTTTTAAAAAAAAAAAAACTGTCCATATCTCCATAAACCTTTAAGCTAGGCTGACGAAATTTCGTACAATGATATCATATAATAACCAAAATAATTGTTACAAGTTACAAATTTATTGCTACGTTTTTTCGCATAGGGTGTCCAAAAACACTATTTTCCGTTTGTAATTTACTGTCGGTCCCTAAAACCTCTAAAAGCTTTAAACTTCATTGATAAGTATGAGAAATCATCACTTGATATAAACACTTCTGAAGTTATAAAATGATTCTTTAAGTATAACTTGAAAAATATGAAAGAATGTATTGTTAAAGAAGTGTTTCCATTATTTTATTTACCACATATGTGAGAAATCCGATCTACAGTGACACCTTATTACCGTGACACCTTATTATGACGCCTTATTAACGTGACAGCTTCTTATTTTTTATCCAATACAATCAAAATCTATAGTGATATCAGATTACCTAAAAAAGATTTCTTACAATTGTATTTGTTCTTAATACCTTATCACAAATATTTCCTATATTGTGATGATGTACTATTTGAATATATATCTTTTAGTATAATAATTATTATTACTCAATGGGTATATTTTATTGCAGCCCCTTCGGCACCCCCAACTGACGTCACAGTTATTGCAACCGGACCGACCAGCGTCTCAGTGACGTGGAAGGTGAGATTATATGTTGCATTGAACACGTGATTGAATTGCAATCATTTTTACTTTCTTTCAATTATTGTCTCATACATCCCATATAATAACGATTTTAATATTTTGTTATTTATTAATTTCAATTATAATTTTCATTAATCAAGAATAAGAGGGAAATTAAAAAATGACTTTGTGTTCACACTATTAATGGAGGTTAACCCTTTCAACCCGAATGGGACATATACGTCTCAAAGATTAAACTTTATTCCTTCACAAATAAACAGATCCCAATTTTTGCAGAACAAATACTTTGATGCACTTATATTATTTCCATTATTTATTCCCACGCAATGTATAGGTATTTTTACAATATTCAAGATGATTGGGATATATTGTCCCAGGAGATTTCCAGGAAAACTTTATACTATACTTATTTTAATATGTCAGCATTAACATTAGCTGCTTTTCATACTTAAATTTTAATGCAGCAAAAGTCGAAAGGGTTAAGTATTTCCATTGTTAAAATTGAGCATTTTATATTAACTTATCAGATTCTATGTTTTAGGAATATTTATTAGTTTTCATTTGTTTATTTATTTATAATTATTTGTGTTTTTTTAATTATTTACTATTGCTTTTGATTTGTGTGTATTTCATAGATTTTTATTTGTGTGACTTTTTATACATTTCTTTTATATCTATAAAACATTTATATGATTTAGTTCATAAATAGCAAAACTAATAAAAAAAAGCAATAATAAAATTTATAAAATGAGGTTTAATTTAATAATTTTTCCAGGCATGTTTAGTCACATCCTGAAACTTTTTCCTAATGCAATCGATTACTTCTCTTATTAGTTATTAATTGCTATGAAATGAATTTTGGTTGCAAATCTCTTAGCAATGTAAAACTTGAATTTTTGATACTTCCATTGCATTTTAATTTGTTATTATATTTCTAGACAACTATTTCGACGTTCTAAAAATAAATTTTCTGAATATAAAACAAAATAAAATTCTTCTAAAAATAAATTTTCTTTTCAAATGAAGGGTTCTTTATCTCACTCGTTCTACACAATGTATCTTCCAATTTCTAATCGATCTTTTTTATGCCAATCAAATTGTTCCATTTAATTCTACTTAAAAAATACCTTTAAAAAATAAATAATATATGCTCTCAGTTATAAAAGACGAAACTTTATGCTTTTGAATTACCTTCAGAAAAAAATTCAACGTAAATTCTATAAACTAATTTTGACTCAAAGACGAGGGAGTAAGATATCATTTATACCAAAATGGCGAAGTCCAAAAAAAAAGTAATAATTTATTGACAAAGTGTACACAGTAATAATTTATTGACAAAGAACAAGACAAAATAACACTCTTAACATATTTAAATAGATTAAAAAATATTATTTTGAAAATATTATTATAAAATATTATAAATGACATGTTTGAGGAAGAATTGTATTAAGTCTAAGATCTATATTAATAAATAATAAGACTATGATGATTATATAACTTATAATACAAAATAGATCAAAACGTATAAATATATCTGTCCAAAATATCCATATATATATATATATATATATATATATATATATATATATATATATATATATATATATATATATATATATGCAAAATCTCAGTCACTTACACAAACTTAGTTACGCCCCCCTGCAAGAATTATAAATGTGCTCTATCTTAGACTTAAGACAATTTTTTTTAAATTATAAAATGAGACAAGAACACTGCGAAGAAAAATTTGGGAACTTATAATCATTCAATTTATTTTAATTTATATTAATTTAACGATTTTAATTTAAATTAGTTTAATATGAATTAATAATCGTGATGAAAAGGTGGAATTTAGAAAAAAGTACCAAAAAAAAAAAAGATTAAGATAGTTTTAAAAGATTATTAAAAGATTATGATAGTTTTTTTAATATGTTCAGGTGCTACCGCGGGCCGCAGGTTGTGCTCCCCTATTAGTGTTTTGTTTTGTTTTTTTAATCGTGCGCCCTTTCGCCGCGGGGTTGTTATTTAGGCCACTGCAAAATCTGCTTAAAAATTAAACTCCTGAAATATTTTACATTTCCTTCGAATGAACTAAATGATTTTTCTTCGTTACGTCATCACTTCATTTCGTATACTAATGAATGTGAATTGCGATCTTGTCATTTTAAAACGCTTCCTCGTAAAACTGTTGTTGCGTCATTCAAAATAATTATTCAATCTTCTTGAAAAAGCATTTAAAATGTAAGTTTTCTAACGGTACATAAAAAGTTACCGAAAAGGAATATTGCTAAAATTTAAATATTTGTTATCTAAAGTATGCGACTCATTCTGTGTTTTGATATTCATATTTTAACTGTACCTAATTAAAAACCAGTTCTCTAAATAAAAACAAATAAATAAATATGCAGCACTTGCGACTGTCTGGATCACCTGCGAGAACTACTTTCCCTCGCAGCAGCACTTGCTCTTTTCAAGAGAGAAAGAAAGAACAGCTGGTTTTTCCCTCTTCACGTGTTCTATTGATTTTTTTCCTCCTTACTCACGCTCCATCCGGGTTACCACACTCTACTCCATTCACATCTGCTGCTGCATCCATCGTCGGCTGCATTCTCCGAATTCATCGCCAATATTGCCAAACACGCTAAGCCTAATCACTACCCCTAATAAATAACATCCGCCCTTTACTTGAATGTGGCGTGAAGGAAATTTGTGTTTCTTCCTCTAACTGTTATGGAAATGAAAAAAGAAATTTTTGTGTATTTATGCACATTCATTAAACACTTCTATTTTTATTTAATATTAGTTGCATTTATGCGAAGATAAATTAATTTCCTTTGCTCATGTGTTGTAAGAAGTACTATTAATTTATGAAACTAATGCAAAATTAAAAGACTTTTACAATTACTATTATTTATATTATTTACCGTATATCTCGGTGTGTAAGTTGATTCCTTATTTTTGATTATGAGGTAGCAAATTTCTGACATGTCGGATGTGACAGCTGAAAAAAACAAATATAAAACTTTCTAAAATATAAGAATAAATAAATAAAAACATAAATGAGAATTAATAAGTCTACAAAATTTTCTCCACTTAAAAATGTTTCACGTTATTTTTTTTTTCTGGATATTTCCCTTAAAATAAAGATTTAATAACGTTACTGAGTCCGTCACAGACGATGTTCTTTAAATTTGTAATTTTATAATGTTTTAAACTGTCATATTTTATGAAATATTCTCGAATCTTAAATTTTTCTCATTCTTAATTCTTTTCTTAACATAATTTAAAATATCGTTTCTAAAAAAAAGCTTTATATGTGAGGAAAATGTGATGAGACAAAATGTAAAATTAATTGATTGTGATAAGAGAAGATGCAAAATTAATTGATTGGGGATGAGAAAAAAATGCAAAATTAATTGATTGTGATGAGAGAAGATACAAAATTAATTGATTCTGATGAGAAAAAAATGCAAAATTAATCGATTGTGTTGAGAGAAAATGCAAAATGTACATATTAGAAATAGTTTTTGAAAGGGATAAATTTATACAGAATTATTTACATCTATGTTATTGCTTGTAATGCACGATCGATATTTCACGATCAACGAATGTCCGACTTTATCGCTGGTGTAGAAGTAAAGTCTTATACACCGATGTATACGCTACTAGTTTTATTTTTTATAATTATTTATAACGAAATGTTGCAAACAAGCAAAAAATTATGTTATTATGGATTATAAAAGATTTTATTTTATAACCGTCGTTAAGCAGCCGACCATTTTTTTTCCTTCCTTTTTTTCCCCTTTTTCCTTATGATTACTCATGTGCAACTCCTCAGTCTTGTAATTATTAACTCAATCCAGAAGACAAGGGAACTCCTGGATCAAGTATTGGGAAAAATTTGGAAGACTTTTTGATGGAACTAACTCGCATTTGCGTTACATAAACAGGAAAACCACGAACACCTCCCTAGGTTTGACCGACAGCAAGGGGACTCGAACCCATGATCCGTCTACCACTGAGGATATTTTACGTCAGCACTGTGGTCGGTGCAAGCCAGATGCGCAATTCGTATCGATCAGTCATCGCTGGGATTTTAACCCGGTTAACCTCATATAAAGGTTATTAAAGATTAACAACTATTGATATTAAAATACTGTGTAATTAATATTCTACATATATTCTTTATTAAAAATAATTCTTCTAAAATGGCGTGACGCCAGAATTTTGACTCTCACTGTGTGCAAAGGGAAAAAAATCTTTATATTTCGTTTGCCACCTCTAAAAACTTAGACTTGAGGATGAAAAAAATGCCATTAATGATAATGACGATAGCAATTAATGTCGATTGTTAAACTGAAATGATGTTAATGATGACAACAATACTTAAAACTATGTTATTGACGATAATGAAACGCAAATGATTACACTGGATAAGCAATTTACTTTTTTTCTCAATTAACTTTTATTTTATGCAACATCTCTTATGATGCCGATTATGAACATGCTTACATTTAAGTTCGAATTCGAAGAAACACTATCGCAAAAAATTTACATAATAGTTTATTGCTTTTTTTTTCGACTCGATGTTTTATCGTTCACACTACCACTGTTTTACACTTTTTAAAGCACAATTAAGTTTTTAAGATAGTATGTCGTTACCATAGTATAAATATAATTATGCCTCACAATTTTTTTACGAATAGTCATTAAAAAAGTTTGAAAGTATCAATTGGGTATAATAGTAAAAAAACACAACTACTTCCACTTAGTAGGAATAACATTTACCATGACGCAATGCTAAATTCTATGCCACTATCCACATAAATCAATTATTAATCAAAAATCGAATATCAATTACTCTTCTTTATAATGCAATAAAATCTGGCGAGCAGCTATTTAAACGATCAAACACTTCGTTTGTTTATTTGTGGCTTGAAGTTAGGCTCGCAGAAAATGTCGTTCATGGGTTAAATTTAGTAGGAATAACACAACCTGTGACGTAGGCTATATTATACCCAATTACGATCTTTAAAAAATCTATGCCCCCCCCCCGTTTGGGCTCCAGTGTTCAGGACCCTAGCAAAAGCAGGATCAAGGATTAAAAAAAAAAAAGAAGGAAAAAAAAACTTCATAACCGTAACTTTTTTAATAAGGAGAGAAACAAATAACGTGACACAAGAAAACGTGCAATAGCGGTGGAATATTTGTGAGTAATATGATTTAGTAGAGTCCTGTTCACCAAACGTTAACCAAGAGTGTATAGCACCTCTTTCAATGATTGAGGTTGAAGAAGCAGTTCAAAAACTTAAGAACAACAAGGCTCCTGGCCCAGATTTGATATCACCAGAATTCTTAAAAAACTCAGGACCAGATGGGTTAAAGGCCATACATAATATTCTAACATCAGTATGGGAAAAAGAGATACTCCCGGAAGAATGGAAACACAGCACTGTTTGTCTTATACACAAAAAAGGAGACATTCTTGAATGTTCAAACTACCGGGGTATCAGCATGCTCTGCACTGCATATAAAGTCTTTTCAAAAATTCTATTTAACAGACTTAGCCCCTATGTAGAAAACATCATTGGTGAATACCAGTGCGGCTTTAGGAGGGGCAGGTCTACAACTGACCAAATATTTTGCATAAGACAGATTCTGGAAAAGACCAGGGAATTTGGAATTGGTACCCACCACCTATTTGTGGATTTCAAAACTGCTTACGACAGTGTAAACCGGAAGCGACTCATTGAAGCTATGCGAGAATTCAATATCCCGGACAAGCTTGTACGACTCACCACACTTACACTGTGTAAGACCATGCAGAAAGTTAAAATCCAAAATGACTTCTCGGAACCAATGGAGGTAAAAAATGGTGTAAGGCAAGGCGATGCTTTGGCATGCCTACTCTTCAATTTGGCATTAGAAAAAATTATCAGAGATTCAGGAATCAATACCAGAGGACATATCTTTCATAAGTCTGTCCAAATTTTCGCTTTTGCCGATGACATTGACATCATAGCTCGAACACAATCTGACTTAAAGCAAGCCTTTCTATCCATGGAAAAAGAGGCAGAAAAAATGCATCTCACTATTAACCAGGAGAAAACCAAGTACATGCAATGCACCAAAATAACTGATTCTACAACTCACTTGCAAATTGGTGAATACAAGTTTGAAAAAGTAAACAGTTTTGTTTATCTTGGTTCTGAAGTCAACGTTAATGGCAATATCGCACCCGAAATACAAAGAAGAATCAATAGTGCAAGTAAATGTTTCTATGGATTAAAAAAATATTTAAACTCAAACCTACTAAAAAGAGATACTAAACTGTTAATTTATAAATGCTTGATCAGACCTATCCTAACATATGCCTCAGAAACTTGGACAACAACACAGAAAGATGAGAATTCCTTGGGAATCTTCGAACGTCGGATCCTAAGATCCATTTTTGGGGGCAAACAAGTTGATGGTACTTGGTACAGACGTTCAAACTCACAACTCTATCGGGCCCTTAGAGAGCCTGAAGTTGTCAAGTACGTAAAAATTCAAAGAATTAAATGGGCTGGTCACATCATTCGGATGAACAGAGAGCGTCCGACAAACATAATCTTTTCGGCTCAGCCCATCGGATCAAGGCCCAGAGGTCGACCAAAGCTGAGATGGGCCGACTGCGTGGAAAGAGACTTTTCAGTCTTAAAAGTCTCAAACTGGAAGACAACTGCCAGGCAGAGACAGGCCTGGAGGAAGTTGATTGAGAAGGCCAGGGCCCACCCGGGGCTGTCGTGCCATTGAGGAAGGAAGGAAGGAATATGATTTAGTTCACTTCATTTTTAAAAGTCGTCTAAGGATATTATCAAGCGTAATGTTTATAATTTAGCAATGATCACTAATGTGTTTTTGTCTCTCTGAAATTTACCTAAGCCACAAATATTTTCGGCCCAATTTAATTTTTGACTGAAACTTAAAAAAAATTAGTAAAATAATTATGCTTTTTGTTTTCTTTTAAGAAGCCTTTTAACTTGTCTTTAATATGAGATAGCTTATTTACATCACAGATAAAAAAAAAAATAATGAAGCTGTGGAAAATTTAAAATAAATAAATCGTTTTTTATTTAAATATATCAAGAACACTGATACATTTTATTTTAAAAAAAAAACATTTTAATGCATCTCCTAACATTGTTTATAAATGTTTTAATTTTTTTTTTTTTTTTTTTTTTTTTTTTTGTCGCGAAACACCGTTTTTGCTACCAGTGTGTTCCGACGTGCGAACGAACCACCACCAGGTACCATAATCAAATCTTAAGAGTCTTCCTTCGATAATGCTCGATTTTATGTTGAATTTATCAGATTCACTTTCTCGAGTTTATTAGCTCTTAATAAACTTCTTAAATGAGGTATCTTTCGACCAAGCAATACCTTTCAAAAAAAAAAAAAAAAAAAGATGGAAAATTCGTTTAAAATAACCGCACTAACATAACACTTTGCTTTATTAGATATGACACGTAATAATTTTTGAAGCCTTTTTTCTTTTGTCTAAAAACATTTAGCAATCAAATTATGAAACACTAGCACTGTTTTTCGAGTTGAAAAGGTTTCATTAGTTACAGAGTGCCTTTACACTTCGGTAGATTGTAGAAGATGGGAAAACGTGACATCAATAAAGCTGAAAGGTCATCGATATAAGTTTCGGTTGTTTTATGGAAAATTTTGACGTATTTAATCACAGTTACTTTCCATTTGTTCTCATGGTATTTCAATACTGCCCTTATATAGGGCCAATATTAAAGAATCTATACATCCCAATATTGCAACTGTATATGACCAATATTAAAGAATCTATACATCCCAATATTGCAACTGTATATGACCAATATTAAAGAATCTATACATCCCAATATTGCAACTGTATAGGACCAATATTAAAGAATCTATACATCCCAATATTGCAACTGTATAGGACCAATGTTAAAGAATCTATACATCCCAATATTGGTTCCTTGGTGCATGTTCATTGGGTCAACTTTGAGCCCAACTAGGGTCAAGGTAAAATTGTTGGTATTGATTTATTGTGATTTAATATATATGTATATATTCCGATAGGCCCCTCCGCGGGAACATTGGAACGGCCGGTTGTTGGGTTATTACGTGGGCCACAAGCGTCACCAATCTATGGAACCGTTTGCCTATCACACAGTGCCGGCTGGAAGGTCCACCCACGCTGACTACAGGCTGACCAGACTTCAAAAAGCCACCCGATACTCGGTGGTTGTGAAAGCTTTCAATTCTGTGGGATCAGGTCCTGAATCTCACGAACTGCTTGTCGAGACATCTGACAAAGGTAAAGAATCATATCTTCTCCCATCTAAACTGTTTTTCTGAGTTAAAATGTGAACACTTGAATAAAATTGTGAGCCAAGAGGGCTCAGTGGTCAAGAGGTATAGTTCGTTCACCAGGAGTCTGCACTTGGATCCACCTCCTCGGACGCAGAATTCCAGCGCGGAAGCAGGAAAAGGAACATCATCGACGTCTTTTTCAGACACTTACTTCGCTTTATCATCTGCTATTATACCTTTCGTTTCTCTAGCTAATTAAATATATTTTAAATTTAAAAACTGCTGTTTTCCCAGCAAAATGTCTCAAAAAGGACAAACTATTCTCTCAAAAGAGAGAAATATCATAAGAAATGGAGCTAAATATCATTAAATTAATGAACTATTTTATGCTTAAAAATGCAGATAAAGTTTCGAATCGCATTTATTCTGCGAAAAATATTTTGTCTGCGTCAAATATGTCGATAAAATCAGTCTTTCTCCAGTGTTTGTGAAAGAAATTAAAAATTCAAATTAACTTTTTGACTTTTTAGACTTTAGTCATACTTTAGATTAACAACTATAATTGCTGAAATCGGGGATTGTTTTGAAGCAACGAAGTTTGCATTTCTAATAGTTTCTATTACATTTTGGAAAGAAGATTAATTTGTCACAGGTATGGTACAGGAAACTATTAATGCCTGTAGCATCAGGTCACTGACTTGCATTTTAATAATTTTCACCCTTTTCACTTTTATAGTTCGGTGTTTTCTTTCATTTTTGCTCCTATGTTATAAATCTACTTCGCTGCTTGGCGACTAGCAGGTGTGGCGTAGATTTATAACATAGCAAAAATGAAAGAAAACGCCGACTAAAACAGGGAAAAGGAAAGAATAAAATTTACTAAAATGCAAGTCAGTGACTCGATGTCACAGCCTACATGAGTTTTGTTTTGTATTTCAAGTTTCTTTTATTTAATAATGGTATATGAGACATGGTAATTCTTTTCAAAATCGGCTTAACTGGTGATCATATACTACGGTATTTTATATGAAGAGAGCTTTATGACTCCAACGGCATTGATTAGCATGAACGTGATATCATTTTAGTACTCTCGTATTAGTTAGTACGTATACGCTATCTATAGTGCGTACACTATCGAAGCCCGTGCCTCTTTAGCCAATCCCATCCTTTTACATGTTTTACATAGCCAATCCCATCCTTTTACATTGCATAATGTGTTTCAAGGAATGCGTGGGGAGAGTAGTTATCGCCCATGCCAATTTTCATCAATCAAAAGGTACCTTAAGATTGAATCGAATTAGCATGTCTTATATGCTAGTAAATTAGTGTTTAATAATTTTAGTGGTAGTTACGCCACAATACTCCCTCACCAGAATTTTATCAGAGATAGAATTCGATGAACAGATATCACTAGTTGCCGTATTTGCGAAAGACCGGGAAAGCTATATTAAATTAACCGAATTTTGAGAGCTTGTGGTGAGAGCTGTATTGAGTTCACTGAGTTTTGAGCGTTTGTCGTCAGAGCTGTATTATGTTCACAGTTGTGTGTGTAGTTCCTTCCTGTGTTGCTATTAGCAGCCGAGTGTGTGCGGGATCCCGTTTTGTGTAAATGAGACTGAGAAGCAACAGAGCTAGGAAGATGACGCAGTTACAAAGTCAACTTTTCAATGTGTACTGTCAACTTTTCAATGTGTACCAAAGTAGCACGTCAGCAGGTCACCAATGTGGGAAAAGGATCTTTCGACAATGTTAACCTTCATCTATCGAAAGGTACCTCAAGATTGAATCGAGTTTGCATGTCTTATATACTAATGAATTGATGTTTGATAATCGTAGTGGTAGTTAAGCCGCAATACACCTCCACCAGAAGGTTTAATCAGGAATGGAACTCGATAAACGGATACCACTAGTTGCCATATTTGTGAAAGACGGGGCCAACTGTATTAAGTTCACCGGACTTTAAGCACTTGTGGGGAGAGCTGCATTAAGTTCACCGAGTTTTAAACGTCTCTCGTGAGAGCTGGCTGTATTAAATTCACGGTTTTGTGTTCTTTCTTCTGTGCTGCTATTAGCAGTTGAGTGTGTACAGAATCCCGTTCTGTGTAAATGAGACTGAGAAGCAACAGCACGAGGACGATGACACAGTAACAAATAGCAAGTTAACTTTTCAATGTGTGCCATCCATCGAAGTAGGCGTGTTCATAGCACGTCCGTAGGTTACCAATATGGAAGAGTAGAAATCGACAATGCCAACCTTCATCTATCAAAAGGTACCCCAAGATTGAGTAGAGTTACCATGTCTTATATACTAGTGAATAGATGTTTAATAATTGTAATGGTAGTTAAGCCACAAATGTATGATATTATTTGTATATACAGACAGCCTGAAACCCCCTCACCTGTACGTGTCTGAAACAAGTGACACCGCTGCTCTATTAGAATGGGAACATCCCAGAGACCTGCCAGAAAATGTTTTCACACGTAAGTTTTACTTTTTTTTTTCTTTCGTTTTTTTACACACTTATACAGCAATTTACTTTTTTATAAGTAATCTAAGAAAAAAAAGAGAGAGTTCAGGTAAAGCTTTAATTACTGAAATGCATTGTGATAATTTGCTTAGTAACTGGTACTGCATTGTGATAGTAACTGAAGTAAGATGCATTTTCGAAGCTCTGAGAAAATACAAAAAAAGCAGCAGTTCAAGTGCCTTACACTAAAAAGCTACAACTGTATATGTTGCCGTGAATAACCAAAATCAAGAGAATGTCGACTTTCACTGGTGAATGTCAACAATCACATTGTCCCTGTGGTGAATGTCCGAAATATTTGTTATATCCGATTTGATATTAATTTATTCGTTGATATTATCCTTCAAATTCGATGTTTTAATATCACTGAGAATAGATTAGGAGAAACATCAGTTTTCGGAATACCTGTTAAATGCATACCGGGCAGTGGCACTTGACCTTAAAAAAGCAATGTCGGGCATACCGGGCAAAAATATGTCGGGCAGTGGCACTTAACTAGACCTAGTATATATTTCGGACATTTACCAAAGTGACTGTTTGATTGTCAACATTCACCGGTGGAAGTCAACAACCAATCATTTCTGTCATGAAGAACACGTGACACGTGACCCACATGCCGTGAGGAATTATCTGGACTTTAGAACGGACTAATAACTTAGATATTTTAAAAAAATTTATTAAACTTTACGTCATTTTTCCATGAAAAATTTTGAAAATCAGTTTTTGCAAATTTTTATGAGCCCAGTTAATGTAGCTGTGGAATAAGTCTTAAAATGTTAAAAAATTAGACCTCGAATGATTTTCATTTTTACTAAAATGTGGATATTGACGTTTTGCGCTATTTTTTCTGTTCTTATTTATTTCAAAATAAGCATAAAGAGCTCTGGTTACAGATAAGCTATACTTGACCTATCAGTCATAAGTCAACTGTTGCTTTACTCACAGCAGTTATGAAAATAGCATGTTATTAGGGAAAAAAAAGCTTCACAAAAACATTTCAAGAAAAATAAATTCATAAAAATACCGACAATACCATTTTTCGTGAATTCATTGCAAGAATTCCCTCCCTAAATAAACACAATCTTGTTTACCTCCTTGTAATGAATCAGGTCGTTATAGAGTGTTCAACAATTCACTCTAGAGAGAAGTTACATCTCAGTAACGTAATTTATAAGAGTTTGTTTTTCCCATTTTCCTCATTTTTAGAACATATCAATTGTTCGTCTTTTCGATTTTCGCTGAGAAACCACACTGAGAAAAAAAAAAGTATGGTCACAACTACTAGAATATGGTAAAATTTACCATGTTTCTGGTAATAGCGCTCCTATAAAATGCGTCTTATTTTACTTTAATTAAAAGTCATATTTTAACGTACACTGACTAAAACATTTGTAACCTACATGCCATCTTCTTTAACCTCTGTTTAACGAAATTCGCTCTATAGTGAATTTAAAAGGAAAAGATTACGGAGGGGACATAATGCATCCATTAAATATTTATTAATGACTTGTTTTCCAGTGGCGCCATCTATGGCCAAGAATTCGACTTCTGCTACATACATACGTCACAGCCCGTTTTACTGGGAAGACACATTCACACACCATCCATCGCAATTTTGAGCTGACAAGGGTACGATTTATCTCCGATCCAGTACCCCTAGAGGTGTTGATTTGTTATGGGAACTTAGAAGACTTTGTGAACTCAACAGATTTAGCGTACACCAATCAGTATTTTGTTTTCGGTCGGCGGGGCTCGAACTCACGACTTCTTAGACATAGGCCCAACACCCTACATTCCAGGCTATCCCGACCCAGTCTAACCCAGTGAGACTTAAGAAATTGTTTCCTTTTATTGTTGATGATAGTATTCTTTCATGCATGCTTGGTCTTGGAAAATTAATCTGGACTCCACTTCAACTCTCATAGAACAACTTTAAGAGCTTCTGAACTCTTCATATTATAATAGCTTTAATTCAAACACTAACAGTTTTATTCTATTTCCACAACGTAGAAAGCCCTACGTCACAAGATCAAGTTTTGCATTAAATAAAGAAAACAGATTTCAGTAATGGTCATAGAGCCAACATAAATTTCAATATCACTGTCTACATTTCTAATTTGTAATATATACATATATACATGTAATATTGTATATTGAGTATATATGTAATATATATATATATATATATATATATATATATATATATATATATATATATATATATATGTAATATTATGTATGTAATATTGTATCCTGAGCTATATCCCTCTTGACGCTTTAATGTTAATTTTACAATTTACTTTTTACACTTTTGATTCACATTTTACACTTAACCTTTTGTGAGTGAAGTGCTTCATTTATTTCTTATTTAGCCTAAAGATATGTTTGCTAACTGCAATAAGTTTAAAAAGTGCCGGCCTGTTTAGGAAATGCAAAAGACCTTTTTAATGAATCGGGTGCAATTCAAAATGACGGCTCTTAGCAAAGTCGGATTGTATATTGTGTTTTTAGAGAGTCGTTGTGGCTCAGAGGATGGAGCTCTCTCCACCCAATGAGGTGCGCCGGGTTCGAATCTCAGCGATGACTGATCGATACGAATTCCTCACCCGGGTATTACCGACCTCATTGCTGACGTAAAATGTCCTCAGTGGTTGACGGATCATGGGTTAGTTCGTTAGTTAGTTAGTAATCGTGATTTTCCTCTCCATGTAAAGCAAATGCGGGTTAGTTTTATCAAACAGTCCTCCACGAAGACAAATTTCTTCCAATACTTGATCCTGGACTTCCCTTATCATCTGGATCGGGTTCAGAATTTCAAGACTACCGAGTTGAACATCGGTGTTTGTAAACTCAAAAGATTGGTTCGGTTATTTAACGCCGGTTATAAAATAAAATATAAAATGTTTTTTCAGAATGTGTTTCCTTTTTTATCGAATGAATTTAAGACATTGTGATTTTTTTTTCTTCTCAACCATAGATTATATGGTCTACTATAGACCTGGATCAGAAGGCAACTGGCACAGTGTGCACGTTCCTTCGAAAGATAAGAAGTTCAAGCTGACCTCTTTGGAGAGCGGCACCAAATACCAGGTCTATCTGACCGCTTACAGCGAATCGGGGGTGTCGGATCCATCTGATACACTCACGCTTCTAACAGAAGGTATTCATTTTCTCACTTTTATTCTCTTTTTCTACTATAATAACCACAAATGTATTTTTATTATGTTACCGTCAAAGTGTATAATTAAGTTGTTGTTGTCGGCCATTAAGGCAGAAGGGATACGATTGTTCTTGTTTTCCAATGGCGCCATCTATCTAGAATGAGACCTCTGCCACACCCATACGTCACACCTGTTTACAGGGTGGACTTACATCCATTCATTCATCCACAGATCGTAATTTCGACCTGAACCAGCGAACGATCAATCTCCAATTCAGTACCCCCAAAGGTATAATTTGTTATGGAAACATGGCTGACTTTGTAACCCGACAGATTTAATGTGCACCCGTCACCATTTACTGCCCAGGGAGTCTTCGGCCGGCTGGATTGAAACTCCCGTTCCCACGAACGGGAGTCCAGCGCCCTGGCAACCAGGCTATCCCAGTCCGTATAGTTTAGTTATTTCATAGTATTTCATGAAATATCCAGACAAGTCAGTTAAAATACACTGTCAGAATTTTCTATCTAAAATTATGGTAAAATAACCGGAAGTAGTATGTCTATCCGATTTACCGTAAAATTTACGGAAAAAATATTTTTTTCCTTTGCGATTTTGAAACCATTTATAACTAAAATGGTTTTAAGACCATGAATTCAAAACTTATGGGATTTTTAACCACTTACAACTAGAATGGCTTCAAACATGGCTAGGATTTTCGTTGGGTAATGAGCATTAGAGAGTGCAGGACACTGGAAATTCTTCATGGGCATGAAGGATTCTTTTGAGTTGAAAGGAATGGAGGAAATATTGTTGTATCAACGCTGGAACTCGAACCCCAGTTCTATCGATCATGAGACTCTCCGATTAGCCTTCTCGGCTATAATATGCATCCATTTACAAGGCACTAAGTGGCTTCATGAGGTGGGCTTAGTTGCTACGATAAAATTCTGGTTGTTTGACCAATAATATGTGAAAGCAGTAAATAAACGATTTTTTTTCACAGTTAGCAGTTTGATTACCTTATTATTTATGGTGATTTGTCTGTTTTTTTTTTTTAATATGTGAAATAACAAAAAAATAAATTGTTATTTAACCATCTTTTCCGAGAAATTTCTAACAGTATATACAAAATTATTGAATTCTTCAATTTAACTAGATATTCTATGAAATAACTAATGATAGACCATTAAAGTGAAAAATAAGCAATTTCAAAATTATTTTATAAATTAATTGATCATAAATAGCTGAAATATCTCGAAAAATGCATTTTATCTCTATTGCGGATGATTAATTGATAAATAATAAGGAAAAACAGATGATATAATGTTTTATTGCTCCTATCAATAATTACGTCAAAAAGCAACCGAATTAGTGTACACACATCATTACAAAGCATCTATAAGCGATTCAGATAACTAAAATGCAGCTAGAAACCGGTTCTAAGAAATTTGCGAGTGCCGTATTTCATTCTTTAACGATCAAGTAATCGTTATTCTACAGAATACCTATTGTTATTCCATGAAATAACCTATTTATTCTATGAAATAACGGATGCACTTTAACGGTAACAAATAGATTCATTACATCATATGACAAAGTGTTCATAACCACGAAATTCTTTGCATGGACATTTCAAACACTTTTGCTTTTCACTATAAATTGAGATGTCATTTTTCAGTATGCACTGAGAGTAAGGTAGCATTTACCGTGGCTCTATGAAAACATCAATAAGTTCTGTAATGATTTTGATAAAGCTTTAGTATTGATTTGTGTAAAATTAACAATAAAATATGGTTTTATAATGTGCGATAAAAATCTAGATTGAATTGGTCTTTTGTTTAGATAAAAAAAAAAACAAGTTTGAAACAAAACATTATACATTTGACTTGAATGAATTAAAAGTTGAAAAGTTACTTGTTTAAAGGTCCGCGTTTTATTGTTATTATTCAAGCAAATTTCATTCATTTGTGTAAAAGGTTTGGTACTTATTTTGGCTACAATTATTGATTATCTATAGCATTTTTTTCCCCTATTTTTTAAACTTTGATCATTTAAGAGGATGATTATATAATTTATCCCATATATGTTCATTATTGAACTAATCCATATAAGGAGTGTTCAAAAAAAATATCATTAAATAGCTTTTTATCCATTATCTCTTATTTTATTTAATTTTTTTTAAGTAATTACTAAAAACTTTATACAGTGATACCTTTTTCTTCTTTTATTTTTGGCATACTACACAGAGTGCCAAATACCCTTAAGAACTACTTTGTTTATAGCTTAAAAGACAGTGTAGAAAAAACAAATAAATAAATTGAATGTTTTTTTTTTCCTTCTAGAGAACATTAAACCTTTGCTTCGTAATTTATGCAATCTAGTGATGACATTCACCGCAGATTGCGATGGCTGTCGTAAGTGGAAAGAGAAAAGGCAGGAAATACTTATAAATTGCTTACGTCATTTTGTCTAGCGAATTCCTTTCCAGGGAGAACTTGATTACAGTCAGGTTAAAGGGTTACTGGGGAACTCTGAAATCACTAGATATATATATATATATATATATATATATATATATATATATATATATATATATATATATATATATATATATATAAGAATTCGATTAGCTGTAAATTTAGTTTCACAGTTCAAAAAGTGCATTTATAAAATGTGAGTGGGCTAAAGTCCCCTCTACCCCCACCGGTTTCGCAGTCCCTGAAACCAAGTACAAATGATTGTATATATTTAAAAAAAAGAAATTGGAATATCTATTAAATTAATTTGTAATGGAATTAATTTTCTATCTCGAGGTGGCGTGTCCTATGAAATATTTCTTAAACCTCCATTGTGGTCATCCAATCACGGCCATGAAAATAAACTGCAACCGTTTTGCTTTAGCCCAGATTAAAAATAAAATCCTTAGAATCGGAAATTATTTATTATTTCTACACTGTAAGCTATAAGTTAAGTTGTAATTAAGGGCATTTGACAATCTGTGCAGTAAGCCAAAAATAAAATTTTTTAAAAAATAGGAAAAAGGTATCAAGATATAAAGCTTTTGGTTATTATTTTTTTTAAAAAATATTGAATAAAATAAAAGATAACGGATTAAAAGTTATAAAACAATGACATTTTGTTGCACAATCTTTAATATAGATTGGTTCAATGAATGAACAAAAATGCGATAAATTATATAATTATCCTCTTAAATGATCAAAGTTTGTAAAAATGGAAGGAAAAAAAATGCTATGTATATTAATCAAGAATACTAGTCAAAATAAGTACCAAATTTTCTACACATATGAATGAACTTAATTTTAACTAGTTTATTTAAGAACTTAATTTTAACTTTAACTAATTTTTGTATTTAATAATTTCTGAAACAGAAAAAATATGTATTTTTAGAAATAAGGTTATGTAAAGAGGATGTATTCTAAATAACAGCGCAATTTTTAAACGAGTTTAAATACGATAGACATCTTTATCAGCATCAATATTATTTATTATATTAAAATAATTATTTATTTTGCCAAAATAGGGGATATATTGCCAAAAAAGACATCCCTGATTTTGTATGTGTTTTTGCATTTCATTGACCTGACCTTGTACTAATATCTTTCTTTCAGGCAAGGCACTAACGCCATCTATCGTTAGTCATCATGGTGACACGCCATATTTTCTAAAACTACACTTCATAGTACCAGTAGCGGCATCTATCGTCATTATAGTTATAGTAATTGTAGTAGCCTGGGTTTGGGTAAAGAAAGCTCAATTTAGAGATGAAAGAGAAGCAGGTATTTTACAAATACTTAATTTATTAAAATATTAAAAAGAAATTAATTTTTTTAAAAAATTAAGATGGAGTGTTTATTTTATACCTATGAATTATTTTTGTTATACAACTTAAGGAATTTTTATTATAATAATTATAAGTTTTAATTTAATCGCAAAGCGCACATTTTGCTGCAAAATATTTAAAAATTTTGATCAAAACGAAATGTAAAAAATATTTATGAAATTTACGACGCTTTTATTTTGTGTGGAAAAAAAATTTTACATTAAAAATTTCTTAAATATTTTATTTTCTCTACAATAACATTTTCTTTACTATTTTTTTAATATCTTTCAAATTTTATAAAAAAAAAAATTTTAAAAATAAGTCTTTTTGGTGTTTTTTTTTGTTGACAACGTTTTAAATAATTTTTTTTAACGAAATTTTGCCTTATAGCATGGCATGGTATACTTTTTTAAAATACATATTTTCTAATTTTTAGAAATATATTAATTTTTTAAAAAATATTTTATAAAAAAAAAATTTTTTCATTAGTTTTGAGAAGTATTCATCTTATTTGTAAATTTATCTTTAATTATTTTAATGAAATCAAAGAGAAAGAGTATCTATTGCTAACAATATCTATCTTTTAGAATAAGAATTTCATATTGAAGTATTGTTTGTAAAATTATTTTTGTTTTTTTTTCTGTTGCATTTTATGTGTGTATTAGTTTGAAAAATTTCAGTCATGTAATCCTTCACACTCAAGTAAAACTTTCAATCAAGTAATACCTTTGGGACATTGTTTAGTTTCATTACATTTTTCAAATAATTTCTAACAAAGTTTTAATTTTTAAAAATAAAAAATAAAAGATCTCACATAGACTTGTATCGATTTTGATTTTCTACAATACAAATAGATATGGTATAAATATTTATACCAACCAACCAATTATTTTGTGTCAATGTTACCTCTAAAGTGTATAATCTGCAAAATAACTGTATAATTTGCATATTACCTACGAGGCACTTGTTAAAGCGGAAATCTTTGTTAAAACATTAGCAACATTTTCTTATGCTGTAATTGATACACACTGGGGGTTCCGTGTTCGGCTGACCACCTGACCGGGACATCTGCTCCTGCACCCCAGAGCCCAAGGTCAAGAAAACTGAGATGGGCCCAGTAGGGCTTGGCCCTCTACAGGCTGTCCCGCCACTGAGTTTAGTTTAAATTGATATAATGTTAATTATTTATTTTCTGCTCTCTAAAAAAATCAAGTTACTACAATTGTTGATAGAGAGCAGTAATGGTATAATGTTCGCCCTCTAATGAGGCAACCAAGATTCGAATCCCAGCAATGACTGGTCAATAGGAATTTCACATCCGGCTTGCATCGACCACAATGCTCACGTAAAATATCCTCAGTGGTAGACGGATCACGGGTTAGAGTCCCCTTGCTGTCAGGCTAACCATAAGAGGTTTTCGTGACTTTCCTCTCCGTGTGACGCAAATGCGAGTTAGTTCCATCATAATGTCCTCCACGAATGCAAATTTCACTCTATACTTGATACAGGAGTTCCCCTATCTTCTGGATTGGGCTCAAAATTACAAGGCTACGGAGTTTAACATTAGTCGTAAACCCCAAAAAAAATTGGGTTGGCTGTTCAAAGACAGCTATAAAATATAAAAAATTGTTGATAGAATCAGTTATCAATCGCATTTAAAAGCTATAATGCAAAGAATTAAACGGTTTGAAATGATATTACAGTTAAAGAAATTAACATAATGTCCTCCTGGGTAATTTATTTGTTTTTCATAATTTGAAGATTCAAGTCAATAAATACTATCACACAATCACCATATTAATAGATAGAATGAAAGAAACAAACTTATGAAATTTGTTCATAGGGAAAGTTTTAATGTATATATTACCAAGATAAATTAGGGAAAGCTCTTGATTCTGCACTTTAATGGTTTAACCTAATCAGTCTGTTAGTAATATGCATATTATGACTTTCGAGCTTTAGTGGTCGCGTACATATTTGACTTGATCTCGAATTTAATCTGTGATATTGGTTATTGAATATTTATTTAGGAATTTTTCACCTGGATCTCATTAACTTCTTTATATTATTTACTGTAAATATAGATGAAAGCATGATTATCAGAAGTAATTAAAAATACTTTTCAATGTATCAGAAAAATAAAAAGAAATTCATGAATCATATTCATGAATAAATTTACCTAAGTTAAGAAAGAAAATTAGCAAGTATTATGCAGAATTTTAGCAGAGTAAAGAATTTTCCTTTTTATGACTTACATTGTTATATAGGTGTTATATATTGTTATTATTATTGCATAGTTATTCTTAATCTATATACACTGTTATTTATTACATATTGTTATATTATTGAGTTTGTATATTGGTTTCTTGTCTCTATCTCTTCAAAGAATAGTGTCAGTGACGGGTGAGCGAATTAATTTACATGCACTGAAAAATGAGAAATTTCGTGTAATATATATATATATATATATATATATATATATATATATATATATATATATATATATATATATATATATATATATATATATATATATATAAAAAAGAATTAAATTTTATTCAAAAAACCGGAAGAAAAAAAAAGATATAATCTTTTCTTCAGCTCACACGATTATATCCGCAAAACAGAGTGCTTTCTGATATTGTATCAATAAAGCCAAAGCAAAATATATTAATGCAATAATGTGAGGAGCACTCAAAAAAATTTTTATAAAAATAACAATGAGTAAAATAGATCACAAAAAGTAAAAATAACATGTAAAAACAGAAAATAAAATGAAATAGAAGGAAAAACATTAAAAAGGGGGCTATAAAGCGAGTAGCAAAATCAGATCAACTTACATCAACTTACATACTATTGTATTAATATATTTTGCTTTGGCTTTATTGATACAATATCAGAAAGCCCTCTGTTTTGCGGATATGATCGTGTGAGCCGAGGAAAAGATTATATCTTTTTTTTTCTTTTTATATATATATATATATATATATATATATATATATATATATATATATATATATATATATATATATATATATATATATATATATATATATATATATATATATACTATTTTTTGTTATTTTTTTACTTATTATTCCCCCCCCCCTTTCTTTTTATATGTCTATAATTTTTCTTTGTTTCATTCTTCATTTTGAACTTATCTAATGAGTTCTGTTTACTTGCAGCTTAAGCGCAATAAATGAAATTCATTGTTTTTCTTAACTTTCTTCGTGTTTTCTTGTATTTATTTATGTATGTATATATATATATATATAAAATGTTCACTTAGGTTCATAATGACGTTTTAGCTGACGTCACACTAGCGATAAGATCAATTTGCATTTTCCATTGAAATTTCGTTGTTGTTGATAATTTACGTCGCACTAGAGCTGCACAATGGGCTATTGGCGACGGTCTGGGAAACATCCCGGAGGATGATCCGAAGACATGCCATCACAATTTTGATCCTCTGCGGAGGGGATGGCACCCCCGCTTCGGTAGCCCGACGACCTGCGCTTAAAATTTCGTGACTCAGATTTTAGCTGATCATACAAGAAGTTGCGAAAAGAAACCTTATAATTACCTAGAGTTAAGATTATTTTCAACTTGATACTAACTTTATGAAAGGATGCTTTGAAACCTTAAGTCAACCTCGATTTAAGTTTTTTATATAAAAGGTTGTTTTTTTGACTTTGAGTTTGATGAGTTGATTTTAACTTTGAGTTTGTTTAAGTTGAGTTTTTTAACTTTGAATTTGTTTCTTTTGTAGCTCGGGTGTCTTTGTACGCCGAAGCCTACTATACTTTGCCCCACAAGACTGCCTATTTCCCTCCTCAAAATGCCGGTGGATCAGGTGTAACGGTTGCTGGAGGTCCAGTTGTACCATCAGACGATGCTTATGACATACCGTGGGACATTCCTGTAGCAGCCAGGCCCAAGCAATAGAGGTATATTTAACTATTCCATAACAATTCTGTTAATGATTATACTTGTATTTTTCGAAATTTAACATTGTCCTAAAAAGTGACGTCAAAACAATAAATGCATTGTTTTGTTTTTTTTTCTTCTTTGCCATCACGTGTGTAAATGAAATGAGCTTTCACAAATTTTGAATACCGTTCTCCTAAATGAACATCATTATAGGAGATACCATAATAACCCCTTCACTATTAATCCTATTCACTTTAAACATGAAGTGACCATTTCTATAACTAGTGTATAGTTTGTCTAAAATAAGAACTTCTCCAGACATTCGTCTGGAGCTGTGGCGGTGACTATGGTAACGAGGTATGACTTTTTTAAATAGGGGTGCAGGGTCACTGTTTTGGAGTGGTTTCTGCTCGGGTCGGCGAGAGACAGGAATATCTTTCTTCGGTCTATTGTGTTAGTCCGAAATTGAAGCTACCCTCCCTAAAGTGCACCATTCTTGTTTCCATAGCACCAGATCGCCTCAGACTTTGCGGCGGGAGGAGTTCTCAGCTTAGACACACTATAGTTTGAATTGCTACAAGCTATGTTTAGATTGCCGTTCAAATAAAAAGAAAAACGGCGATATTTTACCGTCTTTGAATAAGAATTTTCAGATCAATAGATTTCTTGTTTTCTGGATGGATAATTTTACTTTCGACAGTCGTTTCAAACAATTATTTTATTTTCGTTTTATAGTTTAAATTTTTCCGTTATAATCTTTCATTAATGATTCTTTCGAGTACTTCTCTAACGAATACTTCATTATAATTTTTACTACTTGTCATCTAGTTTTTAATGGGGAACCATGGAGGTTTAGGGGACAGAGTACTCCCCGCTCAATCCCAGGTCCAGGTTTCGTGCATGATAAATAATAATTTATTTTGTGAAATAAAATATTATTTTTCATGCACGAATCTTTTTTGCGACTCAATGAGTGTAATTTAAGCATATTTCCATGATAATAATACCACGTTTTATAAAATTTCTAAGTTTCCATAAAACGGGTCAATCTTATGTTTAGTAATTTATATGTTAAGTTCACAATATTATAGTATTGACATGAATGGTTTCAAATGAAAATCGAAAATTGGCAATCAATTTAAAAGATACAAACATAGTTTTTTCCTCATCATTCATCTTTTACATTTTTTCTTTGGTGTCTGATTTTCTGCAAACATAATTATATTATTTTTCTTTTATAGGTATTTAAGTGCAATCATCGAACAAAACGAAAAAAAAAAACTTATTATACTACTTATGAAAATGCATTTTCTACTATTTTGTAAGGAATTATTAGTGAGTGAAGTGTTCGTGCATTTTGGTGTCATTATTTTTAGCGTCAATTTTTCCCATTTGTGCATTTAAAGAAGAAGAAGAAGAGTTGTACATATTTGTAAATGTTTCATTTCATTCATGTGATTGTCTCTACTTACTGCATTCATTTTTCTTTTGTAAGAAATGCTTCTTCTCAAATAAATGTTTGTATTCGTATTATAAGCTTCTTTGTAACCATTTTTTTCCCACGGATTATGACTGGGCAATATTTTCGATATCTGAGACGGAAAATTAACCCTCTATAAAAAAAACAAGCCGTTAAAAAGGGGCTGCGAGTTTTTTTAAGTGAAAAACAATAGTTATTTTTATATGCAGGATTTGTCAAGAAATACCTGAAAAATTACAAAAAAAATAATGAGTTGCAATGTTTTGAAGCATAAAATCTTTTATTTTTTTTTGTCACTTAACATATCTGCAAGAACAGAAAAAATAAAATTGTTTAGTAATTTATTTCAAACTTAATGATCCCAACAATATGAACATGAGACGAAATGTTTTTCTGGACGCACTATCTACAACTATCTTTAAATGTTCTGGTAGCGCAGTGGACACGGTTCCCAGTAGAACAACGAAGCCAAGCATCTCTGGCTGCGGCGAGTGTGCGGGTTGGTGACCACTTTCATCACGCTGCGTAGGGACCGAGAGTGCGTGGTATCAGTCCTCGTTAAACTGTTCAACCGTAAAGTGCTATAGTGGCGTCACTTCTGCATCGATCTTCACAGCATAAATGCTGTGACGTGGATTTGATATTTGGTCTTCGCGTATTATTTTTCAAGCAGCTGTAAATAAATGTTTTCTTTGGATATTTACATGAGTCTTATTTCCTGAACCCAGAATATTTCCAGAATTTGTGTCTAGATGAAACTACACTACCAAGGCAGGGGAGCCACCCCCCTCTGCAGAGGATCAAAATTGCAATGGGTATGTCTTCGGATCATCCTCAGGGATGTTTCCCAGACAGTCACCAATAGCCCTACCAATACTAATAAAGTACCTACCTACCGTATCTACAAAGGTGCTTGTACAATGTTTTAAATTCACTGATGCCCAACTTAAATGCATACAATAGAATCTTCGCAATAATGAATACAAAAATCAAATAAAAACTGAAATATAAGAAACGAAGCTTCAAGCTGCAATAAATGTTTCTAAATCATCAAGCTGCAATAAATGTTTCTAAATCATCAAGCTGCAATAAATGTTTCTAAATCATCAAGCTGCAATAAATGTTTCTAAATCATCAAGCTGCAATAAATGTTTCTAAATCATCAAGCTGCAATAAATGTTTCTAATAACGCTAAATCATCAAAACCTCTCATCCAAATGACAGTAGGCACCAAACTAACGAGAAGAGACAGCAAATCCTTCAACCTTGAATATGCAAAGCAGTTTTCGATGTTAAATTAAACAGAACAGCTGAGAAAATCCAATTCAATCCTGGCTTGCAGATATGAAAAGAGGCGCAGTGAGGGGTTAATACATGGCATTATTAATGCGATATTAGTAATTAATATTAATGCAATAATAACAAAGTGCATTGCATTGATTCTTTATTAATGCACCATCAGAAAGCAATAATTTTTGCGAAAATAAATGCGTGAGTTGAAAGAGGTTATATCTTATATACGAGACTAGCCTGGCTCACTTTGAAAAATTATCTTACATAACATATAAACTTTAAAGTTAACATGTTTAAATATTCTAATTTTTCAAGCCCTCCTACAACGTTTTAATTAGCTTCAAGCGATTAAAGTAGCCAAAATTTTTCACCGTCAAACTATTGCCCACGATTTTGCTCATGCGGTAGTACTTCGGTTAAAAAATTTTCTATTTTCAAAAGAGATGACTTTGACAAAGTCAAAGTTCTTCATGTATTGAATTTTATAAAATAATTTAAAATCTATACGGAAGTCACTAAATCGTCCAAGCCACCTTATTAGACATGTTTATCTCTAATCAAAGTATGAAAATAGAATTAAACAAAAATTAACAACAAAATTTAATTTAAAAATAGTAAATCAAAATGGAAAAGCTCTAAAAAGCAGATACAGCCAAAATTGTCTTAATTAAACTATATAAATAAAAATGGGAGAATTGAAATACAAGCAAAATGTCTAAATCTAAAGATATGCATGTTAACATGCATGTGTTTTTCATAGATTGATCTTATATATTGGATGATATTTTGGCCAGGTTTGGTTTTATTTTCTATGTAAATTTTTTTTATTTGATAAAAAAGACCCTCTAATTTTTCACCCCCTGTGCAGTCTAACTACTTCGATATATCATTCTTTGGGTAAAAGATCCTTGGGTATCTTATAAATGCATAGTTTCAACTGCAGATGGCAGCACCACTAAAATATAAAAGAGCTCTATGAATTCCTGGTTTACTTAATGTAATACTAAACATGAAATTCTTCATAAACTTAAAAAATGGGGACGAAATTACGAACTCTACCGTGACAAATCACATTGAAAACAGTTATATTACTTCATTTAATTTCGAGTAGCTAAAAAATTTTAATCAATCTGATGCCTTTTTGCAAAATGTGCACGCATGCTTCCGCTCTATTGCTATCGGGGGAAAAAAAAGTATGGTAACAACTGAATCGTTATAATTTTGTTATTTTTATGATAGTGATATTTAGGTCTTCTTCATCTTATTCAAGATAAATTTTGCATAATAAGAATGCTCCTATAGTTCAATGCTAGCGTAAATTATCCTCAGTGGTACACGGATCGTGGATTAGAATCCCTTTGCAATCGGGCTAACCATATTTTTTTCGTGGTTTTCCTCTCACTGTAACGCAAAAGCTGGTTAGTTCCATCAGAAAGACCTCCACTCAGTGCAGAATGACCCAGTAGTTACCTCGTCTTCTGGGTTGAGTTAAAATTGAGCTGCTACATACATTGACAGTCGTAAAACCCGAAAATGGGGGGGGAGGCTTAAATGAACAACAATCAGAAATTTGGTCATACAAACCTGTTTTCATAGTAGAGATAGGTGATAGTCTACTAAATTTTTATTGTATACATTTATATAAATAAATATTTTCTAAAATAGTCGAAGAAAAAAAAATCGCAGCGTTGTCATAGACATGGCTGATTTATTTCTATACGATACGACTTCTATAGATATAAGATTTTTTTTTCTTTTTTTAAATTCAATTTCGCAGGAACTATACCTCTGATTCCGTTCGTATTTTGCAATTTAAAATTACTTTCTTGTAATAAATGTGTGAATTTTTAATTCATTTTTCTTTTGCCACTATCAAAAAAAATAATAAAAACTAATAAACAACTATTTAAAATTATTTTTTGCATGGAAATTATCTTTGAATAAACAAATTTTATAATTGTGCGCAAAAGTTTTTCTCATTCGCTAAAAAAAAAATTTAAAAAATTCTAGCGACTCGGCGAAATACGCAATAACCCAATATTTTAAGGGTCAGAAATCCAAATCCGTCGAAAAAATGTTATTAAGTGAAAGTACGATTTTGTGTCTGATTTGAAATATCGTCTGAACTTATAAATTAGCATAACATAACAGAGTGCGCATATATGAGACAAAGTAAGCGCATGACGATAATTTTTACCCACGTAATGAAACCACGTGACTGTTGAGTGAAGTGACAGCATTTTCCCAGTCAGTGAAATAAATTCCAGGTTGATATTGTAAAGTCGAAAATCTTTAAATATGGTGATTTATTCCTCAGCCTTTGCTTGCAGAGAAAACATTTTTAAAGGAAGACCTTATATATTTCCTAGGTAAGTAGATTCCTCACTTTTTGGAATTACAATTGATTTATTTATTGTATAAATGAACTTTTAAAATTCTTCTTTTCCTTAAGACATCATATTAATCCCGATTGTCACATTTTTGAAGTCCACTAAATTTTTATTGGCCGGGAAATCCAGTTTTCCCTCATTCATTTCCATATTGTTTTGGTCCTCACTAGCATAAAAATAATAAAAGTATTGTTTTTCTATAAATATTTTTTTAGTTTGTTTTGATACACATATAATTTAATAGGGTGGTATTTTTTATTTTCAAATTTAGAGGATAACAATTGTAAAAAATGAGTGAAAACAATCCCACGGACAATGCGACGAATTTAAGGTTACGTCAAGGTACGTCTCTTGTGAATATCAATTGATTGTTAGGTTTTCTCTTTTGAAATTACATTATGACGCATTCACATACATTATTAATACAAATACATTTTCCATGGCGAGACGATGAGGCAACCACAAGCACTTCCACCAGTTCAAAAGGTCCACGAGGGAAAAATGCTCAATATTACCGTTATTATAGAGCACGGAGGCGAGCGGAACAGGAAAAAGAGTCGTTGAATAGAACTAGTGATCCTTCTACGACTGCTGATTCTTCTACAATTAACGTCGCAGGTTACGAAGTTTAACTTCTGCCGAGCGGAGGGACTCCACGCACTATTTTTTTTTTATTCCATAATCTGAATTTATGTTTTTAAATCTATTTAACATGTAAATATAAACGAATAAGAAAACAACTTAACCATAAAGTAATGATTATATAGAATTATTCATTATTAATATTCAGAATTATTCATTAGTATTCAGTATTAATTATTTTAATTTTACTTCTGAAATATAGTAGGCGAATTTTTGGCGACTTGATTGTTTCTTTCCATCTTCATTATTTACTTTGTGTATTTTTACTTTCGTTACTGTTTTCAAAAGAAAAAAACTCTTCTATATATTTTCATAATTTCAATTTTGTTCACAACACTTGCTCACAGAGAAGTATAGTTATGAACGAATAATTTAAAACAATTCGATAAAAAAAAGAATAAAGATTTCTAACACTTCATAAGTTCTTTAAGAAAATCATTTTGTCTTTTTTGTTTCCAATTGAAATCTTCCTTAAATGCAATAATGTGTGGAAAAAATCGGGAATACTAGCAAGGTATTAAAATTAGTTAACCGTGAATATGAATTATTAAATGCAATAACCGTGAATTATTAAATGTAATAATACGAGAAAGAAATCGAGAATACTATCAGAAGTAATGAAGTTTTTTACCGTGTCATAGCATTCGTAAGTTAAAATAAATCGCGATAGTTGAAAATAGGAAATCATTTATTATTAATGCGATACAGCATTTTTTTTTTTCTTTTAATTTTAAACTTTTTATTCAACTTCCTGACATCTTTTCTTGCAAATACTTTAAAAAATTCTCAATACCTGGAAATATATTCATGATTTTACAAGATGTTTTATTATTGTTTGCTATGTTGAATCAAAATTTGACGAAGTTTCTTTGGTTTTTTTAGATGATAATTAAAAATACTCCCTAAAATAAATTCTTATATTTATTTACCACAAGGATAATTAACAAATATTAAAACATAATTTAAAGAAAGCATAATTTGAATTCATTGTAATTTCTTTTTTGAAATATCTAAAGCATTATTAGATGGAATTATTATGAAAATAAATTTTGACAAAAGTTACGTATAATTAATTAATTAGGAAGTAGTTTTTTTTAATAATTTTAAAATTTTGAATTTTAATAGGAGAAACATAGATTTTTAACTTCAATCCAAAATATGGACATTTGTTTTGCGGTGCAAATTATGTGAAAAATACTGAAATTCCAAGCCATTTTTAAACTTAAAAATTAACTGTAGGCAGTTATCACATCATACGTTTAAACTGTTTTTAAAACCATTTAAAAATTTAAATTTTCTTATTTTTGTAAACATGTAGACAGGCCGGGATAGCCTGGTTGGTAGAATGTTGGGCTAATGTACAAGTTCGTGGGTTCGATGCTCACCGGCCGAAAGACTCCCCTTGTAGCAAATGGTAACTGGTACACGTTTAATCTGTCGGGTCACAAAATCCTCCATATTCCAATAACAACCATTCTCTATGGGTACTGAATTGGAAATTAATCGTTCTCTGGTTCAGTTCAAAATGCGATCTGTGGATGAATGAATGAATATAGGAATGGGTCAGCCCTATAAACGGGTTGTAAGGTGTGTGTGACTGAAGTCGTATTCTTGGCCATAGATGGCGCCACTGAAAAACAAGAAACCCACTCTCTGCCTCATGAAATTCCTTTCACCAAGCAGGCTTGCTGATATTGATATTGATTCGAAACAACACAGCAGAAATGTAGACAATTTCGCACAATTCATACATATAAAAAAATTGAAATTCCAAAATAAGTCTTAATCTAGCAAAATCACGTCGAAAAATGATTAACTACTTTATTGTTCCGCTAATCTTTTTTTTATTACCTATATATATAACCGTAGCTGAACAGACAACTCAATTTTTGGGTTTACGATAACTAATGCTCAACTACGTAGCCTTGTAATTTTGAACCCAATCCAGAAGACACGGGAACTCCTAAATCAAATATTGGGATAAATCTAGGACTTTTTGATGGAACTAACCGCATTTGCGTTACATGGAGAGGAAGACCACGAGTACCTCCCACGATTAGCCTGACAACAAGAGGACTCTAACCCATGCAACTGAGGATATTTCGCGTCAGTAATGTGGTCGATTCAAGCCTGATGCGGAATTTGTATTGACCAGCCATTGCCGGGATTCGAACCCGATTCACCTCATCGAAAGGTGAACGCTCTATTCCCTGAACCATCGTGGCTCTTCCGCTAATCTTAACGCTTCCGAAGCTTTTTTCCTCAATTGCCTGTAAAAAACACGAATCTACCAGAACTGATCTGAACTGACACGAGCACGCAACACTATTCTTTCTTCTCCAAAATCGCTGAATGAGAGGGAACACGCGACTGTTGCGACCTTGATGTTTGAAACAAAGAGAGATGGGGAAATACATAACAGCGGACTTGCTCTATTTGCATTTCAGCTCTATGGTCCTAGTACGTGCAGATCCGATCATCGAATCGAAAATTTTGAATTTTAATATTTGAAATTTTTCAAGAACTGTTCGACCAAATGCGTTCAATTTTTTATTTTAATATTTGAAATTTTTCAATTCAAAAATTTTATAATTAATATTTAATAAAACAAAAAGAATAGTATTGATTAAAACAATTGTATCATAGAGTTGTATAAATGAATTTTATAATTGCATGCAAAGAGGTTCGCTTAAAAAGTTTTTGAGATATTACACACGGCTATCTACCATATTTTTATAGTTGTTGTTGTCGTCGACCATTTATGCAAGGAGCATTTATGCATGATGCATTATGCGATTGTTCTTGTTTTCCAGTGGTGCCATCTGTCGCCTAGAATTAGACTTCTGCCACACACATACACCATATCCGTTTCTAGGGAAGACCCATACATACATGCATTCATTCAACCACAGATCCAATTTTGAGAGAACTAATTTTGACCTGAACAAGAGATCGATAAATGTCCAATTCAGTACCCCCAGAGGTATAGTTTGTTATGGGAACATGGAAGACATTGCGACCCGGCAGATTTACCGTGCACCAGTCACCATTTACTACAAGAGGAGTCTTCGGCCGACTGGGTTCGAACTCGAACTAGAGTCCAATGTCCTGACAGCCAGGATATTCCGGCCCATATTTTTATAGTCAGGAATTCAAATCTGTCGAAAAAAAGAAAAGTGTATTGAGAGAAAATCTGTGTCTGACTTCGTAATTTAATTCATAATTAGAACTAATTAATCAGAATTATTTTCAGTTAACCCTTTGAACTTTAATTATAAATTGAAGCGTAACATTATCCGTCCAAGATTTAAAAAAATCCCCTTAATGAACAGAGTGTGACAGACAAATATTATAACGATAAGCGATGGTTGTCAATACAGCTGACATAGTATCGCAAAGTTACCGACCGATCGATTACGTTTTCTGGGTTAGATGATAATAATAATAACAATAATAAGAGTCTTGGCGTTAGCAATTTTATATTTTAAGGTTTATTACTTTTCATAGGGGGAGAGTGGAAAACTGTCTTAAGCTTTAAATTTTCTAATTACGATAATGAAAAAAAATATCAATTTATTTTCTCTTTCACACTGCTGAATCCATATCATTTCACCGCGCTTTAGATTAAGAACTAGTTCTCGAAATCTTCACAACTTGTTTCCTTGAGGCTGCATCAACCTTGTATCAAGCTTTTTTTTGGCACGGATGCCAGTTTCCTTACACTTTTCAAGTAAAAAAAAAAGATTTTTTTTTTTTTTTTGCTTCATGGTAAGGAAAAAAAAGAAGAAAAAAAAGGTTTATTTTAGATGTTATGACCATCACTAAAACAAGGCTTATTTTAGATTTTATGACCATCACTAAAACAAGGTTTACTTGCGCAGAATTTTATAAACTTTCTTTAACTCTTTAAAAGTGAAGGTTGGCCTGATCAGAAAGTTTTTAACATAAACAAAATGCTGCATGTGAGAGACTGAACAAAGCTAGAATGCAAAAATATATATATATAAACAAGATTTTCAGTAAAAGCTAAAAGAGGAGATTTTTTTTGTTACGCTTTTATGCATGCCTTTATTTAATCTTTAAGGAAAAAAGCTTGGCGAACTAATATTTTTAAGTTTAAAAAAGGGTTAATTACCCAACCTTTTTTATGCCAACCAAATGAAAATAAAAATAAAATGTTTGCAGTAAGGTTGCCTGCTAGTTGGGCCTGGTGAAGTTGTGACGTAAATTATAAGGAAGATGAGAATAAAAAGTACATGGGCTTACCGTGTAAGGTTTTCGCGGTTTTCCTCTCCATATAACGCAAATGCGGGTTAATTCCATCCAAAAAGTCCTTCACTAAGGCACATTTCACCCTCTACTTGATCCAGCGTTCACCTTGTCTTCTGGATTGAGTTCAAAATTACAGGGCTATGGAGTAGAACACTAGCAACCGCAAACCCGAAATTGGGTCGGCTGTTCAACGACTGTTATAAAATAAAACAATAAAATTACCGTTTATCTTAACTTATTTACTTCATTAGGAACACATTTTAAACGAATTACTATAAACAAAATAAGCAAGTGATTTCAGATTGCTTTAGGAATACTAATATGGTGACGTAGTCCTCAAATGCTACCACGTTCAATGAATTGACCTGACATAGCGAATGAAAAATAATAAATATTTAAGTAGGTGCAATAAATTGATGAATGAAGCTTGCAAATATCACTTCTGCTATCTTTAAGCCTAGTCGAATGTATTTCTAAGTTTTTCTGCTAATAAGCGGAATTAATTTCACCAAAATCGCGGTATCCGGTTTCACCTCATCATCCAGTCTTACTTCATTTTCCACTATAAGATTTTTAACTGTGGTTATTCGAAATATTTTCAGTTTTAAAACTCTCTTCAATTTAATTCAAACTTTAAATTATTGCTGTTCATCAGCTTAATATTATTGCTATTCATAATGAATTACCATAAATGTGTGCATGATGTTGAGTTTGCATGTTTCGTAACGAATGCTACGTCCCATTTCATTCGCTTTTAATTTTTTCGTCAATTGACACGAAAATTATCAATATGATTCGTCATTATTACTAACTTAACTTTCATATCAAATCATTAGCGATTCAAATTATAACGATTTCAAATTATTAGCCAGTAAAATAGCCAAATATCAAAAGTATTCGCAAATTTTTGAAAGTCTTCGCCAAAAGCAAATCTCAGCAATTTTTTATGATTAATTTTTTCCCGTAGAAAACTATTTTACCGTAGTTTGTTTCAAGCTTATGTTAATTGGGCCCAGTTTTAATTGGTTGTGTGTTGCATCCACCGAAAATTACTGTAATCGAATAAAAAAATAGCGGTTTGTTTAGAAAAATTCATTTTGCCGTAATTTTGAGGATCGAGTTAAATATATATTTTTCTTTCCAGTGGAAAAAATCATTCTCCAAAACACAATTCTATTCACCAAATTTACGACCTTATCGCTTTTGCCGAGGTGGCGCAATGTATGGGCAAATCTCTAGAACCTTTAATCTATGGTGTCTTCAAACTTTTCTTATAAATATATTACATAATGAGGGAAAATTAATTCTAATAAAATTACAGGAGTAACTATGCATTATTAGCTTTAAGATACGTACAGTTTCGATCGCGAATAACTTGCTTTTGGCTTTCATTTCTTACTTCAATCCTACATTTGACAACTTTTCATGAGTGTCGCTTACAGTGTTTAACATACTTTTAATTTTTTTTTCAATATGATTCCGTTTAAAAAAATCTGAAAATCACTAAAGACATAATTTAGTAGCTCAGCTGTACTATCATATTTTCTTGAATGATATTTTTCGTGAATATTGGCTTTTGCAAACACTTGAAGTTTGTCGCGAAATTTTGGCACGTCAAACCGTAACCATCGAAAATTGAAAAAAAAGGTATACAATCCAATTCTGCGAGTTTTATGTTAGTGATATTCCAAAAACTTATTTAAAGTAGAACAAACTTGTATCATTATTATAGATAAATATTTTTATTTGCAGTAATTATAAATTAATCGAATTTATCACAAACTGTCATTCGGTGAGGTAACAGCAACAATGTCAAGACCGTAACCAGACGCAGATCTAAAAAGTAAATGTTAAAATCAATCAAAATTTTGAGCACACGTTTGTCATTGCCTAATTTATTTTCTGTGTTGTGTGCATCGCATTGCGTTGCATCTGAGTAAAGTTTTCGATCTATTTCGTAGGTTGTCCGCAACCCTGTCAAACCGTAACCTCAGGATTAATTAATTGAATTTAACATATCAGAACATATCATTTCCCTATGTTTTACTAACTGAAGATATTTTTTGACTGAAAATAATTAAAATAAGCCTTTTTATACATTTTATAACAATGTAACTTAATATTAAAATTTTTCAATTTATTTATGAAACTAATAATTTTTGATGAAAAATAAAGGGTAAATATGGAAAATTCAAAAATTTAAATTTTTTGTTTATACTTATAAGGGCATCGAAATTTTCGATATTCACGATTATTTTCTGATATTTCATACATTTTCAAACAATTCTGGAGATGTAAAAATAGTGTGCCTATATTTTTATTAATTATTTATTTTTTTATCAAAAGTTAAAGGTTCTAGAGATTTGCCCATATATATATATATATATATATATATATATATATATATATATATATATATATATATATATATATATATATATATATATATATATATATATATATATATATATATATATATATATATATATATATATATATATATATATATATATATATATATATATATATATATATATATATATATATATATATATATATATATATATATATATATATATATATATATATATATATATATATATATATATATATATATTCCAAAATTTATATTAACAAAATTTTGTGGCATAGTAGCTGATGAATGAGTCTAGCTATTTCATTCTAACCCCATTGAATTTGAAGAAAATTATTAGATAAATATCAGCCATTCACGATCTTTCTAAGATAAGCATATATTCATATTTAGGAAGAAGAAAAAAATGAAGCGATATCGTTATCAGTTTCTATCCTAATGTTACATAAATGATTTCATCATAAATTAAAAGATTTAATTCATCGGTTTAAAACAGGACATTCACCTCTCATCGGCAAGTTTTTCGTCCAACATACACACTGAAACAACTTTCATACCAGATTCCAACCCGAGAGGGAGAAAAAAATGTCTTTTCTTTATTTTTTCAGAAAATAATTTTTCGAAATGTGTAAAAAGTCAAGGTAGACAAGTTTACAAGTTGTCTTCTAAAAAAAAAGCGATTCGTAGGTGAGTTTTTAAATCTGAACACAGCTCGAAATGCGAAAATGGACGCAACAAAAAAATGCGTGTTTATGAAAATGGACGCAAAATATGCGTGCTTATGAAATATGGCACACCCGTGGCATTTTCGTAAAAACAACTGTTGAGTTTTAGAGTTTTTTGGGAAAAAAGACTAATTTAATGAAATATACCAAAACATTTATGAAAATTGACTATATCACTTTAACGGCTTTTAATTGAATTCATTAGTTGATTCTTTTATAAAAAAAATTCTTATATAAAGGAAGTTAATAGAGAAGCCATGAGCACTTATTTCGAGTTGTGTCCATTTTTATAAACAAACATTTCAAGTAGTGTCCAGATATTAAAAACTCTCCGAAGAATTTGATTTTTACATCAGTTTATAAAATTAGAACAAAATTTACTTTCAATGTTAGCTCACAAAAAATGCAATGAGAAAAATATTTCTAAATAAAATAAAAAAATTCTAAATATTGTAAACAGGATAGAAAAAGATTTCGTTGTTGTATGAGAAAATACATACAGATATTTCTAAAAAAAGAAATTTTAATTTAAAAATTTTAAAATTGTCAGTATAAAGTTTTTTGCCTTCATTTAATTTCAAATTTGGTTTTCATTTTATTCTAAAGCTGGGGCAAATCTGTCTGTTCTAATGCTATGGCGAAAACCTTGATATTTTTAATATTGATCGTTTGAATTTGGTGCAAATACAGCCTAGAGCAGAAAATGAACTATTTTATTAGAGAAAATTCATAAATAAATAACACTTGTATATTAATTTGCTAATTTTAACAGTATCCCTTATCTTTTTTATCTTTCTTAATATAAATTATTTTATCTTAAGCATTTTCAAGGTAGGCTGTGGGCAAGAGTTAAGCAATCAATAGCAATTTTTATAAGAATCTTAAAAAATATGAATAACTACAATGCAGGTTAGTTAAAGGCTAGGTCGTGCATGTTAAGAGAAAACAAGCGAAGAGTGTTAAAATCAATGAGCAATTAATAATTATCGTCTTATTTATTTAATTATACTTAATTATTGACCTATGATGGCGGATATCAAAGCCTAACTAGGCTTAGCTATAGTTTCCAGTACCTACAGGAGGATTCTTGTTGGATTGAGTTGACAAAATGATCACAGCCCATTTAATACCGAGTAATTTTCAATCATCTTTACTAACTGAGAATATTGATTACGGTTGATTACACTGAAGAACAATTTTTTTTTCTGCTGTTGCATAAGATTTTTTTTAACGGATCTTAGAAATTTTCGCGTTGGTGTTTTCAAATCTTCTATCGGTTTCTCTCTTCAAGCTAAATTTTAATCCTGATGATGCGTCATAACTCCTCTAGAAGTTTGTTAAGCGCAAAGTTTGTCCAACATTTACGCAACCACCTGTTACATTTATGACGTTTATTAAACTTGTAAATTTTGATAAAAAAATCGATTTAAAAAAATAGACTAAAAATATAATTTAAAAAACTCCGTAGCTTTAGGAGTAAATCTGATTTCAGATTTGAAATCCCCTCACACGAATAAGGAGAGATCAAGTATTCGTATAAATGCAACAAAAAATTTGTTCCCCCGTGTCATTTGCAGAGTAATTTCAATCCTCATGCTGGATTTATTTGACATATCGTTCATGTAAATTGTTAAACCAAGGCCGGCAGGCTTGTTTTTAGTTATATAATAAAGATATTTATGTTCTCATAAGAAAATTTACGAAAATATGTCAATTGAATAGAATAACGATGCAGTATTTAACTACTATTTACTTCGGTGTTGCTAAGCCTAGTTCAAATTTATATTAATATTTTCTCTGTGCTGCTTGATTAACAAACTAATTTTATTATGTCAATTGCATAAATTAATGTTACACTACGATTCACTTCGGTGTTGCTAAGCCTAGTTCAAATTTATATTAATATTTTCTCTGTGCTGCTTGATTAACAAACTAATTTTATTATGTCAATTGCGTAAATTAATGTTACACTACGATTCACTTCGGTGTTGCTAAGCCTAGTTCAAATTTATATTAATATTCTCTCTGTGCTGCTTGATTAACAAACTAATTTTATTATGTCAATTGCGTAAATTAATGTTACACTACGATTCCCTTCGGTGTTGTTAAGCCTAGTTCGAATTTATATTAATATTCTCTCTGTGCTGCTTGATTAACAGACTAATTTTATTTTGTCAATTGCATAAAATAATGTTACACTACGATTCACAATATTCCTCGTTCTTTCTGTGTAGATTGATTAGCAAACTAATTTTATTTCAAAAAATATTGCTTATATTCCTCATAAGTTAATGATTCTAATTTCATATTGTATTGTGAAAATAACTACATATATTGAATCTTATGTGTATCATACCTTACTGTAATTATAAATTTTAGTGTTACTGAATAACAAAAGTGGTGACGGATACTCTACACTAAGTAGTGTAAAAGAACATTTTTGATGCTTCACTTTACCAGGAACTATCCTTAGTTCTTGATGTATAGTAAAACACTAAACTGACTAACACGTTGGTGTAAAGTAGGGGCACCATGTGAAGTAGTTGCCGCTGAATAAACCTTTGGGGTAAAGTATTTGCCACCATTTCAAGTAATTTAAATTTTCTTGATGAATTCAGTTGACAAATAAGCCTATTTAATACCAAGTAATTTTCAATCATCCCCTAGCAGCAAAATAACTTGGGCCCTCATTGGACTTAATATTCACGAATATTGGCTCAATAAGGATTTAACAGGAGTTATTTCTCCGGTACGGGCCCTATATAGAAACGTCCAATTCACCAGATATTTCACTACCATTTTACAACCCATATCGGCCCTATGCAGAATTGTCAGATTCACCCAATATTTTATATTCATTATTCAGCCAAGGCCTTTTATTTGCTCTATATAGGCCGATGTTGGCCCTATAAAAGACCAATATTAAAAAATCCAGACATCCCAATATTGGTCTCTCGGTTACATGATCATATTGTGCCAATTTTGAGTCCAACTGGGGCCAAGGTAAAATTGTTGCTAGGGTCTTTATTGATTGAGAATATTGACTGTGGTTGATTACACTGGAGAATAATTTTTTTCTTTTGTTGCACGAGATATTTTTAATAGATCTTAGAAATTTTCGTGTTAAATACTGACATTAGAATTGTTTACGGAGTATACGATTCGTAGTCTTCCTCACAGTCTACTTTTGACGTGGACTCTCGTAGAGTCCACGTCAAAAGTAGACTGAGAGGAAATTAGGAAGCTTATAATGGGTCATGAGGAGATCAGTTTACACCTTCAAGTTTCTAAAAGTAATTTTTTGAATGAAAATGTACGAACTATTATGCTACCTAAAGTTTTTTTTAGCTTTCATTTGCTTTTGCAAACTAGTTTTATTAGTTAATTCTATGAATGGCAAGTTATTTAACTTTAGCTTTCATTTGCTTTTGCAAACTAGTTTTATTAGTTAATTCTATGAATGGCAAGTTATTTAACGTCAGAATTAGAGAAAATTCTGTGTGTGGATTTTTAAATGTAGTTTTTGAAACTTTTACAGCCTAGTATCGTACTAAAGGTGTTTTTTAATCTTATTCAATGGGTATATAATTTGCATAATATTTTCAAGAATTATGATCTGAAATTTAATAATCTCATTTTTGTAGTTTAAAAGAAGTGCTTCGTTTCCTCTGAAATGTTCTACGTCAGGGCCAAAATTTAAAATAAAAAAAATATAAGCTAGTTGATATTGGAACGAAACAAAGTGTTGAATAATGTTGATTATTAGATTATGCTTAGGGTGATATATTCTTCATTTAGAATATATTCTTAGGATGATATATTCTTCATTTAGAATATATTCTTAGGATGGGGTTGAGTAGAATCTTGGGGGATCAAAGAGGTTAGTGATCCACTTTCTTCTTATAAGAAAGTTTTTGTAACGACAAACATCTGTCGAGAAGGGATTGTTTGGGAACTAGGTTAAGACCACCCCTTTTCCAAATTTATTTTGAACTGAACACACTAGTCAGGAAGAAAAAAAAAAAATCTCCTCTCACTCGATATTATTTTAATCTCACTCCCTGTTGCAATCCGGTAAACGCATTTCCTGCCACCTTATAGGAATCTACTTCCGGGGACAGAAAAAAAAAATTCTGATTTACCCCTTTCACATAACAGTCTCTTCACTTTCTTATTCAAGAAGGGGAGGAATCCTGTCAGTTTTGTTCCGGTATAATGTGTTATCGTTTTCACTCATTTTATTTTAACTTTTTCTTCTTCTTTGTGTAAGCTGAATGGCTGATGCGGAATAAGTTTTTTAGAATTAAGTGTAAACAAAATTCAATAAAATCGCATTTTTTTAAAATTTGAATTTGATTAAAAAAATTTTTTTTATACAGTCTCTGTTATAAGACGCACTCTAAGATTCTATGTAAAATCTTAATTATCAGGTGATACTCTATACAGCTTTATCGATTTTATGTGACTGAAACCGGTTTGCACTTGTTTACTTTCGTGTATCAATGGGTTAAATTGGATGATATATAATATAAATTCGACAATTGGATAAATTAGACGATATATTACATAAATATAGAATATTTATTATATCAGGTATTATATTATAATAATTAGACCAAATTATTAGAAGCACTGTACTTTTCTAATAATTATATGTTTTGCACGAGTTTCTATGCAATACTTTTATATTTAAACATACATGTAATGGATTTTTATTCATGAGATTTTTTATATACATCCTATTTGTATTAATTTTTAGACGCCCGGTGGCTGAGCGGTAGCGCTTTGCGCTGTCGTGTCACAGGTCCCTGGTTCGATCCTCGGGCCGGGCAAGGTTGACTCAGCCTTTCATTCCTTCAGTGGGTCAATAAATGAGTACCAAGCATGCTTGGGAACTAAACAATGGGGGTTCCGCGTTCGGCTGGCCACCTGACCGGAACATCTGCTTCTGCACCCCAGAGCCCAAGGTCAAGAAAACTGAGATGGGCACAGTAGGCCTTGGCCCTTCTAGGGCTGTCGCGCCGCTGAGTTTAGTTTGTATTAATTTTTAACGGATTGCATTACAATAGTAACCAATTGATACACAAATGTAAACAAATGCAAACCTATTTCAGCAGCCTAAAAACAGCTGTATACTATCGTCTAATAAGTAAGATTTTACATAGAATCTTATAGTGCGTTTAATAATTTGGCAGGGACTGTATGTGTTACTGTTTATATTTTATTTTTAACGAAAAGCGAACGAAATATATTATGCCATCCATCCATTATGCCATCCATTATGCCACCATTATGCCATTTTTATCCATCATTAAATAATGTATAAAAATTGGACTGAACAAATGGAAGGACTAGTTCCATAAAAATGTTCATTTATTTGAAATGGGCATCAACAAATAAATTACAATAGCTCTGAGCTAATAAGGAATTTTAAGTAGGTAAAACAAGGAGTCTGCAATGATGTAGAAGCGCATTTTTGGTTTTAAAAAGAAAAACCCGATTTCTATTGTAAGTAATAAAATGTTCTGTTTTGTGTTGTTACGTAGTGGAAATTCTGAGAATATTCAAAGCGCAGTGATAGAAACATTACTATGGAATATTTTGTTACTTTCGAAAAAATGGCATTTATTACTATATTATCCTCAGGGCTCGAAAAAACTCAGAAATTTTACCCGTCCCCGAGGACGGCTTGTCCAACAAAGTACCCGTCCTCCTGTGAGACTAACCCGTTGCTTCTAAATAAATAAAAATATAATTTTCTCTCATTTATTACAAACCTTTATACAAATTGCACAATGAATTAGCAGTTACTAGGATTACATTTTACAGTAATAAAAGAAATACTACGTTACTAATAGTAACCTAGTATTTCTTTTATAAAATAATTTATTTCTTTTATGAATTAATTTAAATGACAAAGGTCAAGTTATCTGGAATGTCAATTTATCCGAGGGTACTGCGCTTTTTAAATGAATCAAATATGGCGTTTGCCAGTTCCACAATCAAACCAATGATTTACAGAGGTTTCTGCACAAAAATCTGAGAGGGGTTTTCCATTTAGGTAGATGTTCATAATTGCGTTTAACGCTTCTTGTTTAAGACCAGTACATAATGTTTTTTTTTTTTTTTTTGTAAGTTCATTGCTGAAAAGCCCATTTAAACCGCTGCAGTACTCCCAGACTGAGAAAACATCAATTCCACCATGCGCAGTATGTTGCTGTATTTCTAGATTAGAGGGTCATTTTAGAAGTGAGGAGCTAGATTCTTGTAAGATAACAAAAATTGAAAATGTGTCACGAACATTAACGGGAAAATGGCCGTCCGCGCGGACGTCGGATTCGAGAAATTCGTTGTCCGCGGGGAATTTTTGACCGTCGAGGACGGGCGGACGGGCTGTTTTTCGAGCCCTGATTATCCTATAAGACCTCCATTTTTCCAAACCATCGATTCCAAAATGGCGGTTGTACAGTGTTTCTTAGATGAAGATGCATTTCCATGCAAGGCTAGGAAACAAAATTTATTTTAATTAACAATATAGGTCAATTCTTAAGTCGTTGAATGCAGAAATAATTAAGACAATGCCGGATATTGTATTAAAAGGTGTGTTTTAAGCTCAAGCTAAATATCTGAAATTTCTCCTCCTACCTGAATGTAAGTTTTAAGCCGCCATATTGAATTTACTAAGGATGAGAGGAGCTCAAAGTGGAGATAAACATTGTTATCTAGACAAGTGAGGTATTGTTTCCTATCTGTTTTTCTATCTGTTGTTCCTATCATACGAGTCGAAATCATGTCTATATGACTTGCTTAGAAGTGATTTTAGTATTTATGAAGTAGTAAAAAAAAATTTTTGATTATGCCTATTTGATAGATATTTCTAGACTCAAAATTGGCATAATCAAAAAGAGCATTTTCTTTTCTTTTTTATTTAATTTTTTTTTTAAAACTTTATACTCACAAAATCACTTTTAAACAAGTCCTATCGACTTGATTTCGACTCGTAGAAAAAAAAAATTTTGGAAACAATAACTCACTTGTGTAGATAACAATGTTTATCTCCACTTTGAGCTCCTCTCACACTCCGTAAATTGTATTTTTTTGTTTTGTTTATGTTATGTTATATTTTGTTTTGGTTATATTTCACAAAAATTGTGTTTTATTTGAAAAGTAAACATCCGTAAACTGTATTTTTTATTAATCGTTCGTGTTTTATTAATCGTATTCAAAATGCCCGATTTTGTTTAAAAATATTACAGAAGATCACTGGTCAGTAGAAAAAGTTCTTTATTTTTCACTGTAAAAATGTCTCTAATATGGATGTGTATGAGATTCACTGCTAGATATACTGAAATCCAAGGGTCGGAAGTAGCGAGCTACAATTAGCAAAACTACTGTATTTGCCACTTTTTTTCCGTAGTTTGTAGTGTAGTGCGCCATTTTTTTTAAAAAAAGTAGTGAAGTACGATACAGAAAATCGATAGTTTGTAGCGATTCTCGGCAACTACTTTTGACATTAATTAAATAAAGAAACTAGAGCTGCGATGTCTCAGGGGATAGAGCGTTCGCCTTCCAATGAGGCGAACCGGGTTCGAATCCCAGTCGATACGAATTACGCATCCGGCTTGCACCGACCATAGTGCTGACGTGAAATATCCTCAGTGGTAGACGGATCATGGGTTAGAGCCCTCTTGCAGTCAGGCTAACTGTAGGAGGTTCTCGTGGTCTTCCTCTCCATGTAACGCCAATGCGGGTTAGCTCCATCAAAAAAGTTCTCCGTGAAGGCAAATTTCTCCCAATACTCGATCCAGGAGTTCCATTGTCTTCTGAATTGGGTTCAAAATTACGAGGCTATGGAGTTGAACATAAGTAGTCGTAAACCCATAAAATTGGGTCGGCTGTTCAACGATGGTTATAAAATTATAAAATAAGGAAATTAAGTTCAAACTAAAAATGTTTCGAATCTGATTGGTGCAAATCTTTCGCTGACCCGTCAACGCACGCAATGAGAATGCCACTGGGGCTGATCATTAATAAGATCTGATGCTCGGAAAAAGCGGCGCGAAATCGGTCGAATTGATTCTGAGAAATCGAATTTAAACTATCTTACTTTGTTAAAATTCGAGTCCACGGGAACTATAATGTACGTTTTCGTGTCTGATTTCGTTACTTAAAATATCGTCTGCATTAATTAATTAGCATATTTGCAGTCAGCCCCTCAAACCATTAAGATTGAGTTCTAGAACGTGGAGATCCGATCATTAGTTCAAAAGTTATTCAGGGTGGTCCGTTTTTTTTTTTTTTTTTTTTTTTTTTTTTTTTTTTTTTTTTTGCACTCTACTTTATTTCTTGGAAGATATAAAAAAGCATTGATCACTTAATTCACAAATATTTCATAATTTCGAAGCATTTCTTAAATCATTGTCGAGAAAAGCATAGAGTTTAAAAGTTAAAAGAACAAATTCGTAAAAAGTGCTTAGAATAAAAAAAATTAAAAAAAACTATTTCGTTTAAACATGAATAATTAAAACTTCTTTATCCCCCCATTTAACCAAACCAATTTTTTATTTAAAATAATTTTGAACATAGGTGAAAATTAAGTTCTCCAGTTAAACTTGTCCTCTAAAAGTAGCGAAGTACTGACTACATTTCGAAAGTATAGTTCGTAGTCGCCACATTTTTTTTTTAAAAAAAAGTAGTTGGAGTGAACTAAATGTAAATTTTCCGACCACTGATTATATCGATGTCCACTTAAGTTCGTTAAGGAGTGAATTGGCACTCTTTCTAACAATCAACAAAAGATTTTCAACCATTCCTCCTGTTCCTGCCCTCGGGAAAAGGTATCAGCCATCCTGGAGCTACATTCCCTAGGGCTCCTCCTCTCAACTTCCCTTCCTGTCCAACCAGCTCTCACCTTCCTTCCCTCTCTTCTTCTTTTTTTTTGATCTTTCTTTTTTCTTTCGGAAGAAGAAGGGCTTCCCCCAGAATGAGCCTCGCATCTTAGTTCAACGACCGGCTATTCGAATAGTAAACACTCATCTTCTTTTCTCTACACATCGTTTGGTGTTTTCTATTTTAACTGTATCAAGAATCGAAGGTGTTCATTCCATTCTGAAGTGCCGTGTATTTCAGAAATTCGGTGTTTTTTTACCTATTAATTTATTCTTTTTACTTATGAATTTCGTCCACGCAGGGTGGCTGCAAGTGTGTGATAAGTGTCTACTAAAACTCACCGGAAAACTATTTTTGGTGCAGTGTTCGCGTATCGCAAATTCTGGGATTTATTGAGTGGATAAAGTGTGATGAACAGAAACATTTTCGAAAGACGGGATCAATATTTTGTGCTACGTTAAAAGTGTGATGTATTAAGACACGTTTAATTTTGAAAGACGTGATCAATATTTTGTGCTACCTTAAAAGTGTGATGTATTTAGACGTGTTCAACTTTGAAAGACGTGTTCAATATTTAGTACAACGTAAAAGTGTGATGCATTAAGACATGTTTAATTTCGAAAGACGTGTTCAATATTTTGTGCTACGTTAAAAGTGTGATTTTAGTAGATGAAAATACGTTTTAGAAAGACTACATAATTTGAAAAAGATGTCTTCAAACATTTTACGTGGATTACGCTTCGATGCTGTGAAAAAAGATTTCAGGAGGAATATTCTCATAGAGCTTATAATCGGGATACATTTTTCAAAAACTAATTACCTGGAATAAAATAAACTTCATCTACCTGAAGCATGAAGCAGAAACTCGCATGAATTGAAATTGTTTAAAATTTTAATTGCATCACATAAAATTGTTTATTGTATTCCATCCGAAACTACATCAATTCTCAAACTTTTATTTTCAACTTGAACTCGCATTATCATTATGGAGGTCTATTCAGGTTTGGATACGAGATCAACAAGTGAGGGGGGTCCAAGTGGTGGACTGTGGCCGTCCAGTGACCTCGTGGCCTTAGTGGATAACGCCCTTCGCATGGATGAGGATTATTCGCAAGTCGATATATTTGATTCTTACCACAAAGAGGGCTACGAAGATGCTCAGGGCCCCTATGAGGACACTAGCAGAAGCTTTGATGAAGTGCCTTACAGCCTCCATCCATACAACCCTCAGGAGAGCAGAGAATCTCCCACCCCCTCCACTTTCAGCGTTTTGGAGGAAAGACTTTCTGAACGCAAACTCAGGCGAAAATCTTCATTCAGTGAGTTTTTTTTTCTTCATTATAATTAATTTAATTAAACTGTAAACTGATTAGACTGAAGTATATTTACCACTCCATACAGTATATACATTTCTTCTCAATAGAGATATTTTCACACCTAGCCGCAAAAAAAGAAAGTTACTAAACACTGATATAGAGCAAAATTAGTAAACTTGCTGCCGGCCAGTTGCAGCATTTTTAACAGTGGCCACTTTTCGAAACATGCGACCATTTTTTTTTTTAAATGGAAAATTTTAAATAGTTAAAAAGAGCGGAGGTGACTGAGGGGATAGAGCGTTCGTCTCAAATTGATGCGAACCGAGTTTGAATCCCAGCCATGGCTGTCGATACGAACTCCGCGACCACCTCGCACCGACCACAGTGCTGACATAAAATATAGTTAGCCGTAAAATATTATAGTAAAATATCCGATTGAATTTCTTTAGGTGGAACCCTGCCTTTTAAAATACGTTCAATATCAGTTGTAAATACGCTAACAAAAAAAAAGAAAAGAAGAAGAAATACTAATTAATTCAGAAACATTTTACCCAGTTATCCGGTTATCCAGTTATCCAGTACATTTTATCCAGTATGCGTAAAAAACTGCAATTTTGACGAAAACTTCTATTTTCGTTATTATTATCCATTTTTGAACTTTAGTTCATTAGTTTACTGCAGTGATCGGAAATAACGCACTACAGGTAGTGAAACTACTGCAGTCACTACTTATTTCCGTAGTTTGTAGTGTAGTGAGCACCATTTTTAAAAAAGCAGTGTAGTGAGTAGTGCAACACCAAAAAGAAAAAAAAACAGTAGTTTGTAGTGATTACTAAAAACTACATTTATCGATAATTTAGTAACGGAACAGGGCTCTTAACACAACTTATTTTTCAAATTTAATGGGTTACAAATCTTCGCACGTATAACAAATATTTAAACTAGTCATTACGAAAAATTGATAATTACTAGGAGGCTTCGCCCCCAGCTCGCTGGCGCTCGCCAACCCTATCAATCCTATCGCCGAAGCCTATCAATTAAAACGTATTAGCGTTTTATATAATATAGATTAGCCATATGATGCTCACTACGTGCTCTTGCGCGCCGAATCCCATCAATTAAAAATGAAAACTGTTGCCAACGCGAGAAAAGAAATATGATCGGTTTTATTGATACATACATACGTATTAGCGTTTTATATAATGCTAGGAGGCTCCGCCCCCTGCTCGCTAACGCTCGCCAATCCCCGAGAATTGCTACGCAATCCTATGTGGTTCACGCCGTGAACCATGGCTCGCTGCGCTCGCTCGCCAATGAACACAATGTTCTAGCACAAAGACATAATATATTATCATCAAAGACATAGTATTTTATCATCAAAGACACAGTATTGTACTTATGTAGATGAACTCTACCAATGTTCTTATTGGCTTTTAAAAAAGTATATTAGCTATTTAGATTGTACATGGTGAAAAAATCAAAACATTAGCTAAATAAGAAACATATCAGCAAAATAAATTATCAAATATTGCTGCTTCACTAATATTCTGCATTTTAAAGCGTGAAAATTCAATGCATAAATAAACGCGAAATATAAAAAAAATTCAATGCATTCAATACAAACACTTAAACGTTTCTTAGACGTTTAGGTAGCTCCCAGTAGAAAAATATCAATTCAACAGCGGCCTTTTAAAGCATTCTCACTTCAATTAATTAATTAATTCCTAATTGAGTTTAAATTAAATAGTGTCATGTTTTTAGTGCATGAATCTGAATTGAACAACCTGATAATGCTCACTCTGGTTATTGTTATCGGGTTGCTCACTACGTGCTCTTGCGCGCCGAATCCAATCAATTAAAAATGAAAACTGTTGCCAGCGCGAGAAAAGAAATATCATCGGTTTTATTGATACATACATACATACGTACGTACGTATTAGCGTTTTATATAATATAGATAGATTACTTTGTTCACACTTTCACGTGTGGATGCACATTCGTGAAACATTGATGTTATTTCAAAGGGGGGGGGACATATTTTTCATGCTTTTTTAGAGGAAATAAAAGAGCATTTAAAAAATTTCAAGTATTTAATAATTTAGCATTTCTTAAATTAATTAATTCGCTGTCGAGAAAGCCATAAAAAAGAAATGTTTTAGAATAACAAACTGGCTCATTTAAACATGAATAAATATTTTTTGTTAATTATTCCCTTATATTTAGCGCTAAGTTCGTGTCCTTAAAGTAGTGAAAAAGTTACTAAATTCCAAAGTAGTTTGTAGTCACTACATTTGTAACAGCGTAGCTGTAGTTGTAGAAAACTACAAAAATAATGTAGTTTTTCCGACCGCTGGCTTTCTTTAACCCTTTGAATGCTTGATTCCTGATTTTTAGAAATAAAGTTTATTTTCGTATGCTGAAAGACGAAATCGGCAGTAAACTCACGAAAACCAAAAAAAAAAATGTTTTTAATACTTACTTAACCTTTTTTCATTTGAATAAATTATATTTTCAAGACAAATGAGAAATTCCTTTTCGAATTATGAATTTTCTTTGTTCTTGGAATTTTCTTACTTTTCTGAATTTTTTTTTTTTTTTTTTTTTTTTTGCATTTTCTGAAGAACGTTGATATTAAGAAAATTTCTTTACGCTAACACACATTACCAAAAAAGATTTCTAATACAATTCTTTGAAATTTTGTAGCTATATTTTGAATTAAAATCTAAGGTCTATGCAGGATTTTGTTATTTTTATCAAACTTTAAATAATAGTGTTTAGATTTTTTTCTTTAAAAATGCAAATATATTTATTTCTATTTCATTGCCTTTTTGTAATTTTTTTAAGATCTTAGTTCTAGACCTGGTCTTAGAACTAGAAAAAAAATATTTCGAAATTTATTCATTGTAATTTGTTTTAGAGCTTTTAGCGTGACATGGAAAATTTGTAGTTTTTTTACTCAAATTTATCTTTTGTTTTGAAAAAAATTTTAATTTAAATTTATAATTTTAGGACAGAATATAAAATTAAAGTTTTATTTTAGCCATTTAAAAATGTGAAAAAATTCTTTCATTATTTCATTTAATGAGTCTTAAAATTATGTTTTATATTAAGCAGTTGAGTTCTCAAGTCTACGGTGGCTTTTCTGTCAATGTTAAGTCAAATAGTTTTTGCGTTATAAGTTGAAATTGAATAAAAGAAGCTGAATTATGGTTTATGAAAAAGAACTGTTACAAATTGTGAGAATGATTATCAGAAAAAAATAGTTCTTTGCTCTCAAATTTGGTTATTTTATTTTGAATTTCCAAATTCGATAAGAAAAACTGATGCAATGATTTATATCCTTTTACTAATTTATTCAATATAGTGTTACAGAAGAACATTTTTTTTTATTTGTTAATTTTTATTGCAATCTTATATAAATAATTTCATAAAAATAACTTTGATATTAAATATAAAACGGATTATCGGTTGGATACAAACGTATTACAGGTTTCAGGAATCCTTACTGGTTAAAAGAAGAAAAAAAATTCTAACTCACGGAAGCGTTTTGATTTTTCCACTGAACCCTAGTGTTCTGCGGAACATATTTCGGGAACCATTGCTCTAGCTAGTCGGAAAAGTGACTAATAAGTGTAACGTATGAGTTGAAAACGTGATTTTCTGTACAACTTAGAGCGCTCGTTTTCCAATCAGGTAAACCGGGATCGAATCACAGCGATGGATGATTGATACGAATTTCGCACCGTCCACAGTGCTAACGTAAAAATATCCTCAGTGGTAGACGAATCATGGGTTAGAGTCCCTTTGCCATCAGACTAACTGTGGGAAATATTAATGGTTTTTCTCTCCGTGTAACGCAAATGCGGGTTAGTCGAAGGCAAGTTGCATTGAACCATTGAAGGAGAATTTCTCCCAATACTAGATACAGGAGTTCCCTTGTCTTCTGAATTGGGTTCAAAATTACAAGGCTACGGAGTTGAACATTAAGTAACCCAAAGAAAGTCGTAAATCCAAAAACTCGGGACCTCTGTTCAACTACTGTTATAAAATGAAGACTCATTAAGACAAAATTTTGAAAATCGGTAAAGTAATCTCGAATGCTTGAAACTTTACACGGATATATTGATTTATTTAAAAAAAATTAACTAATATAATATGAATTTTATAATGCCCATAGACGTGACATCTCTCTACACACATAACAAAATAAGTGTTTTGTTGTTAATGGACATTAATTCATGTCCTTTAACCGACAAAAGTTTCAAAGTAATGTGAATGGTTGTTTGAGAAGAAATTCATTATGAATTGTAAAAATGATGTACTTGGACATTTTTGTTTTCATTCATAAACATGACTCTGGGTTCAGTCATTAAATCAGAACTTACGTGCATATTGAAACATTAATTTTTTTCAGAGATGTACCGGGTCCTATAATCTAGCTGGGTCCATGCACGCAGGAAAAATTGAATATTTTACCCGGCTGGTTCCGGGTACCCGACGAAATATTTATTTGTTACTCTTCCGATCACCTGACTGGATATTATATATAACATTTATGCAAAATAATATAAGAATTGTATAACTTTCTACCTCTCACATATTTTATTAGATATCCCCTTAAGGAAATTTATTGCTCGCCTCTAAAGGTAAAAACACATTTGAATTTTTAGATTTGCTTTAAATTATTATTATTTTTTTTTAAATTTATTAAAAAAATTAGGGTGGCTGTTTGAATGTAGAATGATCGCTTAGAAAGTGGCGACAACTGCAATAACATAGACATTATAATAACAAACTAATTTTATTCAGTCAAAATTCTTGATGGTCCCCTCAAAACATTTTGATGGTTTATGTTGGCTTCAGTGAGATGGATGATGGTCGAACATCATTTGATGGTCACCATCATCCAACATTTTCCATTATGCGTTCATTGTTTTTGATATGCCAACAAATTTCCAACATTCCATGATGGAGAATGCTACTGTAATACTATGATGGTTAACCATCAAGAGAAGTTTGATTCTCATGGTTCAACCATCTGTGATGGTTCATGATGGTTCCAACTATGCATTTTGGGGATTCCTTTTGGTTCTCAGGAATATACAATATAATATATTTGGGTTTTTTTTATGTTGAACCATCATAAATCAGTCTGAATTCCTACATTGGAGTGATGGTGGTTCATGATCGTTCACACATTTGGTTTCTATAAAGCTCTGATGGTAATTTCTGATATTTCAACATAAAACCATCAAAACAAGTTGCTATACTTAAGTTGGACCATCATAAATCAGTCCGAATTTCAACATTGGGATGATGGTGACTTATGTTGGTTACCATCAAAAATATAATGGCTCATGATGGAATTATTGATGACTACCATCGAGATTATGTTGGTCCATTAATGGAAAACAATCAAAAATTTTCAATCATCAATTCAAAATCAACTTGATTAGTACAATCTCTTAAAGTTTTCGATACTCGTGAGAAATTTTATCTTAATACCAATGTTGAACAGAAGATTCTTTACTAGCAGTTTTGCTCCCGTAATATTACGATTTTATCAGCGTAAACAAGTAATTTTGAACCTCCTAAAAATTAAGTAACTCTTGCAACAAACAGGGGCCTCTTTCAAACTTTTAACGTTAAACTGTTATCGCTCAACGAATACCTCTCATGAGTTAACCGGATGGTAAAAGAACTTTAATCAAACTGATTGGAAAGTGTATTTGTTTAGTTAACTAAAAAGTAACACTCTTTTTAGTAACGAGAAAATAGTTTAAATATTCTCTCGATGGTCAATTTTATTCATACACTCTCTTTTCAGTATAAACGAAACGTAAATCACCTTATTTTGAAAAAAAATTAATAAAACTGTCCCAAATTTATTTTTTATTGAGTTATGTGTAAAAAAAAAAATTTTTTTCAAAATAAAAACTTACTTTAAAAAATTTATTTAACAGTTTTTGTTAACAGTGTTTTTTGTTAATCATGCGCTTCTATTTACTAGGAAATTATGATGTCTAAATTAGTAATTGCATTTTATTTTATAATCCGTTGTTTGACTTCTCGGGATCCTGAAGTGTCAAAAGTTATTGTTTTTTTTTAATGAGTTATGATTTTTGTAACCCATAATTATATTTATACTAGCTGACCCGGCAAACGATGTTTTGCCATATGAATTATTTCTAGAGTATGAAAATATATCTTATTTATTGTGAATGTGTGCGTATGTGGCGAAGAGGCATGGAGCGCTGTGAACGATGACGGAATGTGAAAGTAACAACACACCAAATAATATATTTTTTTAATTTATTGCAACTTTTTCTTATAAATTATATATACAACGAATTCTGAAAATATTAGTCAACAATATTAATCTCTTAGTGCAATGGAGTGTACAATCTTTTTTGTCATTCCATCTTTAGCTAACACAAATAAACTGGATGGTTTGCCCACTCGAGAGTATGCCACGTATCTGTGCGAAAAACATGGTGTGTTCAAGTCTAAGACGCAAACAGACATTGTTTGGCCTTATCATTGCGAATGCCAATCTAATGGGGAACTGAATGCGTTTAAATTGAATTGGCACATCTGTGGGGGCATAATAGGCATAATAGGGATTCGTGGAAGTAATATACTTTCATCCCGGAATTTGTCATTTAAAATAATGACTTCGATGACGTTGTTCATTAATTTTTTAATGACTAATCGCATGCCGTTGCACAGCCAAGGTGGGTTCAAATTACGAAGCAAAATAACCGGAGATCCAACTTTAAGTACTAAATTATGCGGTGATATGCCAGGTAAATCCAATCAGTTTAAAAACTCTGTTGGAAAATTTGCAGCTTCAATGGGATCGCAAACTGCATTAACGGATTTGCATGTCACCAAGTTAACTGGCAATAACTGTTGCATCTACAGATTCAATTCGTTGACGTCCACATTTTTCGCTGCTAAAATCACCCTTTCTGCCAGCCACTCATGATGAATGCATTGCGTGTGTACATCGGGAAATATTAGGCTAATGAGAGCATCTTGTGAATCAATGATTGTGCAGAAATCGTCCGGTAATTTAAGCATCCAGTCTCATCCTTAGTAACCTTTCCATCACCAATATCTAACAATTGTTTTGAGAATGTTTCAGCAGATGGATCTTGAAGCATTTGGAAGCGCACATTTACTTTTAGTGGAACTTTTTCAACAATACGCCAAAGAGGAGATGATCTCAAGAAATCATTGATCTCATCAGCGTACATTAAACGCGGAATGACGAAGTGTTTGTCTGAAATCACCTGAAAGGAGTAACAGAGTGCCGCCAAATAATTTGTCATTATTTTTTTAAATCTTTCAATGTCCTGTTCAACGCCTCAAGCGATTTTTGTGTTCCATAGTGCAATAATCCCACATGATAATTTTACTGTGTTTTAACACTGTGGCCATAGAAGAAATATTTTTTATGTTGCACACTGCATCTGGGTTGTTTTGAATATTTAGTGGCAGCTTAAATACTGAATGAGCTGTTCTGCCTCCGTCTAATAAAATTGCCGCAATGCCAGATGATGCAACGGCCAACGCGATGCCATTATTTGATCGTATTTCACCGAGAATTAGCGAAGTAATTAATGTTTTGCCAGTTCCACCTGGTGCATCAGGAAAAAAATCCACATTGTCCTGCTGAAACTGCGAGCATAATGCTGTCATAAATGCTCCTTTGTTTCTCATTCATTAGTGGAACATTGCGAGTAAAGGTCTGGTTTCTTAGGACAAGCGCCTTATCTGGGCGTCAGCGGGACGTCAACGTCACGCTGACGCCAACAAAATACTGGTTTGTTAGCTCAAGGCCTGGTTTCTTAGAACTAACGCCTTATCTGGGCGTCAGCGGAAAGTTGACGTAGATCTGACGCCAAAAAAATACTTTTTTGTTAGCTCAGCGTGAGCAGTCGGTCCAACGCAGACATTATCTCTCATTGCGCATGCGTTAATAACGTAAACAAATATTTATTTTGAATTTGTATTGATTTCGTTATTGTCGACCAGTGTTTTAGAGAACAAATAATGACTTTGTTCAAGAAAAAACACATTATAGCTGAGCTAAATGAAGAGTGCTATGTTTAATGAAGAAGCTATGTTTAATGTCAAAATCAAAATCTTGGCTGATTTCAATGTGCTGTTGGATGTTGTCCGCCATTGCTTCTGTGGTTAACGTCACGCTGTAATCCAACTGCAGTTGAGTTGGACGGCAATTGAAGTTCAAGATAAGCGTTCGATGACGTATACTATCAAACTCACAAATAAACCAATCAGAGGTTAGCGCTGATTTCCAGCTGACGCCGACGTTTAGGACGACAGGCTAAGAAACCAGGCCTTAACAATCACTGCCATTTTTATCGTATTGTATTGAAGTTCACGATTCATGTCAGTGTTTAATAAATCAGATGCACTTCGATTTGGCGAAAGCATACCGAAATGACTGAGTGGCAATTTGGCAATAATAATGCAAAGATCCTCAATAACAATCAGTGCTTCATTGTACATAGCATCGCTGAATACTATCGTTAGATCGTTGCAACGTGTGCGATATTGATACCGTATATCATCAGTCATCGAATCTTTGTGATATTCTCATAACGTTTCTATACGGGCCGGGAAACATGTAGCTAATACTATAGCAAATAGTAGACGATTTTGCTTTGCAGTACAGTTCAATGCTGCTTCAGCAAGCATACATTCCCACTGGTTGTCGTCTTCCAGCAAGCCGAGTGCAAAGCATGCATCTTCATACGTTGGATTCTGATTTCCATCGACTTTACATATATCTTGAAATGACAATGAGCCGGTGTAATTAACCAACAACAGTCGAAAATAAAAGCACTGTCTGCCTTGGATTGACTGTAAATATTCTCCCCAAGGCGTTTGATTTGAATAAACCGGGACATGCAGCAACCGGTGTGCCTTGCTTGTGGGGTGTCCATTTTTTTGAACCCATGTGAAATAGGGTGGTACTTCTGAGTAGAGTAATGTCCGTGCAAAGGCACCAAGAGCATCCGCACCGATTGCACAATTCAAAAAAATTCTGTGAGTGTAGTTTTTGGTGGATTTATAGCTCGGTCAATCGCTGTCTCGTTCGTGAAATATACGCTCTGACCGTTTTCAAGATGGACCGCTAAATGACTAACGGTTGGATCCCGTTCATAAATTGGGAATCCAAAGATACGCCAAACAGCTTCATTGGAGCTGATGTACCGGCCTATTTGGTACAGCGTTATTTCGTCGTTGTTATTCACTGGAAGAGCAGTCACATTGGTATTTTCAACTCGGAGTACTGCTATATCATTGCCTTTATTCACATACTTGCAAATATATTTGATGCTCTTCATTTAAGGGCATGCATAAGTATTAGAGTTTAATATGACTTGTTACAACGTGCGTGAATATTATTTTTGATTTATTATGCTTCTATCTCTAGTTTGGATCCGAATATGATTAAATAAAGATATATTTAAAATATACGTTAAATCTGTCCAAAAAATGAAAAAAAATTAGATACAAACCATTCTCGAATCCTTCTGAAGGTACACAGAAAATTTCATTTAAATCAGTCCAGCCGTTTAGGAGGAGTTCAGTGACATACACACGAACAGACGAAATATATATATAAAGATGGTATGAAGGATACATAATTTATTTATTATTTCTATAATTTAAGAAATTATTAAAATAAATTGACAGTGGAAAAAAAATTCTAAAAATGTTTGTATTTTTTCTAATAACAATGAAAAACATTATGGAAAAGAAAATTCATTTATAAAAATTTACGTCATTATTTTTCCATCAAACTTTTCAATTCAACGTTTTCTTTTCGACTAACATCTCATTATAAATTTTCCAGATTCTCAGTATTTACTGTTCTTTATCGTCTTCATTTCAACGAAGACCATAATTCAGCTTCAGTTCCATTCACAAAGTAATTTTTTTTTTCATAAATATTACTTTTTGAACAAATATTATTTATTTATTTATTTATTTTTATTAATTTATTTATAGGTAATGCATTATATGCATAGATTTATAATTATATTATTATATTTACCACCATCGAAGAAATTTTTTTATTATTGCCAAATAATAATAATAATCTGCCTCTTTTTTTAGAAAGTATGCCCTTTTCAAATCACAAGAAAAAAAACTTTCTTTTATGCCTTTTTCTAACAATACTAACACGATTTAAACCTGTATTCACATGATTTAAAATCACACATTGCGATTCCCATTTACGCGATTTGAGATAGCACATCGCGTTTGGTATTTCAAGATTTAATAACAAATATCGCATATGGCAGCAACGCATTTTCGTATCCTCAATGTAATTTTGTATTATGAATTTTGTATTTTTAATTATTCGTATTCACGTGATATTAAAATGAAACAATGAGACTTGCTTTCACGCGATAATAAAATTAAACATGGAAATTCGCATTAACGCGAATTTAAATTTAAATTTCGAAACTTGTATTCACGTGATTTAAAAATCACACATTGAGATTCATATTCACACAATTTTAAATAAATGAAATATGGCTTCAATATTTTTTGTTAAAAGGTATTTCCTGCATACTCTTTTTTTTTTCTTATTTAAATTTCAGGTATTTTTTCAATTATCTAAAAAGTGTTTTTTCACATAACATTTTTGGGTTTCTAATTTCAGCTTTTTTGATAAAGCTAGTAGTCAATCAATGTCCACAGAAAGTTTTTTTAATTAAGATTTTGTATTCGTGGAAAGTTTTTTAATTTCATCTAACTCTGCTAACTGGTATTAGGTATATTTTCACGCATTTAAGAATTTAACGGATTGTTTTTCATAAAAACGGCCCTATTTAAGTAAATAATTCTTCATACTGCTTAACGTTTTAGACTAAACGCATCTAAAATGAGTCATACAATTTCTGATAGTTTGATGCACGTCATCTCTTAAAATGGAAAAAAAAAAATTTCACCTTTCACCAATTCAATCGCAAATTCTGTTTCACCTACATTATTATAAATGCTTATATAACTAATACATTATAAATGTTTTAATATATTAAAAAAATGCCGTTAGGTAATCCTAGAGAAAGTCACGAAATTTCAGAATGCCGCATTGCTTTCAAAATATCAAAATGCAAACAAGTTATTTCAATCCTAATCAATCGTGTCATAATTTGTCTGATATTTCAGGAATTCTCATGGTTTACCTTAATTCACTTTTCTCTAAATTACTTATGTAAGTCCTCTTATGTCTTTTATTTTATTTTATAACCGTCGTTGAACAGCCGGTCCAATTTTTTGGGTTGACGACTACTAATGTTAAACTCCGTAGCCTTGTTATTTTGAACCCAATCCAGAAGACAAGGGAACTTTTGGATCATGTATTGGGAGAAATTTTCCTTCGGGGAGGACTTTTTTGATGAAACTAACCCGCATTTGCGTTACATGGCAAAGAAAATCACAAAAACCTCCCATGATTAGCCTCACGGCAAGGGGACTCTAACCCAAGACTGAGGATATTTTTTATCGTAACACTGTGGTAGGTGCAAGTCGGATGCGGAATGCGTATCGACCAGCTATCGCTGAGATTCGAACCTCGTTCACCTCATCGAAAAACGCTTTTTCTCCTGAGCGAGCTCGAAATAGAATGGAAAGAAAAGTTACTTGCATATGCAATTGACACGTTTCAACAACCAATCAGGATCGAGATACCCACACTACGTCACTTGCAAGTAACCCATTCGAACCACTCAAGGGACGAGAATTTGAAGTTTTAAATCGGTTATGGTTTTTTGAAATTTGTAATTGTATTTACATCAAACCAAAAAAAACAGTTATTTCTTTGATAGTTTGGTTATTTTTATGATGCTATTTAGGCAAAATGCCATTAAAAAAAAGAAAATTTTAAATTGTAAGGTATTTTTTGCATCATTTTAAAGAATATAATTTTACATGGCAAAATACAAAATTTGAGCATAATCGGTCGAATAGTTTTTGAGAAATCGAATTGTAAATATCTGACTTTTTTTTAAATTTCTCAAGAATTATTCTACCGATTTTGCTCAAATTTTGTATTTTGCCATGTAAGAAATTATATTTTTTTAAGATGTCGAAAAAATTGAATAGCTTACAATTCAAAAAATTTTCAATCATTATTAAATAAAATAATAATAAATATTTACTAAAAATTATTTTTTGCATGGAATTACCTTTGGACAAATTAACTTTATAATTGCGTGCAAAGATTTTTTAATTAGCTTGAAAAGTTTTCGATATATGGTAAAATACGCAAGAAGTGAAATTAACATTGAGAGATCCAAACTTCGGACTGCTCTCCTGTACAAGCTACAGGCACTATATTAACCAGATTGCACCTATATGCTGGGAGTCGGAAATACGAATCCATCGAAAACAAAGGTATGTTTGTTCAGAGAAGGTAAGTTTTTGTGTCTGATTTCGTAACATAAAATAGCGTCTTCACTTATTAATTAGCATATTTGAGGTCACTCCTTTGAACCATTAAGTACTAGAACGTGAAGATTTAATCATTAGATCAAAAGTTATTCATGTTGGACCGTTCTTTATTTTGCACAAATTTAATTGTAGGATTGAAAACATTCTGAAATATATGTGGAGAAAATATTGTATTTTTAGGGCATGAAATAATATTTAAAAAATGATTAATGAGCGATAACTGCATTAAGTATTTATTCCTTTTTATCAATATTTTTTTTCAGTGATTAGTGTTATTTATAATCGCGTGTTTACTTCTCTTAATTTTTGTAACGAGCATTTCATAAAACTCATTTTTATTATCTGTATGTATTTTGATTTGTATAAATCTCTTTAAGAAATGCGAGGGAGGGGGATAAAAAACGCTAATTCTCTTGTGTTGTTCTTGACATTCTGAATCGGGCGATGAAAATCAAGGTCATTGCCCCCTTTCTGAAGAAAGTGAAAGTAGGTGAAAGTTGAGCTTTCTTATGACGCCACAAAAGAAAGCGGTTTCATAACGCTTTATTTTGGTCGGTCATTCACCTCTAGACTGTTCCAGTCACGTGACGCAAAGTTTTATCATCACTCTGTTTCATTATTGCGTTCATAATCATTTTTTTCCGATTTCACAGCTTTAAAAAATTAATCCATATTAATTTCAAAAGAGTCAGATGTTTAAAATTTTGTTTCTCTCAGGAACCATTCGACCGATTTCGCTCAAATTTCGTATTTTTTCATGTAAAATTGCATTCTTTAAAATGATGCGAAAAATTTTATACCTTACTTTTCGAAATTTTTTCGACCATTATGATTAAAAAATGACAACTATTTACAATTTTTATTTTGCATGGAATTAATTACCTTTGGATAAACGAATTTTACATTTGTGGGTAACATTATTTCAATTCGCTTAAAAAGTTCTCGAAATATCACGAAAAACGCAAAAATTAGCATTAAGGAGTCCAAACTTTGGATAGCTCTCCTGACCGCACTATGGCCACCATATTTACCAGATTGCGGCTACCCACTCTATTTTGGGGGTCAGAAATTCGAATCCGTCGAAAAAACGGTATGTTTATGTAGAGCAAATACGTTTTTGTATTTGATTTCATAACTTAAAATATCGTCTGCACTAATTAATTAGCATATTAGAGGCCACTCTCACCAACTATTAAGATTGAGTCCTAGAACGTAAAGATCCGATTATTTGATCAAAAGGTATTCAAAGTGAACTTTTTTTGTGTACAGTCCGTTATTATACTATGACACATCTAAATTACAGAAATCGTTCTTTCTTTCCAGTATATCGAGTAGAAAATTGCACCAAAAATACTGAAAACAGAAAATAGTATCCTCTTTTTCTAAATTGCAGTCGCCTTCAAAATTTAAATATTTTGTTTAAAGTTACAAAGTTTTGTCTTTAAATCGGTTTTTCTTAATTCGAATTTTTTTTACCTTGCTCACACGATCAATCGACTTTTCATAAACCATAAAAAAAATTTTTTTAAAAAACTTGGTTAAGAAGGTTAAGACTTGTTGGTAGTAAAGCATGTTGCTTTATTTATTTTCGCATTAGCAATTAAAGTTTGGTCTATATTTTAGTTTGCTCCAAATAAAAATATATAATTTTTAAAAAAATTAATTTAAAGAAAAAATTTCCAAAGTTTTTTTCTTTTATTTGCATTTTAATATTTTAAACTAAAATGGTTTTAAAAGTACATGGTGCATGTTCAACAGCGCATTAAAAAATTTTTCGAGTCATTAAAATGGTTTGTATGACTTTTATCGTACGTCATAACATTTCATTTCCTTTTAAATTCTATCTCAAAATTAAATTTTTTAAAAAAAACTATCGTTTCACAAAAGATTCATATTCAGGCAAACTAAGAGGATCACTTCAAAAAGAGAAAATAATTCAAGTCTTCTAAAAGATATTTTAAAAAAATGAAAAGTTGATTTTACCAATTTTTGATTAAGTTACTAAGGGTCTAAGTTCGCTGACGTTTGCTTCGCAATAATTGCTGCTTCTAGGCATAAAACTGCTTAAATTAAAAATATATGTTTAAAATATATTAAACTAAAAATATATGTACTAAAAAGAATACTTGTGCCTCCACTTCGAATGTCCCAATATGTATCTTATGATACTATTAAGATCTATAAATGAACATATATCATTTCTTTAAGTAATCATTTTTTGAAATAACATTTAAAATTAAAAGCATAGTATCACAACTAATTTGGCGAGTTCACAACTGGAATTTAATATACCAAACGGACGGATGTATTTTAAATACAGTTTTTTCATTCTCCACATCGTAACTTAATTTCCCTTCGTGGAGGACTTTTTTGATGAAACTAACCCGCATTTGCGTTGCATAGAGAGGAAGACCACGAGAACTTCCCACGGTTAGCCTGGCGATAAAGGGACCTATGATCCGTCCACCACTGAGGATATTTTACGTCAGCACTGTGATCGGTGCGAGCCGGGTGCGTAATTCGTATCGACCAACCACCGCTGGGATTCGAACCCGGTTCACCTTATTGGAAGGCGAAAGCTCTATCCCCTGAGCCACCAGGACGCACCAAATGTATATTTTTATATTCCACATCGTTGTGTGTTCGCAATAAATGGTTTACAGTTCACTCACGTTAAATGATTTAGAATTTAACTTAAAGTTAAGTTCTAAATCATTTAACGAATCTCTTTAGCCGTCATTCATACAGTTTGCACCAAAAAATAATTGTAAAACGGTTAACAAGATCAGACACTTCATCTTAACTAATAACTTTCGAATCTTTATCTTAACTATTATCTTATCAATTAACTTCGAATAACTTTATCTTAAAATGCAACGTAGAATTACATTATTCTAATAATAATAATAAAAAATAGGTAATTATCCTGAACTCTTAATTTAGACATCAAAAACGTAATAATAACAGTACAGGTAATTTTAATCTTTAAATTAGGGAAACAAAAATATGTATAGGGAATGCATACAGAATTAAGTTTTTTTTAAAAAAAATCCTATCAACGTTGAAAATCGTTTTGCTAGTGCAACCTGGACTAACGGGTTTTAAAAAAAATTCCTAGTCAGTGATAACGTGTTTCGTTGAAGAAATCTCTCTTTTCAGAAATTCTTTGACTGAATGCTGAAATGCTGCTTAAGGCCAGTTCATTGATCCCCAAATAACAACAAACATTGTTCAAACATTGTTTGCCTTTTTTTAAAAAAATTTAAATGAAGATTTTACTTATTCTTTTTAAAAATTAATGCTTTTCGTACCTTATTATTGTGATAATTATAATCTCATAATATTTATTATATAGCTTGTACAGGACAGACAGACATGAATGTTTTGAATTGCTAATAAAAAAAATTTTAAAAAAACACGGGGAAAAAAAAGTTTGGAAATAAAAAAGTGGGAAAAATACTGGAAAAAAGCTCCTCATTAATCAGTGTTCTCCCTAAGCGTTTTTAGAAGGGTGGTCCACCCTGTCTGCCCTTGGATCCCTATAAATCCTCTCTCTTTGTCTTTTTTGTAAAAATCAGCCGCCCTTCCTTTAAAAATACTACCTTTTTATTCATAGTCCATTTTTTAAAACATTCACTGTTTAAATAGTTGTTACACACAGGTAAAATTATCTGTGTTTATAGGTTTAATTCTGATTTATTTTTACAAATATTTACTTTATTAGGATTATTCTCAACTCGTTAAATTTTTTATTGGTTTTAATTTTTAAAATTATTTTTAAAAATAAATAACTTTTTTAAAAAAAAGCTTTGAATATTCATTTTCTCAAAATCTTTAGTTTACTTTTTTTTATAAAAAAAATTATAACCAGAGATTATTTATTAGCATGCTTTTAATTATAGATTATTTATTAGCATGCCTTTATGAGAGAGAATAATTTTTTGAAATATACGCATAAAATAGTATAAGAGGGTAATTTAAAAATTGTTGAGGATAAAATTCAGTTATTCCATAACATAACACATTTTGCTAAATTCTTATGTTGTTGAATGAGTGCCCTTTCAAAACTAATCACTTTTATAAGATAATCACTTTTAGACGCTCTCAACTACGATGCTAACGTAAATCGATGTAACGTTTCTATTGAATTTTTAGCAGTTATTGATATTGATTTTCACGTGGTTTTTAAATATCCTGGAAAATTCGAATCGTGCATTTGAGTGTTTACTTTTTAAGGCAATGATTCAATCGAATATTTGGCATTTATTGCTATCGATTTTCCCATAGTTTTATAAATCCGATATTTTTTATGCGATATTATTTATTACAACAACTTAATCTCGAAACGAAACAAGCATTTGAGTAACCCCTTTACTGAGCAGTCCGATTCGCGTGATTCCGTCGTCGATATTTTTTTACGGCAACGAATTTCATGATTTTTAATTAATTTTTTTTTCCGTAATGATTATTTACAAAATGCCAGAATATCACCGTAATAATAGGACAAAACATTATTACATGTTCAATTTTAAAAAAAATTATAATAGGTTTTTTTTTTCTTTTGTAAACAGAGCGCTTTTGTTATTTTAAATTAGTAATACATATGTCAGTTATAGTTAAAAGTATCGGGCAGCTTTAGTGAATATCCGATATGATTGTTATATCTGATTTGATATTAATTTATTTGTTGGTATTATTATATTTGGAGTACCGTTTAAATGCATACTGGGCAGTGGCACTTGTGCTTAAACATTGATGCAGGGATATATATATATATTTTAAAAAAAAGGGATGAAAATATTAAAAAAGCAATTCATAATACTATCGGCTGCATGTTTCTGTACTGATTTTTTGTTTCTCTTAATTTAATTGTTTCACCTGTCTCTGACTAAATCCCGTAAACACCTGTTAAAAAAAATTTCTCTCGGAGTAAAAAAAAAATATTTTTTTTCCCCGTGGGGAGGGGGGAGGTTGTGTGTGTGAGGAGATGACCCCGTTATAAAAGAAGGAATGCGGAGAAGAAAAAAGTCACTCTCTCCCTCAAGTTCATTGCCATTTTTTTTTTCCTTCTCCTTCTTCAGAGGACATTGACCCCTACCTGATGCTGTTTTCTGCTCAGACCTGCTCACGTCAAAAAATATTTTTGTGTTCTCTCATTTTAATTTATTTTATAACGATCGTTGAACAACCGACCTAAATTTTTGGGTTTACGATTACTTATGTTCAACTCCGTATCCTTGTAATTTTGAACCCGATCCAGAAGACAAGAAAACTCCTGGATCCAATATTGGGAGAAATTAGCCATCGTGGAAAACTTTTTGAAGGAACTAACCCGCATTTGCGTTACACGAAGAGGAAAGCCACGGAAACCTCGGTTAGCCTAACGGTTAGGGGACTCAAACCCATGATCCGTCCACCACTGAGGATATTTTGTGTCAGTACTGTGATCGGTGCGAGCCGGGTGCGTGATTCGAATCTACCAATTGAACCCGGGAACCCGGTTCACCTCATTGGAAGGCGAAATCTCTATCCCCTGAGGCAGCACGACTCACCAAACATATATCTTTGCCGGGATAGCCTGGTTGGTAGGGCGCTGGGCCCATGTCCGAGAGTTCGTGGGTTCAAACCCCGCCGGCCGAAGACTCCCCGTATAGTAAAGTGACTGATATACGTTAAATCTGCGGAGTCGCAAAGTCCTCCATGTTCCCATAACAAATCAATACCTCTGAGGGTACTGGATTGGAGATCGATCGCTCTCTGCTTTAGGTCAAAATTACGATCAGTGGATGTATGAATGGGTCCGTCCTATAAACGAGTGCGACGTATGGTGTGGCAGAAGTCGAATTCTTGGCCATAGATGGCGCCACAGAAAAACAAGAAACGCACACTCTGCCTTAGATTTGCTCGATTTCACAAAGCATGCTTGCCCATGTGGCAAGTGGCATTAGAAAGAACAACAACATATATATCTTTATATCCCACATCATTGTGCGCTCGCATTAAATGGTTTACAGTTCAATGGAGGTGCTATTCAGGATGATTTATTAAGCATTATGCTGAAATTTAGAAAACATCAATTTGTGGCTGATTAATTTTTAAAAAAAATTTATCGGATAGTACTGATAAATCCTAGCCAACGAGATTTACTCAAAGCGAAAAAGAATTATCTTGTAGAAGTGTATAAATTATGTTCTATAATTTATATTTTTGGCAACAAAATCAGTCGTGAAATACGATAATATTGGGGTCAATGTTCATTCGTACGTGAATCCGTATTTCGTTAATTCAAATAAAATGAGTGAGATGCATAAATCATAAAAAACGCTTAATAACAGAAAAATATATTTAATAACAACAACGAAAAATGATGTTAATGTTCTCAATGGATTCTTAATATTAATTAATAATACATCACTGCACAGAGCGCCATCTCTGATAAATATTATGTAACATCTACCACATTTTATACTTTAAAAATTGGTTTGACTTGTATAAAACGAGATATTTAAGCCAAATACAAAACAAGGATTGGCTCGTGGGATAGAGCGTTCGCCATCAAATGAGGCGAACCGAATCCCAGCAATGGCTGTTCGATACGAATTCCGCATCCGGCTCGCACCGACCACACTGCTGACGTGATATATCGTCAGTGGTAGATGGATTATGGGTTAGAGTCTCCTTGCCGTCAGGCTAACCGTGGGACGTTCTCGTGGTCTTCCTCTCTCTGTAACGCAAATGCGGGTTAGCTCCATCGAAGGCAAATTTCTCCCAATACTCGATCCAGGAGTTCCCTCGTCTTCTGGATTGGGTTCAAAATTTCAAGGCTGCGGAGTTGAACATTAGTAGTCATAAACCCATAAAATTGAGTCGGCTGTTCAACGACGGTTATAAAAAATAAAAGAAAAGAAAAAGAAATACTAAGCAAGAAACGAAAGTTTTGCATCTAGTCAAACTAAAGATTATTAAACGGTGTAATTGGTTGCGCCTCAAATTTAATTTGAGTTTTTGTTTTCAAAATCCTATTATTTTGAGCCGACAAATGTCTGCAAATCCTGATGCAAAAGCAAAGAGAATGAGAATGAAATTTTGCTAGTTTTATTAATTAAGAGAAAGAGCTATTTCAATAATGATGAATGCATTTTTGAAACAACTCCTACAATATTCATGAATATGAATGCTTGATAAATATTTATAATAAAATAATTTCTTTTTAGTTTCGATCCCATTCAAAGCATTGTTAATTTAGGCTTACAGAATTATTTCTGTTGTGGTCGTCGCCCATTAAGGTAAGATGTGCGATTGTTCTTGTTTCCCAGTGGCGTCAACCATGACCAAGAATTCAACTTCTGTCACATCCATACGCCACACCCATTTATAGGGTGGACCTATTCATACATTCATTCCTTGATCCACAGATTGTAATTTTGACCTGAAACTGAGAACGATCCATCTCCTATTCAGTTCCCCATGAGGTATAATTTGTTATGGGAACATGGAGGACTTTGTGTCCCGACAGATTGAACTTGCACCAATCACCATATGCTGGTTGCGAACTCCCGTTCTCACGAGCATGAGTCCAGTGCCCAGTTTATAAAATTCCTTTTAATAAGTATAAATTAATCCCTTTACTTACACAGATCCAGTTTCTTAAGATCTCAGTGTTGATCAAAAATTCATAATTCAAGCATTTGGATTTTACTCTTGTGCCAGCCAACTATTCTTTGACTGGGGGGGGTGAGTCAAAGTTAACTGCTTGAGTCAAAAACTTTTGTTCGTTTTATTATTTTAAAATTAGTTTTATTTCTTTAGTATTATTATAACAAATAGTTATTACTTCCTTCAAAAAAATAGTTAGATTTTTCAATAAATCTAACTATTAAATGGTTATTATTTCATTTAAAAAATAGTTAGATTTTCCAATAAATCTAACTGTTAAATAGTTATTACTTCATTCAAAATAGCTATCATTTAAAAGATATTATTAAAAATAGTCATAAATAGATACGATTAAAAATAATTATTTCATCACATTTATATGTGCTATAGTTGCATAAATTATTTCGGATGATTATGATGACTATGATTTAATTATTACATTCACACCATCAAAATATTTAACAAAAATAATTTGTGAATCATAAACAAATGAAAAAGAAAAATTAATTGAGAAAAAGTTTTATAAATGAATTTTATAACTTAAATTTTGTTAATGCTAAGTGATACATTTTGTTCATAAATGACATAAAATTGCTTTTCACTCCTCAGAAACAATTTGAGGCACTGTATGTGATTTACATTTTGATTCAGGCATTAACTGCAAAAAAGGGTTTCTCAAATTTGAACAAAATGTGTCAAAATAGCTCCGAAACAATAATTACATAGGTCTAATTCAATAGAAATATTGATCAATATTGAAACCGCATGCATTTTTATTTGAACAAAATGCATAGTCTCAAAAGTGATGCGCAGAGAGGAATGCGAGAGAGAGAGGTGCTCGTCGGATTCGAACCCAAGAACTCCGGGTTTGTATTAGGATGCTCTAACTATACCATAGTTGAACAGTGCGCAAGAGAAGAAAAAAAATAGATATTATAATATATATTATAAAAAAAAACGTATAATATAATACCTGAACAAGTTTGAATATTATACGTTTATATTAAGGGGAGAAATCGGGCTATTGATATACATAAAGTGCTCCAAAAAAAACGGACCTTTTGATATAATGATTGGATCAGCACATTTTAGGACTCAATCTCAATGGTTCGAGGGGTGACCTCAAATGTTCATTAATCAGGACAGACGATAGTATAAGTTACGAAATCAGACTCAAAAACGCATTTTCTCTGAATAAACATACCTTTTTTTTCCCGACGAATTCGGATTTTTCACCCTTGATATATACGGAGTAGCCGCAATCTAAAATATGGTCCCCATAGTTTGGTCAGGAAAGCGATCCATAGCTTGGATCCCTTAATGTTAATGTTACGTTTTGCGTATTTGGCCATGCCTCGAGAACTTTCTAAAATATTTATAAGTTGGAGTGGGAAAAAAGTTCTTTTTTAATTTTAATTCATTAAAATATTAATATACTATCTTTCCACACGAAAAGATATTTTCTGACACTACGAAAACTCTGCTACGTTAAAACTGCAACAATACCAGCAGTACGTATTAACAAAATTAATTAAGCGTCATCTGCGTACGGCGATTTTCTGCTATTCATCTAAAAGAATAAGTACCTTTTTTTTCCATTAATTTTTGTTTTTTTAAGCTTTTTTTTTTCCGTATAATGAGGTGAACCACGTTCGAACCCAGCGCAGGCTGGTCGATACGAATTCCGCATCCTGTTGCACAGTTCTGACGTACAATATTCTGAATGGTTGAACGGATCATGTGTTAGAGTCCCCTCCCGCATTAAATCCTCATCTTCCGAGGTTTTCGTGGTTTTCCTTGCCATGTAACACAAAAGCTGGTTAGTTCCGTCAAGTCCTCCTCAAAGACAAATTTCTCTTAATACTTGGTCCAGGAATCAGGGCCGTCTTAATAGCACGCAGGGCCCCCGGGAACGGAAATGTTTTGGGACCTGAAAACAGGACATACTGCTTAAAATCGAACTAAAACATTTCACATACACAAAATAAAGCATTTTCAGCACATGCAATAATTTGAAAAAATTTAAATACATTTTGATTTAATTGTATTTATATTTGTTTCAAAAGAAACTGAAAAAAACTGAATTTGCATAAAAACTTCATTGGAACGTAAAAAAATAGATTTCGATTGTTTTTTTTAAAGTTTCCATGTTGATAAACTATTCTAATTATTGTAATTATTGTTGTTTGCATGATAATCAATCACTGTTTGTAGAAAGAAAAACAAATTACACACTTTATACAATAGAATTTATTTATTTTAAAAAATATATATAAGGTAATCTTGTTTATTTCTTGTTTTTTTTTTTTTAAATACAATTGATAAGGAGTGAGATTCTCAAGGGCCCCCTGAGTGCCTGGGGTCCTCGGGCACCTCCCGGTGGTGCCCATGCGTAAAGACGGTACTGCCAGGAATTCCCTTGTCTTCTGGAATGGGTTCGAAATTTCAAGGTTACGGAGTTGAGCATTCAACGATGGTTACAAAATAAATTTAATAAATATTACCAATATTAATTAAACATTTGGGTCAATAATAATATAACGATTTTTTAGAGTCCCCCAAAACTAATAAATATCTTTTCGACATGAACTTTGCTTTTTAGTACATAGGTTATTTTTTGTTTCAATTAGTACATATTACCAACATTAATTTATCATCATTGACGTCTATAATAGCATGACGATTTCTTAAGGTTCCTCTAAACAAATAAATACTGTGCTCCATACTCTATTAATTGTGAATTTTAGTACATTATTTATTTTATTTCAATTTTTCAACGATTACTTAAATTTACTGGCGTCAATAATAGTATGGCGATTTTTTACTTTTCTCCTAAAGGAATCAGTACAACATAAATGTTGCCTTTTCCATTACTTTTGATTTTAAATTATTTACTTTAATAGAAACACATTTTAATCATAATTACTGTAAAAAATAAAGGAGTGGTTTCTGATTACTTTAGGAATACTAATATGGTGACATAGTCCTTCCATGCTACCACGCTAACGTTGTTCATTGAATTTCATAGCGAATAAAAAATAATTAAATATTAAAGTAAGTGCAATAAATTGATCAAATAGAGCTATAAACTAACAAATGTCTGTAAAATATTTGGAAGAAAAAAAATATAGAGTAGTCTATAGTTTTAATTAAAACAATGGCTAAGGCTTAACCAATCAGAAAATTCTATTTTCGTTCTTCGCTCATCCCATTTCGTTTTCGCTCTCAAAAATTAAGTGGTTCTTTTACATTTTTATTCCTCGAAAGATTTCAACGTTAACTTTTGAAAACCTTATAATTCAAACAGTTTCGATCTCCCATCATTTTTGAATTAAATAATAAAAATTAATACTATTATTCAATCGATACTATATCTTACAATGTTTGATTATTTATTTAATACTATATCTGATTTTTCATCATCCATCATTTGAAAACTAATGTTTTCTTATTGAGAAAATGGAAAGTTAAAGAAAATAACTTTTATATACAACTTATTTAAAACCATATTTATTTTTGTAAAAATTTGATAACGGGGGAGACAAGATTCTTTAGTAAAAAAATTTTATTAGAATAAGGCAATTTTTTCACACTTTCATAAATAATGTCGAAAAATACTCATTATAAATCTAAAGCTTGCTATTTTATTCATTTTCAATAAAAAGAAACAGAGGTTCTATTGCGAAAAATTTACATAAATTTATCCAGAGATATGTATCAAGTAAACAAAACAAAAATATATCTGTCCTTGAAAATTTTAAATAAATAAATATATTTTAAAAACTTCTTTACATATTAAATTAAAAATCTAATTAAAGTAGTGAATACTTTTTCTAGAACACTTTTTATTTTTCCCGAAACATTTCCTGGGAATTTTTTTTCCTGGAACACTGGGAAAACAATGTCAGGGAACACTTTTGGGAGTTATTAAAAATAATTTGTAAATGCAGTCTTTTAATTAGCACTTGTATATGCTTGTATTGACTCGTACTATACAAAGTACAGATTGCTTTCTATTTCAACAAAATCTCTAGTACATTTTACATAAAAGTAGAATAAAACATAGAATACGAGTTTTTTTTTAAAGTCTTTTTTTAACTTTTTTAAAATTATTTCAGATGCATAGAAAAATCAAAACGTGGGCTAACATGCATACAAAATAGTATAATGTGACTTATCTTTCTCTACTACACTGTATAGATATTAACGCATGAATAATAGCTATATATTCTATATCATCGCTTACCTTTTAATTATGAATCCGGAAAAAGTTACATTCATGTTGGGAACGTGAGGGAAAAAAAAGAAGAAAAAATAGTACGTTTAAAACAAATGGGCGAAGATGACACTTTAAAAGCTATTTCAACTAATTCTTTGGATCTTATTCTCTGCCTAAAGGACACATGGGAATAACTGAATTGTTGCAACAAAAGGGTATTTTTTGAAGGTAAATACCGAAAAGATATTGTTTGAATGGAAAATACTTAAAATTATTAATTTCTTATATTTTATTTTGTTTCTTTTTTTTCCAAATGTAAAATTTCTGCCACATTGCTCAAGCAATATTTGCTCCCCTGCTCGAGTTGGCAGCCCTACCACTAGTCCATTACACCACTCCCATTCTTTTTGCCAAGCTTGCAATGACTGAAAGTGAAAAAAATATGGGTAATTTATGTGGGTTCACTTGATACTTCATGTTTTACTGAAAGATGGCAGCACTAAACAAGCTCATATTATTTTCTTTCGTCTCATTTCTGTTATGCATTATTATTTTAATTTTTTTTTTTCTTTATGTTTTTTAATATTATTTAATTATTTTTAAATTACCCTACTTTTTGTACCAAAAATTTCGTTAGTTCATTGTTATCTTCTCTTTTCGATAAATTTAATAATGTTAAATAGATAATAAATATTATATCTTTAATAATTTTATATATACATAATTCATATTTTTACAAACATATTAAGGTATGGTTAGACTAATAGTAGTCTGCCACGTTTGGGAAAGGTAACAATCGTGCAACTTTTATTATAGCTTTGATTTTGCATTTATTGATTCCTTAAGACCAAAATCTAATTCTGCTAAATGCTATGAAAGTTTATTATTCAGACTTGAAGATAGAGTTGTTTTAAATGAAGAAAAATTAAAATTTGCATTTTTATATTTTTCATAAGATAGTTTAGTTTGTTAATGTTTTATTATTCGCATTTTCATATCTTTGATATTTGTTAATAAAGATTTAAGCAGTCATGTTGTTAACGAAAGTATTCGTGTCAAAGGAATTGTTTTTTAATTTACAGCTTGATTGAATGCATAGAGTAAAACACACACAAAAATGCACGGCTACAATTTTCTTAGTTTTTAGTGTTCGACATATAAAAAAAATTTTAAAAAATAGAGTGAGAGTTTAAAGTAAGTAAAAAGTTCTAAATTATTTTGTTAGATGGCAGCACTACTATTTTGAAAAGGAGCTAAATTATTTTCTTCAAAAGAAGGTTTAATATTTTTTATATAAAGTTTAAAAAAAAACATGATTAAGTTACACTTAAATAAAATTAAAAAAATAAATATTGCCATGCGCATACGAGTGCAAACTGAGGTATGAAGGTGATAATAAATAAAATCTATCAAATGTAATTAAAGACGCATAAAAGTTAAAATAGACATTTATAAATTTAAAAAAGAAATCATGTTTGTAATTATGTAGTATTTTTATGTAATTAAATATTTCTGCAAATTGTTTAGAAAAACTTCTTTTTTGTGTATATTCTATATTATGATTAATTTTTAAGCATCATTAAAAGTAGATTTATTCAACTTCTCACTAAATCTAATTTTCATTTTTTTTACCCCCCCCCCCCCTGTTAAGTTAGTCGCCAAATCATTGTATTACGATAACATAAATATTTCTGAGTCTATTTCTGTAACCAAAAGTAAGATTTTAACATGGTTTTTCGAGGTTCAGTCGCCAAGGAAAATAAAAAAAAAAAAGCCTCAGTTTAAGTACCTTAAACTCGAGGCAAAGCGATCATTTTGACTATACATATCATCTTGCCGTAAAAAATTGTCTGGGTTTTAAAACGGACTAACAACTTACATATTTAAAAAGTTATTAAACTTTTATGAAACTCGCCAATTTGGCGACATTTTTCCTCCTTTAGATGAAAATCACCAAAATTACTACCTTATTCTAAGTTTTTGGCAAATTTTTACGAGCCCAGATTATGCAGCATTAGAATAAATTTTTAAATATTGAAAAAATAGATCAGAAACGCTTTTCATTTTCATAAAGCTGTGGTTTTATTCCATATTTACGTTTTACACCATTTTCAAAATAAATTTCATTAACAGCGATGTCTTTAGATTGGCTAAACTTGACCTAACAGTCAAGGATAATTGTTGGAAACTTACAGAAACTCTGAAAATAGCTTATTATTTACAACAATTTTCATTTCTCATTTCATAGGACGACAGAGCCTTCTAAAGAAATTACAGAATCAGGAATCAACTTTCAGAATGAATAAAGAATCAGAATCATCTTTTAAAGAGTCTGGTTCTCGGTTTAGGGTAACTCCTAATCAATTTGTAAACCTTAACACCGTTTTTTTCTTTAAATTATTATTATTATCTAATTTAGCAATGCTATGAATTTACTGCATGTCTTGCAAATGAATTTTGTGAAACAAACAATTAAATTAGAAAAGAAGAAAAAAAATTATAATTTTATTTTCAGATGCGGAAGAGACTGAAGACGCAGACAGCGCTGGCGACAAATTTGTGGCCTGCAAAGTATGTGGCGATAAGGCTTCTGGATACCATTATGGCGTCACTTCCTGTGAAGGTTGCAAGGTAATTAATGCCTAACTATTTTTAATCGGAACTAAATTTTTTTTTTGTAAATAACGTAATTGATTCTTGTCCATTAAAAATTGAGTCCAGTACAGATTGAAAAAACATCGTAACTGCTTCACGAAAGATTTCTAGAAAAGTATCTTGAGAGCCGTGATGGCTCAGGAGATAGAGCTTTCGTGGTCAACCGGGTTCGAATCCCAGCGGTGGCTGCGAATTTTGCATCCAGCTTGCACCGACCACAGTGTTGATGTAAAATATCCTCAGTGTTAGTCTGGTTAAGTTCCTCCTGCACTCAAGTTAACTGTGAAAGGTTCTCGTGTTTTTCCTCTCCATGTAATGCAAATGCTGGATGGTTCCATCATTAAGTTCTCTATGAAGACAAATTTCTCCCAAAACGTGATCCAGGAGTTTCCTTGTCTTCCGGATTGAGTTCGAAATGACAAGGCTATGGAGTTGGAACATTAGTAGTCGTAAACAAAAAAAAATTGGGTCGCTGTTCAACGAAGGCTATAAAAAGAGTCTTGACAACTATTTTCTTTCAAGTATTGCTAAAATAGAATTTTTTTTAAAAACTCATAAAACAAAATCTATTTTTGAAAGAAAAAAAACATTTTTTGCAATATGTAGCTAATCATACATGGATGCCAAATACATAAAAATCTCTATATTTAATTTTTCATCGATTACATTGATTTTTCTATTTCACGGCAGAGTAAGCTTCAATCACTGGCGTCCTGGGAGTAATAAATACTCCCTATATTGTGGTTAGAAGCGATCGTTGTGTAATAAGGTTTTTTTACGGACTCCAGAAACGAATATTTCTTCTACTAATCAGACAAAAAGTTCCGTGACCTCAAATAATTTGATTTTACTAAAAATGAATCTATACAGATGTTTATATAATCATACTAAGGGAGTACAGATTTAGGAGTTTTCCTGTCTTCTGTATTGGGTTCAAAATTAAAAGGCTTAGGAGTTGAGCATTAGTAATCGTTAACCCAAAAAACTAGATCGGCTGTTCAACGTCTGTTATAAAATAAAATAAAAAGTGTTTGTATGTTCTAGTCTTTTTCAATAGATCGCAAAAATTTCCTGACATTTTGTCCATTATTAATCAACATTTCATATCTTGAGTTAAAAAATAAATCAATAATAATTAATAACATTTCATTGACATTTGTATGGTTACAGGATGTACTGGCATCGATACATGGTGGTGGAAAGTATAGCGTCTATCCAAATTGCTGCAACTGGCAATTAGCCAGTAGCAAAATTTCCTAATTCTGCCTTATAATTTTGTTTCATAACCGTAGTTAAGCAACCGAACCCAATTTTGGATTTACGACTGCTAATGCTCAACTCTGTAACCTTGTAATTTTGAACCCAGTGAAGAAGACAAGGGAGCTCTTGGATCAAGTATTGGGAGAAATTTGCCCTCCTGGAGGATTTTTTGATGGAACTATGTCGCATTTGGTTTACATGGAGGGAAAGACCACGAGAATTTCCCGCTGTTAGCCTGACGGCAAAGGGACTCTAACCCATGACCTGTCTACCACTAAGGATATTTCACGTCAGCACTGTGCTCTGTGCAAGCCGGATGCGGATTTGTATCGACAAGCCATCGCTGGTATTCGAACATTCGAACTTGGTTCGCCTCATTGGAAGACGAATGCTCTGAGCCATCGCTGTTCTTTCTTTTTTTTATGGAACCAACTTGCATTTACGTTACTTGGTGAGGCTGCGTTAATTCTGCGATTAGCCTGACGGCAAGGGGACTTTAACCCATAATTTGTGTATCACTGATGATATTTTACGTCGACACTGTGGAATTCGGCAAAGATGTATCGCAATTCTCAACATACAAATCGGAAGTCTGCTGAAAACATTAAAAACAGAAGAGGTGAAAGCTGCCTAAATAGGTAAAAAATTTGTCCAGAAAATTTTGTATTATAAGTGGATGCTGTTAACAACAACTTGTTATTACACCATGATAAGACACTATTTTTTCCGTACCATAGTAAACGTTTATTTTTAAATAGTCCATCTGTCTTCGAAACTTTAAAATTCCAATAGAGGCGAAACGGACATGAATTCCTTTATTAACGGAATATTCTTTATATTCCAAAGAACACAAATATTGCCGACTTATAGGAAATAAAATGAAATTATGTTGAAAAAGAAAGTCGAATTTTGGAAAAATAGTACTTATTGTCGTGATCTATGTGTTAATGGAAAACATTTATAACATTTCTAAAAGAAAGAGAGAGAAATATATACTATATTCTAGAGAAATATATAGCAGGTGTCTGTCCAGACATTTTGTGAAAGGTCCGTTTTTCGTGAAATTGTGAAAAAATTACTCACATTCTTTCAACCAGGGTCCGTTTTTATGAATTTGTGCAAATAGGGTCCGGTTATTGCAAAAAACTTTTTCAAGGAGTTTTTAAATTGTAAATAGATACAAGATTATGCTCGGCACTGTAAAATTATAATAAAAAAATTAAATTTTCAAAAATAAACAGCAATTGCTGCTTCTAAATCAGAGATGCAACATACAAATATTTCGTATTTACCCTATATTGCTGAACGCGGAATATTCATTTCGGACGAATAATGGAAGAATCGTCTGCCGAAGACAAAACCTAATTCGTTTACATCCATCTTTCTTGTTTTCTGCCCTGGGAAGGGTTTATTCAATTAACAAAACAATAATGAAGATAAACAAATTTGTGAAGGGTCCGATTAAAAGAAAAATCATTTTCTGAAGGGTCCGTTTTTAAGTTAAAATATTTTGTGAAGGGTCCGTTTTTATGAAAAGATATTTTGTGAAGGGTCCGTTAACGGACCCAAATTTCTTCTAAACAGACCCCTGTATAGAAATATATACTGGAAAAATCTGCTAATAAACTATTAAAATTATTGGTGCTTGCATGATAATCAATCCCTATTTATAGAAAAAAATGCACATTTTTTACCCGAGAATATGTTTATTTTAAAAATATATATAATGCAATCTTTTTTTCTTTAATGCAATACATAAAAAGTAAGATTCTGAAGGACTCCTGAGTACTTGGAGCACCTGTCACTGCCCGGATGTGCCCATGCGTAAAGACAGTACTGTGTCTTACAGCTTACGCTTAGAAATGTCGGTATTTACATCATCTATTAATTGAAGTTGAAGAAGCATAGTTATTTCGATAAATAATAACCGTCATTTATATTATAAAAATTTCGTCATCTGTACTGTACATTCAGTTTATAAGCGGAACAATGCATCTCCAAAAACATATTTCCTAATAGCAAAAAAATATGATACATCTTCTTATTTATTACATTTGAAAAAAGTAAAAATAAAAAAAATTGCTGAGCGTGATATTCCATCTGAAAACAAAAGAGCTGCAAAAAACAATAACCGGTTCGTTGGCTTCACACCTACGAGCACAAAATATATATGCAACGCGCTTTTTTGTGCATTTCGCAAAAACATGACACGACGTCGGTGCGCTCGCCAAACAACCCTTTCAGCCCCGTTAAAATTTGCATAGAATATACTTTGATGCAACTCAACCTTGGTATGTCGCCAAATTGAAAAATCACTCAAGTATTTTCACATCTTAAAAAAGGGATGAGAAGGCAAATTGAATGCAATGGCCTTTGGGAGTTCAAGGATGTTAGGAGAAAAGAATATATATATATATATATATATATATATATATATATATATATATATATATATATATATATATATATATATATATATATATATATATATATATATATATATATATATATATATATATATATATCAATTGGTTAAATTAGGCGATATATAATATAAATATAGAATCAATGGCAGTACTTTTACTTTCGTTACTTGTACCGCCGGTACAAGTAAAAAGTACGTACTTTTACTTGTACTTCATTACTTTTTAAATTTAGTACTTTTACTTGTACTTTCGTTACAAGTATTTCGTTAAAGTACAAGTATTTGTAACGGAAATATCGAATGAAATCGTTACTTTTTTCTAAAGCTCGGTAAGCTTTCTAAAAAAAATTTTAAAAAAATGCTTATGTTTTTTTAATTTATAAAATTAATGTGCAAATATATGCATTCACAGCTAATTTCGTGTTTAAATACTTTCTGTTTCAACTTATACTGCACATTCAATTAATTTTTACTAGCTCAAAGATCACAAAGCTATTTGTAGCCCCCGTGTTTGCTTTGTTTGTGCTTTTAAAACGCATTTCTAGAGAGTAAAACAATTTTAAATCAATGGTAATTTGAATAAATAAAAATAATAAACTGAAAATTAAAATCAATAGATAAAATTTCTTTTTCGTTCAAATCCATGAAAAGTTTGATATTAAAATTATATTTGATTTTGAAATTATATTATACGATTATATTACAATATTCTTCCGAATTTAAAAATAAATTAATATCCATAACTTTCAAAATTAAAAATAATTAAATAAATAACAACAATTTCGCAAAAACATTAAAGAACATAAGAATATTATTCAATAAAATTTTAGGTTACTTTGAATTCTCCATTTCCTAGAAATGTACTTTTAAATCGTTACTTTTTTTGCTTAGTACTTGTACTTTTACTTGTACTTTTTACTCGTTACTTTTAAAAATGAGAACTTTTTACTTTTTTTAAAAATACTCGTACTTTTACTCGTTACTTTTTAAAAGTCACGTTGTCCTATGTGCATAGAATATTTATTATATTAGGTATTATATTAGTATATTGTAATAATTAGACCAAATATTTAGACGCATTGCAGTGTTTTAATAATGACATGTTTTGCACGAGTTTATAGGCAATACTTTTATATTCAAACATACTTGTAATGGGTTTTTATTCAGGAGATTTTTTATAGACTTTCTATTTGTATTTATTTTTAACGTATTGCATTACAATGTTAACCCATTGTTACACGAACGTAAACAAGTGCTGTATTGCATCACCTGATAATTAAGATTCTGCATAGAATCTTAAAGTGCGTCTAATAATTTAACCAGGGACTGTATATATATAAACACAATAAAGACAGAAAGGATATAAGAAAAGGGAGGTTAACGAAGAAAATTAAGAAAAAAAAATAATAATTTTTGTTGTACTGCACATAAACTGCAAGTACATAGAGCTCATAAAATAAGTTAAAAATATATAATAGATAAAGCATGTTACAGATTAAGCATGAGGAAAAGAACAGATTTTTTGAAAGAGAAGAAAAATTATTAAAAACAAATTTTTTTTTTTTTAAATATTAAAAATTTTAAAAAAATAATAAAAAAGACCGGAAAACAAAATAAGAAAAAGATACAAAAACAAAATGTAAAATAAAACATATCAAGCGAAAAATAGAAATTAAAATTATTTTATATTCTTGACAATTTTATTTTCTGTTTTTTTTTTCTTCATGGTTTTATTTGGTATTTTTTGCTTAATTTGTTCTATTTTTTGATTTCACTTCCGCCATCCCAAACAAGAATCGAATGAGTTGGAGACAGATTCTGATGGGGCTTTTGAAAACCGAAGATCTGCTAAATTTTCACCACTTTTTTAAGTTTTTGCCTCGTAACACCTAAAAAAAATGATTCTTAAAATTCAGTAAATTCCGCAAAAAGAAATAAATAAATAAATGAAAAATCAGTAGAGGCATGTTTGTTAGTGAAATCAATGTGAGAATAAAGCGCTGCCAAACAGGGTGGTTCTAAACTTTCTCCAACCCCCCAGGGTGCGAAGTATATTTCGGCTAATTTTATCCTAAAAGTAGAAAACCAATTCGATTCCTCTTACAAAATGCAAAAAAAAAAAATGTGAATTTTTTTTTTTCTTTTCTTTTTTTATATGTATTAATGCGTAAAAATTAGCAAAAATTTTTAAAACTTGATTTTCACTAAAAGCGGAATTTAAACCTGCGGTCTCCGACTCTCAGGCCATCGACTGGTGCCGGTCCATGGATCAAATTTTACCGGTCGCTTAATAAACATTTAACTATTTCCATTTTAATTACTGTGATGTATTTTTCGCGGTTTGGGTGCGACTTTCCATAGACGAGAGGTTAACTGGGAGCTGAGATGCCTTACCAATACCGCTCATGTAACAGATTTTTTTAAGGCAAATTTAAAAAATAATTAAATTAAAATTATTAAATCAAAAAGATCTAAATTATGAATAATCAACAGCCCCCCCCCACCACCACCACCACGACCACCATCGGGCCGTGGCAAAATTATAAAACGTTGACTGATCCGTGGCGATAAAAAAGTTGGGGAGCACTGCTCTAAAACAATACCTAATTTTTTTTTTTACTTAGGAATGATACATTTTAAATTCGCAAGTTTTTGAGAGTAAATGCAATGGTTTTTTTTTTTTTTTTTTTTTTTTTTTTTTTCTTAAAATGGGTGAGACAAAATTTTTTATTCATTTTTGAGTTCTGATTTTGACGAGACAGCGAAACCAAAATTAATATTGAAGCATATTATTCGTTTCGGAATTTACTGTTCATTACTTTTGCTTTTGTTCAATTTCGAGTGTGGCGCATTTTTTAGAATTTATGTGACAAAAAACTAAAAATGGGCTGACAATTTAGCGGCTTTTATTTTCGGCTCTCCAGAAGTTAAGCTCATTTTAGAAACCGTCGTTAACTCATATTATTCTTATTTGGAATGCCCATAAAGAAATAAAATCACTTCCAGCCTTCTTGGAATTAGTTCGAACCAAAAATCTTATTTTGACTATTTAGAAGAAACGTAAAAGCCGCCATACTATTACTCTAGGTAACAAATTTTTTTTTGCCGCATTCATACAAATACCTGCCTAATTGGGTAAACAAGAATAAAATCTCCCATACCCACACGTGACCTAAGACTTCAGCGCCATCTAATCTTTATCAGCAAAATGACGTATTATAGATAAGCAGCGGTCGCCATAGCAACGCATGCAATGACGACGCATGCGCACTGTTTACCATTACTCTTGAACATAGTTGAAAAGTGTGTGGACGCCATCAAATCAAAACCAAGACCCATTTTGCCCATGGGTGAAAATAAATAAACTACACACGAAATAGCAAATAGAGAAATATTACTAATTCATTTAGAAAAATCGTGTGAAATCGCCATATACTGTTACTGATGACAATGATGCTTAATTAATGTGGGTAATAAGTACGAATGGAATAAAATAAAAAAACTATGAACTAAACTAAATTAATATCGAAATAATGTAAATTCATTTAGGAGAATGGTAAAAAAAAAATAGCAATGCTGTTATTGATGCCAATAATACTTACTTATTTTTAGAACATAGCGTTTTTCGCCATATTTCTGGAATTAAGCCAAGTTTTAAGCCTGGAACTAGACACTTATTTTTCTCTTCGGTAATGCCTCTCCAACTTTTTTTTTTCTTACTCCTCGCTGTTCATATAAAGATGTTTTCAGGTAAAAAATAATTCTTGCATCTATTTATCATTACTTGCATTGATAAAAGTCGAATTTCTGTAAAATGTCAAATAAACTTATTTTCATACCATTTAAAACTATTTCATTACTCAGTAGAAAATTTATAAGAAACCGGTCAAATAGTTTTTTTTTTAATTATAAAAATGATCTCTGAAATAGTAAAGAATAAAATAGTGTTTTTCATTAATGCATTTGTAGGGAGTGAAATTCAGTTTTTTAATAATACAGTTCCTTCCTTCTGAGAACTGAAATAAACTTTTATTTGATATCAATTGCTCTTTTATTTTTGCGTTTTCATAAAATAGTTTTGTCAAACATAACACAGTAGGACCCAGCTGTAGTAAATTATAGGAGAAACCAGCAATAAACGATGGTATTCAAAATATTAATTTAAAAATTTTTTTTTAGCATACTGCAGTAGCTTGGGCGGGAAATGTAATCGCAATTCGCATTAGTACATAATTTGCTTTATAAAATTTTATACAAATAAATATACGGAGTTTTTCTCTACTCACTAAGTTTCCTTAAAGCGAATTTCTTCCTATAAGAAAAATTTTATTCCAAACGTTAAATAACATTTAAAATAGTCTCCTTACAACAGACTGGTTGTCTCTCTCTAACGAATTTTTTAAGCGTTTATAACCCATTGCAAAAAGGGTCTTGATTTGGATTTGACCTCGTGCACACACATTTCAACTGTGTTCAAGAGTAATAGTAAACAGTGCGCATGCGTCGTCATTGCATGCGTTGCTATGGCGACCGCTGCTGTTTTCATTTTTTATTTTCACTAGCAGGCATTTTTAATGTATTTACATAATTATAATTTAAAGAATTTTTACATTCTTTTCATTATTAACTTATAATTACTTTCATTATTAACTTATAATTTAATATAAATATGAATGCTGAAGAAGGGAAAGTATTTTGTGATTGAAACAGGATATGAAAATCAATCCGACGGCAAACATCAGTGGAGACAGTTTTTACAACCCATGATTCGAAATGTTGTGGCGTTTAACGGAGTCAGTCCAGAAAGAAAAAGCATTTGACCATTGGGTAGCCAGTGATAGTAATAAGGCGATCACAACTTTTTGGTTGATTTTGCTTTTTCTTTTTTATAGTCGTCATTTCTTAAAAAAAGTTGCATTTAAAAGTTATCGCTCAACCGATCCCCTGTCCCTGTATTTGAAACACAACCCACTAAGCATTATTCATTGGAGCAAAATGACCGATTTTTAACCACTCCCTTATAATGTGCGTTACTTCATTTTTAAATAAAAGTCATACTTATATACTTTTGAACTTATGACATAGACTAAAAAAATTTTATTTAATTACCTGCTAAAAGAAATGTAAGATCACCATAACGTACTACCAATTTCTTAACTGTCCATAATAAGCGCAGGAAATAATATTAGTTAAATAACAGTCTTGACGAGACCACTACAACCGAGTGTTGCACGCAATATGCGGAGTTCATTAAAGCGGGGTTACATGTGTTGCTGTGAATGACCGAAATTGGTGGCTTCCAGCAGTGAATGTCGCCAATCACTTAGTCGCTGTTGTAAATGTCCGAAATATATAGGTCTACTTAAGTGCCACTGCTCGGTATACATTTGCCCGGTATGCTCTACATTAATGCTTTTTTTAAAGTCAAGTGCCAATGCCCAGTATGCCCTACATCAAAGTGTTTTTAAGGTCAAGTACCAAGTATGCATTTACTCCGAATACTGATGTTTCTCGTAATCAATCCTCTGCCGATATTAAAATATCGAATAAATATAATAATATCGAAGAATAAATTAATATCAAATTGGATAAAACAATTATTTCGGACATTCATCAAAGCGACTATATGATTGTTGACATTCACCGGTGAAAGTCGACATTTTGCACTGCATTGTTCCGTATTGTATCATTGCATGCAACAATACGATTCACCTCGAATAAGAAAGAAATGTTTGTAAAACCATCGAAAAATAAAATTATCCTTTTCTTTTTCCGTAAAGAACAAAAACTAAATTTAACTATTTAAGAACAAAAACTAAAATAATTTTTATTGGATTTATCGTGACTGTTCCAATATTAGCATTAATAACGGGATTAAAGCTGATGAATGCCTTTTATTTAAGTTTTTTCAGTCGTTTTTATTTTGTTAGTGTGAAAGGAGGTTGCCCATATAATGAATAAGTGAATGTTTCTCGGATCGCAGACGCGGACAACCATCGCCTAACCAGGTTATAGGAGGTCAACTACACTACTCGAATCGATTCTGCCTATCTTTTTCCTCGCTTCTGCCTTTTTTTTTTTCCTCGTTCACTCGTGTTGTTTTATCCTTTCTCTCTCTCGCTCAGCGCTAGAGTCACTGATCTCAATCGGGTAGAGTTCGGGAATTCTCGGAACTTATGATCCTCTTTTTCAGACGCAAGTATGGTTGGTAGAAAAGAGTCTTTACTTATCGTCTGCTCCTAACAGATGTTGCCAGGTTTTGTTTTGCTTTGGTAAACAACGGCGCTTGTGATTGTGTTCATCTTTATTGATATCTTACTTTGCATGGAATATATCGAATAAAACAAAAATATTGTCAAAATTGCGAATTTTGATCACATAGAAATTGAGTGAACAAAAAGAATTTTTTTTTACGTCAGCTATTTTACAGATATTTTGTGGAGTTAATTATTTAAAAGGAATAAGTACTAAAAAAGCGGCTGCTACAGGTAAGCCATATTTTTATTTATTTATTTATTATTATTAATGAAGGTTAGTGTAAACGTTATTTTGGTTTTAAAGTGCTTAAAGAGTGATAGAGAGCTAAAAGAATTGTAGAGTTCGGAAATTCCTCTTTTTCAGACGCAGTTATGATTGTAAAAAGAAAGTCTTATTTATCGTCTGCTCCAAACAGATGTTACTACGGTTTGTTTTGCTTTGCTAAAGAACGGCACTTGTGATTGTGTTTATCTTAATTGATATCTTACATTGCATGGAATGTATCGAATGAAATTAAATATTGTCAAAATAGCGAATTTTGATCACATAGAAATTGAGCGAACAGAAGAATTTACTTTAAGTAACGTTATTTTAAGGGGTTAGTTACTTTATAAGACTATAGAGAAGCCATATTTTATTTATTTATTTATTATTTTTATTAAAGGGTAGTGTTAATGTTATTTTTGTTTAAAAGAGCTTAAAGAGTGATGATATTAAATGATACTTGCTTTTTAAATCATATTGTTAAAGTTCTAATTTATAAAACTTAACAGAACTGTGTTCCAAAAATACTCTCTGGATTGTTTAGAAACAAACAATTAGAAGTACAATCACCTCCTGCTTGGGCGATTATTTCCTCATTCTTGCGCCAAATTAGAACCTTTCCGCACGTAAAAATAGTTAAAATGAGTTAACGGAAACATAATCCTGAATGGATATTTTTGAATGCTACATGCTATGTTAAAAAGTTTTTGGTATACGTTTCATTTTCTATTTCAGTTTGATACGAATTACTCATTTTCTTTCGAAATATTTAATTTTCCGATACAATTATTAAAAATATTTCAATTCATGCAATTTCTTATATTCGTATTCATTAAATTCATATGTTTATTTTATGTAAATTTAAAGAAATTGAAAAGGGCCATCACGACGGGGGTTTCGCATAGAGAAATTAATAAAACATAGAGAGCCTCTCACACCAATCCAGAATTTCTAGAGAATGAGCACCAATTTTAAATTTTTCTTCGGAAAAGAGTAAGAAAACCATTATTCTCATATTTCAAACATTATTAAAGGGTTGCAAATGCTTAGATTGCATGATCAGTAGAAAGTATATTATCGTTGGAAGTAGTGTTTTGAGTGGCACATCCTTCCTATTTCTAAATACCATCCGCATTTGCATTAAATTTGTGACACACCTTGAAAACCGTTTCGAATTTAATTTATCCCCCCCCCCTCCCTATTCAGGAAAGTTTTGGTGCTTGAAGAAATTACTATTAGTTGAAGAAGTTGGATGATGTACAAACAATAAGTTGAAAAGGATGTTGATTGGCTTATTTTCAGTTGCCCATATTTTTTTTTTTTTTTTTTTTTTGACGCCCGTTGGCTGAGCGGTAGCGCTTCGCGCTGTCGTGCCACAGGTCCTTGGTTCGATCCTTGGGCCGGGTAAGGCCGACTCAGCCTTTCATCCCTTCAGTGGGTCGATAAAATGAGTACCAAGCATGCTTGGGAACTAACACTGGGGGTTCCGCGTTCGGCTAACCACCTGACCGGAACATATGCTCCTGCACCCCAGAGCCCAAGGTCAAGAAAACTGAGATGGGCACAGTCGGCCTTGGCCCTCTTAATGGGCTGTCGCGCCACTGAGTTAGTTAGTTTATATTTTTTTTAATTAATTAATTAATTTTTCTTAAATTCCAGACTGATACGGGCACACAATTAAATAATTAACTACTGAAATGAATAATCAAATATGAATGATAAATTTTTTTTTTATTTTTCTTAGATTACGGAATCCTATGGAACTCCAAAGTTAAAAAAAATTAATAAATTTAGAAAATGGAGCGGAGGTTGCGTCTGCTAGGCTAAGCATCACAGGACACCTCCGTCTAACAAGAAATCAAAATTGCGAGTCACCTGTGTATTTTATTAAAAATGAAATAGTTTTCGCCAAGGAAAGTTAAGAAATTCGTGTATTGGCTGTTATGGATCAAATTTAATGCCAAGGTTCTTTTTCTTAGCCATACGCATTCAAATGTCTTGGCGAAAAAAGAAAGCGTGGAGAAATAATAGAGAAATTTAATAAATCCAAAACATTAGCAAGAGCCGTGGTAGCTCAGTGGATAGAACGCTCGTCTCCCAAAGAGGTGAATCGGGTTCGAATTCCGCACCCGGCTTGCACCGACCACTGTGGTAGACGGATCATGGGTAAGAGTCTCCTTGCCGTCCGGTTAACCGTGGGAGGTCTTCGGGGTTTTCCTTTCCATGTAACGCAAATGCGGATTAGTTCCCTTAAAAATTCCTCCATGGCAGCAAAATTTCTCCCAATACTTGATCCATGAGTTCCCTTGTCTTCTGGATTGAGTTCAAAATTACAAGGCTACTGAGTTAAACATTGGTATGTGTAGACTGAAAATTCGGTCTGCTGTTCAACGACGGTTATAAAATTAAATAAAATATTAGCGACTCTATAACGGTTTTGGAATTCGATGCTAACGTGTTAGGCAGATGCAGAGGAAATCTCTAAAAATAGATTTTATTCTGCACTCAACACAAGGTTGTCGTATTAAAAGATTACAGATTATATTATTTATTGAAAAAAGGGTTAAATAAGATTACAATTTGGTTTTTGAATGTTAGGAAACATGTTATGCATATTTCAGCATGACATCCTCCAATATTTTAGAATCTGCCGATGTGAAAAACGCTCATTATACGAAGCTCTGATGGGTTTGGATCTTGATATTTATAAGAAGGTCGTCAATCTTAATTATTAAAAATCACCCACTGTTTATTTAAGATAATATTGTATCTTTGTATTAGTTGCTCGTTTGCAAGAAAATAAATAAATAAAAATAATTATTATGAATAAGGCATAGGATAAAAGTACGAATGCTTACGACACAAAAATGGTTCTTTCTTTCTTACGTAAAGAAATAAATATGTGATTTTAAGTCACCAAAATGCGTTTTATTACTTTTTGAGGGCCCAAGCACAGTGAATCTCAACCACTATGCCGCCAAATTTCACGAAATTTTCATGTAAAATTTTTTAAATTTTTATTGTAAAAATTATAATGATTTTTTTTATTACGAGTAAACGAGTAAAGTTTAAATTAAAGAAAAGTATAATATAAAAAATTTTTTTTTGGACGGAGTTAGATTTTTGACCCTCAAATTATAGGGGTAGTCGCAATGTGCGGGAGTGCGGTTGAAATTTTTTGGACCCCTTAATGTTAATTTTATTTCTTGCCGATTTCGCCATTTCTCGAAAACTTTTTAAGACAATTGCAAAATTTTTCCACACAATTGTGAGATTCGTTTATCCAAAGATAATCCCACGCGTAAAATAATTTTAATAACTATTAAGTACTTTTTAACTCTTCCTTTAATAGCGGTCGAAACATGTTTAAATTGTATAGCATACAAATTTTTATAACATTTTAAAAACGTGTTCTTAAATGTTAAAATACGAAATTTAAAAACGAAATAAGTCGCATAATTTTTGAGGAATCGATTTTTATTTGTTAACAACTTCTGTAAGTTCTTTTTTTTTTTCGACACTCTTAGACCATACGTCGTGCTTGTGGGGAAACTAGAACGGCTTTACACATTTTTACAAAAGGAACCTCTTTATTTTATTTTATAACCGTCGTTGAACAGCAAATTAAATTTTCAGTTTGCGACTACCAATGTTCAACTCCGTATCCTTGAAATTTTGAACCCAATCCAGAAGACTAAGGAACTCCCGGATTAAGTGTTGGAAGAAATTTGCCTTCGTGGTGGGCTTTTTGATGGAACTAAACCTCATTTGAGTTACAAGGAGAGGAAAATCACGAAAACCTCCAACTGTTATCCTGACGGTAAAAGGACCTATGATCCTATGTCGAAGCAAGGTGACTCAAACCCATAATCCGTCTACCACTGAGGTTATTTTACGTCAGCATTGTGGTCGGTGCGAGCCAGGTGCGGAATTCGTATCGACCAGCCGTAGCTGGGTTTCGAACCCGGTTCACCTTTTCTTTAGAAGGAGAACGCTCTATCCCCTGAGGCAATAAGGCTCGGGACCTCAAACTAAGTGAACACCGCTTCCACATAGGCTCAAATTAGTTTATTATTTTTTTTCCTTCCCAACGTAACTTGGAGACCATGCCCCATGTTTGTTAACTCTTTGAACTGGTGCTTGCACAATTCCTTTCAGATTGCTATGTATTTCAAAATTAATCATTCAAATATCGTAAAATCAAATTACAAATGAATCTATACATTTAGGTACCAAAAACGGAAATTCAAATCTGATCCTGCTACCTGGGTTTTGCTTGTTTTCCATTTATTTATTCTTTTAGTTTTTTTTCTTCTTTTTTTTGGGGGGGGGGGATTAAATATGCTTAAATCACGAAACGTAATCTGAAAGAAAATAAAATTTGAAAAAAACTACTAAAGCTTAGAATGAAAAATAAAAATTCAAATTGAAGAGACGAAATTGAAATTAAAATTGAAAAATTTTAGAAGTTTTTCTTTTATTAATTTTTTTTCTGATAGTAAATACCTTTAAATTATCAAATTCAACCCGAATGAAACTTTTAAATAACGTATCTATGTTTTAAAGTTTAAATTGCAAAAGGTTTTGAATTGAAAAGAGAAAAAAAAAATCCCTGCAAATGAATAATAACATCTTTAAAAAAAAGGAGAGAAATAATAGTCTGACGTCACACATACACATGAGTTAAGCGAGGAGGGATATAAAATGGGGAGCTAACTCAAAGAACTCTCGATCTTAGTTATTATAAATGGTAAAAATCGGGCCCCTTAATAAAAATTATCGAATAAATTGGCAATATTTCCAAGTTTTGTCCCCTAGTAGTTAGTAAAGTATAGTTGTGCTATAGATTGTATTTTGAGCCGCGATGGTTCTGGGAATAGAGCGTTCCTCTTCCCATGAGGTGACCCGGGTTCGAATCCCACCCAATGGCTGGTCTATACGAATCCGCATCCTGCTTGCACCGACCACAGTGCTGACGTGAAACATCCTCAGTGGTAGACGGATCATGGGTCGCTTTATCGTCAGGCTAACCGTGGGAAGCTCTCGTGGTCTTCCTCTCCATGCAACGCAAATGCGGGTTAATTCCAACAAAAGGTCCTCCCCTGAGGCATATTTCTCCCAATACTTGATCCAAGAGTTCCCTTGTCAACTGGATTGGGTTCAAAATTACAAGGCAACGTAATTGAACATTAGTAGTCGTAGAACCAAAAATTGGGTCGGCTGTTGAATGACGGTTATAATATTCCATATTCTGAATTTGTTTTTGTTGCCTACGGATCATGGGTTAGAGTCCATTTAAAATCATTGGCTAACCGTGAGATGTTCTCGCGGTTTGCCTTACCATGTAACGCCAATGTTGGTTAGTTCCATCAAAAAGTCTTCCACGAAGGCAAATTTCTTGCAATACTTGATCCAGGAGTTCCCTTGACTTCTGGATTGGGTTCAAAATTACGAAGCTACGGAGATGAACGTTAGTAGTCCTGAACCCAAAAATTTTGTCGGTTGTTCAACGACGGTTATAAAATATAAATTGTATTTTATCGTGAAATATCATATTATGCCTGTTTTTGATGGGGGGGGGGGGATTTAAATTAATGAGTATGTAGGGCAGTATGCGTTTTTTAAAAGAAATCGCACTACTTTGGAATAAAATTAAAAATAAATAAATAAAGATAGGGGGGTGTCAATGACCCCATCAGTGATGTTTATTTATTTCGAAAGACGCATAACTGTTATATCACACACAATGAATGTTTACAATTGTTCTTTTCGGAAGTAGGTGACCCATGACCAAAAAACCATGTAGGAGAGTAGGTGAGAGTTCAACATATTCTGCTGAACTACTTTCTCCCTTCTTTTGAATATTCTGCTGAATGACTCACTTCAGTAGCAAATCTATGCAAAAAATGCTTCTGTTACTCAATTTAGGGTTAAATCAGAAAATTTGGTTACCGGCCAGTGGTCAGTCTTTGCACTTTTAATGGTGGCCGCTTTTTCAAAATTAGCAAATAATAAACAATTTTTAAAAAAAAATGTGATATTATTTACATTAAGAATTTTCTTTTAAGCTATTCAGGGTGCGTAGCGTGTTTAGAAAGTGCTTAATTTCGATTTTCGTTATTTAAAAGCCCTTGAAGGTGCTTTTTTAATTGGGTGTTTTTAAAAAGTGCTTAATTCTTCCTTTTTTTAAGTTGATTTTTTTTTTTTTTTTACCATGTCGATTTTTCGCCACATGTTATGCAAAAGCGTGGTTTTCACTTGTTCTATTCAACGCTTTCACAAATCAATCAAACACAATGCATTTTGGTTTACCATCGTTTCGTAGCGTATGAAAGCGCCAATCATTTTACAAGTTTGATGAAATACTTGCGGGTCCACGTGTGTATATACTGAGCTGGATTCAGTGGGAACTATTCTTGTACTGTGCAACTCTGCTGTATTTTGAAAAGACATTTTCAGGCTTCATATTCCTCCCTCTGGAATTGAACCGAAAAACCACTCCTATCCTTTTTATGGTGGCCAATGTAATCAAGAAAAAGTTCTTTGTCAGAAACTAGTTATTTTATCATGATCATGTAAAAGTCTTTGGTTATTTGCATTTTGTTATGGTGCTTAAAAATATTTTTTAAGTTCTTAAAAAGTACTTAAAAGTTGCTTATTTTTTGTTGAAAGATTTGGCTATGCTCCCTGCTGTTTCTTGAAATGTTTTAAACAATTTTTAAAATAAAGAACTATCATATAAGTTTGTGTTAGGATTGTAACGAAATAGTGATTTGACTGAATACCGAATATCCGGCCCAAAAAAAAACGGCCGAATAAAAATTAGTTTTTAAAAAAAAAAATCGTTAATAAATATTAGTTTTTATATGAAATAAGATTAGTAATTATGGAAAAATAATCATAACTTAGCAGTATAGGGTAAAGGGAAAAAAACTTTTTAAGATAATAAAGATGAAAAAAATATCAGTTAATTAGATAAAAAAATATCTTCTTGATTCTTAAGAAAAACTTTAAGGCTAAAAATAATATTTTCTGGAAAAATAATTATCCATAAGACAATAACATTAAAAGAGGTAATGTCTATCAGAAACACTTTTAAAATGCAGCACTATCATAAAAACACCTATAAAAAACAAAATTTATAAACAAAAGCAAAACAGAAAAAGTAAAAATTGATCTTAGTTTTTTGGAATGAAAATTTTAAAGCTAAAAAATTCAGCTTTACAATTACCATATATTCAAGAAAAAGTATAGATTAAAGTCTAAAAAAAAACCCTTTTAATTTGCCGCGTCATAATAAAAATGTCTGTAAGAACATAATTTTTTTTTTAAAAAAGAAAAACCTAGATAAAAGCAAAAAACAAAATTTTGCTTGAAAAAGAAAACCAAAAGATGGATTTGGTTTCCAAGATGGAAACCAAAACAAAAACAAAACTGTTTTTGAAAAAGAAAAACCTAGATAGAAACCAAAAGAAAAACAAAACTTTTTTTGAAAAAGAAAAACCTGGAAAACCTCTATTTTAACCATGCCACTTTTTTAACGATTTCTCAGGAACTATTCGACCGATTTCGCTCAAATGTTGTATTTTGTCTTGTAAACTTACGTACCTTAGAATAAAGGTAAAAATTGTATACCTTGCAATTCAAAATTTTTTCGACTATTATTAAATAAAATAATAAATTTTTACAAAAAGTTATTTTTTTACATGGAATTATCTTTGGACAAACGAATTTTATTATTGTGTACAAAAGTTTTTCGATTTGCTTAAAAAGTTCTCGAGACATGGCAAATTTTGGATCGCTCTCCTAACCAAACTATGGAGACCTTTCTTCCCAGATTTCGGCTACCCCCTATATTTTTGGAGTGAGAAGTCTAAATCTGTCGGAAAAAGGTATGTTTATTTAGAGAAAGTACGTTTTTTTGTATGATTTTGTAACTTAAAATATCGTTTGCACTAGTTGATTAATATATTTGAGGTTACCCTCGCGAACAATTTAGATTTTTTTATTTTATTTTATAACCGTCGTTGAACAGCCGACCGAATTTTTTGGGTTTGGGTTCGATTAGCTGGGGCTGACGTCATAGGTCACATATGTGGGTATGGGAGGTCTTCTTCTTCTCAATTGAACAAGTACTCAATTGCAAATACTCAATTGAACCAGCTTAAGCGACAAAAAATTCAAAATCAGAATTTTCATCTATATGGCATCTTTGTATGGTAAGCTACATATTGCATTTTTTTAAACTAATTTTTTTAATTAATTTTTTAATACATTTTTTTATCACTTTCTTGAAATTCTATTTTAGCGTTCATGGCCTTAGCAATAATAGGAAAATAGTTGTCAAGCCAATTTTCTCGGAATCTATCGTAAAGGAATTTTTCTTCTTTTTTCCCCCTACTACACGGCATTATTGATCAGGACATTAAAAACATTTTAGTGTAATCATTGAATGTTATCTTTAAATAAAGTTATTTTCCACCGATTGTCATTATTTTGCGTGCCACTTAAGAACATAGAAGAGTGGGTAAGACGTTAGTGACAGATTTTGTCTTGGAGTCAATTCTCTGCCATAAGAAGCACATTTTGATGTCTCACGCGTACGAATCGGTATCGCACAGATTTAATTTAGGTCTTAATTTTTTATTATTGTTATTTATTACTTCAGTGCACTGTATCACACACTAATTATGTCCACTCTTAATTGCTTGTATAAAAAACGTATTTATAAAACTTCTTTGGCTCATAAAGCTTTACAGCTTTGCTGAAAAAATATTTATTTTCCGTTATAGTTTCTCCACCCATCTAAATGTATAAAAATATAGATTTCATTCATTCTTTCCCTTTTTAAGAAAAGCTGAAAATAAATTTTATTAGAAGTTCTAATTCAGCTAGCTGTTTAAGTTCTTGCCGAAAGAATCAATCCTAATTGACCCGGAATCTCTTTAAAGTGAACAGCTTTGTTAGCGTAAAGAGAAGTAGCTTACATATATTTAGGTGCGTCCCCTTTAATATTTATAAATGCTCCCTATCTTAGACTTTTTTTTTTATTAACTATAACATGGAGCCGCGTAGGGTCCGGAAATAGAGCTTTCCCATGAGGTGAACAGGGTTCGAAACCCAGCGATGGCTTGTCGATACCATTCCGCATCTTGCTTGCACCGACCACAGTGCTGACGTGAAATATTCTCAGTGGTAGACGGATCATGGGTTGGAGTCCCTTTGCCAGCAAACTAACCGTGGGAGGTTCTTGTGGTCTTCCTCTCCAAGCGGGTTAGTTCCTTAAAAAAAGTGCTCCATAAAGGCATACTTGATCCAGGAGTTCCTTTGTTTTCTGGATTAGGTTCAAAATGACAAGGCTACGAATTTAAACATTAGTAGTCGTAAACCCAAACATTCGTGTGTTATAAAATAAAATGAAATTAAAATAAAACTGTAATAGGAAACAAAAACAATATAAAGACACATTTTGGTATTTATAATCATTCATTTTATTTTATTTTATATTAATTCATAAATTTTAATTTGTATATTTTTATTTAAATTATTTTTATTTTAATTAAATAATTACGATGGAAAGGCGGAATTTAGAAAAAGTACTAAATTGAAGCGTTGCACTTACCAAATTAAAATGAAATTCATCTTAATGATACGAGAAAATAACTCACTTTCTTACAATAATTATATTCGAAATTTAGTTAAGGCTTATTATTATTTGTAAAGATAATTTTATTTTTATAACTGTCGTTGAACAGCCGACCCAATTTTGGGTTTATGACTGCTAACTCCGTAGCTTTGTAATTTTAAACTCAACCCAGAAGACAAAGGAACTCCTGGATCAAGTATTGGGAGAAATTTTGCCTTCGTGGAGGACTTTTAAACTAGTCTGCATTTGAGTTACGTGGAAAGTCTGACTGCAAGGGGACTCTAACCCATGATTCGTCTACCACTGAGGATATTTTGCGTCAGCACTGTGGTCGGTGCAAGCCGGATGCGGAATTCGTATCGACCAGCCATAACGGGAATTCGAGCACGGTTCTCCTCATTGGAAGGCGAAAGCTCTGTCCCTTGAGCCATTGTAAAGTGAATTTTTTAAAAAAATATCTTACAGAAGAAAAAAAAATTATTGTGATTAAAATAGTTGAGGTAACAACCTTTTCTTTAATGAAACCGAATACTGAGACATGTAAAAGGCAATTATGATAATTTCAAAAATGCTAGTATTTCAGACAAAATTCTTTTTATCAGTCAACTTAGTAAAATATTTGCATGAAATTAAATTCTTTCAAACAATTATAATTTCTTTTTTTTATTACCCTAATTTTTTTAATTCATTCTTTTTTTTTCTTCTTTTCACTAGTCAATTTAGTAATATATTTGCATTAAAATAAATTTTTTAAATGATAAAATTCATTCAAAACTAAAAAATACCAAACTGACACGTTTTCATAAAAGATATTTTCTTATCAAAATACAGATGTTTCGAAAAAATTATATTAAAAATGGGGCGGGGATGGTGATGGTTTTTCACCATATCCCGTAGTTTGAAATAAATTAACTCTAATGTTCTTCAATGAAAGTATAAAAATAATAAATAGATAAATATTTTATTCAGTTACATAAATGCAAATTGAATATTTTAATTTAAAACAATTGGATGTGGTCTATAATGATAATAAAACAAACCCATTGTAGCTCTAAATGAGATTCAACGTTCAGTCAGTTGGGATTCAGATTCAATACATTTTTAGCTTTAGAACATTTATATATTTAGTGAATTATAAGAGATTTTATGAATGTTAAATCTTAAAATGTTTTTATAAGTGCTTTTAGTTACAAAAAAATTAAAAAAGTTCAGAAACCGCAAATAGTTTTTAAAAGAAATCACGCTCGAATTTCGTGTGTTATTATAAAATTGAATTAAAAGTATGAAGAATTTTAAAAAAATATATATATATATACGGAAATAACTAGTAGCAACTTTAAAAAAAACGATTGAAAAACAACATAGATTGTCATTGAAATCGCCATAAACCCGCCAAAAGTAATGATTAAAATACCTGATTCAAAAATCGCAATTCGCTTTAATATCGGATTAAAAATATCAGGATTTCCGAAACCCCGTGGAAAAGCGCAGTACTAATTGTTGAAAGAACAATAAATAAAAGAAAAAAATCTCTTAGATTTGCGATGAAATCGTTACAAATAAAGCGTACATTTAAATGCATGATTCGAGCATCGTAATAAAATATTTTAAAAATATCGGGATTTATATAACCACACACACACACGAGAGGGTATATGTATTAATAAGTGATGAAAAACAGTGATGAAACGATACGATACTTAGAAAAACGAGTAAAAGCACTTAGTTTAACTCAGATAAACATACTTAGAGAGAAACGGGAGAGAAATAAGTACCTAGAAAGAGTTTATTTTGAGAAAGAGATTACTAAGAAAATAATAGGATGATATTGACACAAATAAAGCACGTCAGAAGAGATTACTATTTGCTGAATTGAAAATTCTCAAATCATTATTATGTATGTATTAAAAAGATGGGGATTTCGGGACCTATTAAAACACGATCAAAAAGTCGCTTGGATTAACCAGGGGCCTGTCCAGGACATTTTGTGAAAGGTCCTGTTTTTGTAAAATTGTGAAAACATTACTCGTAATTTGTGAATATATAATAAAAGTTAAATCGCATTCTTTCAACCAGGGTCCTGCTTTTGTGAATTTGTGCAAATAGGATCCTGTTTTTGCAAAAAACTTTTTCAAGGAGTTTTTAAATTGTAAATAGATACAAGATTATGCTCAACACTGTAAAATTATAATTTTAAAAAAATTAAATTTTCAAAAATAAACAGCATTGCTGCTATTAAATTAGAGATGCAACATACAAATATTTGGCCTATACTGCTGAACGCAGAATGTTCATTTCGGACGAATAAAGAAGCATCTGCCGAAAACAAAACTTAGTTCGTTTACATCTGTCTTTCTTCCCCCTCCCCCCTTCGGGAAGGGTTTATTAGATTAATAAAACAATAATGAAGATAAACAAATTTGCGAAGGGTCCGATTAAAAGATAAATTATTTTGCGAAGGGTCCGTTTTTAAGTTCAAATATTTTGTGAAGGGTCCGTTAACGGACTCAAATTTCTTCTAAACAGACCCCTGTTGACTGAACACAAATAAAGAGTTTCAAAAGTTATTACTAATGTTCGAAATTCAGGCATCATAGTTTTGACGAATTAAAGATATTGGACTTTTTAAAACTTAGGAAATTCGTAGCGATAACCACCTTAAAAAGCGATCGGAAAACTACATTGATTAAGATTCGGCAAGTTAAAAACATTAATGTGCAATTCAAAATTTCTGATATTTATTATTTCCACAAATATAACAATAGTTTTTTTTTTTTAAATTTTTTATTATGTTCAAGTGCTGCCACGGGCCGCATATCAAAAGCTGATTGTGCTCCCCTATCATAGTGTATTTCTGGATTGTGTGTCCTCCCCCCCCCCGCACCGCGAGGATGCTATTTACACCCAAGAGTGTGAAGAGTCAAGGAAAAGAGAAAGTTAGAAATATTTGAGAAATGGGTTAGAGCAATACATTTTTCATTCTTTGTATCCCGAAATGAATCAATGATTCCTAAGTTTTGTGTGCCATTTCGAAGATATTTGTGTGTGATCAACAACGGGAATATGCAGGTTAAAAAAAAAAAAAAAAAAAATCTCGGCCACCAGTTGATATCGGGGTTGATGACCTTCCTTTTTCTATTCCACCTTCTGCTTCCTGCTAACTATTGCTTTTCATGCTATCAAAATCATGCTTTCACGCTTCACTCCAGTTCGAAGAGTAACTGAACTATTATCGTCAGGTTGTCAATAACATAAAAGGAATTCTATTTAGAATAACTGTTAAAACTAATAAAAATAAAAATGCCAAAACCGTTATCATTTTCTTAATTTTTTTTTTTTTTTAGAAGTTCGTGAAAGAGAATTTTTTAATTGTTACTATTATTTTTTAACTCTTCACTTCAGTTTGAAGAGTAACTGAACTATTATCGTCAGGTTGTCAATAACATAAAAGGAATTCTATTTAGAATAACTGTTAAAACTAATAAAAATAAAAATGCCAAAACCGTTATCATTTTCTTAATTTTTTTTTTTTTTAGAAGTTCGTGAAAGAGAATTTTTTAATTGTTACTATTATTTTTTAACTTTTCACTTCAGTTCGAAGAGTAACTGAACAATTATCGTCAGATTGTCAATAACATGAAAGGAATTCTATTTAGAATAACTGTTAAAGCTAATAAAAATAAAAATGCCAAAACCGTTATTATTTATTTTTTTAAACTTTTCTTTAGAGGTTCGTGAGGGAGAATTTTTTTATTGTCATTATTATTTTTTAAAAATTTTTAAAGGGCTGAATTCGTTAAATAGATTATTGATTATAAAATAAATTTGAATTGTAAAATGAATTCTATTAAATTAAAATAAACATGAATTAAGATTTTAATCTGAAGTTCAGTTACGCATTCCCTCTGAAATGAATTGTTCAATTTTAAACTGCTTTGAATATGATATTAAAACTCGGACTTAATAAAAAAAAAAACTAATTAATGTTAAATTAAAAACTAAAAAAGATTTAATAGCAAAATTATTTTTTTCGTGTACATTTTATTTGTTTTTCCCCCCTTCGTTATTTCTATTTTTCATCAGTATTGATTTAATTATTATTTTCCTTTTTTTTTTCACTTCGTACGAAGAACTATTCTGCTAGTTTGAAACGATCGTGAATACAGCCGATTAAGAAACATTTTTACTTGTGAAAATTTTATACGTGCTCGAAAATAATCACATTTACTTGATTTCATCAACATAGGCTATTTTTACGCACATTGAAAATGTACTTAAAGTGCATCGAGTTTTATTCGGCAATCTATTAGCATAATATAAATTTAATATAATTTTTCATCCATAAATGATTAAGATCAGTACCCACCGCTCCCTTTAGAAGTTCGCTGTCATTTATCGCTCCCCTCCGGGAGGGGGGCGGGATTAAAAAATTCGATACATTGTTGCAAATGAGCATCAATAAATTTGAATAAATGCTAAATTACACCCGATTTTAATTGAAATTAAAATATAAATAAAGCAATTTTATCCAACCACTTTAGAAAATTTTTTAAAAAAAATATGTATTCCTTTGACTTTTTTTCTTCAGAGAGGGGTGGTCTTTGAATAGAAATAATTGAAACAATAGTCAATTTTTTTTAATTATTTTTTTTACATAATATGCAAAAATTTAAAGCGTTAACAACTAAAATGTGAGAAAAGAACTGAAAATTTAAAAATTCAATTTTTCACTCTACGAAATTCTTGGATTTTTATAGAAGGAAAAGGAATATATGGGTATTTACAGACGAGTCACAAAAGGGAAGATATTTGTTAACAAATGTTAGGCCATTTCATTGGCAAATGTATATTTTCTTCCATATTTCCTTTAACTTCGAATTAAACTCAACGTGAAATATTTAAAATTCTGATGAAGATAACGAAATTCTTGAATTTTCATAGAAGGAAAAAGAATATATGGGTATCCGCAGACGAGTCACAAAAGGGAAGATACGGGTCAATTCTCCCACTGCGTTGAGGTCGTTGCTCCACTTCCTCTAACAACACACGTATAACCCCGTTCTTTTCATTTCATCCAACACACACTGTTATTGCTATTATATATACTACCTGCTGCTTATAAACAGAATCTTTTTCGCTCAAATCTACTTCCATTTGCTTTCACGAAGAAAAAAAGTACACAATTGTTATTGGTCAGCAGAAAGAAAAACATTTGTGTTTTTGGCATTCTGTTCGAACAGTTAATAGTTAAGTCGGAGTTTATTTTTTTAAAAAAATGAACAGTAATTATTATAAAACATACGTATGATCTTTTTCATGATCAATGATTTCATGCCTATGCTAACTTTTCCCCCAATAAACACCGATGTGGGATAAATTAGTATACATAAATCTATATATATATAAAAAAGGTTGCATACAAAAGTAATTATCTAAAGTAAAGTATTTGTCAGCATCTGTGTAATTTTTTACTTAGATTTAATAAAATTAAAAAAAATTATATATAATTTTGTTTCGTTTAAAATTAGTTTCGTTTAGTATATAACATTAATAAGATATAATTTAGTAGAAAATATTAATAAGAATATCTGCGTTTTAGAAATCATAATAAGAAAAATCTGTTTTTTAAAAATCATAACACGAAAAATCTGCTTTTTAAGAATCATAATAAGAAAAATCTTTTTTTTAAAAAAATCATAATAAGAAATCAGCTTACAATTAGTATCTCAAATCAATTGTTATTAGAAATGCTCTAAAAAAATCTCGTTCTGTTCTGTATTTTGTTCAGAATTTTAATAAAATTCTTGGTAAAAAAAAATGACGAAAATCGGCGCTTTTGTCAACGCCATGGCCACTTTCTCTCCTTTTTTGCTACCCTATACCCCCACTAAATTAGAGACTAACCCAGTTTCCATGGCAACGACTGCAATCTGTTCTACCTGCCTTTCTGTTCAGTGCCAACTTGATATGAAACGGAGTATAGAAATAAAAAAGGGCAGGGTGCTTCCTTCCAGAAAAGGACGCTTTGAGCTTTGAAAGGGCACTCGCTTATCACAGTTAAAATTTATCAAAATATGTAATAATATCCTATAACTGAATTTGATCCTCAATTTTTAAATTATCTTCTTAAGCTATTTTACACATATATTTCATAAAATAATTCTTACTCATTATCAAAATAAGAGAAAAATTTGAAGCTTTTGGAAAATATTTAAGGTCAAGCCAAAAGACAATCTCTGTGCATAAATTTCCTCAAAAGAGAGTAAACTAGAAAAATAAAATTAAAAAAATTAAAAAAAAAAAGGATTCATTGATATACAACTTTAAATATTTCATTGTTATTTTTTTAATTTCAAATCGAAAATTATGAGAAAATAAGCATTTAAAGGTGTATATATATATTTTTTTAAAAAAAGGTATATTCATTAGAAGAAAATAATGGTAAAATTTTAAATTCCTAAAAGAATAATAAATATACTTCTCCCTAAATAAAAGATAAAAAGGAATGAAATTAAAAATTTAAGTTAAATAATTATCATTACTAAATAAATCACAAGTGGTTTATTCATTGAAACAGTTTTTTTTTTTTTTAAACTAATTTTCCTAAAAACAAAAAAATTATAAAAAGGTACTTTATATTATTTTTTAACCGTCGTTGAACAGCCGTCCCAATTTTTGGGTTTATGACTACTAATGTTCAACTCCGTAGCTTTGTAATTTTAAACGAAAATCCAGAAGACAATGGAACTCCTGGATAAAGTATTGGGAGAAATTTCCCTTCATGGAGGAGTTTTTGACTGAACTAACCCGCATTTGTGTTACATAGTGAGGAAAACCACGAAAACCTCCCACAATTAAGAGGACTCTAACTCATGATCAGTTTACGACTGATGATATTTTACGTCAGCACTGTTTTCGAGGTGCGGAATTCGTATCGACCAGCCATCACTGGGAACCGAACCCGGTTCATCTCATTGGAAGACGAACACTCTATCCCATGAGCCACCACGGTTCTAATAAAAAGGAAGTGTTTTCTTAGGGATGGCGGATTATTTCTAGAAAAAGGCAAAGTAGGGCTCAATTATAAGGATCAAAGGGCATGTGGAGTGGGCCGCCCTTCAAAAAACGCTTATGGAGAACATTGGTTAAGTTACTATAATTACAAACTATAATTACAATTTAATAATAAGCAAAAGATGATGAGTCGTGGTGGTTCAGGGAATAGAGTGTTCCAATGAAGTGAACCGGATTCGAATCCCAGGATGGCCTGTCGATCACACAGCTCACTCCGACCACAGTGCTGACGTAAAATATCCTCAGAGTTAGTCGAATCATAGGTTAAGATTCCCCTTACCGTCAGGCTAACCAAGGAAGGTTTCCGTGGTTTTCCTCTCCATGTAACGCATATGCTGGTTAGTTCCATGTAAAAATATTCCGCGAAGGCAAATTTCTCTAAATACTGGATCCAGGTGTTCCCTTGTCTTCTGATTTGGGTTCGAAATTACAAGGCTATCGAGTTGAACATTAGTAGTTGCAAACCCTAAATTGGGCCGGCTATTCAACTACGGTTATAAAATCGAACAAATGATGATGGACCAAGATTAATGTTATAAAAAAAATATTTAATTAGGATAAGAAAAGTATAAAAAAAAAAATTTTACATTTAAAATTGAGACTGAATGCAGAAAATCTCGAAGCACGAAGAAACGCTAGGTCCTATATTGTATGAATTGCAAGCATGAAATGTTTGTTGCGTTTTTCTTTAGCCGAGCTTTGTTTGTTTACGTTACGATTTCCCCTCACTCCAGTCACAGCCGATGAGCAAAATACCATAGGCAGGCAGAATATCAGCAATCTGAAGGTCAGAGCCGCTATGACTCTGGATATAGAGTGTTCGCCTTTCAATCAGGAGAACCGGCTTCGAATCCCAGGGATGGCTTGTTGATATGATATCCGCAACTGGCTTGCACCGACCACACTGTTGACGTAAAATATCCTCAGTGGTAGGCGGATCGTTGGTTAGAGTCCCCTTCCCGTCAGGCGCTAACCGTGGGAGGTTTTCGTGATTTTCCTCTCCATGTGACACAGATACAGGTTAGTTCCATCTAAAAGTAGCTATACCATGAAAGCAAATTTCTTCCAATACTTGATCCAGGCTTTCCTTTGTCTTCTGGATTGGGTTCAAAATTACAAGGCTACGGAGTTGAGCATTAGCAGTCGTAAATCCAAAACTGGGTTCGGTTGCTTAACGACGGTTATGAAATAAAGAAATAAAATCTGAAGATCAGAATATTAGAGCTACGTTCAGTTGAAATGTAATGGACACAAAGTGTCATCTAGTGGTTATTTAAAATTGTTTCAGCATTATATGGACAGATGCACTGCCCGTTTACTAGGCTATAATGCACTGGTGAACTCCCCCCCCCCCCTTGACCCTGAGATAAGTTCGTACGAAATGCATATGTGATTCGCCCGGCGCGAAGAGGTTTGGTTTAAAGGTTTCGTATTTCGTCATGTCTCGAGACCTTTAAAAGCATATCGAAAATACAAAATGTGAACGAAATCCGTCTAATAGTTCTTCAGAAATTAAGTTCTAAATTAATGATAGTTTCAAAATCTGATAATTCAGAAACTATTAGACCGATTTGATTTTTTTTTACTTAAAATTTTGTATTTTGCTATTTATTATAGTATTCGTTAAAATGACGTATAAAATTCTATATCTCACAAAGCAAAATGTTTTCGAATATTAGTAAATAAAATAACAATAAATAATTATTAAAAACTAATTTTTGTATAGAATTATCTTTGGATAAACGAATCTTATAATTGTGTGCAAAAAAATTTTCGAGATATGGTAAAGTAAATTGTTAAAAAAAAAAAAAAATTAAGAAAGCGTATCAATTAAAATTTAAAGCGTATCATATAAACTGTTTTAATATTTTTAATTTCACGCTAATAAAATATTGAAAACAACTGTGTATAAATTTTAAATGTTAAATAAAGCTAAGTTTTTTCCCCGACAATTATCACTTTTTTTCTTCTTTTTCAAAAAAAAAATAAATAAATAAAAAAACATTTCCCAGTAAAAATTTTAATATTTTTTTTGATTCTTTGGTTATGAAAGAGTTTTGAAAGGATTTTAACCTTCAGAATATATAAGTTAATAAAACAAATTAATAATCTGATTATTATGTGTTTACAAAAGCAAAAATAAATCAATTTCTGCTGTAGTGGCGGAATTTAGTTAAGCAGAAAATATCTTCCTTGCAAAAATTGGCAGCTATATGCTTTCTTATTTTAAAAAAGTACTATTGTATTAAGTACAATATTCAATTGTTTGTAAATATGTTTAATAATTTCAGTAGTAAATAATAGGCTGCTATGACGTTGAAAATACACTGCAATGGATTCTCTTGATAATGAGCTTTCACTTCAACTTTGAAAATTTGTTAATTTTTAGTCTTGGTAGCAATAAAGATTACTAAAAAATCAAGTCATATTTTATTTTTCTTTTAAAAATGATTAATAAAGTGAAAACTATTCTTAATATCTTATTAAACATCTGTTTCAAAATTTAGTTTTCTCTTCTTTCCATATTGAGCACAGTTGTTTCATCTTTCATTCATGTTTGAAATAAATTGAAATATCGTAAAATATTATATTTTTATGTTACGTAAAATATTCAAACTGGATTATATAAAAATGTGCACATCGCACATAAAATCTAAATAAAAATCTTCTCCAGTCTGAATTAGAAGTAATAAGAGTTTATCGTAATCATTACGATAATATAATTATGAGTCTGACACTTTTCCTAGAAAGCAATTTAAAATTCTTATATTCATTTGAATAAATATCAGCGTGGCAGCTATCATATTTTGAATTATTAATGCCTTAAATTTAAACCTCGGTTAATATAAATTTATTATAATAATATCAAAATAAATTAAATGGAAATAAATATTGAAGACGCACCCAATAAAAACTAACTTCACATTAATAAACATATTTCGCGAAAAACGATATTTATTTATTTAGATTATGTAACTTAAAATAATAATAAAATAAATTCCGATTATCTTTCAATAATTAGCAATTAGCACACATTAGCTCACAAAGTAGCATTTCACACATTAGCTGCCACTTTAAATTAAAAAAGATGAACGTGTGCATAATGGGATGCCAGAAAGGGACGAAGTGTGGGTATCTCGATCCCGATTGGTTGTTGAAACGTGGCATTTGTTTATGTTAGCAATTGTTCTTTCCATTCCATTTCAAGTAAGCCAACCCCTTCAAGTATCAATTTTCTTAAGTGACACATTCTAAATTCGTTCACAGAAATTCTTTCTCAAAGATTTCGATTCTTTCATTATATATTTACACAGAGACTTAACACAAATACATACACGAAGCCATGTGAAACATAAGCAAACTAATCATGCATCGAAGATGACAGGTACACAAAACAAAAAAACACATGACACAAAAAAACACACTGTTACAATAAAATACATAAACAAATTATAAATCGAAGTTTAGTTAAAGAAGTAGACGAGAAAGAATTATATTTCAACTAATTCGATGTACGATATGGCTCAGTATTTAATTAACTTATCGTTAATTAACATTCTAACTTATGTAGAGAAAATTAGCTGAACTTTACCACGCCGTTTTGCTGATAAAGATTTGCGTTCGCTGACGTCATAGGTCACATGCATGGGTACGGAAAGTACCCAATTCCTTACATTTATGAAAGATTTTATAATAAATATTTTATGGTTAAATGATTTGCTTAACCAAGATAAATATGAATAATATACCAGTGAATAATTGTAATTTGATAATTGTAGCGATAGTTAAGCCGCAATACTTCCGCACTAGAATTTTATCAGGGATATAATTCAGTGAACGGATACGACTAGTTGTCGTATTTGCGAGAGGCCGAGAAAACTGTATTAGGTTCACTTACTTTTGAGTACTTGCAGTGAGAGCGGTAACAAGTTAACCGAGTCTCAAGCGTTTGTCTTGAGAGTTGTACTAAGTTCACGGTTGAGTGTGTGGTCTCTCCTGTGTTGCTTTAGCAGTCGAGTGTGTGTAGAATCCCGATGTGTGCAAATAGGATTGATAAGCAACAGCGCTAGGAGGGCAATGACGCAATCCCCAAAAGCAAGTCAACTGTTCAATATGGACCATACATCGAAGTGGGCGTTACTTTTGATATAGGCAAGCTCATATCACGTCTAGGTCGCCAATGTGGGGAATTTAGTCAATAACCATGCCAACCTTCATATATCGAAAGGTACCGCAAGACTGAATCGAGTTTGCATGTCTTATATGCTAGTGAGTTGATATTTAATAATTGCAGTGGTAGTTGCGTTGCGTATAAATCTTTCTATCTCCAATATCCCCTACTAAAGCCCGATTTTCTTTTTTTCATTATAATGATATAGAAGCTGATAAATAAAAGGAACGATAATTTTTTAATGTGCATATTATTTACTATACAAGCTATTACTTATTCCTTAAAAATTAATAACTACGCAATCAAATATCCGAATTCAAGTCTTTATATTAATTATCTATCACAATGATCAGACTATATGACCCCTGTGGTCGGTGCAAACCGGGTGCGAAATTCGTATCGACCAACTATCTTAGGGATTTGAACCTGGTTCACTTCATTGGAAAACGACCGCTCTGTCCCCTGAGCCATCACGTCTTCTTCGCCCATGACTGTACTCACGCTTATGGTGAAAGTATGTAAAAGTGTTGCCGTAGATAGAGAGTTTGCTCTGCGACACTTGTAGAGCATTTCGATCCAATTAATTACTTCCTTTATTGAAAAAATATTATCTGTTAAAAATATCGCCTCGCATAATAAGATGTTGTAAGCAGCAATAATCTTTCTAGGCCTCGTGATTTGTTTTGTTTGCTTTTGTATTGAAAATATCCATACAAATTGCGAGCCGAGGTGCGTGAATAGCATAAAGTGAAAACGGGACCTAAGCAAAATCTCTCTAGGCCATCCCGTTCTAGAAATTTTAACTGCATATTGCGTTATAACTGTAACCAATAGTTTTCTTAGCATTTCATATCTTCCGATAGCGGCGTTGATGTCGAATTAATTGATAGAAAAATGTCTTTCGTTTGTATATAGAAAGTATGACGTTTTTAATTTTACAAAAAATTATGTTTTAACGAAGTGTTATTATTTAAGAATCAAAAACTTCATCAAATCACTGTTGTGCAATATTTATCCATTTTCTTTTTACTTAATAAGCATAATCTAGTCCAAAATAGATGCAAAGTAGCAGTTGAGAGAAATACAAAACCGGTTCCATTACTAGAGGTGAAAGCTTTTTTGTATGAATACATATATTTTGTGTATAAAAGTATTTGTTAAATGTGATTTTATTATAAATTTTGTTGCAACAACACAATCCTTTTGTAAGATCGTTTTTTTCTTTTTAATAGTTAACTCTTATATCCTTGCCATTTATTGTGAATGTGCATTTGCTGAGAAATCTCTCCATCTTTGTTTTGATTTTTTACTTGTGTTGCGGGTAAATTATTATTTACGAGTGTTTTATTTTTTCAAGAAAAATAAATTCGATCTCAATTTCTTTTACATTTGAATGTTACTTATTTTATAACATAGCAACATTACCCGTTTTGAATTTATTATATTAGTTTAAATCAAAGTCTCATTATTACAAATGTCGAGCGAATAGAAAATTTTCCTTGTGAAGTCTAATATTCATTTTACTGATTTAATTATGATTGGTGGGTAAGTGTAATTTTCTAAAAATCTTGCTTCTGCCTAAGCCAATTAGGAATAATTCATCTTGTGATTAATGTGGGTAATTTTTACAATTAGACCACGATTGTGCAATGAAGTATGCAAATCAGTGACAGTTTTAAATAGCAGTTGCAAGAAAATATGTAATTACTATCCCTTTTCTTAAACGATTTAAGAACTCACAAAGAGAATATTTAATATTTTTTATGTGAAGCAATAAATAAATGAAGGGGTATGTTATGTTGTATTTTTTAAAGAAATAGATAATATAAATGAAGAATTTTAACATGTATTTAGAATTATTACTTTTCTTTATAAAAATATCTTTGTATCCCTTATATTTTTATAAAGCCTTTGTGTACAAACACAATTTAGAAACAAAACTCTTGTTTGTTTAAAATGCGTTTTAAGAACATAGTTACAAAAAGGGGCAGTAAACTGCAAAAACATCATTTTAATTTTAAGGTATATATTTTTTTTAACTGTACCATATGCTCCAAATTTATTGAAAGGTGTAATAGATACTGTTTATTTTACCTTTAAACTTAAGTTCTTGAAGCTATTATTCAAAGTTCTAGAGGGTTATTAATTTTTGTTGTAGGAAGGGTAAGATAAATTTTATATACGTGGACTGTAATTTTAAAATATATAGTTTTTATTGCTTTTAAAATTACATTTTTTATTACTGTTATTTAGGGCTAAACGTTGGTTTACATTTCCCGAATCTGTGTCTTGTGCGGCAAATGTTAGATGTAGATTTATGTTTTGTTTTTCCTATAGGGATTCTTTCGCCGAAGCATTCAAAAGCAAATCAACTATAAATGTCTTCGAGATAAACAGTGTTTGGTTATCCGTCTGAACAGAAACCGTTGCCAGTATTGTAGATTCCAAAAATGTCTGAGTGTTGGAATGTCAAAAGATTGTGAGTAACAGTTTTAAAAACACATATTCTGTACTTGATTTAAATTATAATTTACGTGTTGTTGTTTTTTGTGTACTTATTTCTTAAGAAACAGAGCTTAGATTGATGTGCTTTAATAGATTCCATGCATAAGTTTTTTGTGTTAGGTAAAAAATAGTCTAATTGTAAATAACAAGTTATACCAGGGAGGGCAAATTTCTTCCAGGATTGAAAAAACTACCCTGGAAGAAATAGGTTTCCTTCAACCGAAATGAAAGAGATGCTTCTTTCAAATGAGAAATATCAAAATCAAATATTTAAAACCAGGGGTCTGTCCAGGGCAAATTTACTATTAGCGTTTCCTTCACTAATTCAACTTAAAGGAAAACAGTAATGTTTTTTTAAAAAAGCATGTTCTAAGATTCTACTCTCCGTATCCCCGTAAGAAACAGGGTTGGCTTTTTGCCGACAGAAACTAAAAAGACGTCTATATTAGTTCTAATAATTGCTTAATGACATTTTGTTTAACAGGGTGCGTAGCGTTTGTAAAAAGTACTTAAAGGTGCTTTTTTGGGGATTTCGTTTTTAAAAGCTTTTAAAGGTGCTTTTTTCAGCTGGCGTTTTTAAAAAGTGCTTTTTCTTCCGAATAATTTTTTTTCCCCTTCAGTGATGTCTGGTGGATCCCATGCATTTCACGAAAAATGGGGAGTTTGCTACGTAATCATTCACGCGGACTTCATGTCGTACTCACGTTATGACTTGCGCGCGCGCACACTTGAAACCGAAACCCGAGTGCTTCAATTCGGATAGAGAATATCAGATCCTTATGAAATGTTTTTCTTTTTAATTTATTTTAATTCTGTTCTTGTTTATTTTATTTTACTTCAAACACTTTTTTTGACGTAGGGGGTAAGGGTACTATTGTTCTGAGTTCAGGGTCAAGTTGAATTCACTCGGTGATGTGGGAAAGTACTGATTGTTTCGATTTACGCCCGTTTCTTTTTGTTTTTTTTTAACGCTAAAACTGCTTATAAAAAGTTTTTGTTTTTCAATAATATCATTGATTGAATATGAATTTTTTGAGTGCTTGAAAACTTTTGTAAAGTGCTTGAAAAGTTTTTAAAAAGTGCTTATTTTTGATTCAGAGATTTGGCTACGCACCCTGTTTAAGTAAACTGTTGTAACTCCATGTAACTGTAACAAACTTTTTAATTTATTGTTTGTAAATATATATTTTGTTTTTATTAACTATAAAGAGTACAGTATATCAAATATTTATATAAAACAAATCTGCTCCATTTGCTGAAACTTATTTTTCCAGTTAAGTTTTTTACAACTACATGGTGGTCCAGATTTAAAAAATATGCAATCGGTGAAAGTTTCACAAATCTTGCTTGTTCCTTGATGGCAATGCTTGCTAGTTTTGCTGAACTTGAGAGAATCTTCTCAAATTTCTCGTTCATGCATATAGCAAGGTATGTTTAGGTTTAGAAACTGCATCGAAACTTGTCTTTTATAGATTACTGCAGAGTGCAAACAATGTAATATTTGATTTTGAATGGTGATAATTTTGTAAGTAAATTGTACTTTGTTTAACATTTAATTGTTTTGTCTATGAATTATCCATTGTATGTCAATCTCAGTACTTAATTTTATGTAATTTTCTGAATTTCTGACACATATGTGGCAGAAAAGGGTTTCTGTCATGCCAGTTTTAACCTGTTTCTACCAGTGGTTTTAACCACCTCGGCAGAAACTTACCCATCTTGGTAAGAAACCATAATTCCCATGTTATATCCGCATATAGGAATAATAGATAGCACATGCTTGGTCAGATAATGCAGTATAGTAAGTAACCGGTCGCTTACGCCATGTTATGGTGAAATTTTTTTCTTAGAGATTTTTTTCAAATTAAACGACCAAGCGCATTCTCTGAATTTGAACATTCAAACATCGTTCTAACTTTATTCTGACAGATCTTTATTATTTTATGAAACTTTATTTTTAAATTCATGTTGAAATTTAACAATGTACTATGACTTTTATTGAGTTTTAAATTTGGATGCAATTTTAAGCCTAAAATTTTACAATGACAAAATTATTTTTGAATATATGAGGTAAAATATAAATCTAAGTTAAAATTATAAATTTTCAAGCCATTAATGCAGCCTTTTTAAATGTGTAAAAAGTAAAAAATCAGTGAACGTAAAATAAACTAATCAATTTCTTAAGAAATGAATGTAATCCTTTAATATTTTATATGAATGAGTACAGTATAACTTAATATTTTTATAATTATATTAAGAACTGATATAATACCATACTCAAATCTCATATTGGTCCACAGCTGTCAAGAATCACAAAGATTCATCATTTGAAAATTTCCATCTCTGTTTCATTCATTAAATTTAATGAAGAACTAATTTTTAAACTTTTAATTGTACTTCAGTATTTCTTAAATTTTCAATGCTCTTAAGATATTTTATTAAGAAACCTAATCTTAAGAGGCAAGATTTTAAAAAAAAAAGTATGATGTAAGGGACTTTTCACTATTTTAACATTTAGCAAATGTAGTAAAAAATTTAATTTAATTCTATTTAGTCATTCCAAAAAACTCTTAATGATTTAATTTAAAAACAATTGAAATAAAGAAAAATTACTTAATCTCAGATTTGTAAAATTTTATGAATGTATTGACCATATAAAAAAATTTACTTCATACAAAAAAAGTTTAACTGCAATACTCATTATTTACATTTTAAAATTATTGGAAATTTTTTTTAATTGTTTCATTAGAAAAATACTAAACCATGTGACAAATTTTATAAAAATTTAATAAGCAACATTTATTAATTATCATTAATATGAATTTATTAAATTTTCTTAGTTTACTTTATTCTTTACTTATCTATATACATTCAGCATGGTCAATAATATATTTCTGTTTAATGTTTTGTTGAATATGCTTTTTATTAGTAGCTTTTATTTAAATCTTAATAATACAGATAACTTTTTTAAATTATAGTTTAACTAATTATGACTTTGAATTAAAGTTATTCTTTTTTACAAAATCAAATAAAGTAATTATGAATTTAAAAAATAGAACGAATTACTCTATATTGAATCTATGCAAAATTCTTCATAAATTGTTTTTATGGTTTGGAGTCAAAAACAAGTTTTTTTATCATGTAAAATTCTTGCATTTTGTTTATATATATCAGGGGTTTGTCTAGGTTTTTCCGTGAGGTGCGTATTCTGTGAAAATTTAGACATAATTTGTGAAAAACTAAAAATTATATTAAAAAATCATCACAAAAATATGGATTTATCGTTTTTCAAGGGATACAAAAATAAAATTTTAAGAAAAAGTATTTTGTGAGACTACATTTTTTGTTTTTCTTAAAGTTGAATTTGTGATGGTGCCGCTAAACGGTAGTAAATTCAGTCTGGGCAGACCCCTGTATATATAACTTTCAACAACAGGAAGAATAAATTAATTTTAGTGCATATATCTTCATTTTTTTTTTAAGGGCTTAAAAATATTTGAGTGCTTAAAAGGTTATTTTGTCGAAAAAAAATTTGGCTATTTGTCCTGTATAGGATATTTAAAATTATACTAGGGGAGAGTTGGATAAAATGGGATAGTCGTACAAAACGGGATACTTCGCCTAGGGACCAGACTATTGCAGCTATCTAGCGAATAACGACAGAAACTTGTTATTTGACTGTAATTATATCATTTTTAGTGCGTACAGTCTCGAGATCACTAGATGATAGAAAGTTGTAGGTCTCAGAACTTTTTTACTCCATTTTTTTGCCACTTTCTACATTTACGTGCGTTGTTTTTCACATTGTACTGCCTATATATATATAGGATTACAATTCCGGTAAATATTACATTTGATGAAGTATTTATTAACGAGTATTCTCATGTCTAGTCAATCTAATTTTTCTTTCACGTTTAGGCAGCAGCCATGTTTGTTTTGAAAAGTGTCTGAGTCTGACAAAACGGGATACTTGTGAGTTGGATAAAACCGGATAGTTTTTTTATATCCCGTTTTATCCACATATTTATTTGTTGGCCTAATATTTTTACTATATTATTATTACTATATTGAAAGAAAAGTAAAAAAGGCTCGTACAAATACATTGACCCCTGGATTGGCAGCAGTGAAAAAGTTGGACAGATAAGAGACAGTATTCAATGCTGAACAAGAAAAAACGTGTGAGCATTTATTGGCTATTTAAGAGAGATTATTTGGTATAACTCTAACGGACATACGAATGCTAGCATTTGAGTTAGCTGAGAGAAACAATATTAAGCATAATTTTAACACAGGGAAAAAATGGCTGGGAAGTGTTGGTTGCAATTATTTCTTGGTAGGCATGAAGAACTTAGCCTCCAAAAACCAGAACTTACGGGTATGGTCCGAGAAAAAGGGTTTAATCGCACTGCAGTTAAATGGTTTTTTGAACTTTTGAATTCTCTATTAAGTAAACATAGGATTACTCCAAATGATATTCCAAATGACAGTGAAAATGATGGAATAAATGCTCATGGTTGAAAACTCATAAAATCTTTAAAAACTTATGTAGCATCATTATTTTTGTGTACTTAATTATAAAACAACAGTTTATATAAAAATGTTAGAAGCAGTAAAATCCCATAAATAAAATTTTTAGAAATTTTGCTTTACAGATTTCTGTCAATTAATTATGTTTATAGTTAGTTTTACGCAAAAAATTAAACATTGTAAGCCCTATCCCCTTTTGTCCGACCCAGGTATGCTAAAACGGGATATGTAAGAGTTTGGAAAATGATTTTTTTTCCTATTTCACAGTCATTAAAATTAGTTTAAAATATGTTTTTTCTGAGCTTCAATAAGTAATGTAGCTATAAAAAGAAGTAAAGTGTCGTTCTCTTTAACAGATTTTCCCTAGTAAATAAAAGCAATAATGGTATCCCGTTTTGTCCAACTTTCCCCTATATATTAAAGTAATCAACTAAACTTGAATAGTATGGTTGCAGTTGCATAATTAGACCGTAACATTTTTCAATTTAATATTTTTGATAAGTGTCATTGTGATTTTAAAACAAGTAAAATAACTTGCAATGACTGTAATATTTAAATTTGGTATAACTCTAGTCGTTAGGAATATTTCAGGGAATATAATTAAGGAATATTTCAAATTTTTAACTAGGATTTTCTTATAAGTGATTTACAAATTCCAAGTAAGATGGAATATAAATTGAAAACTGTATTCTGAGCACTTTTATTTTAAAAAGATCAAAAATTAATTTAAAATCATTATATCAAATGTTATTCTGGAGATGTTTTTTAATTCTTTTTATGTAATTAATAAGTTTTAGCAAACTTAATTTATTGTCTATCCCAAAGTATTTAATTATTTTTGTGTTTATTATAATCTTGGGTTGTGTTGTGTCGCATATATAATTTCTGCCACTTTTCTGTTGCTGATTTCAAAGTTTGAAAAGGATTTTCTAAACTATATTAACCTAAATTTTCTATTGTTTTATATTTATTTATACAGTATTTTCTGTTTAATGTGATCACTGTTAGTGTTCTCAGCCGTTTGTTACCGAAATCACTTGATCCGTATTTTCCCATTCATTTCTATGTTAAAGTTATCACTTTCTGTAGTCATTAAATTGTTGTCAGTGTTTCTATATCTTTCTTTTTCGAAACAACAAAAGTTCGAACTTAAAAGTCAACAATTTAGCTAGTCAAAGAAATTTTGTTGCAACAAATGATTAAGAGAAGCACGAAAGTGATGTATTGAAGAGAATATTTACATCAGAAAATGCACATTTAAAGCACTGATGAATGTACATACCTAAACAGTGGCATAGTTTTATTGTATGTTTTGGGAGTATTTGCTATCTCCTTCTACTGTATGTATATTTATATATATTAGGGGTGTGTCCAGATATTTTGCGAAAGGTCCTGTTTGTGTAAAATAGTGAAAAAATTACTCTTAATTTGTGAATATAAAATAAACGTTTTAAGTTAATATCCTGTCAACCAGGGTTCTGCTTATGTGAATTTGTGCAAATAGAGTCCTGTTATTGCGAAAAACTTTTTCAATGAGTTTTTAAATTGTAAATAGATACAAGATTATGCTCAACTCTGTAGAATTATAATACAAAAAAAAATTATAATTCAAAAACAAACAGCAATTGCTGCTACTAAATTAGAGATGCAACATACATATATATTTGGTATTTAGCCTATACTGCTATACGCAGAATATTCATTTTGGACGAATAAGGGAAGAAGCGTCTGCAGAAGATAAAACTTAATTCGTTTGCATCGTCTTTCTTTTTTTTCCCCCTGAGAAGGGTTTATTTGATTAACAAAACAATAATGAAGATAAACAAATTTGTGAAGGATCTGATTAAGAGATAGATCATTTTGTGAAGGGTCCATTTTTAAGTTAAAATATTTTGTAAATAGCCCATTTTTATGAAAAGATATTTTGTAAAGTATCTGTTAACGGACCCAAATTTCTTCTAAACAGAACCCTGTATATTCTAAATGTGTAAATTACATAAAATTAATAATGAAAACCTTTTTATATCTACATCCTACTTACCGTATAATAGTTTATAATCAAGTAATGTTTAATTTCAGAAGGGGTTTTGTCCCCAAAACTATGCCACTGTACCTAAGTGTTGAAACAGGAGTACAATCCTGTTTCAGTGCTCTTAAAAAATTTTGATTACGAACAATCATTTAAATGAGTTTCTTAGAAAAAATTATTGACAGTCAACACTTGGTGTTTTTTTATTTTGTACTAATTTTTTTATATTGAAAGAAATATGCTGATACAATAAGGTGAATATTAAAAGTTTTATTATAAATTTTAGTATGTGTGGCTTAAATTGGAAAATATGTCTAATTTTGTGATTTGCTTATTGTTATCAATCAGTTAATTTTATCAAAGTCCTTGTGTCCAAAAGTAATAACATTAAGAGGAGACTACTGTACATACCGTTTATTTATTTAATTAAAATCTATTTGCAATTTAGGACATAAATTTGGCAAATGTTTGAGAAAATTACATATCTTGGCATTTTCCCTCCAGCTGATTATGTATTTTTGTCACAACATTGTTGTCGGCTTATTATTTTTCTCTTTTAATTGACCTAAGTATATTCTTGTAAAGTAATCTTAGAATGTTATATTTTTTTTCAGCCGTAAGATATGGTAGAGTGCCGAAACGGTCGAGAGGAGGAAAGGGCGGTACAGAACTTGTAAAAAGCTCATCAGATTTCCGGCCCATCATGTACGATATAATTTTAATTTTATCTGAAGCCCATAGAATCCACTGCTCATACACAGAGGAGAAGACGAGAGATCTCATTAGGAAGCCTGCAATATTTGTAAGCTTGGTCTTATGTTTTATTCATAATTATTATGATTTTATTATTAAGATTTCAGTTGTATGGTTTAGTAATAGTAATGGCTGAGTAAATTCATACCAATTTATTGATATTGCATACTTGTATAAAATTGAACAGTATATATACCTTAAAATTGTGTTAATTTGAAATTTGCAAATGCTAACTCTGTATTTCTGCAATGTTGTCTTCATTTTTAGCATTTTATACTGATTTTTTTTATTGTCAAGTACATACTATATCAATTAACGTATGAAAAGGATCGTTGAGATTTTGTTGTTGTTTCTGCATTTTGAGGACTGTTTCAGTCCTCTTTTGAATGATTTGAAAATCAGTTTAAAGGGGTATTTAAGATACGTCAAAATTGACCTGCCCGCCAACCTCTCTCCCCATTCTTCACATTGTTAGATATCCAATGATATTTGTTGTATTTATAACTTATTATTGATATCTTAATTTTTGTACTCACTATTTTTTTTCCTTCCTGGTGAGACTTTGACTCACTACAGTCAACTGCGACAGAGTTTTATCTCTTCTAATTTTTATATGCCTTTTATTTATCAAATATGAAACTTCTCTGATCGTTTGCAAAATCCCCCCCCCCCCCCTGGTTTCAATCAATAACAGTTGCATATGCTGGACAGTTCATAGGGTGTAACATATTTTAGTGGATTTATGGTCTTAAGACTTTTCATTACTCCTTAGTTATTTAAAGATAATTTGGAATTTTTTTGATATAAAATATTTTCTCTTAAGTTAATGAAACCTTTTTTAAATTTTCATTGATATAATTTTTATTAAGTTAAGGAAATTATTTTTCATTAACTTAACTTTATTTGATTCAAGAGATTGAAATTATTAAATTTGAATATTATCTTCAATTCAAAGACTAGTTTTCCATTCAGGTTTTATTTTTTATTATTTTTTTGTTTTAAATTTCACAGCAAGTTACATTTTTTATTCTATTATATTGTGATTGTATCAAATTTACAATTCTATAAATAATTAAAATTTGTAAAGGCCCATTCTCTCTCTTTCCGTAATTTTTTTATGCATTTATTGTTTTATATATGTTATCTTATTAACAACTCATCTTTATAAATTTGATACAATTAATTATGCTAACCTACTGAAGAAAGTTTTTTATAATGGGTACTTGGTAGAGGCAAATTGTACAGGTGAAGTTAATAAAAGATACTCTTGAAAACAAGCTTGAAAAGTGTCAATAGCAATTTATATGTAATCATATAGATTATTTATCTAACCTTGTTTTGGTAAAACGCCAACCAAACGAGCAGTTTCAAAACTTAGTGCCGTGAAATTTACTGTTAAATTTCTATGTTGACAGTAGTAGTGTCTTGTGTTTTTATAAATTCTGTTTTAACTTATTTTTTTTTAAATGTTTATGTGGGGGCAACTAATTAAATCATTTATCTTACTTCAGTATAAATCATTTGAAATGTAAATGGTACCCCAGAGACCTCTTTTAAAAGTTAAAATGATTCATCAAAGTTCCCTTTTTAACCACAAATTGTCTCGTTTTCTTTCTCTGCAATTTGTGAAGGTTCTAAAAATATTAAACTATACTTTTAATTCTTACTTTCTTTAATTTGCAATTGATGGTAAATTTGTGTTCGAACACAGTCAAACAATGCTAAAAATTAAGTCTACAGTCTCTAGCCAAATTATTAGACACACTGTAGTTTATTAATAATTGCATGTTTTGCGCGATGTTGATGTAGAATAATTTTCAGGGTGGCCACCCACCTGGAAAACCTGGAATTATAAGGGAATTATTTTTATACTGGAAAAATCAGGGAAATTTGGATGAAAACCTGGAAAAATCAGGGAATTTTAAAGAAATGCTGGAATTTTTTTTTAATTTCACTAATTTAAATTATTTCATCCATTATACCCACTTTTTTTAAACGGAAATGTATCTCCAAGCAGTTTAAATATCATCAACTTAGCAATACTTTGCTTTCATCAAAATTTGCTCCATTACAGCTCTGTTAAACTAGAATGCCACATAAAATTCTCCCACTGTTGCTAAACGAATGTGGAAACCTTTGACTGCTATGGACTGTGCAATTTAGGAAATATTGTGGTGGAGGTGGAAGAAGGGATTAGGATATTACTGTTTTTTTAATTCTGTCCTTGGTCTGAATCCATTTATGGCTTAAGTTTGTTCCAATGATTTCGTGGTAATTTGTTTTCATTTTGACAAAATGTTTTTGTATTTTTAACTTTATAAAATTCTCCAAAAATTAGTTGGTTATAATTTAATAATAATAATAATAGATTTTATATTGCCCTCTTTTTCTGAAAGCTTTCGTATTCCCATTAAAAGAAATCTGTGAATTATTTTTTCTCAGCAAACCAGCCAATCACACATTTTTTTTTTACAATCGCTAACAGCTATGTTTATTGACAAATTGTAATAATTGTTGCATTAATGCTAATTTTTTCTATTTCATTTTAACCTTTTATAACATAATTTAATTTTGGAAAAAGGTTTTTTTTTTAAGAACTAACTATATACTAATATTTAATTTTACTCTTTTGTTGGTCAATATATGATTTTTGATTCAAAATTTTGTACCAAAGCATTAAAAAATGAATAAAAAAATCTTGCCAAATTGTCAAAAAATATTATTTTTTTCAAGATATGTTAAAAAAAATGAAATTTTGAATAAAATATTTTATAATATATACGCTTTTCTTGCCTACACTTTATTAGAATAAAGTAAGTAAAACCTAGAAATTTTAAGATTTTTATCTGGAAAAATCAGGGAAATTTGAAATCTGATTTGAGTGGCCACCCTGAATTTTATATTTACTTCCTATTTGTATTTATTTTTAATATATTGCATTACAATGTTAACTAATTGATACACGAAAGTCAACAAGTGCAAGCCGATTTCAGACGCATGCGTCAGTTGTGGTGTGTTTCTGCGACTTTATGTACTGTGTAGTGTTTATTTGTTTTGCAGTTTTATACTACACAGTTATCTGTTTATTTTGTGTGCTGTATTTTAAATAGTCAATTGGAACATTTTTCTCGTGGGTAAAAAAAAGCACTCTTTCACTGTGTAAAGCATCTCGTGATTGCTAAAGTATTATCACAAAAATGGAAGGTTTCTAAAGCTAGCGTGAAAAGCATAAAGAAGAAAATTGAGTCAGGGGACGAACTGAACTCAGAAACGAAAGAAAAGATATTGCAAAATCTAATTTGGCTTGAGACTGTAAACAATGTTTCTGGACACAGTCTGTTATGTCTGGAAACAAGCAGAAAAAGGGGAAAAAAATGTAATTCTTTAACCGCTTCCTTGATTATCCCAAGCTAACTCGTATATGTATGTATTGCAAATATTTATTATTCTGAGTAAACTCCGGCATAGCAGAATTCGTGAATATGTTTTGTTTCATTGCGTTTTTATTTGGCCGGAAGCAAAACAAATAATAATAATCTGCTGTGATTGGCCACTTTTTGTTTGGGAGTTTTGCTATTTGTGGGACTGCAGACGTGTTTTGTACAATTGTATATATGATGGTTAATGAATTTGCATGGAGGAAAGAGTTTTAAAAAAATGGCGAGCGAAAGTGAAAGTAATGCAGATAATTTTTCAGATTATGAAGATGTGAACATATACAAAGACTAATGTTTAACTTTTTTCACTTGCCCGAGATGATTTGGCATAGTAAGCTGGTGGTAAATTAAATATTTTTTACACATAAAAAAATTAAAATTTCAACTTAGAACTTGTGTATCACGTTTTGTTTTAGTTCCTTGTATTTATTAATGAAATACATAAATATGTCATTTTATTGCTTTTTTTTTCTTAAGTTGGTAAGAGAAGCAGTTAAAGAGAATTTAAAGGTATTGTTTCATTTTAAAATGTTTTCTTTTTACAGAGCCGAGCTGATATTACTGCCCTCGAAGGACAAGTGGGTGGCAGTAATCGTGAATTGCAGAAAATTATTGTTTGGCAGCAGTTCTCAGCCTTCCTCACTCCTTCAGTGCCTCAACTGGTGGAGTTTGCAAAACGTATCCCAGGGTTTCTGGATCTTAGCCAAGATGATCAGCTACGTACAATTAAATTAAGTTTCTTTGAGGTATGGTTGATCCATGCTTCACGTCTCATCAACTACAGGGAAGGGACAATCACCTTCAGTGATGGAACCTACATGTCGAGACAGCAAATGGAAGTGATGTTTGATGTAAGTTTAAATGTTTGTATAAGTAAATGTTTTGACTTCAAGGTAACCACTCTCTCCGCAAATAGGGAAAACTAGGGATTGTGGCAATTAATGATAATAAAACAGGGTTCTTGCTGTCCTAAAATGTCCTAAAAAAGTGCTAAATATTTTCCCCAACTTTTTTAGGGCCTAAAAAGTGCTAAAATTTCTTCTGAGTGCTAAAAAAGTGCTTTTTTTTTTTTTTTTTTTTTTGGCGTTTCGAATTTTTTTTTGAGTGATCTGATTCCTTAAATCGGTTTCCCTAAATCCTTAAATTCTGTTGCCTTCAGCTCTCCTGCTGCCTCCATCTTTTTAGAAGATTCTTGGGCTTTGGGGAAAGAAGTTCTTTCTTCTGAGATTTTATGGGCTTTAAAAGTTGTAGAAAGCTACTACTCCTACAATTCTTCCAAAGACACTGGAAAATTATTTAGTACAATGTTTCCAGACAGTTCAATAGCGCATCATTTCGCCTGCAGTGAATCTAAGTGTACATATCTCTGTCATTTTGGACTTGCACCTCATTTTAGCATGCTACTTCTGAAGTGCCTTGATAATGCCAAGTTTTATACATTGCTTTTTGATGAGTCTTTGAACAAAGTGACACAGCAGAAGCAGTTGGATATACATATCCACTTTTGGAACCCAGATAAGAACATTGTAGAGACGCGATACTCATGGGTGCAAGTCTTCCGTCCCTAGGACGGATTTCCGTCTTTCGAAAATGTCCGCGGACGGAAGTAAGACGGAAACAAGACTGACTCGAAGACTGAAATCTGAATTTTTTTTTTTCTGTCCATAAAAATATTTTTAGGTCTACGTTATTGGTCCTGTTGTTATTTTATCCTGTTCCTTATGTCCTGTTGTTATTTTATCAAAAGACAGATGAATAAATATTTTTTGTACAGTATTTAAACTTGATATATTATGGTAAAGCTTTCTTTGACAGTTTGCATATGTCGAGGGGGTATTGTGTATGTTAGGTATTTCAGTTAAAAAAAATTTCAGTCTTGGCCTTTTTTCAAACTTGCACCCATGGCGATACTTAACATCAGCTTTTCTGGGCCATTCTGCAGCAGATGACCTTTTAGCCTGCTTTTATGCATCAGTCAAAAATGTAGACCTGAAGAAATTATTGCAGATTTCTATGGATGGTCCTGCTGTCAATTGGAAGTTTTATAATAATATTCAAGAAGATTTGTTAAAAGAACATGGTGTTCAATGCAATGCAATAGGAAGTTGTGGGCTTCATATTTTAAATAACGCATTCTACAAAGGTGAATCTGAAACAGAATGGCTCATTGGTTCTATCCTGAGCTCAATCTTCTATCCTTTTAAAGATTCACCCACAAGAAAAGAAGATTTTATTAATCAATCAACTGAGAACAAATTACCACTAAAATTTTGTAACCACCGTTGGCTGGAAAATGCACCTGCAGCTGAAAGAGCAATATTGCTTTGGGATGATCTGAAATCTTATGTGAAAAATGTTGGCAAGTTTAGAAAAGTGAAATGTAAATCCTTTTTAACTTTACAAGAAGCAATAAAAGACAAATTAATTCTTGTTAAGCTGAACTTTTTCTTAAATGTGTCGGAGCTAGTTTCACCATTTTTGAAACTGTATCAAGCAGATCGGCCACTTTTACCATTTTTTGCTGCATATATCCAGGATTTGGTATTACATAGTGTGCAATTATATAACATTCTGAATCCAGAATCTGTAGAAAACTTTAATTCTCTGGAGAAACTGTGCCATTTTAATTTTTGTGATGAAAAGAATTGTCTCTCTGACGAAAATCAGTGTAGGTTTTAAAGGTGACCAAATTTTAAAGCAGCTATTAGCCTCAAAAGTTATTTCTGACAGGGATCATATGAATATAAAGAAAGATTGCAGAAAGTTTATCACCAAAATGTTAGAAACATTACTAAAGTAATGTCCAATAAACTATTCTGTTGTAAGAAATGTTGCTTGCATCAATCCAAAATTAATGTCAGAAAACAAAAGCAAGTGTGTTCTAAAAATGAGAAACATATTAAATTACTTAAGTCAAAAAAAAAGAAAATTGAGGGAAAAGATTGTGACAAAATTAAGCTGCAATTTGCATCATGTATAGATTAATTATGTAATTTTTACTTCATGAATCGTGAAACACTTAATTTGTATATTTTTAATATCATGTATAGATTAAGTATGTTATTTTTACTTTACATCAAGTGCTAATTTTTTTTTCTTAGTCCTAAAAAAGTCCTAATTTTTTTTTTAAATAATTGAGCAAGAACCCTGTAAAAGGGTTAAGCACTAAGTTAATCTATTGTCAATTACGCAAAAAACAACTATTTTTTACTCTTAAAATTATCCTATAAAAACTTATACAACAATTTTGTCATTTGTTTTTCTATTCAACAGTTCTACTATAATAGTTGAAATTAACTGGCATGTGATTCTGCTGCTGGTTGATCGTTGCTTCTCACACTTCAGCGAATAAATAATTCATATTTGGACAAAATTTTCTCCGAGTTCTGCTGATATAAAAATTAAAATTTCGTTATTCGCATAGCATTTCGTCAGCAAGTCCTTTCCCCCCCCCCCTTCTTTTTTTGATATTTTGATGTGATATTATTAAGAATCTTAAATCTCACTGTTTAGAAATTATTATTAAGATTGTAAGGTAAACATTTCAAAATGACAAATAAATTTGCAGTGTTTTTGTTCTTTAAGAATTTGTCTGCGAAAAGCAGTATAATTTAGTTACTTTTCAGAGCTTATCTAAACATGAATTTAAAAATCATCTGAAATGGCAAGAAAAGTGCTGGGAATTTTTATTATTTCGTCACAAACTGGGAAACTACAGGGAATTTTGTTTTGTCTTTTAAAAAAATGATGACCAGCGCGCAGTCCATGGAGTATTTAAGAATGATATTTCAGTTATACTAAGCTGTTTCAGTTACTATAGGATTATTTCAGTATGTTCAGCTGTTTTCCCCCAATTAAAGCTAGTAATTAGCCCAATATAGCTTACACAAGAGCACAGTATTTATGCTTCCTCTTAATGTATTGTGTATAATATGCACAGGGCGAACACAGGGAGTTTTTTTCCAGATTTGAATGGCAACCCTGCTGAAATACTAAGTGACTTTTATTAGTTCTTCTTGGTCATAAAGGTTTTAGTTAGGAATGAAGTGTGACCTTAAAATTTAGCATCGCTGTTAGTGAGAAGAGTATGCAATGAATGACGAAAGTTACTTAAATGTAAAAAATTTTTTACTTAAATGTAAAAATATATTTTTGTACTTACTGTATATATATTTTTGTACTTATTGTATATATATTTATGTATATTTTTCCACTCTAAAAATAGAATGATTTTGTCACTCGTGTCTTCAACTTTGCCTGTTGGCTGAATGACCTCAGGCTAAGTGATTCAGATGTTGCCCTTTATTCTGCTATTGTTTTACTCAATCCAGGTAATTCTATTTTTCTTACTCTAAAATGTTTTTTAAATATTTTAATCTTCATGTGAACTGCACTTCAGTTTTCTCTTCATATTTTCTTATGGATATTATCTTTTTTTTTTCTTCAGTACTTTACCTTTTTAATGTGTAAATTACGAAGTTTTGTTTTAAAATTAATGTTTTTAAGGTATTTCATAATTTAAAGTATTTTTCTGTAACTAAAAGTATTTATATCACTGTCTTATAACTGACATAATTCATAGTTAATTATATTCCAGGTTTTTCATATTATTCTTTTGGGTCTAAAAACTAGAAGCAGGGTTTGAGTTTTTTGCTCCGTTAACAAGACTTTTACGTGTGTGTATTTCTTTCACCAATTTTCTTCACCATCTTTTGATTTGAAGGATTTTCGCAATTTTGATTACTAGGAACTGCTGATATCACGATTCTTATTCAGAGTGCATAGCCTTTTTAAAGTGCTTAAAGGTGCTTATTTTCTTTTTTTAAAAGCCCTTAAAGGTGGGTGCTTTTTTTCATTGGGTGTTTTTAAAAAGTGCTTAATTTTTCTCTTTTCCAAAATGAGATTTTTCCATTACCATGTTGATTTTTGCCATGAATTATGCAAAAAGACTCTTCACATTTTTCTATTCAACGTTTTTACAGTTAATTCATCCCCAATCTGTATCGTCGGTCCGTAGCATATGAAGACGTCATTCGTTTTGCATAATTCCTCAAAAGTGTTTTTTTATTTTGACATAACAGTTAAAACCGTCAATTGTCAAAAACTTGCCAACCCTACCTAATTATGATATTTTTTGTAAGTGCTTAAAATTATTTTTGGGTGCTTGAAAACTGCTTTTTTGTTGAAAAATTTGGCTACACTCAATGCTATTCATATGATTTTAATATCAAACATGAATTTTTGTGTTTGCCCGATTGCAATTGGTATTAATGTGTTTTAAAAATCGAATAACATGATTTGGATTTTTAGAACCTAATATTGCGATGCGTTTTAATACAAGTTTAGAATCCAATGTCGCGATTCGCTTTTTAAAATCCAATATTTACTCATATTCAAAAGGATGTAATATCAGGCATTGATTTCTGTATTTATACATTACTATGCATTGCAATGTGCCGAGATGATTGTGCTCTGGAAAAGAATCCAGATTCTTGGAAATCCAAGGTCCAGAAGTTTCGAGAAATCATTAATCACATTTATGTATAAAAATTCTTGTCTATTTTATTTAAAAATATTAGTACTAGAATTTATACTTGGCATCGCCTTCATTTGTAAATATTTTTTCCGGTAGAATAATAAATGTGATTAGAGATAAAAGTAAACTTATACAGAATAATTCATTAAAATTATGTTGCATATAATTTCTTTAGAATTCATGTTGTGAAAATATCAATGATTTAAATTTATAAAGACATTAATTTTTTGAATTGCGTCATTGATTTTACTCGAGAAATTTTCAGAATTTTTGAGTTGGGCTCACAATCACCCCTGAATGTATGCACATATTCATGTAGTTTAAAAAATGCTGTGTTGCAATTTTATTTTCGCATTTTTGAGACCCAATACCACGATTCATATTCACGCGATTTTAAATTCCAATATCACTATATTTGTAACAAGTTTTTCCTCTAATTGGTTACTATAATAGTGTAATATTCATTCGTAGGTAATTTAATTATAAATGTTGGTTCAAAAAATTATGTTGAATATGAAACATGTATGGTATGTAAATTGATATCTTTAACGATTTTTTTGCATAGAAATTTTTAAAGATTTTTTCACTTTGTGTCACAATCACCCAATGAATTTTAAAGTTCATTTGCATCGCTGTCAAATTTTTTAACGATGCTAAGCTTGTGTGTGTAAGAAAAAGAGACAATAAAAAAAGTATTCTATTTCTCATCTTCAAAATTTAAAGCTGTCCCATGTTTGTAAATTTAAAGCTGCACTGTTCTGTTCTATAATGCTAAATTTCTGTTCCTTATTGCTATAAAAATTCAATCGCGTCATTGTAATTAAACAGTCTGTCTCTTTTATGTGTATCACATTTAAAGGAGAAACTTATTTTTTTATTAAAAAAAGAGCTATTTTTTATTCTAATCAGTTTTTTTTTATTTAATGGTTTAATTGGCAATGACCAAAATCCAACTCTTTGTAGCAATTATATTTATCTAAACTAAAAACTTTGATTTTTAATAGTTGTATTATTTAAGTGATCTCCTTTGTTTCTTTTCTCAAAGTTTCCATCTAGACTCATTCAATTGCATCTATCCTTTTCTTTATATGATGCTAAGAATCTAGGATTCTCAACACTATGGGAATTTGTATATCGTAGTTAATGACAGTGCAGCAAGTAAAGATTAATATCTAGTGATTTTTACCAAATGCATTTGGAATCAGAAAAGTATTGCTTAGAACATTCATTCCCTCTACATTATAAAGAATTGAAAAAATAATTAAATGTAATATGTCCAGATCAGTAATTCTCTGCCTCCTTTTTTTCCCGGCCCACTTTTAACGATTTTTAAAATTTGACAGCACGCAAAGAAAAAATTAAGTTTATACCTATTAATTGTATAGCTTATTTTAATTTTTAGCTTTTATTTCTTTTTGTAAGTTAATATTTAGCTTGCTTTCTTTTGCTAATTAATAATTTTAAGTCATAAAATTTCCAACATATTTTAAGATTGTTAGAGATGGGCCTATTGCTGACAGCGCCATTCATGCCTTTAAAGCGTGAAAAATTATTAAAAGTCTATATATATACTTTTCTTTGGAGTAAACTTGACTGGTAATAAATAAATGCATTATTACTATATCATTTCTAAAATTTGGTTTTACACTAAAGTGCTGCATCACAATGATTGAGATTATTTGGCTAATAAATATGGCTAAAATTGGGTGACCAATATGAAAACTGCAAACAAACCTTGAGGCATGTAATGCAGAGGAATAAGTAGTTTTTCTTCTAATTCTCACTAATTTAGAAGATGATTGAGATTCACCACATCCCAAAGAAATACAGATAGCAGGAATGATATTGTTTGTCAATATTGTTTGGGACCGTTAGACAGAACTCACACATTTTCCACTGCAGTGCTAGTAAAAAAAAAAAATGAAAAAGTAAACCTTATTTTCCAATTTATAGTTCACTATTGTTATTCTTTTTGATAATTTCTGCAAACTCTGGAATATTGAAAAGCCTGTTTGAACAAACTAAATTCCTTTCTTTTATCAATTTTGTTGTAAGCAAAGTTTGACTTTATAAAAAAAAAGGCATTAATATAACTTTTTTTGATCTGTGAATTCTTTATAGAGAGGGATGGCATCTACGACAGCAAGGCCCTTCAACTAAGCCAAGACAAGTTAATCAAAGCTTTAGAGTATCAGTGGTCGCAAGACCATCCTAACGAGCAACATTCATTTTTGACACTTCTCAATAAACTGCAAGACCTGAGAGTGATTGGAGAGCAGCATTTAGAGCATCTCGGGTGGTTTAGGGCGAATTGGAATTATCTACGCATCTCTCCTCTCTTTGCCGAAGTATTTGACATTCCAAGGGCAGAACATGAAGTAGCTGAACGATAGCATGGTAAGCAATCCTCATTCCTCCAGATAAAATCATTGATATAAATAGCCTTCGTTTGAGCACTTTGTACCTGAAGTAAAATTTGAATTTATACTTAAAGAGACTTTTATAAACACTGATGTTTTTACAAAGAAACCTTTAATTTTTTTAAAAGTTGTCAATTTGGCAAGAATTTTTAATGTGTAGGAAAAAAATATTGGACACTGTTGCTACACTGCTTGAAAAATGTCTGGAATTTTTAGATTTTTCTTAGAAATCTTGGAAGATTCCTTCTTAGATACAGCTATTCCAAAAGCATTTTTCTTGAATATTGACTACTTTTTGTGGTTAATTGCCGAGGTCGCATCAGATTGCCCCTTCCCTCCCCGTTTTTTTATTTTTAAAGTAGGGTCACTATAATAGCTTTTTTATTAGAAAAGTTAATCACTTTTTCCGTAAAATAGTTGCAGTTTTTTTCACGAGCACTGAAAAATTGGCAGATGCGCTGTGATCAATGCTGTCAGGCAGGATTCAGTTAGAAACTGGCTATTTTTTATGGAATTGAATTTCTCCTGATTGCAGGGCTGATTGTGATCCGGAAGCTTCCGGAGATTGAAGGTGGAACTTAAAAACACAGTTTATTTTAATTGTTTGTAAGGGAGAGCCAGAGAGATACTTTATAAGCTTATAATCATAAACTCAAGAATAAAAGACATATTTGTAAATTTTAATTACTTCTCCAGGTCATCATAGGTATGTGTAAAATTGTAAATATATTTTAAGTAAACTAAGAAATATAGAGAAAAAGGAAAAATAAACTTGTTTAAATTTTTTTCAATTTAAACTTTTTTTTTAACTCGAGAAATTTTCCGGAATTTTGGCTTGGGCTCACAATCACCCATGTGATTGTAAAATTTGGCAGGAAACCCAAAAAGCCAGCATATTAACAGGAAATTCTTTTAAATGCCCTAAACATTGATTATTTGCCAAATATGGAAATCTGTTTGTGTCGGCTGATGATTTTCTGTAGAGCAATTTCAAAAAATATTATTAAGAAAGTAAACTTAGCTCAAGCTATGATGGATTGTGTTGAATTGTTGAAATCAGAAAAAGCAGAACTTGGAAGAAATGTTGAAAACCTTCAAAAAGCTGCAGAAAAAACTTTATTTTATAATGAATCATTAAATTATTTAGGATACTATAATAAAAGACAAAAATTTTTATTTGAAAAGTCCTATTCCTTAAATTATCTGCATTTACATAATTATTAAGTCCACTTTTTTTTTAAAGCAAATGTTGCAGTCTTTATTTGAAATTTTCAGCAATTTTTTATCATAAAATAATCATAAATACCCTTGAATTTAAAACTAATATAACAGTGAATTTCCCAAGTTGTACCCACCCATTATGAGAAAATTTAAGTTAATGTCTAGTGTAGACCCCGACTATCTTGAGTACTAAACAAGAATGCATGATTTGCGTATTGTTAAATTAGATTGTTACACTATTATTTTGATTTCCTATGGATTAGCAGATTGTTGCATAAAAATTTAAATCTACTCAATTAAAATTGCTGTTTGATAATTATATCAAACCATTATTTTACATACCATTTTCAATATGTTTTTCATAAAATTTTTCTATATTTTTTTACAAAACGCTTCCTAATAAAAATTACTTTATAATAAAAGAGTACCACTTTCAGTTTTAAACTTTTAGTTCACAATAAAAATAAAATATCAAATCATAATATTAGTAGAGAATAATATTAGGAGAATGGTAAAGAACTATTAAAAGCAAATATCTATAAATGATGTAAAAATGTAGACTATTTCTGGCCATAGGAATTCTTTGATACCTTTGAAAAATCATTTCCAACTTTTTTATTTATATTTTTCACTGAGAACTAATAAAAAACTCATTGATTTGAAAATTATAAATCTTCTCAAACATGATTGTACTTTTATTGTATAAAAATTTTTCATAAAAATATTTATTGCAATGAATTTTAAAAATTTTTTTAACTTAAGCCTGATGAAAAAAAAGTAGAATGATTTATGATGCTTAGATATTAGTCTGATCTGTTTCTACTTGAAATAGAAGTTAATTTAACATGACACAGTTAAGAAAACTACTCTCGTGCATACTCTAGAACAACCTTTTAGCATTAATTCTTTTAATATATACTCTTATAAATAAAGTCTTTTATTAATTGGAAAGAAAGATTTTTTTTTGTTGTATCTGAATATTTAGCATGATTGGCCCACAACTGAATATGTGATGCATGTCTTAGTAGTGAAATATAAAAATTTTATAATTTTCAATGTTTTTCCAAATTTTGTTACAGACTTTTTACTTTTTTAATATTTGAAAAAAATAGCATATCTTAATTTCTGCACTTAACTTTACAATTCAATTAGCTTCATAAATGTTGTTGGCCCTTAACAATCTTAAAATATTTTTTCAAAGCCCAAACCGGGTTGTAAAAATAACCTGGACCAACTTTTTTCAAGCCCTGTTAATTAATACAATTATATCAGTATATACATTATAATAAAAATGAATTTTTTTAAAAAGCTAAATTATTGGTGCTGCCACTGGTGGTGTATGTATATTTGATGGTGAACAATCACACTAATTTTAAGGTCTTTAATTTTTCAAAAAAGTCCTTAATTTTTTTAAAAATCCATTAAAAGTCCTTAATTTTTGCTTTGTTAAAAGAGTGGGAACCCTGTAAATATTTTTCATTAGGTTAAAAATAATTTGACATAACTGGTAATTTATTAACCTTAGATATCTTAAATCAGTGAAGCTGAGCATTTAGCTCATGAACTACAGTTCTAAAATAATAAGCATAATCAATCTTCAGTTATTCTTTTAAGATATCAGCGCATTTATCGAATCAATGTGGGTATTTTTTTAATTATTTAATGACTAAATTGTTAATAGCTGGATTTTAACAATTTAGATTTTAATAGATTTTAATAATCATTTTATTCAGTTAACATTGCAACTTCATTTACTGTTTTTTAACTTTTGTTCAATTTTTGGTTGCTTTAAAATTTGTTCATGTTTTTCACCAAAATGTTTAGTAACATTATGTAAAGTTAATTCATAATAACATGTTTGGCTGGAAATAATTTTGTTAAAAGTTCATCATAAAAGTAATAATAACACGTTTTCTGGTCCAGTAACAAAATATAAAAACTTCCTGTAATAATTTTTCAATGTTCTTTATTTTGCCAATTTTCTTTATTTACTTTTTTTTTTAGTATACATAAAAAAAATAGCAAATCTTAATTTCTGCACTTAATTTTACAATTCGATTTCAATGGAATCATTAAAAATGGAATACAGATTAGTTTCATATGTTAACTTTTATATTCTAAATGACACTAACTTTTAACAATCTGAACTTTTTTTCTTCAAAAAACCCGAACCGGGTTTACAAAAATAGCCTGGCACTTGTTTGCTGAGCCCTGTTAATTAATACTATTATATCATTGCGTACATTATAATAAAATTATTTATTATTATTGTGTTTTTATTGATGTTTTTAGAAAGGTAAATAATTGGCATGGTCACTGGTGGCATAAGTCCTTAATTTTTCAAAAGAGTGCTTAATTTTTTCAATAAAAAGTCCTTAATTTTTGCTTTGTTAAAGGAGTGGGAACCTTGTATAGTATTTTACTTTTTATTTAAAATAAACTAAAAAAATTTTTTTTAAGAAGCAAAAAAAAAAAAAAAAATTTTTTTTCAAATCTTGCCTTTTATGTATGTTGAACAAATCAACATAGCTTAAGCTAAATAATCTTAACATTTTTAATATGAATAAGTGATTAAAATATAACATATGCAATCAATATAACAATTTAAATATATAAAATATTTTTCCTACAAAATGCATATGTTATAAAAATGAAAGCTTTATTTAGATTTTAAGTCACTCCTCTGAGAGAGAATCTCGCAAAACAGGCTTAAATTATACTTAAACACTGTATAAACTGCAAAAGTGTTAGACTTAAATGATTTAAAGCATTCTTTTGTGTTAAAATATGAAATCTCTTTAAAAAAAAAAATCATGCACAGAATGTTTTTGTTTCTCATAAAGCTTTATAAATATTTTTTTTTGTTGCTGCTGCATTAAGTTATTAGAATACTTATCCCTCTGATCTGAATCAGATCAGTTTCATTCTTTAAATACTTAGTTTAATTGTTTATTTCTGAAAAAATAATTATATTTCTGTACCTAATTAAAGCGTAAAGTTTTTTTTTCGAGATAATTGTTTGTTTATCATAAATTTTAAAGTGTACACCATCTTATGCTGTGCTTATGTTTAGATAATGTTTGTTACATTTGCTTTCTAAAAAAGATTTTTTTTTCCAGGTATATGAATGATGCCTAGCAATATTCATCCTGTAGATATCATTTACTACTTGCTGATTTCTTATTTATTTTTGACATAAAGAAATGATGACATTTTTAAATTTTTATTTTCCAATATTTTCCCTGGATGTGTTCATTTTACTGAATGCTGATGACTAATGAAAACTTTTTAAATTGTCTCTCGAGTTTCAAGGGTAAATGATTATTTCGAAAAACTGGCTTTTTTTTTTTTTTTTTTTTTTTTTTTTTTGATGGGGAAGTGTTCTACGTTGTATATACATCTAATGGCTACAACCGTAGTGAATTTATATTTTTCAAAACCATGTCTATTGTTTTTGACAAGCCTGGATGTTCAAATGTATATTAAGAATCATCAATGCACTAACATCAATTTGTTGGTGCATCAAGAAATGGGATTTTCCAAAAAATTTCCCCTCTAATCTCCGGATTTTATATACATTGCAATAAAGAGCCGTAACAGTTGGCTTTTTGATGTTAATTTGTTTTTGACATGATGAGCATCAAAAACAGGTTTAAACTGTTAAAAACTTAAAGATACAAAAATCATTATATGAAAAACTGTGCAATTTTGTAGAAAAGACTCTTTGAAAATTTTACTTATGCTTCACCACCAATATGTTTTTTTTTTTTTTTTGTCCGGTTTCTTCTGGTTCTAAATTCCCAATTAAGTATTTTTATTAGTCTTAATGCTCTCTTAAGCACTCAAAAAAAAAAAATGATGTGTGCTTCTTGACAAATGGGAAATAGGAATCAAATGAAGAAAAAAAAAATTAAAAAAATAAGTCATTTATAAAGATGAGTTTTGAATCTTGTTTATAAGCTTTTATGTAGCTAGGAATTCATAATATTGCTCATTTGTTAGTATAAAATTTCATATTTGTAAAATAGACCGGATTTTTCCCCTTTTGCTTTGACAGCTATTCTGTCATTTTAAGGTTTTGTTTCTTAATATTTTAATTTTTTGAAAAATAATATTTGAGCTTATGATATATTTGATCGATGCTTTCTTTATCCGTGCATTTGAATTTATATTACATTTTGCATTGTAACTAAAATTGTGATGTTTGAGATTTTTGATTTATTTAAAAAACATTTTTTTTTAACAGTTTAAACCTTGTTTGACTTTCATGCATCAAAAACCAGCTAACAAAAGCAAAGATATTCATATGGAAAATTTTTTGATTTCCCCAAAATTATAGTTTTAATTAATGAAATGGTAGGAACAGTTGCACAGTATGACTCAGTGGCTGAAACGTATCCAGTTTTGCAATACTATTTGCCTATTACAAAAATAATTATGTTACTCACAGCTTTTAGGCTGCTGTTGAAGAATCAAAATGGACTTTTCATCAAAGGTCATGTGATAAACTTTTTTTTTTCTCATTTAGGATGCCCTGTTTTGAGTAATAAACGCAGGAACTCTGTACATAGTATTCTTTCAAATAACTTGTGCAACACTTTGTATTTTTGTGTACTTTGTTGCATGTATGTTCTGTTAACGCAAATCAAAATAGGTACCTGTTTCTTTCAACTCTTTTTTTAATATTTTTCTACACTGTATAAAACATTTATAATTACACTTACTAATGTTTGGTGAAATAGATGTAAAGTATATGATGAGACATGTTGAGCCTGTGAGACATGATACAAAGATTTTGCCATGTTGATATTTATAAGTGTAATTTGATTTCTTTTGGAAAGATCGCGATGAATCATTTTGAAAAGCATACTTGTTATGACTGAAGCTTGTAAGGTTTTTTTTGTTGCCATGTTTATATGCAATCATATGTTTGCAAATATTTTAATTACATCATAAATGTATTATTTATTATATTATTTAAAAAAATAGCTTCATGTACTAAAACAAATTATAGCTTTATTTAATAAAAACTTCAGGACCAATACTGCACACTAGGTTGGAGAAAAAAAATTACATTTTCTAATTGCGACCAAAACTTGATCCAAACCTCTACAAAAGTACATCCTGAAATATTTTTAATTTATTTTGAGTCTATCTACCAGCACGATTTGTTAGTCCTTTTTATTATTATTACCAAAGCTAGGAAATAATTACAAATTAGAAACTGAAACTCTCTCTCTCTCTCTACATATCAATACACGCAGTGTAGGAGAATAGGTTTTATATGAAAATACTGCAGTGAGGCCGCGGCATGTTGTATGTGACTTCCCGATGTAACTCGAATGCTGGTTAGTTCCATAAAAAAGTCCTCCACGAAGGCAAATTTCACCCTATACTTGATCCATGAGTTTCCTTGTTTTCTAGATTTTGTTCTAAATTACAAAGCTATGAATTTGAATATCAGTGGTCGTAAACCCATAATTGTGTTGGTTAGTAAAATCTCCGTTATTTTATTTCTCCAATGTTGGCAGGTATGAATAGGTTAATTTTAGAAATAAATGCGCCAATGGAAGATAAATTCTAAAAAAATGAATTTTTATGCAATACAGAATACCATAAGAGTAGGTCAAACTATTTTTACTATTAAAAATTCAATAGAGAATGTTTAACATCGAAGAGCGTAGTTATATTTCTTTGTGAAGAATATTTTGTTATCTTGTGCAATAGCTTGTATAAAATTTGCATATCAATTAATAATAAATAAATGTTGGTTCTTTAATCATTGAGTTTTATCTGTTTATCTTAAACCTTTGTTAAATTTTTTAAGCAACCAATAATTTTTTTTTTAACTGTGCAGTGTTGTAGTAAAATTTGATTAGATAATGATACAAAACACAAAAGCCTTTTATTTTTGCATCTAAGTAAAAATATGAGAGATGTTTATCAATGCAGCTGCATCCGTAAAATATCATTTGATACATTAATAAATATCAATCTGGATGGTTAACTTTGTATCATTGCCATTGTTGAATTAGGTATTGAAATGATTATGCTGTGTGAAAAGAATCTGTGATGCTTATTTTCTCTGATATGATGGAACATATATATTATGTGAGATATGCAGGTGTGTGTGGAGTTATGTAAAAAAATATATTTTCTCTTTTATTCTATCTTAATATTTATTGCTTAGTGTGCATTTTGTTCTAGCTTTTAATGCAAATGCTTTGCTCAAGTGTGAATCTTTCAATTCTGCAATTTTTAGTTTTCTACTACATTCTTTTCTTATCTTATTTATTTGTTAAAAGGCTGTATTGAGTCCCTGGAATATAGGAAAGCTTAGCTATTTAGGATTTTATTGTATACTGAAGAGGTAAATAAAAAAGCATCTACGATTGACATCGAAAACTCATTGTGATTATCAATAAGTATGCATGTGTTGTTCGTTTCATAAATTATTACAATACGGTTGACGTCTAATGTAACGACTCTCATGGTCCTGTGGAGAAACAATGTTATAGCATGATTTCACTATAGTGTGAATGCACAAAAATGCCTTAAATATGATATCATGGGCTAGGATAGCCTTGTTGGCAGGGCATGTCCAAGAAGTCCTGGGTTCGATCCCCACCAGCCGAAGACTCCCAGTGTAGTACATAAAGACTGATGCATGTTAAATCTGTTGGGTCACTAAGTCCTCCAAGTTCCCATAACAAATCATGCCTCTGGGGGTACTGATCTGGGCGTTGTTGTCTTCTGGATTGGTTCAAAATAACAAGGCTACGAAGTTGACATCAGCAGACTTGTCCCACGTAAATACTTATTAAAAAAAAATACTTGACCAATTTTAAAAAACTATACTTCAATAAGAATTTGTTAACTAGCAGAAAAATTGCTGAAAACTTAAAATTTTTTTCTATAATAATATATGTCTTAAAGTACCCTTTAAAATAGTAATTCATGGGTGGAAAATGCATTTCCTAGTTTGGTACTGCCATTTCTGATAAATAACATACGTCTCGATGACTACAGAGACTTTACGAATTAAAATTAACCGCATGTTTCAGGAATGAACTATGAATGCCTTAAATGACTACCATCTAGGACAGCGTAACAACTTAGGAGTCATTGAATCAGTGATGCATTTTATTGATTGTGGTAACATGAAATGAAATAATGATTAAGTAAAAATTAAATGATTAAGTTTTGGCCATCGTGATAAAAGAAACAATGCAACACGAAAATTGTAATGAATCATTAAACTTGGTGATCAAAATGGGCTGCAGGTGGCGTAGAGCAGAACTCTTTACTTATGGCAACACTTTGCATTATTTCGCCATTAGTGACTTGAGAGTCATACAAAAAGGAAGTAGTTAGTTTCCCTCTTTATTTTCAAAAACATTAAAAGCTTCTAAGTTAGGAAACTATATTGAATTAAAAGCTACATTCCAAGAAAAATCACGTTGGAAATTTAAAAAAAATATTTGTCACAATTTAGTTTGAATAATATTAAGAAAGGGGTAAATATCATAGTACATTACTATTCAACTGAGGAGAGGGAAGGGGGCAGGGTCAAACCATGGGACCAATCTTATCCCCAGATTAGAGCCTTGCGATCACGGATAATAAGTTGCGTAGCGTTATTAAAAAGTGCTTATTTTTTATTTACATTTTTTAAAAGTGCTTAGTTTTCTATGTTTTAAATAGATTTTTTTTCCTTTGCCGCGTAGATTGTATTTCTAAATTAAAAAATATGTATTATATTTATACAATATTTATCAGGAACTAGTTATTTTATCATGATTATGCATTTTTGAATTTTACTGATTTTATGTTTTTAAATTAAGAACTTTAAATGATAGGGAAAAAAACGTTTTTGTTACTGCACAGATCCTAAATATGATTTTCTTTTGGAAAGTGATAAAAAATATTTTTTGAGTGCTTAAAAAGGTGCTTATTTTTTTGTTAAAAAATCTGGCTACGCACCCTGAATAACATTGTCTATGGAATAGTAAACATGACATAATGCTTCAGTAGTTCTAATGGGAGGGTCTTATTATAAAGCGTAGATCATGTCCGGTGTTTCTTTTTGCAATAAAAGTTTTTTCTTTGTAGGGATGTTTGTTATTAGGTGTGTATGAAATACTGGTGATATAATTACTTTTTGGTTTTGTGTCATGTCCACACGCACCTCCATTCTTTTTTGAGTATGATTCTGTAAATAGATATTTGCCTGATGAGAGAAGACATTGTTATGAAAGTTGATACCTGAAATATATCTATATATTTTTGAATATTGTATTAAGTCTGGGTGGCTGAATTGTTACTAATTGTTTCCAGATTATATATATATTGTAGCAAATTTAAATCACTTTTTATTTATTTATATTTTTTTTTTTACCCTTTAATGCTCTTAGGACTGCTTGGTGTCTGCCCTTTTCTAATACTTAGTATAAAAAGAAATTGTTTTGCAAATAGAAGAATAATTACTGTAAGAATAAGCATTCTTTGTTTAGTTTTAAAAACTAGTTTTTTTTTGTGGTAAAGGATCAGTTTTTTTTTCTTCTCTCCTATACCTAAGTTTTTTCCACTTTTATAAATTCACTATGCTTTTAACAAACTAAATCATTGTATTACCAGGGTTGCCACTCCACTGGGAAAACCTGGAAAATACAGGGAATTTAAAAATCACCTAAATTAACAGGGAAAAATAAAGGGAATTTTTTTTTTGTACAAACTGAGAAAATGCAGGGAATTTCGTCTTTTAAGAATTGGTGACCACTCAAAGCGTAATCTGTCTGATACTTAAAGATAATATTTCAACAATACTGAACTATTTCATTTACTTATAACATCATTTAAGTATGTTCAGCTTTTCCTTTTTTTTCCCTCATGTTTTCCAGCAATTAAAACTAGTATAATAATGTATATAACTCACATCATAATATATATATATGAGCCCTGTATAGCTCATACAAGAAATTGTTTCCTTTTAATATATATTGTGTATAATATGTACAGGGAAAATACAGGTAATTTTTTTTTTTCCTGATTTGGGTGGCAACCCTGATTTACTTAACCATTTCCCTTTTTGGTTGGAAAGAGTTTTTTTTAATCAAAAGAATAGGATATAATAAATAAAAGCTGTTATGTGATTGTTAATGAAATGTGTCTGTTAGGATGCTCTTTTAAAGAAGATAAAAAAATGCTGATTATTTTGAGATGAGATGTTTGTAGTGAAAGAAAAGTATTAAAAAGTCAGAGCCTTTTACACTGCCAGATGTATCATGTGATGAATGGCCTGGCTGCATTTCATTTTGAATCTTGGAGTTTTTTTTTTTTTTTTTTTTCTGCTGCTTTAATAAATCAAAATTTCTACATTTTATTGCTTTTCTTCATTTTGTCACTCCTGGAGGATTATACCATTGTGCAATTTTCAAAATAAAAGTTTATTTTCTAAGTACTTAAGCAGATTTTTTTTCTTCCAAATATGTACTGCAGTCTTGCCTTGGTTTTCATTACTTTCATGTTATTAGAAAGCAGGGTTCCTGTTTTTTTTTTTTTAAATCAGATGTTTTTGATTTTTATTCAAATACACTGTAATAACTCTAAGAAACTTAATGATTAAAAAACTTTATAAATGTTTAATCAAAATTAAATTAATATTAAAACTATATTATAACAATATTTTAGAAACTCTTAACTACCTAAAACAATTTTTTATTATAATACATAGCTTTGAATGCGTTGCAACCATTTTGAAACAAATGCATGATTGAAATTTGAAGGCTAGATGAAATAGAGAATTTAAACCCTATTTTTGACATATTATGGTAATTTCTTTTTAAGATAACCTAAAGCTCTAGAGATATACATTTTCCACCAATAAAATATAATGTAGATTTTAATTCCGTGCTTTCTTAATCAAAAGGTAGAATTTTAATTAACACTATTTGTATTTTTTGTGTGAAAAATTTCATGTTTAAGAATTGATTTCTACAGCTATGCAAGTCTATATTAAGACAGCATTAAATGTTTACTTTAATCTGTACTTTCAATCTCAAGAATCAATAGTGTAATTTCAAATGTGTTGGAATTTAATACACACCAAAAAAGTAATTTCGTTAACTAAAATTAATTAATGCAGCAATTTGTTTAAAATAAATTTTAAAACTGAGAAAAGAAAATAATAAAAGTATCAATAATTTAAAACACTGTTTTTTAACTTTTTAAATCAATATATATGTATATAAATCAGTTGATTTAAATCGATGATTTTTTAAAAAAAAAATCATTTGATTTTAATCTTTTGATCATAGCGATAAATTTCAGAAATAGTTGCTTATATACTGTACATATAAATGGCACCATATCTCCCCCTAATATTTACCTAAAATATTCAAACTCGGTCGGGTATATCATAGCATACTGTACTACCAAAACAAAAATAATTATAAACAAATTTGGGGGACCACAAGTGGCGCGATATTTAAATTAGCATGTATATATTTCTAATTGTGTTAATAGCGTTACAATGCAGAAATTTTGTAGATATAAATAGCCCAATATATCCCCTTAGTATAAGCCTATAGTGTTTAGACTGTTATACTTCCATACTACAAGAAATAATTTTTTGCAAACCCACCTGCCTTATTGGCTACCAATTGTTATTTGAGAGGAATGACTGCTAGCAGAGCATCAGTTGCACTGCAGAGATTTCTTCAGTGTAGCATAATAACGTTCCTTCTTTAATGTGGTTAGAAAAAAAAACATGTGAGTCATACTTCTCTCATTTTGAGTAGAAGGTCAAATCTACATGTATCTGAAACCATCTGGACATAATATAATGCCATCTTCTGGCAGAAATTTTATTTTTTAAAACGTTCCAGGACACTGGCACAAATGAGTGACGGCCGGGGGGTGAACGAGAAAACGCTCTGGCACACCGGTGTGTGGGCCAGGAATTGAGTTCGTTTCTTGCTGGCACGTATATGTGACAGTCGGCGTGAAAGGATTAATAAATAGTAACCTGAAAATATCCAACCCGTTAGAGGGCGTCCCGCAGTGGACTGATCGTTAAGACTCGGTTCCCAGCAGATCACCGAAGTCAAGCAGCACTGGCTGCGGTTAGTGTGCGGGTGGGTGACCACTTGGATCAGTCTGCGTAGGGACCGAGGGTGGGCGGTATTGGTCCTCGTTAAACTGTGCTACCGTAAAGTGCTCGACTTCGCGCTCAGGTCGTCGGGCTATCGAAGCGGGGGTGCCATCCCCTCCGCAGAGGATCAAAATTGTGATGGCATGTCTTCGGATCATCCTCCGGGATGTTTCCCAGACCGTCGCCAATAGCCCATTGTGCAGCTCTAGTGCGACGTAAATTAACAACAACAACCGTTAGAGGGCATATTCAAGCCAAAGAATATATATTCTTTGTTCAAGTGTTGCGATCGAGAATAGAAAAATTAAGTGGCACAATATTTTAGTATGTATGAATATGTTTAAGTGCGTATGCGCGGACAAGTACTAATACTTAGAATTAGGCAGCAAAAACACAATTTCAGCGTAGACGACTTTTATCCAAATTCAAACATTTACGTGATCGTCCGCATTTATGGAACTTCAAAAGCTGTGAGACTCTACTGAGATTTTTGAAAAAAGCATAAGTGTTGACAAATAATGGAGTTACGTCGAAGAAATTTCAGAACTATGATTTTTTATGACTTACAACAAAGTTTGACTCAGAATACGAATAGAACGATAGAATGAAATCGATGTTTGGTAGTGAAGTACCATCAAAGGCAACGATTTAAAGAATTCTGGTGTAGTTAATTAATTATGGTTGCTGGCAACTGGTTTAAAGAATTCTCCCGCCGTCATCATAAGAACCTCAGTGAGGATGCATAAGAGGCCGAAGACTCCCTGTGTAGTAAATGGTGATCAATGCACGTTAAATCTCTCGAGTCACTAAGTCCTCCATGTTCCCATAACAAATCATACCTCTGGGGGTACTGATCCATTAGTTTCCTTGTCTTCTGGATTGGTTCAAAATTACAAGGCTACGGAGTTGAACATTAGTGGTCGTTAACATGGAGCTAGGAGTAAGTGGAGAGGACACTCCCATTGGCCCACTCCTTTCAAGGTGAAGCAACCGCGAGAGTTCTCCGCCATCTTACTTGCTGCGTCGCTGTGCGCTCATACTTCTTTCTATTTCTAGTTAATCCATACTTTTTAACGAAGCTTGGAGGGCGGTTTTGAAGGGTTCTTAATTTGATATATAGTGTCGAGTTTAGTCTTTTAAGTTAAATAAGAGATCCATCCATCCAAGCTTTCTCCATTTTTATTTAGCCGTTAGAATTTTCGTATTTCTAACTTTTAGAAAAAACATTTCAACTTGACAGAATTTTTAAAACAAATGGAATTCTTGGTAAAGTTAATATTAGGTCAAGTTGATAAAAAAGTTTATTATCTAGAAATTTAAAATTTATATTACTCTGATAGTTTTAATTCATAGGTTCATAAAGTCAGGTAACTAATTATTTTAAGAAAAGACAAGAAAAAAAAAATTAGGTAGTTATGAATGTGTTGCATCCATGGAGCTAACTCCAAGCTGAATATAGAAATAAATTGAATACCACAATATTGAAAGATGTTTATTGTTAAAGAATGATTTCAGAAAATGAAATACATAAATTTATACAAATTTCTCTTGCTAAAAATAAATCTATACATATGAAGACTTTGAGAGTTTTAAGAATACTTAAATAGGACATTTTTAATTGCATACAAATTAAATCAATTTAAAAAAAAATATGTCAAAATGTTTATTTAAAAAAAGGAAAAATATGTTACAGATTAATAAAATATTATCACAGTATTCTAGTGATTATTCAAAAAAAGGAAAAATATGTTACAGATTAATAAAATATTATCACAGTATTCTAGTGATTATTCAAAAAAAAAAAAATTCTTAAACCTTAGCAAAGGCACATTGAAAAATCTAGAAACAGATCCTTAAATATATACATATATTTTGTTTATAAATTGAATATAGCTGTTCTCAAAATTATTAAATTTGAAAGAAAAAAAAATTAACTTAGGGATTAGAAAATTCTATGTATAAAAAAAAACAATAATAATATATATAAATAAACAATAATAATGTATATATATATACATTGAGAGAGAAACATGTTCAATTCTTTCAATGAAGGTATGTACATTTAATGTATAGAACAAAAAGCAACTAACAATTTCCTTAGAGGGGTGCATTGAACTTTATAAATCCAGAAAAAGATTCTTAAATGTAGAGAAAAACACATTTAATGTTTTCAATGAAGGTATACAACAAAATCATTTAGAAAAAAAAAGTACTTTAACTTGGAGAATTTTTAAAACAAAAGTAGATCTATTTCATTTTACAATCGCTATGTATTTATCAATACAACTTAAAAAATATAATTAAATTTATTAAGAATTGTAAAATTTCAACCACCCTGAGAGTTTTATAAGTTCAAACTTAATAATTATTATACTAGTGAAGGTAGATAAACTTATTACGTTAAGAAAAATTAGAATTTAAAGTACAAGCTCTGAGCGGTTATGAATATGTCACATCCATCGAGCTAACTCATAGCTCAATATAGAAAATAAAATTGAATACCACAATGTTGAAAGATGTTTCTTGTTAAAAAAAGAATTTCAGAAAGTGCAATACATAATTTATGTTCATTTCTCTTGCTAAAAATTAGTCTATACAAATCCATATTAATATACCTAAATAATTTATACTATGAAAATTTTATGAATACTTAAAATATGACATTTTTAATTGCTTACTAGGTAAATTAGTTAAAAAAATTTTGTCAAAATATTTCTTAAAAACAAATAAAAATTAGAGATTGAGAAAATATTATCACAGTATTCTAGTGACTAACTCAAAATATCTTAGCCCTGAGAGCAATAAACAATTTCTTTAAAAAGGTTTAACTTCACAAATCCTTAAATATATACTATATATATATATATATATATATATATATATATATATATATATATATATATATATATATATTCTCTATAAATAGGAAATTGATTATTGCTAAATTTAAATAAATCACTTTGATTTAAGAAAGGACTTTGTTTAGGGATTAGAAAACCCTACGCTTTAATAAAAATTATTATTTTTTATTTTTTAGGAGAAATACATTAAATGAAGGTATAGAACAAAAACTATCAATACCTTAACATTAAGCCAAAACTACATCACTATAAAGCTTAGAATAAATGTATATATATAATCATGGAGTACTTTATTATTATCTAATATTAGATGCAATCACGTGTATATAATATTAGATTTTTAATAAATTTAAATTTTTTTTATCTATTTCATATTTGGAATGCAATGGGATACTTCCTGGTTTTAAAAAATATCAATTTAATCAAAAATATTAATTAAAAAATATCAATTTTCAGATGAATAACTTCGACAGAAAGAAATAAAACTACAGCTGAAATTTTTATAAAGTAACATAAAACCTTAAGATGCAAGAAGTCATAATTAAAATAATAAGAAGTCCAAGAAAAAATAATAAGACAAAGTAAGACTACTCGAATAACGAATAAAATAAAAATGATAATGATTGTCCGAACATACGACAATTCAAGCATAAACGAGCTACAACTGCCAATGTTTTGAAGTATGTAAGATGGCCGACGGTTAATTTCGCGGTTAACATTGCCGAGCTTTCGGCTTCACGAATTTCTGCTAGTGTCTCCTCCATCTACTCCTAGCTCCATGGTCGTAAACCCAAAATCGGGTCCACCGTTCAACGACGGATATAAAATAAAATTAAATTTCTTTCTTAAATAACATCCTATAATTTTCAAACTCTTTCAGATACTATAATATTATAATATGCTATATGCTACCATACTGGAGCAAATAATTATAGACAAATTAGGAGAACAGAATGTTCAATGTAACCTCACCGCTCATATCTCGACTCCTGAATCTCGACTCCTGACTTATAACAAAACTTTATATAAGTAATTTCTGTGGTTTACCAATGGAACCATATTGTGCCACATTATGGGAACCATAATTTGTTTAAAATTATTTCATTTGGTATGGTAGTACAGTATATTAGAATATCTGACTGAGTTTAAAATTATAGGTTAATATAAAGGGGAGATATGGGGCCATATAGATACAGTATATACAATGCAGTACATACAACTGTACATTAGATATAGTAAATATCACAATTTCTATATTTTAAAGCTAACGTACGCACCTACACGTATATACATAGATACTTACATATTGTGCCACAATATGTATGTATATACGTATATATACAATATGTATATTGTGCCAGATTGCCCCTTAATTTGTTTACAATTATTTCCTTTGGTATGATGTTAAAGTTTATTATAATCTAACATCTGACCAAGTTTTAAAATTATAGATTATTAATAAGGGGATTTATGAGGCAATATATATATTTAAACTAGGCCACATATATGTACATGTATTTGACATTTGTTTAAATTTCTCAAGAAATACTTGCAGGATTATTTTGTATATTCAGAGATGTTTAGTTCATGTGATTTTTCATATTTTGAAATAAAATCAAGCAATAAACTTGTCCCGCAGTGGACTGATCATTAAGACACGGTTCCCAGCAGATTACCGAAGTCAAGCATCACTGGCTACGGTCAGTGTGCGGGTGGGTGACCATTTGGATCAGTCTGCGTAGGGACCGAGGGTGGGCGGTATTGGTCCTCGTTAAACTGTGCTACCGTAAAGTGCTCGACTTCGCGCGCAGGTCGTCGGGCTACCGAAGCGGGGGTGCCATCCCCTCCGCAGAGGATCAAAATTGTGATGGCATGTCTTCGGATCATCCTCCGGGATGTTTCCCAGACCGTCGCCAATAGCCCATTGTGCAGCTCTAGTGCGACGTAAATTAACAACAACAACAAGCCCATTGTGCAGCTCTAGTGCGACGTAAATTAACAACAACAACAAGCAATAAGCTTGTAATTTGTATCGATTATTTTAGTTGTTATCTTTATTACTCGTAACTGCATAAAGTTTCGTAAACCTGGAGTAAATATTTATGGAAATATGAACATTTTGTATAAAAAAATTCGTTTTTTAGGACTCTTTCATGTCAATTTTACTTTTTGTGTAACATAACTCGATCTTTTAGGTAACATAACTTTTACTTTTTGCTTAACATAACTCGATCTTTTAGAAACGTAACTTTTACTCTTTGAGTAACATAACTTGATCTTTTAGGTAACATGACTTCTAGTTTTTGCGTAACATAACTCGAGAACCTTTGAAGCGAATTGAAAATTGTTGCGCATATTTATTTATAAAATTAGTTTATCCTAGGATATTTAATAATACTGCGAAAAATAATTTCCAAAGTAATTTTTAAGTCAAAAGTAAAAATAAGTAATTGAGTAAGTAAATGCAAAAAGTAATTCTTAATAATTATTAATTATTATTTTTACTTAATTTAATAAAAGTCAAGAACTTTTAATTGTTAGGATACAAATTTTTACATAATTTAAAATAATTTAATTTTACAATGCAAAATACAAAATTTAATATGAATCCATTGTTCTTGAAAAATTTAAATTTTAATATGTGATTTTTTTCGTGTTTAACACCAAGCATAGTTTTTTTAAATTTATTTATTATTATTTTTTTTTACTGGCGAGCACTTGGGTCTACTTCCCATTGGCCTCAGAAATGCCAGAATTACACGTCTTACAACCACAAACCCATTTATAGGGCGGGTTACATTCGCACAATCAGACAGAAGAAAGGATATAGAACATACAGAGAGAGAAAGTTACATCCATGCCTACGGTGGGATTCGAACCCGCAACCACTGGCCCCGTGGTCCACACTTGTTTTAAAAAGACTGAGGATGTATTCCCGGCCATTTTAAAGTTAAAAACAGTAATCTTAAGAATTAGGTTCTTAACACTGTTTTACACTATCCGCGTTTTGGATTTGACGTCTTCATTTGACGTGTTTGTTTACGGCCAAATGGAAGATTATAAAGGGTATTCCGACAACTGTTTGTTGCCAAGTGCACTTGAATCCTAGTTCTACTAAGAAAAAAAAAATAATAATAATATGCACACACACTGAGACCGTCACTTGTCTCTTTTGACAACTGAAATTTATTGAATTAAAAGACTTAGCAAAACAAATTAATGTTTTATAGATAAAATAAAAGTTTTTTCCCATTAATTTAAAATTTTTTCAAAAATTTTGCTCGTTCTTCTCATTTATTCAGCCCTCTTTTTAATAACTTCCCTAAAGAAATTAAAACTCGGCAGCGATTTATTTTTTTGAAAATAAATTGAAATGTTCGGAAACAATGATAAAATTACACAATATACCAGAACAACGTGAAATTTACAACATAAATAATTAATAAATAAAATATTTGTCTCGCCGCTCTAGTAATAATTTACAAAAAATGAATAGCTTGTATTACGTAAAACAGTAGCGCAAAATAGATATTATTGTCGAAAATTTTTGTTCTCTTATTTAATTTATTACATTTAACTGAGTTTGAAAAAGTAAAAGTTTTATTAAATATTAATATTTTAAAGGAATTTTTATAAAGCACGAAACAATTGAGCTTAAAACGTTTTTTTTAAAATATTTTATTTAAATAACCATACAATTTTACATCCTATTGTACTATTTCACAAACTGTAAAAAAAATGATGATTTAGGAAAAAAATTGGGGCCTTTACAATTTATTAAATAATAAAAATCTGCATATTTCATCAATAAAAATAAATAAATAAATAAATAAATAATCGAAAAAGAAATGATCAAACAAATTTTTGCACTCCTTAATTTCTATTTAATAAAATTTTTTTTAAGGGATAAAGCATTACGGAAATTTTTGATGTTATCCATGTAATTGCCTATATTGAGAAATGACAGATAAATAAAAAAATAAAAAAAAGAAAGAAACGTATTTTATCTAAAATTATATTAATCATAATAACACTTACAACCCCTAATTTGTATTTAATTATAAAATATAAGGAAAATATTGTGGAAGTTGTTGATGTTACAAATTTAGCTATATTTAAAGTTTTTATTCATATTAATTATTATTATTATTTTATATCACCGACGGAAGTTCCACAATAAACATCCTCGAAATAAAAGTAGCAAAAAAGCGCTAAACCGAGAAAAAAAATAATATTGGCGAAGAAACTGTAAAGAGTACGGCAACCTCGTCTTCTGATTTGTCCGAAAGTTCGGCAGCTTAGTGGGCCGGCTTTCTGTCGGCGGAGATAAGTGTGTGATGTTTGTTGTGAATAGGTTTTGTGTTAAGGAATTTTGCATAAAAATTTCTATAAGAGAAAAATGCCGCATGTGAATCACTCCCCTATAGACCCTGATGATGAAATTAAAGTCTATCAGGTGGAAGGGGAGGATGAAGAAGAACAAAAATCGTCTGTTGAAAATCTTACGGAGGTCAAAAGTAGCCTCGTTACTGAAGGAGAGGTAGGGGCGTGTGATCTTGTTGTGTGGAATCTTTTTTTTTCTTTCTATTCGAATGCGTCTGTTTCATGGACGATCTTCCATCCGATTTGAAACAATGAAATTGTTCTATTTTTCAGGAAAAGGCCATTGTACAAATTCCTCATCCGAGCTATATACCTCCAAAAAGTATTCCACCAGACAGGCCGCTGGACGATCGGAGCTCTTTGCTGCCGCCGCCGGGTAAGTTAAATGTTTTCATTTTTGCTCAATGACCTTGACAGGATTATACATTTTTTTTTATGAGGGTCGTCTTATAATACCACATGTTCCATAGTTTTTTTTTTAGTATAATCTCATTTACTTTGAAGTGAGTTCTTGTCATTTAGTTAAGTTATATATTAGAAACGAAGGGGACGGCATGGTCTTTTGTTGATGTTTTCATTTAAGTGTGGGGGTGGGCAGCTTTGGAATTTTCTCATCCTACAGCTATTTTATAAAACGAAATTTTTGCCTTGCGACAGCTTATCTGCTCGTCTCAACACTCAAGAAAAAAATTACGATTAAAAATATTGTTTTAATAGAGTACGTCGATTGAAACAATAAAATTATCCAGGCCTTATTTATCTTAAGACTAGTGGGGCCTAGGGCTAACATTTCGGCGTGCTGCGGGCCCATCTTTTTTCAACTTTTCCTTAAAAATCGTTGATTGGAATTTTGAGTTAAAAAAAATTGAAGTAAATATACTCTCAAATTTGTTAATATATCAAATTTACCTTTGTTATAAATAATAAATTTCTTATAAATAAACATTTTAAATATGTAAATTTTTGGTTTAAAGTTGTAACCAATGGGCACATTTCCACACTTGTGCCCTCCAGATTTCTTAATCAGGCTCTGAATATTATTTTAAAATAGAATTAACTGAAATCTTCAAATTGTCTACCCTTAAAAAAAAGAGACGTTTAAATATTTATTTTTTATTTGATCAAGCGTAATAGTCAGTTGTATCTATTTTATTGTAGATGTAGCATTTTAATATAGAAAAATAATATGGTTAGTATGGAAAAAGAAAGGAGAATTTTCATAGTGTTTACATTCAAAGAAATAAGATGACAAAAGATAATCATAAAGCCACTGGGTAAACCAATGTTTTATGTAGATTACATCTGCATTGCTATTAAATTTTGTTATACCTAGTGATTTTTTATTATTTTTTTTATCTACACTTGAAATAAAATACAAAAGAAATTAGAAAAAAATAGAAAGTTGGTAAAGATCTAGTATTAATATTTATAGTAAAATTAAAAGTAGCAATTTATAATAAAAATGATTAGTTTAGAGGAGATTGAGGGAATTAATATAGCAATCATATCATTATGTAATGGCATTTTCAACATTTTTCTCATTTTATCTCTCATTGTATGAAATATTTATGCTTCAGTTAATGAAGCAAGACTTTAATTGTGAAAAGGGTGCAATTAAGCTCTGTAAGCCAATTTAAGTTCTAAAAGATCATTTATTGCCAAGTGAAAGAAGTTCTAATGTAACTTTAAATTAGAAAAAATAATTTTTTATTCAATCTCTCAATGTATTTAATAATTTTGTAACTTTTTTATGTTACGCCAACAGCTCTACAACGAATTTTAATGCATAAATATCCGATATTTTTTTTAAAATTTTTTTCTGGGTCAATAATGTAGATATCTGTGGTTTAAATTTAAATGTTTAGAAAGTTTCAAATATACAATGAAATGGTTCCCTTTGATGCACATTCTTTCCTCCCCCTTTTTGTTAGCTAATTTTGTTAAATCTATTTTAATTGTTTAAATAATTATACACTGGTAAAATTATATGTGTTTTTAGGTTTAATTCTAATAACTGTTAGAAATATTTAGTTTTCTGAGGATTGTTTTCAACTGGAAGTTCCTCTTTTTTTTGGGTGGGAAGGAGTATATCAAAAAAATTTTTTAAGTGATTATTAAGATAATTTTTTTTAAATAAATACCCTTTTTTTAAAAATGCATCCTAAAATGTTCATTTTCTCATAATTTTCAGTTTAAATTATTGAAAAAAGCTTTCAGCTTTTAAGTTTATCAATGATTATTTTTTTTATTTTTAATATACTACTTTTTTTGAAAAATATTTGTGCATGGTGATTGTCTTTTAGCATGCTTTAAATTTTTTTTTTAATAAACTACATGGTTTTATCTGATTTCAATAATCAGGAAGAATTACTTTTTAGTGCATTATATTGCACATTTTGATAAATTTTTAAGGCGTTTAGTGCAAAACACCGTAATGTTACGTAAGCAGAATTTGTCAGTACATTTTGTGACTCGACCAGAAGCTAAAAAAAAAAATAATAATGATAATCTGCTGTAATTGGAAGTTTGACAAGTTTTGTTTGCAAGTTTTGCTGTTGGATTGTGGGACTACAAACGTTTGTGCTATTTTATATACGATGGTTGCTGAATTTACGTAGGAAAAAAAAGGGTATAATAATAGCGTATCTCTTCACTAGTGTTTCGGAAATATCACTTTGTATTGTCCCTTGTTTTAAAAACTATCATACAAACACTAATACTTAAATTTTTTCCTTTTCCCCTTGATAATTCGGGATAGTAAACTGATGGTAAATTAAATGTTTTTTACACAGAAAAATTTAAATTTCAACTTAAAACTTGTGTATTAGGTTTCGTTTTAGTTCCTTGTATTTATTAATGAAATAAAAAATATCTTGATTTTTTGCATTTTTTCTTTCTCAAAAAAAATTGGTATTGTTAAATATTGAATTTTTAAATTTTTATTTGATATGGAATAATAATTAAGAATTAATTTTTCAGGTAGGAGATATGATTATTTTTCACCTCCCCCCTTCAGCTATGTGTATGCACATCCAAATGCTGCTGCATTATCCATGGTAAGTTCTATTAGTTATTCTTATTTTGAATACTTTATTTCCATTGTGATCCAAACTAAATCTGACCCAAGACTTTAGCGGTTAACCTAGATACCACAGAAACAGGGTTGGGGTTTTGTATGTCCTCAACTGGGTTTAGATAGGACGTTTTACTGTCTTAAACTGTCCAAAACCTTGAACATTGGTAAAAGGTAAGAATTCTATATGTGTAGTAACCAGTGTATGCATAATAATTACATATACAGTACAGAACCCGTTATCCGGAAATCAGAAAACCGGAAAACCAAAAAACCGGAACGAAATTCAATAAATTTTCCCGCCATTTTTAAAAAAAAATTTTTTTTTTCCTCATAACATTTTAGGATTTTTCTTTCTTTTTTGAAAGATGTTTACCTTACCATCATTTTGGAAATAATCATTAGTGTATTACTCCATCGTTTTTTCTTCTTTTTAAGATTATATCCACAAAAAAAAATTTATTTTAGTTGGGGTTAACAAAAAAAAACGGCTTTTTGTAGCGATTCAGAAAACCGGAAAAATCAGTTATCCGGAATAGCGATGGTCCCGATCGTTCCGGATAATCGGTTCCCTACTGTATTAATAAATATTTTATACTTTTTATACAGTTTGCTTTAATTTATTAAAGGAAAGTAATATAATAGGAAAAGATACATAACTTTCGAGGCACCACAATTCATTAAACAACAAAGGTGAATTCATTATCCTTTAAATATGAATAAATATGCTTTTAATGCTGATAAATCATGTTTTTACACAAGGATAAAAAAATGATATATTAAAAGTAATAAACTTTTTTAATAAAATAAGAACTAGCCTGTTTCTTGTTCAAAAATTAACCTTTTATTTTTCACAATATTTTTTTTAAATTGTGACATAATTTTTAAAAGGGTGTGAAAAAGGGTTTTGGACAAAGATGATTAGGACAGGACTGTTCAAACTGTGGATTAATCTGTTCTGCCTTAAACCTTGCCAACTGAGCAGGGAATGCTCTGGTTTAATATAAAACAAAAAAGGTAGAATATTTTAGGGCAAAATTAACGTTAGCCACGAGGCTTCTATATATTAAAAGTGGTGATTAAAACTTTGCTTATTAATTGTCACTGAATTGCTGTTTTTTTGCCGAAAAAGGTAACTCGTATGCACTAAATCTATTGTTCTCGACTTCTTGTATTATTTATTGTAGAGTTCTCCTTATGAATATAAAAGTGCAGAGCTCTACCTCACAAAAATGGGAAGTGTAAGTTTTGAAAGGGCACTTATTTGACACCATAAAAATTTATTATGTAATAACTAAATTTGATCTTCAACAATTTTTAAATTACCCTCCTTTACTATTTTATATGTATATTATTCCAAACAATCATTCTCTCTACTTATCAGAATAAGAGAAACTAATTAAATTATAAAAATAATTAAAGGCATGCTAATCTCTGGGCTTAAATTTTTCAAAAAAAAAAAAAAATTATTATATTTCAGCTTGAATTATTAAATAAAGATTTTTATATTATTCAAACTAAAAATAATGAGAAAATAAACACATAAAGTTGCATGTTTTAAAAAGAAAAAGTTATTTAAAAAATAATTTTGAAAGTTAAAGTCATTAAAAAAATTATTAATATCCCCCCTGAAAAAGACATACTTAAAAAAATATTATGAGTGTTTTTAAGGGATGTGTGGCTCATTTTTACAAATAGGACTAAAGGGGGATTTATAGGGATGAAAGGGCTGGCAATATGGACCGCTGTTCTAAAAACATTTGGGAAGAGCATTGTTTATTGCATGAGTAAGCTGTTATCCGCAAAACCTTCAGGTTATTTTACACTATTCCGAATTGCCAAGTGATACTGCTGAAAACCAGACTTAACACAACCAATTAAGAGCAAACATATTTTTTTTTTTATAACTGCCGTTAAACAGCCGACCCAATTTTGGGTTTTCGACTGCTAATGTTCAGCTTTGTAACCTTTTAATTTTGAACCCAATCTGGAAGACAAGGGAACTCCTGGTTTAAGTATTTTATATTTTATTTTATATCCGTCGTTGAACAGCCGACCCAATTTTGGGTTTACGACAACTAATGTTCAACTCCGTAGCCTTGTAATTCTGAACCTATCCAGAAGACGATGAAACTCCTGGATCAGTACCCTCATGGGAACATGGAGGACTTTATGACTTGAAAGATTTAACGTGCATCAATCACCATTTATTACACAGGGAGTCTTCGGTCGGCAGATCAAACCCATGACCTCTTGGACATGGGCCCAGTGCCTTATCAACCAGGCTATCCCGGCCCCAAGACCAAACACTTCTTGAATTCCTCAATACCTCAATAAAAAACTTTCCTCAAATAAGAAACTTTTTGTATTCACACAAACGTTTAGAAAATAATCAGGAATCTTATTGTTTGATCTGAGAAGAAAGAAAACTAAAATTTCCAAATATTTTAAATAAATATATTTATTAAACTAAAAATTTTTATTCTTAATATAAATTTAGTAATTTTAATTTGTTTTAGTCGTTACATGATATATAATACAAAACGTTTCTGATATTATAGGCAAATGAATAAAATGATGCTAAATGGACTATCTATACTCATAGAAAGTTATTCTGTATCTATATGATTTTTTTAAAATTACAAAAACATTAAGTTGACATCATTTATGTAATACAGATATAGTTTGTGGATGGAAAGAACTCCCCTTGCCACGAAGTCTTAAGAGGACATAATAGCACCGGATGAACTTTTCGTTGCAAATTCTCATACATCTCCATAGCTAATTTAAAATTGAAAGTATTGAAAAAGTGAGTTCAGACAGACCTAGAGTAAGCCATGAAGTTTCAATTACTGAAAAGAGATTTTTAAAATATTCAAATGAAAATGAATTATCAGGAGATAACTTAGGATTACGCAATGGCAAAGTTCTCTTTCAGCTTTTTTCACCCCTGATTCCCTTTCTCTTGCGGACCGAAGCTAAAACCTGCCTTAAATAATGACTTGAAATAGTTGCACCTCATAACCATAGTCATCGCACTCCTGACGAATGGCTAGGGGAGTTCTTTTCATAGACAAACTATTTATTAAATAAACTGTTTTTATTTGACTCAATGAAAACTTGCTGGGCAATTAGCTATGCAATTCCAATGCAGTAAAAGCGAAAAATTGGAGATTCATTTTTCGAAGGAAAACAAATAGGATTGCTTACGTACTTTTTACTTTGTTAAGTTCAATATATATTTCTGAAGGAAAAAAAAGAATGAAATATTGATAGGTATCCTAATAATACGTATTTCTACTTTCAAAAACTGCTGTCAGAGTTGCCCAATCAGTTGATCTATGCACAAGCATTATCCCTTTGAAGCAAATGGGACAACTTTTTTTTCTTCTTTTTTTTCTGACACTTTAATTGCAAGTAAATCTATACTATTTCAGTATTTTTTAACTACAAAAAGTAATCTTAATAATTTCTAAAAAAATCTGTTGGATTATTAGAATTATATTTGTACTTGAATATTAAATTCATAAAAAGTGGTTTGAAAAAGAATTTCATTCGAATTTAAAAAATTTATCAATAATTGAGATTTTGAAAATTAAAGAAATTTTATTAATGAATAGCTTTCTCTTAGATCTAAATAACTGCAAATTTGAAAAATGATTGTTTGAAAGTGTGCCGTGTTTGTAAGAGTTTACCTTTATTGCAGAAAAAGGCACCAGTGTTTTATGCACTGTAAATTTCACGAAATAATTTAAATTATTTTGTAATATTAATTAAATAAATAAATAATTTTCATAAATAATTATGAAATAAAATTTCATCAAATGCTGAATGTAATTTTTTTCGTAACATATTAGCATTTCTGTATCTTTGTATTTTTAAATTTTTTTTCCTTCTAAATAATTTTTAAATCTAGTCCTCATACTATTTAAATAGACAATAATGTAACATTAATTGCATATTTGTTCCAATTTTAGGCGCAATTTACATTTGAAGTACTTATTTTCGTTTACTTATATAAAACCTGAAGTCCCTGTATGTTTGCCTAAAATTATTAGCTCCCTGGCAATGTAATTTGTATTGAATATGGGAGTAAAATAGAAATTCGGAACTGTAAAATACTTTATACTACTTACTTTATACAAAATACTTTATACTTCAGTAGTGAAGAGGTTAATTACGTAATTTAAAAGTGGAGAAGCTAACAAATCTTAAAATTTTAGAATCATGTAATCTTAAAATTTTACAAATAATTTTAAAGTGCCAAAATTAGTATATAAAAGACAGTTGAACAATTGAAAGAAAAAAATAGTGTTTAGCGTTTTTTGAGCAAATTTGACTACTGAAGAAAAAAAAAAAATTATCAACATGTGCCATGGGCGTACTGGGAATCCAGTTTTTGAGTTGGACGAAATGAAAATAGTCACAATAGCTCTCTAAATTTCACCCCTAAGGAAATAAATTTTAATGTCTGCTAAATATTTCGAAAAAGATTGTTTTTTATCTCTTTATCGTTTTAATTTTGTTGATGAATTTAAATCGATGTTGATTTTATTTTATGACCATAGCTGAGCAGCCGACCCAATTAGTGGGTTTATGATTACTAATGTTCAACTCCATAGCCTTGCCATTTTGAACCCAATCCAGAAGACAAGGGAAGTCCTGGATCAGTACCCCCAGAGATATGTTTTGTTATGGGAACGCGGAGGACTTTGTGACTCGACAGATGTAAAGGGCAACAGTCACCATTGACTACACGGGGAGTTTTCGGCCGGCGGGGATCGAACCCACGACCTCCTGGACATGAACCCTGTGCCCTACCAACCAGGCTATCCCGGCCTATCGATGATGTATAAAAATTTTCTTTGTCTGAAATATCAAGGGAAATTTTTTAGAAAGTTCCCATTATTAAAGCCCTCCCCCCCGGGCTCTAAAAACGCACTTTGTATTGTGCTATAAGGAAAAAACCATTGGACCGTGGGGACCCGAGAGTAAAATATAATCCATTTTGCGAACAGTGGAACCAGTGTACATTCAAGGTGAGAGCAATTACCTTGTTTCCTTGCTTGTTTTCAAATTAATATAATTGGGAATAAACGGCGATGCTTAAGTCTTAAAGAATAAGAGCTCGTCGCTGAGGAATTAGGATTACTAATACCTACGAATACCATTTGAAAACTATAACTGAGGATAGTGACATTTTTTATAAATCTGATTAAATATTTTTTTCTTAGTGTAATTAATTGTGTTTTAGATGGAAAAAAAAAACTAAAATTGAACAGAGCTAAATTTGAAATGTAATACGAGAAAATTAAGCTAGTGCAACTTTAATAAGGAGTTAACTAACGCTAGAATTAAATTATCCCCATAAGAGGTTAAAAAAACTAGATTCTTTAAGTACTGGAAATTTGATTAAAAGTGTAAGAATTATTCCTGTCCCTTCTAAAACGGAATTAGTTCTTTCAATCCTTAGAAAAAGCTTTTAAATGTGGTAGAGAGATTCCGTAAAATATTTTGTGGAAAAAGTGGAATGGTTAAGAGGACGGCCATAACGCGGAAGAAAATTTTTGTTTCAAATTCTCTTTCTCCTTCATTCCTAATTAAAAAAAAAGGAAAAAGTAAGTTCAATCAAACCTAGAGTAAGTAATGAAGTTTCAATTGCTGAAAAAAATATTTCAAAATATTCAAATGCAAACAGATTGCGTCATGCACCGTTGCGTCATCCTAAGTTATCTTCTCAAAATTTAATTTTCATTTTTATGTTTAGAAAATTTTCTTTTCAGTATTTGAAACTTCGTGGCTTACTCTAGGTTTGTCTGAACTCACTTTTTCTACATTTTAAATGAGTAATGAAGGGGAAAGAGAATTTGAGAGGAAACTTTTCTTCCTCAGTATGGCGTCCTCTTAATGACGAAAAAGAAAATTATGAAAAGTGCTAAAACCTTTCTCGAGTGGCAAGTCCGAACAACGCAAAAATAAGCGACTGAAAACTATGTTCAATTTGCATTTAAATTGACTGTTATTATTGTAAATTGAGAAAAGTTAGTTAATTTAATGAGTCAACTTACTGTCGCGAATATTCCAGTTTTCTTGATCAAGAGTTATTAGTATCAAGCATGGGGGATATGGGTAAAAAACCGTCTGTTGGATAGGCTTAGATCCTCAAAAATTTCGAATCAAAATATGGCTAATTCCGGATATCAGACAAGAACAAATTGATTAAAAACTGATGCGAGAAAACAGGTTAAAAAATAATTTTTTTTTTGCTAGTTAATGAGCCAAAATGTCCGAAGTGTCGCGAAATTCACACGCTTTCTTTTTGTATGAAATTTAAATAACTTAAACGAAGGAATTGAGGTAATTAAAAATACAGCCCTTATGTTTATATGCTTCAAAGAATATCAAAAATAATAATATCCAAACGAAAGTGATCGAATAAAGATGCGGTTCAGGATCATCAGTTCGACATCATTGGGCCTGTTACTAAAATTGTTAATTCGGTTTCCGCTATAAATCTTATCTCTTGAATGTTTTATTCGAAATGCGTTTGGTGAGAAATAATATGCTTACTAGATGTTGATACACTTTTTTAACAGTCATGTGCAAGCTGGTAAAGAAAAGGTATGTTTTAGTCACGCGTTAGCTAACATTTTTGTGAACGTTAAAATATCAAATTCGGATGACAGTTTTAAAAGTATTAAGTTCGTTTAGTTGTAGAGAGAATTATCGATTTGATTTAACTCTTGCAAAATTTAAAATCTGAAAGGGCCAATTCTTAAAAAACGGTGCGTAGCTTTTTTTTATTTGGGGTTTGTAAAAAGCGCTTCATTTTTTATCTTTTAGTTCTAAATTACAAAAAAAATGCACGATTTTTACAATTTTCTCACTAATGTTTATCAGAAACTAGTTATTTTATCATGATTGCGAGAAGTTTGTGAAAACTTTTTTGAATTTTATAAATTAGGAACTTTAAATGATAGAAAAAAATATTTTTTATTACTGCAAAGATCCTAATTACGATTTTTTAAAGTTTTTTTTCTTTCTGGAAAGTGATTAAAAATATTTTTTGATTGCTTAAAAAGTTTTAAAAGGTGCTTATTTTTTGTTGAAAATACTGGCTATGCACCCTGGAATATAAATTTAGCAGATGATACTTTCTATATTCCCATTGAGAGCGGAAATATTATTAAGTAACGGACATATTTAAATGCAAAATTTTATTCTTATTTTCCGAAATATGCTGTTAGGTTTTGTGGCTTCTGTCCGGCTAATAATGAATTAAAAGTACACTGTGGATTCATTCAAGAGGGAGATTTAGAATAAGACATTAAAAATTTTGGAAATAAGAAAATATTGATTTTGATAGAACTAAAAATAAAGAGGCTATTTCATATGAGAAACATTTTGTAAAAACGATTCCAGAGTTGTTAGGAAACGGTTAAAATTTCCCTTAAAAATAACCCAAAATGTTTAAGTGAATCAAGGGACATAGATATCAAGCGATCGAAAAAAAGACCTTAAGTGAGAAAAAGTGTAATCTTTAAGTGTAATCAAATACCTTAAATGTGAGAAATACGTAGACAAAAAAAAGCTATTTAAACCATTTTCCCTTCTAACTCCGTACAGGCAAACATTTCTAAAAAGTAAAAATGACAACAAAATTTTTTTTATAAGCATTACATATTAAATTCATTTTTTAAAGAACGATAAAGGGCACAAATTAGGCACTCACTGGCTATGTCAGAAGATAAGTCAGAAAATTCTTTGTTAGAGCATATTTGTTAAAATGGTGTTTATATTCTTTCAATCATAGAATACCCGCCATTTTTTTTTTTTTTTTTGAACGGAATTTAAGCATCACCCTTGCTACCAGTAAAAAATATATTTAGCTTATTTTCTCGAGGTTATGTTGGATATTTATGTATAAATTTATAGATTATTAGGTTAAAACAGACAGCATCAGTAATTTTAACAATTCTGTTATCAGAAATATAAGTTGAAGCTTATCTTGCTTTTATATTACTTTATATCCGTCGTTGAACAGCCGACTTTTTGATGGAGCTAACCCGCATTTGCGTTACATGGAGAGGAAGACCACGAGAACCTCCCACGGTTAGCCTCATGGCAAGGGGACTCTAACCCATGATCCGTTTACCACTGAGGATATTTCACGTCAGCACTGTGGTCGGTGCGAGCCGGATGCGGAATTCGTATCGAACAGTCATCGCTTGGATTCGAACCCGTACCATCTAAAATATCCATTGTATCACGTAATAAATTAAAATACTCTTTCGTAAAACGCGCTTGTTGGTGAGACAAGAAAAAAAGCGCCATATATTCGAATGCGCAGTTAATGCGAAATTCAAAGTTATCATCAAATTCCTATAATAATTTTTTGAAATCATTTTTGTATTCTTTGTTGGTAAAAATATAATAAAAGAATTACATTTGTTCTCTGAGTAATAAAACAATATTTCTTTCGCTTGAAAAGTGATTTTGTAATGGCTTTTGATTTTCATTGTTATCTTCATAAAATTATTTATAAATCGCGTATCATATAATATGATTTATTTCTTATGCTTTAATTTGCAATGAATTCATAGAAAATAAATTTTTTTTTTTTTTTACCTTAGAGGAAAATTTTTTTTCTTTTCGTTTTTCTGAAATTATAAGAATTTTTATTTATTTATTTATTTTTATTTAAAGAAATAAAGAGCGGTTAATAACAAACTGATTTTGTAATTAATAATGAAAAATTAATATGTAGGATTATCACAATGTTAATAAAAGGAATGAAACATGTTTTTGTAACCTAATATCTGAACTCCACTTGCTGATAAGACTTTTTTCTTCTTTTTTTTTTAAAAAGAGAAACGTTTATTTGATGACGTAGGCGTTACGTTTCGATTTCTTTCTTTTTGATTTCATAAAAAATGAAGAGGCTTGAATGGAAAATTTCAAGTTGATAAAAAAAAAAGGAAAGGTTATAAGAAAGAATTAATTCTCCCCTACCCTTCCCTTTCAAAGGTTTGATAATTTGGGATGTCCCCCCCCCTGTCTTTCTCCTGAGGCAGCACTACTGATTTTTTTAAACCCCTTTTTTTTTAAAGCATTTTAATGATCCAGGTTTTTATTCCATTTCCTATTTTGTTATCTTCATTCGTATTGACTTGGGTAAAATGCTTCTTTATCTTTCAGAAATCCCCTTCTCTCTCTCCCTCTCACTCACTTTTTTTTAAAAAAAAACTTTTATTTTAATTCTTTTGTATTTTTTTTAAGTTAAAGTATAAGCATGGATGAATAGAATGTATGTTTACTATTGTTATAAACTTGGTAATGTTATAAAATTACATTCCGTGGCCAAATTATTAGACGCATTAAAAGATTCTATGTAAAACTTAATTATCAGCTGATACTATACAGATTTATTGTTCTTACGCGGTTGAAGCAGGTTTGAACTTGTTTACGTTCGTGTATCAATTGGTTAACATTGTACTCAGGTGTCTGTCCAGACATTTTGTGAAAGGTCCGTTTTTCGTGAAATTATGAAAATATTACTCACATTCTTTCAACCAGGGTCCGCTTTTATGAATTTGTGCAAATAGGGTCCGTTATTGCAAAAAAAACTTTTTCAAGGAGTTTTTAAATTGCAAAGACATACAAGATTATGCTCAACACTGTAAAATTATAATTAAAAAAATTAAATTTTAAAAAATAATCAACAATTGCTGTTTCTAAATTAGAGATGCAACATACAAATGTTTGGTATTTAGCCTATACTGCTGAATGCAGAATATTCATTTCGGACGAATAATGGAAGAATCGTCTGCCGAAGACAAAACTTAATTCGTTTACATCCATATTTCTTGTTTTCTGCCCTGAAAAGGGTTTATTCGATTAACAAAATAATAATGAAGATAATCAAATTTGTGAAGGGTCCGATTAAAGGAAAAATCATTTTGCGAAAGGTCCGTTTTTAAGTTAAAATATTTTGTGAAGGGTCCGTTTTTAAGTTAAAATATTTTGTGAAGGGTCCGTTTTTATGAAAAGATATTTTTTGAAGGGTTCCGTTAACGGATCCAAATTTCTTCTAAACAGACCCCTGGTAATGCAATACGCCAAAAATAAATGCTAATAGGAAGTCTATAAAAAATCTTCTTAATAAAAACCCATTACATGTATGTTTAAATATAAAAGTTATTGCCTATAAGCTCGTGTAAAACATGTCATTATTAAAAAACTACAGTGGTCTAATAATTGGATCTATTTATTACAATATACTAATATAATACCTGATATAAATATTCTTTATTTGTATAATATATCACCTAATTATAATTTGTATATTATATATCGCCTAATTTCACCAATTGGTACGCAAACGAGTACAAACCGGTTTCAACCACGTAAAAACAATAAAGTTGTATAGTATCATCTGATAATTAAGATTTTACATAGAATCTTTTAATGCTTCTAATAATTTGGCCACGGATTGTATACCTAAGCAGAGTTCTCCCTGGAAATAAAAAATGGCAGGGCACTTCCTCAAAAAAAAGAGGCGCTTTTAAGTTTTGAAAGGGCACTCACTTAATGTCGTAAAAATTTATCAAAATGCGTACTATTATGTAATAACTGAATTTGATCCTCAACAATTTTTAACTTACCTTTTATAGTATTTTATGCGTGTATTTCCAGGGGTCTGTTTAGAGGAAATTTGGGTCCGTTTACAGACCCTTCACAAAATATCTTTTCGTAAAAACGAACCCTTCACAAAATATTTTAACTTAAAAACGGACCGTTCACAGATTTGTTTATCTTCATTACTGTTTTGTTAATCGAATAAACCCTTCCCAGGGCAGAAAACAAGAAAGATGGATGTAAACGAAAGTTTTGTCTTCGGCAGACGAAATGAATATTCTGCGTTCAGCAGTATAGGCTAAATACCAAATATTTGTATGTTGCATCTCTAATTTAGAAGCAGCAATTGCTGTTTATTTTTGAAAAATAAATTTTTTCAATTTTAATTTTACAGTGCCGAGCATAATTTTGTATCTATTTACAATTTAAAGACTCCTTGAAAAAGTTTTTTGCAATAACCGGACCCTATTTGCACAAATTGTTGAAAGCGACCCTGGTTGAAAAAATGTGAGTAATTTTTTCACAATTTCACGAAAACCGGACCTTTCACAAAATGTCTGGACAGACCCCTGATTTCAGAAAAGTAATTCTCACACCTCATCAAAATATGAGAAAATTTTGTAGTTTATAAGAAATAATTATAAGTATGTTAAATAACAATCACTGTGCGAAATAGTAACATTTTGTAAAGTTAACCAAAAAAACATACAAACATTTAATGGATAAACAGCTTGAAAACTTTATTCTGTAATTTAAACTGAAAATTATGATAAAATAAGCATTTAAAGATGAATTTAAAAAATTTTTTATTTAAAACAAAAATTTATTTAAAAAATAACTTAAAAATCACTTAAAAATCTTATTAATATACCTCACGAAAAAGAGAGAAACTTATAAAAATTAAAACAAGTGAGAATAGTCCTAACAACATAAAGGTTTTTTTTCTGATTACTATTAAAAATATTTAAGAGCAGATAATTGTGGTTTAATTTTTTTTAATATTTTATAACTTACTCCAATTCTGCATTACATCGGGTCGTAAAAAATTTGCGAAAACTCAGATTCAGTGATTTTGTTTATTTTCATCCAGAGATTGAAAAATGTCGCCAAATTGGCGATTTTTAAAAAAGTTTCATAACTTTTAAAATATTTAAGTTATTTGTCTGTCCTAAAGCTCAGATAATTTTTCACAGTAAGATTATATTTAAAGTTTAAAATCATCACTTTGCTTCAAGTGTAAGGCACAACTAAGGCTTTTTTGTTTTCCTTGGCGACACAGCTTCGAAAAACAGCTTTAGAACGTGACAAAAAATATTTCCCTCTATTTTGTGTACTTTTTCTAGCTTTTAAAGTTTTTTTAACTTTTAAAATTAAATTTTTTTTAAACTTTCTCAATTCAGTTTTGATTAAATTATATCAATTCTTTAATTTTTATCCTAGTTTATAAAGAGCGAATTTAAAGATTTTAAATACTTCGATATTTTTATTTTTTTATTTCTCACTGGGAACTGTACTTGGAAATCGCCAAGACTTAGCGATTATTCTGCCTCAGATGATCACGATATGGAAATCTTCCCAGAATACTACCTAATAAAAAAGGCTGATTTTGTTTAGTCTATTGTGAAAGTGATTATATCTCACCCTGTTTTAGTATAAAGGCTATGTACAGAGTAATATCCCTATTTTGTCCTCTTTACCAACATGAAAAAAACTATTTCCCCCTATTTTGTCTACCCTAAAAACGTGATAAAAAATATTTCTTTTTATTTTGTTTACTTTAAAAACGTGGTAAAATATTTCCCCTTATTTTGTTTACTTTAAAAACGTGATAAAAAATATTTCCCCTTATTTTGTTTACTTTAAAAACGTGATAAAAAATATTTTCCCTTTTTTTGTCTACTTTAAAAACGTGACAAAAATATTCCCCTTTATTTTGTCTAATTAAAATTTTATTTCATCGTTTTACTATACTTATTTACTGTTAATGGTAACTCTCTTTCTTGCGACTGTTGTTACGATAAATCGATGAATCTGTAACGTGCTTACGCTTCCGAAATACTGATGAATCAGGATAGATGATCTCTCGCGGGATTACTTCAAAATGCGGAGGTTTCATTTTCGAATGTACAATTAATGGAAAGTCGAACAGAGGAATTTCCTGCCTAATATAAATAATCACCATTGTTTTAATTCTTGGAAATTAATTTTCTCCTCTTGAACGACGGATTATTGTGAATTAATAAATGTCTTGGTAAGTGGCTTAATTTTACTCTCAGTTACTCGCAATCGTTCGCTTATTTAGTAGATTTTATTATTTAATGACGCTATACAATGAACAGCGTATTTTGTTGCCATGGCGATGTTATCAAACGGAACTGAATATTCATTACAAATTGTATAATATTGACATTACGCACCATTTTTCTAAGTTGTATAGAGCAGTGCTCCCCAACTTTTTTTTTTTATCTCGAAAGACGGCTCAACGTCTAAAAATTTTACCGCGGACCACTGAGGGGGAGGGTCGTTGGTGGTTGTTTATATTTTCGACAATTTCTATTTAATAATTTAAATGTAATAATTTTGCCTTGGTAGGATAAAAGAATGGAAATTTGAATGCGAGAATGGAAATTCGAATCCTGCCGGCCGAAGATACCTCATGTAGTAAACTGTGGCAGATGTTCGTGAAATCTGTGGGGTCACAAACTCCTCCATGTTCCCATAACAAATTATACATCTGGAAGAACTGAATGGGTGATAGATCGTTCTCTGGTTCAGGTCAAAATTACGATATGTGGATGAATGAATAGATCCACACTATATACGGGTGTGACGTGTAGGTGTGGCAGAAGTTGAATTCTTGGCCATAGATGAAGCCACTGGAAAACAAGAGTAGTAAGCAGCAGAAGTATTAAAATTATTTTCATGTCTGTCGTGGGACAATAAAAAACTCACCGTACTACGCACTCGTTTCGAGCCATAACTCTAGTATCGTATAAATATATGCTATTGCTCAAAAAAGGCTAGCTGCGTCACCAAAAATCGTTATGACAATATATGCTGTACCATAGCACCGTCTATATTTAAAATTTCTTCAGCTATTTTAGAAAGATCAAAAGTAAATCTGAATGATTACTTCGTAACTCAGTTTTTATTTCTCTAAAAATGCAAATGAATTCTAAATGAATACTTAATGTATAACTAACTATTCATAATGAATAAAAAATAGTTAAATATGAAAAACAAGCAAAAAATTCCTTTTTTCAATGAGAGCTATAAGCTAATAAATATCACTGATGTAAAATATGTGAAAGATGGAAAATAGTTTGCAGTCTCATTTTTATCTATGTCGAGTTCTAAGTCAATGAAAAAATTCCTTCTTTCATATGGCGGCTTAACGTGTAACTTAATATTCTACACGACTTCGATTACAACTTAAAACAACAAAATTAATCTGAATAAATACTTCATGTATAGCCAATTTTTTAACATTACTTAAAACACTCTAACGTAATGATTAATAACGCTATTGTTGCCAATAAATAGACGAGTTTATGGTTCCACATTAGAGAAATATATGTATAGATTCTGTGATCATTCATTTTTTATTGATTTTGAAAATAATCATTGTAGCGATGGAGTTGAGCATAAGTAAACACTTCAAGCGTTGTCAATTTAAATCACAATTCAAATCGTGATATTAACCACTCGACTTTCCTTAAAAAAAAAAAAAAAAAAAATCATTTAAGTGAGAAATGTTTTTGTATAATAATTAATATCTTAGGATGTAATTTTTTTTAAAATTCTGAATTCATTGATAATAAACGTTTTATAAGAAAAAAAATTAGGAAAAAGAAGCTTAAAATATTACAGATCAGAAATGACTTAAATAATAAAATATGTGAGATTTAATGTGCATAGGTAATATGAAGCGTTTAAACTATATCATCAGCTGTATGTAAAATAATTTTTGTTAGCAATAAACAGCAATAACATATATCATATTGTGTGTGCATATCAATTATGAAGAAAGATTTGCTCTTAGACTTGAAATAATAATTTTTTTTTCAGTAATGTTTATTATGTTTAAACTAATTTGCCTTCATTATAGTGAACAAATTGCTTTTCTGTCTTTTTAAAATTCATTTGAATATTGAAAACGAACAAAAGTAATTATTTTATTTATTCAAAAACTATCTCGTCATCGTTAAAAAATAATTTTAACTATTTTCATTAGAAAATTTAAATATTTTTGATATTATATTGTTTTAAATGGTATTAAAAACTGTTTATGTTTTTTATCACTGACTTGGGTTGGTAAATGTTTTTTAAAAAAATTAAATAATAAAAATCTGCTTAAAATCAAATGAAACCGATTTTATTTATTTCTAAAAGAATCATATTTGCTAACCCAGAACAGCGCGTCTACCCAGCCTTTAAACCATGTATTTTTATGATTTCACGGTATTTTTATTTCTATTCTATACCCGCACGCCCTCACCGTTGGGGAGGGTTACCCTGTCAAATGTGTAAATAGTTTGCTTCATAGTGGTATATTTTGTGGAACGACTACCCCCTGGCTATGGAATGTTTAGCTGCTTATCTGTTCCCCGTCCCCCCATCCTTCTAAAGCAAGTACCTGTTGACATTGGATTTCACCCTCCCCTTCCCTCTTTCCCATCTTGATTGAGGTGTTGTAGAAGGGGGGGGGGCGTTTAATCACATCCCATTCATTGAGGGTTTGAGCATGTGTGGGGGATGGGTTGCAAAGTGTGAAGGGAAACAGGTTTTCTTGTTGCCGTTAAGATCCGTTATCTCCACGTTTTGTTCCGCTCGTTTTCTAGATGCCCGCTTAGTTGGAGAAGAAAAATTTGAATTAGAACATTCACAAAAAATGAATGTTTACACGGGTCTGTTTCGAAGAAATTTGGGACCGTTAACGGACCCTTCACATAATATCTTTTCATTAAAACGGACCCTTCACAACATATCTTTTCATAAAAACGGACTCTTCTCAAAATAATTAATCTTTTAATCGGACCCTTCACAAATTTGTTTATCTTCATTATTGTTTTGTTAAGTGAATAAACCCTTTCCAGGGGAGGGGGGGGGGAGAAAGACTGTTCGAAACGAACTAAGCGTCCCTATGTTTAAATTCCAAATGTAGTATTCTAAGAAAATATTTCTAATGTTACAAACATCATGTGCGCATTCTTATCGATATTAAAAAAATTTTTTTGTAAATAAATAATTAATCAATTTATATTTATTCACAAAATTAAGTAATAGAATATTATGTAAGTAAAAGTTAATTTATGGCAATTTTTTAAATAAAATATTATAAATTTAAGATTTGTTTAAGTTTACTTAATGCGTAACACATTAAAAGTGATACATAACTAAGTTGTGTTATTTGAAATATGTCAATTGAAATTATTATAAATGTAAGAGATTTTGTTTCCATTATTCGTCCGAAATGAATATTCTGTGTTGAGCAGTATAGGCTAAATACCAAATATTTGTATGTTGCATCTCTAATTTAGTAGCAGCAATTGTTGAGCATAATCTTGTATCTATTTACAATTTAAAAATTTCTTGAAAAAGTTTTTTGCAATAACAGGACCCTATTTGCACAAATTCACAAAAGCAGGACCCTGGTTGAAAGAATGTGACATAACCCTTATTTTATATTCACAAATTATGAGTAGTTTTTTCACAATTTTACAAAACAAATGACTTGCGAATTAGTAAATGTTTGGTCAAGTTTTGTTCATCTTTTAGCAGCCAGTGAATAACCTCTTCGATACGTCCAAGGTTTCAATAGGAATCGATAGCTTTTTTGGGGTATAAATTTTTCATTTTTAAAAAGCCTTCCATTGCTCGCTTTTTCGCTCGTTTTCGCTTTTTCAAAGAAAGTTCTGCTTTTTCCAGTTCTATCTCTCCCCGGTAAACTCTATTTAAAATTATTCACGCAACACAAAGCCATTCGTATTCACGCAATTTAAAAGTACACATCGCGATTCGTATTCATTGGATTTAAAATTACCTCATCGTGATACATATTGACATGATTTAAAAATCTCATATCGAGATTCGTATATACACAATTTTTGAAAAAAAATTCCTCATCTTTCACATTTTGCGATTCAAATTCATGCCATTTAAAAGTACTCATCGCGATACTAATTCACGCAATTTCTGTTCCCATGAGATTTAAAATAACGCTTCACCCATTCACGTAATTTAAAGACCTCACTTCGGTATTCATATTAACGCAATTATTTAAACACACATTGAGATTTATATTATTTAAAAAGAAAAATCACTCATCGATATATTTTATTAAAACGCTAATAATATTCTGCGGATAATATTCTTGATAATTTTCTTCCTAAACTAAACTCAGCGGCACGACAGCCCATAGAGGGCCAAGGCCTACTGTGCCCATCTCAGTTTTTTTGACCTTGGGCTCTGGGGTGCAGGAGCAGATGTTCCGGTCAGGTGGTCAGCCGAATGCGGAACCCCCAGTGTTTAGTTCCCAAGCATGCTTGGTACTCATTTATCGACCCACTGAAGGGATGAAAAGCTGAGTCAGCCTTGCCCGACCCGAGGATCGAACCAAGGACCTGTGGCACGACAGCGCGAAGCGCTACCAATTTTCTTCCTACATACATTTTTTTCTTGTACAAATTTTAGCTATTTATTTTACATTTTTTCCAAAATGTGTACATAACATTTTGCATTTCTATTTTCATCTTTTTGTTTTTTACCAAACTCATCTCTGGTGTTTGAAAACAATACGAAATGCGTTTAATAGTTTTTTATTTAGCTGAAAAAATATCGCTTTTCTTTTTTAAACAAACATTTATATTTTATAACCGTCGTTGAACTGCGGACCCAATTTTATGGGTTTACGACTACTAAAGATAAACTCCGTTGCCTTGTAATTTTGAACCCAATCCAGAAGACTCTTGGATCGAGTATTGAGAGAAATTTGTCTTCGTATACGTCTTTTTGAAGGAGCAAATCACATTTGCTTTACATGAAGAGGAAGAACATGAGAACCTCTCACGGTTAGCCTGATGACAAGGGGACTTTAACCCATATTCCGTCTACCACTGAGGATATTTCACGTCAGTACTGTGGTCGGTGCGAGCCGGATGCGGAATTCGTATCAACTGGGATTCGAACCCGGTTTGCCTCAATGAAATGCAAACGCTCTATCCCTTAGCCATCGCGGATCTAAACAAACATTTTATTTTATAACCGTCGTTGAACAGCCGACCCAATTTCATGGGTTTACGACTACTAACGTTCAACTCCGTAGCCTTGTAATTTTGAACCAATCCAGAAGACAAGGAAACTCCTGGATCAGTACCCCCAGAGGTATTGATTTGTTGTGGGAACATGGAGGACTTTGAGACTCGACAGATTTAACGTGCATCAGTCACCATTTACTACACGGGGAGTCTTCGGCCGGCGAGGATCGAACCCACGACCTCTTGGATATGGGCCCAGCGCCCTACCGACCAGGCTATCCCGGCCCTAAACAAACATGTAATAAATTCTTTAAACACATTAATTTAGTCACTGTTTTTCAGTCCAGTCAGTTTTATTAAGATAGAATATGTAGGATAATATTAACGCTTTACTTTGAGCTTATTATAATCTGCTCTCCCCCCAGTTGACTGAAATGCTTACATAAGTTTACTCATTGCACCCTATTAAAATAGAGTGCAAAGAGTATTTTTGTAGTCATTATTTCTAGAAAAACAATAATTCGGGTGTAAAGAATATTCATTAGTCCTTTTGCAGTTAGGAAAACTAACAGGTCATTTTCTTTAAATATGATTTCATAGGAAAGGAACTTGAGATTTTATTCACTTTTTAGAACTTTATAGCTTCTTACTGTTTTTTATGTCTTGAAGTTCAATTGAAAGTTTAAATGAAACTTTTTTTGGAATTATATTGTTTTTATTTTTACGTATATATTGTTGAAACTTTCTTAAGATTTTCTTAAAGAACAGCAAAAAAAAAAAGAAGAAAAAAAGATTTTTCTGTTGCTTTTTTCTTTTGTAATTGTTTAATTCATTTGAGGGGCCAAATCAAAACACTTCGTTTCTCTCACGTTATGCATTCCTGGATGTTTTGTTTTTTTGTTTTCTATCGATTGATGGATAAAAAATGGTGTATGTTTTTTTTTGAACCGTGCATTTTTGTCACATGGGCACAGAAAAAAAAATCATATGTACCTATTTTCGGCCAAAGGTGAGCAAACGCACCATTTTAATAACTATTTTTTTATTAACACTGTGATGTATATTTTTCACTAATTTTACTTTTCTGCTATTGTCAAGGGTTCTGAAGACATCCATAAATTATTAGTAATTCAATTGGAAAAAACATTTTCTATTGAGAAGCTTTTAAACTTTTCAATTTTTTTTTAAAAATTGAAACGGTTATTGACAAATGAAATTTTTTAAAAATGTATAATTATTCCTTTTGAGATTTATCACGTGTTTTTATGATGGATTAAAGTTGCAAGTTAGTTAATAAAAAAAAATAAATAAATAAATAAATAAAACACATTTTATGAAAAAAGAAGCGTCCAACTTTGTTCATTGATTTGGTGAATGGTGCCTAACGCACGATTTTATTTCTTAAATAAAGTATATTTTTCATACACGGAATTTTATTGTGTCTTAATGTAAGCATATTTCAATGAATATAATACCTAATTTTATAAAATTTCTAGGCTTTGCTTAAAATGGGTTAACTGGGCGTTGCAACCTTTTAGAAATTCTTAGGCAAAACCTTTAAAATAAAATTTTTAAATGTTCATTCAAATCAAGTAACATTATTAATCAATTTTCATCAACGAAACATGTCATAATTTATTGCCAAACTTAAGAACACTTTTGAATAGAATTTACTGGAAATTTTTCTAACAAACATTACCGTTTGTTGATATCTCGAAAATTCCGTAAGCCTTCAAAGCCTAAAACTGGAAGATATAAAGTTGAAAGAATTAGCTTGCAGCTTGCAAAGAGAAATAAGGATTCAGGCCGTTTTTCGAAGGCACTCTAGTCGCATGAAATGAAGTTTTTTGTGAATAAAATGCTATTTTTATAAATCAGGGTTGGGTTTTTGACGTCAAAAAGTGGTTTTTGACATGACAAGGGTATAATACTGGTTTAAACCGTCAAAAACCCGTCAAAAATGTCAAAAACTGAAGTTAGCCAAGAAAATAAATAAACTTCAAAACTACCAACAGTTGCCATGCATTATATTGAAATTTAATTATACTATAGGTAATCAGCAGGTTTTAAAATATTTTTTAATTAAAATTAAGGTAAAATAACAGATTTAAAATCTCAAAAATTTATATTCAAATGCATGTGCAGAAAAATTTAGCACAAAATTTTTTTAAATACGTATTTATATTTTGAAGGAAAAAAATTTTTTTTTTTTTGATACTTAAGAAAATTAAAAGTTTATTACTATGCATTTTTGACGTATAAGGAACATATAACTAATATTTATAAGGAACTTACAAGTTATATAAATACAAACTTGATACAAGTGTATAAAAATTTTTTTTAATGTTATACCGAATATCTTTATTATCCAGTATGTTAATTTGAATTTAAAAGTAGTTATATTTGTGAATAATGATAAATATAATTAATATTGTTTATTATATTTATTTATAATTATTACACTTATCATTTTAAAACAATTTTTACCTCTTAATTTTTTTTCTCCACTTGTATTAAGAATACAAATAATGCATATCTTGAAAGCAAGAAGTAATTATTCAACAGCTGAATATTTAGATATTCAACAAAACTATATAGTATTCAGCAAAATGAAATTCACAAGTATTTGGATAAACTAAATTTCCAGCACAGTAAATGAATAGGCTGAATATACTGTAAATCGACACTAACTACTCTGTGTATTTAACAGAAAGCACTTAAATTTGTATTGTCTTATGTTAAAAAGATTATTAAGAAGATTTAAAAGAATATTAAAAAGATTTTTCTTTAAAAGATGTCTAATGTACAAAACTGCTAATGTTTATCTTTAAAAATGTCTAATTTTTAGTATAATCTATACTATACACTAAATTTGGTTATAAATAAATTTCTTAATATCATTGCAGATTTTCAACAACACATGAAAATGAATACATAATATTACAAAAGATGTGAGCTTTCAAAAGTGCAAGATTTTGGTTACTATTCAAAATATAAGTGTTTCTTCAAAATTTTAAATTTATTTTTTCTAGAACATATTTAGAAACACTATCCTTTATAAAAAAATATATAAATTTTATGTATTAATTAAATTTCACATATGAATATAGGTTTTTGACATTTTCGACAGTGAGGTTTTTGACGTGACGGTTTAAACGATGGTTTAAACCGTCAAAAACTGTCACATGTCAAAAACCTGCCAACCCTGTTATAAATGTTGTGAGTTTGCAACAGTTACTCATATCTGTTAATTCAAATTTAGCCTATCTTTACTCAGTGCCCTCTCATCTTTATTCTGAAAATTGCATAAAACGTCAGTATGAGAAAAGCCACTGTTTTCAGAAAATGAAAACCGTTTGTGGTCTAATTTTTTTATATTATAAAACTTACTCTAATGCTGCGATATATAGATTCTAGGCTCATAAAAATTTGCAAAAAATGAGAATAAGGCATTTATTTTGGTAATTTTTGTTCTGGTGGATAAATCTCGCAAAATTGGCGATTTTTAAAAGAAGTTTATTAATTTTTAAAATATTTTAGCTATCTGTTTGTTCTAAAGCGCAGATAATTCTTTACGGCAAGCTGATCTTTAGTTTAAATTACATCTTTGCCTAAATCCCTAAATCTAAGGCCTTTAAACTGTGGCTTTTTTATTATGCTTCCTGAACGAGCTTACAAAAATGTTAAAATTGTACTAACTTAACTTGGCATTAACCAAGTAAAGTTACACCACATTAATATGCAGGCTTGTGTGTTCTTTACAATGTATGGCTTATAAAGCCCTATGGAGTCTGTCAAATATTTCGTAAACTTATTTTTTTATCAATTTTAAAGGCCTCCCTTTTGGCAGCAAAAATAAGCAAATCACAAAATTTCTTCCATGCATTCATAAGGAAGAAAGCAACCCTTCAGGTTTTTGCTTTAATTTTACTTTTTATGTAGGATTTTTTAAGTTTTAGGATTAAATTAAAGTTACAAGATGTATCATAGCTCATAACAAAATTTACGTAATCATTTTTATTTTGCTATGTGGCAAGATTTGAAACAAGTATTCTTATTGAGCGAGTAACGAATAGTTCGTACTTCTGTAAGAACTTTAAAAAATAAACTATATGTGTTTGAGCACGGAAGCGCGGTCGACCAAGCCGATATTTTTTCTCTCATTAGAATGTATACGATCTATGGCATAAACCCACGATCTAAATGACGTAGGATTCCACAATATTTCAACCTGAGCTGTGTTAGCTTAGGGGATAGCTCAGGAGATAGAGCGTTCGCTTTCCAGTGAGGTGAACCGGGTTGGGTTCGAATACTAGCGATGGCTGGTTGATTCGAACTCTGCACAAACCGCTGCACAAACAGAGCTGACTTAAAATATCCTCTGTGGAACATGGGTTGGTGTTCTCTTGCTGTGAAGCTAACCTTGGGAAATTTTTGTGGTTTTCCTCTCCATGTTTAGTTCCATCAAAAAGTCCTCCACGAAGGCACATTTCTCTCAATACTTAATCTAGGAGTTCCCTTGTCTTCTAGATTGGGTTCCAAATTACAAGGCTACGGAGTTGAACATTCACAGTCGTAAACCCTAAATTGGGTCGGCTGTTCAGCGACGCTTATATATATATATATATATATATATATATATATATATATATATATATATATATATATATATATATATATATATATATATATATATATATAATATTATAAAAAAATATTATTGTAAATAAAAAAATATTTCTAGCGGAATAGAGAAAGGGGTGTGAAATTATGGATAAATCTGTGCGCATCGATTGCCACAGGGAATATTTAAAAAAAAAAAAAAAAAAAAAATTAATATTTTTGTTTTTTAACTTCAATTCTGATATCCGAGCCCGAATAGAATAAATTACATTAAATTAGAATTCTATCAGTCCATCTTGTTATTTTTTGTTTTTCTCTTGAAATAGTTCAGGAGTCATTTTTAACTTAAATTTTTTTTTTATCCAACTTCAGGTGAAAAATCACTTTGATTTCTATTTTTATACAAAAGATGTATGTGAAAAACAGAGCACAATTTATTTCTCTCTTTTTTTTCTTAAATGTTTTTTCCTCCCTTTTAAGAAAGACTATCTCGTCTGTGAAAAATGACTTATGTAGAACTGTAATTAATTTTCCTTCATAAAATTTCGATCCAAACCTTTTTCTCATAGGAAAGTCTCGTTTTCAAAAAAAACTTAATAATAACTGCTGCATCAAGTTTATTTTTATTATTATTATAATTTTTTTTTTTTTTGAATTTTATATTGCTTTTTTCTCCAACTGTTTTAAACAAAATCTCGACAAGTATTTTCACTGCATACGAAACCTACAAAGGTGTGAATGTTTCAGGAAAATAATGGGTCACTGCACTCGAATGTATAGATTCCTTTTTTGTTTTTAAAAAAAAAATATTAAAAACAAATAGGTTTTAGTGCAGTGCGAGACTGAGTGTTATGTTCTTTTTCGGTACAACAGAATGGAACGAAATTTTTTCTTTTCTTTTATTGTGTGATGAATTTCAGTTTATTCGTAAATTATATTTTCAGTTTAAAATTACATCCTTTTGGAATTCGTAATTTTTTTTTTCTTCAAAATTCTCATCCAGAAAGAATTTATTATTTTTTATATAATACTTGATTTTGTTTGTCTTCTCAGTTTATGCTTCATTTTCACTACTTTAAAGCGATTACTATAATTTTTCATAAAATTTATAGGCACTAACTGGCTTAGTCATCTCAAAAGTCTTGAAAAGAAAAAAAAAACAAAACAAAAAAAAAACAAAATAGAACTTGGATTTTTGTAACTGCTGTTGTTGTTCAAAAATTTACCAAATATCTATTGTAAGCTATGTCCATCCCTATGGCAGAATTTTTTCGGGGTATCCGCCATAAAACTTTCTAGCACTAATATCTTTCTGCAAGATACTTTTAATAATAATAGGCATATATATATAAAATAACAAAAGCACTGTGTTTACAAAAGAGAAAAAAGCTATATATAATTTTTTAATTAAACATATAATAATTTTTTATTCTAATATTATGGGTGATATTCTCGAATTTTGTTTGGGGGAGAAGGAACGCACAAATTATTTATTTCTTCGCATTTTGTAAATAATCATCACACAAAACATAATTAAAAATCACGAAATTCGTAGTAGTCATTTCCGAAAAAAAGATCGATGACGAAATCACGCGAATCGGACTTTAAAATGCGTGTTTCTTTTCGAGATTGGGTTGTAGTAATAAATAATATCGTATAAACAATGTCAGTTTTAAAATCTATGGAGAAATCGGTAGCAATAACTGCCAACAATTTGATAGAATTATTGCCTTAAAAAGTAAACATTCAAATGCACGATTCGAGTTTTCCATACTGTTTGAAATATATCGGGATATTTAAAAACCGAGTGAAAATCAATATCAACAACTGCCGAAAAATACAATCGAAACATTACATCGATTTACGGTACTATCGGCGTAAATTGAGCGCGTCCAAAAGTGACATAAATTTTACGTTGAGTACGTGACGTAAATGTTACGTGAGTTAACTTAAATTAATGTGAGTTAACGTAAATTAATGTCATTTAACGTAAGATTACGTTGTAAATTTCTGTGGAAAAGAAAAGTAAAAATTTTTACTTTTCAAAAGAAAAATCTTTCTGCGTGAACTCTGTAGCGTTCTTCGACAATGTCACTGCGATTCTGCCACGGGTTTGTCCATAAAGTGAAAAAACATCTGTGCATTTTCAAGTAAATAATTACCGATTTTCAAAATATTAAATAATAAAATTTTTCTTTTATAATGCTTGTGCATACCAACTTGAATGAACCTTGACTGAGATATGTGATGTTACAAGGGCTTCCATCTATCAGGAAGACCCCTCTCTTCTTGATCAGGAGGCAACAAGTGACACGTGACAAATGGCCGCGTTAATAACTGCCTTTCCCACTGTTTTTTCTTAAGCATCTCGTTAAAAGGGCGGAGTACCTCCATTTATTTAAACTCATTTCAGGGATCGTTTACTCATTGCGGTAATCATCATTACTCGTTTCGTCTTAAATTTCATTGGTATTTTTTGCTAGATTATTTTATAGTGTTAAAGTGCTCTATATCACCGGATAAACGTTTTTATGGCAAATTCAGTTTCATATCTATTGGTATTCAAAGTATAGAAAAATTAAGTTTAGGTAAACCACGAAGTTACAAATGCTGAAAGAAATGTTTTCAAAATATCAAAATTCAAACAAATTATTACAGGATAACTCGGAAAGTAGTTTGGAAATAATCGTGCAATTATTTATTTATTTTTCATATGAAGGATGAAATCTTCATCTAGAATTTCATATGAAGAGTTTATAGCTATATAGCGTCTTCATAAAAACTCATCTTCTTTGTAACTCATTTTACAAAAAAATTCGTCAGTTTCCTGACTGAAACTTGTAACATATATTATTTTGCATTTGAGGAATAAATTAACACGAAACACTGAATTCGAATCATTGTTAATTTTGGGTATTACTAAAACGCTGCAGAGCTGTAGCTGAAATAAACTACGAACTATTCAAAAAGCTCGAATCCATGAAGTTACAAATACTGAAATTTTTCTTCTTCAAAATATCGAAATGCAAACAAATTATTACAGGATAACTCGGAATTATGTAGTTTGGAAATGATAGAATGATTTTTTTAATATCAAGGGAGAAATTTTCTAGAATTTCATATGAAAGGTTTACCGTGATATAGCGTCTTTATAAAAACCTCATTTGACAAAAAAATTCTTTAGTTTCCTGACTAAAACTTCTAAACATATATTGTTTTGCGTTTGAAGAACAACACAAAACACTGAAATCGAAAATTTTTAATCAATGTTAATAATTTTGGGAGCCCGCTGCCAAGCTGTAGTTGAAATGAACTACAAACTGATCGGAAATCTTGGGTTCGATTTCTGTTTTTAATTTTTCACCGAAATATGCATTAATATTTTTTAATTAAATGAAAGGGATTGAATTTAAAATTGCATTTTTTATTACAACATAACCAACGTATTTGCATGTTCAATTTGTAAATGCCTTAAAAAGTTCTTAATTTATAAACAATGTTTTTTTTTGTTGATAAACAATGCTTGCAGACTTTTAAAAAAAAGTTCGCATTTTGGCTTCCCCCACAGAATTATCTGAAAATTATAACAATATTAATAGCATCTAGGTTTAAAAAAAAAAAAAGAATTTCTCTCGCTCTTCATGTGAGTGCAAACGCAAACCCTGAATATTCATCTTTTACCATAATTTTTCCTTGACCACACTGATTATTTTGCACCCTTTATAGTAGTGTATTTATAGTAGTGCTTAAAGGTGCTTAATTTCGATTTTCGTTTTTTAAAAGCTCTTAAAGATGCTTTTTTTATTGGGTGTTTTTAAAAAGTGCTTGATTTTTCCCCTTTTCGAAAACGATATTTTTTTCCTATAACTTGTCAATTTTCGGCACGTATTATGCAAAAGCGTGCTTTTCACATTGTTCTATTCAACGTTTTTACTTAATTCATTCAACCACAATCTATTTCAGCCTACCGTTGGTCCATAGCGTGTGAAAGCGGCAATCATTTTACATGTTTGTTGAAATACTGGCTTGTCCGCATGTGCGTCTACTGATCTGAGTTCGGTGAGATTCTAGCACTCATGTGTAACTCTACTGTTTTTTGCTAGATATTTTCAATTTCAGGCTTCATTTCTCACCTTCATTTTTCAAACCGATAAGTCCCTCGTTCTTTTTTACGGAGGCTAATATAATTAAAAAAAAAAAAGAGTTCTTTTTTGTGCTTAATTTTTTTTTTTGAGTGCTCAAAAAGTACTTATTTTTTATTTGAAAGATTTTGCCACGCACCCTGATAGAAAAGGATGCTTCGGAGTCCATGCAGAAGAGGAGAATGATTTGTTAGTTAAATTTGCTTTACTTGAAAGTTCGGTTTTAGCAATTATGTCTTTAGTGTGATTTGATTTCTGTTCATTTATTTATTCGTTTTTTATATTCCAATTTTTATTTTAATGCTCGTGCCGCTATGTGGTGATCAGACTGGGTGCGTAGCATTTTTAAAAAGTGCTTAAAGGTTCTTATTTTCGATTTTCTCTTTTTAAAACCTCTTAAAGATGCTTTTTTTCATTGTATGTTTTTAAAAAATGCTTGATTTTCCATTTTCCAAAATGAGCCTTTCCTTTACCATGTTGATATTCGCTATGAATTATGCAGAAAGACTCTGTTCACATTGTTCAATTCAACGTTTTCACAACCAATCTATTTCGGTGCATCTTCAGTCCGTAGCGTATGAAAACGCCATTCGATTGACATGATTCAAAAATTTTGACAATTGTCAAAAACATTGTCAAAAGGTTTTTTTCTTTTGACATGACGATCAAAACCAGATAAAACCGTCAATTTCCAAAGACTTTCCAACCTTACCTAATTATATTTTTTTAAGTGCTTAAAAATATTATTTGAGTGCTTAAAAAATGCCTATTTTTTGTTTAATAATTTGGCTACGCACCCTGGACTTAGTTAAATTTAAAAAAAAAAAAAAGAAAAAATTCTGCGAACACAACATCTCACTTAAAAATCTTTCTGCAGGCATTGATGAACTATTTTAAATAGTTCATCAATGCCTGCTGAACTTCATTTTGGCGAACCTTGTTTGAAAATCAGGTATTTTTTTAAAAATATTTTAATTTTTTAGAATTGTTTATTGATTTATACCTAAAGAATAAGTTTGGTAAAACTAAAAAAAACTTTTTAAATAATTGAAAAAATACCTGAAAAATTTTATAAATAAAATTTTATATTGAATTGGGAAACCTTTATCCACAGAATTTTATCAACCTTTTAATAAAAATATCGACTCGAGATTTTATTTATTTAAATTGTGCGAACATGAATCTTGACATTTAATTCGAAAAATCGCGTGAATAAGAATCTTGATGTTTAATTTTAAAATCGCTTAAATACGAATTCTGATGTATAGTTTTTATAAATTACTTGAACGTAATCATAGTAGTGGTTTTTAAATTTCGAGAATACGAAACTATATATCTGATATAAAATAGTGAAAATACGTTAACATAACATTTTAACGTAGTTAAACGCTTTAAATATAATAAATCTCTTAGTTGAACTATATTTAATTATAATGATTTTAGCAAAAATAGGAAGGATTAATTTATCCGATTATGAATGTCCCTGTGAAGAAAAGAAATATTTTGATTTTGTTGTTGAATGTCATAAACATATTATTACTGGTAATTTAAATATTATAGAAAACTTAGGAATTTAATGATAAAAGGCACAAAATTTAGATCCATTTACCATGCATCAATTAATAAAATTTTAAAATACTTTCTTAATGATGTCAATAGTTTTTGTTTGAAGATATCAGATAGATTCTCTTTGCCTTTAGATATGCTAGCAGAATGGAAATGGGCCGTTTATTATTACTTTAAAAACTTTGTTTTCAATAATAAAGAAAATTTAAATGACAGTTACAGTTTAACAAATTTTTTTTAAATTGTTCAATCAATTAAGCAACTACAAAATTTTTTTTTAATTAACCCCATAGACAAAGCTAACAATAATTATGCAAACTTCTGTAAAAAATTCTATGTCGAACTTTTAAATACGAAATTAAAAAATAGTAAAAATTTTAAGCTTAATAGTTTGAATAATAGTATCATCATCAAAAAAAAAAAAAAGATTTATGTCAGAGGTTAAAAATTTAAATTAGCAATGTAAAATTTCCTTATCAGTCCTAAATTTCATAAAATTCCTATAAAATTTAGAACAATCGCATTTGCGTCTGATACTTACCTAAATAAACCTGGCATCATTTTCTCTTAACTATTTAAATAAAACTATAAACTATATTTATTAATGAAGGTTTTTCTTGGATTATCACTAATAATCAACAGATTTTAGAATTTGTTAATCGTAATAAAATTAAATCTATTGCGATTTTTAATTTCCAGGATCTTTTCAATAGCATTCCCCTTTTTAAACTAAAAGATGTCCTTTTGAATCATTACTATGATTTTAAAAATATCCTTAATTGTGATTTTGATTATTGGGAAATTCTAATTTTTGTCTTTTTAATAAATATCTTTACAATGGAAAAGATATTTTTATTCAAATTGATGGAAGATCGAAAGGATTTTTTTTTTCTTAAATAATTGTTAATTTTCTAAAAAATCATTAAAATTGTACGATTAAATATCAACTTTATTAATTATAAACTACTTTAAGTTATCCAGTATAATATTACCTTGAGCACATCTATTTCCGTGCCAATCCTTGTAAACTAATTAATCAAATGCGCTTCAATACTGCAGTAAGAATGCGCTATAAAACAAAACTCCTCTTTTTACGCTTTTAGCTCAATTTGCGCTTCTGTTTTCATATTTTGTAATCTTGCAATCTTATTACAAAACTATTTTAACTAATTGAAAATTTTTATGTACGTATTAGTTCATTTGAATTCGCGCTCGTGTTATTTATTACTTAATGTGTTCTATTTTGGTTCAAATCTTTTATTTATTTATTTATTTTTGAGTGCTTCTCACACAATTGTCTTGATATATTTTGCTTTGTTTATATCGATACAATATTAGGAAGCACTCCTTTTTGCGGATATAATCGTGTGAGCTGATCAAAAGATTTTATCTTTTTCTTTTTCCCTCTTAATTTTTGTTGAATTTTTTTTTTAAATTTTTTAATATGTTTTTTTTTTTAAATAATTTTCCACTTCTCTTCATTATTCTATAATTAATATATATATATATATATATATAAAGTCTAAATATGTGTTTCTCAAAAAGCTGTGTGAATAAGAAGAATGCATCACGCATCATCCCATCCAGTAGAGCTAGACTATTAAAAGCGTGAATTGTTGAGAGTTGTAGGCATTGTGAAGTGGAGAGCAGCACTGTTGGGCGAAAGGGAAAATTCAGTGTGATTTCACAGGTAATTGAATTTGCTTTCCCCTTCACGTGTGCCTCGACATTAAGGGGTCGTATCCAAATTGAAGAAATACTTTACAGATCTTAAAATAATTATGTTTACTATACTCTGCTGCAATTTGAGAAATAGTACATCCTAATGGAGAACATGCCAATTGGATGTTGAGCTCCCAGCACGAGCGTGTATCAACGTCGCCAACTCTAGAAACGACGTTGCACAGCCTTCATTTCACTTGCTCTCTTAAATCGTGTAAAATGAGGAAAATAAAACATTTTGAATAAAAACTATAGTTTTGTTAATAAGAATTAATAAAGATATCTAAGAATCGTAACAAATACACCAATCGTAACAAATATACTAGCTAAATATCCGTTCCTCGTGCGTTTTTTTTTTTTAAATCTCTGATAATAATAATAAAATAAAAAAAAAAACGATTCTTTGAAATAAATGTAAACATTTGGAAAAATGCTATTTTTTTTATTTTATTTATCACACCACATAATGCAAATGTTTATTCTAATAATAAAAAAACTGCAATGATCATATAATGAAAGTTAAAAAAATTAAATAATCCTTTTTTATGATTCATTCGTAGATATTATACTTTATATATATGTTTTAAGTTGTTATAAATTTCTAACAGTCATTCATAACATAGGGCCCGCACTAAGCATTTGCCACCTCGCCAAATGTGATAAAATCGTAAATTTGGCGAAAAAAAATAGGTTTCGATGAAAGTATTGGCAAATAATTTTTCCACAGGAAAGATAAATGTATATTTAACTCGATAATCAAAATGAATTTTTCTAAGCGAATCAGTACTCTTTATTTGATTACAGTATTCGGTAGATGCTCCCCATAACCAATTAGAATTGAGTCCAAGTAATATACCTGAAACTAACTAAACAAAAAAATGTTAAGATTTTCATTTGGCGAAGACTTTCGAAAATTGGCTAATAATTATGATATTTGGCTAATAATTTAAATCATTAGCCCTGGTACTGTTAAGTTGTGGCAATATTTTCTTCTTGGAAATATCCCCACATTTTAGGTTTTAGTAATAAATTTCTTGACATTTTGCTTTACGGCACCAACATTTTAAGTATTACCCAAATAAGGACACACAAACTATTTATTAAATTTTCAAATTTTTTGAAATTTTAATTCCTTAGAGCACCGGTGGAACAAGGTATGTCCTCTTTATATATTCAATATGTTGTTGCATAGCTGCCACTGGATTTTCCAGTAGACTACTGGATTTCGTCATTTTGTCCTGGTCTACTGGTTTAATTAAAATTCTCCTGGTTTTTTACATTTTAAAAAATTTCCCTAAAATTGAGTAAGCTTGAAATCCATATTAAAATAGAATTTTGCACATATTATTGTTTGCTTGCTTGAATATTTAAATAAGTAATACTTATACACAAGAAAGCAAACCTCATTTATAGAAATCAGTTCAAAACCTTTTTTTTTTGTTCTAAAATGATTAGATTATTTTTATTCAAAACTCTCTTTTTAAATTAAATAAAATATTATTTTAACTATCTTTGATGAAATACGTGCATATTAATATCCCAAATTATGAGTAAACAAATTTTTTCTTTTGTTGACATTTTATTAAAATTTCATAAAAAAATAACTGAAATAAGTGATCGTTAAGACACGTTTCTCAGTAGAACACCGAAGTCGAACATCACTGGCTGCGGTCAGTAGACGGGTGGGTGACCACTTTGATCAGCCGGCATAGAGACCGATGGTGTGCGGTATAGCAGAGGATCGAAATTGCGATAGCATGTCTTCGGATCATCCTCAGGGATGTTTCCCAGACCGTCGCCAATAGCCCATTGTGCAGCAATAGTGCTACGCAAATAAAGTACCTTGATTCACTTATTTGTATTATCGATAGCCAAGGAAGTGTGAAAATCGCTTGTTAGCGATCTAATCTGCATAATATCAATAACCGATAGGTACTGATTTTTTTTTATAAAGTTTCTACTTTCATTTAAAAAATAATAACGCAAAGTTTGAGAGTTTAAAAGATGTGTATAATTGATTATTAATAGTTGGTATTAAATGTTTTAGTGTTAGAATTTATTTAATTTAAAAGCCTTGGAATTTAAATGCCGCTTGGACTAACAAGAAGATGCCTATTTATGTTTAAAATATTACCACTGATGGTGAAATGGGATACCTGCAAGTGACGTAGTGTGTGTATCTCGATCATGATTAGTTGTTGAAACGTGGCATTTGTTTACATTAGCAACTGTTCTTTCCATTCTATTTCGAGTAAGCCAAGCCTGTCAAGTACCAATTCTCTTAAGTGACACAGCCTGTATTCTTTTCTTTTACAAAGATTTCAATTCTTTCAATATATATTTACACAAGTACTTAACACAAAGGCAGACAAGATGGCATGTCGAACATAAATAAACTTATTCTGCCTCGAGATTGCTAGATACACTAAAGAAAAATATACTGTAATAAAATAATGTAATGTATTAAAATGTTGTCTAAAATGTCAACAACCAATCGGGTCTAAATGTGTCCGGGGAATGAAATCAGGGAAATAAAATGTACCGGGAACTAATGCTTTACAAATAAATTTTAAAATTTAAAAAAAGAAAAAAAAGAAAGAAAACTAAGTTATATTTTCAATTTATTTAGTTTAGTAATACGAAAAAATAAAAATGATACAAAAGTAGTGAACCGATTTCATTCAATTCATAATTTTCGAATACTAAGGTGTTTTAACTAGTCATAGGTGAGTTATTTATTATTCTCCCTTTTTTTATTTCAGTCGTTGAGGGACTTAAAGGAGAGGGTAGGAGAAAGAAAGAAAAAAATCTGGAACAATTAAAAAAAAGAAAGCCTTCTGCTCTTTTTGAATGCAAAAGCTTTTGTTCCGAGGGAAGAAAGAAGCACACGTGATTTTATCAATAGGGTTTTTAACAATAAGTACATCTTCCCTCCCCCCTTTTTCATTAACCCTTTTATGAGGGAGTCAGCACACACTTTATCTCTCAGGGAAGTCTTGAAAAGATGACACGGCCGAAAATTAGTATTCAAATTCGATTGAACAATTTCGCACGTTTTGTAAAAACTTCCTTCTCGGGTGTACTAATGATTTTACCTTAGAATGTGTGAACTATCTCCTTAAAACTTTATAAGATAATTGGCCGACTTTAAAAGTTACCACTGGTAAGGAATTACACAGTATGAGTCATAATTTAATTTACACGAATTTTTTTTTTTTTTGGGGGGGGGGGTTAAAAAATCATGCAACACATCTGTAAAATGACATTCTTAGATTTGAGATTCCAAGGCCTAAAAAACTTCTCAAAATTTTCAGCCGAATTATAAAATGAAGAATTTGCATCTTATAACTCCAAAACAAAACCCATCGCTATTGTCCTACGGCGCCCCCAATTTTAAAAATCGCTCGCAAATTTCAAATAGTATATTTTATGAGACGTTTTAGAAAAGTAATTTTGTCTCCTTGATTTAACATTCACCTTAGTTGTAAATTAAACTGTAAATGATTCTGATATTTCAAATATTCTAACGACAATATCAGTGTTGCTTGCTATAGCTTACCATTCTGTTTAATAAACAAAGGAGTTGGATGGCACGTTCTTAAATTATTTTTTATTCATCATGTCAACAAGCTCAATGATGAACCTGAAAGTATTTCTGAAATCACGTATTTATTTTGTTTATCATTGCGCTTTTTAAACAAGATTTGACAAAATTTGGATAATCAACTGTAATTAAAGGAAAAAAATAAATTATGCACTTAAGAGCAAGATTATGTCCAAAATGTAATAATTCATTTTGGGGACTGTCAAAAATCACCATACTTATGTTTTATTTTATAACCATCGTTGAACAGCCGACCGAATTTTCAGTTTTCAACTACCTAAGATCAACTCCGTATCCTTGTAGTTTTGAACCCAATCCAGAAGACAAGGGAGCTCTTGGAAAAAGTATTGGGAGAAATTTGACTTCGTGGAGGACTTTTTGATGGAACTACCACGCATTTGCGTTACATGGAGAGGAAAAACACGAAAATCTCCCACGCTTATCTTGACAGCAAGGGAACTGGTAGCCAAATGCGTCTAGCAAAGAAGTACACTTTTAACGGATGCCCCTTCGCTACTACGTCAAAGATAAGTCGCTGTTCTCAGTTCTCATAATTTAGCAAATAATCGGGAATGTATTGCAAATTCTATTAACCCATAAACTCAAAATAGTCATTTGGGGTGGCATTGGAAATTGTATGTATTGTTTGTTTCTTTCATTAAATTGGAAAGATACTTTTTCAGGTACATTGTGTTACTTTTCACTCGAAATGAAAAAAAGTAACTATTTCAGTCACGAAACTGTCACTGTTCTTTTAGATATTTGTTTCTGTTATAGAATGTATCACTATCTATGAGATTATCAGCGAGAAGGAGGGGAAAAAAAAAAAAAAGGTCTTGCAGATGATGTACTCCTGCTTATTCTATCCCCTTTTGGGTATTATTTACCCGAAATCTGGATAAAAACTGCCCGTCTCTTTACCCATGGGACATTATGTCTCCCTGTCCCATCATGCCTCTCTCTCGAAATCACCCCTTTTTGCTTATTCATCACCGTCCATCTACTGCATGTATTCTATCCTCTGATAGAAAAAAAAAAAGAAGTATGTAATCTCTCGTAGTTTGTGACTTTAAGCTGATTTTTGCCCCTTCTTTTTATGTTCCATCTTATTTAAATCCGGGTAAAAACCTTCTCTACGCACAGATTGCAAACAGGAACTAAGTTTAAGAGATTTCTATGTTTTCTAACGGATATTCTTTCTTTCTCCCCCCCCCCCTTTAGTTAGATATAAAAAATTTTCTCGCTTTAACTTAATACAATAATAATACAGCTGCTCTAAAAGTTCATTTTGTCTTGCTTTGAAAATTCTTGAAGATACGATTCTCCAACCAAAATGTTGCCTTTTTCAGTAAATTCGAGGGCTCTTGTACTATTTGCTTTAGTATTTTTTTTTACATCTATTTCTTTTTTGAGTCAGACTTGGTTTACGCTACTGTTTTATCAGCTTACTCAGAGGACGTCATACCGTTTACGTTAGACGTAGAATGGCATATTTTGGGTCTTTCTTAGGCCATTCAAGTGTACAATAAAATCAAACTTGGTGCCTTTGCACGTGGTTTGCTTGCCATTCTCCAATAGATGTCAAAAAATCTCCATTCGTAACGCCCTGCGTTCTAACACATCCATGTTATCACAAATAATAATCATCATAGAAAATAATTTGTGGGTCCTGAAAAGTTCTAGTAGGTCCTGAAAATAATCTTGAGGACAAATGAAACCCTGAAAACGCTATTACAATGCCATACCATTACTATTTTTTTTTTTAATTTCATCATTGAGAAGTCCAAGTCAGAGGTTGAACTAACTATATCACTTGCTTGTATAATTCAATCAACTGTGGCAATTTTCGTGTTTGTGAATGGCAATCAGTTGTTACATTCTAATAGAAACGAATTATTATTGGTTGTTTAACTTAGACTTTATCATTGATGGATTTTTTGAAGGCAGGTGAGTGAAGTGACGTCAGCTTTGACTTTTATTTTTTTACGAATTAATGTTTATTGAAAGAAATACATCTGTAAAAGAATCACTGCTTTCTGAGGGAAGGAAAGGGTCATCTTTTTGTGGGATCGTTTATACCAATCTTATTTTTGATTCCATGTCTCTAACCTTTTATTTTACGAAATAATTTTTATTGCCGTCTAACCTCTATTCTCAGAGAACGTCAACCTACCGTTTTACGTCCCAGGGTTTCGGTTTTTTGCATTTTATTAGTAAGTTCCCTATGCAAATGTAATTTCGAAACGTCTAATGATTTTGATAGGTTTTTTTTCTTATTTTTACTCCAGGTCAACTTGACGACGCGGATCGTTTTTTATTTTTATATTTCATTCTTCACAAATGTTTTCCGCATTTTCTTCTTTCTCTTATAATTCTGCCATTTTTATTTCCTGCGCCATTTTTTTTTCTTTTATTTTTATTATCCTTATACCCCAAAATGAAAAATTGTTTTCAAATTCACCATGACGACTCATTCTTCTGTTTTGAAGAGTTTTATGCGGGCCCGCATAGCTGGGTGACAATATTTGGAGGGGGAAATCCAAATATTCTCTTAGAAAGGTTCTGTATGATGATAATTTAATTTTCGATATTGTAAATATTTGTTTTTTCTGAGAGGCCCCTTGACCTACATCCCTGAGTTTAAACGATTATAACTCGTAATTTTATACTATGTTTTTTTTTTAAAAAGGCGATCGCAAGAGCTACATTGCGAAAAAAAAAAGGGAGTGCGTAAGTTTTTGATTGAAATACAGTGATAATGATTACCACATCAGTTAGGCTTTTAATAAAGTTACGGATTTATTTGCATTACTTTAGAGAATGCCAACTTTTTTTTATTTTATTATTTGGCAAGGTTTGTAACTAATAGATTAATCCACGGTTTAAACCATCTTGTCGAAAACCCCTTTGTCCAAAACTTAAACTGTTCAAAACCCTTTTATTCAAATTATGTTACAATTAAAAAAGAAAAAATATTGTGAAAAATAAAAAGTAACTTTTGAGCAAGAAACAAAATGAAGACAAATTTTTGTTTCATGAAAAAAATTATTGTTATTTTTAATATTGCATTATTTATTCTTTTACAAAAAAACATAATTTATCAGTATTAAAAGCATATTTATTCATATTTAAAGGATAATGTATTCTCCTTTGTTGTTTAATGAATTGTGGTGCATCGAAAGTTATGTATCTTTTCCTATTATATTATTTTCCTTTAATATGGTAAAGCAAATTGTATAAAAAGTATCAAATATTTATTAATATATGTAATTATTATGTGTACAATTATTACACATGTAGACTTTTTATCTTTTACCAATGTTCAAGATTTTGGACACTTTAAGACAGTTTAGGACAGTTTTAATTAATTTAGGACCGTAAAACCCATCTGTTCTGTGCAAAACAAGTTCAGGGAGTCCAAAACCCGAATCCTGAATATAATATCTATAGTCAATGGATGGTTGTAAATTTAAATTTTCCGCGACGAGTTTACACGTCTTACGCCCCGAACTAGAGATTTGGTACGATATGTAGAAACGTCAAAAGCTTCTAAGTGATTAACATAACCATGATATTAGTTATGGGAAATCATTTATGCGTTTATTAACAGGACAACGTTTCTGGTGTAATGTTTGAAAACTTACTCTTTCAGTGCGTTGTTTACATTTATTAATAGTTGGTAATTATTCATTGCTTTCATTACTTAAATTGCAACTAAAACAAAAATTTTTTTGTCTGTTTCTCAGAAATATATTTTTGTATGAAATGAAAAGTCTGTTTCTGAAAATTCTATGCTAATATAGTTTCTCGTTTTGTATGCTTAGAGAAAACTCTCTCCTGTTTTACGACTTTCATTGGGGGTGTAATTTTTCAGCCACATAAAGATGTCTTTTAAAATGTAATCTGGCTAGGGAAAGGGGATTAGCCACGCTCAGTCTCTCTCAGTTTCAAAGAACCGTTACTAATTCTTTGATACGAGAAATGATTTCTTTTTAAAAAAATAATAAAAAAAATTCAGCTTCTGCATTGTATGGGTGGTAAAGGTAGAAAAAACCGTTAAAGAGAATATTTTTTATGCCTTTAAAGAAATTGGTTTTATTACTTCGTAAAGTACTCCATGGGCTTGTGCTTTCTATATTACTGCAATAAATTAAACACCTAATTCTCTTCCCCCCTCCCGGGGAGAAGCAGAACAATTTATTTACTTTAAATTCTTTCACTGACTTCTTTTTATAGGTCTATATTAATTTTTTTGATAACATGACCAAAAACATTCATATTCAAGACAGGGTAAATGAGCATTATCAAAATCTGACGAATTGCTATCTTGTTTTATTTTATAGTCGTTGAACAGCCGATCCAATTTTGAATTTACGGATACCAATGTTCAACTCCGTAGTCTTGTAATTTTGAATCTAATCCAGAAGACAAGGAACTCCTGGATCGAGTATTGAGAGAAATTTTGCCTTCTTTTTTGATGAAACGTAACTCTCATTCGCGCTACATGGAAAGGAAAACCACGAAAAGCTCCATTGTTAGTTAAACAGCAAGACTCTAATACCACTGAGGATATTTTGCGTGGTCAGTGCGAGCCGGGTGTGTCCATGAATACAAAGAAATACAAGGAGCATATTTGTATCAAAATGTTTATTAAATTTAACAAACATTAATATAAGACCGGGTTAGTGTGGTTGGTAGCGCGCTGAGCCCATGTCCAAGAGGTCGTGGATTCGATCGCCCCGGCTGAAGATTTTTTATTTCCAATGAGCTGCACAATCTGTCTTGCCGATGAGCAGACCTAGTGCGTTCTCAAGAGGTGGTATCCACTCTTTCAGGACCACCACAATGAGTGAGATACCGTTGGTCATGATAATTTGGACGTCTAGTTTCTGCCACACTAGATGGCAGCACCGAGACTCTATTTGGATGCTAAAGTGCACTAGGAATTTAATTTTGCCGGAAATGCCAAGAGCCAATAAAATTCCCTGGGCCGAAGACTCCCTGTGTAGAAAATGATAACTGATGCACGCTAAATCTGTCGAGTCACAAAGTCCTTCATGTTCCCATAACGAATCATGCCTCTGGGGGTACTGTTTCAGGAGTTCCCTTGGCTTCAGGATTGGTTCAAAATTACAAGGCTACGGAGTTGAACATTAGTAGTTGTAAACCAAAAATTGGGTTGGCTGTTCAACGGCGGTTATTAAATATAATATAATAAACATATAAAAATTATACATATAAACACAATAGATAAATAAACATAATATAGCATTCCGGATGAAAAATTGAAATTAAGAGCACAGATCCCATCTGAATATCTACGTATTCAATTTAAATACTAAAAGAAGTACTTTTTCACTTCTTAATGGTGATAATTAGTACTTATTAATGCTTCACTTTTTTTTGTTGCCGTGAAATAATGGACAACTGGTCAATTTCTTATTTTGCTACGTAGCAAAGTTAACTGCAAACCAAGCATCCTTGTTAAGTCCTCTTTTTGCTCTAAATATAAACAAAGTCCAACTGTGCGAGGATGTTTTTCTCTTTCTCAAACATACTCAAAGCAGAGCTTGTTACGTAATCTTTTCTGGCTTCGGCCATTGCCTTACTTATGACCGAAGCATTCACGGCCTTTTCGCGTTCTGTTATTTCAACACAAAATACTCGTACGAGGGAAGCTATTCCACTTTCACAACGTTTGAATTAAGATTGAAAAATTATTACAGTTTTAGGGTTCATTTTAAGAACTTAAATTTATTTTTTCCAGCGCCATAAAGGGCTTGATTTGAACAAGATGTATAAATATATATAGAGAGAATGTGAACTAATATTTTTTTTTGGTCAAATAGAAATTATCACTAATGTTATCTTTAAAATACAGTCAACCACGCTTAAAGGAATATCATCGGTTCCAGCCAAATCTATGCAACTAAGCGGGTTAGTCGATTAACAGGGGAGTGCAATATTCTATTTTATATTCTGAATTTTTGCAAAATTTTACTTTTTAATGGTATTTAATGCATAGTATAGCATTTTGATTAAATAAACTCAGTTTTATGATGAATAAAAATTATAATTAAAACTGTTTGCGTTAGTATCATAAAATATAAATGCCATGTAAAGTTACATAAAAATAAATAAATGTTAGTGAAAAGTATAATGTAGATGCTAAAATATTATTTGATCCCTTCCGAAAAAATTTGTAATTTAATCCCTTCCGAATAAATTCATCAATTTATCAAAATTAGACATTCCCTCTTAATTTTTACTAAAAATTTTCATGACTTGTGCGTATTCCTTTCAAACGCATTCAGATTTTCTTTTTAATCTTCGAAACTTGAGAAATTCCAAATGAATGTGCTATTTTAGTGAAGGATTTTTTGAAATTTATTGTTTCTAAGATTCATTGTTTTGCTTTTTTCCGATTAATTTAAATCATTACTTTTCGCTCTCTACTTGCAACCCATTCAAAGTTAGTCACTGGATTAAGCAATTATTCTTATTAAGCGAAAGACACTCTGTACTCTAGTGTGTTAGGTTTTTGAAACTTTTTCTTATCAAAGCTAGTATGCATCACGTGGGGACCACAAGTCTTGACCACAAGACAAATCACTCTATTTTTTACATTCTAAATGATGTGTGTTTGTGAAGTAACCCTTCGTTTACTTCAATGTATAAAACTGGCAGCAAGATTTGATTAATTTTTCAACTTCATCCCAAACACCTACCAATGAATAAGAAGTTCCTATTGAAATGACAACCTCTTGTATCCTTATCTTAACTGAAAAAGGGAAATTCCATTTCAGCTGGTGAAACAATTCTCAAGAATTAAAAAATTTTCTTCTCATTTCAGTACGTCTTTATGCAGTTAGGCGGGGGCAAAAAACAACAAATAACCGTTTAAACGGGGAAGTTTAAACATTAGTTTCGTATAAAATGATTTGGTTCCATTAAATTTTATTCGTATAAGACGGTTATTTGTTTATGCGATTAAGTGGGGACGACTATGTGAAAAACCGAATCGCTTATTGTAAAATTTAAAACAATTTCTAATGCTTAACCAGTTGGAAAATTCCATTTCATTTTTATTAAAGTGATACTTCTTATGCGACTGCCAACAAGGTTGCGTTAAACGTTTAACGCTACATTTTTATTGGCCGGGAAATCACGAGGTAGGATCCAGTTTTCCCTCATTCATTTCCATATTGTTTCGGTTCTCACTAGCATAAAAGTATTGTTTTTCTATAAATATTTTTTTAGTTTGTTTTGATACACATATTGTTTACAGGGGTCTGTTTAGAAGAAATTTGGGTCCGTTAACGGACCCTTCACAAAATATTTTAACTTAAAAACGGACTCTTCACAAATTTGTTTATCTTCATTATTATTTTGTTAATCGAATAAACCCTTTCCAGGGCAGAAAACAAGAAAGAGGGATGTAAACTAATTAAGTTTTGTCTTCGGCAGACGATTCTTCCATTATTCGTCCGAAATTAATATTCTGCTTTCAGCAGAATAGGCTAAATACCAAATATTTGCATGTTGCATCTCTAATTTAGAAGCAGCAATTGTTGTTTATTTTTTAAAATTTAATTTTTTTAATTATAATTTTACAGTGTTGAGCATAATCTTGCATGTCTTTACAATTTCAAAACTCCTTGAAAATTTTTTTTTGCAATAACGAACCCTATTTGCACAAATTCATAAAAGCAGACCCTGGTTGAAAGAATGTGAGTAATTTTTTCACAATTTCACGAAAAACGGACCTTTCACAAAATGTCTGGACAGACCCCTGATTTAACAGCAGTGCTATAAGCGAAAGCAGAGAGCACGCCCCACTTTACTATACTCAATACTATAATTTAATAGAGAGCAGGAAAAAGAGTCGTTGAATAGAACTAGTTATCTTTCTACGACTGCTGATTCTTCTACAATTAACGTCGCAGGTTACGAAGTTTAACTTCTTCCTCGCGGAGGGACTCCACGCACTTTTTATTTTAGTTACTTTTTATTAAATAATTAAAAAAAAAATTTCCCATAAAAACTAAAATTAATTCAATTTAACGAATATTTGAAAAAACTGTAATTATTTGTAAATTTGAAAAAACTGTAATTGTGTAAATATTTGAAAAAACTGTATTAACATCAAGTGTCATCTACAAGTTCATAAAATAAAAATGTATTTGAACTTGAGTGGATAGTAGGTATTGAATAACAAGCATTTATAAATTATTCTATTAGTATTTCCTATTGCGCTTTTCAAATCGTAATAACTAATTTCTTCAAAAAAGAAATGTTTTTCCATAATAACCATTTTCAACGTTTATTGTAGTCCTTTTTAGTTTTCATTTGGAAGTAAACCGTAGTTCAGGTTATTTTAATCCATTTCAGCTTATGTAGTACATGCACCCTGAACAAATTAACAACTAGTCTAGATATAGCTCAAGGACTGAAAATTTAACTGTCGGACATAAAACCTAGTTTAAGATTATTATTGATAAAACAATCAAAAATCTTCATTCCTCTAATTAAATTTTTTATATTTAGTCTTTTATAGGTTACAACGTTCACAATTCCTTATTATAGGTTATAACGTTCTCAATTCCTTTATTCCTCTAATTAAATATTTTATATTTAGTCTTTTAAAGGTTACAACGTTCACAATTCCTTATTATAGGTTATAACTTTCACAATTCCTTTATTTCTCTAATTAAATATTTTATAATAGTCTTTTATAGGTTATAACGTTCACAATTCCTTATTATAAATCCTTATTATAGGCTCCTTATTATAGGTTATAACGTTCTCAATTCCTTTATTCCTCTAATTAAATATTTTATATTTAGTCTTTTATAGGTTATAACGTTCACAATTCCTTATTATAGGTTATAACGTTCTCAATTCCTTCATTCCTCTAATTATTTTATATATAGTTTTTTATAGGTTATAATGTTGACAATTCCTTATTTTAAAGTTGGGGTTCCGTCGAAAGAAAGTTAATTATCTAAGGTTCCGTAGTCTAAAAAAAAAAAAAATTTGGGAACTGCTGATTTTTGAAGCATAGAGGTTCAAGTTTTTGGCAGATTCTTACTAAAGATAAAATGTTGAAAACACCTTCTTACCAAATAAACGGTCTTATAAAATCTAATTTATTTTAGATTATGAATTTCTTTTTATTAATCGAATCTCAATCCCAAAATTGTAATATATGACTGGAATAAATATGTGTCTATAAGGGGTTAAAGCGAGTTGAAAAAAACCATGGAGGCGGAGAAGGCGTGGTCCTCGGTTTATAAAAGCCCACCCATTTCTGAGCGCGCATGGCACTGAGAAGTATTGATCTCTCTATAAGTTGTCCCTGAAAGAACTAATGTTTAAAATCTATAGGTTTTAATTTAAAGGCGTTAAGACTTAATGAGTTAAAAATAAATCGTTGAAGGATTTGTTTCGAGTTTTTTTTAACATAAGAATTATTGCTAAATCTGTTAATTTTTAAACTTGTTGCATAGACTATGCATTTTTATACATCAGTGTTTAAAGTTTTTTTCTTTCTGAATTACAAAGTTAAACTATTCGTAAAAATATTTCTTTTTTGTTTTCATGACATTTAAGAAATATGAGAAACATTCTGATCTAAAAATAAATCAAGTCCAAGAGTAATTATAAAATACTTTATGAGAAAGTTAAAAATGAATTCATTAGTGAAAGTCGAGGAACAATTAAAGCATGTTTGTTTGGGATTTTGAAAGTGTAGATTTACTGCCCAAAATTGTCTGAAACTGTCCAAAAGCTTATTTAAATTTTTCAAATATAAAGTTGAAAAGGGCTGTCCTTTTTAATCTGTTATTTTTGTTTTGTTTTGCTTGAGGCATCATTTGTGTTCAATAATTTCAGTTTAATTATGCTCCGTATCATTTTTTAAAATGTCCTTCGTCACATAAAAAAACCGCCTTTTGACAAATATGATATTTTCATAATTGGATGTGAGTTTGCAACACTTATTTCATGACTGTTTGGACAAGTGTAGCGTGTCACTTTCTAAAGTAATTCTAAAAATCAGCCCTTTCTAAAGTAATTCTAAAAAAAAAGCTTAAAACAGGAAGAAAAACTTATGTTTTGTGAAAACGGAACGAGTTTGTGATCTAATTTTTTATGCTGTGTTACCTGGATCCATAAAAATGTACGAAAAATGAGAATTAAACATTGGTTTTTATCTAGGCGGAGAAATTTCTTCAAATTGGCGATTTTTTTAAATAAAAATTAATAGCTTTAAAATATATTTAATTTATTTAATTGTTCTAAAGCCCAGATAATTCTTGTAAAATGTTACATTTAAAGTTATGCATCAATCTAAAGCACCTAAACGGGCGAAAGACCTGCTTCTAGGTGGAAAAACCTCGCTAATTTGGCGATTTGTTCAAATCTTATGTCTTCTGCTCAATTTTTCATCAAATCGTATGTTATCTGGTCCGTTTTTCATCAAATCGTATGTCGTCTGCTCAATTTTTCATCAAATCGTATATCGTCTGCTCAATTTTTCATCAAATCGTATGCTATCTGGTCAGTTTTTCATCAAATCGTATGTCGTCTGCCTAATTTTTCATCAAATCGTATGTCGTCTGCTCAATTTTGCAATACGATCTTTTTATTAATCTGTTTTAAAATTCAGGCACTTTTTCAGCCAGATTCTGTCGATTGTAAAAATGAAAGCTTTGCTTTGAGTTGCAAGCTCCCAATCTATATGAACCACCCCAGATTGTGCATGTCTTTGTCCGTTGCAAGGTAATAAACTATTGCGGTATAGGATTTAATTAATAATCTGCAAATGCATATAATTCCGTTTATGCAGTGTCAAATAATTTATCAAATTATCAGTCGTTATCAAATAATACAAATATGCTTTCAAAACAATATAAAAGTTTTTGAAAGTTAAACACGTCAGACAGAAATTTAGTTTGCGTTATCTTTTACGATTATATATCATAGAATTTTTTTTAAAAGAAAAATATACGGTTTCGTAGTCTTACTGATATCCTAGACTTGGCGACATATTTCTATAAATAAGGATTTCTATAATTAAAAGAAACAACTAAATAACGTTGCAAAAGCATTGGATTTGATTGGACCTCGTTAAGTGTCACGTCTTATGTTGATATGTTTTTAACAAATCAAATGCGAGGTAAAGAATTTTATTTTTGTTTCGCTGTCGAAGAAAATCGTCTACAAAAAAACAATATTTATTTTAGTTTCTTTAAATGCGAATAGAAATGCGTGTATCTGTTACGATTTTTAGATATCATATTTATTAATTCTTATTACTTGTTAGTTCACCATTCAACAGTTCACACAATTTCACAATTAAAGAAAGCAAGCAAAAAAAAAAAAAAAAAAAAAAAAAAGGCTGTGCAACGTCATCTTAAAAGTTGGCGATGTTGATATTCGTTTGCGCTAGGTGCTTGGCATTCATTTGGTGTGGACTTACGAAGCTAACGGGCTCTCTTCATAGAAATAATGGTTTTGTTCTTGCAGGCAATGAAAAGACATTTCATTCTGAAGAAAGTCCTCTGTGTTTTAAATGTTGAACATGTCATGGACTGATCTGTTTAATATTTAGCAAGGTACATACATCACTTCTGCTTTGTTCGAACTCATTAAAATATGCAGAAATCGGTAGTTATTCTTGATTTAGATTTTCACCTATTTGGAAAATAGGAAAGAAATACCGCATCAGACTTTAACAAAATACACTTAAGCATTTAAAATATTTGTCCCTTCAGATAATTTAATTCTTTTCAGCAAGTTAGTGTATACTGTACAAAATTTCACCTTTTCTTCCAGTTATGGGTTTCCAAGCTGTGATTGTTTCATTGTCTTATATAAAAGAAATACAGCTTTACGAATGTAATTGTTAGTTTGTGCAGCATAGCCACACCCAGCATCTCCGCTATTGAGTTAAGAATGATGAATGGGGTTATTTTGTCAACAGACCAGTTTTGAGAGGCTATTTTCCTTAAAGGCCTGTTTACACTGTCCAATTTCTTGAATCCGAGAAATTGGACAGATTTTTCTGTCCAAGAAATTGGATGATTTGTCGACACTATCCAAGATCTTGAATGCCACTGATTCGTTGAAAGAAAAACTTGCGCATGCGCATTGTTCATATTCAACATTATAAAATAATACTTACATAAGTTTAAAATTACTAAATAAATTCAAATAAAATCATAATAACATAAATAAACAGCAACAGATCAATTTATTTGGACTAAAATATTAGAAAACAGACAACAAAATGATATAATTTGCTGCCTGCTTGTTGACGTCACAAAACCTAAGACGCTGATTGGTTAAGGGAGAAAAAACTTGGCTGGAAAGTAGAACATGCTCTAAGCTATGCGAAGATAGCCCCCGAAAATGAGGAAATTCAAAAATTCAAACTGCATTCGTTTGACCATTTTTTGACCACAAATGACCACCTTTTAAATTTTTTTGACCACCCTTATTTTGGACATAATCCTGAAAATTAAATTCGGGGGCTAACTTCGCATTTTCACGCCAAATGAATAAAAATCAAATTTTTATATCGTATTCGTTTGACCACTTTTTGACCACAAATGACCACCCTTTAATTTTTTTTGACCACCCTTATTTTGGACACAATCCCAAAAATTAAATTCGGAGGCTAACTTCGCATTTTTTCGAAAAATATATAAAAATCCAATTTTTATATTGTATTCGTTTGACCACTTTTTGACCACAAATGACCACCCTTTAAATTTTTTTGACCACCCTTATTTTGGACATAATCCTAAAAATTAAATTCGGAGGCTAACTTCGCATTTTTTCGAAAAATATATAAAAATCCAATTTCTGTATTGTATTCGTTTGACCACTTTTTGACCACAAATGACCATCCTTTAATTTTTTTTGACCACCCTTATTTTGGACATAATCCTAAAAATTAAATTCGGAGGCTAACTTCGCATTTTCACGCCAAATGAATAAAAATCAAATTTTTATATTGTATTCGTTTGACCACTTTTTGACCACAAATGACCACCCTTTAATTTTTTTTGACCACCCTTATTTTGGACACAATCCCAAAAATTAAATTCGGAGGCTAACTTCGCATTTTTTCGAAAAATATATAAAAATACAATTTCTGTATTGTATTTGTTTGACCACTTTTTGACCACAAATGACCACCCTTTAAATTTTTTTGACCACCCTTATTTTGGACATAATCCTGAAAATTAAATTCGGGGGCTAACTTCGCATTTTCACGCCAAATGAATAAAAGTCAAATTTTTATATTGTATTCGTTTGACCACTTTTTGACCACAAATGACCACCCTTTAATTTTTTTTGACCACCCTTATTTTGGACACAATCCCAAAAATTAAATTCGGAGGCTAACTTCGCATTTTTTCGAAAAATATATAAAAATCCAATTTTTATATTGTATTCGTTTGACCACTTTTTGACCACAAATGACCACCCTTTAAATTTTTTTGACCACCCTTATTTTGGACATAATCCTAAAAATTAAATTCGGAGGCTAACTTCGCATTTTTTCGAAAAATATATAAAAATCCAATTTCTGTATTGTATTCGTTTGACCACTTTTTGACCACAAATGACCACCCTTTAATTTTTTGACCACCCTTATTTTGGACATAATCTTAAAAATTAAATTCGGGGGCTAACTTCGCATTTTTTCAAAAAATAGATAAAAATCCAATTTTCATATTGTTTTTGTTTGACCAGTTTTTGACCACAAATGACCACCCTTTAAATTTTTTTGACCACCCTTATTTTGGACATAATCCTGAAAATTAAATTCGGGGGCTAACTTCGCATTTTCACGCCAAATGAATAAAAACCAAATTTTTATATTGTATTCGTTTGACCACTTTTTGACCACAAATGACCACCCTTTAATTTTTTTGACCACCCTTATTTTGGACATAATCTTAAAAATTAAATTCGGGGGCTAACTTCGCATTTTTTCAAAAAATAGATAAAAATCCAATTTTCATATTGTTTTTGTTTGACCAGTTTTTGACCACAAATGACCACCCTTTAAATTTTTTTGACCACCCTTATTTTGGACATAATCCTGAAAATTAAATTCGGGGGCTAACTTCGCATTTTCACGCCAAATGAATAAAAACCAAATTTTTATATTGTATTCGTTTGACCACTTTTTGACCACAAATGACCACCCTTTAATTTTTTTGACCACCCTTATTTTGGACATAATCCTGAAAATTAAATTCGGGGGCTAACTTCGCATTTTCACGCCAAATGAATAAAAACCAAATTTTTATATTGTATTCGTTTGACCACTTTTTGACCACAAATGACCACCCTTTAATTTTTTTGACCACCCTTATTTTGGACATAATCCTAAAAATTAAATTCGGAGGCTAACTTCGCATTTTTTCGAAAAATATATAAAAATCCAATTTTTATATTGTATTCGTTTGACCACTTTTTGACCACAAATGACCACCCTTTAATTTTTTTTGACCACCCTTATTTTGGACACATTCCCAAAAATTAAATTCGGAGGCTAACTTCGAATTTTTTCGAAAAATATATAAAAATCTAATTTTTATACTGTATTCGTTTCCCCACAAATGACTACCTTTTAGTTCTGGTTGACCACCCTTATTTATGCCGTAATCCTAAAAATAAGACTTGGGAGAAGCATGAATTTAGCCCCCGAAAATAAGAAAAATTACTTTCTTAACAACATTCGTTTGGCCACAAATGAACCATTTGAAAATGAGAAAAATTAAAAAATTTCAAGTGCATTCGTTTGACCAATTGTGACTACAAATAACAACCTAACAAGATTAATGGAATAATCTTGTTACAAGATTAATGGAAATTCGAAATACACGTGCATTTGATTCCATAGTGGAAATAATGTCTACAGCTTACATGGATAACAGGCATTATTTTTTAAAATTAAATGATATCAATAATGATGAGCAAATATTTTCATTTATAAAAAATTATGCAACAGCTGGTTTTACAAGAAATTTCTACAAAGATAGAGCTCTAATTTTAATGAATATAATAAATAGCGATAACTGCAGTATTTTAAACTGCGCAATTAATATTGGATCAATTATAAATCAGTTGTTTAAAGTAACTCCATCAGCAATCGAAACTGGCATGTGTCCTCACTGTGGAATTTTGAAGAAAGATTATACTTTGATTGAAATTCCTTATGATGAAATTTTGAGCTATGTTTGAAAGAGTACATTGAAACCTTTGTGGAACAATATTTCTTGGATAAAAAATTGAAATGTCCCAATTGCGAATCAGATATGACAAAGAAAAAAAAGCCTGGTATCCATATATTCTGCGACATAGAAATTGTTCAACAGTTTCGCCAACATCACAATGAACAGACGGTACTTCAAGATATACCAGAAAAAATATTGATTCAGAAACAGCAGTATATATTAGCTGGATTCGTACAGTATATGGGACCAATCGAACACAATTCAATAGGACATTATATTTTCTTTTGCAGACGAATACGGAATTCCTGGGAAATACGAGATGATATGCTAGGTGAACGTAAACTTTTAAATGATTCATTAAATAAAAAAATTAATCCACATATTTTGGTCAATACAAATTATGAAGATTAGTCGAATTAATCTTTTTAAATACTGTTCGAATTTTTCATAAGTAGTTGTTTAATGTAGTGCACAGAAAGAAAACATATTTTCTTAATAGCTAATGATCATTTGATCGGATTTTCAATTTGATCATAAGATCAAAAGATTTCAAGGTGTTCGCTTTCTTAACAATTGAAAATTATTTAAATTGTAAAATACGAAAAAGAAAGTTTTGATATTAAATTATAAATATTAAAATATTTGTCTTTTCTGAAACTTAAATTTCAATGGGTCTACGAGACTTCGAATTGTTCAATTGTTAAAATAGTAACGAAATGATTCATGAAAGAATACCTTTTGAAAAATGTGTTAATACACGATTGGATTTACTTCTATTTCATGTTTTTTTTAGTGCTTTTAACAATCTGTCTTTATCTCATTTCATTTGTACATACTTTACATATGTTCTTACTTGTATTAGAGTAATTATTTAACACATTTATTTGGTTACAACATTGTGAAAGAAATACCTTTCTATTTGTAATTGCTAAAATTCTAATAATGATTAAGACCCGATTGTAAATAGTATTGGTAAGTTTTGTGCAGTTTGTTTGAAATTGTTTTCTCCATTGTTTTTGCATAAATTAAAGTTATGTCAGTTTGAGAATGTAATTTAATATAGTGATAAGATATGTGTTTCTATTTTGTATATAATTATTTCTATATTTTACAAAAATCAATGTTTTTAAAAATAAAATGCCTAAATGCTAATGAAGAATTCTTAGATAGTAAAGCTAAATAATACTTGTTATTGTATGCTAATTTAATATATAACTAATTTTATGTACCATGGCTAAAGAAGAATAACTATTTACTATCTATATATATATATAATATTGATGAGAGCTAATACACTACTGGAGAAAAAGGTGTTATGGTTGGTTTCTAAAATAACTTTATTGCTATGAAACTATTTCTACTCTTTTATAGAGGAAATATGTTAAATTTTATATATCATTATTGAGAAAAATGTTTTTAAACAGTATAACTACTTCATAATTGTTTTAGAAATGTTTTAGATTTACTACATCTTATTAAACTTTTATTTTTCTACTTGTAAAACAATTTTAAAATAACATTGCAGAAAATAAAGATACGATTAATGTGAACAAAACTAATACATATAGTTTTTAGCATTCCTCGTTTTTATGGATTATAATCATTGCATTTGAAGTACATAGTCATTTTGGAATTTATTTTTAAAATTTTTATATTGCAAGAAAAAGTTTTTGATACTACGTTTAGATGTCAGCTATAATTAAAATATATTATATTGATATCGCTAAAAGAAAGACTGAAATAAGAATTGTTGGAAAAACTTCAAGGTCGTAATTTGTAGTCAAAAATGTTGTGCAGTTGAACGAGTGCAGTTGAAATTTGTTATTTTCCTGAATTTTGAGGACTAACTTCACGCCAGTTTTATCTTTAGAAATATGTCCAAAATAAGGGTGGTCAAAAAAAATTAAAGGGTGGTCATTTGTGGTCAAACGAGTACAATATAAAAATTGGATTTTTATATATTTTTCGAAAAAATGCGAAGTTAGCCCCCGAATTTAATTTTTGGGATTGTGTCCAAAATAAGGGTGGTCAAAAAAATTAAAGGGTGGTCATTTGTGGTCAAAAAGTGGTCAAACGAATACAATACAGAAATTGGATTTTTATATATTTTTCGAAAAAATGCGAAGTTAGCCTCCGAATTTAATTTTTGGGATTGTGTCCAAAATAAGGGAGGTCAAAAAAAATTAAAGGGTGGTCATTTGTGGTCAAAAAGTGGGCAAACAAAAACAATATAAAAATTGGATTTTTAACTATTTTTTGAAAAAATGCGAAGTTAGCCCCCGAATTTAATTTTTAAGATTATGTCCAAAATAAGGGTGGTCAAAAAAAATTAAAGGGTGGTCATTTGTGGTCAAAAAGTGGTCAAACGAATACAATATAAAAATTGGATTTTTATATATTTTTCGAAAAAATGCGAAGTTAGCCTCCGAATTTAATTTTTAGGATTATGTTCAAAATAAGGGTGGTCAAAAAAATTTAAAGGGTGGTCATTTGTGGTCAAAAAGTGGTCAAACGAATACAATATAAAAATTGGATTTTTATATATTTTTCGAAAAAATGCGAAGTTAGCCTCCGAATTTAATTTTTGGGATTGTGTCCAAAATAAGGGTGGTCAAAAAAAATTAAAGGGTGGTCATTTGTGGTCAAAAAGTGGTCAAACGAATACAATATAAAAATTTGATTTTTATTCATTTGGCGTGAAAATGCGAAGTTAGCCCCCGAATTTAATTTTCAGGATTATGTCCAAAATAAGGGTGGTCAAAAAAATTTAAAGGGTGGTCATTTGTGGTCAAAAAATGGTCAAACGAATGCAGTTTGAATTTTTTATTTTCCTCATTTTCGGGGGCTATCTTCGCATAGCTCATGCTCTACTATCGTCCAAGAAGTTGGACCAAGTTCCTGGATGATTGTTTACACGATCCAACTCAAAGCAAAACATGTTTCCATCAGTATCAATTAATCTCTGTCCAAGAAATTGGATCCTCTAAACAGGCCTTAAAACCTCGTAAAACATGAAGTAAACAAATTTCTTCTTTTTAAATATTTTATTTATTTATTCATTTAAAGAAATTTCGCAGTTTTAGTTGCATTTTTAAAAAGCGTGTAAATTAACTTCGTAAGTCGTTCAAAAAAGTTTACCGTAGTAATCTATCGGACTTTTTCTTCTTCAAGCTAACAAGTTTCTGCCCTTAACGTAGTATATACATAAATAAAATGAATTCAATTTGTTTTTATTTTGTAGATAATTCTTAAAACAATTACTTTTCGGAAGGAGAGAATATAGAGTTGTACAATGCAGAAAGAAGAAGAAAAAAAAAAAAAAAAAACTAGCCACTTTTAATAAATTTTAATCCAATTTTCGGATCTTCACGTTCTAAGACTTAATGGTTCTAGGGCAGTGGTCGGCAAACTTATTAGCCAAGGAGCCAAATATGAACATTACAACAATTTTTAAAAAAATTGGGAGCCAAATCTGCTTGTTTAGTAAACTTTTATTACACTAAATAAGTAGTACACTAAATAAAACTAAATTTCATACTTAATAAATATTTATTAATGCGAACAATGTGCTTGCATCTCCTTGGAAAGTTTGAGTAAGTCAGGTTTGTATGTTGTTGTTTTTAATTTTAAGCCAATTTGTACCCCCACTACTTTAGAAAAAGTATGCGCGCATGCTTGTGGTACCTTTGTATCACACCGGAGTACCCCGAAAACATACGAACAATTTCAGCTGGTAGCTTGTACGTGGTTTGTGTTTACGTTTACGAAAACTAATAAAATTAAATTCGATGTTCGTTACGTATTTTTACAACAATATACCTATCTATCTTTTAACTTAAAAAAAAATTATGCATGTTCTCGATTTATAGAAGAATTTTAATTTATTAAAATAAGATGTAATTTTTTTCTTACTAAGTTATTTTTTTAATGGAAATATTATTGCGCCTTCCGTGGATATTTGAGCCAGAGCCGCACTTAACGAGCCAAAGAGCCACATGCGGCTCTGGAGCCGCACTTCGCCGACCACTGTTCTAGGGGATGACTTCAAATTTGTCAAGTAACTGGTACAGATGATGTCTTAAGTTACGAAATCAGAAATCCCCCCCCCCCCCTCTGAATCAACCATATTTTTCCCCCGACGAATTCCGCAATTAGGGAAATAATATGGTCCCAATTGTTTGTTCAGGATAGCCGCTCGAAATTCTGACCCCTTATTGTTAATTCTACTTTCTTCGTGTTAATCTCGAGAACAATTTTATGCGAATTGAAAATTTTTTGCACGCAATTTTATAATTCGTTTATCCAAATATAATTTTATGCAAAAAATAATTTTTAGTAAATATTTTTGTATTATTTCATTTAATAATAGTAAAAAAAAAAAAAAAAGCGTTGGAGTTAAAAAAAACGTAAGATATACAACTCCAATGCTCCAAATGATGCAAAACGATTTATTGCATAACTTTAAAGATTGTAGTTTCGAATGGCAAAAAAAAAAAAAAAAAAAAAAATGAGCAAAGTCGGTCAAATAGTTCCTGAGAAATCGATTTTTAAAAAAAGTCCTATTTTTAAAATTCCGATTTCTCAGAAACTGTTCGACACCTTCACTTACATGATTAATGTAAAGTTTAAAGGAATGTTTCAGCAATTCACAGTTATTGCCACGTAATTCAGCACGATTTTAAAAAACACAATTTTTAATACGATAGTAGGATGCTTGAATTTCGAATTTGAATAATTGCTAAATCAATTATTGATAAAAGGGAAAATTTTTTTGAAAAAGTATGTTTTTTTTAAAGTATTTTTTTGAAAGATTTCTAGTAATTAAAATATTTAATTTTCTATAAATATTCGTTTATATAAAAACTATCATATTTGCAACCCACTTGCACTAAATGGATCACGGTATATGACAATTAAGTCATTTGATAAAAATTTAGCTATATTGAAAATGTTTTGTTCTTATTTAGGCAACTATTTTCATTCTTTAGGCTACTAAAAGCAACTATTTTGTTCGTTTTCATTTGCTGCAACCCTGCATACGAGCATACACTAACGGACCAATTTTGGGATGTCTGGATTTTTTAATATTGCTCCTATATAGGACCAATATTCGGCCTAAATGGGGTCAATATAGAGCCTATATTGACTGAATGATGAATATAAAATATCGAGATAATCTGACAATTCCATATAGGTTGTAAAGTTGTGAAACATCGGGTGAATCCAACAATTCTATATAGATCCAATATCAAAAAAATAACGACCTATTGAACCCTTATTGAGCCCAAGATTCGTGAATATTGGTCCAACGAAGAAGTTTTTTTGCTGCTAGGGTGTTTTTAGCATTTGATACTTCATCATGGCGCGTAGCGTTTTTAAAAAGTGCTTAAAGGTGCTTATTTTCAATTTTTGTTTTTTAAAAACACTTAAAGGTGCTTTTTTTATTTAGTGTTTTTAAAAAGTGCTTAATTTTCCCTTTTTGGAAATGAGATTTTTTTTTCTTTACCTTGTCGATTTTCGCCACGTATTATGCAAAAGCGTGCTTTTCATATTGTTCTATTCATCGTTTTCACAATTCATTCAAACACAATCCAATTCGGCATACCTTCGGTCCATAGCATATGAAATCGCCAATCATTTTACATATTTGATGAAATACGTGGGAGTCCGCATGTGTGTCTACTGACTGAGTTTGGTTCATTGAGATTCTTGCACTCTCGTCTGCAACTCTGCTCCATTTCGCAAGATATTCTCAATTTCAGGCTCCCTTTTCCACCCCCTGAATTGGAACCCAAAAAGCTCTCGATCTTTTTGGTGACTAATATAATCAAAATGACAAGTGACTTATATAATCAGATCTTTTTGGCGACTAATATAATCATATGGTGACTAATATAATCAAGAAAAAGAGTTCTTTATCAGTAACTAGTTATTTTATCATGATCATGAAAAGTCTTTTAAAAACTATTTCGCATCTTGTTAATGATTTTAGTGCTTGAAAAATACTTAAAAGGTGCTTATTTTTTGCTGAAAGATTTGGCTACGCACCTTGTTCATGGTTTACCTGTATTCGCTCAACACCTCCTAGAAGTCTGAAGGCCTCAGCACGGATCAAGTTAGTAGTCCGATGTGACGAAGTTAACTGCGCAGTTGATGAAAAATAAGAAAGATGTCATTACGTTCGGGGTACTAAGCTGCGTAGTGGTTGAAAATACGAAATATGTCATTACGTTTGGACTACTAAAGGATATTTATGGTAACCCGTGCAGAGGCCTACTCTTTTTTAGGAGGTATTGATTCGCTACGCACTGTACAGCGCCCACTTAACACAAACGTGTTGAGTCACGCTTCATCGAAACTGTAGTGAAATTAAGATTTAACAATTTGATGTACTAACACGAAAATGTGACCACGATTGTGTTATGTTTTTTGTTTTCCCACCCCCTCAAGTATTTCGACATCTCTTACTCCATTCCCAGCGCCTTGTTTCCAGTCACGTGGAAGGGGGAGGAGATCTTTTCAAAATTCAGAAGATCTTATGTCTTACATCCCCATTGAGAAGTTCCATCACGAGCTCTACCATTTCTATCTAATTTGAAATGATGCATGTCTGTCTGTGTGTGTGTATGGTGGATGACAAGTAAAGCAAGTTTGGGACATCTTTTATTTTTTCCCCACATCATCACTTTTTTATTACACTTCTCTCCTCCCCCCCCACACTTCAAAGGAATGCCGCCCCACGATCCAGGGACCTACCCCACAACGAATCAAACAGAAGAATCGATTTCTTTCTTTTATCAACCTCCATCCTCCACTTAGTTTTTTTTTCAATTTTAAAAGGTTGGCTTAAAGACATACTCTAAACATGGGGGGGGTATGCTGATCAGTTTTATTTTTATGGTGTGAATGGGATATTTATCAGTGGACTTTGAATAAAATGAGATGGGTTATCCTTCTGTTTCATATCCGGAGCTTATAACGCTAATAGCTTTTTTGAGCTTCATTTTTTTGTTCAAAAGTATCAAATGGTGCAAATTATATTTTTATTTTCTGATTTCTTTTAAACATGTTTGCTTTCTATTAATTTCACATTCATGAATATTTGTTTTATAACCGCAGTAGAAAATTTTTTGGGTTTACGCCCATTAATGCTCAACTCCATAGCCTTGTAAATTTGAACTCAATCCAGAAGACAAAAGAACTCTTGGATCAAGTATTAGGAGAAATAAGCCTTCGTGAAAATAAGCCTTCCGTCAAGAAATAAGCCTTTTTTAATAAAAAAATTACATTTGTTTTCAAAATTTTAGTAATGGGTTCAAGTTACAGGGAGAAAATGTTTCGGTAAAATTACCGTACTGCATGTTAGTGACACTACTGGTAAAAAAAAAAAAAAAAAAAAATAATAATAATTTTTGTAATATAAAACAAAATATACGGTATTTAAACCATTTATTTTTTATATAACCGTTGTCGAACAGCCGAGCCAATTTTAATTTTAACTACTAATGTTCAACTTCATAGCCTTGTGATTTTGAACCGAATCCAGAAGGCAAAGGAACTCCTGGATCAAGTATTAGAAGAAATACGCCTTCGTTGAGGACTTATTGATGGAACTACTCGCATTTGCGTTACATGGAGAGGAAAAACCTCACACGGTTAGCCTGTCGGCAAGGGGACTTTCTTTCTTTCCTTCCAGACGCGGATACGTACCTAGGTTAGTGAAACCCTTACCCGTATAATCCGCGTCTGGCCACTACTTCCAGCCAACCTCAATCAATTAAAGTTTCAAAAGAAAGGAGGTTAAAATTTTGTTCACAAAATATACAGAAATATTAATTTGTTTACAAATATACAGAAATATTAATTATAGTTTGAACGAGAATTGTCGGCAAGGGGACTCTAACCTATGATCCATCTTCCGCAGAGGATATTTCACGTCAGCACTGTGGTCGGGGCAAGCCGGTTGCGGAGTTCATATCGACCCGCCGTCGCTGGGATTCGAACTCTGTTCACCTCCTTGGAAGGCGAATGCTCTATCCCCTGAGTGGCTTATGCTCGAAAATTATCGTTCATTAGGATTAGGCAACACAGTCTGAGAATAAAGCTCTAATGTGAGCATGCGCATCATTACTAGTTTGCCATCTTTCGCTCTAATTCTTATTTCGAAGTAATTTAACCGCTTACTTTTGCTCGGCCACCCAGGAACTGCTTAAATTGTGCTTCACTTGCTCATTTCTAAGCTTTATTTTGAGCCGTGATGGCCCGGGAGATGGAGCGTTCGCCTTCCAATGAGGTGAACCGGGTTCAAATCCTACCAATGGCTGGTTGATTCGGATTTAACACCCGGCTCGCACCGACTACAGTGCTGGCTTTAAATATCTTAAGTGGTGGACGGATTATGGTTTTAGAGTTCCCTTGCCGTCAGGCTAAATGTGGTAGGTTCTCGTGGTCTTCCTCTCCATGTAACGCATATGTGGGTATAGTTGCATCAAAAAGTTCGATACCAAGGCAAATTTCTCCCAATACTAGATACAGGAGTTCCCTTGTCTTCTGGATTGGGCTCAATGTCACAAGGCTACGGAGTTGAACATTGGTAGCCGTAAACTGAAAATTCGGTCGGCTGTTCAACGACGGCTATAAAATAAAATAAAAATTTAATAATAATGAAAATCCGCATTCTTAAAAAAAGTTCCTGAGTAAAAAGTTTTTTAAAACTTTTTCTTATCTATACACGCGACTTAAAGTTACATTTACGTGATTTAAAATCACTCATCGAAATTCGTGTTTACGCGATTTAAGGATCGAACATCGTCTTGGCATTTTCTCGATGCTATGCCAAATATCGCATTTTGTAGTGTCGTGATTTAAAAGCCGCTATACTTGGTGTTCAAGTGGCTTAAAAATTACACATCGGAATTCGTATATTAGTTAAAATAAACTTTTAGATTAATATTCATGCGGTTTTAAAATTAAATTTCGAATTTGTATTCGCGTGATTTAAAAATCACACATTAAAATTCATATTCACACAATTTAAATAAATAAAATCGTTGATAACATTCTGTGGTTAAATGCTTCCTACATATGCTTCTTTCTTGCTCAAATTTTAGATTCAGTCGGACTTCTATTCCATTTTATATATTTCTACTTCCATTTTGCGAATTTTCTATTTTGCGATTTTTTTCGAGGAACCAAGAACATTTCGGAAATTTCGTAAATTAACTTCCAAATAGCGAAGTACAGGGTGATTAAACGTTTTTAAAAAATGCTTAAAGGTGCTTATTTTCAACTTTCGTTTTTTAAAAACCCTTAAAGGTGCTTTTTTCATTGAGTGTTTTTAAAAAGTGCTTAATTTTCCCTTTTCCAAAATGAGATTTTTTTCTTTACGATATCAATTTTTGCTTCGAATTATTCAAAAAGCGTGCTTTTCACATTGTTCTATTCAATGTTTTCATCATTCATTCAACCACAATCTATTTCGACATACCATCGGTCTAAAGGGTATGAAAGCACTAATCATTTTATGAAATACTTGCGGGTTCGAGTACTGAGCTGGATACTGAGTGGGAAGGATTCATACATTCTCGTCCCGGAGTGGACTGATCGTTAAGACACGGTTCCCAGCAGATCACTGGTTGCGGTCAGTGCGCTGGTGGGTGACCACTTGGATCAGTCTGCTTAAGGGCCGAGGGTGTGCGGTATTGGTCCTCGTTAAACTGTTCTACCGTAAAGTGCTCGACTTCGCGTGCAGGTCGTCGGGCTACCGAAGCAGTGATGCCCTCCCCTCTGCAGAGGATCAAAATTGTGATGGCATGTCTTCGGATCATACACAGGGATGTTTCCCAGACCGTCGCCAATAGCCCATTGTGCAGCTCTAGTGCGACGTAAATAAACTACAGCTACAACAACATATATTCTCATGAGCAACTCTGCTGCATTTTGCAAGAGAGATAATCTTTTTAAATAATAGTTAAATTAATTAATTTTGAATAACTTTTTTTTACATAATTGTGTAAAGCAATTAATAAATTTAAAAAATTGAATGATTCACTCAATATTGAATGTATTTAAAATGGTGAAATTGTTTTTATGGTGGCTAATATAATCACGAAAAGAATTCTTTGTCAGAAAACTATTTTGCATTTTGTTAACCTATAGATCTGAGGAACTTTCAAAAATATGAAGGGAAAAAAATTATTAGTGTGCATATCCTAATTATAATATTTTTTTAAAGTGCTTAAGAATATTTTTTGAGTGCTTAAAAAGTACTTTAAAGGTGCTTATTTTTTGCTGAAAATATGACTACGCACCCTGAAGTAAATTTTCTATGTAACGAACCTTTTTTTTTTTTTTTTTTTTTTTTTAAATATTTTTAGATCCACTTTCCCTAGTTTGCAAAATATTTCAGAACAATTCAAATTTGTAAACGCATTTTATGGGGGTTTAACACTTTTAGAGAGAGCATTAAAATCCCATTTTGTTTGCATTTCATACAGGAATCCATGCCAAAAGTCAATTTACGAGATAGCATGACAGAAATTTCTAAAGCTTGGAACTATAATGTTACAGATCGTACTATTCGTAACAGTTTTTCTAATGCTGCATTCTTAGTCATTAACGATGATGTACTGATTAATGATTTACTTTTTATTGATTTTGAAGTTGCTACCACAGAAACATTAACTGAATCGAATATTTTGGACAGTGCCGAAAATAAAAAAAGTGGAGCAATAAATTGTGAGGAAGACGAAGATAAAAAAGATATCACCAAACCTTCATATGATGAAATGTTAAAATCATTTGAAACAATTCGATAGTAGGTAATAATTTACAAGATAAAGGTGTATCAATTGCTTTTTTAACTGCCTGTAAGCCTGTTTTGTGGTGCTTAAGTATTTCAAGTGAAGATTTTTTTTATTCAACGAATTTTATATCTGGAACTTTTTATCTGGATTTAGCGACTTCGTTAAATAGAGGTCCGACTCTATTTTTTCAAAAGCGTTTTTGGATTTCTGTTTCAGCTTTTTTCTTTCCAAATTCATTCTTCCTTGTGGAATGAATCAATTTAAAGTTGTATAAAAATTTAAATATTTTAAAGAAAAAAATCCATTCCGTTTATAAACAAATTTTGTCAAAATGAGGTGACGACGAAGAGGTTGAAAGTAAATTACTGGAATCAATTGCTTGCAGTAAGATTTTTAATTGAAATTTTCTGTTCGCTATAAGTTTTTCATTTTATCTAAATCTGGCTTCTTGAATGGTTATTTCAAATTGACGTCATAAGTAGGTGGTGCTCACATTAATGTGTGACAGGTTTGTGTTGATATCAACTAGTTATGAGTTGTTCTGTGCTCCATTCATTAAAGTTGTGCTTGAAACTGTTAAAACTTTCTGTTTTAAACAAAATAATTCTGAATTAAAAAAAATATTATATTTCATTATTCTCTTGCAATAAAATTTGCCTTTATTATACTTAAAAGTTTGTTGGTCTTTAAAAAAAAAAAAAAAAAAAAAAAAAGAATCTAGTATATGTCTACTATTTCAAATAATTGATTATCGTTTGAATTGATGTCGATTAAATTATTAATTGATTATCGATTAAATAACTGATTATCGTCCTAATTGTTTCTTTTTTTGACTAGTTACTTCTTTGACTAATTACGAATCTCATCATTTTTAATAAAATGTTCATGGAACATGTTTTTCATTGTAGCAATGCCTTTCTCCCCTCCATTGTTTAGAAAGAAAAAAAAAATTTGTACTCGAATGTGCGTTTTTTTTTTTTTTTTTTTTTACTGTAATCGGACAAGAAGCTATCTTCTGGCATAACGTTTTGATTGCATAGCCCCATCCCTACCCATTCTGTTTCTTTATTCGAAACTTCTTTTTGATTCGCCACCTGGAAAGAATATCTACCACCCGCATCTTTTTTTTTTAACCGTCGATCAGTTTTTTATTTATTTTTTATGATCAGAACAGTGAGTTATGGGTTGAAAGTGCCCCCCAAGGTGATTCTCTTCATCTGTGGGTAGAAAAGGTATTTTTCTCTGTGTTTTGTTTGTTTTGTTTAAATTTGTGATTGACACTTTAAAGTTTTAACTGATGTTATATAAAAAATATTTTACCGTATTTTACTGGGACTCAATTAGTTACAGACAACGGGCCACGTGCCCCTGTTTATTATTATTTTTTTAATAACTCGTTTATTTACAGGGTATTTGCGCACCTGGAAAGTCATGGATTTCGGTATTGAACAAAATTTGTCATGAAATGTCATGATTTTAACTATTTAAAAAAAAAAAAAAAATCATGGAAAGTCCGGATTTAGGTTGCCGAAAAATCTAATTTTTAAAATGGAATTTACCCAACTCCGAATATCTGAAGTTGCTGCAAAATTTCCACTCATAGTCCTATTTTATTAAAATATAAAATGTTTTTATCCTGTTCCTTAAAAATTATGGGTGTTTTTTCAAAAAATGAAAGAAAGAACATTTCTAGAGCAAATTATCTTTTAAACTTCCATCCTATTTATTATTATAATTTTTTTTTTCATTTCATCAATTTAAAATTCTAGTTTAGGCTTTTTTATATTACACTTACTTTTAAGAAGAAATAAAACAGGTTTAAATAACTACATATATCTGACTGTATTAAATTATTTGCTTATGTATTTTTTTGAAACTATTTTATTGCTTTAACTCTTTCTTTACTCTCGTTTTTTTAAGTTTAAAATCAATAAATGCAAAGATGCAGAGTATAAAAGATGCAGAGTATACTTATCATTACAATTAATGTTATTAAAATGCTTTTTTAAATTTATTGTTTTTTTGTCGGAGAAAATAGTAACTTCTGTAAGTCATAAAAAATTCTTGAAATTATTCATGGAGAGTCTTAAGTCATGGATTTGAAAATCTAAAATGTAGCTGATACCCTGTATTTATTAATACACTATCTTTCTATCTAAACGGGCCACGTGCCCATAAGAGAGGTACCTCCAAATAGTTTTAAATGTATGTTTCAGAAATTTTTATTTTATATGTGATAATACATTTTGTATTATCATGAACACAATTTCAGGGCTTTTACTCCTAAAATATCTTTTGAATGTAATGGCCCTCCAGTATGTGTTTTTTGTCAGTGGTAATGAACTCAAGTAGAAACTTTTAGAACAAATCTAATTTTTATCAAACTTTTATCAGAATTATTAACATTTGTCTATCTGATCTCTGTAAATATTGTATGTATGTAGTGAAATATTAATACATAACCTTTCCTAAAATTTTCTAAATTATTGGAGGGTATGTTACTTTGTGAGAAGGAATTTTGTTTGAAAAGGAAATAATTTTCTCACACCTTTTTTTTTTTTTTCAAAGAAAAAAAGAAAGGAAAGAGTGATTTTAAAGTATCTTCATAAGGACGTCGGTTATAATATTTAAATGATATATTTTGTTTGATTATGGTGATCCATCAATGGCTTTTTATTAATTGTTATTTTGTTAACTCTTTTGCAATTTTTTTTTCTCTTTTTTATTGAATTCACCGTTTAATATTGCATGCAATTTCATCTTAGTATATATATATTCTTCTTTAGCGATGTTCTTATTTAATTTGAATATTTTAGACGTAATCGTTCACAGCTGCTGCTAAACCATTTTACTATTAAATTGTTTTATGAAATGGTTTTATACTTTATTTTAAATGAATATTACGTAAGTTATTTAAAGGAATATTCCATAAGTTATTTAAATGTAAATTTTTTAGAGGTTAGAAAATTCCAATTAATCCAATTTCTTTCATTTATTTCTATTTTTAAACAATAACATCAGATAAATAAATATATTTTTTATTTTTAGTACGCGCCTACTTACTAATTAAACAAACTCATGATTTAATAAGCGTTGTGATTTAAGTGTCTAGTAAAAATAATTTTGTTGAAGTAGTTAGTATTCACATAATTTAATATCCATTTATTTCACATAATTTTTTTTGAGATTTACTGTTAATTTGATAGAGTAATGTTTTAACATTTTTCTTTTAGTTTAATTTAAAATGGTTTTAAAGTAATTCAAATGATTGCTGTATTTTATTTACAAAATTGCTGTATTTTCTAGACCTATCTTTATGTAAATTAAATTATTCTTAATGAATAAACGTTTCTTGTGATAAACTATATTTAAAAATAGCCTAAAGGTGGCGCCACTCTATTATATTCAAAACATGGTAAAACATGGATTTTACCTGCCCTAAAACGAGATAATTTTTTTAAAAAATGAAGTATCAATTATTTTGTTCCTTATAGGAACTTAGTGCAAATTAATAAACTGCTTTGAATGTAAATTTTCGTGTTTTCATATTTTCGAGAGGATTATGTAGATGTTAGCGTTTTGATTAATTTTTATTTTTAAAATGTGACTGCAAAAAGTAAACTAGTTTTCAAAAGAAATTTCATACGCTAGCTGTGCTATACGAAGTCATCGAGTAGAGAAGATTACTGAATGTTGTTTTTGTTACATAAAGCATGGCAGTGAAGTTATTTTCAAGGGCGCTTTTACTTTCTCCAAAAAAAGAAATCTATTTGATTCCTTGATGATAAAGTATCAGAAACTTTATGAATGAAAACTATTAAAATGTCTGCTCTTGTATTGATTCTTGCTGATTGGGAAAAGGTATGGTTCTCGTATTCAGAAAGAGATAAACAATGGAGATAATTCTCCATTGGAATATGAAACATAGTAGCCATATCCTTTCTGTTTTTAGTGGTGTGCTTAGGTATCTTTGACTGTGGGGGGCGAGCCAATGCAAAGTGAAGGTGTCATGAACTTTGCTTGTTTTATTATTTTAAAATTACTATTTAAAAATCATTATAAATATTTATTTTTTATTATTAAATCAGGGTTGCCACTCCACTGGGAAAACCTGGAAAATACAGGGAATTTGAAAATCACCTAAAATAACAGGGAAAATACAGGGAATTTTTAGTTTTTCCTTACAAACTGGAAAAATACAGGGAATTTTGTTTCTTATTTTCGTCTTCGAAAAAATAGTGACTACTCAAGCACAAATGGAAATATTGTGCTTGAGTAGTCACCATAAATGGATTAAAGGATATTTTAGCTATACTAAACTATTTCATTTACTATAGTATTATTTGAAGTATATTCAGCTGTACCTTGTTTCTCTAAGTTTTTCGAGCAATTAAAACTAGTGTAGTTTGTCTGATATGGCTCACACAAGAGCACATTGATTATGTGTTTCCCCTAAATATATTGTGTATAATATGTACAGGTAATTTATATTTACAGATTAGAGTGGCAACCTTATTATTATTATTTATTGTTTTACTATATTATTATTTTAATCTATTATTATTTTGCATTGGAAACATTTTATCAAAATTCTATCTAGTTGTAATTGCATAAATTATTTTAGAGGATTTGGAAGAGTATGATTTATCTTTTATTTTCACACCATGAAAATAGTTGACAAAAAATTATTTATCAATCGGAAATAAATTGAAAAGAAAAGTGAATTAAATCTGGAAAACTAATAAATAAATTTTATAATTTTACTCCTTTAAGTTTGTTGATGCTGATAATAAAATAATTTTTCTCTCTCAAAAGCATGTTTTTCCTTTTCTATTTCTTTTCTTTTTTTTTTAATCTTTAGTGAAAAATAAAATAATTTTACGAAAAAATTTCAGTAAAACTTAACAGTACTTTAATAGTGGTTACGATTAAGATTATCAAGATTTGAAAAATTGAAATCTCATAAAAAAAAAAGAAATGCTGGCAATGTAATAAAATTAAGTGTATTTTTTTTACTATGATTTTGTTTAATTTATAAGGATATAAATCGAAATTGTTATATTTAAAACAGAAAATAAAGTTTTTCAATTGATAAACAGAAATATTCACACTTTGAAGAAATGTTAAATTATAATACCGATGATGGGATCAATTTTCTTTTTCTGCGAACAGCATTTTTAGTTTCAGTTTTGAAATTTCAGGAAAAAAAATAAATACTTTGTAGAAAAATTATTTATGAAAACTATCAAGTTAGCAAAAAGTTAAAGCACAAAATAATTGCTTTGATTATCCTATCAGATTTTGATTAAAAATAAATAAATACTGCTTAACTTTTCTCTCAAATGTTATAGAAGCAAATTGTTAAATTCTTGGAAATTATTATTATTATTATTTTGCCTAATTGAAACAGTCTTCATTACTGCGAATAATAAAATTGTACAGATTTTTTTAATGAAACTTGTGTATTAAAAACATTTCTTCATTATTTTAACTTTTTAAAGTGTCAAATAAATTTAATTGTTTGTATTAGGATAAATATTATCATTATTGATGTTGATTATTGTTGAGATGATACTTTAGATAAACAGAATGCTTTAAGATTTTTTATATGGTTTATTTCACAGGAAGGAGAATAAATATGTAACTGATTTAGTGTTATAGCTGCTCTACATAGTGTGTGTTTATCATATAAATAAGAACGAAATAGCAAACTTTATCTGTTTTTTTTTTTTTTTTTTTTTTACATAATAATCACATTACGTAAAAAAATGAAAACAGTTAATAATTTATGTTAAAGGATTATTTAAACAAAATAAAACTTAACAAAAAAATTTATAAGTATCAAAATTGAGAATTAAAAATAGCCTATTGAAATTATGCAATTAAGTTTTACTAGAAAAAGTCTCCTGTCAAAATAAAAATAAAAAAATCATCAAGAGTCGTCCTCTATTTAGATCCCTAAAAGATTAATGCATCTGTTTTTCGAGAAGCTCTAAATAATTGATCGTTTGTTGGAACCATGGACCCCAATGGTTAAGCGGCAAATTTTGCTTTTTTTGCTGGAGGTTTTAATTTAATTTAAATTCAAAACTAAAAACTGTGAATATTGGAAGAAAAAGTTGTAAAAAATGGTTTATAATAAAAGAGCTAATTTAAACAGATTTTCTTCCAACTCTTTATGTCTATCTTGACAGCTCTCATTAAGACATGCTTGAAAATTATCAAATATTTCAAGAATTTAGAGCTTAAGTTAACTGAAAAAATTGTACTAAGTATATCAGGGACATTCTTATTGTGTCTGTTGATAGACTCTCGTAAGATTTGCACCAATCTGATATGAAAATCTGATCGATCACAGAGATCTGTTTAAAAGAAATTTGGGTCCATTAATGGACCCTTCACAAAATATCTTTTCATAAAAATGGACCCTTCACAAAATATTTTAACTTAAAAACTAACTCTTCACAAAATGATTGATCTTTTAATTGGACCCTTCACAAATTTGTGTCATCTTCATTATTGTTTTGTTAATCAAATAAACTCTTCCCGGGGGAAAAAAAGAAAGACAATGTAAACAAATTAAGTTTTGTCTTCGGCAGACGCTTCTTCCATTATTCGTCTAAAATGAATATTCTGCTTTCAGCAGTATAGGCAAAATGCCAAATATATGTATGTTGCACCTCTAATTTAGTAGCAGCAATTACTATTTATTTTTGAAATTTTAATTTTTTTATATTATAATTTTACAGTGTTGAGCATATTCTTCTCTCTATTTACAATTTAAAAAACTCCTTGAAAAAGTTTTTTGCAATAACAGGACCCTATTTGCACAAATTCTCAAAAGCTGTTTGAAAGATTGTGGCTTAACGTTTATTTTATATTCACAAATTACGAGTAATTTTTTCACAATTTTACAAAAACAGGACCTTTTACAGAACGTCCGAACAGACCCCTGGATCAATCTGATTTGTCGGGTTTGAACTGTTTTACTTTTTTAAACTAAGGTTAAAAGTAGTTGCAAGAAATTGCTACTCTCTATTCACTACGCTACTTTAAAAAAAAAAAAAAAAGTTATGTACATTATAAACTAGCAAAAAGGTAGTGACTGCTGTAGTTACGTTCCTTGTAGCGTGTTAGTTCTGACCATTTACTATATTGTATAGCTGATTGAGTTTAATTTTATTTATCTAATAATAAACTTTATGTCTGTAGGTCAATAGAGTTCCCCTTGTTCCTTCTAACCATGCTCCACTATCTCTCATGCAAATGTACAATCATCGAGAATTTCAACCGCCTCCTGCTCACATTGGAATACCACCCATTCAAGTGGATCCTAAAACAGGTAATTATCTTTATTCCACTGTAAATTACACCTGGCATTTTACAGAAATAGTAGTTTTGAAACGTTTTTCAGACATGATTGTTTAGTGCATCACTATTAACAAATTCCTTTAGATGACCTTGACATGTTTGCCATACTTTTGAGAAATTTTTCAAAGGAAATGATATTATATAAAACTGATTTATGAACAGTTTTTTAATTGTTCTGAATTTTTAAAAAAGTAACCATGCTACAACTGGCCAATTAGTAAAATTTCTTAATTTTGGCAACCATATCTCCCAACACTTGGGTGTTTCCACGAATTATTTTTTCCAGTGGTGGTGTATTTAAGCAAAAATTTTTAAAACAAATCGAATTTTTATAAACTATTATCATAGCTTAATAATCTAGTCTAATATCTATCCGACTAGACTAAATTAATTTAATTCTAATTCATTAAACTGCCCTCGCTACCACTAGGCAAAATATATTCTGAAACTAGGGAAATTCCGTTGACATGTTTTAATTCAACTTGAAAATGTAATTATGTGTTTTTACTTATTTCACTCAAATGTATTGTACATATAAAATAATAGAAGATACTCTTATGGTATGATACATTTTATTATTCTACTTTTGAAACTGGTTGAAATTATTTCTTTTCAGGTATGAGAACTCCTGTTTATCCATTGCATCCACCTATGTTCAGCCCTGAGTTTACTCATCAATATCCATGGTACTCATGCTTTTATTAATTTGTGCCATTAGATTATCTTGCAGATTTTATTATTAAGTGTGTAAGTTCAATCATGCAACTGTACTTCTCAGTACCGCCATAACGCATGGGCAGTCCCCGGGGGCCACTTAAGAATATTACTCTTCATAAATAGTATTTAAAAAAAAGCTAACAACAAACAACATTGCCTTTGATATTTTTTTCAAATAGATGTAATGTATAAACTGTGCATTTTGTTTTTTCTACAAATAGTGATTGATTATGATACAAACACTGATTTGAGTATTTTATCACCAAGAAAACTTAAAAAGGCAACCAAAATATTTTTTTCTGTATTCCAATGAAAATTTAGGCTTGGGCATTGAAAGATGTTTTAATAACTGTTTAGTTTTACAAAATAATTCATACCTTTTGATTTGTTATACTTTTATGTTTATTTAATTTAATTATTTTAATCAACTTCCATGGTTTTGAAACTTCTTTTTTTATTTGAGGTGGTTAGCATCTCAAATTTTTTAAAAAAAAATTATGCATAGTTAAAAAATGCGTGATTTGAGTCTTTGGGGTAAACAAAATGTCTTTAAATTTGTTAAAATTATTGCAGCATTTTTAAAAGAATGATTAATTTTATGCATGTGATGTTTTTTTTTTATTAGTTTGTTTTTTAAACATTGTTATATGCGTATAAAACATTTTCATGCCTGCACGCTATAAAGACGGCCTTGATACTCCTGCAAAGCTCGTAAGCTCATTAAGGATAAATTACTTATATAAAGCTTAAGTAAATTATATAAATATAAAATCATTCAATAAGAAAAAAAAAAGTCAAGCTTGTACATAAGTAATTTTGCAGCTGCTTAAACGCAACGTCAAATTTTGCTAGTTGAGTAAAAAAGTGATAATTGAGTTATAGAGAAAAATCTACCATGCTGTATCAAAGTGCACAGTGTTGAATAATCCTCAAATGCTTGAAACGGTTTGCGAACCGCAGAATTTGTTGAATGGAGTGTCAAGGTATTTTGGTCATTCTAATATGCATGAGGGTTTGAACCAGCAGAATCTATTGATTTATGCAAAATTTCTTTAGTCAAGATGGAGAATATTTTTGAAAGAAATATAGTATGGCGATAACTTTTTCTTTTCTTAAATTAGGAAAAAATATGTTTGTTTCTGTGTATTATTGTTTCTGGTGTGTTGCATCGTTTTAAAGATAAAAAGAAAATCACATTATTTCAATCACTTTCTCACTTTTCATTGCCAGCCTTATTCGCTTGTTAAACAAAATTACATTTGAGTAATAGTTTTTACAATGCTTTAGACTAATTTGTAATCACATGAATTATGCATTTAACATTTGAGTGGATAGCATTTTTAATATTATATTACCAACTCTAGTGTTATTTTTTGTCCTATTTTTGTAAGTTTTTTTTAAAAATATTGTTAAACTTAATTTAAATTTTTAAGAAAACTTTTTTGCATGCTTTGAATTTTTTGTTCTATTTTTCTGTTTTTAAATGTAGTTTGTCAATTTTATTCTAGGCCTCATCACTCCATGTATTCATTATCGCCAGGTTTCTGTGCACCTCCATTTCCGCCTGTCAATCATCATATGTCAAACAAGTTTTCACCAAACCTGTCATCATCATCATCATCACCCCCAGTCATTTTACCCAGCCTCACACACCCCCCTTTGGTAACACCAAAGGTAGAGATGCCTGATTCTCAGAACAGCGGGTAGGACTAAAATCTACACTAACCTTTTTTTGTTTTGTTTCTTTCATTCAGTTATGAACAGGATTGGCATTTTATTGGGAAGAAATAGATTTCTTCTAAGACACTGAAAGAGACTAGAAAGTATATATAGGTATTTTTCTGTTAACCGGGCTCAAGCGAAAAATCGCCTAATAATGTAGAATTTCGCCAAATTTCTTTCAACCATTAAGGGAAATGTTAGTATGGGGCCATGCACTCTATTATCTGAATTCATTCCAAACAAAGCACGTTTTCTTTTCTTTCTTCTATCTTAAGTTTTGTTTTATAAAAGCATTAATTTAAGCATTCTTTTTCGGTAAAAATGTTTTCTCTATTATTAATAAATATTTATTTATACTCGAACATTTTGAACTTATATTCTGTTGACTGTTTTGTCATTCACTTCCCTTGGCGACTTGGCTCACGTTTGGTTCACATTTGACAACATTTGCGTCTGTCTAACGAGAAAGTATTAAAAGAATAACTAAGGAAATTTGCTAAAATGGAAAAAACTAAACATGTTCAATACAATAGTTTAGCAATGATTATTATTGTATAACTTAAAATTTAATATTTACGGTTGGGCAGAGTGTAAACAATAACAAGCTTCCTAAAATCTGATAAAAATGTAAGAAAACTTTTGGTGCATTCCTCCGTTTGTGTTATGGTTACGAGGCGCTGTGTGAACAGGCTTAATATTCGAGGAAGTTTTATTATTATAATTTGTGATTAAATTTACTCCTAATTTCACGATTCATAAGAGTTTCCTGTAATTTAAAAAGTCTTAACTGGTTGTGAGTCAGAATCAAATTTAAGAAAATTAATATCAAAACATAAATTAAGTCCCTTTCCCTTCTTCACTCAGATGCTTCCCAAAAACGCAATTGATCAAAAAAATGGTAACCAGTTTACAACACAAAAAAACCATTTATTAACAATGGTAAAAGATGAAGTTAGAATTAAAATTAATATAACCAAGCAGGGTTGGCAAGATTTTGCTGCAGGTGGAAAAAACCGTGGTAAATACCGGTAAAAACCGTCCTGGCAAAAACAGGTTTTTGCCAAGCAAATTGGCAAAAAGTGGCAAAAACCTATATTTTCCAAGGAGAGAGGACAAAAACACATTTTTGGTACAAAATTATTCCCAAAATTGAAATATATACTATAAATATAAATAATTACAAAAAAATAACAAAATTATTATTCCATAATGTAATAATGTATCATTTCAGTAGTTTAAAACATTATTGATTGGAAAATTTGTATTCTCTTTTTTCCAGTGAAATGAACTTATTTTAAATTAATAAAACTATAATTTAAAGCATAAAATATCTATCAAGATGTGTAGTTAATCATTGCACAAATAATAATTTTTTATAATATAATAATATTATACAAATAATATTATACAAATAATAATATTTATTTATTTGTAAAAAAACATTTATTTAAGGATTCTAAAATGAAAAGAGGTAAAAAACTTTCAATGTTTTAAAAATTATTGCCTTTATATTATTAATTATTAATCTGTTAAAAATAATTTTTTCATGTAATGTATCAAAATTATTATTCCTTATGATTGATTTAAATTTGTTTCAAGTATTTTGTAATAATATTTAATCAGCAATTTAGATAATTTGGTTTTTGCCGGTTTTTACCAGTTTTTGCCGGTTTTTACCAGGTTTTTGCCACTGTCCTGGCAAAAACCCCTTTTTGCCGGCAAAAACTCCAACCCTGTAACCAAGCCACCTAAGCAAAACTACAAGCACACATCCTTTTTCTCATTTCCGCTCTCAATCACAGCATTCCCACCTCTTGTCTTTTTTTACAACATCTACCTTGATGACAGCGCCATCACAACATGTAGGCTTGACAAACTTCATAAAATGTTGCAGTGTCAAACATTCAATAAACATACCATTAAGCTATATAATATAAAATATTCAATTCAAACATAAAAAAAATATATTATGGGACATTCAATAAAAAAATAAAGAACAACCATTTTTATACTAACATAGAAAAACAATGTAATATTATACAAACTTATAGCAATATGAAACGTTCAATAAAAACATATATGGAGGCATGACAGCATGCTTGCGAAGTGTTTCTAATTCATTTGTTGTTTGTTTCATTGAAATTTAAATTGAAAGTATGCATTATATTTTAAACACTACAAGTATAAGTTTAGGCATAAAAATCAGTCTGAAGTAGTAACCTAGAGGTCTTACAACAAATCTTAACCCCTAGCACCATCTGTGCTTAGCTTTATACGGTCAACTATCCATAGTACTAGAATGATATAAGTCATATCTTAAAAGATAAAATTTTCACATTATTAATTTTAGTTATATAGAGTTTTAAAATTTATATAACTTATTTTATCTTAGAATCTGTTTGAGCATTCATTTTAAAAAGTATTTGATTCAGAAATATTTTTTTTGTTATGTATTATATTATATTTATTATACAATATGTATTTTAGTATTAAATATATTTGTAGTCTTATATGTTTAATAGATGATTTATTAAGTAGTATAAATTTTATTATGATATTTTAATGATTCTTTGTATAATTATTAAATCAGGTTTTGCTATACTTCTTTTAAGAAAAATACTAAAAAACGATTGTAATTTTTATTATAAAATTCATTTTTGTTTTGAATTTGTTCTTTTTAGCTTTCATTTACTTAAAAATGATATATTAAATAACTTTGAAATTATGTAATAATTGAAATGTGATGATAAACTGTTTAAAATTGGTTTAAATATTAGATTTTGGCATTGTGTATAGTGCCAAGACATTTCTATTTAAAGAAAAAGAAATGTTTTTTTTATGTACTTTCACCTGGGCTGGAAGATATCTATTTCTTCCAGGGATGTTTTTTCCTCTGAGGAAGAAATTTGCCATCCTTGGTTATAACACTATGTTAAAATTTTTTTTTAACAAATGTTAACTTTTTTTAATATTGCCTGCCTATCATCAACACTTATTATAACTGACTGCTCAGATAAAATGCTTATTTTTTATAAATATGTTAAAATCAAGGTATCTGCGCACCTGGGAAGTCATTAATTTCGGTGTTGAACAAATTTGTCATAAAATGCTATGATTTTAACTATTTTTTAAAAAAAAATCAAGGAAAGTCATGGTTGCATAAAAATCACATTTTTAAAATTTTTAAATGGATACCAATTTCATGGTATTATGAATATCTGAATTTGTATCAAAATACTCACTTACGGTTATATTTGATTAAAATATAAATTGTTTTTATCATGTTCTTTAAAAATTATGGTGTTCTTTTAAAAAATGCAAAATTTTTTTTTGTGCGAATTATCATTTAAACTTCGGTGATTTTTAAAATTTTGCTATTTTTTTATTTTTTATTTTATTTTATCAATTTAAAAATCTAGCTGAAGCAAGCCAGTCATTGGTGAATTTTTTTCATTCCGAAATGAGAACAGAAAAATCAGGAATATTTCTTTCCTTTTTGATAAAACAAGAAAAGTATCTTTAGATTTGCTTTTGTATTACTCTGTTTTTTAAATTCAAAATCTATGAAGATGCAGAGTATAACAGTTTTAATTATACCTATTATTTCTATTAATGTTATTATAATGCTTTTTTATATTTATCGTTGTGTTTTTGTCGGGGAAAATAGTTACTTCGTTAAGTCATGAAAAGTCATGAATTTAAAAATCTAAAATATAGCAGATACCCTGTAAAATATGCCACATTGCAATTTTCATTATTTATAGATGAAGTTTCTTTTCATCCTTGTCTGAAATACTTAAGAGCACGCCATACTGTGGAAGAATATTTTCCCCGCAAATTCCTCTTTTTCCTTCATTACTAATTTAAAGTTTAGAAAAAGTAAGTTCAGATAAACCTAGAGTAAGCCATGAAGTTTAAATAGTGAAAAGAAAATTTTAAAATAAATACAAATGAAAATAAATTATGAGAAGATAACTCCGGATTACGTAATGGTGAAGTTCTCTTCTCATAATTTGTTTGCATTTGAATATTTGAAGAATTTTTTTCAAGACTGAATCTTTATGACTTACTCTTGGTTTGCCTGAACTTACTTTTTCTTTCTTTTAAATTAGTAATGAAGGATAAAGATAATTTGCATTGAAAATTTTCTTCTGCCGTACGGTGTTCTCTTAAATGATCTGATGAATAAGTTAAATAGTGTTATCATCTGAGATATTTAAATATTTTGCTTTTTAAATTGAAATTTTTTTTAGTCAGTATCATTTAATACATTGAATTATTGTATATATTCTGCCATCCTAAGCAAAAAGCATCAATAGGAATTCTCACTTTTGTAGCAGTATTGTTCTCTCTAGTATTTCTGTGTTGACCATATTTTCTCTCTCTCAAAAATCAAAACAAAACCTTCATGATGTCTGTGACAGAAAATATTTTCAAATTTGTTTTGAAAAATCATTGTTATAAAGTTTTTTGATATTTATTTCTAGTATAAAGCACATAAAATCGAAAAATAATTATGATCTCCCCTTAGTTGACACCAGTACAAAAATTTATTAGCAGTAAGCTAAAAAAGTACCTATTTGAACTTTTCATTCCTGATCCATTTCTTATCGAAATATATGGGGTACATTTTGTTTCAGACATACTTTCAAAATGTAACTCAACTTTTTGAAGCTAATCAATTTCTTTTTTAACGCTTTCTATTTCGAAATGAAATATTGATCATTCTTATGAAATGATATCTTCTTAGAAAATTTTTAGTTGGGCTTAAATTCTATTTGAAGATGTTTTAATATAGATTATCTGTTGCACTTGATTATCTGTTTCACTAATGATTTATTAAATCTTCTCCATGCTCTTTTCTCTCTCCTTATTTTTTAAGACTAACAGTTAAAAATTAAATGAAAGTTGATTTAATAAATAAAATTTTATTTATCATAGAAAATTATAATGACTACATTAATATGCCACTTTACATAATAGTCTTCTCATTGTTACTTGGGTCGCAATAATTAATATTAAACCTTAACATTTCAGATTATCATTGTAAATAATCATTCATTCTTGATATCATTGTTTTTTTTATTATAAATAGTTATTTCATTAGATGGTTCCAGAGGTTACAATTACCATTCCCCAAGATTGTAAGCTCTTTAAAAGCTTACTATAAGAAGCACATGATAGTTTCCCAGCCATCTAAACAGACAGGGCGAAGAAAAACAATTGGCACTACATAGTTCAGTGTTTGCATTTTGTGTCGGCATTCTAATTAAAGCGGTATATTTTCTGTTTCTATTGTACTGAAAATATATCACATGTAGTAAGGGGTCATGCAGTAGAGAGGTGTCTTAACACATAGCAGTTAATTTTACTGTAAAATCTAGTTAGTTATTGAATTTTTTCCCTTTTTCTTTTTTAAAAATAAGAAAATAAGAATTTTAGTGTTTATAAGAAATTTCCTCAGAAACTGAAGTTTTTTTTTAAAAAGAAAACCTTATCAATTATTTTTTTAAGTAGAGTATAGTTTATATGTGTATTAAAACATGTATTATTTCTAAATAATGATGATAATATGAGGTACAAATATAAAGTAAATTAAAAAAATATTTTATATCAAGAGATTATTTTGAAATTACTTTTGTTATAGGTTAGGTTAATATTTTTGTAATCAAGAAATATTACAACTATCTTAACTATTACTAACCTTTTACTATTCAAAATCTCAATTTTAAGAATACAATGATTAGGATCCAGTTGTAAATGGAAAATATTGCAGTGAATTTCATTGGTGCAATTCACTTTTAACTATTTATTTTGCTTTTATTTATTATTAAAAAATCCCTTAATTATTTAGGATTTTATCTATGATAGATTGCATTTCACGATAGTCTACAGAACTTTTTTCCTCTTTTTGTGTAATCTATCTGATTTTTTCCATTAGTAGCTTTATTGGAAGAATAAGGTGTATTACAGGGTGCGTAGCATGTTTAAAAAGTGCTTAAAGGTGCTTATATTGGATTTACATTTTTTAAAAGCCCTGGAAGGTGCTTTTTTTATTCGGATTTTGTAAAAAGTGCTCAATTTTTCTATCTTTTTAAAAAGAGATTTTTACTTTGCTGTATCAATTTTGTTGGAAATTACGAAAAAATGTGTGATTTTCACAAATTTCTATGCGATAGAAAAAAATAAATTTTTTTTACTGCACAGATTCTAATATATATATATGTATATATTTTAGAAAGTGATTAAAAGTTTTTTTTGAGTGCTTAAAAAGTACTTATAAGGTACTTAGTTTTTGTTGAAAAAATTTGACTTTGCAATCGCCAAGCGTAATTGGGAGATGAATTAGATTAATGAACTCTGTTTCAGCATTTTTTGTTGTACTCAGTATACTTTTTTTTTATTTACTTGTTTTCTGCTAAAACTGCTCATAATCTGCCATTAGAAATAAAAAAAAATATACATATATATATTTTGGAATGAATTTCTTGATAGCAAGCACAATTTTTTTCCCTCTTTTGCAGATTTTTTTCCTCAGTAGCAATATTGGAAAAATAAGTTGTATTAGTATGCAAATACTATATACACATGTTTTTTTAAACATGTTTATTAAATTTTGTTGGTCAATATTTTTTATTTCTTTGTTAATTTTTTTTGTTGTAGGCAACTCTCTAATTTAATTCACCACAGTCACCATAGCCATTCAGTCAGTTCATTGCCGCAGCAACGCAATCAAAATAGCAACAACACACTGTCATCTAGTGGGAGATCTATTTCTGAACGCACACACAATGAGAAGAAAAAGTCTCACATCAAGAAACCTCTGAATGCATTTATGCTTTTCATGAAGGAACAGCGTGCACAAGTTGTGGCCGAATGTACCCTGAAAGAAAGTGCTGCCATCAACCAGTTACTCGGGAAAAAGGTTATCTCTCTCTTCTTCAAATTGTATTCTCATGTCCATAATTCATTCCTTTTATAATTTTTTTTCATTTTAAATACTTTCATATTGCTAACTCGACTGGATATTCCAGTAGACTGCTGGATTTTGCCTGTTTCTGTTGGTTTAATAAAAATTCACCTGGGTTTTGTACATTTTAGAAAATTACCTAAATTTGAAGTTTCTTTAAAAATCCCTATTGAAATAGAATTGTTGGACAGATTATTATTGCTTGCTTTAATACTAAGAAAAATCGGGGTGTTCTATCAAAATACCGCGAAAGTTGTGCACGCCAGTCTTGGCGTGGTACCATTTATCGATAAGAGGGGAGTTCGAGCCTAGAACTGGAAGTGAAAACACTGCCTTTAACATTTTCTCTCTCAGAATTGTTATATTTGTTTTTTGTCTGACTGTTATTTTTGTTTGTGTTGTGGAAATATGGAAAAAAATATATATAATAAAAGCATAATAGTTATTTCTAACCTGCATAACTCATTTACAACACATTACAATACTTTGAAAGCCTGGGAAAATGAATTTATTTGAGTTTGAGAATCGACAAAAATGGTTTTGTTATAATATTTTCTTTAAAAAATTATAATTTTATGCTGTTATAACAAGTACACAGATTTCAACTTTATTGGATTTTGTCAGTTTTTCCTGGTCTACTGGTTTAATAAAAATACTCCTGGTTTCTGTACATTTTAGAAAATTTCTAAAATTGAAGTTTCCTTAAAAAATTCCCATTCAAATAGAATTTTTGTGCAGACTATTGCTTGCTTGAATATTTAAATAAGTGTCACCAATACAAAGTGAACCTCATTCATGAGATTCATTTTACTATTTTTGATGAATTAATTACCTGTTACTGTTCAAAATAATAAATTAACATAATAACTAACTGGAAAATGTTGAAGTTTTTCTATTTTGATGACTATAAAAATCCCTTAAATTGCCTATGTGTAATATGTTTTGTATATATTTTGCAACAATTGAGATTTATATTATTTCGTAAAATCTTCTGGATTTTTTCCTATTCGTGTTCGCAGCTATGTACTTGGTTTCAAACTTAGTCTGCATGAACCGGAGTATATTTGCATAAAATGTATCATCATTGGTTGGTTGATCCAGAGGTGTGGTCTAAAATTTTTTGTTGGCGTATGCTCAAAGTCTTTTATTAATAGACTTCTTTTTATATGCAATTTTTATAATTAAAAAATTGTAAATTAATTTGACGCATCACTGCAAGTAAAAAATGATTCACTGCACATTGACGTCATTACCGTGTAAGGTAAGCAAGTTTAGCGAGAAAAGTGAAAGAAAGCTTCACTCATTCGTCTCTGCTTAGAGATTTTAGTATTATATTGTATAGTAAAGATGATAAGATCTTGTAATTATACAGCATTGTTAATTAACAATGGTAAGCTGTGAATATTCTAGTGAACCATTTTATTGATATACCTAAAAACTATGATTTACGTACGCATCCAAAATTATTAATTGCCATGTATAATACCCTAAATATAAGTAGTTTCATTAGCCCAAAATGATTGATCATTAAATGTAAAAGAGATTAAAATTATGTGAGATATTAAAATTAAGTGTAAAAAAGTGTAATATTAAATAGATTCAATATAGAGATTAAAATGCTAAGATAAAATCCAATAAATAAATGAGTAAAACAGAAAGTAAGATCTAACAAAATATTAAACTAAAAATTAAATAACTAAAAATAGTCAATTAATTAGAGTCAATTCTAAAAGAGCAAAAAGTATTTTACTGTCAGTACATGAATCCAAAGCTCAGCTTAACATGTAAATTTGAGATTTCAACATTTAAATTTTTTTGTACCAGACACTTTCTCTTCCATTTCAATATACTTCCATTCCAATATACATTTCAATATACATTTGATTTGCATACCTTATGTAGAACTATAAAATTAGTACAATGATTTTCTTAAATGCATAAAATTTGACATATAAAACTATTTTTGTTAATATTTAGTAAATTCCAAACACATTTCAATGTGACAAATTTGTTGCCCATGCTTATTACTTTAGCAACGTTTGTAGAACATTTGGCTGCGATTGTCGCCACACTGCCACCATTTGCTTCATTTCCTGCTAAAGAACTGCGTAATTCTATTATCTTTTTTAAAATTTGCAGCTTTAAGAACAGAAGCGGGTGAAAAACTGTCTGGGTGTCCTTAGATAAATCTGTTATTTTATTTTAAACGTTTTAAAAAATCAGAAAAGCAATACGCTACCAAAGGCATTGTTACAAAGCCATAGACAGAATTGACATCACCTTTTACCTTTTGCTCGTTTTTGGTAAACACACTTTGTTATGATAATACAGTAATAACATTTGATTACCTTATTAATGATTTTTAATTGTTAAAATAATCAATTTCAAAAAATGGTAACTTCTTTATTTTTTTAATAAATTTTTTTAATGCTTATACATGGTTGCGTAGCATTTTTAAAAAGTGCTTAAAGGTGCTTATTTTCAATTTTCGTTTCTTAAAAGCCTTCAAAGGTGTTTTTTTTATTCAGTGTTTTTAAAAAGTGCTTAATTCTGAATTTTTTTAAGACATTTTATAATGGCTAATACAATTAAGAAAAGAGTTCTTTGTCAGAAACATTTTATCATGATCATGTAAAGTCTTTGAAAATTATTTTGCATTTTGTTAATGTATATAGTGCTTAAAAATATTTTTTGAGTGCTTAAAAAGTACTTAAAAGGTGCTTATTATTATTTTTTTTTAAAGATTTGGCTACACACCCTGTTATTTTACCCCCTGTAAATAACAGGGGGTAAGACCCTGTTACTGTAAATTTATTAAGTCCATCACTTCTACTCTTCAATCGAGACATTATTTGATATTTTACTCTGGCCTACATCCCCGTTGCAGAATCTTGGCGACATTATTGCAGAATGTTACTGAGTTCTAGCAGAAAGATTTTTCATTTGGGAAGTAAAAAAAAGAGAGATAAAGATTTTAGAGAGTTCGATTTGGCGTGATTTCGCTATGGATTTCACTATTTTTAATTTCTTTTTAAATTTGATGACTTACAAAGAAAGAAAAAGGAAATAATTAGAGTATTTTCTACCTATAAAATGCGAGAATATAGCTCATAATAATGGAATAAAATATATTACATATTCAATTTTAAAAATTACATTATTTTTTCCAAAATTTTTTTTTTTTCTTTTGAAGTTGACGTTTTTGTTACTGTAAATTAGTAACATATATATTTGTTATTATTAAAAGTATCGTGCAGAAAGATATATTAATGCTGGAGAGTTTTGTCGCAGAAAGCCCGGAAAAATTCTGCCACAGGGGCCTACATTTGTCGTTTATCCGTATCTATCCTTAGTTTACAATAAATGGTCCCATGAGAAACGATCAATCTAAGTACTACTGCACTTCAAAAATTATAACCAAGCAATAAAGTGTATATCCTATTATCTTATTGTTTTAAAGATAGATAATGTCTTGAAAAATGATTTACCTTCATCAACTCTTTCAACTTACAACTGGCATTGGAGATATTTTGCTTTTTATTTGCTTTCATCTTCATTCTTTTGTATTCTACACGAATGAAGTGGGATATAGGAGAGCGGTGATAGATGTTGGCTGGAGCTACACCTTTTGGATAAGGAAACCCTCACCAGTATATACCAGTCAACTTTTACAATTTTTGTGTGCGATATTATCTAGTGGTAGCCAACTTTATTCTTTAATGCATTACTCTTGTTTCAAAAATTTGATTTTAAATTATTTAAATCACCAGAGCATAAAGAATTTAATTAAGATATGTAAGAACTCTTAAAATTGTGCCTTATACTTGTAAAAGCCAGAGAAAATTTAAAAAAATTTGCTAATAACTTTAATGCTTTTTTTCCTCTACCACTATGAAAAATTTGTAGCAAAACTATAAATGTTGCCAATTATGCTGGTAGATATTGGATGAAACTTTATTTTGATTAAATTGTTGGTTAATATTTGTATGGAAGTATTTATGAGGGCCTAATTAGAGACTTGCTCTATAATTTGCATTATAAAGTTTGGGTGTAGTAAAACTTGTACATAGCTGCCAACTCTTCTGGTTTAGCCGGAAGATTTCCGGTTTTTTATCGAAACTTCCGCCTTCCGTTTTTTTATTTTAATCTTCTGATTTTCCTCGATTTAAAAAAAAATAAATATTTTATTTCATATTTTTTACAACAGAGCCACGATCCGAATTTGTATCTGAAAGCATTTTTTAGAGCAGGAATCAAATTCCTGTATCTTCTCGGCACATGCTCGAACAAGGGAGAAAATAAAAGTTACGGCGCAGAAGTTGAAACACACTTGGAAGCGCAGCTGCGTTTCCGAATCTGATTGGCGGTGAGAACGCTCCCTAAATATAGATCCGGGAGAAAACTGTTCACTCGGCTACCGAACGCAGACGATTTTTTTAAAAACAAATTCAGTTGACGGCATCTGGCAACAGAGCAAATGTTTACTATCGTGAAGAAATCACATGCGTTTTTGTGTGCTTCTTTTGAATCTGTTTAGTGATATAGTTTTATGATGTCTAAAAAAACTTATTATTATCAGCACGTTAAAACTTATTATTATCAGCATGGTAAATTTATGTTATCTTTCTCACATTCAAATGCAGAATGTGAACATGTGTTAAAAAAGGTTAAAAAAAGGTCAGGTTAAAAAAAACAAGAGCGCAGTTTAGGTCATCTCTTAGTGATGAGATGCTAGAGAAAATATTACACACTGATCATTTTTGTAAAAATCGAAATTGCTACAGTGTAACATTTAATAACATTTTTTTTAAAGAAAGCCAAATCGTGTACATATCAAACTTTGAAAAATAATTAAAATTGATGATCCTAAGTGTTCTTAATTGTATTAAAATTTACAGGGTGCGTAGCGTTTGTAAAAAGTACTTAAAGGTGCTTTTTTGTGGATTTCGTTTTTAAAAGCTTTTAAAGGTGCTTTTTTCAGCTGGCGTTTTTAAAAAGTGCTTTTTTTCCGAATAATTTTTTTTCTTCCCTTCAGTGATATCTGGTGGATCCCATGCATTTCACAAAAAATGGGGAGTTTGCTACGTAATCATTCACGCGGACTTTATGTGGTACCCACGTTATGACTTGCGCATGCGCGCACACTTGAAACCGAAACCCGAGTGCTCCAATTCGGATAGAGAGTATCAGATCCTTATGAAATGTTTTTCTTTTTAATTTATTTTAATTTTGTTCTTGTTTATTTTATTTTACTTCTAACACTTTTTTTGACGTAGGGGGTAAGGGTACTTTTGCTCTGAGTTCAGGGTCAAGTTGAATTCACTCGGTGATGTGGGAAAGTACTGATTGTTTCGATTTACGCCCGTTTCTTTTTGGGTTTTTTTTAACGCTAAAACTGTTTATAAAAGTTTTTGTTTTTCAATAATATCATTGATTGAATATGAATTTTTTGAGTGCTTGAAAAGTTTTGTAAAGTGCTTGAAAAGTTTTTAAAAAGTGCTTATTTTTGATTCAAAGATTTGGCTACGCACCCTGATTTAATTGTGTTCAAGTGAAAAAATACTTAAAATACTTAATACTTACAGCTTTTAATATCTTTTTTTTTTTGAAAACCCAATGTTGGCAGCTTTGCTTGTATTAAAAATAAAAGATTTCTTCATTTACTTCAAATGATTTTGAAGAGCCGTGCTGGCTTAAGGGATAGAGTGTTCGCCTCTAAACGAGGTGAACCGGATTCGAATCCCAGCAACGACTGGTCTGTATGAAAATTGTCTGGTCTGACTATTTAATAAATCGACTGGTTTATACGAATTCCACACCCGGCTCCCCCCAACCGCAATTTTGATGAAAAATATCATGGATTAGGGTCCCTTTGCCTTTGGGCTCCTCAGGTTTTCATGGTTTTTCCTCTCCGTGTAACGCAAATGCAGGTTAGTTCCATCAAAAATTCCTCCACAAAGCAAAATTTTTTACACTACTTAATCCAAGAGTTCCCTTGTCTTTTGGAATTGGGTTCAAAATGAAAAGGCTACGTAGTTGAACATTAGTAGTCGTAAACCAAAAATTGGGTCGGCTGGTCATCGACAGTTATAAAATAAAATAAGATGATTTTGAAATTTATAACTGACACTAATATTCATTTCAAACGTTGAAATTTCCATGCTGAGATTTTTAATAGTTTTTTTTTGTTGAATTTGAAAAAATTCATTTAAAAAAAACTACTAAAAATCTTGTCAGAATGATATATGTTGTAAAGTTAAAACACTTTGGGTACACTTAAAATAAATTGCTGATACTTTTTTATTTTAAGAGTTTTTAGTTATTGTTTCTTTTGTCGTTGAACAGTGGCACAGCCTATCAAGAGATGAGCAATCAAAATACTATGAGCTTGCGAAGAAAGAACGACAAGTGCATATGCAGATGTACCCTGGTTGGACGGCGAGGGATAATTATGCTATCAATGCAAAGAAAAAGAAACGGAAAAAAGATAAATCTCAAGAAACAGGTGAAATTTTTTTCAAAATCTTTGCTTGTCCACCCTTTGATTTGTTTCGTTTACTCACCTTTAGGGCCATGATTTTCAGTACCTAATTTTTTTAAAAATCTTTTCAAAATAGTGATGACTTTCTTTTTGTTAAATTGCTTTTTTAATTTTGTGAAATTGTTAATTGTTGCTTCAAATAACAGGTACAATAACTGCCATAAATAAAATATCCCCATTACAAAAATGAGCCTTTTTTTTAAAAATCAAATTTGCAGGAATGGAATCTGATAGTAAAACAATCTTTTCATAAACTTGGTATCACCATTTTGTAAAATCAAGTTTTTGTAGGGCATACGTTATAAAAAAATTAAGTATTTTTTTCTTTCTTTTGTTTGTGTAATTAGAATTTTCTGAAGTTTTCAAAGCTAATAAATATTGAATTTCATTCTTCACTTAAGAAAAATAGAGCAACGTTAAATGTGTGCACTAAATTTCTTACAGAAATTGAAGTGTGAATGTTGAAAAAATTCTGAAACAGGTAGTGTCCAAAGAAACTCTGTTAATGAATGTTGAAAAGTTATGGAATACCATTCAACATTCTCTAAATTGGGCAAATCTATGTTCAATAAATGTCAAAAAAAGTGCTTGATGTTTTAAAATGAACTTTACAGCAAAGAAAGAGAAATATTGAAAGTTACAAAGGTTTTTATTATTTTTCAAACCTTGTTGAATCTTCAATTTAAAATTTTTCTAAACAAACAAATACGCTGATATTTTAAAACCCTTCTGTAAATTTAAAAAATTTAAACTTATATTCTGTAAATTAGAAAAATGTAAACTTTAGTTAAAATGTCAAATGCAGATTTAACAAAAATTAAATGTATTAACATTTTAGCTTACATTAATTAAAGTTTAATTTTGGAAAAAAAAATTTCTGAAGAAGGGTATTTCAGTTCATGAAATCAGCTGCCTTATAAAAACAAATGTTCTCTCAAAATGGACGAGATTTTAATCGGCAGTAATTAGATTTAATCTTTTCTTTCTTCTTTTTTTTCAAATTTTTTTAAAAATATTTTGATTGTTTTTATAAACATTTAAATTGAAGGAAAGTAAATTTTACTGTATTTGAGAAATATAGTGCTGCCGTTGATCTTTTTTGGGAGTCATACTATTTCTTTCTGTGGGCACAACATTTAAAAAATGGTGCACAGGACAAAAAGTATTACAGAATAATTTATTTCACACTTCAAATAACTATAAAATTTTTACCTCCTAGCAACAGCCCACATAACTTCCAAAAAAGGTATCAGCAATGTAATTAAAGTATGATTCAATGAATAATGTCTGTTCGGCATATCCTTAACTCTTGCTGTTGCAAGTTGTAGAAAAAATGTATTTCAAGGGAAATTATTTTATCACACAGTTTAGATGCTATAAGTAAATCTCACAGATGAAATAAAGAATATAATGTTAAAGTAAAATACAAAAATCTGCCTGCTTTACTCAGAGATACTCAGTGTTGAAAAAAAAAATAATAAAGGGACCACCCTGAGTAACTTTTGATCTATTGATCGGATCTTCACATTCTAGGACTCAATCTTAACGGCTTGAGGGGGTGACCTCATATATGCTATTTAATAAATGCAGATGATATTTTAAGTTACGAAATCAGACTACTGTATGAACAATAAAGTAAAATAAAAGATATATGGAAAAAGAAAGTTCTGTTTATTGAAGCAGAATATTTTAAAAACTGCATTAGTATTCATAGAAAATTGGATGTTCTAAACACACACAAATAAGAAATATAGACAAAAAGGTAAAAATGAAGGAAATGTAATCACAAAATTTTTTATCAGGCAAATCAGAAATCTCAGATCAACTACAAACTCTGTTATTAACTTTAAAGGCTCTATTATATTACATGGTGCACAGCGTTTTTAAAAAGTTCTTAAAGGTACTTATTTTCGTTTTTTAAAAGCCCTTAAAGGTGCTTTTTTCATGGGGTGTTTTTAAAAAGTCATTAATTTTCCCTTTTCGAAATTTTGTTTTTATTCTTTACTGTGTCTATTTTCTCTGTGTATTATGCAAAAGCGTCGTTTTCACATTGTTTTTGCAATTTATTCAACCACAATTTAAGTTACGAAATCAGACTACTGTGTGAACAATAAAGTAAAATAAAAGATATTATATGGAAAAAGAAAGCAGTTTATTCATCGGTGAGATTCTTGCACTTTCATGTGCATCTCTGCTGCACTTTGCAAGATATTTCAATTTCAGGCTTCGTTTTCCACCCTCTGAAATTAAACCAAAAAATCTCTCGATCTTTTTATTGTGGACAGTGTAATCAAGAAAAGAGTTCTTTGTCAGAAACTAGTTTATTTTGTCATGATCATGTAAAGTCTTTCAAAATTATTTTGCATTTTGTTAATCTATATAGCGCTTAAAAGTTTTTTTGAGTTTTCAAAAAGTACTTTAAAGGTGCTTATTTTTTGTTGATTGATTTGGCTATGTCCCCTGTATTAAATTTAATTTAAAAAAAGTAGTTTACACTTTATATATTAATAAACTCTTAGTGCTGAAACTTACTTGTACTATTTTATATGCAACCCATGTCATTTTTATATCTTTTCATAATTTCATTATTTTCTAGTATTTTTTTTTACTTATTGTTAATAGAAAATATGTATGATATATTGCCTTAAATATATTGATAACTGTATTGGTTCAATGTATTAAAAATCGAGCAATAAAAACAAAAAACAAATGAAAAAAAACTTAATACTGATATTATAAATTCTAAACCGCTAAATAAGGTTTTAAATAAATAATACTGAATTATTGCACTTTTATAAACAAGCAAGTGGAGAAATTACTTTTTAACATAGATTACTAAAATAAAATTTAAATGTTATGTATTTTGGATGTTGAGTGAAGATGCAAAGTGATATAAGTAATAATGTGTGTAGTAATGTATAAAGTGATATAAGTAAAGTAATATAGGTAATAAATGGCATATTTAAAATATTCAGCTCATTTTTGTGTTTTTATGTTAGTATATTTGAGGAACTAAAGTGGATAACCTTGAATTGTAATTAAAAATATTAATTTATAGTTAAATACAATGAAATACATAACAGGAAAAATCAGTTTTAACCAAAAAATACCTGATTTACCAAAAAAATCTTTCTTTTTTCTCAACCCTGGTATATGTGTTGGATTTCCTTTAGTGCTATGATATTTCTGTTATTTAGCACTAAAAATAGTTAACTCTTTTTTTAATGAATGATTTCTAATTTAGTCGTTATTATAGTTAAATACTTCTGTTTTATTCTATTGCTGCATTGTGAATTTAATGTTTAGCTAATGTAAGTAGTTCTCTTATTTATATGAATAAATTATTTTGAATATTCTTCTAACATAATTAACTTGCATTATATTAAAGTTTAGGTTATCGTTTTTTGTCTAAAAATACTTGTTAGTAAATTTTTAAAAAAATAAATCTTATTTACATTTTTTTTTTAAATAATTTCTTTTGGTTATTAAAATAGAATTTTTTTTACGGAACAATTTTAGCCTTTAAGAAACAATTGAGTAATTTTTATAACAATTGTATCCTTATTTTTATTATATATTTTACATAGTTTATGCTTAGAACAATTGGTATTAATATTTATAGACTTTATATATCCTAATATTAATACTTATTTATAGATTAATTTGATATCTTCGCATAAATAAAATTTTATTAAAAAGTTTTATATGCTAATAAGGCTTTTATTATTGATTGATTCATTCCAGATGCTAACAATCCCAAAAAGTGCCGAGCAAGATTTGGATTGGATCGTCAGAGTAGTTGGTGCAAACCTTGTCGGTAAGAGGGTTGTTTCTTTATTTTATTGCTGAGATGAAAAGAAAGAGCATTTTTTCCCTTCAGAATAGCATTCCTCTTGATTGAGGAAGGATATACCAAATGTCTACTTAAATTAAAAGTTCTTTTTATGTGTAAATTTTTAAATTGTGATTAAAATCACCTTAATTAATGTTGAAAAAATCTGTAAAATGATAAGAAATCCTATTCTATAGATGTCTCAAAGGTTTTGAGTTTGCCTGAAGATTGGCCATCTTGAGTAAAAGTATCTATGTGCAATACATTTCTGTATTTAACTAATTTCACGTTAATTAACAGCAACTTATGTGGAGAAACTTAGCTCAACTTTAATACACCATTTTGCTTATAAACACTCAGTTGGATCTGATGTCATTTATTTTTAAAATTTTCAAATTATAAATAAATTCACATTTTTTCTTTATGAAAATGTTTTATCGATATGTAATTCATGAGTATGTTACAAGCACATGAAGTTAAATTAAGATGTATATGGTGTATAGTATTATAATATAATGCATTGTATTATAATATATATCAATAATGTCATTACTCATAATCTTAAATATTAATATGTCAAATCGTAAACAAATAATTTAGTTCCATATTTTTCAAAAAGTAGCTTCCAGGTATCAAGAATTCTTTTAAAACACAAATTCCAAATTATATTTTCTCCAAATAATAAATACAGTTTCTCAAACCACTAACAACCAATTAAATGCTTTAACATTTGGGGAATATACAGAATTGTACGCCAATGCAGCCTGTCTTAGGACAAACTAAATAAACACTCAAACATCATCTCATAGAACATCGAGGTTACACCAATAACTTAAATTTCATCGATGTTGAAGCACTACTTTTACAGATGGCCATAGGCTCAATTTTTCTTGCCTCATATCTATCATAAATGTCTGGGAAAGTTCTAAATCATCAAAAACAAGAAAAAAAAACTGTCATTCAAAATACTTTTTTAAAATAATAATTTGAAATTAGTATTGCATTCAATGTATATATTTAGTAAACATAGTTTTTGTATTCCCCCCCCCTTTTTTTTTGATTAATGATAATTTCTACATTTTATTAAGCCTGTAAAATTTATACATTGAACTAGAACAATTTCATTGAATGCAATTGTTTCATCAGTATTGCATTCATTGAAATTATAATATTAATCAGAAATATTACATTCTATGTAAATTTATAATGATTAGTATAACATAGTTTAAATTTATTTTCCTTTTTAATTATTAATATCTGCAATTTCTTATGTGTGTAATATTTTACAGATTGAACTTAAACAATTTTATTGAATTCAGTTGTTTTACTGGTATTGCATTCATTAAACTATAATATTAATGAGAATTATTAAATTTAATGTAAATTTCTAATGATTAGTATAAAATAGTTTTGAATTTATTTTCCTTTTTTAATTATTAAATAATATCTGCAATTTCTTATGTGTGGAATATTTTATAGATTGAACTAGGGATTCCTTCAAATCTGGTCTTCTAGTATTTTGATTTAAATTTTTGTAAAACTGTTTTGAGGCTTCTGTTTGAAATAAGTTGAAAATTGTATAAGAGAATTTTGAAATTTTTTTTTTTATAATAAAATCTGAAATAACACCTAATTTATTACAAAAAGCTCTCTGATTTTATTCAAAAATTTTAAACTATTTGAACTTTCTTTGATTTAAAAATTTTAATAATAAATACTGATTAAGTTTAAAAATATAGCATTTATGCATGAAATTTTATAATTGAATTAAACTTAGCTTAAATGTTTTTCTTCAATCTGCTGAATTATTTGTTTTTCTTTCGTTGGTAGTAACTATGTAAATTTCTCTTTTCTGTTTACATAGGGGACTATCAAGTATTATGTAAGCGTATTTTTTGGCGATTTTGGACTTCCCCTTGTCAGAAAATCAAATGACAAATCCCCCTTCCGTACTTTTGTAAGAAAGTTGTAACTGACTTTTACTGTAGTAATTTAATTTTAGGATTAAATTCAAAGGAAAGATGTTACATGCTCGAAACTAAAATGAATTTAATTAATTACTACATAATTCATTTCTTGAAATTTTGAGTAGAATATTTTTCAAGTTTTGTGCTCAAAACTTATGACCTTTAAAACTCTTTGAAGAATTTTTTTTCTTCAATATTTCTTTTCCCAAATTCTACTATTATTTCGTATTGCAATTTTTTCCATGTGTTTTGTTACATTATTTATTATTATTTTTTAATTAAATTTTAAAATATGGAGATTTTGAAGTCTCAGCATTACTTGCTTTCCTGCCAAGTCTCCTATTTTTTAACAAAAACGCCTGTATTTTAAGGCTATCTATTCTCAAATTTCTCTGTATTTGTTTAAGAAATTAAAAAAATAAGTAAATTTGGCAGTAAAATATCCACTGATGGCAAAAATACTTCTCTTATTCCTCAACTGATTACATTGCCAGTATGTTGAGTGTTGATAGTTTAAGTAATTATAAATAATGGTTTAGAAATTCTTCTTTAGATTAAGATTTATATACATATATTTTACTTCGCTAAATGTCGGTGCTTTTATTTTCAATTTTGAATTTCTTTTTTTGCCTTACATGTTTATGCATGATGAATCACAACTTTACTCATAGTCTAAAAAATATCGCTAGTAAAATATCTGTTATATTATTTTATCTATGTTGGCATGTATGTACTTGTACCCCTCCTCTCCTTCATCAGCATAAGTAAGTAAATCACAAACTCTCTCCCCCGTATTTCAGTGAGTGCTTACGGAATATTTGAATATCCCCAAACAGTGTCTTTTAATAATTCATTTTTACTAATAATTTATTCATGCTCTTTTTATAGACGAAAAAAGAAGTGTATTCGCTACATTAGTGGATCAGACAACACTGGTGAAAGCGAAGACAATATCGGAAGTGTAGATAGTTTGGGGAGCTTGGAGGTGCCTACTCCAGATTCCAGGTTCGGTGATGATCACAGTGACAGTGACTCTGGTAATGGGGATGTGGACGACGAACTCGAAGTGTCTTCAGAGTTTAGTCTATCCAGTCCCCCAGTTCCTAGGCCTCTCAGGGACAGCGTGCAATCTGTCGGAAGTCCAGCCTCGCAGCTTTTTACTGTGCAACACCTATCAAGGTCTGCAGGGTGTCTGGAAAGTCCAGAGACCCCTCCTTCCACGGACTCCTCCACCACCACGACAGCTCCTTTACATGCTGTTACATAGCATTAACTGTGATGGTTTTTTTTTATTGTGTGCAAATGAATGAATGAATGTTTGTGTGCAGAGCTGGACATGGCAATGCTAACGTGACCTCAGACTCCAGGAAGTTTTTGCGAACCAAATAGTGTTAACGAAAGGTTTTTATACTATACTCTGTTGCAAGTTAAGAAAAAACCATTATCCCTATGGAAAGAGCATCTAAGTGTACGCCAAATGGATGCCAAGCTCTCAGCGTGTACAAATATCAACATCACCAACTCTTTAAAAGACGTTTCACAGCTTTTTTTTTCCTTGCTTTCTTAAATCGTGTGAAATGCGAAGAACAAAACTTATTGAATAATCAATTAGCAAGTAATAAGAATTAGTAAAAAAAGTTATCTAAAAATCGTAACAAATATGCACCTTTCAGTTTGCATGCAAAGAAACTGATGGAGAATAATAAATATTGTTTCTTGTAGATGATTTTCTTCTATAGCGAAACAAAAGTAAAAATTCTTTGTCACATTTGATTTGTTCGAAGCTTGTCAACATAAGACTGGTCATTTTTAGTGCGCCATTCAAATCCAATACTGTTGCAACGTCATGTAGTTGTTTCTTTTTCAGGAACGAATGCTCTCCTTGTTTATCGTAATATGTCGCCATGTCTAGAATTCCAGTAAATACTACAAAACTATAAACTTTTTTAATAATTCGATGATGTATATCGGAAAAGTTAGCACTAATTTAATTTCAGCCTGATCTGTTTAGCTTTTAAAAATTTTATTACGAATGTTCTCCGTATTTATCGAAATATGTTGCAATGTCTAGAATTCCAGTAAGACTACGAAATTATAACCTTTTTTAATAATTCTATGATATATATCATAAAAGATAACACCAATTAAATTTTTATCTGACATGTTTAACTTTTGAAAGCTTTTATATTGTTTTGGAAGTATATCTGTATAATTTGATGACGAAATAAAACGGAACTATATGCAGTTGCGGAGGATTACTTGAATCTATCTATCGCAATGGTCTTTCCTTAACTTGCAACGAAGTATCGAGGCGATTTTTAAAGTGCATTAATATATTTGTTTTAAGTTATTATGTGCAACTTGAATTTTTATTGCAATTGGAACTGTGATTTATAAATCATAAAAATGTGTCCATGCAAGTTGAAAGAAATTGTTTTGCTCCCGCCTTTTCTGCAAATGTGGACATTTGAAAATGGTTGCAAAATGAAAATCTAGATCAATGCAAAATGAAAACTAAGAATTATTTATTCTGCATTTCAAGTGAATATTTTTAGCTGATAAAAAGAAATCAGTTGATAATAAGAGATGGCAATGTTATATTAATTACACTAAAAAACATATAACACAGCAATATTTTATTCATTTAAAGAGAATTAAAACATAAGACTAAATACTTCTAAACTTTTGTTATGAAAACACAAAGCAGAACCAGGGTTGGCAAGGTTTAGGACAGAATGGATTAATCCACGGTTTAAACCCTGGTTTAAACCGTCCTGTCCAAAACCCCTTGGTCAAAAACTGTCTTAAACTGTCCAAAACCCTTTTACTCAAATTATGTCACAATTTTATCTGAACAATATTTAAGAGGTAAAATAAACATAGAACTCATTGATAATTAAATTTACTACAGAATATTTGTTTTTAAAAGTATAATGTTTTGTTAATATTCTTTGACTTTTCAATTTAAACATTAAACAAAGGAAGATTAATCAGAAATCAAGTTCATTTGGTCCTCTCATTCAATAATACATGACTGGAGTTGTACCTTGCCATACAGATTAATCTATTAGGGACTAAGTGTTTGGTTAGTCATAAACAGGTTTATTTATCTATAGTATTATTCAAGAATACTGTTATTTCATTCATGTTCAATTCCTTTAGCATAGTGGTGATACATCACCAGCGTCAGTAACTGAAACTGATGTTATGCCCTTCAAAACTGCTAATACATTTTTCAGTTATTTTGTATTTTCAATTTAAAGTAATATATTTATATTTAAAAACAATTTTTTTAAAAATAGATGTCTTTTTTATCATTCTGTGATGCAAAAATTATAACATTTTTTTAAAAAAATATTGTGAAAAATAAAAGGTTAATTTTTAAACAAATTTAGTATTTTTTAATAAAAAAACATTATTTTTTAATATTGAATTATTGCAATATTAAAAATGCAAAAACATTATTTATCTTAACATTATTTATCAGTATTAAAAGCATAATTTAAATTTAAATGATTAGGTATTCACTTTTGTTGTTCAATGAATTATGGAGCTTCAAAAATTACAAACCTTTTCCTATTATATTATATTATTTTCTTTTGATAAGTTAAAGTAAACTGTATAAAAAAATATCAAATATTTATTGATACCTGTAATTATTATGTGTACAATGGTTACACCTATAGAATTTTTTACCTTTTACCAAAGTTCAAGGTTTTGGACAGTTTTACCCAGTTTAGGACAGTTTTATCCAGTTTAAGACAGTTTTACCCAGTTTAAGACAGTAAAACCCACGTGTACTGTCCAAAACCAGTTTAGGACGTCCAAAACCCCAACCCTGAGCAGAACAATTTAAGAATTCCATAATTTTCACAGCTAGGTCAATAATTTTCAAAATGATTATAATGCAATGTATTCCCTTAATATCTATGGTCAGTAAATTTAATAGAGTAAAATTTGTTTTCTAGATTCATACAACTTTTACTAGAAAGTGAAATCACATCATGCTTGAAGCCAAACTTTACCTTGCATGTCTTTTACTTAATATGTTGTGATACTTAAAATTTTATTCTATTCATTGGGAAGAAGACAATTTGAAAAGAAAAATAATGACTTACTAAAACTATTTAATGTTTTAAGTTCAGTGAAAATTATTGAATTTTGATCAGTTTTGCAATAATTAAGCCAATATTAAAGTTAGATTATGTGTCATTTCAAAATTTTATTTTTGTGTGAACAAAGCCACTCAGTTTAAAAATATTTAGTCTAATTTGAAGTTTAAAAATTACTTTTATGCTTTAAATATTTTGTTGCTTTCTTGGAGTAAAGTTTGCATAATTAAAATTTCCATGTTGCCATCTATCGATCATTTGCTGATTTTCATTAATCAATTTCTGCTTTTAAAAAAAAATTGCATTGAATATATTTTACCTATTACCTAGCGGCAAACCTGAACTTTCAGTCTTTACTTTTTTTTTTAACACTTTTAAAGCCGGGTAGCAAAGTTAATGTTTTTATGTATAATTCTTTTGGTAACTTTAATTTAAAGCTATTTTTCACACCACCACATGCGAAGGATTTTAACGTTCATGTAACGTGCCACTTTGTTCAAATTCTTTTGTGATGAGTCTTTTTAAATATTAGTAAAATAAATCAATATTCTGAAAGTTTTGTTTTAGAACGTTTACCACTTTATAAAATGTTTTTCAAAAAGTATACTGATGGGCAGCCCTGCTCTTCACGCAAAAGATATATTGTATCAGTTGTGTAAACAATTATTTTTTCTTCAGGTACTTTCTCTTTTTTTAAAAAAATTATATTTTTTGATTAAAAAGTGTTTACATATTACTCTTAAGACTTGTGCCTACTAAATGTTACAACACTTCAGTAAAGTTTAACTCTCAGAGTAATTTCTATTTAAGTTAGTTCCTTGTCTAGAGATACTATAATATTTTTTCCTTAGTTATATACCAGGGGTTTATGACTTACATGAGGCCGTGGGCAACAATTAAAAAAACAAATCAAATGGCGGGCCGCAACTTTGTCAAAATTTTATGTAATGTAGGACCCTTTTATGTTTGAATTAACATTAAATATTACTGTCAGATTTTTACCAAGTTGTACAAAACAAAAGTATAGAATTACAAATTAAAATTAGACGTAAATTTTTAAAAATATTTAACTGCTATTAATAATATTTTAAAAACTAATAAATAAATAATAAAAATTCGCGCTGCAATAACTTTAATGTGCACCTATGTATTAAGCGAAAATGTGCAACAGATATCTAATTGTTAAGATATAAAACTTTAAAAAGGTTGGTACAGTACAGAACCATTTATCCGGTATCCAGATAACCGGGAAAAATTTTGATAGGTTTTCCCGCCATTTTAAACTGGAACAATTATGAAAAAAAAGCGGAAATTGAACTCATCCTTGAAGTTGAGTAAAGGAAAATGTAAGGATGGGGAGAATTTTTCCCCCGTTTACCCAGAGAAACGCCATTTTTTCCATGACCTTGAAGGCAGGGAAGGGAGGAATGTTTTGTTTTCTCCTTTAGGCCGTCAATCAAGCTCAAGAGTGTCGCATGCTGATTTCGTTTTCTGTTTGATTTACGAGGGGGTGGGGAAAGTGCGTTGCATGCATATCAGTGAACAGAAGATGAAAGAGAAAAATATATTTATCTATTTGACATCGATTAATAAAAATAAAATCTTTTTCTTCTGAATAAATTTTCATTCTTTGGAAGTGCGGTATCATTTGCAAGTTTTTATTGATGTGGAATCACATCTGCTGTAATTAAATATCGTGATTTTATCAACAAAAAAAAAAAAAAAAATAGAAGAATTGTTTATTAATTTAAACATAGGATTATTTTATGAAGCAGATTGCAGTTTTGTTTTTCTGATTCCACTACGTTTGATATTTTTTTCTTTTCACGATAAATTTCGCACTTAATAAATTGATTCTTTTTATTCATAAATTTTATCATTAGGTTTTTTTTAAAAATTCTGTTGATCTTGCCTTGTTCCGGGTTTTAATATTTATGCTAGTGCCTTTTTTAACTATCGATTTGGTTCGATAATTTTCAAGTGTTTTTATTTAGTTAATTAGTTTTCCTTTAATTTTATCGTTTCCCCCGTATAATTAGGTATGAAATGTTATTTAACCATTGGTTTCGTTTATATTAGTTAATTTAGGAATTGTAATTATTTTTAAAAAATAAATACGAGAATTTTGTAGTTTTTAAACTTGTTTATTCTTTTCTAAACTTGTAAATTTTTTTATTCTTTTAAATGTTATTTTTCTACCATTATTTTTTTTTAAGTTAGGAGTACCTTTCTTTTTTCTCTTACTTTATGCATTACACTTTTTCCTTGTAATTCGCGTTCGATAAAACATCGGTTAACGACACTTTTTGGTCAATCCAGAAAACCGGGAAATTCAGACATCCGGTATAGCGATGGTCCCGAGCATCCTGGATAATTGGTTCTCTACTGTATTAAAACTTACATAGTAGCATACAATAGATGTTATTAAAATTTACAAATGTGTATGTAAATATTTTTGTCCTAAATGAGTGGTTTCAAAAAGTTAAATTGGAGAATTTCTTCGAGAAAACTTCTGATACGCGCATGTTAAATTATATTCACAGAAAACAAAAACAAAAAAAAATGAAATGAAAAGAGTAACATACACAATCATTTTTGTATTTGAATAAATATTTTCTTAGATGCAAAACCTGAGAAATTTTTTTTTTTTTGCACCGTTGGTATGTTAAATTTCACAGAAATGAAGAAATTAGGTTTTTATTATCGAGAAAAGTATTTTAAACCCATATAGATTTTTTACGAAAATTGTCCGCAAAAAATGACAACTAATATATTTCAGTTCGCGGGCCACAAAAAAAGGTCTCGCGGGCCGCCAGTTGGAAGCCCCTGTTATATACCATAATATTTGTACAAGATTCAGTCATGTAATATTTCAACTAGATACTCCATATTTTTTTAATGTATGCCCATTTCATTTTTCTGTTAACTAAAGAAATATTCCATACGTTTTTTCATAAATTAAATTGATTGTTGTATTTAGGTTTACTAAATGCCTTAAAATATTTTTAAAAATGACTTTAATTATTTATTTTTTTAATTATGTGCAAAGTTGTCTTTTAATTTCCAATAATTTTATATGTGCTTGTTTTAAATGCTCTCTGTGCTATTGAGAGAATTTTTTACTTTTATTGTTTTAATTGTATTTTTTTTACAAAAAAATTCTATCAGTATGTGTGATCAAATCGAAATTAATCAGAATACAATTTTTAATGACTTTAAGCTACAGTTTTGAATGATAACTTAGCAATGGAGATTATGTTTGTCTTGCAAATGCAGATATTTTGCTAGATATTCAAAATTCTTATACAATTAATCATTGTCTAGTAAGTTGTGTATGCATTAATGTTTCTTTAGTTTTAAATTTTTGACAAAGATGTAAATTATATGACAAAAACTTGGTTTAGATGTAAATAACTCATCTGAAAGTATTTTATATATATATATATATATATATATATATATATATATATATATATATATATATATATATATATATTTATATATATATATATATATATATATATATATATTTATATATATATATATATATATATATATATATATATATATATATATATATATATATATATATATATATATATATATATATATATATATATATATATATATATAATATGTATTATATATAAAATATATTATATATAAAATACTTTACTTAACTTATTCACTCTCTTTTAGAAAAAAAGAACAATTAAGTTCTCTTTCAAAAGAACATTTTTGAGCACCAGCCCTTTATTATCTATAACCAAACATAGTTTGTCCGCAGCACTCTCTGTTCAATTTTACATGTAGACGAAGCTTGCGTAATGGTTGAACTTAGTGCGACTGATCACTTCAATCATAACACTGTGTTTAGTAAGATATCTAAAGTCCATAAATTTCCAATCCCCGATGGTTTCTGAATAGTTAAATGCAAATTTTTATTGAGCGGAAAGAACAAATTTCCTAATCAGACAGTTTTTTTTAAAATTTTACAACCAGAATAAGGATTCTAGAGAACATTTATTTAAGAACTTTATTTAGCTTGCATTTTTTTTTTTTTAACTCCGTGAAGAAATTTTAAAAAATTTTGAAAATAAAAACTTTTGAAAAATTTCGATAGAAACAGAATGTGTGTAGAGTTTGTTAAGACTGAAGGTTTAAATCAGTACAGTTTAAAAAATTATTTTTTGTTAAAAACAATTTAAAAAGTAGGAAAAACTATGGCTTTATGAGGATTTGAATTCAGCTCACAATTCCTCTATTGTAGGTAAAAACTGGGTTGCCACTCAGCAGGGAAAGCCTGAAAAATACAGGAAATTTAAAAATCAACTAAAATAATAAGGAAAATGCAGGGGATTTTGAGTTTTTCTTTAGAAACTAGGAAAATACTTGGAATATTGTTTCTTATTTAAAAAATTATAACCACTCAAAGTGCTATCTATGGGATATTTAAGGATGCTATTTCAGCTATATTAAACTATTTCATTTACTATAGCATTATTTGAATTATAAATAATAGTTTAAAAAAAATCTTCTTTAAATTAAGATTTATTTGCATATTTTTTACTTCGTTAAATTTAAGTGCTGATATTTCAAATTTCTTTTTTTGACTTACATGATTATGCATGATGTATCAAAACTTTACTCCTAGCTTAAAAATGTCTCTAGAAAAATTTGTGTTATATTATTTCTCCAATGTTAGCAGTTATGTATAGTTAGCCCAATATAGTTCATACAACAGCACAGTGATTGTGTTTTTCTTCTTAATATATTTTATAGGGAAAAACACAGGGAATTTTTTTCCAGATTTGAGTGGCAACCCTAAAAAAAGAGAAAAAAATAATAATACGGTATTCATCATTAAGGCCATTCTGTGATTAATTTAACAGCCAATTAAAGGATCTTTTACAAGCTCTTAACATGTCATTTCTTACTTCAAGGAGTCTGTGGAAAACATATTGCTGTGGGAAAAAAAAATCATTTTTTCACAGTTGGCATTATTGGTACCAGTTCTGATGATGTACAAAGTAAACTAAACAGGAAATGTGCAAGATATTTTTACCTTCTCTTTAGAGTGTACATAAATTCATTATGTTTTTAGTGTGTTCATTTGCATTTGTACAAAGAGCTTCGTATATTTTAATTGTTAGCTCAATGCAAAGCATTTCATTCATTTTTTTTTCTTCTTAATTAAACAGTATCATTTGTCACTATCTAAAAGAGTTGTTATAACAAATTTTAAAATTTCTTTGGTTTGTAATGTTTAGTAAGTTTTAATAGAATGTACGGTTTTGATGACTCAAAGCAGGATTAGAAGCTTAAAAAAGAAAGTCAGCCTTTTTTTTTATTTATTTTACACAAAAAGATAACATATTGGGCAAAAATTAAAACAAAAGAAAGAGCAAATTAGTCAAAAATATAAGCAAATAGCAATTTATGTAGATAAATTTAATTTTCCGAATATTTTGTATTTGAGAACTTTAAACGTATTTCAATTTTCATATGAATTATATATATGTTTAATGATTGCTGCTAACAATTTTTAAAAAAAAGATAACTTATAAAACTTAAGAGAGAACTTCTTTTTGAGGCTATGTTGTCCACAAAATTTTCTAAAGTATTTCAGGAGGAATTTAATTAGGAATAAATATTTAGGAATGCTTAATTTTCTGCAGACTGTAATTCAAACTAACAATTAATATATATATATATATATATATATATATATATATATATATATATATATATATATATATATATATATATATATATATATATATATATATATATATATATATATATATATATATTTTGCTAGTTGTTCACTAGATATTTAAAAAAAGTAAAATTGTCTAATCAATGAAGTTAAATTAAAATGCATTTAAAATGAATAAAAGTTAACTGCTATTTTATTTAAATATGAGTGTATTTAATGTAAAACTTTCGTAATTAACCCACTGGCGTTTTAGTAAATGGGCAAAATTGGGAGAATGTTTTTCCCCTATACTCAGATTCTCTATCTCATAATATGAAAAAACTGGTTTTGTCATACGGAGAAGACTGCAGGTTAGATTACAACTTTTTACAAGTAGAATCGTCAGTGGGTTAAACTCCAATTTTTTTTTAAAGTTTGAAATTACTAATTTGAAATTAATTAAAAAATATTTAATTTTCGTAATTTTTTTTTTTAATAAATGTGTTTAGGTCATACCTGCTAACAACTTTCCAAAATAAATTTAATATCTTTTACTATTAAGTCTTTTTAATGTTATTATTTTGTGAAATGCTCTTTTGTGTTGGTTACTATGTATTTAATATTTTTTTGAAACTAATTTTAGTTATTTTGATAATACAATATGAAGGGAGAAAAAAAAACATTTCATTTGTAGACTTTCGTGTTTCTAATCTTTTATTTGGACAAGCATTTATTTTGACTACATTATTTGCTGTTCATTTTTATACTTTTTTTTCCCCTTTTGAAGTTAGTTTATATAATAAAATTCCATTCTAATGAAATTCATTATAATAAAGAAATAAAGTTTATATTTAATGTAAATGTTTATTAATGGTAAGGAAATGAATTTTGTGTATTTATAGATCATTGAATTGTGTAAAAAGTAATAGGTTTAAATGCCTATAATGTTATCACTATCATATTAGTTTTAAATTACTATCATGTTATTCTTTTACTAAATGCATTATAAATTCAAATTGTTCTATGAAATTTTTTTTAGATATTTAAAATAACTTTTTTATAAATTAGTGATGTTGATATGGAAATTGTATGAAATATTGTGTTTTTTTAAAAAAAACCGAAATAACTGTTTTTTTCCTCCCAAAATTCAATAATCAGATATTAGAAACTACTGCAAAAATATTTGAGCATTTATTAATGTTTTAGCAGCAATTGTGTTAATACTATACATTTAAACAAAAAAGTTCAGAATCAGTCTTTATTCCTGAAAATTATCATATAGTTTGTCTAAAGTAAGAACTCCCCCCACCACAAAGTCTGAGGCCGCCTGCTGCTAAGGAAGCAAGTGCTTCTCTCCATTCTTCACTTCACACGATACGCCGAAGGAAAAGATTTCCTTATATTCGTTGATTGGAGCCAAAACCTGTCCTAAACAATGACCTACTTGAAGTAGTTATACCTCACTACCATAATCACCACCACTGATCCAGACAAATGGCTTGGGGAGTTCGTACTTTAGACAAACTGTAGATCTTTTTCCGTGTTTTTCTACTCCGAAGACTACTAAATTTTTGAAAATTATTGAAGAAAAGCAAAACATATTTTATATTTATTTATTTTTATTCTTTAAGTTGCATTTATGTTGAAATTTCTTTCTTACATTTTACAATTTTTTTCTCTCACTTTTCCCCCCCCCCCCAAATAAAATGTAATAATAAGAACTTGATTTAAAATCCTGATTTTATAGTTTTTCTTTCATAAGACTAGAATTTGTAAAGAATAAAATAAAATATATTTTTTTAAAAATTTCTTTCAATTCATTTTAAAATGATTTTTTTTTGTCCTGCTTAATAAATTTTTTTTTTATTAATTTATTATAAAAATTATTGATTTATTATTTGCTCCCAACTAATGTAGCCACCCTCAGATATGAATAATGTTTTATGGTAATTATTAAAAATTTGTTTTCATAATTTGAACAAAATTAATAGATTTTTTAAAGTGTTTTTTTTAGTTTAATGAGCCATTTGCGTACAGGTAGGAATGTTTGAAACAGTCATTGAAATTATAAGTATTGTTATAAATCTAAATGCTTAACTCTTGGTCATTTATCCATAACCTGCTGCTGAATGTTTGTTGTACATTATATTGTGTAGCTTTGAGGAGAACTCTTGCAGACTTAAAGTCTAGGGCTGTCTGCTGCTATGGCAAAAAGCGAGAACGCATTTCTAATGGGGATGGAATGAAGGTGTAGACTGGTATACTTATGCTGATCTATACAAAGATCAAGACAAAACTATTCTCTCCACACCCCTTGTCGAAGTGACTTTTCCTCGTAACCATGGTACCATGCAAGACTGATGTCTGGAGGAGTTCTCTTGGAAGCCGCACTATATTTTTATCCGACATGTTAAAATATTTGTTTTCAATATTGTTTTGAATGTTGTGACAATCATCATGATTAGATGCAGCAGTGATGTGTCTTCAGAGCATTGAATGATGGCCTTAGCTTTGGGGGTAAGCACTGTTTGTTTATGAAATCTGGCCTTAATATGTGAGACCATTTACATCATAACATTTTAAGAACCCAGATGTATTTCCTATTCTCAACACCTCTGCTGCTGTTGCTGCAGCATGAATAATAAAAAAAGTATATATATATATTTATCTGGTTGTCTTTTTTTCTGTCCCATACTGGACTGATAGTTAAGACACTGTACTCTGCGAAACATCGAAGTCGAGCATCACTGACTGTGATCAGTAAGCGGGTGGGGGACTACTTTGATCAGCCTGTTTAGGGACCGGTATCGGTGCTCGTTAAACTGTTCTACTGTAAAGGTGCTCAACTTCGTGTGCAGGTTGTTGGGCTACAAAGGCAGGGAAGCCATCCTCTCTGCAGAGGATCAAAAAAGTGATGGCGTGTCTTCAGGTCATCCTCAGAGATGTATCCTAGACCGTCACTAATAGCCCATTGTGCAGCTGTTGTGCAACATTAATAAAGTACCTATTTTGTCTTTTTTTGTACTTTTTAAAAAAATATTGCATTAGCGTGCAGTAGATTTGAAAAATCAATGGGGTAAAAAAAGGATGAGGCTAAAATGTAGGGCTAGCTGCACTCTGCTTCAGAAACCAGTTATTTTTATCCTTCTCAAACTAAAATTAATAACAAAGTTGGTTGCATGGACTTCTCGTTTTGTGCCATACTTGTTATATTGAGCTTCTATTGTATTTATACATTAACTAAGAAATTAATTTCATAATAAGAAACAGAAAAAAGAAATTACATAAGAAATTAATTTCATAAAAAAGGACACTTATGGATGTAGAAAAATATTCTTGTTTCTGCGTTAGTATGGAATGTGTACGTTAAAATTGTGCTTAAGTGGACAAACTTTCTTTGAAGTGCTTAGAAAAGGTATATAAATATTTAAAAAAAAAATCTGTAGCTAAAATACAGTAATATGCTGCAGAACTTTTTTGAGGAACCAGGTTTTATGTTTGTCTGTTTACCCTTTAAAAAATAATAGTCAATTCACAAAAACCTGTGCCAATCTTAGAGGAGATATTAGGGTAGAGAGAGCCAGTCTATTGTTTGGGCTCGGAAAACTTGTTCAAAGATGGGGGTTACCTTTTTGGCGAAAAATTCATAGCTGGCGGTCGCATCGTACAGGAATATTTTTAAGAGTACCTAAGGACTTTTCTCTTTTTTTTAATTTTATTTTGCATGCTTTCCCAATTTTATTCGTGATTGTAAGAAATAAGTTTTCTAATAAAAATACATCATAATATGTGCGCTACATTTAATTATTTGCTTTTAATTGCTTAATCATAAAAAGCTAATAATATATTAGTTAAGCATGATTTTACCAAACAATGAAATAAAAATAATGATTTTTTGAATCGAAGATACATTTGAAAGTATGTAAAATATAAAGAAATAATTGCAAATGATTGTATGTATTAATTATTTTTGTCAAAAGCTCATAAGAGATAAGAATCTTTGTCCATCAAATGAATCCGCAGTAAAATGCTTAGAGCATAACACACTATTATTGGATGCTGTGAATTCTTCTCTGTGGACATTTACTTCCCATACTTTTCGTTTTATCTCATCTTCAGGAAATCTACGTCAGTTAGCTATTAATACTAAGTGGTTTTAAAATTATTATTATACAAATAAAATAATAAAGAAACATGCTGAAAAATACGAAAAATGTTTTTTAAAATTAAATTAAAGTTAAAACTATTAACTGAAATGATTTGAAAAAATCTCATAATACACTACACATTTAGTATCTGATTTTTAAGATGCAGAATATGTGTGAATAAAAAATTAGCAATGTTATATTTGAGTTAAATAATTATGTAAATTGTTACTAAAAAACTAAGTAATTTAAAAGAAAATGTGTGTCTTCTATTAGTACAACGAAGAATTATTAATTCAGGTTCAGATCGATGGGTTAGCTTGCCCATGAAGTAAAGGCGGGCGATACGCAGTGCTAACCACATTATCACTCTTATGACTGTTGATCATTAAATTGTACTAACTTAACCTTCATGACTTTCAGGCACTAAACGGGCTATTGTGGGAATACTTTGCTTTAATAATTGTTAATACTTTACTTATCTTTTATTTTTTCTTAATTTTTATTATAAAAATATTTAGTTAAATTTTTAAAACATATCTCCCTAACATTTATACATACTTTACAATGAAAGCCTTTTATAATTAATTTTAATCGATGCATAATTTTTCTTATTTAGATTACGTATAATAATTTAAAAAAAATTTAACAGGGCAACTGAAATGGCAATTTTTAATTTTTTTTATTAATATATATATATATGTATATATATACATATACGCACGCGCACTGGTATGCAATTCATCTTTTACAAAACTTTTTTATGCTTTTAGTGTTATTCATAATTTTTCTGATAAAAACAAAATATTTTGTTTTATTTTTAAAATGAATATTAATATTTTTACATTCTGCACAATTTGGAATTCTAGTTTGCCTGCCATGCGATAATAATTTATTTCAACCAATGCATACAATTAAAATTTTAGTGAGTTAACATGACATAATAAAATAATATAAATTGAACTAACAAATTTTGGTTTTGTTATTTGTCACTTTATTTTATTTAAAAAAAAGTATTACGAAACTCCATATAAGAACATACTATCTACCTGTTGTTTGAAATATTGATAGTTTTCGACTTAATTAACATTTTATATTAAAAAAATTAATTAATGTTCAAAAAAAGAATTATTCACTTCTTATTTCTAGAAATCAAAATAAAATACATATAATAATAATAATAATAAATAGCTACTCGTTTGACAATCCTATAGCAATTATTTAATAATAGGGCCTATTATTAATAATATAACCTATAATAACCTAGTTAATATTTTCCTGAACAATAAATGTACAGTAATAAATATAAAACTTCCTACATAAATATGAATATCCAAACAATTTTTCCTATATAATAAAAAAAGTATTCTTGGACTTATAAATTTTATTTAAAAACGTAATTTTTAAAAGATAATTTTATTTTCGATCCAAAAAATTATTTTTTACATGAAATGTACTTTCATATCTTTTTAAGTCTGTACAACTAAAATATATAATTAAATTCACTTGAAATTATAAAAAAAAAAAATTATTTTAACGCATCATTAAAAGTTAGAGCGAAAATAAAATGCGATTTGTTTGTAAGCATTGGCGTGAAAAAAATGCGCCAAATTCGATGAGCGTGCTCATCAAAAAAAGAGTAAAAATGTCAGAATATTTATATCAATATGAAATTTAATTGTAATGAAAATGCCTATAAATGTTAACTTCTTTATAATCTATTAATTTAAATAAAATATAAAAAAATAATAGCTATTCTGCTAGTTAAAAACCAATTAAATTCATTTCATAACCTGACGTGCCAACATAAAAATTGCAAATAAATGTTTGTAAGTGAATATAAAAAAATAAAAATCTTATTTGTGAAATGTCCTCCTTTAATGAATTTTTCGTCACACCCGTATGCACAGCAGTATACTACCATTTTTTTAAAATTTTATAGTTCAAAACGCTGCTTATCAACCCACCTCCATAGTAAAAGACTGGGTATAGGGTTTACTGGAGGAAAAGTTGTCCAGGAATCACGTGACGATGTTCTTTGCAACGAGGGATGGGGGACTGGTTCTCTCTACCTAAATTACTCCTCTAAGGTGCCAATGCATTCTTAGTGTCAGTATTCTATATTTTAGCTTCTTCACATTTCTTCTTTTACTTTGGCTGCATTTAATGATTATATTTCAATGACTTATAGTATACAATTCAATTTCAAGATGTTCCCCACAGTGGACTAGTTGTAAGATATCGCTCCCCATAAATCATCGATGCCCCAGCACCACAGGCAGCGGTCAGTGAGCGGGTGGGGAACCACTTTGCTAAGCATGAGAAGACACCAAAGGTGTGCTGCTCTCTTTAAAATTGTTCTACCTTGAAGTGCTCGACTTCGCGCCTTTCGTCGAAGTACAAAAGCAATCTCTTCTGCTGAGGATCAAAATTGTGTCCTCGGGAACATTGCGAAGCTCTAGCGTTTTTTAAAGGTGCTGTTTTCATTGGGTGTTTTTAAAAAGTGCTTAATTTTCCTTTTTCGAAAATGAGATTTTTTCTTTGCCATGTTGATTTTCGCCACGTATTATGCGAAAATATGCTTTTTCACATTGAATCTATTTCGTTGTCCCGGTCGGTGCATAGTGTATGAAAGTGCCAATCATTTTTCATGTTTGATGAAATACTTGCGGCAACACTTGTGCGTCTACTGAGGTGGGTTCGGCGAGATTCTTGCACTTTGATGTGCAACTCGGTTGCATTTTGCTAGATATTCTCAATTTCAGGATTCATTTTTCGAACAGAAAAATCTTTCGATCTTTTTATGGTGGCTTACTTAGATGAATGGTCCAACTTGAACAGTTGACTTGCTACTTGTGCTGTTGCTACACAGTTTCGATCACGCACAACGTATTCACTTGTCTGCTAATGGCTACACAGGAATGACCACGTCCTTGAACTTAATACAGCTCACCCTGCTTCTCACAAAACAGCAATGAATCAACTGTTGGTATCAATTCATCGAATTCTATCACAGCTATAATTCTAGTGGGGGAGTTTTGTAGTGTGTCTACCACTACAAAAATACAATTCCAATTCACTAGAATATAAGAAATGTTATCTCAATTCTATGTAGGGGTACCTTTTCATAGAGGAAGGTTGGCATCGTCGATAGCTACCATCCCCATAAGTCCTTATCCTTCATATTAGTACCTGAGTTTGCCGCAGACAGCAGACGATAAACTGATTTCGACTGATTTTTATAGTCCTTTATATACATGGAGCAAGCAGTTGATGCCGAATCATGCGTAATCGTTTTCTAATTCTAATCATTTGCGTGTACCTCACTTTACATTTCATGGTAAATCTGGTTTAATTTGCACTTCTCTTTTTTGGTGTTTCACAAACATGAGTGTATATATAGATATTAAGAGCACTTGTTAAACATGGTGCGTAGCGTTTTTAAAAAGTGCTTAAGAGACCTTTTTTTGATTCTCGTTTTTTAAAAGCCCTTAAAGGTGCTTAATTTTTCCTTTTCGAAAATGAGATTTTCTCCTTCACCGTGTCGATTTTTGCTGCGTATTATGCAAAAGCGTGGTTTTCACTTCACACCGTTTCCACAAATCATTCAACCACACTCAATTTCGGCTTACCGTCGGCCCGCATGATAGCACCCCAATCATGTTACATGTTTGATGAAATACTTGGGAGTCCGCATGTGCGTCTACTGAGCTGTGTTCGGCGAGATTCTTGCACTCTCATCTGCAACTATGCTGCATTTTGCAAGCTATTCTCCATTTCAGACTTCATTTTCCACCCTCTGAAATTTAACCAAAAAATCTCGATCTTTTTATCGTGGCTAATACAATGAGGAAAAGAATTCTTTGTTAGAAACTAGTTATTTTCTCATGATCATGTAAAGTCTTTTGGAGACTATTTTACATTTTGTTAATGTATATTGGCAATCGAAATGGGCTGCAGGTGGTGTAGAGCAGAACTCTCTGCCTATTCGCGATCGCAACACTCGAATACGCCATCTGGGGAGAGACCGGTTTCATACCTTTAGCCCTTCTCCCTTTCCTCTCCTCCTCTTTTCAGTTGTATAGGAATGTACTACGATATTTTCCTTTTTCTTAATATTTTTCCTTTTTATTTAATAAGAATATTTTTTAAAATTTCCATAATACTTTTCTTTAGAACTATGTTTAATGTAGTTTTCAGTTCCATATAGTTTTTCAAGTTAAAAGATTTCAATCTATATGAAAATCAAGAGAGAAACTAACGTACTTCCTTCCTCTATGACTTTCCACACGCTAATGGGGAAAGCATGTGAAGTGTTGCCATAGGAAAAGAGTTCTGCTCTACGCCACCTGCAGCCCATTTCGATCGCCAATGGCAACATTTCGCATGCTTTCCCCATTAGCGTGTGGAGAATCATAGAGGAAGGAAGAATGTTAATTTCTTTCTTGATTTTCATAAAGATTAAAATCTTGTTGGAAAACCATATGGAACTGAAAACTACATTAAACATAGTTCTAATGAAAAGCATCACAGAAATTTTAAAAAAAATATTTTTATTAAATAAAAAGGAAAAATATTAAGAAAAGGGAAAATATTGTAGTACATTCCTATTATATAACTGAAAAGAGGTGGGGCAAAGGCGTGAAACCGGTCTCTCCACAGATGGCGTATTGGATCGTTGCGATCGCCAATATCGCTTAAAAATATTTTTTGAGTGCTTAAAAAGTACTTTAAAGGTGCTTATTTTTTGTTGAGAGATTTAGCTACATACCTTGTTAAAGAACACCATTTAAATCTAAAAATACGAGGGCTTAGAAAATTGGCATTAAGGGTTAATAAGTCTTGTTTAATAGTGCAAATTTGTGGATAACCCTTATCGTTTAGAGCTTTCTTTTGAAAAGTACGAAAACTACTTAGAAAATTGCTTGAAATTTTTAAGATGTTCTAACAAAGTGATAGAAAAACTTTTTTAAATTTTTTTACACGCAGTTTAAAAGAACTGGTTTAAATACTCATATCTTGCGCAGTTTTTAACGAAAGCTTTTAAAATTATAAATCAACAATTTTGTAATTAATCTTTAATTTTTCCAAAAATTCCCATGAATATTTATAAGAAAAAAACGTAAGGCGAAAAAAAAAAATTTTTTTTTTTAATAAAAATGTCCATACATTTTAACTTTTAGTTTACGAAACTTAATGCAGTTATGAAAAATAACAAATAAAGTAATCGGTATGAGTTACAAATGTTTTGCTTGATTTTCTGGCATAGGGTGTTTAAAAATACTTGTTTTCTTTTTTAATTTATTGTACTAATAATACTTCTAAACATCTGGAAGCCTTAATTCTTATTGCTAAGTATGAAAAATCGTATGAACTAAACAAGTTACAAAATTATCCTTTAAGTATTTCTTGTGAAATTAAAAAAAAAAAAAATTGAAAATGTCTCATCTATTATGGTTGGGTAGTGTGTATATATATATAAATCGTTGTACTTTTATTACATGTTTTACACATTTTTGCATTGTTGTATATCTTTATATTTTTGTAAGTCATATGGTTATTATACCGACAAAATACTACAGTCGAACCCCGCTATAGTGAACCTGGGATATAGTGAACACTCGGATGTAGTGAACTTTTTTAGCGGTCCCGTCCGTATTCCTATTTAAATAATGTTATTTTTAACGCTTATAGTGAACAGCTTAGAACTCGGAAACTCGGTTATAGTGGACTCAAATTTCATTTCTTTAAATATCTTTTTCAGTCCTCCATCTTTAAACTTGTAGGTGTTAGGACTGAAAATGAATGCATTCCTATAAAATGTGTCATATTACTCTCCTTTATGCTTATCACTTTTAACTATACTGTAATAAATGTCAAACAGATCATTTATCTTATACTCCCCCCTCCCTGACAAGCCTCACTTTCTCTCTTTTCCCCAAGCTTGCTCTACAACTAGTTAACTTGGCCACCTGCTGAATTTTTGGAATTTTCTTATCTGTTCAAACCATATTCTTTACAAATCACCCCTTGACAATCAAAAAGGGGAACAATTTAAATCATTCTACAGCTGCTCTCTTCATATTCTTACATTATCTATTTGAGACAAGATTTTTATTTCAAAAGCAGTGAAAATGGCAAATTCTCTAAAGAGAAAAGCGTTTTCGATAGACGACAAAGTTAAAATTGTAAAGCGTATTGATGATGGAACCAATCAATCGACATTCTGTAAGGAATTTTCCTTGTCAAAATCTACAGTTTCAAACATTTAGAAAAATCGAAGTGCAATTCTTGCGGCATACGACAAAAACATGGTTTCATCGAAAAAACTGCGTGGAGCTGAAAGAGAAAACGTAGAAGATGCTTTGTTAAGATGGTTCGAAATCTTGTTCAAAATGTAAAAATCTTACATTCTTTGCACATTGTAGATAAGAAAATTGATGAACTCAATTTAAAATCAAATTGTGTTCAATCAAAAATCACAAATTTTTTTCATAAAAAGTGAAAATAAAACTAATATTTAGCGACGTAATTACTTTTTCCATCAATTTTTGCTTTATTATCTGTTAATTAGTTAATAATTTTTTAAATAACTTATGCAAAATTGCAAAGCCAATTTTCAATCATTCAACTGTCTTATGCAAAAAATATTTTTCAAAAAATTTGGATATAGTGAACCATCGGTTATAGTGGACACATCCGCAGACGGTTCACTATAGCGGGGTTCAACTGTATATAATTGTTAACAATTTATACCGAATTTAAGAACTTTACATGATTTATTCATTTAAATAGAAAAAAAAAATTTTTCAGATTTTTTCTTATGGAGTTCGTTAGTTTTGATGAATTTTTGTTTTCAATTTGTATTTTTTTGCGCTTTTTTAGAAAATGTTTGATAAAAAATCATTTATGATCTTTACATCAAAGCCAATAATTAAATTAAAGAATAATATAACAAATAATTATAAATGAGGAATACTTCGTCATTGTGTGCCAATTTCTATATTGAAATTCATTTGAAGTAATAGTGTTTCGAAATAATTTGTTACACATGTCTTTTGTCGTTTTAATGAGGTTATTAAAGTGTTTGGAAAGTTTAATCACATCTCCAAAATGCAGTTATCTAAAGACATAAAATTTGAGTCGTAAACTTTAATGATTAACTAATGATATAAAAGTGAATTTTCCTTTTGTGTTATTCCCACATTAGTTTCTTCCACAAAAGCTAAGACTTTCTCTGCTATCAGGATGATGATTTTTCTGGTCTCGAGTGCGCTTTTGGTCACACTTTGTGCGGCTCAGAACAATATATTTTCCCAGGCTACTGCTGGTGGCTCAGCATTTGCAGCTGGCGGCCCATTTATCCAACTACCACGAGTACCATCCTCTGGAGTTTCTGTTAGTTCGTCGGCTGGACCGTCTGGAGCTAGTGCATCCGCTCAAGTCAACACGCCTGCACCATACCCTGCTTGCCTAGCATCCAATCCTGCTGACGCCGTCAGAAGTTCATCTCCATTTGCATATGCCCTGCTTGAAGGCTCTTTCACAAATCCATCTTTGAGAGGATTCTACAACACTTCATTTGACACGTCTTTAATCTACGGCGCCATCTACGATGAAGTTAAAGAAAATTTGTCTAAGGATAGAAGTCGCAGGCTAGCAGGAGCTCTTTCCTTCATTTTCCAAGCAGGACTTCCTAGAATCACACCCATACAAAATGCTGTCTCCATCACAAATGCAATCAGTGAAATTCAAGGGGAAGAAGCTATTGTCATAACCGATGACAAGGAAGAATACATCGAGCCATACTTGACAAACGTCAGTAAAGGAGTATCGGCAGCAGATGGAAGTTCACAATCTCAAGCCCGTGCTGTAATTAGTGGTCTGTTCGGATATTTGGACTACATCAATGCTCTCACTTACTCCAAGCTACTGGAATTTATATCCATCTTAGCCGGTGAACATCGCTTGGCTGTATATTCCACTTGCAAACCATCAAGTTTTGAAGCTATACCTAAACCTTAATCGAATGAAATAGTTATTAATTGATAAAACTTTTTTTAAAATAATTGATAATTTCAAAATTATTTTCCTTCTTTCCAAATTTTGTCTTCAAGATATTTTCTTGAATTGTATTTCATCTAAATTTTAGATTAGTTTATTACAAAGGGAAAAAAAAGTTAAATTAAAAATTTATTCAAAAAAGTTAAATTAAAAATAGAGAGATCCTTTTAGAGTTTAATAATTTTTTGAATCAAATTCTGATGTTCCTAAAATTTGTTACTACATGTTATGATTCAAGATTTTTGAAAGATTGAAAAAAAAAGGAACATTAGAAATTTCATTGTGAAAATGTATTTCTAATTGTTTAAAAGAATAATAAAATAAAATTTCTTCGAAGGTCTGTTATTTTCTTCTTTCTTTCAATTGCAAGCATAAAATGATTATATACTAAATAATATGAGTTTTTACGATAATCGGTTATAAGTGTTCAAGTCAGTAAAACTGATTTTTTGACTAAAGTTTTGTCTTAAACAGCAGAATTAATAAAGAAATTCATGGAATACACGGATTTTCATAACCTAAATGTCACTGTAATTCTGAATATGGTTGTGACGAATATAAATGAATGTTACTCGGTAAAATAGGCCGAGTTCGGTTACCCGGCACTGGCTCTTGAAAGTAAAAAAAACCTGGTTCCCGGTACAGGGTAGTAAAACTCTTTTGCCGAGTGCGGGTTAAAACGGGATAATGAAAATCTTGTCGGGTCGGCCAGGTAATTGCAGTGTACCCGGTACACCTCTATTGCAGATCGCTGTGCTTATTGCAACTCCTTCTTAAAAACATGTAATAAAAGTTTGCACATTCCCAACATCTTTAACTTAATATTTTTCATATTTAACCATTTTTTTTTTGTTAGATTTTTGATTATCCACATGTGTCATACCAATTTCTATCACTACTTTGAAAAGTGAATATGACCAATGGCAAATTTTATTACCACTTACCTCTGCTCTAGGAAATGTGGTCTAGTATCTACTACGCACGATTAAATCTTTCCAAACACTTATAATTTAAGGTGTATGGGCAATTCGCGATCGCAACGAACTATAGGGGGCGTTGTTGTATGAGACGCATACCTGCGATTTCTATATGAACCGTCATTCAGTTACTCTGGAGACGTCTTTAATGTTGCGTGTAGCATTGCAACGTTCCTTCTTTAATGTGGCTTATTAAATTTAAAAAAGAAAAATGTTAGATATCCTTTCTTATACAACCGAAAACAAGATGGTATCTCTTTTTTTTTTTTTAAGGAAAGAACATCCAAAACACATCTGAAAAATATTTGTAAATAAACAGAAAAAAATATGTATCTTCTTATTAGAGTTAAAACCTAATACCTGAGAAATAGTTTTACTAAATTTAATGATATAACCTGAAAGGCCTATTTAAACTTTACATTCCATAGTTTTAAGAATCATATTACTTCAAACATTAAAATAAGCAAAAAGTATACATAAGCTTCGTAATTTTATGTAATTTAATTTTGTAAATAAAGTTTTTTGACAAGTAATTTTATCAAAAAAATTTTAAGTTTTAATAAAAATCATTATTTAGAAACTGAAAAACGCAAAGTAAAAAATTCTTACGATACAAAAAAAAAAAAAAAAAAAAAACCTAAAAATTCCTTATATTAAAATAAACAACTTTCATGTTTTTTCTTTTTTGATTCATAATCGGACGTAGAAAACCATTCTATAGAAAACTATCATCAAGAAAAAAACTACTTAAAAGTAAAATTTTTTATTTTATAAAAATTAACACTTACCTGCTTTATAAATCAGAATTCCAAAATTATTTGTTCTTCGATTTTTGTTACCATTTTTTAGTGCTACGAAAATGCGTCTTTGGGATTTGCCAAAAATAGAACAAGATGCAATTTTATTTTTTCTGGAGCGAAATATTTTGCCCATTGTCCACCGAAATCCGATAAACTACTTTGATTTTAAATAAAGTATTTCGTTTTATGATTTGTCACAAAAATTTTAGGTGTAGATTAGCGGCACTTAAAAACAGCCAAATCTGTAGCTGCTGTGGCGTTAATACATTAGTACCGAATTTTTATTCATACTTTTCTGAATCATATTACTTGAAACATTAGAATATGCAATAAGTATACATAAACACATAATGTAATACCATTTATGTTTTCAAAAAAAGTATTTTGACAACAATTTTTATCAAAAAATTATAAACTATAAAACGGAAAATAAAGAATTCTTAGGATAAAAAACGATTTTTATCCTAAGAATTCTTTATTATTTCTTTTCTTATTATTCTTATAGTTCTTAATCAGACGTAAGAAACCATTCTGTGGAGAACTATCATCAAATAAGAGAAAAAAGTTTTACAAGCTAATTTTTTATTATAAAAATCATAACACTTACCTTCTTTATAAATCCGTAGAGTTCCAAATGAAATGTTCTTCGTTTGAAAGTTTTATTTTCAAATAATGTGTGCATAGATTATCCCTTTATTACTTTTAGATAACATACCACACATCAAAATTTTATAATTGTAAGATCTCGATATGAATTTGAATATGTAGCTTAAAAACAGAACAGCTGAATTCTAGCTGAAATTATCTATTCTTTCAAAACTAAGAAATACTTACCAAGAAAACGATAAAAAATTTATTAATCATCAGCACAAATGACACTATTTCAAGTAATTTGGTTCATTCTTTATTGTTATTTTCCGAATTATATAGATACAGAAATATATACTGTTCTATAACAAAGAAGAATTCTATAACTATTGCAGTTCTTGACGTTCTGAATTCCCATTTCTTTATTGGAATGACGAAAGTAATGTTGACTTCATTTTAATTTGTAATGAATTGAAGACAGAAAAAATTATTTTACCGTAATATACACATCTGTAACAGCAAGTGATCATGAAATTGTAAGTTATGTTGTTGGTAATAGAAAGGTACAATTTATTGAGAAATTGTTCTTCAAATGCTTGGCGTGTTCTGCTTCAATGTTTGGCATGTTCTGGTTAGTTTTTTCAAGTTCTTCAGCTGTTCCTTAGGGAAATTTTTATTTTTATTTGCTGCTAAGAAAATGGCGTCCGTCATGGCCGATGATTTTGATGGAACTAAATGAAAACGTGATAAATTAATGTCTGATATTTACAGGCTCCCGATAGAGGGCGTACTCGAGCGTTGCGATCGCGAATAGCAAATTATTATAAACTCAATCATTTAGTTATGTTCAGCAATTTTCGCTATGTTCATATAATCAAACGTAAGGAAAACAATATAAATTTCTTTTAGAAATATAAACATTTTTTTCTAAGTCACAGGTAACACTGATAGCATCATTCGAGATTTGTTTGAAAAATTACTTTGCAATAACAGCACTTAGAAAAGGCACTTTGTGCGTTTCTGCATCATTTAAAACGATAATATTGAGAGTTTTTATTTTTGCTTGTGACAGTTTGTTCCATTTGTTTTTAAACTAGCCCTCCCCTCTGAAATTCAACTTTAATTTGTATTTTAAATTGCTGCACAACAAATATAAGATTTAGAAGCTTGAATGTACGAAAGAATGCGTAAAAATTTGACGAGAATTCAATTGAATTAAAAAATTAAAATCTGATAATTCAGACCCTGAATAATTTGTTTAACTATTAACTGTTAAACGCGTGGTAAAAAACCAAGTTGACACCTCTGCAGTCCGCTGATATGCAACTAACACAGTTTAAATTTGCCGTGCTTAAAAAGCATTTTTTTTATGAACTCAGCTCGAAATTTTCTCACAACTTTTATTTGGTGGTTAAAAGTTATTAAAATGTTAAATGCTTTTTTCTCACAATTTTCCTTAAAATAATGATTTAATATCTTTTTTTCTCTAAGAAAATTTCTCGTCTCTCTCGAGAACTTTATTTTATAAGATCATATTTAATTTGATGTTTATAAAAAGATTCAATTCAAGAGAGATAAAAATAAATTTTTTTCGAACTGCTATAATACGTTTCGTTTACGAAAAAAATTACTTTCCGGTAATTTCTTCTTTTATAAATCTTAAGAAACCTTTGTATTCCAAAGTTTAAATATATTTCAAGTACGGTTGAATATTTTTCAAATCCAGAAGATTGTTCATTTTATTACGATTATTAACAAAATGTAGTTCCATAAGATTATAATAACGCTACACTTTATTAGTAATATGTTCTTTATTTTTGAGGAAATTATTAACTTTTAAGGGGAAAAAAAAGAATAGAAGTTCAGCCATCTTTTTCAGACTCACTCTGTATACACGCCGTTGTTGTAAAATGCTTGAAACTTTTCAAATTTTTAATAAATTCAAATCAGACTTTTTTTATAATCATTGTCAATTGTTAATATAACGAGTAATTTCGGTAAAATTATGAAATTTTTTTAAACCTCGCATGGCCTGTGTAAAATAATTACTTTAATTTCTCATTATCGTACTCAGGTTTAAACAAATTTGAAAATAATAATTTTGTAATTAATTTTAAATTGCTTCAAAAAGTTGGTTTAATTTTATTGAAGATTTTTAAAGCTATAGTAAAAGGAAAAACGTAAGAAAAAATCTCGTTTTTTTTCCTTTCTTTTTTTTAACATAAAATATCTATATTTCTTTAAATATTTAATCTAGATTTACGAAATTTTATTCAGTTATTTAACCCCTTAACGATCGGTTAATTTTCAAGAAAACGGTCATAAAAGTGTTTTTTTTTTTGGCTTTTGTATTTGTTTTACGTATTTATCTACAATTACCTTAAAAATATCCTGGTACTGCCATCTTGTGTGTAAAATGAGAAATAAAATGTTTTCCGGTCAAAAGAAATGAATTAGTTTTATTCTTATTGGCTCGTTACTATCACGGGTGCGAGAAATAGCGGGCGAAATCTCACCCCGTCATTTTCACGGCAGCGAGAAGGAAGAGGTTAAAATAATAATCAAAGTAATAGATACAAGTTACAAACTTATTGCTTGATTTTCTGGCGTAGCGTGTTCAAAAATATTTGATTTCCTTCGTAATTTATTGTCGGTCCCTTAAAATCTCTGAAAGCTTTCCCTTGTGAAAATTTAAGGTATATTTGAGGTATAGAGGTTGTTTTGAGGTATATGTGAGATATATTTCAAGTTGCTGAGAAAGCAACCATAAAAATTATATTAATTCGTAGAGGTTGTAATTTAGGTGTACGAGGTTGTTTTGCATACACTTCAGCTCATTTTGTGGTTGTTTAAAATTTATTTCAAATCAACTAGGTTGATGAGGTGATTTTCAAGGTATACAGGTTGTTTTTCTGATACTTATAACAAAAAAGGTATGCCCTGCTTAAGTTGTTTCAAGAAAAAAAATCTATTATGATCGTTACATTGCAAAATAAATGAGGTATAAAAATTTTTATCTTATTTCAACTAAAGAGAGTGAGGTCACTTTATTTATACCTAAGCTCATTTTGAGGTTGTTTTAAATTAATTTCTTATCAACTAGACTGATAAGATGATTTCTAAGGCATACCAAGTTATTTTTCTGACACTCGTAAAAAAAGAGACATTTATGAGGTATAAAAAATAACCTTATTTCAACTAAGAAGAGTGAGGTATTTATTGAGGTGTATGAAGTCATTTTATTTATACCTTATTTTGAGGTTGTTTTAAATTCACTTCATATTAACTAGTTCAGTTCCGTGCAAGCCGGCGAATGGCGCTTGTGTTGACAATCGAAAGTCAATGCGAAATTTGGCAAGTGCGTTTGATATTTATTAATTTAGTTTTATCACTTTTAATGAAATGTGCTTCAATTTTCAAACTTAAATTTTATTAATTTTGTTTTAAAGCCGCGTCCTGATTGTAAATAATTAGAATTGTTTGAACTAAACACCTCTAAAGTTACAAATATTACTCTTAAGTATTTCCCTAAAAAACGTTAAAAACTGATAGTGTCTCTTACGTTATTGTGAGGTAGTATACATAGATATATATCTATAGCAATGTACTTTTTATTACATGTTTTACACAGAACGATTCTCGAACTAATAATGTATTGTTACATTTTCGTATTGTATATTTTCACATTGTTGTACACCTCTATATTTTCATGTTCTTTCGTCATTTAGTTATTATACAGACAGAATACTATCTAAACAATTTATTTCGCATTTAAAAACTCTGCATGGCTTATTCTTTGAAATCATAAGAAGAAAAAAAGAACGATGTTTTAAAATTTATTTTTAGGGTGTTTGTTAGCTTTGATGAATTTTTATTTTAAATTTGTATTTTTCTGTGCGTTTTTAAAAGTTGTTTCATGAAAAAAAATCTTTAATGATCGTTACATTGCAAAATAAATGATTAGATTAAAGAATAATATAACAAATAAGGAATACTTCGTTATCGTATGTCAATTTCTATTCTGAAATGTAATAGAAGCAATGCTGTTGGCAATATCTGTTTCGAAATAATTTGTTACGCATGTTTTGTTGATTTAATGAGATTATTAAAGTGTTGAGAAAGTTTAATCATCGCCAAAATGCAGTTAACTAAACACGTAAAATTTGAGTCATAAATTTTAATGTTAAACTTATGATATAAAAGAGAATATTTCTCTTGTGTTATACAAACATTAGTTTTTTCAGCAAATCTAAGACTTCCTCTGCTATCAGGATGATGATTTTGTGGGTCGCGGGTATGCTTTTGGTCACACTTTGTGCCGCTCAGAGCAATATATTTCCCCAGGCTACAGTGGGTGGCGGCGCATTTATCCAACTACCACGAGTACCATCCTCTGGAGCTTCTGTTAGCTCGTCGGCTGGACCGTCTGGAGCTAGTGCATCCGCTCAAGTCAACACGCCTGCACCATACCCTGCTTGCCTAGCATCCAATCCAGATGACGCCGTCAGAAGTTCATCTCCATTTGCCTATGCCCTGCTTGAAGGCTCTTTCACAAATCCATCTTTGAGAGGATTCTACAACACTTCATTTGACACGTCTTTAATCTACGGCGCCATCTACGATGAAGTTAAAGAAAATTTGTCTAAGGATAGAAGTCGCAGGCTAGCAGGAGCTCTTTCCTTCATTTTCCAAGCAGGACTTCCTAGAATCACACCCATACAAAATGCTGTCTCCATCACAAATGCAATCAGTGAAATTCAAGGGGAAGAAGCTATCGTCATAACCGATGACAAGGAAGAATACATCGAGCCATACTTGACAAACGTCAGTAAAGGAGTATCGGCCGCAGATGGAAGTTCACAATCTCAAGCCCGTGCTGTAATTAGTGGTCTGTTCGGATATTTGGACTCCATCAATGCTCTATCTTACTCCAAGCTACTGGAATTTATATCCATCTTAGCCGGTGAACATCGCTTGGCTGTATATTCCACTTGCAAACCATCAAGTTTTGAAGCTATACCCAAACCTTAATCGAATGAAATACTTATTTATTGATAAAAGTTTTTTTTAGAATAATTGATAATTTCAAAATTATTTTTCTTCTTTCCAAATTTGTCTTAAAGATATTTTCTTGAATTCTTCTAAATTTTAAATTCTTCTTGAATTCTTCTAAATTTTAGATTAGTTTATTACAAAGGGATTATTTAAAAAAAGTTAAACTAAAAATAGAGATATGCTTTTAGAGTTTAATAATTTTTTGAAACAAATTCTGATGTTCCTAAAATTTGTTACTACATGTTATGATTCAAGATTTTTGAACGGTTGAAAAAAAAAGGAACATTAGAAATTTCATTGTGAAAATGTATTTCTAATTGTTTAAAAGAATAATAAAATAAAATTTCTTCGAAGGTCTGCTATTTTCTTTTGTCCTTCAATTGCATGCCTAAAAGGATTATATACTAAATAATATGGATTCATACGATAATCGGTTATAAGTGTGCAGTCAGTAAAACTCATTTTTCGACTTAAGTTTTGTCTTAAACAGCAGAATTAATAAAGAAATTCATGGAATACACGGATTTTCATAACCTAAATGTCACTGTAATTCTAAATATGGTTGTTTCGAATATAAATGAATGTTCCTCTGTAAAATAGGCCGAGTTCGGTTACCCGGCACTGGTTCATGACAATAAAAAAACTGGTTCCCGGTACAGGGGTGTGAAACTCCTTTGCCGAGTGCTGGTGATAACGGGGTAACGAAAATTTAGCTGGATAGGCCGGGGTATATTCTAAAGCAGATCGCTTACTGCAACTCCTTTTTGGAAGTTTGCACATTTCCATCATCTACTTCACAACAAGTTTGCACATTTCCAACATCACATTTCCAACATAGTCAAAGTTTGCACATCTTTAACTTTATAACTTTCATATTTAACTTTTTCTTCCTTTTTTTCCGCTGCTATGGGAAATGTGGTCTAGCATTTACTCCACACTTATAATTTTTCCAAACACTTATAATTTAAGGTGTGAAATATGGGCTATAGCAAATGATAAACTATCATTTAGCAATTTTCGCCACGTTCCTAGAATCAGACATAAAGAAAACAATAGAAATTTATTTTAGAAATATAAATATGTAATAATTTTTTCCAAAGTAACAGGTAACAATGATGGCATTTTTCGGGATTTGTTTGATATATAACGTTGCAATAACAGCTCTTAGAATAGGCACTTAATACATTTCTGCAGCATATAAAACGAGACGGTTTAGAGTTTTTATTTTGCTTATGTCATTTTGTTCCATTTGTTTTTAAACTAGCTCTCCCCTCTGAAATTCAACTTTAATTTGCATTTTATATTTCTATACAAAAAAGTATAAGATTTAGAAGCTTGAATGTAAGAAAGAATATGTAAAATTTTAAAGAGAATCCAGTTGAATTAAAATTTGATAATTAATTCGGAGCCTGATTAACTTGTTTAACTATTAACTGTTAAACGCATTGTAAAAAACCATGTTGACAGCTCTGTAGTCCACAGATGTGCAACTAACACTGTTTAAATTTGCCGTGTTCAAAGAACCATTCTTTTATGAACTCAACTCGATTTTTTTTTCGCAACTCTTATTTGCTTGAGAGTTATTAAAATGTTAAAGGTTTTTTCTCGTAGTTTTCCTTAAAATAATGACTTTATATCTTATTTTGTAAGAAATTTACTATTCTCCCTCGAGATCTTTATTTTATAAGATCACACTTAATTTGATGTTTGCCAGAAAAAAAAAAAAGAAGTGCTCTCACTTTCAGATTACGATTATGTAACAACAGATATATAGCTGAAATTAAGAAATTATTTAAAGATTTGAGGGTAAGTTGAAATGGACTATGTCAACCTTCATCTATCAAAGGTACCTCACGATGGAATCAAGTTAACATGTCTTATATACTAGTGAATTGGTATTTAATATTTGTAGTGGTAGTTACGTCACACTACTCCCCTTTCAGAATTTTATCTGTGATAGAATTCGATAAACGAATACCACTAGTTGATTCATGCTGTTTATTTATTTATATTAATTTTGCCCATTATATATTTTTCTTCATTTTTTGTTCATAGCATTTCTCTCATTATTTCTTTTTTTTCTTCCTTCATTTTTGTTAACATCATTTCGCTCCTTATTTTTTTCTTTTTCTTTTTTTCAATTTTCAATGTTGTTTATTGACCGGGAAACTTTATTTATTTCTCGGGATTTTTTTTTTTTTTTGAGCAGTAAATTTTTTAAAAAGTAAATCAACTGTTTAATGTGAACCATCCATCGATGTTGACGAGTTTATATCACAACCAGGGATCACCATTTTGGAATAATTAGTTTATTATCCACATTAGATCGTCCAAAGGTTCAATCAAATGAGCATTTTACTCTTAAAAAGAAAATATTACATTGTACAACTTAATAAAATTACAGAGGAATTATTCATTTCAAACTTTTTTTAACAAAAGAAGCAATTACTGACGAAGGTGTAATATTAAAAACTTCAGGTTGATAAATGAAGATCTCTACTTGTGAAAACAATTTAAAGATATTCATTATACTTTATATAATATCTTTATATAATAGTGAGGTTAAAAATTTCATAAACTTGGTGAACTGTATACCACCTCATATTTGGGAATTTCTTACCTTCGTAAATATTAAAAAAACAGCTTTAGGTTGAGCCTGAAGTGTAAAATGTCGCATCTTAGGTTAATAATTAATACTTCTAAAAGTACAAAAATATGTAATTGTGGTTACGAAATAATAACCTAAGGTAGAACATGGAACACCTCGCGTTAATAAAAAATAACCTTTCCAAGTGTCAAAAAATACACTTGATGTTGATTTATAATAACCAGAAGTGTAAAATGGCACACCTTAGGTAGATAAATAAATACTCTACAAGCATAAAAATCTATACTTGAGGTTGAAAACTAATTGACTTACAGTACCGCTCAAAAGTTTCAGTACACCTAGAAACTTATAAAAAAAATGGCAAAATTCAAAGTGTCATAACTTCTTTAAATCAAAAATGCTTCTGCTTTAGCTCATTTTGAAGCTTAAAATCTCTACTTTTATGTATTCAATAATGTTTTTAAATAATATATTTTGCAACTATGTACAATTACACTCTAAACAATCATAGAAAAATGTATTAATTTTTTGTGAAGTTTGACGCGATGTACGGGCACAAAGGGGTTAGATATTGTTAATTTTTATTATACCATTGAAAAATTTGGACTTTTAGCTTTCATTTAAAAGAAAAAATTCCAAAAAAAAACATGTTTTTTGACGAAGTTATCGTGAAATAAAAAAAAAGTTTTTTTTTCAGAATTTAATGATTTTTCAGCAATTATAATGAATTTTAGTGTAATTATAATATGATATGAAAATTTTTTAATTGGGTATACTATAGCCTACGTCACAGGTTGTGTTATTCCTACTAAATTTAACCCATTAACGGCATTTTCTGCGAGCTTAACTTCAAGCCACAAACAAACAAACGAAGTGTTTGATCGTTTAAATAGCTGCTCGCCAGATTTTATTGCATTATAAAGAAAAGTAATTGATATTCGATTTTTGATTAATAATTGATTTATGTGGATAGTGGCATTTATGTGGATAGTGGCATAGAATTTAGCATTGCGTCATGGTAAATGTTATTCCAACTAAGTGGAAGTAGTTGTGTTTTTTTTATATTATACCCAATTAATATAAATTAAAATTTAATATTTATCGATAATATTATTTCATAATTTATTATAACAATTTTAACTTTCTTTTTTGGAAAATATAATAATGAAATAAGAATCAACGTTCATAATTTAATATTTTGAAATTTATTTTTTCGTATTTTTCTCAGAAACCTTTTTTTTTTTTTGAAAATAACTTCGTCAAAACATATGTTTTTTTGGATTTTTTTTTAAATGAAAGCTAAAAGTCCAAATTTTTCAATGGTTTAATAAAAATTAACAATATCTAACCCCTTTGTGCCCGTACATCGCGTCAAACTTCACAAAAAATTAATACATTTTTCTATGATAGATTAGAGTGTAATTGTACATAGTTGCGAAATATATTAATTAAAAACAATTAAAGTACATAAAAGTAGAGATCTTAAGCTTCAAAATGAGCTAAAGCAGAAGCATTTTTGATCATTTTTAAAGAAGTTATGACACTTTGAATTTTGCCATTTTTTTATAAGTTTCTAGGTGTACTGATACTTTTGAGCGGTACTGTAGGTCGAACATAATGCACCTCAAATTAGTAAAATATTACCGTCCCAACTGTTAAAAAATATACCTGAGTTATATGAATGTACTTTTTATTACATGTTTTACACATAACGATTCTCGAACTAATTATGTATTGTTACATTTTCTTATTGTACATTTTCACATTGTTGCATACCTCTATATTTTTATGTCCTTTCGCCATTTAGTTATTATACATACAGAATACTATGTAAACAATTTATTCCGAATTTAATACCTTTACATGGTTTATTCCTTGAAATCAGCAGAATAAAAAAGAACAATGTTTTAAGATTTATTTTCAAGGAGTATGTTAGTTTTGATGAATTTTTATTTTAAGTTTGTATTTTTCCGTACATTTTTAGAAGATATTTCATTAAAAAAAATCTTTTATGATCGTTACACTTTTCAAAATAAATGATTAAATTAAAGAATAATATAACAAATAATTACAAATAAGGAATGCTTTGTCGTCGCACGTCAATTTCTATTCTGAAATGTAATCGAAGCAACGCTGTTAGCAATATCTGTTTCGAAATAATTTATTACACATGACTTTTGTAGTTTTAATGAGATTATAAAAGTATTTGGAAAGTTTAATCATCGACAAAATGCAGTTAACTATACACGTAAAATTTGAGTCATAAATTTTAATGTTAAACTAGTGATATAAAAGAGAATATTCCTCTTGTGTTATTCAAACATTAGTTTCTTTCACCAAAGCTAAGACTTCCTCTGCTATCAGGATGATGATTTTGTGGGTCGCCGGTATGCTTTTGATCACACATTGTGCCGCTCAGAACAATATATTTTCCCAGGCTACCGTGGGTGGCAGCCCATTTATCCAGCTACCACAAGCACAATCTTCTGGAGTTTCTGTTAGCTCGTTGGCTGGACCGTCTGGAGCTAGTGCATCCGCTCAAGTCAACACGCCTGCACCATACCCTGCTTGCCTAGCATCCAATCCTGCTGACGCCGTCAGAAGTTCATCTCCATTTGCATATGCCCTGCTTGAAGGTTCTTTCACAAATCCATCTTTGAGAGGATTCTACAACACTTCATTTGACACGTCTTTAATCTACGGCGCCATCTACGATGAAGTTAAAGAAAATTTGTCTAAGGATAGAAGTCGCAGGCTAGCAGGAGCTCTTTCCTTCATTTTCCAAGCAGGACTTCCTAGAATCACACCCATACAAAATGCTGTCTCCATCACAAATGCAATCAGTGAAATTCAAGGGGAAGAGGCTATCGTCATAACTGATGTGAAGGAAGAATACATCGAGCCATACTTGACAAACGTCAGTAAAGGAGTATCGGCAGCAGATGGAAGTTCACAATCTCAAGCCCGTGCTGTAATTAGTGGTCTGTTCGGATATTTGGACTCCATCAATGCTCTAACATACTCCAAGTTATTAGAGTTTATTTCCATCTTAGCCGGTGAACATCGCCTGGCGGTATATTCCACTTGCAAACCATCAAGTTTTGAAGCTATACCAAAACCTTAATCAAATGAAATAATTATTAATTTATAAAAGTTTTTTTTCTTGAAAAATTGAAAATTTTTAGTTTTAAAATTAGTTTTCTTGTTTTCGAATTCGGTGTTTTAAAGATATTTTCTGGAATTGCATTTCTTTTAAATTTTAGATTAGTTTATTATAAAAGGCAATATTTTAAAAAAAAGTTAAATTCAAAAGAGAGAGATCCTTTTAGAGTTTTATACTTTTTCCTTAAATTCTAACAAGGAATATATAGGAATAAATATTTAACGTATTCCTAAAATTAGTAAATACTTGTTATGATTCAAGATTTTTAAAATATAGAAAAATAGAACGTTAGAAATTTCAATGTGAAAATTGTATTACTATTTGTTTAAAGCAATTATAAAATAAAATTTATTTGAAGGACTGTTATTTTCTTCTGTCTATCAATTGAATTCATGCGATAATCGGTTATATCAGTTAGTAAAAATGTTTCTTCGACTGAAGTTTTGTCCATGTTGCTTTACTAAGAACATTAATTTAACTAACTAGATCTTATACCTGAATTTAAAAACTCATTTTTGCTCCAAAAATGGCCTTTAACTGAAGGCTGATTAGATAAAGGATTTAAGTGTAATTTTTAGAGAGTTCGTGTAAATGAGTTTTAAAGTTAGTACGTTGACGGTAAGTAATGAAAACGAATCAAGGTCAATTTCCCCCTCACTTGTAGCATTCATGGACCTGAAATCTTCGGAATTAAGAGACTTATCAAAATAAATGACTGTAGACCCTGAAGTGCTGAAATAAGTTATTTCACAGGTTTTTTTTTTAATTTTTTAATTTTTTTATTTTTTATCTAAGGTCATCCATTGTCCAAATGTCTCCTGCACATTAGGCTTTCGTTAAGTGAAAATTAAATCTTACTTGGAACAACAGCATCGTTTCGCTCTCGTGAAAATGACGGGGTGAGGATTCGCCCTCTATTTCTCATTCCCATGATATTTCCGGGCTGGAGTGTTCTGTAGTAACGCGTCAATAAGAATAAAACTAATTCATTTCTTTTGCATGGAAAACATTTTATTTCTCATTTTACACACAAGATGGCAGTACCAGGATATTTTTTTAGGTAATTGTAGATTGGTACAGAGAGATGAAAACAATAAGAGATGTAGGAAGGAAACTCGGTGCGTGACGTTGTGACGTTGACGTGACTCAGATTGTGACTTTGGCCTCTGTATCTCATGCTTTGAAATTTATCACACAAGAAAAAATTACTAATCTTTATTTATATTTTACGTAAGTTTAATAAAATTCTGTTTTAATATTTAAAACACATATTTTGTTAAATTTTCCTTGCTTGCTGGAAAACCAACATTAAGTCATAGTATCCCTGAATGTTGACTTTTCCAAAAAATTAAATTTTTTTAAATTTCAAGATAAAAACAAATCAAAAGTTAAAAATGAATATATGTATTGTTCATACACATATTTTTATATAATTTTCAGGGATAAAAAAAATAGTCACTTTTATGACCGTTTTATTGAAAATTAACCGATCGTTAAGGGATTAAACTGACAGATTGACATTTATTTATTTTTCGTTCTTATCAAGTTATTGCATTCAAACACAATCAATATACTCGTTGATAGAATCAGTCATTAATCTCCTCAAAAATTATATAACAGAGAATCAAATATTGTGAAATATTATTACAAATAAGGAAATAAATATTGTGGCAGACATTTAGTGCAATATCTAAAGAATTCAGTCATTCAAACACAATCAGCAAATTAGTTAATAAAATGAAACTTTTGAGTTGTAACGGTTGGAACTGCATTTATCTGTAGATTAGTTTGATAATTGACGGTTATTGAGTCTTAAAGGTAACATTATATAGATAAATAAGATAAAAATAAGAATCATTTCAAAAATGTCACGTATACCTCTCATCTACTGAGACCGTCAACTTTAAGATAAATTTTGGAATGCACTCTCGTATATACCAGTTAACTAAATTGAAAAATAAAAATCATTGCTTCAATGTTCATAATGTAGGGGAGACTGGGTTTATTTGTATTTTAACCAATTAATAAAAAAATAAAGATCAGAAATTAACTAACTCTAAATATTTATTGAAAAACACGCATAAAATAAAACAAGAATAAAAAAAATACAAGAATTTGGAAGAGGGGTTAAGGGTACGTACATGACGGCGGTTCCTAGCAGACTGTCTTATTTCACCACTAGAGGCGCTGTAATAGCGGGGGGTTAGAGGAAAGTTTGTCATAATAACCAATTAACGATATTTCTGACAATACAGAACGAATACAGAATGCGAGTACAGAAACGAATTAAATAGAAAAAACCGTGTTTGTGTTTGTACACTTGATAACTATACTATTGATAAGATAAAATTATAAGGTATGCAAAAACTTAAATCATGATAATGAAGAAGAACAAACACTATCATGAATAATACATTTAATTGGAACGTTTGTGCAACTCTGTTTGCAAATTGCCGTTTTTAATTTTTAATATGATTCCAAGTTCTTATCCATTCAAGAGATTCTCAATTTACTTTTGACAAGGTATGTTGGCGAGTTTGCGTTAGACGGTCTCGCCAACTTCGAGCCAGATGGCTTTTAATAAAGTGGGTAGTTTGAGTTTGACAGTTCAAAAGGATGTGAGCTTACAATTTCAGAATATAATTTCAGCTCATAGTTTTAATAATTACTTATAAATCTTACACCATTGTAAATACCGTAAGTAGTACATATAATAGATTCAAAAAGATGCAATGGCTCAAAAAGTTAACTCACTTCAAAAAGAAAAAAAGTGGATGTAAAATGATTATTACTGAGTAAAGGACATAAAAGAAACTATCATAGAAGACGATTTAAATAATTGTGGAGATCGTTTTGAGAAATTAGGGGTAAGAATTCAAATAATAATAAATTCTCATAATTTAAATACCGTGAAAACGAATAATATAGTTGAAAAGTTTAGAAATCAAAGCTATGAAACTTTCTGTAGTTTTGCCTGAATTTTCAGAAAAATACGTAGAGTTCAGTTCTTTTAAAATTCAATTTGATGATATAATGACAAATAACTAATAACTTTGATAACTTTAAATCTTAATACGAATTTTTGGAATCTCGATATGATCATGAGCGATAAATGGTAGATACTCATGTGCAAGGAAGGTATCTAGAATTTAAAAAAAATGCAATTTGAAAGTGCTTAAGAAATTTGGAGTATGATTTAAGGTTGAACAATGAATAGAATAAATTATTAGATATTTTTCTTATTCGTATTCTAGTGTCAAAATTGAAAAAATAATGCAGGAAAAAAAATTGCACTATCGGCATAAATCAAAATATGTATCTACATTTGAAGAATTCATTCAATTCTTAGAACAATGTGAGTCAGTTTTGATAGAAACACATTATTCAAAAGTAATATTAATGTAAACAAGAAATTTTCTATTTCGAACAAATCGAAAGCACTCTTAATGAATGAAACTGAAGTTGAAATCTGCGTAATTTGTAAAAACTCAAACTCAATATTTCCATGAGAATTGTTTTTGAAAATAGTCAAGAGAAACTTAAATTAGTTCGTGCTCATAAGCTTTTTTTTTTAACTGTCGTTATACAGCCGACCAAAGTTTGAGTTTACGACTACCAATGTCCAATTCCAAAGCCTTGTAATTTTGAACTTAATTCAGAAGACAAGGGAACTCCTGGATCAGTTATTGGTAGAAATTTGTTTTCATGGAGGACTTATTGATAGAATTAACCTGCATTTGCGTTACATGGAAAGTAAAAATCACTAAAACCTCCCACGGTTAGCTTAATGGCAAAGAGACTTTAACACATGATCCGTCTACCACTGAGGATATTTTACGTCAGCACTGTGGTCGTTGCGAGTCGGGTGCGGGAATCGTATCGATCAGTCATCGGGAATATTTCCTAATCGTGATCAGTGGCAGAATAGTTATCAAATCTTGGCAAACTTCCGGGCAACAACCTGCAAGAAAAAAAAAACATAAACGAAAGGTATAACTTGTAGCCACCCCCTCCGGGAAAACATTAACATTTTTTTAGAGCCGTGGGGATAGAACGTTTGACTTCCAATGAGGTGAATTTTGTTCAAATCCCAGCTATGGCTGGTCAATAGAAATTCCGCAACTGGCTCGCACCGACCGCAGTGCTGACGTAAAATATCCTCAGTGGTAGACGGATCATATGTTAGAACCCCCTTGCGTCAGGCTAACCGTTGGAGGTTTTCCTTTCCATTTAACGCAAATGCGGGTTAGCTCCATCAAAAAGTCCGTCACTAAGGCAAAATTGTCCCAATACTTGATCCAGGAGCTTCCTTGTCTTCTGGATTGGATTCAAAATTACAAGGCTACGGAGTTGAACGTTAGCAGTCGTAAACCCAAAAAATTGGGTCGGCTGTTCAACGACGATTATAAAATAAAATTAAAAAAAAAAAAAAGTGCAATTTGTGCAAAAGGTACTATTTAGCACCTTGGCGACTGTGGTTGGCGTGACCGATCACGATACCGAAATGTCCCCCAGCCACTTCTGGGATTGGAACCCGCGTCGCATTACCGCAATCTTCTACGACCGTGAACCCGTAGCCAGAGAATATTTGACTTTTCTCTACTTTCTCGGAAAAACGAGATTCTGTCTATGAAGTCAAAGACAAGGTTGGTTTATGCGCATGCGCTACTTCTGGAAAGACGGGCAATATTGATATGAGCATTATATTATGCTTTAATTGATTGATAATGAAGTTATGCTTCCATGGAACGTTTGTTTTCTTGCATTTATTCAAGTTTTAAGAGTATGATTTTAAGTTTAAGAGATTATTATAGGCTTATTTTGTTGTTGGAAGCATTCAACCCATTATTTTATTAGAGTTCGTGTGCGATGCTAGGTACGCCTATATTTCACTCAACGTTATTTACTTTTTGATGAAATAATTTACGTTTAATATGTAAATAGACAGTTGATATGGAAGTTGAATTTCTTTATAGCATTATCAAAAACATATTATCGTAGAAGTTATAATTTTGGCTCCGTTACGAACATCCTATGTTATAGAATTTTTCATTTATATGATTTTGCAAAATTTTATAGAATTTGAATGCTGTTTTGAAGTGCCCTTCCATCAACAATCATAAGTATTTTATTTCATAACAGTCATTGAACAGCCGACCCTATATTTTTGGGTTTACGACTACTAATGCTCAACTCCGTAGCCTTGTAATTTTGAACCCAATCCAGAAGACAGGGGAATTCACAATACTGTATTGGGAGAAATCTGCCTAAGTGGTGGACTTTTTGATGGAACTAACTCGCATTTGCGTTACATGGAGAGGAAAACCACGAGAACCTCCCACGGTTAGCCGGACAGCAAGGGGATTCTAACCCATGATCCGTTGACCACTGCGGTTATTTAACGTCAGCATTGTGATTGGTGCAAGCCGGATGGGGATTTTGTATCGACCAACCATCGCTGGGATTCAAATCAGGTTACCTCATTGGAAGGCGAACGCTTTAACCCTTGAGCCTCCAGGTCTCAACCCTACGCATTTATTGTTAATGCCATTGGGGCCGGGATAGCCTGGTTGACAGGCCGCTGGACTCACACTTGGTGGAGTTCGAATACGGCTAACCGATCGAAGATTCCCCGTGTAGTAAATAATGACTGGTGAATGTTAAATCTATCGGATCACAAAGTCCTCCGTGTTCCCATGGCAAATCAATACCTCTTGAGATTGATTGTTCTCTGATTCGGGTAAAAATTACGATCTGTGGATGAATGAATGGAAGTACGAATGGATCCGCCTTATAAGCAAGTATCACGTATCGATGTGGCAGAAGTCGAATTCCTGACCATAGATGGCGCTACTGGAAAACAAGAACAATCGCACCCCTTGCCTTATTGGCCTACGACAAAAACATTTACGTCATTGTGCAGCTCTAGTGCAACGTAAATAGAATACCTATCTACATATTATTTATGTAATTCATCTCTAACCCGCATATATCAAATGTGACATAAATTTTCAGCATGGTTTTTTTACTTTGTTGATATAAATAATTTTAGGTATTTAATACATTTTAGTTAATATTTTAAATAAAAAGTAATGATAATATTGCATTGGGACCAAAGTTTGTAAATAAGCAACATCTTACAACATGCACATCTTCGAAATAGCACCATTATTATATTTTTGCATATCTGAATCTTCTGATATCAGTATTCTCTGTTTAATATAGTTTATTTTAAAAATTTCCATAACGAGGTTAATTTATCTATGCTTCTTAAAATAGTACTTACTTACTATCTTGAAAGAATACTTTCTTCAATGCTTTCAAAAAGTACTAAATATTTTTTTTTATATCTTGTTTTTCTGTAATTATTTACTTTCGTTAAGGGGGTAAGTTAGGGATAACTTTTTTCGTTTAACTTTTATGGAGCACTAACTAAAACTGAACTCAGCGGCGCGACAGCCCTTGAGGGCCAAGGCCTACTGTGCCCATCTCAGTTTTCTTGACATTGGGCTCTGGGGTGCAGGATCAGATGTTCCGATCAGGTGGTCAGCCGAACGCGGAACCCCCAGTGTTGAGTTTCCAAGCATGCTTGGTACTCATTTATCGACCCACTGAAGGGATGAAAGGCTGAGTCAACCTTGCCCGGCCCGAGGATGGAACCAGGGACCTGTGGCACGACAGCGCGAAGCGCTACCGATGGAGGACTAACAGACTCAGGTAAAATCATGCCGGTTAAACCTATCGCCAATGATGTGATTTTGAAGTGGTTGCTCTTGAACATTTTTATTTTTAAAACAAACCTTCATTGCTTTTTTTCCTTCACAGGTTTGATTTTAAGCAAGTAGTGCAAATTATTAATTATAGCTATATAATTGTACTAAATAATCGTGTTAGTATTTTAATGCGTCAAATTAAAAAAAAAATTCTACCGTTAGAGTGATTAAACATTATGAATAATTTTAAATATTTATATTTTGCATGAAATGAATAGAATAAGACGCCAGTCAATCGAACCAATTGTCCAAAAGTTGAAAGCATTTATATGCAGAACATGACTTATGTACCTTTTTTTTACTATCTAGGGGCTATATGATTTATATGAGGTAGTGCGGTAAAAAAGAATAATACTAAATTTAAAAAAAAAATAAAAGTTGTGATCGCCTTATTATGATCATAAGAAAAAGAAAAAAAAAAAGAAAAAAAAAAACGGATCCTCTTTAACAATTTTAAATCTAATGATCAATCTTCACGCTCTAGTGTTCATACTTAATGGTTCGAGGGTCTGGCCTCAAATATGCTAATTCATTAGTGCAGAAGATATTTTAAGTTTACAAAATCAGACACAAAAACTTACTTTCTCTGAACAAGCTCATGTTTTTCCCCCAACGGATTCGCATTTCCAACCCCCAAAATATAGGAGCAACCGAGATCTGGGAAATATGGTCCCCATAATTTGGTCAGGAGAGCGATCCGAAGCATAGATCCCTTAATGTTAATAATTTACTCTTTGCATATTTCAATATAACTTCAGAACTTTTTTACGCGAATTGAAAGCTTTTTGCTAATTAGTTTATCCAAAGATAATTCCATGCTAAAAAAAATTAGTAAATATTTAATATTTTACGTTATTTTATTTAACAATCGAAGAAACAAATTTGAATTGTAAGGCATAAAATTTTTTACGTCATTTTAAATAATGTGATTTCACATGGCCAAATACAAAATTTGAGCGAAATTAGTAGAATAGCTCCGGAGAAATGGAATTTAAAAAATTTCAGATATTTAAAACTCAATTTCTCAGGAATTATTCGAATGATTTTGCTCCAATTTTGTATTTTTCCTTGTAAAATTATATTCTTTAAAATGATTCTGGGAGTGATATTCTTTAATAAATACTGTATTCTACAATTCAAATTTTTTTTTTTTTTTTGCATTGTACATCTTTGATGAAATGTTATGCACCGAATGATATGTATACACCGAATTTAATCAGATGAAATTCGAATTGATGGATTTAATAATCCCTCAAATATAGCAAATATAAAAGGGGGGTTTCTTCGGAAAAATTGACACCCAAGGTTTCTTGTTGTTGACGAAATGTTTTGTTATGATATTAAAAATGATATCTGAAATTTCCTCCATACTCTTCCGTCTTTTTTTCGTTGCTGTTTTTTTGTTTTGTTTAGGGAAATGAGGGTGATTTAAGGTCAAAACTGTATTTCTCTTACACAAGCATTCATTCATGACATGAATGAATTGAATGTGATCAATCTCTAGACAATCAGACTAATAGTTAAGAAGTTATAGGAGTTTTATTTACCAAAAGCACACGTTTTTGCTTATTTATGCCTTTGATGTTGCTGCATTGTTGAGACATTGTTTCTCACGTGCCTTTACACGTTCATTCGAATTGGGGTAAAACAGAGTACTTTATATTTTGGCGAAATTATTTCTGATTATTAACTCACAAACTCTGAATGACACTTTACTAGTCAAGTGGAAGGACCCACCATGTTGTTGTTGACTAATTCACGGTGTCTGCTTAAATTAAGTTTGTTTTACTATGTCAACTCTCTAACGTTCTCTTGTTTTTGACCTATTCTTATTCATTGAGCTGTGATGGCTCAGGGGATATAGCGTTCGCTTTCTAATGAGGCGAACAGGGTTCGAATCCCACCATCGGCTGGTCGATACGAATTCCGCATCCGGTTTTCACAGTGCTGACTTAAAATATCCTCACCGGTAGACGGATCATGTGTTAGAGTCCCCTTGCCTCGAGACTAACTCTGGGAGGTTTTACCCCGTGTAACGAAAATGTGGTTAGCTCCATCAAAAAGTCTTCCCCCCAATACTTGATCCAGGAGTTCCTTTGTCTTCTGAATTGGGTTCAAAATTACAAAGGCTACGGAGTTAACATTAGTAGTCGTAAACCCCAAAAATTGGGTCGGCTGTTCAACGACTGTTACAAAATAAAAAGTAGAAACATTTCATAAAGAAATCTTGGGTATTAATTTTTCGGAAAAAAATATAATTTTGCTGAACTACTATACATTTTACAAAATAAAGTTTCTCGGAAAAGTTCAGGATGATTTTTTTTTCTAACATAATTGCTTGAATTGTAAAATTGAAGATTTGTTTTTGCAGAAAATTTATTAAAAAAAAAGAGAAAAAGCTTAGAATTTGTGTGCAAGCAATTTAAAGACATATTATTTTCCTGCTTTATTCGCAATATTCATGTAAAATGTAACATTCGTTCTATTTAAAACTGTGTAACATTGTTCATTTTAACAAAGATCTTGAATTTGCTACGAATTCTTGAAAATTCGATTAAATTTGCTACTAATTCTCCTTCGTAAAAGCTCTACAGAAATAAAGCGGAATGATTTAGAAATAGCATCTGTTAAGAAATACTTTCTATACTTTTCACTTTTATTGACCAATTAAATGTTGGGAAAGTTTAATCACGACCGAAATGCAGTTAATTACGAGTAAATATATGAAATTTGCAAAAGTGATAAATTTTATTACGAAACTGAAGATATAAAAGTGGCATTTGTGTAAGTTACAGGCATATGTGACAGTTGTGTCTGCGGCATCTTATCAGTGAAGTTGTCTTTGTTTGTTAAAAGAATGAAAATTTTGTGGATCTCGAGTGTATTTTTGGGTACACTTTGCGCGGCTCAGAACAATATATTTTCCCAGTCAACTGTGGGTGGCTCACCATTGTTCTCTAGTCGTTCAGTATCTGCAACTGGTGGTCAATTACCTCGAGCACCATCCTCTGGAGTTTCTGCCATCGCCTCAGCCGCTCAAGTTAATAGACCTCAACCTTATCCTGCTTGCCTGGCATCTAATCCTGACGATGCTGTCACAAGCTTATCTCCATTCGCTTATTCCCTGCTGGAAGCTTCTTTCACGAATCCATTTCTGAGAGGTTTTTACAACACTTCATTTGACACGACGAGCTTCTACGACGCCATCTATGACGAAGTTAAAGAAACGCTACCTAAAATTAGAAGTCGGATACTCGCGGGATCTCTTTCGCTGCTGTTTGGTTCGGAATTCTCTAAATTCAACCCCATACTCAACGCTGTCTCAATCACAAATGCAATCAGCGAAATTCAAGGGGAAGAAGCTATCGTCATAACTGATGATAAAGAAGATTACATAGAGCTATACTTGACATCTATTAGCAAAGCAGTGTCCTCTACGGATGGCAGTGCAAAATCTCAAGCCCGTGCTGTAGTTAGTGGACTTTTACAATATTTAGACTACATTGGCATATTGACGTATTCCAAACTACATGAGTTTATATCAATCTTAGCCGGTGAATATAGCCTCGTAATATATTCCACTTGCAAACCATCAAGTTTTGAAGCTATACCAAAACCGTAATTATATCTTAACAATTATTGAATTCAGAGATTATCTTTCTAGCAGAATTGTCAATTTAGCACAAGTTTATTTAGTTAATTTAACAGCAATTTCTCAGCATTTACTTTAGTGAATGTACATTTCTGCAATGTAAATTTTCATTCAAACTTCTTTCTTTACGTTTTTATTGTCACTTTCATTTTCTGAAATTTTTTTTTAATTACATAGTGTAACTACCTGGCTGTAGAGTATACACGATTTCATTATCTACCATTATAAGAACTTTTATTTCATTCAGTAATCAAGTATGCATAAAATGTTTCTCGAAATGTTATGTTTTAGTTATATATGGACAATTTGATAGATTTTCTATAGTTAGTAGTTGGAAATTCAACTATTCATGTAGCTGAATATAGCCTATAAAAATAAAAATGATTTTGATATATAATGTTGAGTTGTTTGCTAAATGCTATTGAAATATATACTCTTATAGGTTTATATTATAGTCCCGCAGTGGACTGATCGTTAAGACACGTTTCCCAGCAGATAACCAAAGTGAAGCATCACTGCAGTGGGCGGGTGAGAGTGACCCCTTGAATCAGACTACATAGGGTCCGAGGGTGTGCGGTATTTGCGATTTAAGTCAATTTTAGCTATACCATTTATTGGTTATATATAACTGCGTGGTTATATATATGCGTACTATAAATTACTAATGAATAGTTGTCACTAATGTTGCGAGTTATAAATTATTTAGCAACATTAGTGTCAATTTTACTTCAATTTTTTTCCCAATTTTGTAATGTCATACGAATGACAGTTTTTGAAAAATAAATATTTTTTCTTAACACCTAAATAATCTAACTCAGATCTTGCCCACAATTATTGCAGGTATAAACTTTCCACGCACATTTTTCTTGACCAATATATGACTCCTAAAAATGAATTTATGCGCCCGAGACAGAATTTTTGACAGTTTTTCTTTGATGGACCAACATGAATAAGATGATGACCATCATGAGCTGCGATCAAAAACCATCTTACTTTTATCATGGTACCATCAAGACTGACCATCACCTCATATTAGGAATTGGAACAACTTTATGTTGGACCAACATGAACAAAACCAACATGATTTGATGGTATATTTTGATAGTCCAACAAAAAATTTGCTCAGGAACCAACATATTTTGTTGGTTTCCATCTTATATTCCATCAAAAACCCTCTTAATTCCTGATAGTACCGTCAAGTCTGATCATCACCTCATGTTAAGAATTGGAACAAATTTATGTCATGGAGTCAGTTTTGTAAAGGACATGATATTTAGATTAACTTTAGTACGCAATTAATTGGGTTTGGTATTGCCTGCAATTGTTTTATTTTTTTCTTCTTCTTGACTAATTAACAAAGGGAAAAATAATAGTAACATTGAAAACAAATTTAGCTTAATGCAAAAAACGTTAAGATTTAAGAAAAATGTCATTTTATGATAAATGGTAAATTACTAGGACGATGTTCTCGTCAAATTTCGGTCATTCACAGTAACATATACATTACGATTTGATGTACATATTTCATTGTTTCTTGGAAATAGCATTTAGAACAAATAATTCGTAGAATTTTCCTTATATGCACAATTATAAATTTCTATGTTTGAAACCACAGCAGTTCTGAGCTCTTTATTTTCATACAAACCGCAAAATATATGAAAAGCAAAGAAAAGGGTTTGAGAAGGGGAAAACAAAGCTGGCAGAAAATAGAGGTATTAAGAGTTAGAACAAATTTAGTTGAAACAATGAGCAACGATCTCCGATCTGCTTGCTGCACTTTTCAAGCTCTCCCCCCCGGAACTGCTTTCGCCGTCTCTTTAGGATTGCTTCGCAATTAGAGCTTTGCAATCAAAACTCGTTTCGCAACTCGTTACATACATTTTTGCTTTAGTCTAGCTTTTGTATGTTGTTACTCTTTTATAAGGAATTTCTAGTCTAGCTTTTGTACGTTGATACTTTTTTTTATAATTAATTCCTACTCTAGCTTTTGCATGTTGATACTTTTTTATAATTAATTCCTAGTCTAGCTTTTGCATGTTGATACTTTTTTATAATTAATTCCTAGTCTAGCTTTAGTATGTTGATACTCTCTAGTTCTAGTCTTCTTATAAGGAACTTCTAGTCCAGCTTTATGTATGATGTTTATACTCTATCATAAGGAATTTCTAGTCTAGCTTTTGTACGTTGATACTTTTTTTTATAATTAATTCCTACTCTAGCTTTTGCATGTTGATACTTTTTTATAATTAATTCCTAGTCTAGCTTTAGTATGTTGATACTCTCTAGTTCTAGTCTTCTTATAAAGAACTTCTAGTCCAGCTTTATGTATGATGTTTATACTCTATCATAAGGAATTTCTAGTCTAGCTTTTGTACGTTGATACTTTTTTTTTATAATTAATTCCTACTCTAGCTTTTGCATGTTGATACTTTTTTATAATTAATTCCTAGTCTAGCTTTAGTATGTTGATACTCTCTAGTTCTAGTCTTCTTATAAGGAACTTCTAGTCCAGCTTTATGTATGATGTTTATACTCTATCATAAGGAATTTCTAGTCTAGCTTTTGTATGTTGATACTCTTTTATAAGAAATTTCTAGTCTACCGTTTGTACGTTGATACTCTTTTATGAGAAATTTCTAGTCTAGCTTTTTGTATGTTGATTATTTTTTTATCGGTAATTTCTAGTCTAGCTTTTGTAAGTTGGTACTCTTTTTAGACGGAACTTCCACTCTAGCTTTTGCATGTTGGTACTCTTTTTATAAGGAAATTCTAGTCCAGCTTTCGTATGCTGATACATTTTTATAAGGAAGTATGTTGATACTCTTTTATATTTGTAAGTTGATATTGTTATAAGGAATTTCTGAAAAATGTAAACTAGTTTTGTTTTTTAAGTAAGGGGCGTTTTGTTGTGTACACTACTAGGCGACGCATGCGTCGCAACGAGTGCTTGTGTCGTGTCCCGGCATTTCTTGGGAACAACTGTGCTCAGTTGCAGCTGTTTAGGTAAACTGTATTTTCAGTTCTGTGTCTTTAAAATGTTCAAATTTACCAAAACACCAGCGAGCGAGTTACTGTCAGTGATGCGTTTTCAGTCTGCAAAAAACCTGTCACATTCACTGGCAGATTTATGAAGTTGCGAAATTCCCTACCATGCTGAGATGGAATTTTTCTACTCGATGACAACTACTTTCCCGGCAGCTCAGATCCTAGTTTTATTGGACTCTTTTGGTCGGGAAGTTTTGGACCACTCCTCCCTACAGCCCAGACCTTGCGCTGAGTGATTTTCATTTTTTCCCGACATTTCAAACTTCATTTCGGCAGCAATCACTACAACGATGACGAATACGTGAAAACAGCCGTGACCTCTTGGTTAGCGGAACAGCCGGCAAGTTTGTATGAAGAGGGTATTCTAAATCTTGTTGTAAGGTATGATAAGTGTTTAAACAAACTTGACAACAATGCTCATGAAAAGAGAATCGTATGTAGAATCAAAATAAATTTGCTTCTAAAAAATTTTCTTCCTATTTTTGAACTGCTCTTACTTTAAGAACAACCATCGTATATATTTTGATACTTTCACAGACAGTAAAAACTTATTACCTTTATTAGTATATTAAGCATCCACAATACTGGTAAAATGTCCTAATTAATTAACGTCAGAAATTGTTTAGCAATTTTTTATGTTTTTTTTTTTTTTTTTTTTTTTTTTAAAGGAATAGTACTATTTCTCATTTTTCTCGTATAAAATAAAAAAAAGTGTACAAAATAAGAAAAGTTGACACCTTGGATAATTTTTGATCTAATGATCTGATTTCAATTTATTTAAATTCAATCTTAATGGATTATTGGCCTAACCTGAAATATGCTAATAATTTAGTACAAAATCAGATACAAAACATTCATTTTTGAATAAGCAATATTTTCGATCATACTGATTAAAATTAGCATATTTCAGGTATTTGCATATTTAGCTCCTAAAATTTGGCGGATAGTCGCAATAAAGAAAATTTAGTCCCGATAGTTTAGATAAGAAACTATTGGTCTCTTAGCAAGCGTTTGAAGATCAAAGATAAATCGGAAAACGTTATGGAGAAATCTTCAGAGGAAGGCATTGGCCCACATTGGACTGTTTGACCAACTATGATGATGAGTAAGCGTTTGAAAATCTAGGCCCCTTAATGTTAATTTATAGGTTTAAGTATTTCAACTTCAGAAGGAAATCAAATTTGTAAATATTTATTTCTCATAAACTACTAAACCGATTCTTTTGAAATTTTGGATTTTGTCATTCACAGTTACGCAGTTTGAATTGTTGTAAGACGCCCGGTGCCTGAGTGGTAACGATTCGTGCTCCTGCGCCACAGGTTCTGGGTTCGATCCTCGGGCCGGGCAAGGTTGACTCAGCCTTTCATCCCTTTAGTGGGTCGATAAATGAGTACCAAGCATGCTTGGGAACTAAACACTGGGTGTTCCGTGTTCTGCGTATCACCTAACCGGAACATCTGCTCTCGCACCCCAGAGCCCAAGGTCAAGAAAACTGAGATGGGCACAGTAAGCCTTGGCCCTGCATGAGCTGTTGCGCCACTGAGTTTAGTTTAGAATTGTTGTAAAATTTGCACGCGTTACAATTAAAAAAATTTTCAACTAATATTTAATTAAAGAATAAAAAATAATAAAATTTTAATAACTATTACACATAATTTTTTCCCATGGTTTCTGTTTTAGAATTTTGAGCGAAATTTATTAATTTATTTTTTCAGTTTTGAAAGTATGGAAAAATACGCAAAATATTAAATTAACTTTCTTCGTAGTCTAACAATTTCAGATGCGGATAGACGTCATATTTCAAAAGTCAAGAGTCCAAATCAGTCGAAAAAAGTACGTTTTTGTGTCTGATTTTGTAACTTAAAATACCCCTGTTCTAAATAACTAGCATATTTAAGGCCAGGCCTTCTATTCATTGAGTTCAACTACGTAAAAATCTGATGATTAGTTCAAAAGTTATTCAGGTTGTCCCCTTTTTTCAATTCCTACTATTAGTTCACACTCACCCTATATAATCTTGTTCAAATTTTCAATCGTTAATAAAATACTTTTAATTCATCCACTCAAGATCAAATACATTTTTTTAAAACTTGTAATCGATGACACTTGATGTTAATACAGTTTTTTCAAATATTAATTCATTCATTAAGAAAGGAATGAGCGAAAAACGGAATGGAATTTTCTGATGGGTTAAGCGTTAATCATTGTTTAAAATTTTACTATGAGAGATTCAGTTATCGCATATTTTAAAAATATCGTCAGTGATAATTTCTAACTTATAGCTCTATTTGAACAAAAAATATAGTTTATTGCACACATTTAAATATTTAAATCTTTTATATCATCAGATAAATTCAATAAAGGACATGACGTGGTAGCACGTGTCGTCCACGTCACCAAATGTATTCTTTTTTATAATTGTCTGATATCAATCGCCTTTTTTTCTTCATTTTCTTTTTTTATTACTTGTTTATCTTGTGGACTGTATGTACGGAATTATAAATTTAAGATCAGTTTGAAGATATAACAAGAATTTATCTAAATAAAATAATAAATTAAAGGACATCATTCCCTAGAAAAGAGGGATTAAAAGCTTTATTTATAGTAATTAAAAAGGTAGATCTAAGTGGAATATTTTGTATTGTAGAATGTTTATACTCGTAGATTGTTTATACTGTTTTATTTAATAAAATTAGGATGTTGATATTATTTTCGTCAGTAGATGGAATATTCAGTACTCACCTCTGGTATTAGCTGTTGAATTGTTTCTCATGCTTATAATTGCTTTCTCGCTTGACATTTTAATTTTTAGTTCTTTATTGCCCTCGTAAAAAAATATATCAATATTTCTTTATGACTAAATAAAATATATTTTCTGTTTAGATTGTCTTAGCTAAAAAAATAGTGCGTGGAGTCCCTCCGCGTGGAAGAAGTGAATGTGGAAATGAAAATAGGAAGGGGTAGAAATTGATTTTTAGTGAAATAATATTGTTTCTTTAAGACAAACTTTATTAACAATGCTTACAATTCACAATTGATCGCATCTTTTAATTATCATTTTCGAGTGGAGAAATATCCAAATCTATAACATTTACAATGGGATTATGATAACTAAAGTAAGATACGAAATGTTTGAGTTCTATTTTTTCAATATTTCTTGCAAAAACTGCATCAATGGTAGTTACCCTTTTGGCTGTTGGATCATTCCTACCGTTTATCATTTCCAATCCAAATTTGTCTTTAAGGAAGGTTAATAATGCTCAGGTAACGAGACATTCACATTAAAATCTCCTGCAAGGATCACAGGTCACTCACAATAATCAATTTCTTCACCAGTAACGTCTGCCAGAGCTTGTGAACCTGCAGTGCATAGTGGCAATAAAGATTTTTCAATAAATAATTTAATATCCTTCATGGCTGCATTTGGTGAAATATAAATGGCAATTAGAAAACAGAAAACCTAACAATCAATTGATATTCACAAGAGACGTACCTTGACATAACCTTAAATCCGTCGCATTGTCCGTGGGATTGTTTTCACTCATTTTTTACCATTGTTATCCAAAAAAAAAAAAAAAATACTCCCCTATAATAATAAATACTACCCTATTAAATTATATGTGTATCAAATCAAACTAAAATATTTATAGAAAAACAATACTTTTATGACTTTTATTATTTTTATATAACAAAAAATATGGAAATGAATGAGGGAAAACTGGATCCTACCTCGTGATTTCCCGGCCAATAAAAATGTAGCGTTAAACGTTTAACGCAACCTTGTTGGAAGTCGCATAAGAAGTATCACTTCAAAAAAATTGATGTTATCGTATGTTGATGTTATCGTAAATTGAAGAAATTAGTTTCTGCAATATGTACTTTGTTTAATTTGTGTACTACTAAGAATTTTTTTGTTTTGTTATTTTGAACGTATCCTGAATTGGACATCTGTTTAACCTTAAAACGGAATATTAACGCTTGAACAAATATTTCCATCTTTTTGAAGTAATTAAAAAAAAAATGTTTTGGCGTGAACCGCTTTCCTGTTTAAGAAAATAAAGAAAAATGATCTACTAGCGAGTTAGGAAGTAGTTTAAAATAAAACTGAGTTATTTTGCAAGACGGAATTTTTGTTAGTTTTTGAAACGTGGACCTATACTAAGTTGGGACCCATTAACGCTGTCATAAAAATTTTACTCGGAACGTTTCCAAATTTTTCTTTTATTTATTCACTCATTAAAATCCAAGCAGCTTTCGCGTTTGCCGATTGCAGCTGATTAAACAATCTATTAAATATTTTAGAGTAATAAATCCGCGTTGCAGAATATAAAAGCTTATATCTTTCCTGAGGAAATGCTTCATTTCAAACTAACACATCATGATTTTGTTCTTAGGCCTAGTGCTCTGTTTCACACTATGCAGTGCGCAAAATAACGCTTACTCGCCTGGCACTCAAGTTTCGCTAGGTGGCAACCCATTCATTGGAAGCAGCGGCTCATTATCAGTAGCCAGATCGCAAGCTATTGCAACAGTTTCAGCGGGTACTCCTGATTACGCGTCATGTGTGCTTTCTCAGCCTGATACTGCTGTTAGAAGCAGATCTCGTCTTTCCTACAGCTTGCTTAAATCAACTTTTACAAACCCGGAGTTGAAAGATATTTACAATACATCGTTTGACGCCAAAGATTTCTTCCAAGCGATTGACGACGAATTGAAAGCGACGTGGTTCCACAATGCTCGACTCTTCGCTGGCTCTCTTTCGCTGCTTTTCGAATACGCCTTGCCTCGCGTATCACCGCTTGTGAATGCCGTCACTATCGCCAATGCCATAAGTGAGTTCCTAGCCCTTAAAGTCGTAATCCCCACCGAAGAGTTCGATGATTACGTCGACGCCTACGTCGATGACGTAAGCAACGTCTTACAGAGTGAAGATGGAAGCCCGAAACCACCTGCGATTGCGATAGTTACTGCTCTACTGAACTTTTTGGCGAAAAATGGCGATCTATCGTACTCCTCATTGCACGAGTTTATTTCAATTTTAGCGGGGAATTATCGTCTGGCTTTGTACTCTACTTGCCTACCGATATCTTTTGAAGAAATTCCAAAGCTATAAACGCATTGTGCATTGGGCACGCTTAGAAACCTGTTTGATAAAAAGTGAAAAAAATGTAGCTTTCACTATTATTTTAATAAGATTCTTATTAAAAATTCATTAGAAAACTCTGGCGACTTTAATGCATGTTAACAAAGTTTTATACTTTTTATTTAAATTTAATTATTATTTAAAAAATTTTTTTTTTCTTCAATTATTGCAAATTTTTTGTGGTGCATTTTATTTTATTTTATTGATCGTCATACTATGTTAAATCTATGTTAAGTCTATGTTAAATCAGTTACAAAATCTGTCGAAGATCAAAATGGCTCTTACTGTAGAAAAGATTATTGTGAAAATGTGACAAGCTAAAAACGTTGTCATCAAAAATGTGACAAAATACATTTTAAACTAAAGTTGAAGCTTGAGTATTTGACAAGTTAAGGTTTCTTTTATATATGTATATGCATTGATTGAGAAATGCTAAAGCGCGAACACTAAAGCATGTACAAAAAAACTCAATAATGAAATACTATGTAATAAATGATACAAGTGACTAAATAATAAAATATCGGTTATTTGATTTTTGTAATATTTTCTACCCAATTTTTCTATTTTTGGAGACTGTCATTATTATTATTATTAAGCTGTTTAACTTTTTTTTCTGCAAAATCTTAGTGTATTTTGGTATATACCTATCTTAAAGTTTGATATAAATTGCCACCATTTTTGGAGCTAAGGTAAACTAAAATTTTTTTCATTGCACGTAGTCACATATTTTATTTACTTTTTCACTGTTATTGTTTCATTTATTTATTTATTCATTCATTTTTTTTATTTGTTTACAGAAAACCTATACTTTCATGCACATTAGAATTAATTTATGGCTTTATTGCAAAAATATTTCGTTTGAAAAACTAATACAGTAACGTACTTCCAATAATTGTATCAAGCAATTATTATTTGTCAGTTTTATAAAGTTTTTTTTTGCTCTATATATAACTTAATGTAAAGTTATATATATAACTATTATATAGTTATATAGATAACTATATAACTATAGTTATAGTTTAGCTTACATCAGCTGTGAAAGCAGTGACAACTACACACTAAAAATGTTTTACATTGTATGCTGATTACAATATTTTACCTTTATTTTAAACTAACAAAAATTTGATGTAATAATTCTTAAGTCTGTGTTCTTAATAATTAAAAGATGATTTTATTTTAATTTCACATTGATTTTTAAGTTTTTTTTACGATAAATTTCATGTTGAATGTTACATTCTACTAGATTCGACGAAAACTGCGTTAATTTTTAAGAAAAAGAAAACTGTGTTCTGCTTTAATTGAATTTGCTTAAATGTTGATATTGTACTGCAATACTGGTTGTTAAGAGAGATTTTTCATTTAGTTGAATCGAGCTGTCATTTCTGTGTACATAAATTTCAACTTAGGAAAATAATTGCTGTGTCCTTTTAGAAATAAAATAATGTTACATTTAAAAAAAATAATTATATATAATGGCGCAAATTAGGAAAATTATTTTTTATATCATAAGTTAAAGGATTGAAATATGTATTTGTACTTGCTATTTGTTGTTAACCAAACAGGTTCAAAAGGGTAATATAAGGTCATATAAGCAAAGTGTGAGGTTTGAACAAATTGGATGAATTGGTATTACCAAATTTAGAATAAGGTGAAAACTAAAATTAATCAAGATCATAGATAAAAGATAAATAAGACAATGACATGCTATATCCAAATAAAAATAAATCATTTTGCGCAATTTGCAGATGTTTACAAAGAGAAAGAAACAAATACACATAAAAATAATTAAAAGTATAGTTTGTCTAAAGTAAGAACTCCCCTAGCCATTCGTCTGAACCTGTGGCGGTTAGCATGGTAACGAGGTATGACTATTTCAAGTAGGGGTGTGGGGTCACTGTTTTGGAGTGGTTTCGGCTAGGGTTAGCGAGAGAATCTCTTTCTTCGGTCTATTGTGTTAGTCCTAGAGTGAAACTACCCTCCCTAAAATGCGCCATTCTTGTTTCCATAACACCAGACTGCCTCAAACTTTGTGCCGGGGGGGGATTTCAAGACAAACTATACTCGCCACATACAGGGGAAATAAAAAACAACCATCACCAAATGGAGACAAATAAATTCACATTTCTTTGAATTCATTACAACATTTAATTCTGAACAAACTCGCAATTTGTTGAGTAAAACATATCTTTTGCCTCAATTTGTAACACAAGAAAGCCTAGAATTAGAAATGGGTGACAAGAGAATTTAAAATAAAGCATCACTCATTAAAATAAGATATAAGAGAAGAGAAAAAGAAATTTAACTGGCGATAAAAAGATAAATATAGAAAGAAAGATTGAATTTGAAATGGTCTTTAATGTTAAAGGAAATTAAAGGTATCAATGTAGATATTCGATTTAGAGAAATTAATTACGGTTTGTGGATTTAATTTAAATTAAAGGCTAAGAAAGAGGATGTAAAAAAATGAAATCCCTCTATATGGATGTGTAGTTTGTCTAAAGTAAGAACTCCCTTAGCCATTCATCTGGACCCGTGATTGTGACTATGGTAATGAGGTATAACTATTTCATACAGGAGTGTGAGGTCATTTTATAGGACAGGTTTTGACTCAGTTCTTCGAGAGAAAGGGAATCTTTTTCTTCGGTGTATAGAGTTAGCGAGAAGCTACTATAGTGGTAGATATACTACAGTACTTCCACAACAGAATTATAGCTGCGCTAGAATTCTGTGAACGGATACAATTGTTGATTCATTGCTGCTTTGTGAGAAGCTGGGAGAGCTGTATTAAGATCACCATACTTTTGAGTGCTGAACGTGAGGGCTGTATTAAGTTCACGGTCGTGGTCACTCCTGTGTCGGTTTTAGCAGTCGAGTGAATGCGTTGTACGTTGTGTGTGATTGAGACTGAGTAGCAACAGCACGAGGAGTAAGTGGATAATGTCGCAGTCACAAGTGGCAAGTCAACAGTTCAAAGTGAACCATCCATCGAAGTAGTCGTGCTCAAATTGAAGTGGGAGTTTCTGTCTAGGCAGGCATGTTCACATCACGTCCGAAGGTCACCAATGTGGGGGGGGGGAGTAGTTATCGACTATATGAACCTTCATCTATGAAAAGGTACCCCAAACATAGGATCAAGTTAACATGTCTTATATACTAGGGAATTGTAATTTTGTAGTGGTAGAGAATTTCCCTTCTACCATTACAAAAGAGCTTTCCCCGCCACAAAGTCTGAGGCCATCTACTGCTATGGAAACAAGAGCAGCAGAGAGCCTTAGACTTTGTGGCGGGGGAAGTTCTTACCGTAGACAAACTATACAACCCTTGGTGTCACCAAGCAAGCATGCACGAGAGATAATGTGTAAAAACTCTTAAAAAAATTCGTTAACTGGTGTAGACCCAGAAAAGCGATAGCCAATTAAATTTAAAGAGCAGAGAGTTCGAAAATAAGGGATTGGTTAAGTAAGCCCTCCTCCTTTAAAAAAATAAATGAAGAAAAAGGAAATGATGAAATTGAGGGGTCCACAGGTCCCACAGGAAGTCCAATGACCGCTTTGACTAGCGAGGAAGGGCTAATAACCGAAAGTTAATCTACTTTACGAAGGGAAAAGGGAAATTTTGCCAGACAAGAAACTTTCACAAAATAATGTGTTTAAATTGAGAGAAAAAATAACAACCCTAATTTAAGAAAATTACTTGGAAAATTTCGCGTAAAATAAATTTAAGCAGTTATATATACAATATATAAAAAAAGGAAATAAATTATTAAGAAAATTAAAAGATTACATTTAAATAAAAGAGTGAATTGTTGCATTGTAAACGTGATAATTGATTTATACTGTTTAGTAAATTTATTCAACACTGAGAAATTAAATATTTAAATTTGAATAACAAATGTAAAAGTTCAAATAATGATAAGAGAAATAAAACTTTAAGTTATATAAACATTTTAATGGGAAATTTGATAAATTACAAAAAAAAAGAAGATTTTATTAAAATAATCAGAATATTCGCCAGAGATTTATTCATTAATGAAAAAAGTCTTGTTTTCTACAAGTCAGTCAACAATTTCTTCAATAAAATATATTTTATTGAATAAAATATATTTTATTTCTAAGATATTTTGATTTAAAAAGTAGTTTTAAACATTTTTCAAAAACATTTCTTGCATTTCTGAACAACCATTCTAGAAAATTGAATATTTTTAAAGATATTTCTTAAAAATTCTGATTTTTAAATTCAAATTTGTAATATTTTTTATTAAATTTTTAGAATTTAAAATTATTAAGTTTATTTCTTTAGTATTTTAAACAACCCTTGCTTTTATAATTTTAAGTTCTTTAACCCGTTTTCTTACACTTTCAAAACTACCCACTTCCTTTAAAATTTTATTGTCTTTCACAAAATATTGACTTTAAAAAATTTATAAGAAAAAAAAAACTAAATGACAATTGACAAAACCTTTCAAAAATTATTATTTTTAACTTAAATTCTTTATTATTATTATTTAAAAAGTTTTATCAATGGTTATTTAGTTCTTTTTTTTTAAAACATTTTTAAACGATCTCAATTAAAAATGTTGTTTCTTTGAAAAGTGATTGGGACGAAGCCATATCGACGCATTTTTCCTAAATAATGAGCTGCGAAGGGGGCGAGGGTAGGTGGTATTTGTCCTCGTTAAGCTGTTCTACCGTAAAGTGCTCGCGCTCAAATCGTCGGGTTACCAAAGCGGATATGCCATCCCTTCTACAGAGGTTGCGGAGGGCATGTCTTTGGATCATCCTCAGGAATGTTTCCCAGACCATCGCCAATAGCCCATTGTGAAGTTCTACTGCGACGTAAATACTATGAAACTACAACTATAAATAATAAGGGGTGGCAGCCTTGGCGGTGTGGTCTCACTATTCCGACAAGTGCTCAGAAGCGCAGACGTAGCAGGTTTGAATTCCATCATAAACCTTTATGCATCTTTGTAATGTCTTTCTTTTACTTGTTCTATCTGCTCTTCAAATTGACAAAGGTTTATGAGTCGTACTTTCTGATGAGCCTGCACATGAATGTGCAACTCTACTCTAGCGGCAAAGTAACTTGGGCCCTCATTGGACCAATATTCACGAATCTTTGCTCAATACGGGTTCAAAGGTTCGATATTTTCCCGATACGGGCCCTACATAGAAGTGTCCACTTTAAAACCAATATCAACCTGTCAGATTCACCCAATATTTTATAATCATAATTCAGCCAATATAAGCCCTATATAGGCCGATATTGACACTGCATAGGACCAATATTTAAAAATCTAGACGTCCCTATATGGGTCCCGCGGAGCATGTTCATATAGGATCTATATGGAGCAAATTTTGAGCCAAAACTAAGACCAAGGTATAATTGTTGCAACGGTATAAATCAATCAATCAAGGCCTATGTGCACAAATCAAAAGAACGCTCATTGACCACTAAAGGACGAGGCACTGGAGATGATTGAAAGAATGAAATATACACCCAGGGTTGCATTAAGAATCCAACCCACTCACTTCAAATTACTTTGCGGATTGACAATACGTGAAGACACATGAAGTATTGCCATGAAGAACCCAACCATTTTTTCATTCACACATACATATAAGCAGACTTGTGCGCTCAATACAAAGTAATATTTCTCTTGAACTCAAAAGGTCAGATGCTACGAAATAAGGAAGTACAGACCCGAAGATTCATCATGGTTATGGCTAGATTCGAACCCACTACCTCTATCCTTCGCAGTGTTTGGTGGAAGGACAACACAAGGGAGGCTCTATTCATATTGTTTATTGGGATGACATGCAATTGCAGTCCTTGTCAAATAGAAGGACAGATAGCACAATACAGAGAAGGACAAGAACGAAGATACATCTTGGGTAACAACGGGATTCAAACCATAAACACCATGTAGGCGTTGTCCAAACCCGCGTCCCGCTGGGGACTGATCGTTAAGACACGGTTCGCAGCAGATCACCGAAGTCAAGCATCACTGGCTACGGTCAGTGTGCGGGTGGGTGACCACTTGGATCAGTCTGCGTAGGGATCGAGGGTGTGCGGTATGGGTCCTCGTTAAACTGAGCTACCGTAAAGTGCACGACTTCGCGCGCAGATCGTCGGGCTACCGAAGCGGGGGTGCCATCCTCTCCACAGATGATCAAAATTGTGATGGCATGTCTTCGGATCATCCTCCGGGATGTTTCCCAGACCGTCGCCAATAGCCCATTGTGCAGCTCTAGTGCGACGTAAATTAACAACAAACAAAATTGTTCAAACCCGCTACCTCCACGCTTTGCAGAGAGTTTGGCAGACGATACCAGTCAGCCAGGGAGGCCCCCTCTATTCATGTAAAATTTTACTAATTAAGCAAAAGTCAGCAACCGGAAAAAGTTTCATTTTTCTTACCTGTATAAAAGCGCATTATTTATTTTTTCTTGACCCACTAGACTCTTTTGTGCCCAGCAGAAGAACAGCGTGCACTCTGAGAGTAGTGTTAGAGTTGGAGTTTTCAATTGGAGATTGATGTTTTCCGAAGCTTTTTCATGAAGTCAGCTGGTTAATAACTAGGTTTTAGCGAGAGTAATGTGACTAAAGAAAAGCCACGTTTAAGTTTCTATTTCGAATTTTTATTATTTTCTGAATTTCATTTTTTTGTTGGATAATAAGCGAACATCCATGAATTTATAGTTAGATGTTAAAAATCTCCCTCCTTATTTCAGGATTACCAAAAAACAGGTAAGCCACTTTTACTCTTTACCTTTTGGGGGCCATCTGGTCAAAATGACCAATCTCCTAGACTACCAGTGGTGCTCCAAGGAGCCCATAGAAGATATTTTGGCTCATGCTAAAAACAACGGCTCAGCAGACTTTTGGTTTAATATTGAAGCAAAAGAAAAATCTAGTGCTATACCTCAGACCTCACCAGTACGCCTTAAAGCAGACCTAAATGCTTCTGTACCGACCAAAAAAATTAAAAGTATTAGATTCCAAAAAAGCGGGTCGCTCCTTATTCAATGTGACGACTTAGAAACTGCAAAATACATCTTAAAGATAAAAACAATCCTAGAGATTCCTGTAGCAGCTAAATGCCTTCTAGAATGCATTTCCTCCAAATTCATTCTCAGGAACTTTCCTGTTGAAACTTCGGTTTCGGACATTAGTCGGGAGTTCAATTTTGAAAACAAGACACAAGCTCTAGAAATTCGTCGGTTCTTAAAACAAGGGAAACCGACAACCACAATCCTTTTCAATATCTTAGGTACTGTTGTCCCTGAGAAAATACGTCTCTGGTATCAATACTATGAGACTAAACTCTTCCAAGATAGCGTTACCCTATGCAAAAACTGCTGGAGTTTCGGCCACCCCGATAAATACTGTAAATCCCCAACCAGATGCCACAACTGTGGAGGCCTTTCTTCCGAACATCAGGGCCCGTGTACTAGGGTCCAGTGCTGCAGAAATTGTAACGGCAACCATAATCCAATTCAGCGTGATTGTCCTGCATTTTTAAATTTTGAGAAACTAATGAGAATTAAGTCTACCCATCATGTTCCGATGAGTGAAGCTAGAAGAATAGCTTATTTGAAAAAGCCCTCATACGCAGAAATAACTCAGTCTGTGCCAGGAGAATACATTACCCGAGCAGAGCTAAAATCGGAACTTAACAAGTTCGCGGGTTCCATGCAACAGCTAGTCGAGAATACCTGCGCAAAACAAGTTTCTATACTGGCAGCCCAAATTGAGAATTTGACTGCTTCCATAAATAATATTCTTATCCCCGCGATAACTAACATCCAACGAAGCACCACTGCCCAGGGTGCAATCACAGAAACAAAAATCTCAACCTACTCGTCCGACTTCTCTCCAGAACGGGCAAAAAAGAAGAAGAAATCGAACTCACCCCCAACTTATGTGCAATTCACTACAAATCCTCTCCTAACAGCTGATCAGCCTATAGTCCAAGATCTGCCTATGCCTATGGACAACTCCTTATCAATGCCTCTAATACCGTTGAACAACGATGAGGATGAATTATCTCTTGTGCCTTAAGAAAAGGCTTTAATTTAAAAAAAAAAAAAACTCTTACCTTACTACATACATACTCTTTCCCAGGCGTTTAGAAAAACTTAAAAAAAAAAAAAAAACAACTTTTATTTTTATTTCTTATAAACTATGTCAATTCCGATATTTAATATAGTGCAATGGAATGCTCGCAGTCTTAGAAATAAACGCTACTGGCTGAGTCAAAACATCTTTTCAGAAGCCGATATTATCGCAATTCAGGAAACCTTCCTTCAAAGCGATGATCAAATTAACTTTAAAAATAAAATTACTCTCCGACAAGATCGTGACCCCCCTAACCATAGAGGTGGTGGCACCCTCTTAGCTATTTCAAAACATATCCCATTTCAAAGAATTTATTTCCATAATCTCCCCCCTTCCCGAATTGAGACCCTCGGTGTAAAAATTCAAGTTAATAATAGACAAATCACGGTAGTTAATATCTATTCACCAGACGGTAATTACTCCTCACAATGGTTGGAAAATTTCCTTCCCAATATTGAGAAACCCTTCATCATCGTCGGAGATTTTAACGTAAGACACCGAGCCCTCGGCTCTGCCTCTTGCTCCCAAACTGCTGATATCTTTCTCGACTGGATCCTAACAAATAATATTACTATTTTGAATACAAATACTCCCACCCACTTTGGCGGCCTACATCATCAACAGTCATTATTAGATCTTACCCTAGTTTCCCCTGAACTTTACCAGAAATCTTCTTACTCTGTCTTCCCAGACCCTTTTGATAGTGACCATTTTCCAATTATTACCAAAGTTAAATTCTCCTTAAACAACCCTAACATACCACGCCCGTACCTCCATTTGCAAAACGCACAAAATGAAATCACTCAAGCTCTGTCAAATAACAACTTCAACGCAAAGAACATAGAAGATACTTGCAATTCCGTAGTCAAAGATAATACCCGATTTACAAAATTTTCCCCGCATCCCACGACTCCGTGGTGGGATAAAAAATGCGCGTTTCTGCTAGGTCAAAAGCGCAAATTTTTGCGTAAGGCTAAAAAACAAGTCTCATCCTCATTTTGGCTTAAATACAAACACTACTCCGCTCAACTCCGCCAATACATTAAAATCAGAAAAAGAATCTATTGGGACAAAATTTGTTCCAATTTAGGTTCCTCAAAAAACATTTTTAAAATCTTAAAAAGTATCTCAACTCGAAATTCCTCTGCTCCCTCTGAAAACCTGATTTTAACCCACCAAGCGACAGCTATCACCTGCCCACTCGCCCAAGCGAACCTTTTTGGGGAGCACCTTTTTCATGCTCAAAGCCCCTGTCCAATCCCTTTCTCATTCTGGGGTACAGGCTACAGCCACTTGGATACCCCTTTCTCGTCTACCGAACTGGAAGCAGCTATTCGTCGAACAAAGAACACGGCACCCGGGCCAGACCGCATTCCGGCTATTCTCATTAAATTTATTCACTCCCGTTACCCAACTAAGCTCCTTAACTTTTTTAATGTCGTTCAAGATACAGCCCTACCTCCATGTTCATGGACCCAAGCAAAAATCGTTCCGATCTTAAAACCAGGAAAAAACCCATCAGAAATTCTCAGCTACAGACCTATTGCTCTCACTTCGACTTTCGCCAAGGTCTACGAACGTATGCTTTTACAAAGACTCCTTAATTTTTGCCTTCAGCAAAATATCTTCCCCCCCTCCCACACTGGCTTCCTCCCCTTTCGTGACTGTAATACAACTCACTCAATACTCTACCATGACATACGAGAAGCACGTGAACGGAGAAAATTTATCGTTTGTGTTGCACTCGATCTAGTCTCGGCATACGACAACGTATGGATTGATGGTCTCCTCACCAAACTCCTCTCGGTCGGCATATCTGGAAAAACAGCACTTTTCTTACAAAACTTTCTCTCCGATAGAACCTTCTACATCTCTTGGCGCAACACCCGGTCTAAAGATTACCAGCAACCCCAGGGCCTTCCGCAGGGCAGTGTCCTCTCCCCCCTTCTTTTTATGTTTTACCTTAAAGACATTCACAAACACCTTCCCACTGGAGTTCAAATTCTTGTTTTCGCTGATGACATCTACATTTACTATGCTGCAAAATCTTTTGACAGGGTTATTGCTAAACTTCAAGATGCCCTCATCACCATTCAAACTTGGTGCACAGAGTGGAAAATGGCTATTTCACCCTCAAAAAGTGCAACTATTAATTTCTCTAACAAACGTCTGTCACCTACGATTCAGTTAACAATTTTTAACGAACGAATTCCCCAAGTTAATTCCATCAAAATTCTCGGCATCCATTACACTGCAAACATTTCTTTCCTCGGTCATTTTCAATACCTAAAAAAGAAATGTTTAAAAAAAATTAATGCACTCCGCTGCATCTCTAGCACTCAGTGGGGGTCTCGAACCTACCACCTCATTCAGATTGTAAATGCCACAATCAGAAGTATCTTAGAGTATGGCAGCCCAATCCTCTTCTCTGCGCCAAAATCACATCTCCGAGTAATTGAAACAATCTACAACTCTAGCCTCCGCGCAGCAACGGGCCTCCCACGATGGACTCCAATTCATATCCTCCACAGAGAAGCCGGCACTACCTCAATCTCACACAGACTTGTTTTAGCAGCTAAAAAATTCTACCTCCGTCACTGTTCCCTTGGCTCTCACTCCCCAATAAATCGCCTTTTGCATAAATTCCATTTCACTAGACTTAAAAAGAAACCCCACCTTTTCCTCAAATTTCAGGACATCTTCAGCCAAAAAGGCATAAGTAAATTCAATATCATCCCCTTCCACATTCCAGTTTTCTTCACAGATCTCCCGAACCTCTGTCTTTTTGTACACGATCTTCCTTTTCAAACTACGAAAAATCCCAATGAAATCCTCCCTCTCTATCAGGAAACCCTCCACACCCTTTGGAAAGACTTTGTCATCCTGGCTACCGATGCCTCAAAATCCTGTACGAACACAGGTATTGCGGCTATTAACTCAAGGAACAACATGTCTTATATCTCTCAAATCCATCCTATTAACTCAGTTTTTACCGGAGAAGTTTTAGCGATTTGGTTAGCAGTCACAAAATTCACTACCGAGTATCTAGATTACGTTATTTTATCGGACAGTAAGTCCGCAATTACTGCCCTCATCTCAGCCACCCATAAATCCCCTCACAGCATCCTCCTCTTACAAAATAAGATAGTTTCAGCAAGTGCAAAAGTGAAATCAATCACGATCGCCTGGACACCAGCACACGTTGGCACCCCCCCAATGAAACCGCTGATAAGCTGGCCAAACACGCCACCAATGCCCCTCGAGCCATCTCTTTTATATCACCTGAAGACTTGTCATATTCAGCAGTTTTAGACTCAAACCGCGAACTCAGTAACCTCCGGACTAATTCAAAATACCACAAGCGTTTCCCCTTTGATCACCCTGTTAATAAAACTTCCCTCAATCAACTCCCAAACCGAAAATACGATATCTTAATCTCGCGTCTCCGAAGCAACACAATCCAACTTAACGAAATTTATGCAAAAATAGGGCTCGTAGACTCCCCTTTGTGCGATCATTGTCAACTTCCAGAATCTGCTATCCACCTCCTCTTTGAATGCAAAAAGTTTGAACATCAGAGACAAACACTGCGCGCCTCAATCGGAATTTTCCCACTCTCCCTTCACCGTCTTCTTAGTTACGACCAATACGATAATCTTCTCAAAAATTTAGTGGATTTTTTAATTTCAACTAAGCGTTTCTAGCCTCCAGTTTTCAAATCCATAATTAAATGCAGTTACTAATTTTTAAGTTTTAGTTTAAGCCTCTCTGAGCGCCTGGGAAAAAGAGTATGTTTTCCTTATTTTTTTTTGTTTTGATGAACGTGTTTCTCCAAAAGTATTGGAACCACCAAATGCTAGATTTTAATTTTTTCTAATCTTCCTCTCCAAAAGTGTTTTGGAAAATATTTAATTTTGATCTCTACTGTAAACCTGTTTCGCTTCTTCAAGAACAGCGTGCACTCTCATCACCTCATCGTCATCATCTTCAGCATCAACAACTCAACTCACAAAAATACACCTTACAGCAAGGGGGATAAAAGCGAGTAGCAGAGATCCCCCCCACATCATCATCAACAGTCAACAGTCTTGACCCACTAGTCTCTTTTGTTTGTGTTGCAAGCTACTAAATAGTACGTATTCAAGTTTTGTGGCCTTATGATGTTTAATCGCATAAGGTAAGTTTATTCTTTTTTATTTATTTAAATGTGTCATTAATAAGTGGATCTAGTTATTTTTAAAGTTGCAAGTCAAGTTCGTGTTAATAAATTTTACTTGGTTGTGCTTTACTTAATGTATTCCAGTTTAGTTTTGTAGCAATTCAACTAGTATAAAATAAGTAGTCAATAAAAAGGTAAACGTAGGACTTATTGTTTTTCGTTTCACAAAATAAACGCCTCTATTTATTTTGCTGAATATACAACCCTAATATTAACTGCTTTCCTTCAAACATGCACCAAGTTCAGAATTTTAATGAAATAAAGTAGGTATAATACTTAATTTTAGAATCCATGGAAAGCATATTAGATACGCTATCTATGTAATATGTAATCTAATACTATAAAATTCATTAAATTTTTAAATAATCTAATACTGTGTGTATAAATGTATGTTGAAAGTTAACAAAAATTTTCAAATTTTAGCATTCTGTAATATACACCAATTTTTTTTTTCAAAAATTCAAAATAGGAAACTTAAACTTATTTCTTATTTTCCAATTTATGCTTTTTTATCGTAGGGTTAAATTGCTTATTTGAAAATTTTATGCCTAATTTTTGAATCTATTAAATTGATCTGAATCAATATTCTACGTAATTTAGTATTTTTATTACGTTATGAAAGGAAAATTCATTAAACTTTTAAATAATTGTTATCTCTTGCCTGCCGTAGTACGATAGATTATTTTTTTAAGATTATGCATCTAAAATAATTTTGTAATCATATTTTGTAATCTTCATTGTCTTAATCATTTTGTAATCATTTTTACGTGATAGAATTTTTTTTCGAAATCCAATTTTTCGGATTTTGAAAACCAGAATTTGACCAGAAATAATCATTTTTTCTAAGTGATAATTTTTTAATAATTTTTTATCAATAGTTATCAAAAATATATAATAGTATCAATAATAATAGTATCAATAGTAATATAAATTCATAGTAATATAGATAATAATGGTCATAATAATATACTGGTTCTGAAAACCAGTATATTATTTTGTAAATTGCTTAGATATGTGTTGACATAGCTTGTAATTTAATCATATTTTGCGCTACACGTAAAGGGAAACCACATCTTTTATATTGCTTGGCATTTAAAGAATTCTAGCTAAGTGCTCAGTAATCGCAATGAATTTTTAAGCATCTTTGATCAAGATTAAATTGCAATTAAAATTATCAAATTTTGCGTTACACGCCAAGAAAAACCACGAAAATGTTTTTCAGATTGCTTTTATTGGTAATAGGATTCAGCTAAATGCTCATTATCTAATAGAAAATAGTAATAATCAATCATTTTTTTTTTATCATCGTCCTTGATAGATGGCCTGTCATCTTTGTGAATATAATGAAACGCTGTTCTTATTTTTAACACAACCCATAAAACAAAGTAAATTGCAATTTAAATATCTGAGTCCAATCTTATTTATGAAAGTTCTAAGAATAATTTATTTTAATTAGGATTAAATTAAAATAATCACATTTTGCGTTGCACGCAAAGGGAAACCACGAAAATATTTTTCACATTGCTTCGTGGTTATAGGATTCCAGCTATGTGTTGAAATTATTTTTTTATAAACAACCATTTTTTTATTATTATCCTTAATAGAGTATCATCCTTCTGATATAACGAAAAGCTCTTGTTATTAACTCAACCCATAAGACAAAGTAAGTCGCAATTTAAGTATCTAAGTAAAATTATATTTATTAAAGCTATAAAAATAACCTATTTTGATTAATATTAAATTAAAACTATTAAACTTTGCGTTACACGCTAAGGAAAACTACGAAAAGGTTTTTCAGTTTGCTTTTATTGATAATAGGATTCTATCTCAATGTTCATTATAACAATGAAATGTTTTAATAATAAATCATTTTTTAATCATCCTTGATGTGTAGCCTATCATCTTAGTAAATGTTGTGATTACTTTTGTTCCTCTTATTTTTGTACACAACCCAGATATCAAAGTAACTTGTAATTTAAATGCAAAGTAAAACTATATTTTGAAAGACTTTTTGAATGAAAATAATTAGAATTTACATTATGCCTAAATGAAAACCATGAAAACGTTTTAATAACAAACTAATTGAACGCTTACAAACGATAATGAGATTCTATCTGAGCAATTATTAAAATTTTTCAATTTATTGTGCTTTATATAAAATTTAATGTTTTGGGCAGCTTAGATTGCTAACAAAAATGTTCATTATTTTATTCCATTCATTTACTTATTTTATTAAAATTATTAAGCACTTAAATTGTGTTTTTTTATTTCAAGCAATAGAATTTTTGAATGATATAAAAAATCAGTTTTTAATAATATATTAGATTTCTTTTGTTTTTAAAATTTACAAATAAAATATTAAATTCGGAAAAAAGTGAGTTCTAATATTTGCGAATTTCAGATTTTTCTAGTACAGAGACAGAATGTTATTAATTATTACGGTTTACAATTTATAAAAATCAAATAAGAGAAAAAAGAACAAATTATAGACAGCTACTATAAAGAAACAACTTCAATGAAGTTTTGTTTAGTCAATCTGCTCACTGGAGGGCGTTGATATAGAGTAGAACTAGTTACTAGACCAGTGGTGTCGAAGTTCACCGTGACGTCCGTCTGATCGAGTGATTGATCTTACTGCTTTTATATCTAAGCGATACACCCATACCGAGTTGTAAAATATGGCATCCTAAACAAATATGAAATATCAACGTTTTCTGTTTTTTACCTAATTTTGATGAAGTCAGTTGCACCATAGAAGTATTTATGTATCATACTTCACAATTTATGCTACAAATTCAAAGATTCGAAAACATCATCTGGATCATGTTTAGTAATGTGTAATTTAGTCATGTTAGCGTCATCTGTCACAAACTATCGTCTTCACCCCCTTTCAAAAGTGTGGAATTCGAAATTCCACACTTTCAAAAGATTTTACTAAGAAGTACTGCATAGCATCTTTTCTTTTAGGAAAAATGTAAGAAGAGAACAATGTCAAATATTTTTAACTTAAGATAATTTTGTAGACGATATAATATTATGTTCATGTATGTTTATGTTTTTCAATTTCGGAAATGTTTTAAACTTGATTTTTTTCAGCGATAGATTTAGCCTATTTCTAGTAAGTCGGGAATCTATCTCAAAAATTAGGGATCGACTTATGCACCGGTATTTCATTCTAAAAATATCTCTGTTATAAAAAAGTAAAATAGTTAGGAAAAATATTTTGAATATTAAAAACTGTTTTGAATAATTTCTTGGTGCTTTAATAACTAGTTTAGACCCTTTATGTATCCTAAATCCTTTATGTCTCCTTATTTTTTACAATGGTTCATCAGCCGACAGTATTTTAATTCTTTTTTTTTTCATACTTTTTTTTTTGCGTGATTTAATGAGAGATTCTTTACACCTAGTTCAAAGTTATCACTTTCAGCATAGCAAGTAAAGTATACGTATTTTCTTTCTATCTTTGTGAATAGAGCTATAGCATAAGTAAATAAATTTTTTGTCACTTTTTTTTTTCGTGTTTAGAATGCATTTCTCTCAGCCTGCATTTCTTATTGTAATCTAAGAACAAATTTTACTTTTAGGCATTGATGGGTTTCTAATATGTGATAGTTCTGTTCTTACGCACAACTTTCTAAATACGAAAAAAAAAAAAATGCATTCACAAGTTTCTTTGCAAGTTAAGAGGTCTTAAAATTTATTTTTTAAAATTTCAATTTACTCCAAAATTCAAGAGACTCGAAATTTTCCAGAATTAAAAAGTCCCGCGGTGGACTGATCCTGAAGATACAGTTCCCGGTGTTCAGTAAGAGGGTGGGTGACCACTTTGATCAGCTGCGCAGGGACCGAGGGTGCGCCGTATCAACCTCGTTAAACTGTTCTATCGTTAAGTACTCGACTTCGTGAGCAGGTCGTCCAGCTACTAAAGCGGAGGAACCAACCCATCCGCAGAGGATCAAAATTGTGATGAAATGTCTTCGGATCATCCTCCGGGATGTTTCCCAAACCGTCACCAATAGCCCATTGTGCAGTTCTAGTTGCGACGTAAATAAATTTACCTACCTACCAGAATTAAAAAAGTTAGTTGAAATTAAAGTGATAAAATTGCTATTTCAATGTTTCGAAAGAGATTATACATATAATTATCATCTCTGGGAGTTATTAAAATTAAGAAAAACGTTGAAGAGAATAAAAAATTCTTGACTTAATCTGAACCATTAAAGCATAAATAGTTTCTATCTATAATATGTATCCATATCTAAAGGAATATTTTGGTAAAAAAAAATTCAAGAATAGAACAGTAGATGATTTTTTTATCATGAAAAATGCTGCTGGTATCGTATTATTAAACAAATTTTGGCGTAACATTTTCGCTTTATAAATTGATTAAATTTGCGGAATAATTATTTTTATAGTTTTTTTTAATAATCTGAATAAAAATTAGAATAAAAATGCTTAGTAATTGAAGCCTAAAAGTTAACTGATCATTATTAACTCATAAATACCACAGTCGAAATTGTTTAATGATTTTTTTTTCTTATATCAAAACTAATTGTCGTGAATTCAGCTAGGAATTTATGTATGTAAATAATTGTTTTATTTAAAAGAGTCGAAAAATCCGTAAATTATAAAGATGCAATTAAAAAACAGTAAAGAATCTAAAATTATGCTAGACTTCAAAACAGTATTTTTGCAATTTCTCTTTGTTTAACACAAATTAGTTAATTAAAAAATAATAAAAAAAAAGCATCTTTTTCTGGCCAATCCTGAAAAAGAAAAAGCTATGTTTTCACTCTTATATTCATTTGGAGTTAATTAATTAAATGTAAAGGAAATAATATTAATAATGATAATTTTTGCTTAAATAATTCGCGTGCACGTATAATTCATTTTTAATAGCTTCGAAAAATATACTTATGGGCTAATTTTATTAGAAAAAGATTTGAACAATTAAATTATTTAAACAAATTGTCCTACCCAGCTTTTCATCAAAAAAAATGTTTTTTGAAAAATTTATTTTATATTTAATTTTTAAAAGCAGTTTATTTGATTACTTCTTTTCTTAAGAAATTCTTTCGGCAAATCTGTTAATGATGCTTATTTTTATATAAAAAAAGAACTTTTTTGATGATGGTCGCCTTTTGTATTATTATTAATTAAACCTTAGGAGTTTCTAAAACAATTTTTTTAAAAATTGTTTTTGGATAGCTTATATTAAAAGAATATACAAACGAAAAAAAACTTAGTGGATTTTGTATCCGTTGAAGGCGGTAGCAAGATTAGATTATTATATGATGTTGTTTTTCACATTTTTCATAAATGGCACTGTAAAGTCTTATACATTTTTAATTCAAAGCGTTAAGAGTAAAAATAGAAATTTTTTATAGGAATTTTAAATGAGGTGAAATAAGTAAAAGGTAAATAAACAAATTATTATTATTCAAAGAATATTCAGATATAAAATGCATTTGATGCTGTCATTAGTTTTTGAATTTTGTCTAAGTTATGTCAAAGCTGCGGATTTGTCTTTTTTTGCACAGCATAATTTTGCAGAGCAATAGAAAAATCAACGCAAGCGGCAAAAAATTCGAAATAGAGATTTTTTATATATTTGGCATTTTTGTATAATAAGACACTTGTTTCAGAAATTTTCTTCTCAGAAATAAATTGTGTTTTATCAGTTTTTTGAAATTCTATTATGGTGTTCATAGCATTTGTAAGGAAAATAATTGTCAAGCAACTAGTTTCAAAACCAATCCAGAAGCACTTTTGAAACATCGTGAAGCACCTATTATTTTTTTCAATTTTACCGCAGAATTCTGCATTTTAAAAACTATTAGCACTGGTATTGTGATTATTTTGTAGACACTTACTTTAATATCTAAAAATACAGTTAAGTGTCTCACTTAAATTTCGAATAACTATTCAAGTAATTAAATAGTTTTATTGATGCTGATCACTGATGATAATTGCGTGCTTTTTTTATTGAAATAATTTTTATAAAAACTTCTGACATTTTTAAAAATTTCAAATTATACTCAATTGCAAGTTAGGAAAAACCCCATTATCCTCGTTTGCATCTTAGAGCACGCCAAGTGGATGCCAAGCTCCCAGCGCTAACGTTGCCAACGCTTGAAACGTTTTGCGTGCTTTTTGCTTTCTTATTAAAAAAACAACAACAATCAATCAACAAGAAATAAAAATTAATAAAAATGTTATCTCAAAATCGTGACTAATACTCGTCTTTCTGTTCGCATTTAAAGAAACTGATGAAAGAATAATAGATACTGTTTCTTGCAGACTATTTTTTTTTTTCTGGAGTGAAATAAAAGTAAAAATTCTTTATCTTGCATTTGATTTGTTAAGAGTATGTCAACGCCATTTTTAGTGGTCCAATCAAATCCAATGCTCTTGCAACGTCATATAGTTGGTTCTTTTTCAAGAACGAACGTTCGTCTTGCTTATCGAAATATGTTGTCAAATCTAGTATTCCAGTAAGACTACGGAAGTGTAACTTTTTTTTATAGTTCTATGATGTATATCGTAAAGGATAGCAAAAATTAAATTTCTGTCTGAATTGTTTAACTTTTAAAAACTTGTTTTGAAAGTTTTTTTGTATAATTTGATAAACGAAATAAAACAGAACTATTTGCAGTCTTGGGTGATTACTTAAATCCTATACGGCACTGGTCTTTTTTTTTTTTTTAACTTCCAACGGAGTACAGCTCCTGAGTTATTAATAATTTTGCGTATTTTTAAAGCATGCCAAGATATTTATGATAATAATAAAACTAATTATTCTCGCCTTTTGTTCGAAACCAAAGCAAATTCTTTTTTTTTAAGTGCCCTCTTAAGATCAGATTTTTTTTTAAGAACGGTCTCTTAGGATCAAAAGGTCAAAAATACTTCAGGACAATTCACGTAAAAATTCTGGTATCAATTCTATGTAGAATAATTATTTAATCAATTATTAATCGCATTTTTGATTACAAAACATTCACTTTTTTGTAGGGGAGAGTGGGGTCAATTGTAAAATTTTTTACTTAACTATTTTTGACTAACAAAAAATCCAATATATTATTAGTATTAATTGACAGACGAGTAAAGTAGACCATCCTCTACTAGAAAAAAATAAATACCTTATTTTAAATGTTATTATATTAGTTATTAGCAATTTTTGACAGTCGTGCACTTGTTACAATTGTCCCCACTTATGGGGTCAATTGTAACAGTTCATAAATTCAACTAAAACATAGTTAATTATATACATATTATCATAGTTGCGATGTATTTTTTTATTTATCAAAATAGTAGTGATATTTTAGGAGTAAAAATAATAATGAGCAGAGACCTAAAAAGTTAAACTTTTAACTTTAAGGGGTTAAAACTTTTAATTTACGCTGTGAAAGGTGACAAATAAAATAATGCACATGCAACATAATATAAATGATATAGGAAACTATCGGTGGCTCTTAAAGAGTTAAGTAATGGTTTGTAAACATAAGATTATTTATTTTCAGCTGTTACAATCGTTCCTTTACTTATTGTTACAATCGTCCCCAAGACACCATTTCAGTTTCATTTGTTAAAAACAATGTTAGTTAATTAACAAAACTAATCTTTTTTTCTTTGAAATGTTAATTAAGGTGTCCACTTACATATTCGGTTAATAATTTTTATTTCTTTAAACAAAATTACTTTGTTACTATATAATATTCTAATACCAAAAAAAGTACTTGCGTAGCGGGAAAATATCTTCTGTGATGTAACTCTTTCAAAAGTACATAAAAATGGTTGCCAGTAGGGGTGTACATGTAGATTTATTTAATACACCTTGTGCGCCACCTAGGAACTAAATCTAGAACCCGACACTCGAAAGTTTTGCTCTGTTACAATCGTACCCTGTTACAATTGACCCCACTCTCCCCTATTGTATCTTTAAAGGAGTGGTTGGTATTATTTTAATACTTTTTATAAGAAAAATATTTTAAGTGTCTCTGTACTTTTTTAAGTGCTCTATTTTAAGTACCCTCTTAAGATCAGTTTTTTTTTAAGAACGGTCTCTTAGGATCGAAAGATCATCCTAAAAAGATCAAAAAGATTTTGATCTCTTCAGGACAATTCATGCAAAAATTCTGGTATCGATTCGATGTGGAATTATTATATAATCCATTATTAATCGCATTTTTGATGATTAAAAATTTTTTTTTTATCTACTAGTATATCTTTAAATGAGGGATTAGTATTATTTAAATATTTTTTATAAAAGAAAAGGATCTTAAGGATCCAGATCTTCCAAAGTCAAATGGAATCTCTGAAGTTCATAAAATGCAATCGTTTTAAAATCGATTAAAGAAGGTTATATCGATTATACAATCGATCATATATTGTTTTAAAACCGATCGATTATATATTATTCGGATCGCAATATATGGATGAAAATATTCAAATGTCTGACTTTTTCGGATAATACTTCCACGTTAAAGAAAAAGAAAATGGAAGAGATTAAGTATATCTCGTAGTTTCATTTTTTCTTCTGAATCCTGCAACTTTTATCAGTTAGTCACCGTCAGATGAATGGGTACTTTTAGTAAGAGCATTTTCTCTAATGGTGGGTTTTTTGTTTTGCTGCAATACTTCTTTGTTTTCCATTTCTTCGTTATGAATTACACGATCTAGAAGAAGAAAGAGAAAATAATGGCATTTGTAGGGCTGAAGTCAGTTTGTCTGATGGTTGGAAATATATTTCCACTACTTTATTTTTATAGCCTTCACATTATTCCATGAGTTTTATGGAAACCACATTATTGGATTTGGAGGTTTATTCGCGTCATTTAACCGGCGAAAAAAAAAATCACTTTTATTTCCTAAAACTCGTTTAGCACCTTTGCATTCAGGCGCGGGATGAGATAGAGATAAAGAAAGAGAAATTAAAATAACTAATCTATCCTCAGCAGATATTATTATATTTATTCGATATTTTAATATCAACGAATAAATTAATATCAAATCGGATACAAGTATTTCGGACGTTCACCCCTAGCGAATATGTGAAAACATTCATGGTAAATTATATGCTTCTAAAATCATTTTTTTTAAGTATGCATTTTTAGGCAGTGGTAACCTTATGCATTTTATGCATCATTATGCACTTTTAGAGGTATCATTGTGCATTCTAAAATAAGAAAAGCAACGGTGGACATCTGGGACACGTGACTGGGGTAGAAAAGAAGAGAGTTAACTATTGCTTTCTAGACAAACGAGGTATTGCATAATATGTACTCCCCCCACGCTGAATTCATAAGTCAAACAAAAGTTGACAAGACCAATAATTTCAATTTTATGTCCACAAAATACAATGTTGACAAGGAAAACATTGTTTCTTAAGCACTTTTCTGCGTTACGTTTTTTTTGCTAATAATTTAGAAGTAATGAGATTTTTATGAATGAAAATTAATTCATGATTCCTTTAGGACCCTATAACTTCTTAAATAATATTCTTTCCAAGTGTTTTAGTCGTGTTCGATTAAGGGTAAAACAATACATAAATTATAGTACAGAGCTCAAAAAAAAAAAAAAAAAAAACAAAAAAAAAAAAAAAAAAAAAAAAAAACAACTAGATTAACTTTTGATGTAGTTTTTGGAATCAAATATTAACATATTTTCCAATAGCTTCATCAATTAATTAAATTATTAATACAGATCATGTTTCAAGTATCGAAATCTTACACAAAAGCGTACTTTCTATGAATAAACACATTTTTTACATATATATTTGGAATAAGGGTGAAGGGCAATCTAGAAAATATGGATCTAGTTTAATCAGAAGAGCGACCGAAAAATATTAAAATAACGAATAAAAAAATTGCAACATATAATTAGAGAACAATTTTTCTCTTAGATGAAATACAATTAACGAGTTTTTACGGCTACTCACAATTTATCTAAGATTTGAAAAGACAAAATTGTAGGTTACTTTGCAAGAGCTCCTTTAGCGTAGTCCGTTAAGATGTAGTTTGTCTACGGTATGAACTCCCCCCGCCACAAAGTTTGAGGCCGTCTACTGCTACGAAAACAAGAATAGCGCATTTCAGGAAGGGTAAATTCTAGGGCTAACTCAATAGACCGAAGAAGATTCCCTTTCTCTCGCCGACCGGAGCCAAAACCTGTCCTAAACAATGACCCCACACCTCTAATTGAAATAGTTATACCTCATTACCATAGTCACCGTTACGGGTCCAGACGAATGGCTAGAGGAGTTCTCGCGTTAGACAAACCATACTCTCTGCCTCTCTCTTTGAGATGCGGACTTGCGTCCGTATAGATTGATTTCAATTTGTTTGGAAACTTTTTCTTAGTCTTTATTTTTGATTAAATCCACAAACCGTAATTTCTGTAAATCATATATCTACATTCATACCTTTAATTTCCTTTAACATTAAAGACCCTTTCAAATTGAATCTTTCTTTTTATCTTTTCATCACTAGTTCAATTGCTCTTTATGACGCAATAGACCGAAGAAAAAGATTCCCTTTCTCTCGAAGAACTGAGTCAAAACCTGTCCTCTAAAATGACCTCACACCCCTACTTGAAATAGTTATACCTCGTTACCATAGCCACCGCCATTGGTCCAGGCGAATGGCTAGGGGAGTTCTTACTTTAGACAAACAATATCACTCACTCCGCTAGTGGGAGAGTCGGGGGCACTGAGTTCCATCCTGGTAGCTGACTGAACAATAGGTATGTATGCGCAGCAAGATTCCAGATAGATGTCGTTGCAATGATAACCGAGGAAATTGACTTCGTCTAAAGTCTTAGCCAAAATAGAATCGCGAACTAAATCTGTGTTAATACAATAAAACAGTTTAGGATCTCTTAACTGAAGACTTTTTAATTTGGATGTAACAATCTGAACACACAGACGCGAATTGAATGTAATAATTGTGTACTTGCACTTTAAGAAGGTCTCCCACACATGTGACCTATGACGTCAGCTAATCTTTATTAGCTAAATGGCTTTAAAAAGTTGAGCTAGGTTTCTCTACATTAAATAACAGAGCCGTATCGTGCATCGAATTAGTTGAAATTTAATTCTTTCTCGTTCACTTCTTTTACTCAACTTAGATTTATTATTTATTTATGTATTTTAATGTAATCGTGATATATTTTTGTTTTGTGTACCTGGCAACTTCGAGGCATAATCAGTTTGTTTATATTCTACTTGGCTTTGTGCCTGTCTTTGTGTTAAGTCTCTGTGTAAATATATAGTAAAAGAATTGAAATCTTTGAGAAAGAATTTAGAATGTGCCACTTCATGGAATTGACACTTGATGGGCTTGGCTTACTCGAAATAGAATGGGAAGAACAGTTTCTAACGAAAACAAATGCCACGTTTCAACAACCCATCAGGATCGAGATACAAACACTATCTATTGTGGGGTTTGTTGAGTGCAGAGCCTTCTAATGAAACAAAATTTTCAGTTCTGGCAAAATAATTGGCTACTTTTGAATTTTTCGCTACTGTAGAAGTATAAATGTATTAAGTGTAACAATTTTATATTTCCTGTCGATGCGGAAGTCAATAAACTCGAGATCAGCATTTCAAAGGTCAAATTAAGGATTAGAGCTTCAAAGCTTGTTCCACTCTGATAGATTTCATCGGGGTTGGTGATCTTCCGCGAACTAGGAACTTAGCTCCCTAGTCTTCTTATAAAAACTTGGTTTAAATTGGAAATTTATTGTAGAAACATTCCTGTCGTAGGCATTTCATAAAATAAAGAAACTACGTAACTCAGTCTGTAGGCAAAAGCAGTTTACACTAGACATGTAGTTTAAATTAAAAATAGTTTTCTCTACTTAAAAACTTAAAATTTAAATTTTTTTTTTTAAATTTTATTTTTAATAATTATGTGTATTTGTTTATAACGATACTTTCTTCAACTATTCTGTAACGCGACCTTAATTTCTTTTCGTGAAAGGAATAGTTAGATTTAATCCATGACTTAAATGTTCGAGATCTTATGAGTTTTATATATTTCGATTCTACTGTCACATGCCCTTAAAACTGTAAAATCAAATGCTTTCAAAATGTTACTCAACATGTTTTTTTTCCTCCCTCTAAGCTCTTCAGAATTTCCCTTTAAAATAATGGTAAAAAAATAGTTATTTTCGACGATAAATCCTTCCGTGTTTTAATTAATCTCTTAAGCTGGAAGATACGCAAAACTGAATTAATTATTTTTTTTTTCTAAAGGAAAAAAAAAGTTAATTGCTGATTGGGGGGAGGAAAAAAAACTCTCACAGATTGTAAACTAAGACTCAAAGGATATGAAACGTTATTTCGGCTTCAATAAAAAATGGAATTTCTTAGAATAGATAGGTAATGGAGACCGTTTTAATTTCTCCAATTACTTGTGTTTTAAAAAAAAGTTTATTTTTGAATCTTAAAGAATTAAGGCAAGTAAAAGTCTTTATCGTTTCTTTTCTATTTTTTTTTTCTTTCACGAAGTAGAAATTTAAAGTTGAAAGTGAACCATAATGACATCGAGGAAGTTAATTATACAGAAGGTATTTATCACGAGGAGTTTATTTTTTTTCTGATATTTTAAGAAGTTCAACGATTGCAAACGTCAAACTCTGTAAATGCATTTTCGTTTGATTGGATTAGTGTTTTAATACTCTAATGCCAAATTTAAATGCCTCTGCCAGATTTTGTATCTACACTCAAGACTCAGTAAAGTTTTATACAATGAGTATGTGGTATCGAACCTTACCGGATAATTAATGATTTACTTCTGTGAAGTTTTATACAATGAGTACGTGGTATCGAACCTTACCGGATAATTAATGATTTACTTCTGTGAAGTTTTATATAATGAGTACGTGGTATCGAACCTTACCGGATAATTAATGATTTACTTCTGTGAAGTTTTATACAATGAGTACGTGGTATCGAACCTTACCGGATAATTAATGATTTACTTCTGTGAATTTTTGTACAATGAGTACGTGGTATCGAACCTTACCGGATAATTAATGATTTACTTCTGTGAAGTTTTATACAATGAGTACGTGCTATCGAACCTTACCGGATAATTAATGATTTACTTCTGTGAAGTTTTATACAATGAGTACGTGGTATCGAACCTTACCGGATAATTAATGATTTACTTCTGTGAAGTTTTGTACAATGAGTACGTGGTATCGAACCTTACCGGATAATTAATGATTTACTTCTGTGAAGTTTTATGCAATGAGTGCGTGGTATCGAACCTTACCGGATAATTAATGATTTACCGGATAATTAATGACTTACCGGATTATTAATGATTTACCAGATAATTAATGATTTACCAGATAATTAATGATTTGCCAGATAATTAATGTTTATTTTTCATACCCGTTCCACAATATTGAACTCAATGTGAGGCTGGATCTAATACAGAAAATTACAAAATGCAGGATATTGGATAGACTACCTACAAACTGCTTTGGATACCAAGTACAGTGAGCTGAAAAAAAAGAATAAATAAATAAACAGACCACCCTGGATAACGTTTGATCTAATGATCGGATCTTCGCGTTCTAGGACTCAATCTTAATGGTTCGACGGGGTGACCTCAAGTGCAGGCGATATTTTAAATTACTAAATCAGACCTTAAAACGTACTTTATCTAAATAAACATACCTTTATTTTCGACTGATTTGGATTTCTGGCCCCCAAAATATAAGGGTTAGCCGCAATGTGGGAAATAGGGTCTACATAGTTTGGTCCGGAGAGTGATCCAAAGTTTTGATTTTTTTTTTTAAATGTTAATTTTACTTTTTGCGTATTTCGCTATATCTCGAACTTTTTGAGCGAATCGAAATGTTTTTACACACAATTATATAATTCGTTTCTTCAAAGATAATTCCATGCAAAAAATAAATTTTAATAAAGATTTTTTTTAAAATTATTTTATTTAAGAATAGTAAAAAAAAAATTTCAATTGTAAGGTAAATAACTTTTTACGTCATATTAAAGATTGTAATTTTGCATGGCAAAATATACAATTTGAGCGAAATCGGTCTATTAGTTCCTGAGAAATCTTATTTTAAACATACGGCTTCTTTAAAATTCGATTTCTCAGGGACTCTTCAACTGATTTCGCTCAACTTCTGCATTTTGCCACGTAAAATTACATTTTTCAAAAGGAAGTAAAAAATTTTATACCTTACAATTAATTTTTTTAAACTATTATTAAATAAAGTAATAAAAAATTATAAATTTTTGCTAAATTTTATTTTTTTGCATGGCATTATATATTTGGATAAACGGATTATATAATTAGCTTAAAAAGTTCTCAAGATCTGGGAAATACGCAAAAAGTATAGTTAACATTGAATGTAAATTTTTGATTATTTATTAAGTTAATCTTTATTTTCATGGGATGTACTACTAGAAAGCTTTTTATCTTATCTTATAATGTAAGGCCACAAAAATAATCCCCTCTGCTGAGGATCAAAATTGTGATAGCATGTCTTCGGATCATCCTCAGGGATGTTTCCCAGACCGTTGCGACTAGTTGCGACGTAAATGAACTACAACAACCAAAATATAATAATGCATTTATAAAAAATGGTAAGAATTATATTTCAACTAATTCGAGGTGCGATTAGGCTATGTATTTTATTGACTTATCGTTAATTAACATTCGAACTTATGTAGAGAAACTTAGCTCAACTTTAATACGCCATTTTGATGATAAAGATGAGCTGGCACTGACGTCATAAGTCACGTGTGTGGGTATGGGAGATCTTTTTCTGGAAGTGCAAGTACCCGATTATATTAAAATATAAAATTTAATGTCAAAAGAAAAAGGAAAAGAAAATAGAAATCAATACAAAGCGAATCTTCTTCAGGAAGTTGAAATAACCTCTGCAAGTCTGCCCCCTAACGTTAAGACCATGAAGCACAGCCGAGAATGAAGTGAATTCAGTATGAAGAAACCAAAGTTGCTATAAACTGGGTTCAATGAGAGTTAAAAAAAATATATACATGAATAACAATTCAAAAAATAATTTATGCCCTAAATTATACAAATTCCAGCGGTCTAAAATTGACATCAGAATGCGTTTTTTTCTTCTATTCTTATCAATAAAAAAATGTAAAAAAATGTTTTGTGTTTAGATACAATTTAATATTTTGAGGGTTTTCTAATATATTTCTGATTTCATTATTAAATTAGAGTAAAAGATACTATTGATTCAAGTAATGAGATAAGTTTCCGCAGCTTGTTTACCATAAAAGTGAACTAGCCAAGAAAGTTATTTATTAAACTTAACTAGAATTTCGTCCATAGAACTAGATAGAAATTTAATTGAATTTATCTTCAAATATAATTTTCTTTCAAAACATCTTCCACTAATTCCACAATAAACTATTTTTTAATGTAATAATAAAATATAATATTTTTTTAGAAAAAAGAAATTAATCTTACCTTGCATTCAAAGACATAGCATTTTTTTTACAAAGGCTGATGCATCGATTAATATTTGTTTCCTTTTTTTTTTGGCTGAATTTTAACCTTCTTTTTAATAACTGAAGTAGATAATTTTTCTCATCATACTATGATAAATGAATTGCTTTAGAAAAGAAAGTGAAAAAAATAGGGGATTTCACTTTTGTTTTTCCTTTTAAAAAAACCTCTTATCTGCATGGTTGACTCTTAAGCCTATTAACGATGAATAAATCACCTTGTTAAATTTCAAGAAGTCATTTACCTACGTTTATGAACCTCAGCAGTATTTGACACGCAATAAATTAAATTAATGATGAACTTTCCTACACATTTTCTAAAAATACCTTTTTCTTATTTTGTCTGAAAAAATTATTCAAATTTTTTTAATTTATTTATTTTGCATTATATATATATGTTTCCTTAAAACACTACATACCTCAATATTTTGCTTTTCCTAGCTGAGCCAGAAAAGAACAAACAAATTGCCAGCTTATTTCATATATTTTTTTTTTAAAAAATCACTGCTATATTATGTTGAAATAATTGGAATTAAACCGCGAACAAAATAAAATTTATTGACCTAAATATCCAACGTTAAAGCTTTCTTTTTCTTATGCATGCCCATATCTAAATTATCTTGTAGTAGTTTAAAACATTTTGGTTCTAACGCATATGGGTTCGAATCTTTTGATTCATCAATTTTGGTTGAAAAGATAAAACATAAATTTGGGGTTGAAATATCTTTCGTCAAAAAATAAACGCTTTCGTAAGAGCAACGCTTGAAAAGATTGCTTTTATATTTTTATGTTAATATTTTGGATTTATTTTTGATTTTTCACGTGTTTTCTGTGCAAAATCGCAACAGAAACAAAAAAAAAAAAATAAAAAAAATAAAGAAAAATCAACTTACTCTGCAATAAGGATTGTGTGATGTCGCTTCAAATTTCATGTTCCTTACAACACTAAAAGCTGTGTGAAGAAATACATATTTTTGCAAGTTATCACAAAATCGAGCTTTCATTTGCAATTTGAAGAGTCTAAGAAGGCCATTATCATCTAAAAGAAAATACAAAAAATGTACAAGTCTTTTCACTGTACGTTAAATATTTTTGTTTCCGAAAACTATAAATGTTGGCGCTTTTTGATTTCGTCGAAATTGCTTACAATCGATACCGAGTTGGTTTTTCTCTGTTTCGCATATGTTTAATTATAATTTTTTTAAGATGTAGTGTATGGATAAAACTGATTCCTGTTTTATATTATCTCGTAACAATAGCTTTACTGATTCTTATATGCATCATATCTTAAGATAATTACAGAGTTTAGTGGTGATTCGTAGCTGTTAACTATACACCAAGTAGTGTAGAAGAACATTCTATTTGTTTCACAACACCTGGAACTGTCCTTGGAATTATATGGAACTTCAATAACTACAGTAATACTAAATTATTATATGGATTATATGGAACTTCAGTAATACTAAACAGCAAACATGGTGGTTTGTGGAGGTAACTTTGCACCGAGTAGTATAGAAGAACATTCTAGGTGTTACATAACACCTGGAACTATCGTTGGGATAATATGGAACTTCAATAACTACTAAATAGCAAACGTGGTGGTTCGTGGCGGTTACTTTACACCGAGTAGTGTAAAAGAACATGCTAGGTGTTACATAACACCTGAAACTATCGTTGAGATAATATGGAACTTCAATAACTACTAAACAGCAAACGTGGTGGTTCGTGGCGGTTACTTTACACCGAGTAGTGTAAAAGAACATTCTAGTTGTTACATAACACCTGAAACTATCGTTGGGATAATATGGAACTACTAAACAGCAAACGTGGTGGTTCGTGGCGGTTACTTTACACCGAGTAGTGTAAAAGAACATTCTAGTTGTTACATAACACCTGAAACTATCGTTGGGATAATATGGAACTACTAAACAGCAAACGTGGTGGTTCGTGGCGGTTACTTTACGCCGAGTAGTGTAAAAGAACATTCTAGTTGTTACATAACACCTGAAACTATCGTTGGGATAATATGGAACTACTAAACAGCAAACGTGGTGGTTCGTGGCGGTTACTTTACACCGAGTAGTGTAAAAGAACATTCTAGTTGTTACATAACACCTGAAACTATCGTTGGGATAATATGGAACTACTAAACAGCAAACGTGGTGGTTCGTGGCGGTTACTTTACACCGAGTAGTGTAAAAGAACATTCTAGTTGTTACATAACACCTGAAACTATCGTTGGGATAATATGGAACTACTAAACAGCAAACGTGGTGGTTCGTGGCGGTTACTTTACACCGAGTAGTGTAAAAGAACATTCTAGTTGTTACATAACACCTGAAACTATCGTTGGGATAATATGGAACTACTAAACAGCAAACGTGGTGGTTCGTGGCGGTTACTTTACGCCGAGTAGTGTAAAAGAACATTCTAGTTGTTTCACAACACCTGGAACTATCGTTGGGTTATAATGGAACACCAATTTGTTGTAAAGTAGTTACCAACCACTTTTGGTGTTCAGATACAAAATTTTTTTTATACTAGATGGTTCATTCGAATTTTTTATTTAATCTTTCGCCAATAAAAACACTCTAACCAAAGATTGAGATGAGGCTTTAAAGTCTTAACTCGAAAAAACACCGTTTTTCCTTTTTGAAGTCTTAACCAGTTGTCTAAACAGGTAATATAAAGTTGCCGCTATTTTTGACATTCACAGTTTTACAATATATTCTGAAATAAATTCGTGTTTTTAAATAGCAATTTATTTTCAATTAATCGGTCTGTAAATTAATGTACCTTTTTTTGACAAAACTTCATAAAAGTAAAGTACTTCTTCTGCAAAAACAGGAACACTGATTATTTTCATAAAAATCGAATATTCATTTATATGTAAATCACTTTTGAGTTAAAACTTTTCCATATTTCTTGAGACAAAATATGGTTATGCGTGATAATGTGTGAGCGTGTTACTTAAACTGAAACCAAAATTTTTGACGTAACAATTACCTCTTTCAAGTAAAATTTGCATAATGGCTGCGTGCTTCAAGTTAAACTATTTTAGAAGACGTCAAGATCTTCTAACTCTGAGCTCTTATTCTTAAGCTATAGATTCTTAATTTTTAGAACACAAGGAAGAGCCTGTGTAGACTGAACGTAGGCTGAAACTGGAATATATGTGACTATAAAAATTATTTATGAGTCACTAAAATTTAGAGGAATATTTTCGGCAATTTAAAAGAAATCTTTTTTTTTTTTTTTTTTGGTGAGTGTTTGTGGCTGTCTTCTTCAATGTTGCTTCTCATCTGCAGAAATTTAAATTAACCGCTAAAAATATTTTTGTATTTTTTTAGTAGTGTAATAAGGGTAGTTATATTTTAATTTTTTAATATCTGTCCATTGCATTAAATAATTTCATAATGTTCAATTTTCTATATACTTCTGTTCTGTTAAGCCTAATTCGAATTAGTCTTAATATTTTCTCTGTGCCTCGCGTATGTTTCATTTGCAAACTGATATTATTTTAAGAATTAGTGCTCCTGCATCCTAAACTAACTTTTATTACCTTAAATTGTAATGTATAGATAATTTTATTAGATATTATGTGTATCATTTCGTATTTTAATTATAACTTTTTAATGCTACTGCACACCAAAAATAGAGACGACTACTTTTCTCTTAAAATAGCCAAACAGAATGTTCCCGGCATTTGATTGCACCAAACAGAAAGGAATTATCTGTGTTCCGTTACACCACTTTATTGAAAAGTAGTTCAGATACAATGACATTTTTTCTGATGTCGATTGTGCAGAATGACAATTAAAACATTAGGTTTCTGTAATGATTATATTTTGTGACTAATTATAACCTAACGATATAATTTTATAAATAATTTTATTCAAGCAAAGAATCGAGTATATAAAAAGTGAATTTTTTATCTTTTTAGTTCTTACGACAAACGTACAATTCGTATTAAAGTAAAGATGCAAGTCCAAAATTAACTTTACACAATTGTAAAGGGCTTAAATATTAAGATGACGAAAAAGATTCTTTAAATCGACTTTTGATAATTTTATTTTATAACCGTCGTTGAACGGCTGACTTAATTTTTGGGTTTACCACCACCAATATTAAACTCCGTTGCCTTGTAATTTTGAACCCAATCCAGAAGACAAGGGAACACCTGGCTCAATTAGTCGGGAGAAATTTGCCTTCGTGGAGGATTTTTTGATGGAAATAACTCACATTTGCGTTACATGGAGAGGCAAACCACGAAAGCCATACACGGTTATTTAATGTAGATACTATGATAATATTTATTTTTATAACAGTCGTTGAACAGCCGACTCAGTTTAGGGTTTACAAATACTAATGCTCAACTACGTAACCTTGAAATTTTGAACCCACTCCAGAAGACTAGGGAACTCCTGGATCAAGTATTGGGTGAAATTTTCCTTCGTGGAGAACTTTTTGATGGAAATAACTCATATTTGTGTTACATGGGGAGGTGAACCCCGAAAACCACACATGGTTAGCCTGACGACAAGGGAACTCTATCCCATGATCCTTCTACCACAGAGGATATTTTACGTCAGCACTGTGGTGCGGAATTCGAATCCACCAGCCGTCGCTGGGATTCGAGCCCGGTTCAAGGCGAACTGTCTATTCCCTGAGCCTTGACTGCGACTTTTAATAATAAAGTTAATGGGCCAAATTTCTCAAATATCGGTTTATATTTCGAAAGTGGTGTCGCTGTATAACATTTTTCTTTTCTTTTTTTGTTGCTAAAATATAACGCTCTTAACTAATTTTATAAATTGTATTTTACTGGTGAGATATATTTAGGTATTAAGAACAAATTAAATAGTTACCAAAAATATAATTGGGTTGTATATGCCACTCTTTTCGGGGAGCAGTGAGTATATTTGTAAAAGAGAATGAGAAATTGAAGCGTGAAAAATTGAGCACTTCTTGAATGCAATGACCTCGCAATATATTAACCAATTATTTTCAAGTATCATTAACGGCAATTATTAAAAGTAGGATAAATAAATATTTTTAGCTGCAACCTTCGCTGTTAAAAATATTTTTTTTTCCCTCACTAAACTTTAAAATATTTTTCTGAAACACTAGATGCATAATTTATTTAAATAAAACACCGTGAAGAATACGCTGCTTAATATAAATGTTTCAATATAACTTTATGATTAACATATACTCATAAGCCGTCTAGACATTTAATTTGATCTCAAACAATTAACAGCTTATTTAAATATCAAGCAAACTCTTTTAATTTTTGGAAAGTAGCTTATCACGATAAACTAAATGTCATTAAAAATATTTTAGACTGTTAATATTAATAATTCTTGTCCAAATATGCTGCTAATTTTCTTAGACGTTATTCTAGAGTTTTTGGAAATTTTTAAAAGTTAGGAATAAAATCCGGCTATTAATTATCTCGGATAAGTGCCTTATTGCTGCATTTTTTGAATTTTGCGGTATAATTTATTCCTTAGAATAGGTTTCCATTACTCTAAGCGCGAGAGTTATTTTATTCATCACGCGAGGAAAAAGTGTGACTTAGAAAACATCATTAATTACAAAAAGAATGAAGTTTACTACAGTCTGAAGTTTTCTGTTGTAATTCTAATTGCTTGCGAATTTAAATTTTGTGACATTTAAAGTGTCTTTTAATTGTTAATGTTCAAAGCGTTTTGAAAAAAAAATGTAATTTTTATAGTTTATTTTCTATTTCTAAATTTTTTTCGTAGTTCATTTATCTTAAAATTAATATTTAGTTATAAAAGGTGCTAAAAATGTTTTAATAGCTTCTTTTTGAGGTACAACAGTCTTTTTTTTTAGAAAGATTAATCATCGCAAAATTAAAATATTTTTTTTTTCAAAATTCTTTTTTTCATTTAATTATGCAAAAATAAAAAAAAAAACAGAGAAAAAAATGCTACACATAATGTTACTCTTTTTTTTAATAATTCCTTTATGTTAAAATCACGTTATTTAGTTATCATTATGGATTAAGTCGTTATTTATTATCAAGAAAATTGTAAATAACATATTTATGAGGAGCAAAAAGGATTACTCTTTAGAAAGAAAACTCTAAACAAACCTTAAACCATAGCCAGTGGTCGGAAGTAAAGCACTACAAGTAGTGAAACCAATGTAGTCGCTACTTTTTTTCGCAGTTTGTAGTGTAGTGTGCTACTTTTTTCCGTAGTTTGTAGTGTGCTACTTTTTTCCGTAGTTTGTAGTGTGCTACTTTTTTCCGTAGTTTGTAGTGTGCTACTTTTTTCCGTAGTTTGTAGTGTGCTACTTTTTTCCGTAGTTTGTAGTGTGCTACTTTTTTCCGTAGTTTGTAGTGTGCTACTTTTTTCCGTAGTTTGTAGTGTGCTACTTTTTTCCGTAGTTTGTAGTGTGCTACTTTTTTCCGTAGTTTGTAGTGTGCTACTTTTTTCCGTAGTTTGTAGTGTGCTACTTTTTTCCGTAGTTTGTAGTGTGCTACTTTTTTCCGTAGTTTGTAGTGTGCTACTTTTTTCCGTAGTTTGTAGTGTGCTACTTTTTTCCGTAGTTTGTAGTGTGCTACTTTTTTCCGTAGTTTGTAGTGTGCTACTTTTTTCCGTAGTTTGCAGTGTAGTGTGCTACTTTTTTCTGTAGTTTGCAGTGTGCTACTTTTTTCTGTAGTTTGTAGTGTGCTACTTTTTCCGTAGTTTGTAGTGTGCTACTTTTTTCCGTAGTTTGTAGTGTAGTGTGATACTTTTTTCCGTAGTTTGTTGCGTAGTGTAGTGCGCTACTTTTTCCGTAGTTTGTTGCGTAGTGTAGTGCGCTACTTTTTTCCGTAGTTTGTTGTGTGGCGATTTTAAGCCATATCATATAGTTTTGCAATTAAATTAAATAAAAGAAAATTTACTCGTCTTAAATTTAAACAAATAATATTTTATTTACCATTAAACCATTTCAGCATTAGCATTTACTTAGCATTATAATATAAGTGCTTAAATTGTTTAAGAATAGGTGGAGGGAGAGACTTACCAAGTTTATTTATGGTGGTTTACTTTCGGTATCTGCCTAGAGTAGACACACTTTGATTGCTCTCCTAACCCTTTCCTTCGGCTGCTTTTATATCGTTATTTTTTGCGTGATAAAAAGTTACAAATTTCTGGAAAGGTCCCATGATAGGGGTGACATTGTAAGATTTTAACCTAATAGTTTATTTGAATTACTCTATCAGTGGGCCGGGATAGCCTGATCGGTAGGGTGCTGGGCCCATGTCTGAGAGTTCGTGGGTTCGAACCCCGCCAGCCGAAGACTGTGTAAATGGTGACTGATGCACGTTAAATCTGTCGAGTTGCAAAAGTCCAAAGTCCTCCATGTTCCCATAGCAAATCAATACATCTGGGGGTATTGAATTGGAGATTGACCTTTCTCTGATTCAGGTCAAAGCTACGATCTGTGGATGAATGAATGGATGTATGATTGCGTCCGCCCTATAAACGGGTGAGACGTATGGTGTGGCAGAAGTCTAATTTTTGGCCATAGAGGGCGCCACTGAAAAACAAGAACAATCGCACTCCTTCTGCCTAAACAGGCATACGTCAACAACAACTCTATCCGTATTTAAGTTACTATTTGCTGATGGAGATTTCTCACGGTAGTTTTATTTAATCAAAGACTTTGAGATGTTCTAGAAATCTGATTTCAGCCCTTTCTCGTGATTTTAATTTGGAGTGACGATAAACGTCACATTTAAAAGCGCCATAGTAATGTAGTGTGCTACTTAAAAAAAAACAGTAACTTGTAGCAATTTTTGGCAATTACTTTTAACGTTAGTTTATTAACGAAACACTGTTCTAACGCAACTAATTGTTTCGAATTTGATGGGTATGACTTCCTTTCAAAGGAAGGGAACTTATTTTCGATGTGCTTCATTTCATAGAGGAAATATATGAGAATGAAACAATAAAAATATTGCAAGTATTTGATAATTTTGCATTTCTTAAATTAAATATTCACTGTCAAAAGTATAAGGTTAAATGAACATTTTATGAATTAATCTCAATCTAAATATTTTAACACAACATTATTGGAAACAAAATGCCCTATAAAAGGGATTGCTCATTTTATTCTAAGAGAAATAAACTTTAAAAGGAAGTCACCGTAAACACCTTCTGCTCCAACGAGTTCTTTGGATTGTCATTAATTAGTCTTAAAAAAATAATTGCAGGAATTAGAAGCTCGTAAAAATGAGCTCTATCAGAAACTTCTTTTAAGATGCATATTTTTAGCGTATGAATGAGCACAGGAATTTAACTTGTTACATCAAGAGGAATGTCTTTGATTACTTTAATGTAAGGGATAAGATTCACTTTTTATTTATTTAAATAACACTGATTAATTAAATTTTAAGTTATTACAAATAAAAACTGTTTTAATACCATCCAGACATTTAATATATAATTTAATCAACTATTTCAATTTGTAACATACTCGTTTTTCCATGCTATTGTTAATAAATTTCTATTGACACACACACATGGCCACATTGTTATAAATAGGACTTTTTCTTAGAAGTTCATGTCTCAAAAAACGATTCAGCTGATTTCACTCTATACTTTGAATTGCATTAAAATGCTGTGGTCAATTTTATAACATTTATTTTCAAAAAGTTTCAAACATTATTAAATTTCTAATGATAAAATTAAGAGTTTTTGTGCATGTTCGTGTTTCTCTTTTATAACTGCAAACAGTTCGTGCAAGTGTCCTGAAATTTGAACAAAGGATAAGTGACGCAATGTAAGGGAAGTGACGTAATATGGGTATCTCGATCCTGATTGGTTGTTGAAACGTGACATTTATTTACGCTAGAAACTGTTCTTCACATTCTATTTTGAGTAAACCAAGTCCGTCAAGTATCAATTCTCTTAAGTGACACATTCTAAATTCGTTCACGAAAATTCTTTTTCAAAGATTTAAATTCTTTCACTATATATTTACACAGTGACTTAACACATACACAGGCACGAAGCCATGTAGAGTATAAACAAACTAGGTATGCATCGAAGTTGCCAGGTACACAAAACAAAAATTATATCACTGTTACGATAAAATACGTAAAGAATAATAAATCTAAGTTATGTAAAAGAAGCAAACGAGTAAGAATTATATTTCAACTTATTCGATGTGTGTTACGACTCAGTATTCAATTGATTTATCGTTAATTAACATTTTGAATTATGTAGAAAACCTTAGCTCAACTTTAATACGCCATTTTGCTGATAAAGATTAGCTGGCGTTGACGTCACATGAGTAGATATCGGTTGTCTTCTTCTTACCCAATTAGAACACTCAGGACAGCCGTTTGAAAAAATGAGATTTTCTCATTCGTTTACCATTAGTCATTGATATAAATTAAATTATAGACCAAACCTTTTTAATCATCGATCTCCAAAAATTTTATAATTCTCTTATCAACCTTTTCTATAAAAATGGTTAAAAAAAAGAACAACTTGTTTCTTAAATAATTTATTTTATTTGGAAAAAGTAATTTTTTTTACATAAAACAACGAAAAGGATAATGCTTAGCTAGATTAGCAATGTTTGGTTCAAAATTTGTTAGTTTCAATATTAAATCACCCTTGAGCTTCAGATTTCTATGCTTTGCTTCAGTCATGTTTTTAGAATGAACATTACTAGACTGTTAATGTAATGTTCTAATTCTGGTAATGTAATGTTCTAATTCTGGTAATGTAATGTTCTAATTCTGGTAATGTTAATGTTCTAATTCTGGTAATGTTAATGTTCTAATTCTGGTAATGTTAATGTTCTAATTCTGGTAATGTAATGTTCTAATTCTGGTAATGTAAATGTAATGTTCTAATTCTGGTAATGTAATGTTCTAATTCTGGTAATGTAAATGTAATGTTCTAATTCTGGTAATGTAAATGTAATGTTCTAATTCTGGTAATGTAAATGTAATGTTCTAATTCTGGTAATGTTAATGTAATGTTCTAATTCTGGTAATGTTAATGTAATGTTCTAATAGCACGCAATTAAAATTAATTCAGTCATGTTACTAGAATTAACGTGACTGAAGCAAGATTAGAGCATATACGATCTAGGGAATCCAATTAAATTTGTGGAATATTTTGCGTAATATTTATACTCGTTCTAAATTTAATTACCAATAAATAATTCAATGACTGTCAATATTTTCAACTTGAGCAGATTCATTCTTGGTTATCCGTATTTTCAATATCCCCAAAACGTAATTTAAAATACTAGCTTAGTTTTTTGAAAAAAATATTTTTCATTAAATGCCATTCGTATCGATTCGTTATTACACTGCAACATCTTCTTACAAATATATTAAAGTTAAAGTCTGTTGCGCCAACTACAATCGCCAAGGTGTCAAAATAGATTTCAAACTTGCAATTTTTAAAAAAAAATATATTTAGATGTTTTCTTAGGGGTGGCTACAAGTTATATCATTTAAGTTGGTCCTTTTCTGTGATGTTTTTTATTTTTTATTTCTCGCGGGCCGCTGCCCGGAAGCTGCTAAGACTTGGCGATTATTTTGCCACACGTCACGATACGGAAATCTCCCCATCTAAGGTAAGATAATCTATATTTACCTGACGCTTTTTAAAAGTGTTTTTTTTTTCTTAAACTAAATTATTTAAAATTAACGGTAATTGATCACAGTGCTGCTTAGTTAGTTACAGTAAATAATACAACTGGAATTTTATCTTTTTTTGTAACAGCCTTCGAACAGCAGACCTAAATTTGAACCAATATCACCCAATTTCAAGTTCGTAGCCTTGTGATTTTGAACAAAATGCAGAAGACAAGGGGACTCCTGTATCAAGATAAGCAAATACGGGATATCTTGATAAAATTATCCCGTACTTGCTTTATTCAGCGTGGAAAACCACTAAACCCTCCCAAGGTTGGCCTGACGGCAAGGGGACTCTAACTCATGATCCATCTACCACTGAGGATTTTTTACCCAGTTTAAGAGGATTATTCCAGTTATTCCAGTTATTTGGGAGCCTCTATCCTTTGAGCAACCACGTCTTTTATATTACTGGGATTGTAGTAATAGTACTGATTTAATGGATACCAAATAAACTGATACAGATATTTAATATAGGTACTATAATAATATTTATTTTATTTTATAACTGTCGTTGAACAGCCGACACAATTTTCGGGTTTACGACTACTTATGTTCAACCCCGTGGCCTTGTAATTTTGAACCCAATCCAGAAGACAAGGGAACTGCTGGATCAAGTATTGGGAGAAATTTGCCTTCGTGGAGGATATTTTTGATGGAACTAACCCGCATTTGCGTTACCTGGGGGGGGGGAACCACGAAAACCTTCCGCGGTTAGACTGACGGCAAGGGGAATCTAACCCATGATCAGTCTACCACTGAGGATACTTTACGTCAGCACTAGGGTCGGTGCAAGCTTAATGCGGAATTTGTATTGACCAGCCTTCGCTGAGATTCGAACCCGGTTCACTTCATTGGTGAACCGAGTTCGAATACCAGCGATGCTTCATTACCTGAGCCATGTCCTGTGATAATAGTTGTTTTTATGGCTCCGGAAATGATCAATTACAAGGGGGAGTATGATAGGGGGGCATAAAAAAGGGAATATAGGGGACAATGATAACTTGTGGTTAATGTTGACAAAGATGAGCCATGCCAACTGATCTTTTAATCTTTTTTTTGTTTGGATGAACAACTAAATGCCCTTTGATTAATTTAATAACACAAAATAAAGCTAAAAAAACACCTAATCTTACAAAAATAACGGCTTTCGAGATAGAGTAACGTAAAGACTACTTTTTGTGGCTATAAATGGATAAAAGAGAGATAAATAAATATTATGCTTTCGATAGTAAGGAAATATTAAAAAAAGATTTAGGGGGAAAAAAAACCGGAAAATGTTCGATATAGAACAGAAGAACTGACATTCTCGGAACTTTTTTTGTTGTTGAGGATTTTGGGTGAAGATGATGGATGTACTATGTTATTGTAAATAGTTACAGCCAGTTGAGCAGCTAGGCAAGATTGACGATTAAAGTTGAAAACCGCTCATACCTTTTTTCAAGAATTAATACTCCATTGAAGGCGTTTCAGGACGAAAAACAGCAAACAGAACACCTGAATAACTTTTGATGTAATGATCGGCTATTCATATTTCTAATGCATATTCAGTGGTTCTATGGGTTGAACTTTAAATAAGCCAATTAATTAATTCCGGAGAAATTTTAAGTTATGAAACGCACAAAAAACGTCCTTTAGCTGACCATACTTTATATTCTTTTTGATACATAGTCAGATTTCGGACTTTTTTTCGGGCTAGCCGTACTATGAAAAGTATGACCCCAATAGTTTAGTCAGAGAACATTCTAAAATTAAAGAGCAAATAATCTTATGAAACTAACACCCAGAAAATAAACGCACAAATACTACAGAAATTTTGTATTATTTGTGCTTTTCATGCAATACCTTTATAGAATTTCACTTTTATAATTTCACTTTTTGTATTTCACACCATGTCTTTGAAAGTATTTTAGAAAATATATATATAAAAAGAAATAAGCAGAATTTTGAACGTCGCTCACTTAGAAAAGTTTATTCTAATGTTATTCAAAGATACACATGCAAAAAAAGTACTTATAGTTTATTTTAATTTGAAAAACAGTATAGAACTTTGTAACAGTAAACTTTGAAGTATATGGTGTAAGAATTTTTTGATGTCATTAATTTTATATAAAAATTTTTGTATAAAAAATAATTTTATATAAAAAATAAATTTATATAAAAAAAGTTTTTATAAAAAATAAATTTATATAAAAAATAAATTTATATTATAATTTGTTATTTTTACTTATTTTACTAAGGGCAATCGTTTGAATTAAAAGGCGTCAAAAGTTAGAAATCACTTTTAACTATGCTTACTTATTTAAATAAAAATTAAAATTTTGAACGAAATTGGTTTATGCGAAATTGGTTATTTACCGCACTATATACTTCGAATTATGTTTCAATAATCGAATTTTATAATTGCGTTAGAGCCGTGCGTGATGGCTCAGGGGATAGAGCGTCCGCGTTCTAATGAGATGAACCGGCTTCGAATTCCAGCAATCTATACGAATTCCGCATCCGCCTTGCACCGACCACAGTGATGACGTATAAATATCCTCAGTGATAGGGCGATCATGGGTTAGAGTGATCATGGGTTAGAATCCCCTTGCAGTCAGGCTGACCGTGGGTAACACAAATACGGGTTAGTTTCATCAAAAAGTCCCCCACGAAGGTACAATAGTTGATCCAGGAGTTCTCTTGTCTTCTGGATTGGATACAAAATGACAAGACTACGTAGTTGAACAATAGTAGTCGTAGTCCCCAAAAATTGAGTCTGCTGTTTAACGACTGTTATAATACGTATAACTGTGTGATTTAATTCTTTTGTAATCTGAAATAACTCTAAGGATAATTTAAGTGGCCGCTAGATGGTGGTACAGATTGTTTTCAAGTGTCAAGGCTAGGTCTGGCCTACTATTCAGATGCCAATGGTGAATAGGAGCCAATCCTTCTTAATTTGAGATTGCTTCTTTGAGAAAAGTTTCTCTCGGTAGGACCATCCATGGTGTGCGTTATGGTGCTCCAGTCTTAGGACTACTGCACTTCCCTTCCTCGTCAATCTCTTGACTAAATTTAGATAACTGATTTGAGTTAGCAACAGTTACTCTTGGGTCAATTTTTGTCGTTTACCAGCGCCTTCTATGTTTATTCTTAAATATGGAGAAAAGCCACAGTTTTAAGAAAATGAAAAGCGTTTGTCGTCTAATTTTTTAATACTTAAAAATTTACTCTAATGCTCAGAGTTGACCGTCGATTACAGTAATCGATTACACACTGTAATTGATTACAGATAATTACAGCTATGTAATCAATTACTTGTAATCAAGATTTTTGATTACATTAAAGTAGAGTAAAAATGTAATCGATTACATCTGCCAATTACAGTAATCAATTACATGTAATCATGCTTACTAAACATTCATAATTTTGATTACAACTGCAATCGTGATTACATAACCAATTACTGTAATCAGTTACTTGTAATCGTGATTACAAGTGAAGACAAAGTAATCACGATTACTTGTAATCATGATTACAAGTAATCGTAATATATGATTACATGTAATTATGATTGCATGTAATATAAATAAACGATTATAAGACTGTTGTATTCTTATAAATGATTATATTTTACAACAGATAGTATAATGTATCTTATAATGATACATTTTGTACGCATTTACATGCATTGCACATTGAAAGTATTTGTATAAGCCCAAATGAATGTAACTAAAATGTATGTGCATATGATTTTATCTAGTGCATATGTACAGACAATTTAGTTACACACATGTACATACACTAATATTGTAAGTATAAAATATATGTACGTATGTATATAGCTAATAATTACGTATGTATGTGCAAACAATGTAGACATGTGCATTTATACACAATGAATATGTGCATTTTATGCAAATATTTGTGTATGTAAAATGTATATCCATGTTCATGTACACATGCATGTACAAGTACTTGTTTGAACAAAAGAAATTCTTTTACCTTATTTTCAAAAATTTTTTTGATTTCTTAAGATTATAATTTTTTTTGGTGGGGAAAAAGGGTGGGATTTGAAAAGTTTGACTATAATTTTTTTGAACAGTAAGGAATTGGTCTTCAGTGCTTATAACCGAACTAATAACATCCGTGTTTATAACTAATAAAATACTCGTAGAAAAATAATATGAACGAACACCTAACGCACAACTCTCTCTCTCTACATATATATATATATATTATAATCTTTTGCATTGAATTATGTATAGACCTAAAGTTATTTGAATCTCGTTTTTTATTATAACAATGAAAATATTAGTTTTGTTGCACATTGTTAAAAGAAAAATCACGAAACTCAACTATTCTTAATGCAACAATGTGTCAGTATTGTTTAAAGAGACACTTTAAATGAGTGATTATTGTCATTCCAAACTTTGTATTTGGGGCGCTATCTTGAATTTTTTTTCCAAGGAGATTTGAAAAGTGATTAATTTTAAGTCATGAAGTGGCTTAAGAGATTGAGGCGATATTTCGCCCATTTGAGCTCTTGCTCTGGATGCAAGAGTGATCATGCTGGGGATTTGGATGAGAGGAAAATTGCCAAATATATCGGAAGCGTGCTGAAATTCTGGACACAGTTCATCTATGGGTTTTCCCATTTGTGTCCGTTCAGACGCAGAATGATGATACTTATTGGACAAACCTCTCAGAAAATGCTCAGACTCAGACTGATGATAGAGATTGGTCAGAAAATGTTTAGGATTACGGATTATATATTATGGATTACTGATAAAAGATTATGAATTAATGATAAGGGGTTAAAGGTTCAAAGAAAAAAAACTAAAAATAAAAGATTAAGAGCTGATATAAAGGATTATGAATCAGAGAAGGTACGTAATAAATTACAAGATTAAAATTTTTTAAATGTACGTACCAGTGAGTTTATTTGAAGTAATTTTTATTAGTACTTGATTTCGTCACTTTAGTTGATCTTTTTTAATCTAATTAATTAATCAGAATAACTGAATAGTTCATTTATTGTTCCATTATATGGAGTGATGAGAGCTACGATTCCAGGCAATTGGCCAAAAGTATATCCAATCAACGATTCCAGACTCTAAAACATATCTATTGTTCTTTTTATAAAATTAAATTTTTCAATTGGTAAATATTTAGCTTAACCAGAATATTTAAGAAGAATGAAATATAATTTTCAAACAAATTTATTAGTGGAAATATAGATTATTAAAATGTTTTTTATATTAAACTTCTAGGCACCTAGCGAATGTTGGGCAACAGTTTGTCCAATTTTATGACTAAAAAACATTAAATTTTTTTTCTATTTGTATGTTTTTGCAAAGTGCTTACTTATGTAGAAATATAGTTGGATTTACCCTCGTTGGTCGAAGTTTTTAATTACGACAAAAAATTGTAAGAAAGGTAAGCGATTCGATTCAAGTAACAATTTCTAACTTGATTATACTTAAGTTTTAGGACATATAAATATTTTGTAATTCGAGTTCAGGTAAATGCAATTATAACATAATCAAATTGTGAAGAAATATACTTTAAATAATATCATACAATATGCACGAAATAAAAATTTATCATTATTTTAAAAATTAATTCAAAATTAATTAAAAATAACTTAAAGAAAGTTATGGTAAATTGATTGTATGTTTTTAAAAATGTTTAAAACGCATATGAATTTATTTTTTTAAGTCGCATTTCTGTATTAAATGAAAAAAAGTACGAGAATTTTGTTGAAAACATAAGTTTCTTAATAAGTTGAAAATAATAAGTCATATATCAGAAACAAAAATGCACTTTTTATAACGCTTTCTTTTTTATCAAAATTTTATTTTAGATCTTAATATTTCAATTAAAAACCTTCCTACCCTTATCTTAATTTGCAATCAGCTGACATTTTTAACCGAGGGAATATAAGAAAGATGTTTCCATTTTATATTATGCTTATTATGTTACATAACACAGATGTTATAACTATTAGACTCAGTACTGTACTGCAATTTGAACTCAGTACCCTAAAGTGTTTATTTTATCATCAATTTATCAAATTCTGATGATCATTCATTTATATTTAGGGTGGTTGGATCACTGTTTTCAAAGTTACAACATCGCATTGATGTAATTTGGTCCAAAATAAAGAAGTCAACCGAGTCAGAATATGTAAAAAGCTTTTTTCGTTACTCTTGGATTTTTTTCTAAAAAAAATAACTTTAACTTCTGTTAATAAAGACACGTCGATCAGTATGACTTTATATTTAACTGTGAAAGCAGAAAAGCGTGTAAATTCTGAAAAGTGCCAGGAGCATTATGTTACACTAAATTACAAGATATACAACAATTATTGCTCATTGCAGAAGAGAACATGCACCAAACTGATGACGTGGAAAGATTAATGGCTGTTCTTAAGGAAGGATCTTAATTAGAAGATTTCATGCACGAAAATAAGTCATGAAGAATGGAGCATAAGCTTTGAATTTAAGGAACAACAATGAGGAAAATTTATCGCCAAACTGTGTGGCTAGGCTTAATTGGATGCATCGCACAGAAAAAGCTGAAAATTGCAGACTCTATAAAGAACTCGCTAGCTATAAATCTATAGAGAACTGCTGTGAATATCTGTGTATATATAAGAACATACTTTCTATATATCTATTAAAGAACACAATATTTATAATTGTATAAAGAACACGCTACCAATATTTTTCTAAGCGGCAGAGGTCCACCGACGCCTTATACTTTGTGATCTACAAAAGGTGATTGTGTTGCCACGAATGGATTCTTTCATTAAACTCCTGCAGTATGATGGTATTTAATGAAAGTACTGTATTTATTGGTAAAAAAAGAAAGGCTAAGCATTGTGCTTGTGGCGAAAGCAATAAGTGAAAAGAGAAAGGCAATGTTCTGTTTAATTCAGCGATATAAAACATATGCTAGTATTTGGCTGGACAATTGCTCAACAAAAAGCACAAACTGGATCTAACGTTTCTGCTGTATCTTGTTAATTATAACCTACATCTGCAGACATCATTGAGATTTCTTTCTTCGCACCAGCTCCTTTATTAATGGCTATTTTTTCTTTTCACCACCATTTGCCACCATTTGTTGAGCGTGTTCAACAAGCAAGGGAAGCAATCGAAGACTGCACTACAAAATAAAAGCTTAAGCGTCTAATCTGTAACAAACTTTTTTGTCACATACGTTTTTTTAACAAACTGATAAATGAAGAAATTAAAATTTTTTTCGTTGCGTTGAAATTCCAGTTCAAACGCATTAAACTTCTTGCAAGCTAAATGCCTCAAGAACTTGCAAATGGCGTAAAAAAATGGACTAAGTACAAGAATTCAATAAACGAAAGAAATTTAAAAGCTTGTCGAAATTAGGTTATCTAACTACCATGAATTAAAGTTGAGCTTCGTATAGTTTGGAGAGCTATGCATATCCAGACAAATTAAAAACTTTCAAGATGCTTGTTCTCTCCGTGTAAACTAGTTTTACGTAAATAAAAACTTAAAATTATTGAATGTCTTCTTCTTATTTTCTGATATCTCACGGTTTTTATAAGCTTTTTTATTCAAAACTATAATTTAAGATTTATAAAATGATTATTTCACGAAAAAACCTTAACAGGGAGTTAGAACTTTCTGCTTCTGTAAAACACAATCTAAATCCATGTTTTGAAAAAAAAATATGTTAAAAAATCAATTTCTTTTACACGCATTAGTAAAGAATATTTCAAATTAATAAAGACAGTACCTTTTTATTAATAAAGAAGTTACAAACGCTAAAATAAAAATTTTTGCTTATGAAAAGCTTTTTGAAGTATCAAAATTTCGATGCAAGTGCTTCTTTATGCAAAATTTGCTTCTTTGGAAAAAGGACTTAGAGAAATCATTGAAACTTAAATAATAATGAAATACAGAACTCCAGCTCAAATTTGAACACTTTACCAAGTTGAAAACTTTTTGGAGGTTTGATAATAATTCCTTTTCGACAGTAATATCACGATGATTAAAACTTAAAATAACGTCAAAGGTCACTAAGCAAAAGAAATGTCGAGGCTCTAAATTAACCAGAAGTTTGATAGATGATAATATGACGATAGATTCAGTTTAACGTACTCACAAACTTGTGATATTGACTGAGCTACAACTTCGGTAAAAATTTTAGCGTCCTCTCTATCTGTGCAATATTTTGAATTTTGCAATTCATATCTATAGTTAATTTGATTTTTAAGTCTCTTTTTTTTTCGGAGGGAAAGTGAATTTTCAAGATTTTACCTACCGTAAAGAATTGGCCATAAGTTTCAGCATCTGAGCTTATTAATAACCGTATCCTTATATTCTAAGGATACAAATAAACTCAATCAGAAATGCTCAATTAAATGAGCTCACTAAGCATGAGAGAAAATAGCTCTCCAGTGTTTACCTCATCCAAACTTTCACTGTTACTCGCATTTATGCAAATTAAGCCCTTCATCGGTATTTTTTATTTTTATTTGCAGAAGTAATCAACAGATCGTCAGACAAATCATAGATGTGAAAATATCATCCCGTGGACGTTTCAAAAACTAATGAAGTTAGCGCAAAGCCAAATTCATTACTTCAATTTCATTCATTCATCCAACTTCATTCATTCAAATTCATCCCACGATCTGATAAATTGTTAAAATATCATGAAAGTTTGACGTACACAAAGTATTTTTGCTTGTATAGGTTTCTAACAGATGACATACAAAAAAAAAATTAGTTTTCTTTGAATGAGGTGTGAAGGACAAACCAGCTTCTCTGTTTTTTCTTCCAAAAATGGATGAAAAACTTAAATGCTGTGTCTGGTACTAAAAAAAAAGGTAAAACACTAGAATAAATTATGTTCTAGTCATCGGAGTTTCACATACTAAATGAAATTTTAAAGTTTTTAATTCATTTTAAATGTGCTAACTAATTTGTGCAAAAAATATAGTGTATCTACCACTACAAAAATATAATTCCAATTCACTAGTATATAAGACATGATAACTCGATTCTGTGTTGGGTACCTTTTCACAGTTGACGGTTGACAGGGTCGAATTCTACTCTCCCTACATTGGTGACCCGGACGTGATGTGAACCCGCCTACCTTGGTAGAAACGATCACTACGATTTGAACACGCCTACTTCGATGAATGGTCCACATTGAACAGTTGACTTGTTACTTGTGACTGCGACATTGTCCATTGTCCAAAAAGTTTCGAAAAATCATGTTAAACATGAGACGCTTATTCTCTTTACAAAGAGAGTAAAAAGTGATCACTTTTTTTAAAATTTGTGCATTGTGCTTGCAAAACTTTCTTCAAGAATAATAAATAAAAGAATTCTAAAGCTTTCCCCCTTATTTTTTGAATAATATTTGTTTATTATTTTTTAAATATCGAGAAAAAAATATAGTGTTTTTTTTTGTTAAGAAAGTGTTGTAAAAATGGTAAAAAGTTTTTTCTATCACACACTTAAGTAATCCTAAGGCAATTTTGTTATCTGTCTTCACTATATACTTTTTTAAAGTGAAAAACAACACAATTTAAAAGACAAAATAAGTGATTTTTAATTTTTCAGAATAAAAACACTTTAAATACTATTGAATTTTACAAGCTCTTTTAGTTCAGTTTTGCTTGGCATTTCTGCAAATTCCAATCAGTTATTCGTAGTCGGAGACATTGCTTACTTAGCTTTGTGGCTTAATATGAAACTTGATTTCTCTTGTAATTTAAACTAATTAATTAGGAATACAAAAGCATGGAACACATATTGAAACAGAAATCGAGTGAAATAGAATCTTTTTCATCAGGCCATTACAAACGCGAACGATGCCAAACGATAAAACATTCACGCCTTGCTATTATTAAAATCAATAAACATTTTCTACCCATTGTCTAACTAAATTCCTAGAAAATTTCGAAATGCATTGGAGTTTAGTTACTAGTTATTAATGAATCGCTAACGAGTTACTAATTACTCGTTTTTAGAATAATCTTTATTAATGTATTTAATTGAATATTTTAAAATAGGTAAGCCACGAACCATTTGATTGAAAGCAGTTTTTAAGAATATTTTTGAAACTTTAAATCAATATCAATTCCAATTCACAGTTCGTATTGAGTTTACCATTTTTCAATGTAACTGTTACTTTTTAATTATCTTTTTTCTATTAGTTGTCGCACATTTCCCCCTCTTAAATTTCAAGAATAGTTCGAATTCTGTCTGGGAATATTTCTTCTTTCTCTAAATCAACTGGTTAGAAGATTTTAAATTAAACGTCTGCGCTCTTTAAAGAACAACTGGAAATCTCTAGAAGATTAACGATATACGGGGACTTTCTAATGGAGGAATGTCGGAAAGGAGCAAGAAAATGAGACTGGACATGCTTTTATTTTAATTCAAAATATATTAGTAATGCGGCATTTTTATTTGAAAAAAAAAACATTTTATTACAAGAGATTTTTAGTTCTAAATAGAGCATTGTTTAATCCGTTGCTATCAAAGTTCAGAGAACTTTGTTTTAATAATACTTATAATACTTTTGTTCTAACCTAATAAAACTTCTGTTCTAATAATACCTCATCTAATAATTATATTATAATAATTGAACAAAATACACTGGTTATCATAAATTAAGGAAAATTCACAAAAATCGCGATAACTCAAGAAATTACACATGGAATTTTATGAAACTTACCCACAATATACAACACATAGTAAGGTATTAAACAACATAAAAAGAAATTATCAGACATTAATAGTAGTATAGAAATTAGCACATGTATAAAATAAACAAATTGGAAGTATCGGTTTGCAATAGAAAAAGTACCTTTAATATGGAATATGATTGCCTCTAGAAGCAATACAGCACAAACAGCGATGTGTGATGCTTTCAATTATGCGGTCTATCAGTTCAATAGGAAGTGAGAGCCATTGCTCTTGTAAAGCAGTTGCAAGCGTGGCAAGGGTCTGAGGGGGCGGATTGATGGCAGATACACGCCTCCCTAGAGCATCCCAAACGTGCTCGATAGGATTCAAGTCCGGGGATCGAGCTGGCCACTCCATGCGAGTAATTGTTTCCTGTTGAAGATAATCATCAACAATGCGAGCTCTGTGTGGTCTTGCATTATCGTCCTGTAACAGGAAGCAATCACCAATTGCCCCGGCATATGGGCGCACATAAGCATCAAGGATGTTGTCTCGATAAACCTGAGCATTCACGGTTCCCCTTGGAAAGACATGGAGGTATGTGCGCCCTCCTAAGGATATGCCTCCCCAAACACAGACACTGCCTCTTCCGTATGCATCTCTTTCACGGATGTTTGATGGATGATAACGGGTCCCAGGTTCTCTCCATATCAAATAACGTCTACTGTCACTTTCTAGACTAAACCTGGACTCATCCGTAAAGAGAACAGGCCTCCATTGATCTGACGTCCAGTGGACATGTTGTCGGGCCCACTGCAAACGGTCTCTCCTATGGCGTGATGTGAGCGGCACGCAAATGGCTGGTCGTCTCGCATACAGACCACCTTCGTGGAGCCTTCTGCGCACAGTTGACGTTGACACCAACCTTCCGGTGGCTGCAGCAAGAGAGGATCTAAGATGTGTCGGAGTAGCGGTTCTATTCCTGCGTGCACTTAATGTCAAATATCGGTCATCGGCACTGGTCGTAACAGTTGGCCGTCCTTGACTGAACCTCCTAGATGCCGAATCTGTGGTTTGAAATTGCCTCCAAAGTCTATGAACCACAGATGGACTCACATTTAGCCATCTGGCCACTTCTGATTGACTCTGCCCTGCCTCTAGTCTCCTGATGGCTCTCCATCGTAGTTCTTCAGGCAAATGATGCCTAGAGGTCATTATTACGAATTGGCTATCTCAGATTTTCAATGTCGCAATCACAGTAAAATTTGTGTGCTTTCTCTCAAACTTGGACTTTTATGCTCCAGGCAGATGACGTAAGCCGAGTGCAGCGCCACTAATTTGCATATTGCAATTCTACTCAGCTACTCTTAGTGGACAACATATGCAAATTTTGCACGGTTTGGCTTACTTTTGAAAGAGTTATCGCTATTTTTGTGATTTTTCCTTAATTTATGATAACCAGTGTATTATGAAAGGAAAATTCTTCAATAATATTTTGTTCAATTATATCAGTTGTGGAACTAACTAGATAAACACTTAAAGAAATATTTTCACGAAATTTGAGTTATTCGAGAAAGAAAAGAAAACTTAATGTTTTGGAATACATGTTAAAAGAGAAAAAAAAATAAACATGTACTAATTATGCAATTTTAAGAAAAAAGATTTTAGTTTATAAAGTTTTATTTATAGTTTAGTTTATAAAGTAAGTCAATTTCAATTATATCAGTTGTAAAACTAAATAGATAAATAATAAAAGAAATATTTCCACATAATTCAATTTATTCGAAAAGGAAAGAAAACTTGACATTTTGGAATAGACGTTAAAAGATAAAAAATAAACGTATACTAAAATTACGCAATTTTAAGAAAAAGTTTTAGTTTATAAAGTTATATGTATAGTTTAGTTCATAAAGTAAGTTTATGAATTAGTTTTGTTTATAAAGTAAAGTTTTAAAAGTGTATAAAGGACTCTAAAAGTTTATAACGGTAAAATTAATTTTTTTGATTTTTCAAAAAAAGTTATTCAAATGAAGTATTCAAATGAAGTTTCAAAAAAAGTTATTCAGTCAAGTATTCAAATAAAACAACTAATTTGGGACAGAGGGAGTATTATTTCCCCGCTATTAGTTTTTTCACATCGAAAAATCTGTACATTAGAGTCAAACATTAATTGCTTAAATATTTCACTATTTAAGCGAATGTTGAGTGTCTGCAGACATAAGACTAAAAGGCTGCAAAAAAATCTAATTTCCCGTTAATAGTTTTCTCTAAACTGAATTACACAACAATAAAAAAAAGAAATATTCAACTTTGACGTAAAATAACTTAAGGAATCACCGTATCGATAGTGGTAGACGGATCATGGTTTAGAGTCTCCTTGCCGTTAGGCTAACCGTGGGAGGTTCTCGTGGTCTTCTTCTCTATTTAATTCAAATGCGGGCTAGTTTCATCAAAAAAAATCCTACACGAAGGCAAATTTCTACCAATACTTGATCCTGGAGTTCCCTTGTCTTCTGGAATTATAAGGCTACGGAGTTGAGCATTTTTAGTTACTAACCCGAAAAAATTGGGTTGGCAGTTCAACGACGGTTATAAAATAAAACAAAATTCATCCACATATCGTAATTTTGACCTGCACAAGAAAACGACCAATCTCCGATCCAGTAACCCCCCCCCCCCGAGGGTTACAGTTATGGAAAAACGCTAGTCTTTTAAAGATACACCAGTGTCAATAAAATCCCGAACGTCAAATAATAAAACTAAGTACATCAAATAGGCTTTTGTGTAAACAATACAGTGATAATAGATAGTAAATTAGTTATACTGTTAGCATTAAAAATGTTGTTAACAAACACACTAAAACAATACAATTACTGTTTATATAATGCCATAATAGACGTTGCATATTTCTTAGCTTTTAAAATATTCTTAAACTAAATTTGTTTAAAATCTTTCTTAATCGAATTTTAATTAAATCGACTTTTCACCAACTGTTTAATCTGTTATCACGTTTTATAAAAAGCTAATATGAATATTTTATTCTTTTCTCAACAATTAATGTAGCGGCTAGCTTTTTATTTCAATACAAATGTAAAACTCATTAATTCACTGTCTCTACGGAATAAAAAAACAAAATCTATTTATAACTCTTATCACAAAAATGTTTCATTTACATGGTTATACTACTTCTCGCAGTCTTTTTTGGCGATTAGTTTTCGTCAAATTATTTTTAAATTTAACATTGATTATGAGAGGTTGGCCTCATTTTTGGCTTTGTTATGTTTAGATAAATCGTTAACTATGGATCTCTTCTTATGTTCCTAATTTTTTTAAAAGCCCCTAAAGATAACCTTTTTTCATTGGGTGTTTTTAAAAAGTTCTTAATTTTCTTTTCGAGAAATGCTTTTCAAATGTAAGATTTTTTTTCTTTACCATGTTGATTTTCGCCAAGTATTATGCAAAAGTGTGCTTTTCGCATTGTTCTATTCACCATTTTTATAATTCATCCAACCGTAATCCATTTCGGTGTACCGTCGGTTCATAGCGTATGAAAGTACTAATCATTTTGAATGTTTGATGAAATACTTGCGAGTCCATATGTGCATCTACCGAGCTGGGTTCGGTGAGATTTTTAAACTCTCACGTGCAATTCTGCTGCATTTAGCAAGATATATTCTCGATTTTTCTGACTTCATTTTCCTCCTAAAGAAATAGAATAGAAATAAGTTCAAATGTTCTTTCCTACCTGGATCTTATCTATTTACCAGACTTCGCTTCTACAAATCTTCTTCGCTTGTGTTTAAAAGAAAACGAATTCTAACAATATAACAAATTTAATGACAGGACGGACATTACACAAAACGATCTTCTTTAACGAAGCTATGGAAATCAAACTAAAACAAAATAAAAAACATTTATATTCATAATAAGTGTTCAGTCTGAGCGCCATCTGTTGGCATTCAAGTTAATCTGTTTCACCTCCCTCTGATATAGAACCGAAAAATCTCTCGACCATTTTATGATGGTTAATATAATCAAGAAAAGAGTTCTTTGTCGGAAACCAGTTATTTTATCATGATCATGGGAAGTCATTGAAAATTATTTTGCATTTTGTTAAGGGATGTAGAGCTTAAAAATATTTTTTGAGTGCTTAAAAAGTATTTAAAAGGTGCTTATTTTTTGTTGACAGATTTGAATACACATCCTGTTGATTCGTACACTCCTTACGGCTTACACTGCGCAAAGTGTTAAGGAAAAAAATTGCAGTGTTAGACAAATTATGAAGAACAGCCATCGGGTTAACCATTTGAGGTTTTTCTTCTCGTGAAAAGATAAATGCGGGTTACTCAGCAAGTTATGCAAGAAGACGAGTTTATCACGGTATTTGACCCGAGGTGGTGGTGGTGGGGGTTTACTAACCAACAGGCATACCGTACTATCGCTACAATTCTAAACTTTCTCCCTATATGAAGGGACTGATCCATTTCTTTTGCAGAGGGAGAAAGGTAGGGGATGCAATTTAGCATTTTTTGTAAAATAAAATGCAGAGGATGGAATTTAATTTTGATTTTAAATTTGAAAACCTAAAATAAAACCTTACTTTTCTGATTGCAGTGTCTCGATTAACATAAAATACGACATGAGTTCTATGAATTTATTTCAAAACTTATACGCAATTTCTTAAATGTATTATAATTTCTCATCTGAAAAAATAATCAGAAAACAAACATCTTGGATTGTGCATAATTCTTTCAAAACCTGAGACTACAGCTCGAGATATATTTTAATAAAATTTCCTCTGGCCTTTGTCTTTTTAAAATATGCTTGTGTCGTTACATTTTTTTAAAAAAAAACGAAGTTTTAAGTTTTTAGTTCGGAGAGGATCTAGGAATGAGTCTTAACTTTTTTTATAATAAAAAATAGAGAAAAAGTAAATAGAATGCGTTTTATAGTTGCCCATACTTGTTCTAGCATTCGGGTTAAGTTTCTTTAATTCTCCTAAGTAGTCCCGTAATTTTTTAGTTCATTCAAATCTTATGCATTACTTTTATAATGAAAACGGAGTAAAAAACAGAATAAAAATATTTCTTCAATTAAACACTCTTTAAAAGCAAAAAAAGAAAAAAATAGAAACATGTTAGTTTATAATTGTATATATATTTTTCTTAAATGCATATACCATTTTTTTTCTAACCTCTTTTTCAAATTATTCTTTAAGCTACGTAAAAAGTTTTCTCATTAAGCAATTTCACTATTTTTCTCATTAATTTCTAGAAAATTAACTCGAGAAGGTTTTAAAGAGAAGAATTGCAAAAGTAACAAAATAAAAGTCTCATTTTTACATTGAAGCAATAAATCACTACGGGCATTAAAATATGTGTAATATTAGAAACCGGGGAAAAAAATAGGGAATAGTTTTGCCTCGATCATTTAATGTATCGGTAATTATTTATATGAGCTAATGCTGTTAGATAAAAATAAACAGTTTTATTGTAAATTAAAATAATTTACGCAAATATATTTTTTTGTTTTGTTGCTGAATGTATTTTGTAAGCATTTTTTAGTATGCTGACGACAGGTAAATCAAAGAGTGGCATGTTTAATCAATTAAATTCAAAATTATTCAAATATTTAACGAAGTTTTATTTTTTATGTGCAAATAGCGTAAAGTAATTTGTGATAAATAAATAAATAAATATGCTTTAATCAAAATAGGTGTGAATAAATTTAAGGTATGGAGTAATTTTAAAGTTTAATTTTTTCCCTCGACCGGCAAATACGCAAAGCTTTTTAAATTATTCAGTATAATATTACCTTACGCACTTCAATTTTCGCTCCCATCCTTGGTAACTAACAAATCAAACGCACTTCAGTACTGCAGTAAGAGCGCACTATAAAGCAAACTCCCTCTATTTACGCTTTTACCTCAATTTGCGCTTTTGTTTTCATATTTTGTTATCTGGCAATCTTGTTACGAAAATATTTTAAATACTTTTCGAAAAATTTCCTGTTCATGTAAGTTCATTTGAATTCATTACCCGCTTTATAGATTTCGTTTTATGCTTTGTTCTGTTTCTTCTTTATATTTTATTTTCTGTTTTTACGTGATATTTTTACTACTACTTTGTGTTTTTATTTTTATTGTTGTAAATTTTGTGTAAAATTTTTTTGAGTGCTCCTCACACTATCGTATTGATATATTTTGCTTTGGCTATATGTATACAATATTAGAAAGCACTTCTTTTTGTGGATATTAATCGTGGGAGCTGATGAAAAGATCATATCCTTTATTTTCCGGATTTTATAAACTTGTTTTCCTTTTTTCGAAAAAAATTTGTTTCCGGATTTTTTTTTTTAAATTTTTATTATTATTTTTCTTTTTCCCTTTTTTCATTGTTCTGCAATTTTCCACGTTTTCTCTACATTTTGAAGCGAACGCTCTTTCTCACATTTAAAAATGCACATCTTGTCTTTCAATCTATTTTTAGTTCAAGTACGCATTAATTTGCATTTTAGCAATTATCCCCTTTAACTATTTCATGGGTAAAGACTTTTTCCCTGAACCTATTTAACGGACCAATTGTAATTACTAAGAAAAATTTTTACGAATTTACTTTGCGAGATTTTCCCTAACTTTTTTTTCAGGAGCCCAACGATTTTGTGTCACTTTAAAAATATGTCTCAATGAATAATATTTACGTATAGCTTGGCGCCTGTTTATTTCCACTTCTCGGAACTCGAGCATCGCTACTTGAGCGAACTCTTTACACTCAATCGTTTATCAGCAGGATCTAGGATGTCTAAAGTAAAAGAACCCATTCGTCTGTTCCCGTGGCGGTGACTATGGTGACGAGGTATAACTATTTCAAGTAGGCGTGTGGGGTCATTGTTCAAAGGCAGGTTTTGGCTTGGGTCAGCGAGTGAAGGGTAATATTTTTCTTCGGCCTACTGTGTTAGCCTCTAGAGTGAAGAAAACCCCGAAATGCTCTATTTTTGTTTCCATAGCTTTGTGGTCGGGGGGAGTTCTTACCGTAGACACACCATACTATGATGTTTTATTCACAAATCAAATGGAATGAAAAAATTGTTCAGCTGCTGAAATAAAGCTTTCTTGTAAGCGTCGTGAAAAATCTGAAATGGTCACCAACACAGCAGATAGTTACTGTAGTTGTAGAGTCATAAACCCAAAAAATTGGGTCAGCTGTTCAACGACGGTTATAAAATAAAACTAATAAACTGCGCTTTGAAATTCTTTTATTAGTTTAAGGTTCCAGTACTTGCGGACCACTTCAAAATAATTTCTCTTGTTCCTTTTCATTTTTTTACTTCACTCTATCGACTTTGTTTCAGAAATGGTGTATTTTGTTGTCATGCAACTTGAAATTTGTGACTCGAAATATAATTATTTTCCTAGGAAATCTTATATACGCTATTATCTGTACTGTAATTGACATTCACCACAAAAAAAAAAAAAAAGAATTTAAAAACATTTTTAGAAAGGGTATTTATGTAACAGTTAATTGCCGTAAAAAGAAATCACTATCATAGAGAGCAAAAATATCATTTCGATAATTATAGTCTTAATAACCACCTATATATATATGTCACCGAAAACGATCGAAATCATGAGGATATCGACTTTCTGTGGTGAATGTCAACAATCACATAGTGACTTTGGTGAATGTCCGAAATATTTGTTATATCCGATTCGATATTAATTTGATATTTAATTATATGCTGAGGATAGATTAGGATAAACATCAGTGTTCGGAGTACTACATACTAGGCAGTGGCACTGGATCTTAAATAAAAGCAGTGATGTAGGGCATACCGGGCAGTGGCACTTAACTAGTATACATTTCGGACATTTACCAAAGTGACTATGTGATTGTTGACATTCACCGGTGGAAGTCAACAAACACCCATTTCTGTCATTTACATATTAAAAAAATCGATATCTTGAATTAACTTGTAAATCGATTATCTTGTCAATCTTTCAATAAAAGAAGAGAGTTTGATTTTACTGTTTAGATATTATTACAATTTTTTTCCAGTTTTCAAATTGTCAATATAAATGCTGATAAATAATCTCTAAAGCTGCTGCAATTTTTCATATTTTTTTCAAGAACTTCTAAATTTCCTCACCACCGTTTCAGTAAAGAATTGGAATATACTGCCGTGGAGGAAAAAAAAACCAGATTTACCTAAGTGTGTAAAGTGAGGAAATTGTGCAACATTGTCACGCATATCAATTCAATTTACAATGAGTATAAATAAATGAATTTCAAATTACAGAAATTCAGAATTCATTTTGCTCAAAATGAATTTCAAATCAAATCATTTAAGTAAACAGAGTAATTTTACTATTTTATTTTATAACCATCGTTGAAAAACGGTTTTAACAACGGTTTCCTAATTTATTGGGTTCAACTCCGTAGCCTTGTGATTTTGAACCCCATCCTAAAGATAAGGGAACTCCTGTATCAAGTACTGGGAGAAATTTGCCTCCGTAGAGAACTTTTTGATGGAACAAACCTCATTTGCAGTACATGGAGTAAAAAACCACGAAGACCTCCCACGGTTAGTCTGACGGCAAGGGAACTTCAACCCATGATCCGTCTACCACTGAAGATATTTTACGCCAGTATTGCGGTCGGTGCGAGTCGAGGGCGGAATTTGTATCGACCATCGCTGGGATTCGAACCCGGTTCACCATTGGAAGGCGAGCGCTCTATCCCCTGAGCCACCACGGCTCTAACTGTACTATTTTATTTTATTATAACCGTCGTTGAACAGCCGACCCAATTTATGACAACTAATGTTCAACTCCGTAGCCTTATGATTTTGAACCAATCCAGAAGACCAGGAAACTTCTATATCAGTACTCCCAGAGGTATTGATTTGTTATGGGAACATGGAGGACTTTGTGACGCAGCAGATTTAACGTGCATCAGTCACTATTTACTACACGAGGAGTCTTCGGCTGCTTGGATTTAACCCACTAACTCTCTTGGACATGAGGTCAGTGCCCTAACAACCGGGCTATCCCGGCCTAATTGTACTATTAGAAAAAATTCAATCTTGCAGAGAGTTTCAGCTGCATGAAATAATTTCAACAAGTACTTAAAGAGCTCAACTTAACCCTTTTAGGAGCCGAAAAAGCTCTGGACGAAATTTTGGAGATAAAAAATCTAAAGTCATCGTATGCACGTCAAAAATGTTTCATTTCATCTTTATATTCTTTCATTTTAAAGTGAAGGATAATAAGACTTAAGAAATAAGAACTATTGAAATTTTAGTGGTTTTTCCAAAATAAATAGTTTTGAACTTTTTAGTTATGGTATTTAATTTTTATTCGGAAGAAAAATATATCTAACGATCGATACTAATCAATATATGATAAAACGAATACAAAAATAAAATTGAAAAACATTTTGAGGTACAAAGGGGAACTGAACTTCGAACTAAAAGATTATGGAAAAAAATAGGGAATTTTAAATCACCGTAAAAGGATATTTTAAAGCTCCGCAACCGTGAATGACGCAGAGCTTCTAGAACAGAAACGTAATTCGATTTTTCAACGTTCTTTTCAGTTTTTATAGTTTCCTTTGAACTGAAAGTTATGAAAAATTTGAAAACGGTATAGGCGGAAATAGAATGTGATGAAATTCTGAAAGTACTTGGGTAGTAATCTTTTAACCAGATTCTAAAACTGTAAAAGTTTTTCTAGAACTATAAAGTTGGATAAAAAATAGCTTTCGACACTAGTACATGGCCAAATTATTAATCGCACTATAAGATTCTATGTAAAATTTTAGTTATCAGTATATACTATACAGCTTTATTGTTTTTACGGGACTGAAACCGGTTTGCACTTGCTTACGTTCGTGTAACGATTTGTTAAGTTAGGCAATACATAATATAAATTCGACGATTGGATAAATTATACGATCTATACAAATATAGAATATGTATTACGTCAGGTATTACATTAGTATATTGTAATGATTAGATCAAATTATTAGATGTACTGCAGTTTTTTAATAATGACATGTTTTGCACGAGTTTATATGCAATACTTTTATATTTAAACATACATGTAATAGGTTTTTATTCAGGAGATTTTTTTATATACTTTCTATTTGTATTTATGTTTAATGTATTGTATTACAATGTTAACCCATTGCTACACGAACGTAAGCAAGTGCAAACAGTCACATAAAAACAGTAAAGCTGTATAGAGTGTCACCTGATAATTAAGATTTTACATAGAATCTTAGAGTGCGTGTACTAATTTGGCCAGGGACTGTAGATGGAAAGCTGCCTTGGGAATAAGATTTGAAAATTTGGATGATTACGGTGAAGGTTACAACCAGAAATTGAATTACTCTTGGGAGTTGGCACTTGAGTTTAACTCTTCACTGGAAAGAAACATGGGCTGAGATGTAGTTTAACGGTTATAGAAACTAAATCAGGCTAGGGGATGAGTTTATGGGAAGAAATCAAATCGAATAATACCATAATATCAAACCTGCAGCATAAAGAAACTTTGGGATATAGACATTTTGAGCACGGAGAGATCCCGTCAAGACTCGAAAGGATTTCGATTATTTTTAAAATTCGCTTTCGATTATTCTTAAAAAACTAGACAGGCGAAGTTAAACACTCTCTGCAGGAAAACAAGTCTATTGCTGAGGCATTGCAACTTTAAACAAGCTCAAAACTGATGGTAGATATGAAATATCCGAGGCCGTTTTCAAAGAAGGGGAAGATTGAATTGGAACATTTCAAGTACAAGAGTTCCTGTTAAGACGAAAACCGTGATTATCTAATATTTTTTTGTTAAATTGATAACGTTCATAATTACCTGCCACACAGAGGAGCTTTTACAGAACATTCTACTACTCGAGTAAGGCCATTATTTGATATATCAATTGCATGAAAAAGGGGCCCAGTCTTTTAGAAGAAATACCACTATTGTTAACTCGAATGGATCGCATTGTTGTAGTACCTGACATTAAAAAAACCTTTCCTGCGAATTGCAATCGCAAAAGGAGACCGTGATTATCTAAGATTCTTCCGGTAAATTGATAACGTTTATTGTTACCTGCCACACAGAGGGGTTTTTAAAGAACACTCTACAACTCTAGTAAGACCAGTATTTGATACACCGATTGTCTAGAAAAGGGGCCCAATCTTTTAGAAGAAATACTACTATTGTTAACTCGAATGGATCGCATTTGTGTAGTGTCTGATATTTAAAAATCTTTCCTGCGAATTTAGAGAGTTTGATTATGTAAGATTCTTCTGGTAAGAAGATTTTGAAAATAATTAAAAGAAATTTTTTGGTATTTCAGAGTAGTTTTTTTTTTGTTGCATAATTGGAATCTCATTCCTCACAATAGTAGGAAGGAAAGAAAAAACATCCATGTCTCTGATCTGGATGCAAACCCGGAGTCTTTCTGATACGAGATCAGCTCCTTTACCACCATACAAAACAGTCGACTGTTTGCAGAGTTGAATTCGAAATTATAAAGAGAAGAACTGATCATTGTTGTACTAAGCCGAAAGCTTGAATAGGATGTTTGTAAACAATAATAACATAATATTAAAATATTGTCCGAAGATGTCAGCAAAAATTCTTGTAACAATTTGTGTTTGAAAGAAATATTCTTGATAAATTCTTCGCAGTAATTTGTGCGAATTTTTTATTACTTTTTTAAACTATCTTCTAACAACTTTTATATAGGGCTGTTCTCCGTAAAGTTTCATTTAATTTTGAATACATTTTAAAATGCTTCATGACATGGTTTCACCCATTTCCAATGTATCGCTTTAAAAATTTTAATATATTTACCTTTGTTTTCGAATATTCAATCGAAACAGATTGAAGTGGGCTAAATTAAAATCATAGAACGAGATCAAAATAGGAATTTCGGAAAAATGCTCCCTATTTAAACCTAGCAATAAAATGAAGAAAGGATTTTCTAAAGGTTTTCGCTTCCTTTTATCTAAGACTAAAGCATCCAGAAACCACATCTGCATACTTGATGAAATCCTTCGGAAAATTTATAATTAAATTTATCGCGAAGACTAGTGGGCTTTAGTTCAAAGTAAAGTCTCCATATACTTAACTCAAACACTAATTACTTCCTGAAAATATCAACATGTAAGCATTGCGAATTTGATGGTAGATTTAATTCCAGAAGGAATGGGTTGGAATGTACAGAATGATGCTTAAAAATACGGATACTAGTAAGATCATGAAAAATAATATTTAGAAGTTCCGAGGGTTTTTTCTTCTGTTTTTGGGAAAAACATTTATTCACCTTGAAAATCGAAATATTAAGAAAGTTTACAATAATAAAAAAGCCTGCAAAAATATATTTTGCATAGAGGTTGGACTGATAATAAGGACACGGTTCGCAGTAGAGCATCGAAGTCAAGCATCACTGGCTGCGGTCAGTGTGCGGCTGGGTGATCACTTGGATTAGTCTGCGTAGGGACCGAGGGTGTGCGGTATTGGTCCTCGTTAAACTGTTCTACCGTAAATTGCTCGACTTCGCGTGCAGGTCGTTGGGCTACCGAAGTGGAGGTGCCATCCCCTCTGCAGAGGATCAAAATTGAGATGGCATGTCTTCAGATGATCATCCTCAGGGATGTTTCCCAAACCGTCGCCAGTAGCCCATTGAGCAGCTCTAGTGTGACGTAAATAAAGTACCTACCAACATAAAGTTTACCGGTTTTGCTTATGAAAAACTTTATAGCTGTAACTAAATACTGTACAGCTGATCTTTATCTTCTGTGGATCCCGCAGTGGACTGATCGTTAAGACATGGTTCCCACCAGATCACCGAAGTTAAGCATCACTGGCTGCGGTCAGTGTGCGGGTGGGTGACCACTTGGATTAGTCTGCGTAGGGACCGAGGGTGTGAGGTATTGATCCTCGTTAAACTGTTCTACCATAAAGTGCTCGACTTCGCGTGCAGGTCGTTGGTCTACCGGAGTGGGGGTGCCATCCCCTCTGCAGAGGATCAAAATTGTGATGGCATGTCTTTGGATCATCCTCAGGGATATTTCCCAGACCGTTACCAATAGCCCATTGCGCAGTGCTAGTACGACGTAAATGAACTACAACAACATATCTTCTTTGGTGAATTGAAATATTTAGTATTGCAAAAAAAGTTTTCGGGTTAACCTGGAATAAACCATGTAATTTCGAATGCTGGAAAAACGTTTCAAAATATAAAAATGTAAATAAAATGTGACGAATTTACCTCGGATTACGCAGTGATGTAGTAATCCTGCCATAGAATGTTTGCCATTTGATATGTTGAAAACATTTTTTCAGCGTTTCAACTTTCATGGTTCACACCAGGTTTACAGTTCGGTAAATTCTATTACTTATATAGAGCGAAAACAATTTACCTTTGTTAACTATAACGATCTATCGATCTATAACGATCGAATTACTACGTGCTTAATAATGAAACCGTAATAGTTTATGGTAGAATTCAAATCGATCAACCACAGATGGGATTTGAACCTGGAGCACCTCATCGAGAAGCGGTCGCTCAATCTCCTGAGCTACCGTGTATTAGAATGCGAGTTATTTTTCACTTTGTATTATATTTGAAAGCTACGCGTGTTAAAACCAAGTACAAAGGCAATGTTTTTTTCCCGCGTCAATGATAGATAGTCACTAAAATAACGAACATGTTAAAAAAATCAATCACACGATTTAGAACTTTTTTTTGTTTTATAAACCGTAATCAATTGTGGTTTTGTTATTTTTACTGTTTTAAATTAAAGTATGTTAATATTTGCCATGACTAAAGTGTAGAGATGCAAGAACAAACGATGTATTTGTTTTTATATATTGTTGGAGCGGTATGTTACTTCTCTGAGCATATTTAATTAGCATAATTAAGTTTCGGTCTTGTGTTGGCAACAGGCATATTTTTTTTTTGCAGATAACGTAAGTGACGTTATTCTGTGTGCATACCATAACTAAATTTGTATAAGAATCATATATTGCTGAAAGTAGTCGTCACTCCACTAATTCACGTTTACTATGTTGTTGTATACGGATGATGTACCATGTTACCCTTATATGCTTAGGCTGTATTACAACTAATTATTTTTTCAGTTGTTTACTGTATCGAGACGGAACTGCATTTGATAAAAAATATTTTTTCGTCATAAAAGTTATCACGTTCATTCACCATCCCCTGTGCGTGCTCTGACAACAAATGCATTACCATAAATAAATTTTTAAAAAATTGCAAGACCATGCGATTTATGGCATAAAATTCTCCAGCATGCTCGTCGTATTTCATGGTGGTTCTGCCGGATTTTTGCTGCTTGAATAATTTTAAATAAAACTGCAACCTTGTTTTACCCTTACAAAAAAAATAACGTGCTTTTGAGGTTGAAAGATGTAAAAAATTTCCCAGAAGTATGAAATGTTCAACGCCAAAAATAACTTAGTTAATGAACAACAATTTCACAACTTCATTTACAGTTCATAAAATGAACCGCATGTAAACTGAGCAATACTTTTAGTTGAGGTAAAATTATTCGCACCTCAGATATAATTGTTTGCTTGACGTGTAGAAAAAATAACCCGCACCTCTAAAACAACCTCCTTAAGCTGGTTGCTCTAAAGTAGATTTCAATCAACCTCAAGTGTCAATCAACCTCAAGTGTGAACAATTTTATACACCTTGGGAGGTTGATCTCTTAAGGATTTTTTTAATACCTTAAATAAACCTTAAATCAACCTTGACACCTCAAAACAACCTCATATTAACCTCAAAAATACCTAAATTTTTGTAAGGGTAATATTGAAGATAATTTTTCACTTCGCGTTTTGTGACATAAGCATAATAAGGTAAGTCATATTATAATTAGTTTTTTTTATTGCTAATCTGGCTAATCAAGAGTTCAAGTTCAACTTTTTTTATAATTAAATACATGTTAAGCATCAGTGGAGGAATAAATCAAACTAACATATATTCTATGAATAAAGCACTACTACTTATTTTCTAAACTTGCCTTCGATCGTGATTTGTTAGTATTAGTATATTGACTCGACGAGGTCATTAAATTTACACATAGTTGCCAAACTGGTCAAAATCAATTTTCGGTGGAAGAACATAATGGGTAGCATAATTAAAAAATAATTATTTTTTTACGATGGAAAATCGCTGTTACAGAATTTGTAAGATATTGTCTTGGATTTCACATATATTAAAAGCTTGATTTAATGCGCGAGAAGTTTGCTATTACGTTAAATTTCGAAGTCACTGCCAAAATTCCAATTTTAAGGGTACAAAAAGTGCATTTCAATTATGAGTTAAGCATGAGCCGTGATGGCTCAGGGGATAGAGCGTTCGTCTTCCAATGAGGTAAACCGGCTTCGAATCCCAGCAATGGTTGGTCGATACGAATTCCGCATCCGGCTTGCACCGAATACAGTGCTGACGTAAAATATCCTCAGTGTTAGATGGATCATGTGTTAGAGCTCCCTTGCCGTCAGGCTAACTATCAGTTTTTCCTCTCCATGTAGCATAAATGGGGGTTAATTTCATCAAAAAGTCCTCCACGAAAGGCAAATTTCTCCCAATATTTGCCTTCTAGATTGGGTTTAAAATAACAAGGCTATGGAGTTGAACATTAATAGTCGTAAACCTAAAAAAATGGGTCGGTTGCTCAACGATGGTTACAAAATAAAATGAGCTAAGCATTACTTGACTTTTGTTGTTACAAATTTTTTTTAAGGTTATACATTCTATTGTTTAAGTGAGCAATGAGATTTTGATGGAAGACATTTCTTTTATTGGTATCAATACAAAGAACATAATAACGAATCATTTGCTTCCTATAAATTTCAGTCCGTATATTTATAAAGCAATGTGTGGTTAACCACCGGCTGAGTTCTCCTTCCATTTCTAGAGATCCTTCCGCACATTTCATAAGAACGTCCCTTTTGATACACATATTTATTGCGGTCCTTTATTCTCCGCTTTGAGAGCTTATAATTTAAAATAACATTAACTATGATTGTTGAGTACGGCAAGAAATATACCATATTTTTTCCACTCCTATATTTTATTTAACCAAATTCTTAAAAGAAATACAAGAATTTCTACATATTTCTAAACATAAACTAGAGTTCTATTGTACAAGTTTAAAGTTATTGAAGACATAAAAAAAACGCTTTTACCTCATTCTCCATAATACAAAAATTATCTAATTCTTATTGTAAAACGTAACAGTGATCAATGATGTCATAAGGTTATATATTTTATTTTTTTTCTTGCAAAAACTTGTACAATTTAGACACTTGTTGTATAAAAATTCTTAGCGTAGAAATTTTTGATTTTCATAAATTACAGAGGCGCGTAATTCAGTCTACGTTCTGTATTATTAGGGAAGAAAAAACTAGAGTCCATTTTCGTAGAAATCTCTATCAGAACTTTTACGAAAAAACAAACAAACTAATATCTCTTTTTTAAAATTGTTTAATTTTATTTTTAAACTAGCCGCCTAAGGCGGCCATCTGTCCGCCACGCTGAAGGTTTTCACAAATAAAGTTTTTTAAAACATAGCAGGAAATCTGAAGATTAGTGGACAATTAACGTGTTCCTGTCCAGCAATTTTGTCTTCATATCCAGTTCTGCTGCAGATGTGTTATAGCTCTTGAGGATGTTTGAAATTATATAGCTACAACGCTTAAGGAAAAAAAAAAACTAAAATGCTAAATATATGAAAAGAACACGAAAACGAATAAATTTTTTATGGTATCAATTTCTATTTCTATATAATTTTTTATGGTATCAAATTCTATTTCTATATCTGTTACGTCAAGCACTCAGGTATTATAATTTGATCTAGTTGCGCTTGTATAATTTTGATCTAGTTGCGCTTTCTACGTCATTTTGTGAACATCGTTTGGTTTGTTATTTAACATCGTTTGGTTTGTTATTTCTAAGTTAACTTTCAAAAAATTGGCTGGCATCAGCATTTTTATTCTTTAAGTTGTTTATTTTTTCTTTTGGAATTCGTTCCTTTTTAGCGAAATGATTTTCAACCTAATCGAATTCTTTGCCGACTGTTCTCTGTATATATAAAGAAAATAAAGTAAATATTTTTAAAGTGTTGTGAAAAGAATTTTTAGTTGTACAAAGTACTACAATATCGCTATAAAAATTATCGTCTTCGCTTAAGAAAAAAAAATAGAGCGTGGAAAGAAGAAGAAAAACTTATTATAACAATTATGAACAGCGACAAATATATCAAAGCGAAGCGTTCTATTTACGTATCGAATATGTTGCCACATTTTTAATACAAAAGTTAAACTTTTCTCCACTTTAATAAATGTAAACTAATGCGAACTTAACAGTTAAATTATTAATTCCTTCGTATATTATTGGTTTAAGTTGTCGAAAATTAATATTTCAATTGTGAGGTTCGCATTAGCATACATTTATAAGAGTGGGGAAAAGTATATGTATTTTTTAATAGTTTTTTGAATATGGCTCTTTGAAGACGAAAAAGCAGACGAAAAGCATAGACTTGCAAAATGACTGATAACTAAATAACTAATCAAAATTTCTGAAAAAGAAAAAAAATACTTCTTTATTATGTCAAAACACAATTATGGGCCGAGTTTCGTGCCCGGGCGAGGCTTCTGGGGCGATATATTGTGATTACAGACACACACACACATACAGCCGCGTTTATTATTATGTATAGATAAATGATAAAGTTTTAGGGATTGCATTTTGAACTCAGCACATAAACGTTTAAATGAAGTTGTTCTTTGACTCAATTTTTTTGTAGCTTTAAACATATTTATACTCATTTAAAATAACGGTATACGATATGCATTTCATAAAAAAATTTATTTCACTTTAAGTTAAAATTTTCGAGATTTTAGGATATGAGGTGAATATTCCCTTTACTTTTTAATTTGCTTTTAAATGCTTTATTATTTATTTGCCGTATAAATCTATATTCCAGAATTTTATATTCCGTCTTTGTCCTTTTTTTTTAAGTTACGAAATATGCAAATTTTAAATCTACGATCAACATAATAGCAGAGCCATAAATTCAATTATTTTGTGAAAGGTTAATTATAAAAAATGCTATACTGCTAAACTTTTATTTTTCTCTTATTTTTATAGTTCAGTTGAAAGAGGAGGAAATTTTTCAAAAATCTAATTATTACATTTTGCTGTTTTGTAGGCAGAGAGGTATTAAACAAAAATAAGAATAATCTTCTCTCAAAGAATTCTTCCCCAATATTTAGAAATTAAATTAATCTTTAATGAGTGCTCCAAAATCTTTTCGTGAGTTTCCTACCTATTCTTTTATTTTCTTAACGAATTATTCGTTAAAATCTGCTTTTAAGCTAAAATGTTCCTTTCGCTGCAGAATAAGTTAATGAGATTATTTTAATATAAAAGCCATTTTTTACTCTAAAAACGCAGGCGGGATTGCTATTAAATGTTCTGTCTCCTGAACGAGGTTTTGAACGTTTATTATTCCTTAACAGGGAATAAACTATACAAAAAAAAATCAAATATACTAGTTTTAAATATAGGAAAATTAAGATTTAAATATTTAATGTAAAGAAATCAATCTTTTTTCGAGTTATTAGTATAAACAAAAAATATACATTTTTCACAAATGTAACATTAGTAGAATATAACTATTGCTCATTAATTTAACACCGCATATTTCAGAAGTAAACTGATTAAATATAACTTCTGCAATTTTGCTATTACTTCGCTGAAGTTTTTGCAATTATTCTTTAACAATTTTTTATGTATGTACTAAAGAAAAAAACTGTAAATCTGTCTGTCTATCTACTTGTATGTGACGAAAATTTACTAAGGAGATTGGCTTTTTGATGCTAATTTTGCTTTTCAATAGAATTTATTTCTCAAAACCAAAACTACAGTGAGCAAAATTAAAAACTGAACATCCAGAATAATTTTTTATCTAATGATCGGATCTTCACGCTCTAAGATTCAGTTTTAATAGTTCGAGGGGTGGGTTTAAATATGTAAATTAATAGATGCAGACAATATTTTAAATAACAAAATCAGACACAAAAACCACTTTCTCTATATTTTACATATTTAGATTTCTGATCCATAAAACAGCGGTTAAAGTTACTAATTTTGAAAGTGAAAAATCCGCCCAAAAAGGATAAATGTTTATTCAGAGAAAATATCGTTTGCTCTTGACTTCGAAATTTAGAATGTTTTTGTTTTAATAATATGTTTGTTTGTGACCTTTAATGCTGGAAGGGGGTGTTATTATGCTCATTACTTAACTAATCTGCCGATTAGCTAGAGTAATAAGTTAAAGTGCAGAAAGATGGATATTTACCTAGTTAATGTGAACATTGAATTTTTCCGTAACGTTAAAGTTTAAAGGTTTACTTATCTTATTTTATCAACTAATTTGTTAATTGTTTGAACAACTTGATTCTTTAGTTATTGAAAAACAAATAAATGGTATGATGTTAATTTCCTTAGTTGTAATAATGTTTGAATGACTCGATTCTTTAGCTATGAAAAATCAAATGGTATGATGTTAATTTTCTTAGTTGTAATGATGTTTGAATGACTCGATTCTTTAGATATGGATAAACAAATAAATGGTATAATGTTAATTTCCTTAGTTGTAATAATATTTCAAACTATTTTTGATGCTTTGTATTATTGTTTTTAAAGTGATTGCTGATTCATACTCATTAATTGTTTGTAACAATTTGATTTTCTTAATAGTGAAAAAAATAACACTATTATGTTAATTTAAGCACGCAGAAACGTTGCCGCTGTTTCAGCAAGGATCTTACTTTCACTTTAACGAGGGCCTAATGGTTAATGCGCACATCATCTCGGTAATGTGTAGATTAACTAGATAATTTAAGAAATGAAAGAATTTCTGGTCATTTAAAGGATCGACCTTGTTAATAAATCTTTTATAAAAACAAACCTTTTTAATAAAACATTTTATTTTATTTTATAACCGTCGTTGAATTATTTGGGTTTACGACTACTAATGTTAGCTCCGTCGCCTTGTAATTTTGAACCCAATCCAGAAAACAAAGGAACTCTTAAATCAACTATTAGGAGAAATTTGTCTTCACGGAGGGCTTCTTGATGGAACTAATCCACATTTGCGTTACATGGAAAGGAAAACCACGAAAACCTCAACGGTTACCCTGACGGCAAGGGAAACTTACCCATAATCCGTCTACCACTGAGGATATTTCACGTCAGCACTGTGGTCGGTGCAAACCGGATGCGGATTTCGTATTGACCAGTCATCGCTGGGATTCAAACCCGGTTCACCTCATTTAAAGGCGAAAGTTCTAACCCCTGAACCATCCCAGCTCAATCTTAACATTAGCTACACTTTGGTGATTGCACTGATAATATCAACCACTCGAAACATACAGATTTATGCCTGAAACTTTGATCATTAGAGGTTACCCATGCATTTCGTTTTTTTTTTTATTACACATTTCAGTTAAAATTCTGTGAAATCAAATGCTATTTTTTGTGTGTTACAGACGTTAACAAATGCTTTTCTTGCCTGTTTTATAGAACGAAAAGGTTTCTGATGTAAAAGCTCCTGAATTTTAAAATACATTTCTCTTCCAAAGTCTGTTATTGATTATTGTCAGAGGTGTTTACCTGCTGTCAGCATGGAGAACAACTCCCATACATCACTTCTCTATAAGTCCCTGAAAATGTTTACTTTTTTCCCTATCTTTCAGGTTTCTTCAGCAATATTCGTTCATTTCTTTTGCCCAGCTTTGCAGTTAAGCTTAATTCTTTTTTATTGTAATCGAATCTTTGGAGAAAGCTTTATCGGAAACTTAACTGTTCTTTTTTTCTTCTTCTTTCTTTAAAATAGTGATGATATTCTTTTAAAACAATGATGATAAAAAAATAGATGAGTGTTGAAAAAAAACAAACTTAAGAGAGGTTTTATCCTACTTACTTTTAACCTTTTCTTTAAACTTTTTTAAATAAAAGGAAATGAAGAAAAATATAGATATTATGTATAAATAAACTTTGATAAACATTATTTCTTAACGGATTAAATACTTCATGTAGTGTGTCCACCAGTGCAAAAAATACAGTTACAATTCACTAGCATATAAGACATGTTAACTCGATTCTATGTACCTTTTCATAGATAAAGGTTGACATTGTCGATATCTACTCTCCCCCTATGGGTGACCTGCACGTGATGTGAATACTGCTGTCTTGACAAAAACTCCTATTTCGATTTGAACACGCCTACATCGATGGATGGTCCACATTGAACAGTTGACTTGCTACTTGTGACTGCGACATTATCCATCTCCTCACGCTGTCGCTACTCAGTTTCGATCACACACAACGTACAACGTGTACACTCTATTGCTAATGGCAATACAAGAGCGACCACAACCGTGAACTTAATACAGCTCTCACAATTAGCACTCAAAAGTACGGTGATCTTTATACAGCTCTCCCGGCGTCTCACGAAATAGCAATGAATCAACTAGTGGTATCCCTTCATCGAATAGTATAATTCACAGCTATAATTCTGGTGGGGGAGTACTGTAGTGTGTATACCACTACAAAAAATACAATTGCAATTCCATAGTATATAAGACATGTTAACTCGATTCTATGTTGTGGTACCTTTTCATAGATGAAGGTTGACATTGTCGATAACAATTCTCCCCACATTTTACCTTAAATTGGAAGCTTGTGCTTATTATAAATGTTGAACTTAGTGTCAGTGTTATTTGTGAACTTTGTGTTAAAAATACGAAATTTATGACATGTTAATTTAGTATATTACTATCTACGCTTAATACATAACTTATATATAACTATTAATAGATAACGTACGTGCAACTTAATATCTTAACTATGTATCTACGTTAGCTAAACTTAAAAATGCAAGGATCTTAATTTCGAAAAAAAGTGGAGAAACTGGTTTTAGACCTCATCCATTCAATTTCAGTGAATGAAATTAAAAAACTGTATCATTTTCGTAATTATTGAAAGCTTATTAAAATAATTATTTCGTTTTATTTATTTTGCTGTTCCGTTCTTGTAGTTTAATTATTGTTTCGTTTGGAACTGCCAACAACATTCTATTGTTTCATATTTTTAGTTTACTAATTACTAGGAGGCTCCGCCCCCTGCTCGCTAACGCTCGCCAACCCCCGAGAATTGCTACGCAATCCTATGTGGTTCACGCCGTGAACCATGGCTCGCTGCGCTCGCTCGCCAATGAACACAATGTTCTAGCACAAAGACATAATATATTATCATCAAAGACATAGTATTTTATCATCAAAGACACAGTATTGTACTTATGTAGATGAATTCTACCAATGTTCTTATTGGCTTTTAAAAAAGTATATTAGCTATTTAGATGGTGAACATGGCTATTTAGATGATGTACATGGTGAAAAATTCAAAACATTAGCTAAATAAGAAACATATTAGCAAAATAAATTATCAAATATTGCTTCACTAATATTCTGCATTTTAAAGCGTGAAAATTCAATGCATAAATAAACGCGAAATATAAAAAAAATTCAATGCATTCAATACAAACACTTAAACGTTTTTTAGACGTTTAGGTAGCTCCCAGTAGAAAAATATCAATTCAACAGCGGCCTTTTAAAGCATTCTCACTTCAATTAATTAATTAATTCCTAATTGACTTTAAATTAAATATTGTCATGTTTTTAGTGCATGAATCTGAATTGAACAACCTGATAATGCTGACTCTGGTTATTGTTATCTGGTTGCTCACTACGTGCTCTTGCGAGCCGAATCCAATCAATTAAAAATGAAAACTGTTGCCAGCGCGAGAAAAGAAATATCATCGGTTTTATTGATACATACATACATACGTACGTATTAGCGTTTTATATAATATAGATAGATTGTTATTTAATATAGATTGTTTTGTTTTGTTTGAACTGCCAACAACATAAATGTTGTTGGCTGTACGAACAGTTCGCAATCGCAGTATCGTTTTGGCAAAAGCTACTTAAAGTATTGTTGTCTTATTGTTTGATTGACGATTATTGTTGAAATCCTTCTGGTGTGATGTTAGTTAACTTTCATAAATTTGCTTGACCCCTGCCTAAATTTATTCATGGAACTTTTCGAGATAGACGGAATATTTATATTTAAAGAAGGGGAATCGTTCACATGGAAATATTAGATTCTTCCTAGTTTTTTATTTTATATCCGTAGTTGAACAGCCGACCCAATTTTGTGTTTACGACTACTAATGTTCAACTCCGTAAACTTGTAATTTTGAACCCAATCCAGAAGACAAGGAAATTCCTGGATCAGTACCCCCTGGGATCGAACCCACAATCTCTTGGACAAGGACCCAGTGCCCTACCAACCAGGCTATCCCGGCGCTTCTTCCAAATTTACCAAAATCAAGCGTTGATAAAAAAAATTTAGAAACCATGAAAGAAATTGGTTAAGAATATTTAGATGCTTATAATATAAATTGCACAATAAGCAACTTATGTTTTATTTTGATAGCTTTACTTCAATTTTAATTAACTGTTAGTTTTTACTCAGAAAAATGTCGAAACAATCAAGACAGCGCAAATACTTAGAAGAGATAATATTAATTATAAGAATAATTTTAAAAATTATAATTCGTATGTATTCTTATAATTATAATAATTTTAGAAATAATAATAATTAGAAGAAATATGTTTGCGGAAAATGTACAATATAAAAAAAGCGTTGAGCAATGAATTAAAAATTCTTATTCTTTGTGTTTGTAATACATAAAAACTGGCATATACAATTTTGTTTAATAATAATAAAGTTTTTTTAGTTTATTTCCTTCCTGACATTCATATTTCATACTTTTAATGCTTTCATACAGACTAACAAGTGTGTTGAAATGTAACCGAGCAAAAAAAAGAGGCACATTATACGTTTTTAGTTCATTCTGTTTGTTAATAATTGTTTTGTGTGTAATTTGTTTTGTAATGAAAAGAGATTTTTAAGTTAGAATTCTTAAATTGTGAAATGGATGAAACTTATTTCTTATGCTGAACTATAACAAGATTGTAAAAATACATCACTGAAACTCAAAATTATACCGAGCAAGATATTTAAATTGATTTCAGATTGTAAACTTAAAGCTGAAAATTGGTGAGTTAGCAAGCAGAAAATTTACATTTTCTTCTATAGTGGGATGATTCAAATTGATGTTTACCAGCCGCTAATTTAAATAATTCGATGCACAAAACATGTAATATTCGAGTTAGGGGAGCTTAATGCATCATGCATGGGATTTCAGAAAGTTGCTTTTGACTTGAAAGGACTCCAATAAATCAATGCAAAATAAAGCGGATATTTGTTTTTTTTTTTTGTTGAAAAAACGTAACAGAGAAATCATATGGACACATTCAATTTATATTTAAATATTTGTGTGCAAATGAAATTTGGAGAAATGTTTAGATAAAATATACCGAGTTACATTTAAAGCTGGTTTAACTTTTTTGCAGTTTTAAAAATATATGTGCTTAACACTAAACATACCAATACTTAATGTTCACCTATTTCTACCGTAGCTGGTCAAATAACCAGCTACGGTATTTTCTTGATTGAAAACATGAAATTCTTGATTGAAAACATGAAATATGGATGTTAGAAAAGAAATAAACTAAAAAAAATCTATTATATTTAAACAAAATTGTATATTGCCAATTTTTATGCATTACAAACACAAAGAATAAGAATTTTTAATTCATTACTCAACGCATTTGTTACATTATACAGGGTGTTTCCATCGTACATTTTCCACAAACATATTTATTCTACTTATTACTATTTCTATAATTCTTATAATTATTCCTATATTTAATATTATTTTTTCTAACTTGTGCTGTCTTAATTGTTTCGACATTTTTCTGGGTGAAAACCAACAGTTAAATTAAAAATCAAGTAAAGCTATCAAAATAAAATATAATCTACTTACCAAAACATTTAGTTTTTGTCACTTCTTCTGACACAAAAATGCCCATCTAAAATTTTTGGCACTTTCTTGAAATTTGAATTTACAGTTTATCTGACTGAACTCACTACCCAACAGTCTTTGCAGAAATGTGCAACTCATCGAATGCAATACGTTGAACACGCATTACATCGTAATTTCTGATCTTATAACCTTATAACGCAATAAATTGTACTCCCAGTCAAATGACCAATTGTGGTTGAAATAGGTATACGTAGAAATAGGTGTAGGCAGAAATAGGTAATAGATACAGATGGGTGACAAAATAGTACGAACACCTGTGAAATATCAGAAAATCTTTATAAATAGGGAGTTGGACCACCCTTTGACGGAATTACAGATTTAATACGACGTGGGATCGATGCATAAAGGTCATGGACAACGTTTAAAGGGATATTAAGCCATTCCTCTTGCAAAGCGGCCTCTAATTCCAAAAGATTTGATGGAGGTGGGAATCGGGAACGAAGTTTAGACTCCAAATATTGCCACAAATGTTCAATAATATTTAAGTCCGGAGACTGAGGGGGCCAGGCGAGATGCTCAACTTCATTGTCATGCTCTTCGAACCATGTTTGAACGCACCTAGCGGTGTGGATAGGGGCGTTGTCGTCTTGAAAAATCGGTCGCTCTCCAGGGAATACAGTCTGTATAAAAGGATGAACATGATCCGCTAGAACGCTTAGATAGTCATTAGATTTGATTCTCCCATGCAGACGTACTAGTGGCCCAAGACCACGCCAAGATATCGCACCCCAAACCATAATGGAGCCACCTCCATGTTTCACAGTTGGTAAGAGGCATTCAGGATCAAACGCTTTTTTAGGTGATCTTCACACATAAACGCGTCCGGTGGTCTGAAATAAGGTGAAGGATGATTCCTCGGACCATATTACCTGCTGCCACTGCTGTGGGGACCAGCCTTTGTGACCTCTACACCACTGACTGTACTTGAAAGCATTGGTTGCTGTCACCAAGGGTTTACGAAATGCCACTCTCCCATAAATGTACGCTGCATGAAGTTCTCTTTGAACAGTTCTTGTTGAAACGGGGTCCTGAAGATGACTGTTCATGTCTGATGTTATCTCGGATAACGATTGCTTGTGTTTTCGAGCTACTACGCGCTGCAAGACACGTCTATGCTCCACTTAAACGCAAGATGCTCCACTTAAACGCGCCCCAACAATCATCCCTCTTTGGAATTCTGACAGGTCAGACATTTCACCTTATAAAAGCTAGTTAGATAAACTCATGCAACACAGGTGACTAATGTTGAGAGACTGATAGCTTCCTCTTCACGCTCACTAGGTGGCAGACTTCTGTTGCAGGTGGCGTGGCTGTACTGCAGGTGTGAAATAAGCCACACTTTTTCACAGGTGTTCGTATTGTTTTGTCATCCATCTGTATATTCAAACAAACAAAATGCAAAGAAATAATAATAATAGAATATTAACTGTATATAATTGTTAGAAAAAGCCATGAAGTCAAATGTGTCAAAAACGATAAGATGATAAGCGCATTTTCAATGCAAAATGTTTTTAAACGGTCATTTGACCGGTTATGGTATGTTTAGTGTTAAAGAAGACAAATAACACTATCATAAAAACTGGATAAAGGGATGAATATATATGGTGTAAATTTGCCATAATCTAAACACAATATTAAATTGAAATTATTATACTTTGTAATTGCAGCAGTTGCTTTAAGAAAAATTTGGGTCCTGACTATTGGCAAAATATTTTTCCTGCTTAAATTCAAATGTTTTATTATATGTTTACCATTCGATAATGCAGTATTTTCAATATTAGTTTTAAATCCGGTTGTTTTTGAAATAACTTAATGTTGTTTTAACAATCTCAAGGTGAATGATGACAATCTCACAGTCGCTTTGGTAAATGTACTAGGTCTAGTTAAGTGCCACTGCTCGGTATGCCATATGTTTTTTTTAAGGTCAAGTGCCACTGCCCGGTCTACATTTGCCCGGTATGCTCTTCCTCAACCTTTTTTAAGGTCAAGGTTCACTGCCCAGTACGAATTTAACCAATACTCAGCACACTAATGTTTCTCCTAGTCTATCCTCGGCAGATATTAAAATATGGAATAAATATAATTATACCAACGAATAAATTAATACCAAATCTGATATATCAAATATTTCAGACATACACCAAAGTGACCAAGTGATTATTGACATTCACTGGTGAAAGTCGACATTCTCCCGATTTATTGAAACGAACTCTTCATGTAGTGGTCTAACTGATATGATTAATACATAATATATATTTTTATAATTTATTTGAGAATTAATAAAAATTTTTGAAAAAAAAAACAATTAAAATTTAGTTTGATTATTATTTCGAAGTTTTGGAAGCTGAAGTTTGTGGCATTCAAAATTTATGGTCTACTTGCCAAAAACGCTCTACATAATGTCACTGAAGAATTTAAAATTTTTTAAACGCAACTTTTGTAATATCAAATCCAGAGAGGTATTTCATGACTATTTCACCTCTCCCTGATACTGCATATAGTGTGGAATATCGAAAAAGAACCACGCAGGAGAACTGTTCTGAAATAGAATATTCAGTTGCACTTTATTCCAATTTGATTGTGTAACTTTCCATTTTGATGGATGTTTGTATAAATCAATATTGAGCCGTTTGTTTTCAAATACAATCTGTTTTCTTTTGTGGTGCTACCTTTATTTTTCTAATAAAAAAAACGTTCGAAAAATTCAAACACATTTCCATGATTTATTATTACGGTATTGAATTTCAAAGTTTACACTCATCCTATTTTGAATCCCATTACTTTTTTCAAAGTAATTGAGAGGTTAAAATTTTTGTTCTCGATATCTCTTTTTGACATTCAAAAGGAGTTAAAATAAAATTAAGACTATTTCTGAATTTTTGGTGCAAGTATTTTGTAAAATTTAAAAATTGTGGTTACTTAAGTATTTAGCGAAGCAAGTAAGGCAAAGTAAGTATTTAGGAAATACTTTAACGAATTTAATAAGGAATAGAAAGGAACACATAAGCTATTTATTTTATTTATTTATTATTTTTTTAAGAAGAAAATAAGCAATTTTAGTTTCTCTTAGAACAGGGGTGGCGAACCTTTACACACCAACGTGCCATTGTTTCTACAAAAAATGTTTAATGAGGTCATAGACGTGCCGTCAAATAATTTTGACTTCGTGATTATTGGGAAAATATTACTAAAACTCTTTATTTACATTGAAAAAAAAATACATTTTGCAATGTCTCAGTTATACGCGTAATTCAACTTAAAGTAACATCAGTGTGACTTCTGTTGTTGCAGATTAGATGACAAATAACTTATATTAGGTTGTAAGATGTTAGTTTAAGCAGGACTGTTAATTTTTTTTTGCTAGTTATTTATTGTTCGCTTGTTTTTTATGGTTATTAATTGTTTTTAGCACAAATTGTTAATTTTATTACTAATATTGGTTTATTATTATTTTTTGTGTGAATTTTAATTTAATTGTTACATATGCTTCATAACACAATGTGTGATAACAATTCATAGTGCAATAACAATTGTGATCGGTGGCGTGCCCAAAATATTGCGTCGCGTGCCATAAATGGCATGCGTGCCATTGGCTCGCCAGCCATCCTTGTCTTAGAGCATCAAAATGGTATTAAATCCAGTAAATCGAATTAAAAATTGGATAAATATGCCGCAATACGGTAGTTTTCAGCTTAATTGAAACATTGCTTCTGAAGCTTGGAGAATGACAAAACTGGAGGAAAATTGTATCGCACTGTTTGAGAGAAAGATTTTGCGGAGTATAACTTGGTGGTGTAAATGAAAACAATAACAGGAGAAGGAGATTTAACTTTGAACTGTACAAGAGTTATAACCAACCCGATATTATTAAATACATAAAAATAAATAGAAGGAATTGGATGGCCCACGTGATTCGAATGAGTGATGACAATACAATAAAAAAAGATATTGCTTTTTAGACCGACTGGAGCAAAAAAGCGGGGAAGGCCGCGGTTGACATAGTTTTAATGTTGAGTTTTAATTTAACATAGCTTTAATGTTGAGGGTGGCAACTTTGCAATGCGAAAGATACATTTTTCACGCATGAGTATTTTTTGAAGCATTCATTCTTAAAAATGTTATTTCACACTTTGGCACTTTACTGTAACAAGTTAAAATTTCAACTTTTATAGGAGATAAACACTTTTTTTTTTTAAACAAACGTTAACACTAAATATTGCCATTTATTTAGTGTAGAGCAGTGATTTCATTTGAAAGTGTAGTAAATATAGATTCTGAAATTTTAAGTTTAGGTGTAAATTGAATTTAATATTATTAGAGACACTTTAGGAATAAAATTTTTAAATTAGCCTTTGGAAGCCAACATGTTTGGAACCTGTAATAATTTTTCTTAATAACACGTTCAGATTGAGAAGAAATTTTTTTTTAAATCCCAAATTAGTTAGTTTTAATGCTTCGTGTGGCAGTTCAAAAAATAAATTCCTATTTTTGTATCTCGAAAACTTACACATTTTAAGCAAACAGAATCATTTCTTGAAATAGTACTTTAAAAATGTTCTGAAATTTTCTCTGAAAAAAGTATTCGAAATAAATTTAAATTGTTTTAGTTTAAAAAAAAGAGAGTATTTTTGAGTTAGGAAAACTCTCCAGAAAATATTTTTGAAAAAAGGGGAATAGAATCGCAAAAATAAGATGTAATTTTTTGTTTGTTTACTTAATGTTTAATAATATTTTAGACAAAAGTGGTGTTTTTCTTTTAGTCTCCTATGTTTAAATTCTGGTTTTTTAGCATTTTGCATGGTGTTCTAGAAATTTACAAATTTTTTAAATGAACCATAAAATAAATTTTAGATATTTCTTTTTTACAATTCCCCAATTTATTTCGTACAAAAAATATCAATATGCAAAGTCATAATGAAGACTTTTGACACGGGTATTAAATAATGCATAAACTACAAATTCGTTGAAATTTCAACTTTTTTAAACACATCATTACTAATATATTTTGAATTAAAATAAAAACATTTCCAGTTTAATTCTTGTGCTTCCTTATTACATCTACTCTATTAAGAATCTCACACTATTAAGAATCCCACTCTATTAAGAATCTTCGAGACATTTCTAGTTGTTCTTTAAAGAGAGCAGACGTTAAATTTAAAAAAAAAAAAAAACGTCTAAGCAGTTGATTTGACGGAAGAGGAAAAATTTCCAGACAGAATTTGAGCAATTCCTGAAATTTGAGCAGGGAAAATCTATGACTACTAATAGAAAAAAAAATAAATAATTTGAAAGATGCTAAATGATAGAATTGCGAATTGTTAATGATTGTTAATGTCTGATGAATTTTAATGTCTTTGAATTGTTAATGATTCAAGAATATTTTTAAATATTATATATATTTTTAAGTGTCTTTATGTATATAATTAAACATATTAGATAAGATTGTTTTGATTATTAAAATAAATTGGCTTTAAAGAAAAATATATTTCTCGCGAAATTTTAATGTGTTAAGGAAATCATTAAATAACATTGCAATAGGAAAAATCAGAAATTCATTAAACGAAAAAAAAAAAAAACTGTAAAATCTCTTGACAGTCTTGACAGTTTTAGATCTATGATCGAATCTCTACAGAGATTGATTCTTACAAGGTATTTGTCCTTTGTAGAACGTTCTTAAAGTCTCAAGAAAACTTAAATGGAAAATATACTTAAAAATCGGAAAAAAATTTCTTTTGCTTCCTAATTGCAATTTTAAAGAAGACAAGTCTCGAGCGCCTGAATACGACGCTCGTTTTCTAGATGAAAGCACATGAATGATGAAAATAGAGCTGGTTAGAAGCAAGAAAAATTAAATTGTTAATAAAAAAAAATGGACCAGAATAACCTGGTTGATAGGGCACTGGACCAAGAGCTCATGGGTTCGATCCCCGCCTGCCGTAAATGGTGACTGCTAGTAAATGGTGACTGATGCACGTTAAATCTGTCGAGTCACAAAATCCTCTTTGTTCCCGTAACAAATCATGCCTTCGGGGGTACTGATCTGGGAGTTTCCTTGTCTTCTGGATGGGTTCAAAATGACAAGGCTACGAGGTTGAACATTAGTAGTCGTAAACACAAAATTGGGTCGGCTGTTCAACGACGGTTATAATATAAAATAAAAAAATTATAAGTAAGCAAATGGATGAGGGTAACAAGTAAAACCGTGGCAACCAAGGAGATGACGGTGGTCGAAAAATGCATGTCTGGTTCAAATGCATGCGTAATTCTGAAGGGGCGCAAAACTAAACGCTTCGGAATCTGTGTTCATATAAATGAAACTAAAGGGCTTTCAGATAAGTTGTCGTGGCCACAGTAAAAAAAAAATGTTTTAGCTTCATTCTAATTAAATTTACGCCCAAAATCGTGCAAAATTTGCGGTAATTGATTTTTTGATGACGGACCAATCTGCTATGTTATTTTCTTCATTATTTTTTACATTTTTGAAATTATAGTATTTTACTCTTAAAATTTATTGCGAGGGATTTCAATGAGAAAGTCTTCAAAGTGCTGCAAATCAATAAAAATATGCGCTTTTATCATAGTTTTTAATTTTTTTAAAATATATTTTCGTTATTATTTTTCACACTACTGAAATCAAATTTTATCAAAAGTTTAGTATTTAATTTTAAAAATAGTTGGTTAGTAAATAATTCGAAAAGAAATTTGAATTGCAAGGTATACAATTTTTTACATCATCTTAGATAAAATTAGATACTTTAAAATGTAAAATTTTTAATACATTACAAAACTTTTTCGACTAAAATAAAACAATCAAAAATAATAAATACTTGCAAGAATTTGTATTTTGCATGTTAATTATCCTTGGATAAGCAAATTTTATAATTGTGAGAAAATTTTTTTTCAATTTGTTAAAAAATTTCTCGAGATAGGCGAAATACGTAAAAAATTAAATTAACTTTAGGGGGTCCAAATTTTAGATTAGTCTCCTGACCAAACAATAAGGACCCTATTTCCCAGACTGACCCTGCCCCCTATATTTTGGGGGCAGGAATTTTGAATCCGTCTAAAAGAAAGTATGTTTATTCAGAGAAAATATGTTTTTTATGCCTGATTTTGAAATTAAAATATTTACTGTACCAATTAATTATCATATTTGAGGTCACCCCCTCGAACCATTAAGATGGAGTCCTAAAACATAGTTGGTTAGTATATATATTGCAAAAAAAATAAATACCACTACTCTTTTTCATCATATATTTTATAATTTTTGCATATTTTCTTTATTAATTTTTTCTGAATTAAAATCAAAGTATTTGATTTTTAAAAATCGTTGCATAGGATTATTATGATAAGTGTCTTTATCCCCTTATTGTGAAGTATTGGACAGATTTGAATATTGTTAAACTTCTTTTCCTTTCTTCCCTACCCCTGTGCTTCGGGGGTGTGTGCGACTGTGGAAGGAGGGAGGGAATTCCCTAGTGTATTTCTTCGATAAACCGAAAAGCTAAGACTTAATCAACAGTCTCACTTCTAAGAAATCGAACATTTCTACTGTGATGTAGTGTTATCTTTGGGAAGGGTGAATCGAAAAGGAACTATATATTCTTTATTCTGAAAATCGAATTGAGCTTGGAACTGATATTGGGCTTTTCCTTCTAGCTTTTTGAAAAATATTGTTTAGGAAAATGTGAGGAGGTCCCGAATATCGATTTATAGTTCAGTTATGAAAACGTAAGAGTTAAGCATTTATAAGTTCCCTTCACATTAAAAATATTCTAAAATTTCGTTTGCTGTTTCGACATCTACTTTTGATGCTTACTGATTTATTGAAGTAACACCCTGATTTTTTTTTATTACCTAGATTAATATCTTTAGTTACAATCCGTGACCAAACTATTAGACGCGCTATAAGATTTTATGTAAAATCTTAATTATCAGGTGAAACTATATACAGCTGTATTGTTTTTCCGCGGTTTGCACTTGTTTATGTTCGCGTATCAATGGTTTAACATTGTAATGCAATACGTTAAAAATAAATACAAATGGGAAGTATATGAAAATAATCTCTTGAATTAAAACCCGTTACATGTTTGCTTAAATATAAAAGTATTGCATATTAATTCGTGCAAATCATCTCATTATTAAAAAACTGCAGTGCGTATAATAACTTGATGTAATTATTATAATATACTGATATAATAAATGTTCTATATTAATATAATATGTCGTCTAATTTAATCAATCGTCGAATTTATATTACATATTGTCTAATTTAACTAATTGATACAAGAACGTAAACAAGTGCAAAACCATAAAGCTGTATAGTATCACGTGATAATTAAGATTTTACATAGAATCTTTCAGTTCGTCTAATAATTTGACCAGGGAATGTACATCTAGAACTTTTTTATATTATCATAAAATGAGTTTGATTCGATTACCTTAGAGTATAAAGAAATTCGAACAGTCTAATTCTTGTCAAAACGGGAGAATGCGGTATGATTTTGGTGATATTACTGACTAATGAAATATCCACGTTGTTTACAAATTTTAGTAAATGTTTATTATTTTTTACTGTTTTATTTCAGTCGAAAACATTTTGTAAGGTGTAAAAATGTTCACATCGTTTTAAAGTATCTAGTTTTGTATGGCAAGATACAAAATCTGAGCGAAATTGATTGAATCGTTTCTCAGAAATCAAGTTTTAGAAATCGATTTCACAGGATCAACTCAACCAATTTCTCTCAAATGTTATATTTTGCCAAGTAAAACTAGATTATTTAAGATGAGGTTAAGAACTTGTATACCTTACACTCCCAGATTGTGACTACCCTCTATATTTTGGGGAGACAGAAAGCCGTCGAAAAAAGTTCTGTTTATACGGAGAAAGTACGTTCTTGAGTCTGATTTAGTAAACTCAAATATCGTCTGCACTAATGAATTAGCATATTTGATCAACGGTGAAAAGCCCTTCAAAAGATATTAAAAAATATATAAATTTGTAATAATGGTTTTTAATGATGATATTTCGTATTTTCAATATTGCTGTAAAGACTTTTAAACTTTCACAAAAAAGACTAGTAGCTTGCATCTTAAATGATTTATTCACAAGTTAGAGTTGCACAAAACAGACATAAATAACGACACATCACAGAAAAAATTTAACCAAGACATTTATCAAAATACCGCCATCATCATTTTTTTTTAATAATCTCGACTCCACTCTCTTTGGAAACAAAAAAAACATAAAAGAAAGTTAGTGTGCCATCTAGTGGCCAGTTTCTTACATTGCATTCGAACTGAATGACGACAGAAAGTGATGTTTGTCTTCAAACCACCTCATAAATATTTGCAAACTATAGAAGATCCAAGTCGGATCTTGAATCTCCTATGGTAAAAACACGATCCAAGTCGGTGCTGCCTTTCACGAGTTATAACTGAACGTCTATATATGTTAGAAAAACTGATATCACTTGAAAAAAAACCGTTCTTTGAAATATTCTAAATATATCGTTTGAACATAATATTGCAAAACATTACCTAAAAATAGCACAAAAAAATTATGTATCATTAACCTGTGAATCAAATTTTACTCATGGAATTTTCTAAATCTTTTTTGTCACTAATTTGTTGTTGTTGTTGTAGTTAATTTACGTCGCACTAGAGCTGCACAATGGGCTATAGGCGACTGTCTGGGAAACATCCCTGAGGATGATCCGAAGACATGCCATCACCGTTTTGATCCTCTGCAGAGGGAATGGCACTCCCGCTTCGGTAGCCCGACGACCTATACGGGAAGTCGAGCACTTTACGGTAGAACAGTTTAACGAGGACCCATACCGCACACTCTTGGTCCCTACGCAGACTGATCCAAGAGGTTACCCACCCGCACACTGACCGCAGCCAGTGATGCTTGACTCCGGTGATCTGCTGGGAACCGTGTCTTAACGATCAGTCCACTGAGGGAATTGTCACTAATTTAAACGTGTTTACCATTAATATCATTGTATCATAGTATATTATAAAAATTCCTTCTTAAATTTTTGGTTATTATTCCAAATTAAAGTCTTAGACCTAAAAGTGGAGTTTCTTTGTTTTAAAGTAATCTTATACTAATCCTTTCTACCCAACAATTTATGGTAAACATACTTAAAACGGTGTCTAAATTTATAAGTCATTTTGTAATTACAAAAGTGCAAATAGTATGTATGTGTGTAGGAATTTAATTTACTTCGCACTAGAGCTGTACAATGGGCTATTGGCGACAGTCTGGGAGACATCCCCGAGGATGATCCGAAGACATGCCATCACAATTTTGATCCTCCGCAGAAGGGGATGGCTCCGCTTTGATCGCCGACGATCTGTACGCGAAGTCGAGCATTTTATGGTAGAACAGTTTAATGAGGACCTATACCGCGCACCCTCGGTCACTACGTATTCTGATCAAAGTGGTCACCCACCCGTTTACTGACCGTAGCCAGTGATACTATACTTCGGTGTTCGACCGGAAACCGTGTCAGACCACTGCGGACGTAAATTGTATGTATTTTTTTAAAAATGTATAAAACTGTACTCAGAGTACATATGAAATTAGTCCCGCAGTGGACTGATCGTTAAGACACGGTTCCCAGCAGATCACCGAAGTCAAGCATCACTGGCTACGGTCAGTGTGCGGGTGGGTGACCACTTGGATCAGTGTAGGGACCGAGGGTGTGCGGTATTGGTCCTCGTTAAACTGTGCTATCGTAAAGTGTTCGACTTCGCGCGCAGGTCGTCGGGCTACCGAAACGGTGGTGCCATCCCCTCCGCAGAGGATCAAAATTGTGATGGCATCACTTCAGATCATCCTCCGGGATGTTTCCCAGACCGTCGCTAATAGCCCATTGTGAAGCTCTAGTGCGACGTAAATTAACAACAACATATGAAATTAAAATGGTGACCACAAAATCGTACAGCATTATCAGAAATTCATTTTTCGCACTAATGCTAGATATAATTTCTTTATATTAAAATATCCAACTATTTTTTTAGTAACTGAAAAAAAAAAAAAAAAAAAAACATTGTAGTGTAAATTACAATAACAGCCGAACTAAATGTTTAAGTTAAAAATTTATCTCAATAGAATCGGGCACTTTAGCAGTTTTTCTCAAAATAACAGTAGACAAAATAAAACATTTTAGAATCTTTGAATTTGATGTAAAACAGTATAGTTTAAAAGAAGAAAAAAAATTATTGAGTACCAATCTTGGAGTTGGCAGCTGGTGAGCGAAGCGAGCTGTGAGTGAAGTACCCTGGTTGTCTAAAAAAACAAATTTAAGAATGAAATTAATGATCGAATATTCTGTAAAAGTTTTTTTTGCAGTTATTTAAAAGGAAAAAGAATAATAGTTAAATGGAATTAATCGTAGAATAAAATCGACAATAAGTGATTAATCTAGTTTGATTCCGAAAAAATATATATTGCGTAATAAATCAGCGACTAATTAACGGCCAGATGCTAATTAAGAATTTCCTAGTTTATTCTTACGGATAAGGGTAATTTTTTTCCTTACCTTTTACTGCAGGGTAGGACACAAGTTTTCTAACGAAGTGCATGTAGGCAGTTTCTTTCTACTTTTCCCCATTATTCATTAAAGGGAATTTTTTTCTTCTTTTTCCCTACGCTCGAACTGCTTTTTTTTTAATGAAGGAGGATAACAATGACCCTCTATCATTGAAATAGCTTCATCAAATTAAGTTAATTGATGAATCAATTTGCTTTGGTCTTATCGATATTTATCTTCATTACATGTATAGTTTTCGACTTTAATCGCTGTTTTAACTTTTATTTATTTCGAAAGGAAGAAAAGAATTGTTACCAGCAAACTACATTGTTGAATATAGACCTGAAATTATATGAAACACGTTGTATACAATGACAAAATACAAAGTGGCAAAGAATCATTTTAATATTAGCTTTCTTAGTTGCAGATTCATATTTTATTTCACCTTTTTTTTTTTAAAAAAAAAAGCCTAACTTTTTAGCATATCATAACTTCGAGACTGTTAGAAAATTTTTGAAAATTTGCACATTTCTAGGAAAATGTTAAAATAATATTCCTTTATCAAAACGTTTTGGATGCGACCATTAGTTTTTTAGTTATTTTATGTCAAAGTTGAAGATTTTTTCTTATTGCACTGCATAATTAAGTTTTACCAAAACTATGAGTATAGAGGCATTAGGAGTTCTGTGCAGAAAATTGAGACAAAAAATGAAAAATAAATATATATTACAAAATATTCAGAACCCTAAATTACAATTTAAGTAAGTCATCATTATAAAATAAAGCAAAATAAAAAGTTCAGAATGTGTCTAAATATGATTGAAATTTATCGTAACAACTGATTATCAAGAAATTGTAGATAGAATTTCACCAACAAAATTGACTTCTTCATAATGATTGAACTACGGCTTTAATATTTAATTTATTTAAACTCTGTCACAGAAAGTAGTCATAGTTCGTTCATTAGGAGTTGGCACTTGTCTCCGCCTTCATCACGTGGTATCCGACGATACTATTTCACTATTCTTGGGAGAAGGATGTGTACAATCCTGAACAAGGTTGATATTTGGCGATCGTATGACAAAAATATTTACTTCGCAATATTTATGTGAATTTTTTTAACATTAAATATTTCATAAATTTGACGATATTCCTCTCTTTAGAGTGAATAGTTTGCCCTTTTTGAGACATTTTGCTGCAATATATTTAATTAGCTAGAGCAGTGTTTCTCAAACTTATGACTTTTGTGTACCCTTTCTAAATTTTTCGTAACGCTGTGTACCACTAATAAAAAAATTAATGTATTTTTTGCTATAAAAAAATTGCACTAAAGTTAGAAACCACAACTGGTTGTTGACACCACTAATTATTAACTGTTAACTCTGCAAAAAATGGCCAATAGAAAAATACGTAATTGTAAATTTTCATGGCTAGATTTGTTTATAAATAAAAGTTCTTGAAAGTTTCGTTTGTTACAACATATTTCGCATAAGAATGCGTACCCCCGTTAAACTGTTCACGTACACCTGGAGGTACGCGTACCACACTTTGGGAAACACTGAGCTAGTGTAACAAAAAATATAATAGCAGAAGATAAAGCCAAGTAAGGGACTAAAAAGGAATTCATTGTTTGCGTTTGACGCGCATTAAGGGTTTTCTTCATTTCAAAAGCGGAGTCGTTTCTCCTCTCTCTCTGAAATGGTCCATCGTCCGAGGAGGTGGAGCCATGTGCCGACTCCTGGTGAACTAACAATATACATTACTCAGAACTTGAAAAAGAGTACTTTTCCATCTCGACGATGTAGGCGATAAAGTCGCCAAAGTAAACTTTCAGAGTAATTTTTTTTTCTTTTACGATTTTTAAGTGACTTTTTTTTAAAGAAGAAAAAATATAGCCGAAATTAATTGCGCCAGTGAAATGGAAAAGTACCTGAAGAAGATACTCTTAGATCATGAAAGAAAATAGGATTTTATTCATTTCTTTCAGTAAAAGACCACTTCCTATAGTTGATCCATTTTTGGCGATCATTGAAACGCACTCTTACAAAATTCATTCGTTCATTTACCATAACCGAAGAAATTAGCTGGTGCTCTATTTAATTTTATAACCGTCGTTTAACAGCCGACCCAATTTTTGGGGGTTTCGACTACTAATGTTCAACTCCGTATCCCTGTAATTTTGAACCCAAACCAAAAGACAAGGGAACTCCTGGATCAAGTATGGGGAGAAATTTGCCGTTGTGAAAGTCTTTTTGACCGAACTAACCCGCATTTGCGTACAAAACCACGAAAACCTCCTACTGTTAGCCTGGCAGCAAAGAGACTCTAACCCATGACCCGTCTACCACTCAGGATATTTCACGTCATCACTGTGATCGGTGCAAGCCGGATGCGAAGTTTATATCGACCAGCCATTTCTGTGATTCGAACCCGGATCACCTCATTGGAAGGCGAGCACTCTATCCCCTGAGACATCACGGCTCTCGCTGGTGTTTTAAAGTTATTTATACAAAATTTTTCTTTGACAATACTTCCTTTTATATATTTTTTTAAATAGGGGACTAAACCCCCTGTTCGCTGCCTTTCACCAACCCCTTCGCAAGAGTTGTTGTTTTCTTTTTTTTTCAACGGAGAAAAGATTTTCTACTAAAGTTAAAATTATTCTCTTATTATAGATGTACTAAAAAGAATTCCGTTTGCTTACGCTTGTACCTCCACTTCCCACTTCCAAATATTATTATCTATTAGTATTATAAATATTTAGATCTATTGGTGAACAGAAGTAATTTTTCTTAGTAATTATTTTTTAAAATAACATTTATAACATTATATTGTTCAAACAAATTTGAATTCACAGCCGTAATTTAATATTTCCTCTTCTCAATCGGATGGATATGTTAAATACTACAAGGTCTGGCTATTAATTTCCAGGACTCATGGAATAACTCAGAAGAAAAAAAAGTTAAACACATAGCCATTTAATATTATTCGAAGTAATCCCCATCAGCCGTAATACACGTCTGTGCTCGGCTGTACAAATTTCGGAAAGAAGTTTTAAAGTCCACTTTTGGAATGCTCTTTATTAGTGACGTTACAGTTTTCGTGAAGGCTTCGACATCCTGAAATCTTGTTTCCTTCAGTGAATTTTTCTGCTTAAGAAACAGGAAAAAGTGTGTGCTAGGTCTGGCGAGTATGGTGGATGCTGCGACTCAACTACACCATGCTGAGCTAAGAATCGCCTCACAGGCTAACTCAATGTGTGGACGCGAACTTTTTCAATTGCTTCCGGCTTTCGTGCGAACTGTGTGCGGATCATCTTCCACGCTTTCGCGTTCAAAAGCGTTTAAACCATTAAAAAGTTCTTGAGCCCGATAATGCTTCCTTGCCATAAACTTGTTTTAACAATTTGTATGTTTCTGCAGCTGTCTTGCCCAATTTGAAGCAAAATTTAATGTTAATTCTTTTCTCCATTTCACTTCGACAACAGGAATTTAAGAGCTCCGTTTTAATGCGCCTTTCCACGAGAACCACTCACTTCAGAATGGCGCCGATTGCACTGCACATGCGCAAGAAAACACTCTTCAATATGCAATCATTAGAGCCATATTCCGGCTTTTCTTTCTCCTACAGTTACCTCAGTCCTGGAAATTAATAGCCGGACCTTGTATTTTTGCTTGCATCTCATTGTGCACGAAGCTGATCGCTAAGTTCTAAATCATTTAACAGATCTCTTTCATAGTAATTTATGACAGTTTATTAATGTTATTTGCACAAGATAATGAGATTGGACCACCTATCTAAATAACTTAATTTTAAAATGTAACGCAGAATGACATTGTAATAAAAAAAAATAGTAGCAGTGTATGTATTGCAACTATTTAGCGAAATTATCAACCACACTTAACTCTCCCCCCATGAAATATATAGTTTTATATATCAGATTGCATTTAATATCAAAATAAAATCGTCCAAAAAAGTTAATTTCCCCAAACGATTTCCTTAAGCAGACGATATTTTATTTTGCTGGAAACAATATAACCTTCTTACTTCTCTTAATTGAGTCACTACTGCAACTCTTCTTACTTATCTGTCACTCGAAATGAGCAAATACAAAATAAGATTGTATCTCTCTAATATGTCCCAAAAGAAACTCTTGTAACCTCCGATAAAATATTTACATCGTTTGCTCACTTTTATAAGCTTTTGGAACTTTATTACATGCAGTAAACACACAGTTAAGTTCTATATGTCAGAATTTTCTTTACGAGAAGAAAAACCATTTATTCCCGATTTGGAGCAATATTAATTTGTTTTCGTGTTTATTTTATTTATAATATTGCTTATGCTTCCAAAAAAAAGTTTTTAACAAATATTTGCAAGATTTATTGAGCAGCTTTTAAAAACTTTGGTCTGGAGATTAACAATATAGATTATGATTTCTTATCGTTTGGAGATAGTGGAATTTTGTTTGATAACATAGAAACAATATTCGGATGTTATTTATTTTATTTTTAAATTCTATATTTGGCAATGAAACTTTGTTTCCGGAAAGGAAATAAATAAAATTATTATCAAACCATTTGAGAAGTTAAGACTTTCTAGATGCAGAAAAAATACGATGATATTGGTATTTTTTTAAGCGTTCAAAGCGATTAATCAGTTTTACAGTTAAAGAATTTCAAAATTTCCAAATGGCAACTCCTATTTTATTACAAAGGTAAGCGTGTTCATCACAGTAATTTTTTTTTATTGGAATGATATTACATGCCGGGGCTGAGACAAAAGTAAAGATGCAGCTTTTAATATTTTTCCTTTTATCATTAGAGCGTTTAGTAGAACTACATAACTGACGCATCAAAAATTAATGAGATGTTCTTTTTTGAACCAAAATTTATAAATTTTACTGTAAAAATTATGTTTTGATGAAGAGGGATTCCATTTGAAATGTTTGGTACTGTCACTCTAACCATGATCATGAATTTTTTTTAACACTATCACTGAGCGCATACCTTTGAATACTTATGTGACAAAATTTCATCCCGCTTATAAACAGATAAGGTCTTTTGATTATGTACAACAAAGTTATTTTGTCACCCTACATTTCCTTTCATGTCATATTAGTGACACTTCAACAAATTATATTTCAGTTTTTTAATTTACAATTTTTTCTTATAGAAACATAGTGGCAACATCACAGTTTGAGACTATTTTTGGGAAGATCGCTTTCCATGGACAATTTTAAAATGTCCTTTAAAAGTGTTAAATCTAACAATTTCATTGCTTTGCGCATGTTTCAGTGCTTATTACTTTTTGTACTACTATTTTAACGTCTTTCGGTTGCGGCAAAGTGATTAGAGGAAAATACATCTATTAACAATCACATATTTATTAGACATATACAAAACATAGCTGGACGAGACAAACGGATAGAATCAACTGTCTTTCTTACGTAATATTGAACAGTGTAGGTGTAAAGCTTCAGCAGCGCCATCTGTTATCAATGTCTTTTTTTATGGTATAAGCAGTAACCGAAAATAACCGACCCATTTGAGGGTTTATTGCTATCAATGTTCAATTCTATAGCCTAGAGTTTTGAGCCTCATCCAAGTGTATTTCTAGATTAAGAATTTGACAAAACTAGCCTTCAAGAAGGATTTATAGATGAAACTAATGTATGGGGAAAAAAACTACGAAACCCTTCCACGGTTAGCCGAACGGCTTACGATCCCCTAATCACTGAGAATATTTTGCTTCAGAATTGTGGTTGGTGTGAGACACTGGCAGAATTCAGATTGAAAAAACCATCGTTGAGTTTCGAACCTAGTTCACCGCGATGGAATGCGAGCACTTTATCTCCTGAGCCACCGCAGCTCACTACATATATCTTGACAGAGACGGTTATGATTACAAAATGCTAATTAAATATTGGAAGAATAAAAATTTGTGAAATTTGCTCTAAAGATAAAAACCAATCAATGCATGAAACACACTGTGATGTGCAGTATCCATTTAGAATGAATAAATTAGATTGTTTGAAGCAAATCAACGTGAATAAAGCATGAATAAAGGAATAGAAATTGACAAAACAATAAGTTTTGGTTCGACAAAGAAGAAAGACACTTTACTAAATGTAAGAGGATTTTCCAGTATCCCCAGGGTGCAAGTCGTAGAAACTGAATTTTCCAAACATTCTAAAAAGATGGGATACGAGCTTGACTGTCATAAATTAAGGAAAAAGCACAAAAATGACCTTAACTAAAAAATTACGCTTGGTATTTAATGAAACTGGCACCCATCATAATTTAATGATCGCAAAAATTTATGAAACAGCATAAAAAGTATTAACCACGCAGTTATGGTGTTACAAAAATTATGATATATATATGAAATAAATAAATCAGATGTTTGGAACAAGAAAAATTATTTTTAGAATGGAATATGATCACCTCTAGCAGCAATACAGTACACACAGCTATGTATGATGCTTTCAATTATTCGGTCTACCAGTTTCGTTTTTATGTGTGAGGCATTGTTCTGTGTGAGCAATTGTGCCGAGGGTCAGAGGAGGAGGATTGAGAGTAGATTCTGCCTAAAGCATCCCAAACACGCTCAATAGGATTTAAGTCAGGTGATCGCCCTGGTCACTCCATACGTTGAATTATTTTATGGATAATCATTCTAAGATAATCATGACTTACCAAGTTTATTTATGGTGGTTTACTTTCGGTATCTGCCTAGAGTAGACACACTTTGATTGCTCTCCTAACCCTTTCCTTCGGCTGCTTTTATATCGTTATTTTTTGCGTGATAAAAAGTTACAAATTTGTAGAAAGGTCAAGTCCAAAAGTTAATGGCGTTTTCGAGTTAGTCCCTTGATGGGGGTGGCATTGTAAGATTTTAACCTAATTGTTTATTTGAATTACTCTTGGGCCGGAATAGCCTGATCGGTAGGGCGCTGGGTCTATGTCCGAGAGTTCGTGGGTTCGAACCCCGCCAGCCGAAGACTGTGTAAATGGTGACTGATGCACGTTAAATCTGTCGAGTCGCAAAAGTCCTCAATGTTCCCATAGCAAATCAATACCTCTTGGGGTATTGAATTGGAGATTGACCGTTCTCTGATTCAGGTCAAAACTACGATCTGTGGATGAATGAATGGATGTATGATTGCGTCCGCCCTATAAACGGGTGAGACGTATGGTGTGGCAGAAGTCTAATTTTTGGCCATAGAGGGCACCACTGAAAAACAAGAACAATCGCACTCCTTCTGCCTAAACAGGCATACGTCAACAACAACTCTATCCGTATTTAAGTTACTATTTGCCGATGGAGATTTCTCACTGTAGTTTTATTTAATCGAAGACTTTGAGATGTTCTGATTTCAGCCCTTTCTCGTGATTTTAATTTGGAGTGACGATAAACGTCACATTTAAAAGTGCCATAGTAATGTAGTGTGCTACTTAAAAAAAAAACAGTAACTTGTAGCAATTTTTGGCAATTACTTTTAACGTTAGTTTATTAACGAAACACTGTTCTAACGCAACTAATTGTTTCGAATTTGATGGGTACAAATCTTCGCGGGTCCGTCAAAGGGTGCGATGGAAATGACTCAATAGCTGCAGCTGAGCGTTAACAGAAATTACGTATTTAAAATCATGTATAACTAACACTTAAACTAGTCATTACGAAAAATGGATAATTGATCACCCTTTCACATGCGAATGCAGGCTCCTGAAATAATGATGTTATTTCAAAGGAAGGGAACTTATTTTCGATGTACTTCATTTCATAGAGGAAAATATATGAGAATGAAACAATAAAAATATTGCAAGTATTTGATAATTTTGCATTTCTTAAATTAAATATTCACTGTCGAAAGTAGAAGGTTAAATGAACATTTTATGAATTAATCTAAATATTTTGACACAACATTATTGGAAACAAAATGCCCTATAAAAGGGATCGCTCATTTTATTCTAAGAGAAATAAACGTTAAGAAGGAAGTCACCGTAAACACCTTCTGCTCCAACGAGTTCTTTGGATTGTCATTAATTAGTCTTAAAAAATAATTGCAGGAATTAGAAGCTCGTAAAAATGAGCTCTATCAGAAACTTCTTTTAAGATGCATATTTTTAGCGTATGAATGAACACAGGAATTTAACTTGTCACATCAAGAGGAATGTCTTTGATTACTTTAATGTAAGGGATAAGATTCACTTTTTTTTAATTTTAATAACACTGATTAATTAAATTTTAAGTTATAACAAATAAAAACTGTCTTAATACCATCCAGACATTTAATATATAATTTAATCAACTATTTCAATTTGTAACATACTCGTTTTTCCATGCCATTTTTAATAAATTTCTATTGACACACATGGCCACATTGTTATAAATATAACTTTTTCTTAGAAGTTTATGTCTCAAAAAACGATTCAGCTGATTTCACTCTATACTTTGAATTACATTAAAATGTGGTGGTCACTTTTATAACATTTATTTTCAAAAAATTTCAAACATTATTAAATTTCGAATGATAAAATTAAGAGTTTTTGTGCATGTTCGTGTTTCTCTTTTATAACTGCAAACAGTTCGTGCAAATGTCCTGAAATTTGAACAAAGGATAAGTGACGTAATGTAAGGGAAGTGACGTAATATGGGTATCTCGATCCTGATTGGTTCTTGAAACGTGACATTTATTTATGCTAGAAACTGTTCTTTACATTCTATTTTGAGTAAGCAAAGTCCATCAAGTATCAATTCTCCTAAATGACACATTCTAAATTCTTTCACAAAAATTCTTTTTTAAAGATTTAAATTCTTTCACTATATATTTACACAGAGACTTAACACATACACAGGCACGAAGTCATGTAGAGTATAAACAAACTAGGTATGCATCGAAGTTGCCAGGTACACAAAACAAAAATTATATCACTGTTACGATAAAATACGTAAAGAATAATAAATCTAAGTTATGTAAAAGAAGCAGACGAGTAAGAATTATATTTCAACTTATTCGATGTGTGTTACGACTCAGTATTCAATTGATTTATCGTTAATTAACATTTTGAATTATGTAGAAAACCTTAGCTCAACTTAAATACGCCATTTTGCTGATAAAGATTAGCTGGCGTTGACGTCACATGAGTAGATATCGGTTGTCTTCTTCTTACCCAATTAGAACACTCAGGACAGCCGTTTGAAGCATGCGATTTTCTACCATTAGTTTACCATTAGTCATGGATATAAGTTAAATTATAGACTTTTTGATCTCCAAAAATTTTATAATTCTCTTATCAACCCTTTCTATAAAAATGGTAAAAAAAAAGAACAACTTGTTTCTTGAATAATTTATTTTATTTGGAAAAAATAAATTTTTTTACACAAAACAACGAAAAGGATAATGCTTAGCTAGATCAGCAATGCTTGGTACAAAATTTGTTAGCTTCAATATTAAATCACCTTTGAGCTTCAAATTTCTATGCTTTGCTTCAGTCATGTTTTTAGAATGAACATTACTAGACTGTTAAAGTAATGTTCTAATTCTGGTAATGTTAATGTAATGTTCTAATTCTGGTAATGTTAATGTAATGTTCTAATTCTGGTAATGTTAATGTAATGTTCTAATTCTGGTAATGTTAATGTAATGTTCTAATTCTGGTAATGTTAATGTAATGTTCTAATTCTGGTAATGTTAATGTAATGTTTTAATTCTGGTAATGTTAATGTAATGTTTTAATTCTGGTAATGTTAATGTAATGTTTTAATTCTGGTAATGTTAATGTAATGTTTTAATTCTGGTAATGTTAATGTAATGTTTTAATTCTGGTAATGTTAATGTAATGTTCTAATTCTGGTAATGTTAATGTAATGTTCTAATTCTGGTAATGTTAATGTAATGTTCTAATTCTGGTAATGTTAATGTAATGTTCTAATTCTGGTAATGTTAATGTAATGTTCTAATTCTGGTAATGTTAATGTAATGTTCTAATTCTGGTAATGTTAATGTAATGTTCTAATTCTGGTAATGTTAATGTAATGTTCTAATTCTGGTAATGTTAATGTAATGTTCTAATTCTGGTAATGTTAATGTAATGTTCTAATTCTGGTAATGTTAATGTAATGTTCTAATTCTGGTAATGTTAATGTAATGTTCTAATTCTGGTAATGTTAATGTAATGTTCTAATTCTGGTAATGTTAATGTAATGTTCTAATTCTGGTAATGTTAATGTAATGTTCTAATTCTGGTAATGTTAATGTAATGTTCTAATTCTGGTAATGTTAATGTAATGTTCTAATTCTGGTAATGTTAATGTAATGTTCTAATTCTGGTAATGTTAATGTAATGTTCTAATTCTGGTAATGTTAATGTAATGTTCTAATTCTGGTAATGTTAATGTAATGTTCTAATTCTGGTAATGTTAATGTAATGTTCTAATTCTGGTAATGTTAATTGCTAGAATTCTAATAGCACGCAACTAAAATTAATTCAGTCATGTTACTAGAATTAACGTGACTGAAGCAAGATTAGAGCATATACGATCTAGGGAATCCAATTAAATTTGTGGAATATTTTGCGTAATATTTATACTCGTTCTAATTTTAACTACCAATAAATAATTCAATGACTGTCAATATTTTCAACTTGATCAGATTCATTCTTGGTTATCCGTATTTTCAATATCCCCAAAACGTAATTTAAAATACTAGCTTAGTTTTTTGAAAAAAATAATTTTCGTTAAATGCCATTCGTATCGATTCGTTATTACACTGCAACATCTTCTTACAGATATGTTAAAGTTAAAGTCTGTCGCGCCAACTACAATCGCCAAGGTGTCAAAATAGATTTCAAACTTGCAATTTTTAAAAAAAACAACATATTTAGATGTTTTCTTAGGGGTGGCTACGAGTTATACCATTTAAGTTGGTCCTTTTCTGTGATGTTTTTTATTTTTTATTTCTCGCGGGCCGCTGCCCGGAAGTTGCCAAGACTTGGCGATTATTTTGCCACACATCACGATACGGAGATCTCCCAATCTAAGGTAATATAATCGATACTTCATTGCTTTTTTTTCCTTCACAGGTTTGATTTTAAGCAAGTAGTGCAAATTACTAATTATAGCTATATAATTGTACTAAATAATCGTGTTAGTATTTGAATGCGGCAAATTTAAAAAAAAATTCTACCGTTAGAGTGATTAAACATTATGAATAATTTTAAATATTTATATTTTGCATGAAATGAATAGAATAAGACGCCAGTCAATCGAACCAATTGTCCAAAAGTTGAAAGCATTTATATGCAGAACATGACTTATGTACCTTTTTTTTTTTTGCTATCTAGGGGCTATCTGATTTATATGAGGTAGTGCGGTAAAAAAGAATAATACTAAATTTAAAAAAAAAATAAAAGTTGTGATCGCCTTATTATGATCATAAGAAAAAAAAAAAAAAAAAAAAAAAAAAAAAAAAAACGGATCCTCTTTAACAATTTTAAATCTAATGATTGATCTTCACGCTCTAGTGTTCATTCTTAATGGTTCGAGGGACTGGCCTCAAATATGCTAATTCATTAGTGCAGAAGATATTTTAAGTTTACAAAATCAAACACAAAAACTTACTTTCTCTGAACAAGCTCACGTTTTTTTTCCCAACGGATTCGCATTTCTAACCCCCAAAATATAGGAGCAACCGAGATCTGGGAAATATGGTCCCCATAATTTGGTCAGGAGAGCGATCCGAAGCATAGACCCCTTAATGTTAATAATTTACTCTTTGCATATTTCAATATAACTTCAGAACTTTTTTTACGCGAATTGAAAGCTTTTTGCTAATTAGTTTATCCAAAGATAATTCCACGCTAAAAAAAATTAGTAAATATTTAATATTTTACGTTATTTTATTTAACAATCGAAGAAACAAATTTGAATTGTAAGGCATAAAATTTTTTACGTCATTTTAAATAATGTGATTTCACATGGCCAAATACGAAATTTGAGCGAAATTAGTAGAATAGCTCCGGATAAATGGAATTTAAAAAATTTCAGATATTTAAAACTCAATTTTTTCAGGAATTATTCGAATGATTTTGCTCCAATTTTGTATTTTTCCTTGTAAAATTATATTCTTTAAAATGATTCTGGGAGTGATATTCTTTAATAAATACTGTATTCTACAATTGAATTTTTTTTTTTTGCATTGTACATCATTGATGAAATGTTATGCACCGAATGATATGTATACACCGAATTTAATCAGATGAAATTCGAATTGATGGATTTAATAATCCCTCAAATATAGCAAATATAAAAGGGGGGTTTCTTCGGAAAAATTGACACCCAAGGTTTCTTGTTGTTGACGAAATGTTTTGTTATGATATTAAAAATGATATCTGAAATTTCCTCCATACTCTTCCGTCTTTTTTTCGTTGCTGTTTTTTTGTTTTGTTTAGGGAAATGAGGGTGATTTAAGGTCAAAACTGTATTTCTCTTACACAAGTATTCATTCATGACATGAATGAATTGAATGTGATCAATCTCTAGACAATCAGACTTAAGAAGTTATAGGAGTTTTATTTACCAAAAGCACACGTTTTCGCTTATTTATGCCTTTGATGTTGCTGCATTGTTGAGACATTGTTTCTCATGTGTCTTTACACGTTCATTCGAATTGGGGTAAAACAGAGTACTTATATTTTGGCGAAATTATTTCTGATTATTAGCTCACAAACTCTGAATGACACTTTACTAGTCAAGTGGAAGGACCCACCATGTTGTTGTTGACTAATTCACGGTGTCTGAGTAAATTAAGTTTGTTTTACTATGTCAACTCTCTAACGTTCTCTTGTTTTTGACCTCTCCTTATTTATTGAGCTGTGATGGCTCAGGGGATAGAGCGTTCGCTTTCTAATGAGGCGAACAGGGTTCGAATCCCACCATCGGCTGGTCGATACGAATTCCGCATCCGGTTTCCACAGTGCTGACTTAAAATATCCTCACCGGTAGACGGATCATGTGTTAGAGTCCCCTTGCCTCTGGGAGGTTTTACCCCGTGTAACGAAAATGTGGTTAGCTCCATCAAAAAGTCTTCCCCCCAATACTTGATCCAGGAGTTCCTTTGTCTTCTGAATTGGGTTCAAAATTACACGGCTACGGAGTTAACATTAGTAGTCGTAAACCCCAAAAATTGGGTCGGCTGTTCAACGACTGTTACAAAATAAAAAGTAGAAACATTTCATAAAGAAATCTTGGGTATTAATTTTTCGGAAAAAAAAAATATAATTTTGCTGAACTACTATACATTTTACAAAATAAAGTTTCTCGGAAAAGTTCAGGATGATTTTTTTTTCTAGCATAATTGCTTGAATTGTAAAATTGAAGATTTGTTTTTGCAGAAAATTTATTAAAAAAAAGAGAAAAAGCTTAGAATTTGTGTGCAAGCAATTTAAAGACATATTATTTTCCTGCTTTATTCGCAATATTCATGTAAAATTTAACATTCGTTCTATTTAAAACTGTGTAACATTGTTCATTTTAACAAAGATCTTGAATTTGCTACGAATTCTTGAAAATTCAATTAAATTTGCTACTAATTCTTCTTCGTAAAAGCTCTACAGAAATAAAGCGAAATGATTTAGAAATAGCATCTGTTAAGAAATACTTTCTATACTTTTCACTTTTATTGACCAATTAAATGTTGGGAAAGTTTAATCACGACCGAAATGCAGTTAATTACGAGTAAATATATGAAATTTGCAAAAGTGATAAATTTTATTACGAAACTGAAGATATAAAAGTGACATTTGTGTCAGTTACAGGCATATATGACGTTTGTGTCTGCGGCATCTTATCAGTGAAGTTGTCCTTGTTTGTTAAAAGAATGAAAATTTTGTGGATCTCGAGTGTATTTTTGGGTACACTTTGCGCGGCTCAGAACAATATATTTTCCCAGTCAACTGTGGGTGGCTCACCATTGTTCTCTAGTCGTTCAGTATCTGCAACTGGTGGTCAATTACCCCGAGCACCATCCTCTGGAGTTTCTGCCATCGCCTCAGCCGCTCAAGTTAATAGACCTCAACCTTATCCTGCTTGCCTGGCATCTAATCCTGACGATGCTGTCACAAGCTTATCTCCATTCGCTTATTCCCTGCTGGAAGCTTCTTTCACGAATCCATTTCTGAGAGGTTTTTACAACACTTCATTTGACACGACGAGCTTCTACGACGCCATCTATGACGAAGTTAAAGAAACGCTACCTAAAATGAGAAGTCGGATACTTGCGGGATCTCTTTCCCTGCTGTTTGGTTCAGAATTTTCTAGATTCAACCCCATTCTCAACGCTGTCTCAATCACAAATGCAATCAGCGAAATTCAAGGGGAAGAAGCTATCGTCATAACTGATGATAAAGAAGATTACATAGAGCTATACTTGACATCTATTAGCAAAGCAGTGTCCTCTACGGATGGCAGTGCAAAATCTCAAGCCCGTGCTGTAGTTAGTGGACTTTTACAATATTTAGACTACATTGGCATATTGACGTATTCCAAACTACATGAGTTTATATCAATCTTAGCCGGTGAATATAGCCTCGTAATATATTCCACTTGCAAACCATCAAGTTTTGAAGCTATACCAAAACCGTAATTATATCTTAACAATTATTGAATTCAGAGATTATCTTTCTAGCAGAATTGTCAATTTAGCACAAGTTTATTTAGTTAATTTAACAGCAATTTCTCAGCATTTACTTTAGTGAATGTACATTTCTGCAATGTAAATTTTCATTCAAACTTCTTTCTTTACGTTTTTATTGTCACTTTCATTTTCTGAAATTTTTTTTTAATTACATAGTGTAACTACCTGGCTGTAGAGTATACACGATTTCATTATCTACCATTATAAGAACTTTTATTTCATTCAGTAATCAAGTATGCATAAAATGTTTCTCGAAATGTTATGTTTTAGTTATATATGGACAATTTGATAGATTTTCTATAGTTAGTAGTTGGAAATTCAACTATTCATGTAGCTGAATATAGCCTATAAAAATAAAAATGATTTTGATATATAATGTTGAGTTGTTTGCTAAATGCTACTGAAATATATCCTCTTATAGGTTTATATTATAGTCCCGCAGTGGACTGATCGTTAAGACACGGTTCCCAGCAGATCACCGAAATGAAGCATCACTGCAGTGGGCGGGTGAGAGTGACTCCTTGAATCAGACTACATACGGTCCGAGGGTGTGCGGTATTTGCGATTTAAGTCAATTTTAGCTATACCATTTATTGGTTATATATAACTTCGTCATTTCGAATTATAATGTTGCGTACTATAAATTACTAATGAATAGTTGTCACTAATGTTGCGAGTTATAAATTATTTAGCAACATTAGTGTCAATTTTACTTCAATTTTTTCCCAATTTTGTAATGTCATACGAATGACAGTTTTTGAAAAATAAATATTTTTTCTTAACACCTAAATAATCTAATTCAGATCTTGCCCACAATTATTGCAGGTATAAATTTTCCACGCACATTTTTCTTGACCAATATATGGCTCCTAAAAATGAATTTATGTGCCCGAGACAGAATTTTTGACAGTTTTTCTTTGATGGACCAACATGAATAAGATGGTGACCATCATGAGCTGCGATCAAAAACCATCTTACTTTTATCATGGTACCATCAAGACTGACCATCACCTCATATTAGGAATTGGAACAACTTTATGTTGGACCAACATGAACAAAACCAACATGATTTGATGGTATATTTTGATAGTCCAACAAAAAATTTGCTCAAGAACCAACATATTTTGTTGGTTTCCATCTTATATTCCATCAAAAACCCTCTTAATTCCTGATGGTACCGTCAAGTCTGATCATCAACTCATGTTAAGAATTGGAACAAATTTATGTCATGGAGTCAGTTTTGTAAGAGACATGATATTTAGATTAACTTTAGTACGCAATTATTCTTGACTAATTAACATAGGGAAAAATAATAGTAAGATTGAAAAAAAATTTAGCTTAATGCAAAAAACATTAAGATTTAAGAAAAATGTCATTTTATGATAAATGGTAAATTACTAGGACGATGTTCTCGTCAAATTTCGGTCATTCACAGTAACATATACATTACGATTTGATGTATATTTCATTGCTTCTTGGAAATAGCATTTAGAACAAATAATTCGTATAATTTTCCTGATATGCACAATTATAAATTTCTATGTTTGAAACCACAGCAGTTCTGAGCTCTTTATTTTAATACAAACGGCAAAATATATGAAAACCAAAGAAAAAGGTTTGAGAAGGGGAAAACAAAGCTGTCAGAAAAAAGAGGTATTAAGAGGTAGAATAAATTTAGTTGAGCAACGATCTCCTGTGATCATATTTTTGAATCTTAATAGGGTCCACCTTCTGCTTGCTGCACTTTTCAAGCTCTCCCCCCGGAACTGCTTTCGCCGTCTCTTTAGGATTGCTTCGCATTTAGAGCTTTGCAATCAAACCTCGTTTCGCAACTCGTTACATACATTTTTGCTTTAGTCTAGCTTTTGTGTGTTGTTACTCTTTTATAAGGAATTTCTAGTCTAGCTTTTGTAGATTAATACTTTTTTTTATAATTAATTCCTACTCTAGCTTTTACATGTTGATACTTTTTTATAATTAATTCCTAGTCTAGCTTTAGTATGTTGATACTCTCTAGTTCTAGTCTTCTTATAAGGAACTTCTAGTCCAGCTTTATGTATGATGTTTATACTCTATCATAAGGAATTTCTAGTCTAGCTTTTGTAAGTTGGTACTCTTTTTAGAAGGAACTTCCAGTCTAGCTTTTGTATGTTGGTACTCTTTTTATAAGGAATTTCTAGTCCAGCTTTCATATGCTGATACTCTTTTATAAGGAAGTATGTTGATACTCTTTTATATTTGTAAGTTGATACTCTTGTTATTGTTTATTGATACCTCGTCCCGCCCTATTCAGGGCACACGAGAGTAGAACAAACATTCTACAGACAAAACATACATAAAACACAAAAAATTACATTTGCAGCAAGTATTAATGACATATAAAGAAAAAATTAAAGTATGAAAATATTTACAACATTAAATGCAAAGGCATAGTGAAATGCCTCAAACAAATGCATACAGTGAAACCTCTCGGTAAGGGCCACCTGTCGTTCCATTGAAAATTGGCCCTTATGGGGGGTGGCCCTTAAATGGGGGTGACCAAAAAATAAAATGAGGAAATCAAAATTTATGTAGAAAAAAACTGTTTATTAACATTTTAAGTTTTTATACATGTTTAAAAAAATTTTCAATTGAAGTTTGTTTACTTTTTACAATTTTTTCGCAAACAATTTTAGTTTCTAATGATTCCTTAACTCTATAAAACAAATTAGTTAAATTCGCATCATTTATTAATGCCTTGGATTGGGATATCAGTTTATTTACTTCTATTGGCGTTTCTTGGTTTGATAAATATGGCACAGGGGACTCATTCTCATTATCTGAATCAGACTGAACTCCTGAAAAAATTTAACAAATAAGTTTAAAAAAATATGTATTGTATTTTTTTAAAACTTAAAACAATGAATATAAATGTTTTACCTGTATCTAAATCATCTATAAATCTTTTCTCCCAATCTTCCAATAAATCATCGTAACATTCTAGCCCATTTTCATATTTATCTGAATTTGGGTCATATTGAATTGCAGCAGCTTTTGAAAGTTCAACCACTTCATTTTCCGAATCAGATGCATCGATAGTGGCCTCTAAAGCTGTATTGCTTAGCTCGCATTTTTTAAAGCAATTTACAATTGTCTGTCCTTTTACATTTTCCCAGGCGTGTCTAATCCACCGAATGGCATCTAAGACTGTTGTAGATTGAATGATTTGTGATGAATTTTTATCGCAATCTATAATAGAAAGGAGTCTTCGCAAAACAAAACGCCGGTATTCTAATTTAAAGCAGCATATAACTCCTTGGTCTAGAGGTTGAATTTCAGACGTAGTATTTGGAGGCAAGAATTGAAGCTTTACACTTTTCAAGTTTTCGTAAAATGTTTGACATGATGCATTATCCAAAAAAAGAACCACTTTTCTGCCTTGATTTGTAATTTTATTGTCAAAACTAATCAACCAATCTTTAAATATTTCCATGGTCATGTATGCCTTCTTATTATAATGATATTTTACTCCCATTTGTAATAAATCTTCACCTTTAAAACAACGAGGTTTCTTGGAGTGCCAAATGACGATGGGCTTTCCTTTTCACCAGCAGCATTAGCACAAAAACACACAATGAGCCTCTGTTTAGCTTTCCTCCTTTGGCCTCTTCTGCTTCCTCAACTAAACTTTTGGTAGGTAAGGCACGAAAAAAAGTCCTGTCTCATCTAAGTTATAAACATCACGATCTTCATAGCCGGCCAGAATGATTGGAAGCCTTGATTTCCAGTCTTGACATAAATCTTTATCAACATTAGCTGATTCACCACATAAAGTTTTAAAAACAATATTGTTTCTATTACAAAACTTTTAGCTAAAGAATTGGACACACTTGTTTAGATTATAGCCTTTGCGAGAAGAAAAATGTAAAAAAATGGCTTTTTTGAGAAATTTTTTTTAAAAAAAATGGCCTTTATTGGAGGTAGTCAGGAAAATGCGGCCCTCTAATAGGAGGAAAATTAACATTATGTCTATGGGGAAAATTTTCGTTCCTCAAAATATTGGCCCTTAATAGAGGTGGCCCTTAAGTAGAGGTGGCCTTTAGAAGAAGTTTCACTGTATTTTAGAATTTTGAAAGAATAAATGCGGAGCATTGCGACATCGAGATACGCATAAGAATTTTGATACACTTGTTAAGTACAAGAAAGTAAATGTAGATTAGTAACTGGAAAACATAAGTAGATTATTTTGACAGCTGTCGAAAGTGTAAGGCTCTCAAGGAGGCTGGATAGCAAGAATTTTGAAAGAAAATATTAAATAAATAAAAAATAAAAATAAAAAATAAGAGTCAGCTACAAAACGTCTGCAATGAGGAAAAAGTTTATAAAGTTTCTCTAGCAATAGGTATATTCAAGAGACATAAGTGAATAGATTGAGAAGTGGCAGAGCAGTTATAGATAGAAGGTGGTAACATTTAATAATCATTAGAACGATATCGTAATTCAAGGAGGGCCTGGCGATGCGCAGGGCAAGTGATGTCTGAGGCTTGATGATAAGGATTATGGCTGGTTCCAAAAAAGGTATTGGTGTGCCAACAGTTGATGCAATATTTTTCGTCGGAGTGACATTCATTTGTGTGATGGTTGCCTCCGCAGTTAGAGCAAGTTGAAAAATGTAAACTAGTTTTGTTTATTAAGGGGTCACAGTACCCAAAAAATGACAAAAATACCAAATTTTTTTTTATTGCTTATAATAAAACTTCAAAGTATTTCAGATGTACAGAAAAAAATTCATCACTCTATCTACATTTTTAAAAAAGTTATGAATGATTTTAAATTGTTCTAATACAGAAACTTGCCCAGCAGTCTGACTTTAAAGTGCTTTTTCGCATAGATGATAATTTTGTGTCTTAATCTTAATTAAATCCCTAAGGATTTTTTTCTATTTAAGATAAAGCTTTGAAGTAAACTTTTTTATCTTGAGTATAATACACTTATTTAAACTGTGCATGGAATAAGCATTTTATGAGGTATTACAATTTTTACGGCATGTTATATATACCTATCATGAATTTTTACTCTTTTTTTTTCTTCTTTTTTACAAAATAATCTATAAAAAATATTCTAATTGATATATCAACAAATGAATGCACAAAATTGTTAATATAAATATTGCAAGCACTATGAAAAAAACTTTTTTTGAAAATATGTTAAAATAAAAAAGCCTTAGGGATTTAAAAATTTAGAATTTTTTCAACTTTTTTTAAAATTTACAAAAAATTAAACAGTTTAATCATTTGTTGAAGATAAATTATTGATTATAACTTAAATGAGCATGTAAAGCATCCTCAAAATGAATGATCATACCTTTATTTTAAAAAATTGTTGCAAAGGTACTGTGACCCCTTAAGTAAGGGGCGTTTTGTTGTGTACACTACTAGGCGACGCATGCGTCGCAACGAGTGCTTGTGTCGTGTCCCGGCATTTCTTGGGAACAACTGTGCTCAGTTGCAGCTGTTTAGGTAAACTGTATTTTCAGTTCTGTGTCTTTAAAATGTTCAAATTTACCAAAAGACCAGCGAGCGAGTTACTGTCAGTGATGCGTTTTCAGTCTGCAAAAAACCTGTCACATTCACTGGCAGATTTATGAAGTTGCGAAATTCCCTACCATGATGACAGGGAATTTTGCAACTCTATAACAATTACTTTCCCGGCAGCTCAGATCCTAGTTTTATTGGACTCCTTTGGTCGGGAAGTTTTGGACCCCTCCTCCCTACAGCCCAGACCTTGCGCTGAGTGATTTTCATTTTTTCCCGACATTTCAAACTTCATTTCGGCAGCAATCACTACAACGATGACGAAAACGTGAAAACAGCCATGACCTCTTGGTTAGCGGAACAGCCGGCAAGTTTGTATGAAGAGGGTATTCTAAATCTTGTTGTAAGGTATGATAAGTGTTTAAACAAACTTGACAACAATGCTCATGAAAAGAGAATCGTATGTAGAATCAAAATAAATTTGCTTCGAAAAAATTTTCTTTCTATTTTTGAACTGCTCTTACTTTAAGAACAACCATCGTATATATTTTGATACTTTCACAGACAGTAAAAACTTATTACCTTTATTAGTATATTAAGCATCCACAATACTGGTAAAATGTCCTAATTAATTAACGTCAGAAATTGTTTAGCAATTTTTTATGTTTTTTTTTTGTTTTTTTTAAAGGAATAGTACTATTTCTCATTTTTCTCGTATAAAATAAAAAAAGTGTACAAAATAAGAAAAGTTGACACCTTGGATAATTTTTGATCTAATGATCTGATTTCAATTTATTTAAATTCAATCTTAATGGATTATTGGCCTAACCTGAAATATGCTAATTATTTAGTACAAAATCAGATACAAAACATTCATTTTTGGATAAGCAATATTTTCGATCATACTGATTAAAATTAGCATATTTCAGGTATTTGCATATTTAGCTCTTAAAATTTGGCGGATTGTCGCAATATAGAAAATTTAGTCCCGATAGTTTAGATAAGAAATTATTGGTCTCTTAGCAAGCGTTTGAAGATCAAAGATAAATCGGAAATCGTTATGGAGAAATCTTCAGAGGAAGGCATTGGCCCACATTGGACTGTTTGACCAACTATGATGATGAGTAAGCGTTTGAAAATCTAGGCCCCTTAATGTTAATTTATAGGTTTAAGTATTTCAACTTCAGAAGGAAATCAAATTTGTAAATATTTATTTCTCAAAAACTACTAAACCGATTCTTTTGAAATTTTGGATTTTGTCATTCATAGTTACGCAGTTTGAATTGTTGTAAGACGCCCGGTGCCTGAGTGGTAACGATTCGTGCTCCTGCGCCACAGGTTCTGGGTTCGATCCTCGGGCCGGGCAAGGTTGACTCAGCCTTTCATCCCTTCAGTGGGTCGATAAATGAGTACCAAGCATGCTTGGGAACTAAACACTGGGTGTTCCGTGTTCTGCTGATCACCTAACCGGAACTTCTGCTCTCGCACCCCAGAGCCCAAGGTCAAGAAAACTGAGATGGGAACAGTAGGCCTTGGCCCTCTATGGGCTGTCCCGCCACTGAGTTTAGTTTAGAATTGTTGTAAAATTTGCACACGTTACAATTAAAAAAAATTCAACTAATATTTAATTAAGGAATAAAAAATAATAAACTTTTAATAACTATTACACATAATTTTTTTCCATGGTTTCTGTTTTAGAATTTTGAGCGAAATTTTTTAATTCATTTTATTAGTTTTCATACGCATATTTTAAAAATATCATCAGTGATATTTTCTAACTTATAGCTCTATTTGAACAAAAAATATAGTTTATTGCACTCATTTAAATATTCAATTATTTTATATTCGCTGTGTTAGATAAATTCAATAAAGAGCACAACGTGGTAGCACGTGAGGTCCCCTTTTTTTCTTCATTTTCTTTTTTTATTACTTGTTTATTTTGTGGACTGTATGTACGGAATTATAAATTTAAGATCAGTTTGAAAGTATAACAAGAATTTATCTAAATAAAATAATAAATTAAAGGACATCATTCCCTAGAAAAGAGGGATTAAAAGCTTTATTTATAGTAATTAAAAAGGTAGATCTAAATGGAATATTTTGTATTGTAGAATGTTTATACTCGTAGATTGTTTATACTGTTTTATTTAATAAAATTAGGATGTTGATATTATTTTCGTCAGTAGATGGAATATTTAGCACTCGCCTCTGGTATTAGCTGTTGAATTGTTTCTCATGCTTATAATTGCTCTCTCGCTTGACATTTTAATTTTTAGTTCTTTATTGCCCTCGTAAAAAAAGATATCAATATTTCTTTATGACTAAATAAAATATATTTTCTGTTTAGATTGTCTTAGCTAAAAAAATAGTGCGTGGAGTCCCTCCGCGTGGAAGAAGTGAATGTGGAAATGAAAATAGGAAGGGGTAGAAATTGATTTTTAGTGAAATCATATTGTTTCTTTAAGACAAACTTTATTAACAATGCTTACAATTCACAATTGATCGCATCTTTTAATTATCATTTTCGAGTGGAGAAATATCCAAATCTATAACATTTACAATGGGATTATGATAACTAAAGTAAGATACGAAATGTTTGACTTCTATTTTTTCAATATTTCTTGCAAAAACTGCATCAATGGTAGTTACCCTTTTGGCTGTTGGATCATTCCTACCATTTATCATTTCCAATCCAAATTTGTCTTTAAGGAAGGTTAATAATGCTCAGGTAACGAGACATTCACATTAAAATCTCCTGCAAGGATCACAGGCCGCTTGCAATAATCAATTTCTTCACCAGTAACGTCTGCCAGAGCTTGTGAACCTGCAGTGCATAGTGGCAATAAAGATTTTTCAATAAATAATTTAATATCCCTCATGGCTGCATTTGGTGAAATATAAATGGCAATTAGAAAACAGAAAACCTAACAATCAATTGATATTCACAAGAGATGTACCTTGACATAACCTTAAATCCGTCGCATTGTCCGTGGGATTGTTTTCACTCATTTTTTACCATTGTTATCAAAAAAAAAAATACTCCCCTATAATAATAAATACTACCCTACTAAATTATATGTGTATCAAATCAAACTAAAATATTTATAGAAAAACAATACTTTTATGACTTTTATTATTTTTATATAACAAACAATATGGAAATGAATGAGGAAAAACTGGATCCTACTAGGTGATTTGCCGGCCAATAAAAATGTAGCGTTAAACGTTTAACGCAACCTTGTTGGAAGTCGCATAAGAAGTATCACTTCAAAAAAGTTGATGTTATCGTATGTTGATGTTATCGTAAATTGAAGAAATTAGTTTCTGCAATATGTACTTTGTTTAATTTGTGTACTACTAAGAATTTTTTTGTTTTGTTATTTTGAACGTATCCTGAATTGGACATCTGTTTAACCTTAAAACGGAATATTAACGCTTGAACAAATATTTCCATCTTTTTGAAGTAATTAAAAAAAAAATGTTTTGGCGTGAACCGCTTTCCTGTTTAAGAAAATAAAGAAAAATGATCTACTAGCGAGTTAGGAAGTAGTTTAAAATAAAACTGAGTTATTTTGCAAGACGGAATTTTTGTTAGTTTTTGAAACGTGGACCTATACTAAGTTAGGACCCATTAACGCTGTCATAAAAATTTTACTCGGAACGTTTCCAAATTTTTCTTTTATTTATTCACTCATTAAAATCCAAGCAGCTTTCGCGTTTGCCGATTGCAGCTGATTAAACAATCTATTAAATATTTTAGAGTAATAAATCCGCGTTGCAGAATATAAAAGCTTATACCTTTCCTGAGGAAATGCTTCATTTCAAACTAGCACGTCATGATTTTGTCCTTAGGCCTAGTGCTCTGTTTCACACTATGCAGTGCACAAAATAACGCTTTCTCGCCTGGCACTCAAGTTTCGCTAGGTGGCAACCCACTCATTGGAAGCAGTGGCTCATTATCAGTAGCCAGATCGCAAGCTATTGCAGCGGGTACTCCTGATTACGCGTCATGTGTGCGTTCTCATCCTGATACTGCTGTTAGAAGTAGATCTCGTCTTTCCTACAGCTTGCTCAAATCAACTTTTACAAACCCTGAGTTGAAAGATATTTACAATACATCGTTTGACGCCAAAGATTTCTTCCAAGCGATTTACGACGAATTGAAAGCGACGTGGTTCCACAATGCTCGACTCTTTGCTGGCTCTCTTTCGCTGCTTTTCGAATACGCCTTGCCTCGCGTATCACCGCTTGTGAATGCCGTCACTATCGCCAATGCCATAAGTGAGTTCCTAGCCCTTAAAGTCGTAATCCCCACCGAAGAGTTCGATGATTACGTCGACGCCTACGTCGATGACGTAAGCAACGTCTTACAGAGTGAAGATGGAAGCCCGAAACCACCTGCGATTGCGATAGTTACTGCTCTACTGAACTTTTTGGCGAAAAATGGCGATCTATCGTACTCCTCATTGCACGAGTTTATTTCAATTTTAGCGGGGAATTATCGTCTGGCTTTGTACTCTACTTGCCTACCGATATCTTTTGAAGAAATTCCAAAGCTATAAACGCATTGTGCATTGGGCACGCTTAGAAACCTGTTTGATAAAAAGTGAAAAAAATGTAGCTTTCACTATTATTTTAATAAGATTCTTATTAAAAATTCATTAGAAAACTCTGGCGACTTTAATGCATGTTAACAAAGTTTTATACTTTTTATTTAAATTTAATTATTATTTAAAAAAATTTTTTTTTTCTTCAATTATTGCAAATTTTTTGTGGTGCATTTTATTTTATTTTATTGATCGTCATACTATGTTAAATCTATGTTAAGTCTATGTTAAATCAGTTACAAAATCTGTCGAAGATCAAAATGGCTCTTACTGTAGAAAAGATTATTGTGAAAATGTGACAAGCTAAAAACGTTGTCATCAAAAATGTGACAAAATACATTTTAAACTAAAGTTGAAGCTTGAGTATTTGACAAGTTAAGGTTTCTTTTATATATGTATATGCATTGATTGAGAAATGCTAAAGCGCGAACACTAAAGCATGTACAAAAAAACTCAATAATGAAATACTATGTAATAAATGATACAAGTGACTAAATAATAAAATATCGGTTATTTGATTTTTGTAATATTTTCTACCCAATTTTTCTATTTTTGGAGACTGTCATTATTATTATTATTAAGCTGTTTAACTTTTTTTTCTGCAAAATCTTAGTGTATTTTGGTATATACCTATCTTAAAGTTTGATATAAATTGCCACCATTTTTAGAGCTAAGGTAAACTAAAATTTTTTTCATTGCACGTAGTCACATATTTTATTTACTTTTTCACTGTTATTGTTTCATTTATTTATTTATTCATTCATTTTTTTTATTTGTTTACAGAAAACCTATACTTTCATGCACATTAGAATTAATTTATGGCTTTATTGCAAAAATATTTCGTTTGAAAAACTAATACATTTTTAGTAACGTACTTCCAATAATTGTATCAAGCAATTATTATTTGTCAGTTTTCTAAAGTTTTTTTTTGCTCTATATATAACTTAATGTAAAGTTATATTTATAACTATTATATAGTTATATAGATAACTATATAACTATAGTTATAGTTTAGCTTACATCAACTGTGAAAGCAGTGACAACTACACACTAAAAATGTTTTACATTGTATGCTAATTACAATATTTTACCTTTATTTTAAACTAACAAAAATTTGATGTAATAATTCTTAAGTCTGTGTTCTTAATAATTAAAAGATGATTTTATTTTAATTTCAAATTGATTTTTAAGTTTTTTTTACGATAAATTTCATGTTGAATGTTACATTCTACTAGATTCGACGAAAACTGCGTTAATTTTTAAGAAAAAGAAAACTGTGTTCTGCTTTAATTGAATTTGCTTAAATGTTGATATTGTACTGCAATACTGGTTGTTAAGAGAGATTTTTCATTTAGTTGAATCGAGCTGTCATTTCTGTGTAGATAAATTTCAACTTAGGAAAATAATTGCTGTGTCTTTTTAGAAATAAAATAATGTTACATTTAAAAAAAATAATTATATATAATGGCGCAAATTATGAAAATTATTTTTTATATCATAAGTTAAAGGATTGAAATATGTATTTGTACTTGCTATTTGTTGTTAACCAAACAGGTTCAAAATGGTAATATAAGGTCATATAAGCAAAGTGTGAGGTTTGAACAAATTGGATGAATTGGTATTACCAAATTTAGAATAAGGTGAAAACTAAAATTAATCAAGATCATAGATAAAAGATAAATAAGACAATGACATGCTATATCCAAATAAAAATAAATCATTTTGCGCAATTTGCAGATGTTTACAAAGAGAAAAAAACAAATACCCATAAAAATAATTAAAAGTATAGTTTGTCTAAAGTAAGAACTCCCCTAGCCATTCGTCTGAACCTGTGGCGGTTACCATGGTAACGAGGTATGACTATTTCAAGTAGGGGTGTGGGGTCACTGTTTTGGAGTGGTTTCGGCTAGGGTCAGCGAGAGAATCTCTTTCTTCGGTCTATTGTGTTAGTCCTAGAGTGAAACTACCCTCCCTAAAATGCGCCATTCTTGTTTCCATAACACCAGACTGTCTCAGACTTTGTGCCGGGGGGGGATTTCAAGACAAACTATACTCGCCACATACAGGAGAAATAAAAAACAACCATCACCAAATGGAGACAAATAAATTCACATTTCTTTGAATTCATTACAACATTTAATTCTGAACAAACTCGCAATTTGTTTAGTAAAACATATCTTTTGCCTCAATTTGTAACACAAGAAAGCCTAGAATTAGAAATGGGTGACAAGAGAATTTAAAATAAAGCATGATTCATTAAAATAAGATATAAGAGAAGAGAAAAAGAAATTTAACTGGCGATAAAAAGATAAATATAGAAAGAAAGATTGAATTTGAAATGGTCTTTAATGTTAAAGGAAATTAAAGGTATCAATGTAGATATTCGATTTAGAGAAATTAATTACGGTTTGTGGATTTAATTTAAATTAAAGGCTAAGAAAGAGGATGTAAAAAAATGAAATCCCTCTATACGGATGTATAGTTGGTCTAAAGTAAGAACTCCCTTAGCAATTCATCTGGACCCGTGACTGTGACTATGGTAACGAGGTATAACTATTTCATACAGGAGTGTGAGGTCATTGTTTAGGACAGTTTTTGGTTCCGGTCGGCGAGAGAAAAGGAATCTTTTTCTTCGGTCTATAGAGTTAGCGAGAAGCTATAGTGGTAGATATACTGCAGTACTCCCACAACAGAATTATAGCTGCGCTAGAATTCTGTGAACGGATACAATTGTTGATTCATTGCTGCTTTGTGAGAAGCTGGGAGAGCTGTATTAAGATCACCATACTTTTGAGTGCTGAACGTGAGGGCTGTATTAAGTTCACGGTCGTGGTCACTCCTGTGTCGGTTTTAGCAGTCGAGTGAATGCGTTGTACGTTGTGTGTGATTGAGACTGAGTAGCAACAGCACGAGGAGTAAGTGGATAATGTCGCAGTCACAAGTGGCAAGTCAACAGTTCAAAGTGAACCATCCATCGAAGTAGTCGTGCTCAAATTGAAGTGGGAGTTTCTGTCTAGGCAGGCATGTTCACATCACGTCCGAAGGTCACCAATGTGGGGGGGGGGAGTAGTTATCGACTATATGAACCTTCATCTATGAAAAGGTACCCCAAACATAGGATCAAGTTAACATGTCTTATATACTAGGGAATTGTAATTTTGTAGTGGTAGAGAATTTCCCTTCTACCACTACAAAAGAGCTTTCCCCGCCACAAAGTCTGAGGCCATCTACTGCTATGGAAACAAGAGCAGCAGAGAGCCTTAGACTTTGTGGCGGGGGAAGTTCTTACCGTAAACAAACTATACAACCCTTGGTGTCACCAAGCAAGCATGCACGAGAGATAATGTGTAAAAACTCTTAAAAAAATTCGTTAACTGGTGTAGACCCAGAAAAGCGATAGCCAATTAAATTTAAAGAGCAGAGAGTTTGAAAATAAGGGATTGGTTAAGTAAGCCCTCCTCCTTTAAAAAAATTAATGAAGAAAAAGGAAATGATGAAATTGAGGGGTCCACAGGTCCCACAGGAAGTCCAATGACCGCTTTGACTAGCGAGGAAGGGCTAATAACCGAAAGTTAATCTACCTTACAAAGGGAAAAGGGAAATTTTGCCAGACAGGAAACTTTCACAAAATAATGTGTTTAAATTGAGAGAAAAAATAACAACCCTAATTTAAGAAAATTACTTGGAAAATTTCGCGTAAAATAAATTTAAGCAGTTATATATACAATATATAAAAAAAGGAAATAAATTATTAAGAAAATTAAAAGATTACATTTAAATAAAAGAGTGAATTGTTGCATTGTAAACGTGATAATTGATTTATACTGTTTGGTAAATTTATTCAACACTGAGAAATTAAATATTTAAATTTGAATAACAAATGTAAAAGTTCAAATAATGATAAGAGAAATAAAACTTTAAGTTATATAAACATTTTAATGGGAAATTTGATAAATTACAAAAAAAAAAAAAGATTTTATTAAAATAATCAGAATATTCGCCAGAGATTTATTCATTAATGAAAAAAAGTCTTGTTTTCTACAAGTCAGTCAACAATTTCTTCAATAAAATATATTTTATTGAATAAAATATATTTTATTTCTAAGATATTTTGATTTAAAAAGTAGTTTTAAGCATTTTTCAAAAACATTTCTTGCATTTCTGAACAACCATTCTAGAAAATTGAATATTTTTAAAGATATTTCTTAAAAATTCTGATTTTTAAATTCAAATTTGTAATATTTTTTATTAAGTTTTTAGAATTTAAAATTATTAAGTTTATTTCTTTAGTATTTTAAAGAACCCTTGCTTTTATAATTTTAAGTTCTTTAACCCGTTTTCTTACACTTTCAAAACTACCCACTTCCTTTAAAATTTTATTGTCTTTCACAAAATATTGACTTTAAAAAATTTATAAGAAAAAAAAAACTAAATGACAATTGACAAAACCTTTTAAAAATTATTATTTAAAAAAAGTTTTATCAATGGTTATTTAGTTCTTTTTTTTAAAAACATTTTTAAACGATCTCTATTAAAAATGTTGTTTCTTTGAAAAGTGATTGAGATGAAGCCATATCGACGCATTTTTCCTAAATAATGAGCTGCAAAGGGGGCGAGGGTAGGTAGTATTGATTGATTGATTTATTGAAATTACATACATTTGCTGACTTGTGTGCTCAATACATAGGCTTATAAGTCATTGTCAAGTAGAAAATACAGATAGAACAATTCAGAGAAAGACATCACAAAGAATACATCCAGGGTTACGGCGGGATTTGAATCCGCTACCTCAACGCTTAACAGAGCGTTTGGACCGGCGATACCGCTCGGCCAGGGAGGCCCCTAGGTGGTATTTGTCCTCGTTAAGCTGCTCTACCGTAAAGTGCCCGACTTCGCGCGCAAGTCGTCGGGTTACCAAAGCGGGGATGCCATTCCTTTTGCAGAGGTTCAAAATTGCGGAGGGCATGTCTTTGGATCATCCTCAGGAATGTTTCTCAGACCATCGCCAATAGCCCATTGTGAAGTTCTACTGCGACGTAAATACTATAAAACTACAACTATAAATAATAAGGGGTGGCAGCCTTGGCAGTGTGGTCTCGCCATTCCGACAAGTGCTCAGAAGCGCAGACGTAGCAGGTTTGAATTCCATTATAAACCTTTATGTAATGTCTTTCTTCTACTTGTACTATCTGCTCTTCAAATTGACAAAGGCTTATGAGTCGTACTTTCTGATGAGCCTACATGTCCTGCACATGAATGTGCAACTACCCTAGGGGCAAAGTAACTTGGGCCCTCATTGAACCAATATTCACGAATATTGGCTCAATACGGGTTCAAAGGTTCGATATTTTCCCGATACGGGCCCTACATAGAAGTGTTCACTTTACTGCCACTTTAAAACCAATATCAACCTGTCAGATTCACCCAATATTTTATAATCATAATTCAGCCAATATAAGCCCTATATAGGCCGATATTGACACTGCATAGGACCAATATTAAAAAATCTAGACGTCCCAATATGGGTCCCGCGGAGCATGTTCATATAGGATCCGTATTGAGCAAATTTTGAGCCAAAACTAGGACCAATGAGTGAAAGAATGAAATATAGATCCAGGGTTGCATTAAGAATCCAACCCACTCACTTCAAATTACTTAGCGGATTGACAGTACGTGAAGACACATGAAGTATTGCCATGAAGAACCCAACCATTTTTTCATTCATACATACATATAAGCAGACTTGTGCGCTCAATACAAAGTAATATTTCTCTTGAACTCAAAAGGTAAGATGTTACGAAATAAGGAAGTACAGACCTAAAGATTCATCATGGTTATGGCTAGATTCGAACCCACTACCTCTATCCTTCACAGTGTTTGGTGGAAGGACAACACAAGGGAGGCTCTATTCATATTGTTTATTGGGATGACATGCAATTGCAGTCCTTGTCAAATAGAAGGACAGATAGCACAATACAGAGAAGGACAAGAACGAAGATACATCTTGGGTAACAACGGGATTCAAACCCTAAGCACCGGCGTTGTTCAAACCCGCGTCCCGCTGTGGACTGATTGTTAAGACACGGTTCGCAGCAGATCACCGAAGTCAAGCATCACTGGCTACGGTCAGTGTGCGGGTGGGTGATCACTTGGATCAGTCTGCGTAGGGACCGAGGGTGTGCGGTATGGGTCCTCGTTAAACTGTGCTACCGTAAAGTGCACGACTTCGCGCACAGGTCGTCGGGCTACCGAAGCGGGGGTGCCATCCCCTCCGCAGATGATCAAAATTGTGATGGCATGTCTTCGGATCATCCTCCGGGATGTTTCCCAGACCGTCGCCAATAGCTCATTGTGCAGCTCTAGTGCGACGTAAATTAACAACAAACCCGCACGTAAATTCAAACCCGCTACCTCCACGCTTTGCAGAGAGTTTGGCAGACGATACCAGTCAGCCAGGGAGGCCCCCTCTATTCATGTAAAATTTTACTAATTAAGCAAAAGTCAGCAACCGGAAAAAGTTTCATTCACAGTTTTTCTTACCTGTATAAAAGCGCATTATTTATTTTTTCTTGACCCACTAGTCTCTTTTGTTTGTGTTGAAAGCTACTAAATAGTACGTATTCAAGTTTTGTGGCCTTATGATGTTTAATCGCATAAGGTAAGTTTATTCTTTTTTATTTATTTAAATGTGTCATTAATAAGTGGATCTAGTTATTTTTAAAGTTGCAAGTCAAGTTCGTGTTAATAAATTTTACTTGGTTATGCTTTACTTAATGTATTCCAGTTTAGTTTTGTAGCAATTCAACTAGTATAAAATAAGTAGTCAATAAAAAGGTAAACGTAGGACTTATTGTTTTTCGTTTCACAAAATAAACGCCTCTATTTATTTTGCTGAATATACAACCCTAATATTAACTGCTTTCCTTCAAACATGCACCAAGTTCAGAATTTTAATGAAATAAAGTAGGTATAATACTTAATTTTAGAATCCATGGAAAGCATATTAGATACGCTATCTATGTAATATGTAATCTAATACTATAAAATTCATTAAATTTTTAAATAATCTAATACTGTGTGTATAAATGTATGTTGAAAGTTAACAAAAATTTTCAAATTTTAGCATTCTGTAATATACACCATTTTTTTTTTCAAGAATTCAAAATAGGAAATTTAAACTTATTTCTTATTTTCAAATTTATGCTTTTTTATCGTAGGGTTAAATTGTTTATTTGAAAATTTTATGCCTAATTTTTGAATCTATTAAATTGATCTGAATCAATATTCTACGTAATTTAGTATTTTTATTACGTTATGAAAGGAAAATTCATTAAACTTTTAAATAATTGTTATCTCTTGCCTGCCGTAGTACGATAGATTATTTTTTTTAAGATTATACATCAAAAATAATTTCGTAATCATTTTTTGTAATCTTCATTGTCTTAATCATTTTGTAATCATTTTTACGTGATAGAATTTTTTTTCGAAATCCAATTTTTCGGATTTTGAAAACCAGAATTTGATCAGAAATAATCATTTTTTCTAAGTAATAATTTTTTATCAATAGTTATCAAAAATATATAATAGTATCAATAATAATAGTATCAATAGTAATATAAATTCATAGTAATATAAATAATAATGGTCATAATAATATACTGGTTCTGAAAACCAGTATATTATTTTGTAAATTGCTTAGATATGTGTTGACATCGCTTATAATTTAATCATATTTTGCGCTACACGTAAAGGGAAACCACATCTTTTATATTGCTTGGCATTTAAAGAATTCTAGCTAAGTGCTCAGTAATCGCAATGAATTTTTAAGCATGTTTGATCAAGATTAAATTGCAATTAAAATTATCAAATTTTGCGTTACACGCTAAGAAAAACCACGAAAATGTTTTTCAGATTGCTTTTATTGGTAATAGGATTCAGCTAAATGCTCATTATCTAATAGAAAATAGTATTTAATAATCAATCATTTTTTTTTATCATCGTCCTTGATAGATGACTTGTCATCTTTGTGAATATAATGAAACGCTGTTCTTATTTTTAACACAACCCATAAAACAAAGTAAATTGCAATTTAAATATCTGAGTGCAATCATATTTATGAAAGTTCTAAGAATAATTTATTTTAATTAGGATTAAATTAAAATAATCACATTTTGCGTTGCACGCAAAGGGAAACCACGAAAATATTTTTCACATTGCTTCGTGGTTATAGGATTCCAGCTATGTGTTGAAATTATTTTTTTTATAAACAACCATTTTTTTTATTATTATCCTTAATAGAGTATCATCCTTCTGATATAACGAAAAGCTCTTGTTATTAACTCAACCCATAAGACAAAGTAAGTCGCAATTTAAGTATCTAAGTAAAATTATATTTATTAAAGCTATAAAAATAGCCTATTTTGATTAATATTAAATTAAAACTATTAAACCTTGCGTTACACGCTAAGGAAAACTACGAAAAGGTTTTTCAGTTTGCTTTTATTGATAATAGGATTCTATCTCAATGTTCATTATAACAATGAAATTTTTTAATAATAAATCATTTTTTAATCATCCTTGATGTGTAGCCTATCATCTTAGTAAATGTTGTGATTACTTTAGTTCCTCTTATTTTTGTACACAACCTAGATATCAAAGTAACTTGTAATTTAAATGCAAAGTAAAACTATATTTTGAAAGACTTTTTGAATGAAAATAATTAGAATTTACATTATGCCTAATTGAAAAACATGAAAACGTTTTAATAACAAACTAATTGAACGCTTACAAACGATAATGAGATTCTATCTGAGCAATTATTAAAATTTTTCAATTTATTGTGCTTTATATAAAATTTAATGTTTTGGGCAGCTTAGATTGCTAACAAAAATGTTCATTATTTTATTCCATTCATTTATTTATTTTATTAAAATTATTAAGCACTTAAATTGTGTTTTTTTATTTCAAGCAATAGAATTTTTGAATGATATAAAAAATCAGTTTTTAATAATATATTAGATTTCTTTTGTTTTTAAAATTTACAAATAAAATATTAAATTCGGAAAAAAGTGAGTTCTAATATTTGCGAATTTCAGATTTTTCTAGTACAGAGACAGAATGTTATTAATTATTACGGTTTACAATTTATAAAAATCAAATAAGAGAAAAAAGAACAAATTATAGACAGCTACTATAAAGAAACAACTTCAATGAAGTTTTGTTTAGTCAATCTGCTCACTGGAGGGCGTTGATATAGAGTAGAACTAGTTACTAGACCAGTGGTGTCGAAGTTTACCGTGACGTCCGTCTGATCGAGTGATTGATCTTACTGCTTTTATATCTAAGCGATACACCCATACCGAGTTGTAAAATATGGCATCGTAAACAAATATGAAATATCAACGTTTTCTGTTTTTTACCTAATTTTGATGAAGTCAGTTGCACCATAGAAGTATTTATGCATCATACTTCACAATTTATGCTACAAATTCAAAGATTCGAAAACATCATCTGGATCATGTTTAGTAATGTGTAATTTAGTCATGGAAGAATTTACCCCGACCCGCCCTTATTTAGGGCATACGGGTAAATGTTTATTAAAATCAAAAAAAAAAAAAATATCCAGAGAACAGTAGAAACATAAATTACATAAAATACACATCAGACATGGCAACAGCCCATGAACATGGCAGGCGTAGAACAGCTAAAATCATGTAAGGTGCTAAACATTAAAAGAGCAATATATTAAAAGTGTCAATTAAAAGAATAATTTAAAAGAGCAATTTGTGTAATTTAGTCATGTTAGCGTCATCTGTCACAAACTATCGTCTTCACCCCCTTACAAAGAATTCGAAATTCCACACTTTTAAAAGATTTTACTAAGAATTACTGCATAGCATCTTTTCTTTTAGGAAAAATGTAAGAAGAGAACAATGTCAAATATTTCTAACTTAAGATAATTTTGTAGACGATATAATATTATGTTCATGTATGTTTATGTTTTTCAATTTCGGAAATGTTTTAAACTTGGTTTCTTTCAGCGATAGATTTAGCCTATTTCTAGTAAGTCGGGAATCTATCTCAAAAATTAGGGATCGACTGATGCACCGGTATTTCATTCTAAAAATATCTCTGTTATAAAAACGTAAAATAGTTAGGAAAAATATTTTGAATATTAAAAACTGTTTTGAATAATTTCTTGGTGCTTTAATGACTAGTTTAGACCCTTTATGTATCCTAGATCCTTTATGTCTCCTTATTTTTTACAATGGTTCATCAGCCGACAGTATTTTAATTCTTTTTTTTTTCATACTTTTTTTTTTTGCGTGATTTAATGAGATTCTTTACACCTAGTTCAAAGTTATCACTTTCAGCATAGCAAGTAAAGTATACGTATTTTCTTTCTATCTTTGTGAATAGAGCTATAGCATAAGTAAATAAATTTTTTGTCACTTTTTTTTTTCGTGTTTAGAATGCATTTCTCTCAGCCTGCATTTCTTATTGTAATCTAAGAACAAATTTTACTTTTAGGCATTGATAGGTTTCTAATATGTGATAGTTCTGTTCTTACGCACAACTTTCTAAATACGAAAAAAAAATACATTCACAAGTTTCTTTGCAAGTTAAGAGGTCTTAAAATTTATTTTTAAAATTTCAATTTACTCCAAAATTCAAGAGACTCGAAATTTTCCAGAATTAAAAAGTCCCGCGGTGGACTGATCCTGAAGATACAGTTCCCGGTGTTCAGTAAGAGGGTGGGTGACCACTTTGATCAGCTGCGCAGGGACCGAGGGTGCGCCGTATCAACCTCGTTAAACTGTTCTATCGTTAAGTACTCGACTTCGTGAGCAGGTCGTCCAGCTACTAAAGCGGAGGAACCAACCCATCCGCAGAGGATCAAAATTGTGATGAAATGTCTTCGGATCATCCTCCGGGATGTTTCCCAAACCGTCACCAATAGCCCATTGTGCAGTTCTAGTTGCGACGTAATTAAATTTACCTACCTACCAGAATTAAAAAAGTTAGTTGAAATTAAAGTGATAAAATTGCTATTTCAATGTTTCGAAAGAGATTATACATATAATTATCATCTCTGGGAGTTATTAAAATTAAGAAAAACGTTGAAGAGAATAAAAAATTCTTGACTTAATCTGAACCATTAAAGCATAAATAGTTTCTATCTATAATATGTATCCATATCTAAAGGAATATTTTGGTAAAAAAAAAAATTCAAGAATAGAACAGTAGATGATTTTTTTTATCATGAAAAATGCTGCTGGTATCGTATTATTAAACAAATTTTGGCGTAACATTTTCGCTTTATAAATTGATTAAATTTGCGGAATAATTATTTTTATAGTTTTTTTAATAATCTGAATAAAAATTAGAATAAAAATGCTTAGTAATTGAAGCCTAAAAGTTAACTGATCATTATTAACTCATAAATACCACAGTCGAAATTGTTTAATGATTTTTTTTTCTTAAATCAAAACTAATTGTCGTGAATTCAGCTAGGAATTTATGTATGTAAATAATTGTTTTATTTAAAAGAGTCGAAAAATCCGTAAATTATAAAGATGCAATTAAAAAACGGTAAAGAATCTAAAATTATGCTAGACTTCAAAACAGTATTTTTGCAATTTCTCTTTGTTTAACACAAATTAGTTAATTAAAAAATAATAAAAAAAAGCATCTTTTTCTGGCCAATCCTGAAAAAGAAAAAGCTATGTTTTCACTCTTATATTCATTTGGAGTTAATTAATTAAATGTAAAGGAAATAATATTAATAATGATAATTTTTGCTTAAATAATTCGCGTGCACGTATAATTCATTTTTAATAGCTTCGAAAAATATACTTATGGGCTAATTTTGTTAGAAAAAGATTTGAACAATTAAATTATTTAAACAAATTGTCCTACCCAGCTTTTCATCAAAAAAAATGTTTTTTGAAAAATTTATTTTATATTTAATTTTTTAAAAGCAGTTTATTTGATTACTTTTCTTAAGAAATTCTTTCGGCAAATCTGTTAATGATGCTTATTTTTATATAAAAAAAGAACTTTTTTGATGATGGTCGCCTTTTGTATTATTATTAATTAAACCTTAGGAGTTTCTAAAACAATTTTTTTAAAAATTGTTTTTGGATAGCTTATATTAAAAGAATATACAAACGAAAAAAAACTTAGTGGATTTTGTATCCGTTGAAGGCGGTAGCAAGATTAGATTATTATATGATGTTGTTTTTCACATTTTTCATAAATGGCACTGTAAAGTCTTATACATTTTTAATTCAAAGCGTTAAGAGTAAAAATAGAAATTTTTTATAGGAATTTTAAATGAGGTGAAATAAGTAAAAGGTAAATAAACAAATTATTATTATTCAAAGAATATTCAGATATAAAATGCATTTGATGCTGTCATTAGTTTTTGAATTTTGTCTAAGTTATGTCAAAGCTGCGGATTTGTCTTTTTTTGCACAGCATAATTTTGCAGAGCAATAGAAAAATCAACGCAAGCGGCAAAAAATTCGAAATAGAGATTTTTTATATATTTGGCATTTTCGTATAATAAGACACTTGTTTCAGAAATTTTCTTCTCAGAAATAAATTGTGTTTTATCAGTTTTTTGAAATTCTATTATGGTGTTCATAGCATTTGTAAGGAAAATAATTGTCAAGCAACTAGTTTCAAAACCAATCCAGAAGCACTTTTGAAACATCGTGAAGCACCTATTATTTTTTTCAATTTTACCGCAGAATTCTGCATTTTAAAAACTATTAGCACTGGTATTGTGATTATTTTGTAGACACTTACTTTAATATCTAAAAATACAGTTAAGTGTCTCACTTAAATTTCGAATAACTATTCAAGTAATTAAATAGTTTTATTGATGCTGATCACTGATGATAATTGCGTACTTTTTTTATTGAAATAATTTTTATAAAAACTTCTGACATTTTTAAAAATTTCAAATTATACTCAATTGCAAGTTAGGAAAAACCCCATTATCCTCGTTTGCATCTTAGAGCACGCCAAGTGGATGTCAAGCTCCCAGCGCTAACGTTGCCAACGCTTGAAACGTTTTGCGTGCTTTTTGCTTGCTTTCTTATTAAAAAAACAACAATCAATCAACAAGAAATAAGAATTAATAAAAATGTTATCTCAAAATCGTGACTAATACTCGTCTTTCTGTTCGCATTTAAAGAAACTGATGAAAGAATAATAGATACTGTTTCTTGCAGACTATTTTTTTTTTCTGGAGTGAAATAAAAGTAAAAATTCTTTATCTTGCATTTGATTTGTTAAGAGTATGTCAACGCCATTTTTAGTGGTCCAATCAAATCCAATGCTCTTGCAACGTCATATAGTTGGTTCTTTTTCAAGAACGAGCGTTCGTCTTGCTTATCGAAATATGTTGTCAAATCTAGTATTCCAGTAAGACTACGGAAGTGCAACATTTTTTTATAGTTCTATGATGTATATCGTAAAGGATAGGAAAAATTAAATTTCTGTCTGAATTGTTTAACTTTTAAAAACATTCTTATTGTTTTGAAAGTATATTTGTGTAATTTGATAAACGAAATAAAACAGAACTATATGCAGTCGCGGATGCTTACTTAAATCCTATACGGCACTGGCCTTTTTTTTTAAACTTCCAACGGAGTACAGTTCCTGAATTATTAAATTTTAATAAGTTTGCGTATTTTTAAAGCATGCCAAGATATTTATGACAATAAAACTAATTATTCTCGCCTTTTGTTCAAAGCCAATTCTTTTTTTTTTTTTTAAGTGCCCTCTTAAGATCAGATTTTTTTTAAGAACGGCCTATTAGGATCTAAAAATCATCCTAAAAATATTTTGATCTCTTCAGGACAATTCACGTAAAAATTCTGGCATCAATTCTATGTAGAATAATTATTTAATCAATTATTAATCGCATTTTTGATTATAAAACATTCACTTTTATGTACTGTATCTTTAAATGAGTGATTGGTGTTATTTTAATATTTTTTATAAAAAAATTTTAAGTGTCTCTATATTTTTTTAAGTGCTCTATTTTAAGCACCCTCTTAAGATCAGTTCTTAAGATCTGTCTCTTAGGATCGAAAGATTATCCTAAAAAGATAAAAAGGATTGTGATCTTTTAAGGATCATTCATGTAAACATTCTGGAATCAATTCGATGTGGAATTGTTATTTAATCCATTATTAATCGCATTTTTGATAATTAAAAAAATTTTTTATGTACTATATCTTTAAATGGTATTATTTAAATATTTTTTATAAATAAAAGGATCTTAAGGATCCAGATCTTCCAAAGTCAAATGGAATCTCTGAAGTTCATAAAATGCAATCGTTTTAAAATTGATTAAAGAAGGTAATATCGATTATACAATCGATTATTTATTCTATTGTTTTAAAACCGATCGATTATATATTCGGATCGTGATATATGGATCAAAATATTCAAATGGCTGGCTTTTTCGGATAATACTTCCACGTTAAAGAAAAAGAAAATAGAAGAGATTCAGTATATCTCGTAGTTCCATTTTTTCTTCTGAATCTTGCAACTTTTATCAGTTAGTCACCGTCAGATGAATGGGTACTTTTGGTAAGAGCATTTTCTCTAATGGTGGGTTTTTTGTTTTGCTGCAATACTTTGTTTTCCATTTCTTCGTTATGAATTACACGATCTAGAAGAAGAAAGAGAAAATAATGGCATTTGTAGGGCTGAAGTCAGTTTGTTTGATGGTTGGAAATATATTTCCACTACTTTATTTTTATAGCCTTCACATTATTCCATGAGTTTTTATGGAAACCACATTATTGGATTTGGAGGTTTATTCGCGTCATTTAACCGGCGAAAAAAAAATCATTTTTACTTCCTAAAACTCGTTTAGCACCGTTGCATTCAGGCGCGGGATGAGATAGAGATAAAGAAAGAGAAATTAAAATAACTAATCTATCCTCAGCAGATATTATTATATTTATTCGATATTTTAATATCAACGAATAAATTAATATCAAATCGGATACAAGTATTTCGGGCGTTCACCCCTAGCGAATATGTGAAAGCATTCACGGTAAAATATATGCTTCTAAAATCATTTTTTTAAAGTATGCATTTTTAGGCAGTGGTAACCTTATGCATTTTATGCATCATTATGCACTTTTAGAGGTATCATTGTGCATTCTAAAATAAGAAAAGCAACGGTGGACATCTGGGACACGTGACTGGGGTAGAAAAGAAGAGAGTTAACTATTGATTTCTAGACAAACGAGGTATTGCATAATATGTACTCCCCCCACGCTGAATTCATGTCAAACAAAAGTTGACAAGACCAATAATTTCAATTTTAAGTCCACGAAATACAATGTTGACAAGGAAAACATTGTTTTTTTAAGCACTATCTGCGTTACGTCTTTTTGCTAATAATTTAGAAGTAATGTGATTTTTATGAATGAAAATTAATTCAGGATTCCTTTAGTACCCTATAACTTCTCAAATAATATTCTTTCCAAATCTTTTAGTCTTGTTCGATTAAGGGTAAAACAATACATAAGTTATAGTACAGAGCTCAAAAAAAGAAAAAAAAAACTTGATTAACTTTTGATGTAGTTTTTGGAATCAAATATTAACATATTTTCCAATAACTTCATCAGTTAATTAAATTATTAATACAGATCATGTTTCAAGTATCGAAATCTTACATAAAAACGTACTTTCTATGAATAAACACATTTTTTACCGATATATTTGGAATAAGGGTGAAGGGCAATCTAGAAAATATGGATCTAGTTTAATCAGAAGAGCGACCGAAAAATATTAAAATAACGAATAAAAAAATTGAAACATATAATTAGAGCACAATTTTTCTCTTAGATGAAATACAATTAACGAGTTTTTATGGCTACTCACAATTTATCTAAAATTTGAAAAGACAAAATTGTAGGTTACTTTGCAAGAGCTTCTTTAGCGTAGTCCGTTAAGGTGTAGTTTGTCTACGGTAAGAACTCCCCCCTGCCACAATGTTTCAGGCCGTCTACTGCTATGAAAACAAGAATAGCGCATTTCAGGAAGGGTAAATTCTCTTCATTCTAGGGCTAACACAAATAGACCGAAGAAAAAGTTTCCCTTTCTTTTGCCGACCCGAGCCAAAACCTGTCCTAAACAATGACCCCACACCCCTACTTGAAATAGTTATACCTCGTTACCATAGTCACCGTTACGGGTCCAGACGAATGGCTAGAGGAGTTCTCGCGCTAGACAAACCATACTCTCTGCCTCTCTCTTTGAGATGCGGACTTACGTCCGTATAGATTGATTTAAATTTTTTTGCATCCTTTTTCTTAGCCTTTAATTTTGATTAAATCCACAAACCGTAATTAATTTTTGTAAATCGAATATCTACATTTTTGCCTTTAATTTCCTTTAACATTAAAGACCCTTTCAAATTGAACCTTTTTATTTTTTCATCACTAGTTCAATTGCTCTTTATAACACAATAGACCGAAGAAAAAGATTCCGTTTCTCTCGAAGAGTCAAAACCTGTCCTATAAAATGACCTCACACCCCTAATTGAAATAGTTATACCTCGTTACCATAGTCACTGTCATTGGTCCAGGCGAATGGCTAGGGGAGTTCTTACTTTAGACAAACTATACCACTCACTCCGCTGGTGGCACTGAGTTCCATCCTGGCAGCTGACTGAACAATAGGCATTTATGCGCGGCAAGATTCCAGATAGATGTCGTTGCAGTGATAACCGAGGAAATTGACTTCGTCTAAAGTCTTAGCCAAAATAGAATCGCGAACTAAATCTGTGTTAATACAATAAAACAATTTAGGATCTCTTAACTGAAGACTTTTTTAATTTGGATGTAACAATCTGAACACACAGACGCGAAATGAATGTAATAATTGTGTACTTGCACTTCAAGAAGATCACAGATACCCACACATGTGACCTATGACGTCAGTACCAGCTAATCTTTATCAGTAAAATGGCGTATTGAAGTTGAGCTAAGTTTGTCTACATAAGTTAGAATGTTAATTAACGTTAAGTTAATTAAATACATAGCCGTATTATTACATTGAATTAGTTGAAATATAATTCTTTCTCCTCTACTTCTTTTACTTAACTTAGATTTATTATTTATGTATTTTATTGTAATAGTGGTATACTTTTGTTTTGTGTACCTAGCAACTTCGAGGCATAATTATTGAAAGAATTTAGAATGTGCTACTTAATAGAATTGATACTTGATGGGCTTGGCTTACTCGAAATAGAATGGGAAGAACAGTTTCTAACGTAAACAAATGCCACGTTTCAACAACCCATCAGGATCGAGATACAAACACTATCTATTGTGGGGTTTGTTGAGTGCAGAGCCTTCTAATGAAACAAAATTTTCAGTTCTGGCAAAATAATTGGTTACTTTTGAATTTCTCGCTACTGTAGAAGTATAAATGTATTCAGTGTAACAATTTTATATTTCCTGTCGATGCGGAAGTCAATAAACTCGAGATCAGCATTTCAAAGGTCAAATTAAGGATTAGAGCTTCAAAGCTTGTTCCACTCTGATAGATTTCATAGGGGTTGATGAGCTTCCGCGAGCTAGGAACTTAGCTCCCTAGTCTTCTTATAAAAACTTGGTTTAAATTGGAAATTTATCGTGGAAACATTCCTGTCGTAGGCATTTCATAAAATACAGAAACTACGTAACTCAGTCTGTAGGCAAATGCCCTTTACACTAGACATGTAGTTTAAATTAAAAATAGTTTTCTCTACTTAAAAACTTAAAATTAAAATTTTTTTTTTAAATTTTATTTTTAATAATAATTATGTGTATTTGTTTATAACGGCACTTTCTTCAACTATTCTGTAACGCGACCTTAATTTCTTTTCGTGAAAGGAATAGTTAGATTTAATCCATGACTTAAATGTTCGAGATCTTATGAGTTTTATATATTTCGATTCTACTGTCACATGCCCTTAAAACTGTAAAATCAAATGCTTTCAAAATGTTACTCAACATGTTTTTTTTCTTCCTCTAAGCTCTTCAGAATTTCCCTTTAAAATAATGGTAAAAAAATAGCAGTTATTTTCGACGATAAATCCTTCCGTGTTTTAATTAATCTCTTAAGCTGGAAGATACGCAAAACTGAATTAATTTTTTTTTTTCTAAAGGAAAAAAAAAGTTAATTGCTGATTGGGGGGAGGAAAAAAAACTCTCACAGATTGCAAACCTAAGACTCAAAGGATATGAAACGTTATTTCGGCTTCAATAAAAAATGGAATTTCTTAGAATAGATAGGTAATGGAGACCGTTTTAATTTCTCCAATTACTTGTGTTTTAAAAAAAAGTTTATTTTTGAATCTTAAAGAATTAAGGCAAGTAAAAGTCTTTATCGTTTCTTTTCTATTTTTTTTTCTTTCACGAAGTAGAAATTTAAAGTTGAAAGTGAACCATAATGACATCGAGGAAGTTAATTATACAGAAGGTATTTATCACGAGGAGTTTATTTTTTTTCTGATATTTTAAGAAGTTCAACGATTGCAAACGTCAAACTCTGTAAATGCATTTTCGTTTGATTGGATTAGTGTTTTAATACTCTAATGCCAAATTTAAATGCCTCTGCCAGATTCTGTATCTACACTCAAGACGCAGTAAAGTTTTATACAATGAGTATGTGGTATCGAACCTTACCGGATAATTAATGATTTACTTCTGTGAAGCTTTGTACAATGAGTACGTGGTATCGAACCTTACCGGATAATTAATGATTTACTTCTGTGTAGTTTTATACAAAGAGTACGTGCTATCGAACCTTACCGGATAATTAATGATTTACTTCTGTGAATTTTTGTACAATGAGTACGTGGTATCGAACCTTACCGGATAATTAATGATTTACTTCTGTGAAGTTTTATACAAAGAGTACGTGGTATCGAACCTTATCGGATAATGAATGATTTACTTTTGTGACGTTTTATACAATGAGTATGTGGTATCGAACTTTACCGGATAATTAATGATTTACTTCTGTGAAATTTTATACAATGAGTACGTGGTATCGAATCTTACCGGATAATTAATGATTTACTTCTGTGAAGTTTTGTACAATGAGTACGTGGTATCGAACCTTATCGGATAATTAATGATTTACTTCTGTGAAGTTTTGTACAATGAGTACGTGGTATCGAACCTTATCGGATAATTAATGATTTACTTCTGTGAAGTTTTGTACAATGAGTACGTGGTATCGAACCTTATCGGATAATTAATGATTTACTTCTGTGAAGTTTTGTACAATGAGTACGTGGTATCGAACCTTACCGGATAATTAATGATTTACTTCTGTGAAGTTTTATACAATGAGTACGTGGTATCGAACCTTACCGGATAATTAATGATTTACTTCTGTGAAGTTTTGTACAATGAGTACGTGGTATCGAACCTTACCGGATAATTAATGATTTACTTCTGTGAAATTTTATACAATGAGTACGTGGTATCGAACCTTACCGGATAATTAATGATTTACTTCTGTGAAGTTTTATACAATGAGTACGTGGTATCGAACCTTACCGGATAATTAATGATTTACTTCTGTGAAGTTTTGTACAATGAGTACGTGGTATCGAACCTTATCGGATAATTAATGATTTACTTCTGTGAAGTTTTGTACAATGAGTACGTGGTATCGAACCTTACCGGATAATTAATGATTTACTTCTGTGAAGTTTTATACAATGAGTACGTGGTATCGAACCTTACCGGATAATTAATGATTTACTTCTGTGAAATTTTATACAATGAGTACGTGGTATCGAACCTTACCGGATAATTAATGATTTACTTCTGTGAAGTTTTATACAATGAGTACGTGGTATCGAACCTTACCGGATAATTAATGATTTACTTCTGTGAAGTTTTGTACAATGAGTACGTGGTATCGAACCTTATCGGATAATTAATGATTTACTTCTGTGAAGTTTTGTACAATGAGTACGTGGTATCGAACCTTATCGGATAATTAATGATTTACTTCTGTGAAGTTTTGTACAATGAGTACGTGGTATCGAACCTTACCGGATAATTAATGATTTACTTCTGTGAAGTTTTATACAATGAGTACGTGGTATCGAACCTTACCGGATAATTAATGATTTACTTCTGTGAAATTTTATACAATGAGTACGTGGTATCGAATCTTACCGGATAATTAATGATTTACTTCTGTGAAGTTTTGTACAATGAGTACGTGGTATCGAACCTTATCGGATAATTAATGATTTACTTCTGTGAAGTTTTGTACAATGAGTACGTGGTATCGAACCTTATCGGATAATTAATGATTTACTTCTGTGAAGTTTTGTACAATGAGTACGTGGTATCGAACCTTATCGGATAATTAATGATTTACTTCTGTGAAGTTTTGTACAATGAGTACGTGGTATCGAACCTTACCGGATAATTAATGATTTACTTCTGTGAAGTTTTATACAATGAGTACGTGGTATCGAACCTTACCGGATAATTAATGATTTACTTCTGTGAAGTTTTATACAAAGAGTACGTGCTATCGAACCTTACCGGATAATTAATGATTTACTTCTGTGAAGTTTTATACAATGAGTACGTGCTATCGAACCTTACCGGATAATTAATGATTTACTTCTGTGAAGTTTTGTACAATGAGTACGTGGTATCGAACCTTACCGGATAATTAATGATTTACTTCTGTGAAGTTTTATGCAATGAGTGCGTGGTATCGAACCTTACCGGATAATTAACGATTTAAAGGATAACTAACGATTTACCGGATAATTAATGATTAACCGGATAATAAATGATTTACCGGATAATTAATGATTTACCGGATTATTAATGATTTACCAGATAATTAATGATTTGCCAGATAATTAATGTTTATTTTTCATACCCGTTCCACAATATTGAACTCAATGTGAGGCTGGATCTAATACAGAAAATTACAAAATGCAGGATATTGGATAGACTACCTACAAACTGCTGTGGATACCAAGTACAGTGAGCTAAAAAAAAAGAATAAATAAATAAACAGGCCACCCTGGATAACGTTTGATCTAATGATCGGATCTTCACGTTCTAGGACTCAATCTTAATGGTTCGAGGGGGTGACCTCAAGTGCAGGCGATATTTTAAATTACTTAATCAGACCTTAAAACGTACTTTATCTAAATAAACATACCTTTATTTTCGACTGATTCGGATTTCTGGCCCCAAAATATAAGGGTTAGCCGCAATGTGGGAAATTAGGGTCTACATAGTTTGGACCGGAGAGTGATCCAAAGTTTTGAATTTTTTTTTTTAATGTTAATTTTACTTTTTGCGTATTTCGCTATATCTCTAACTTTTTGAGCGAATCGAAATGTTTTTACACACAATTATATAATTCGTTTCTTCAAAGATAATTCCATGCAAAAAATAAATTTTAATAAAGATTTTTTTTAAAATTATTTTATTTAAGAATAGTCAAAAAAAAAATTTAAATTGTAAGGTAAATAACTTTTTACGTCATATTAAAGATTGTAATTTTGCATGGCAAAATATACAATTTGAGCGAAATCGGTCAAATAGTTCCTGAGAAATCTTATTTTAAACATACGGCTTCTTTAAAATTCGATTTCTCAGGGACTCTTCAACTGATTTCGCTCAACTTCTGCATTTTGCCACGTAAAATTGCATTTTTCAAAAGGAAGTAAAATTTTTTATACCTTACAATTAATTTTTTTAAACTATTATTAAATAAAGTTATAAAAAATTATAAATTTTTGCTAAGTTTTATTTTTTTGCCTGGAATTATATATTTGGATAAACGGATTATATAATTAGCTTAAAAAGTTCTCAAGATCTGGGAAATACGCAAAAAGTATAGTTATCATTGAATGTAAATGTTTGATTATTTATTAAGTTAATCTTTATTTTCATGGGATGTACTACTAGAAAGCTTTTTATCTTATCTTATAATGTAAGGCCACAAAAATAATCCCCTCTGCAGAGGATCAAAATTGTGATAGCATGTCTTCGGATCATCCTCAGGGATGTTTCCCAGACCGTTGCGACTAGTTGCGACGTAAATGAACTACAACAACCAAAATATAATAATGCATTTATAAAAAATGGTAAGAATTATATTTCAACTAATTCGAGGTGCGATTAGGCTATGTATTTAATTGAATTATCGTTATTTAACATTCTAACTTATGCAGAGAAACTTAGCTCAACTTTAATACGCCATTTTGATGATGAAGATGAGCTGGCGCTGACGTCATATGTCACGTGTGTGGGTATGGGAGATCTTTTTCTGGAATTGTAAGTACCCAATTATATTAAAATATAAAATTTAATGTCAAAAGAAAAAGGAAAAGAAAATAGAAATCAATACAAAGCGAATCTTCTACAGGAAGTTGAAATAACCTCTGCAAGTCTGCCCCCTACCGTTAAGAACATGAAGCACAGCCGAGAATGAAGTGAATTCAACATGAAGAAACCAAAGTTGCTATAAACTGGGTTTAATGAGAGTTAAAAAAATATATACATGAATAACAATTCAAAAAATAATTTATGCCCTAAATTATACAAATTCCAGCGGTCTAAAATTGACATCAGAATGCGTTTTTTTCTTCTATTCATATCAATAAAAAAATGTAAAAAAATGCTTTGTGTTTAGATACAATTTAATATTTTGAGGGTTTTCTAATATATTTCTGATTTCATTATTAAATTAGAGTAAAAGATACTATTGGTTCAAGTAATGAGATAAGTTTCCGCAGCTTGTTTACCATAAAAGTGAACTAGCCAAGAAAGTTATTTATTAAACTTAACTAGAATTTCGTCCATAGAACTAGATAGAAATTTAATTGAATTTATCTTCAAATATAATTTTCTTTCAAAACATCTTCCACTAATTCCACAATAAATTATTTTTTAATGTAATAATAAAATATAATATTTTTTTAGAAAAAAGAAATTAATCTTACCTTGCATTCAAAAACATAGCATTTTTTTTACAAAGGCTGATGCATCGATTAATATTTGTTTCCTTTTTTTTTTGGCTGAATTTTAACCTTCTTTTTAATAACTGAAGTAGATAATTTTTCTCATCATACTATGATAAATGAATTGCTTTAGAAAAGAAAGTGAAAAAAATAGGGGATTTCACTTTTGTTTTTCCTTTTAAAAAAACCTCTTATCTGCATGGTTGACTCTTAAGCCTATTAACGATGAATAAATCACCTTGTTAAATTTCAAGAAGTCATTTACCTACGCTTATGATCCTCAGCAGTATTTGACACGCAATAAATTAAATTAATGATGAACTTTCCTACACATTTTCTAAAAATACCTTTTTCTTATTTTGTCTGAAAAAATTATTCAAATTTTTTTAATTTATTTGCTTTGCATTATAAATATGTTTTCTTAAAACACTACACACCTCAATATTTCGCTTTTCCTAGCTGATGCAAAAAAAAAAAAAAAAAAAAATAGTGCTTGGAGTCCCTCCGCGTGGAAGAAGTTAAACTTTGCAACCTGCGACGTTAATTGTAGAAGAATCAGCAGTCGTCGAAGGATCACTAGTTCTATTCAATGACTCTTTTTCCTGCTCCGCTCGCTTCCGTGTTTTGTAATCACGGTAATATTGTGCATTTTTCCCTCTTGAACCAGTGGAAGTGCTTGTGGTTGCCTCATCGTCTCGCCCTGGAAAATGTATTTGTATTAATAATGTATGTGAATGCGTCATAATGTAATTTCAAAAGAGAAAACCTAACAATCAATTGATATTCACAAAAGCCGTACCTTGACATAACCTTATAAATCCGTCGCATTGTCCGTGGGATTGTTTTTACTCATTTTTTACAATTGTTATCCACTAAATTTGAAAATAGAAAATACTACCCTAATAAATTATATGTGTATCAAAACAAACTGAAAAAATATTTATGGAAAAACAATTTTTTATGACTTTTATTATTTTTATGCTAGTGAGAACCAAAACAATATGGAAATGAATGAGGGAAAACTGGATCCTACCACGTGATTTCCCGGCCAATAAAAATGTAGCGTTAAACGTTTAACGCAACCTTGTTGGAAGTCGCATAAGAAGTATAACTTCAAAAAAGAAAAAAAAAAAAAAAAAAAAAAAAAAAAAAAAAAAAAAAAAAAGACAGCTTATTTCATATATTTTTTTAAAAAATCACTGCTATATTTATATTATGTTGAAATAATTGGAATTAAACGGCGAACAAAATAAAATTTATTGACCTAAATATCCAACGTTAAAGCTTTATTTTTCTTATGCATGTCCATATCTAATTTACGTTGTAGTAGTTTAAAACATTTTAGTTCTAACGCATATGGGTTCGAATCTTTTGATTCATCAATTTTGGTTGAAAAGATAAAACATAAATTTGGGGTTGAAATATCTTTCGTCAAAAAATAAACGCTTTCGTAAGAGCAATGCTTGAAAAGATTGCTTTTATATTTTTATGTTAATATTTTGGATTTATTTTTGATTTTTCACGTGTTTTCTGTGCAAAATCGCAACAGAAACAAAAAAAAAAATAAAGAAAAATCAACTTACTCTGCAATAAGGATTGTGTGATGTCGCTTCAAATTTCATGTTCCTTACAACACTAAAAGCTGTGTGAAGAAATACATATTTTTGCAAGTTATCACAAAATCGAGCTTTCATTTGCAATTTGAAAAGTCTAAGAAGGCCATTATCATCTAAAAGAAAATACAAAAAATGTACAAGTCTTTTCACTGTACGTTAAATATTTTCGTTTCCGAAAACTATAAATGTTGGCGCTTTTTGATTTCGTCGAAATTGTTTACAATCGATACCGAGTTGGGTTTTTCTCTGTTTCGCATATGTTTAATTATAATTTTTTTAAGATGTAGTGTATGGATAAAACTGATTCCTGTTTGATATTATCTCGTAACAATAGCTTTACTGATTCTTATATGCATCATATCTTAAGATAATTACAGAGTTTAGTGGTGATTCGTTGCTGTTAACTTTACACCAAGTAGTGTAGAAGAACATTCTAGTTGTTTCACAACAGCTGGAACTATCCTTGGGATAATATGGAACTTCAATAACTACTAAACAGCAAACGTGGTGGTTCGTGGCGGTTACTTTACATCGAGTAGTGTGAAAGAACATGCTAGGTGTTTCACAGCACCTGGAACTATCGTTGGGATAATATGGAACTCCAATAACTACTAAACAGCAAACATGGTGGTTCGTGGCGGTAACTTTACATCGAGTAGTGTGAAAGAACATGCTAGGTGTTTCACAGCACCTGGAACTATCGTTGGGATAATATGGAACTCCAATAACTACTAAACAGCAAACATGGTGGTTCGTGGCGGTAACTTTACATCGAGTAGTGTGAAAGAACATGCTAGGTGTTTCACAGCACCTGGAACTATCGTTGGGATAATATGGAACTCCAATAACTACTAAACAGCAAACATGGTGGTTCGTGGCGGTAACTTTACATCGAGTAGTGTGAAAGAACATGCTAGGTGTTTCACAGCACCTGGAACTATCGTTGGGATAATATGGAACTCCAATAACTACTAAACAGCAAACGTGGTGGTTCGTGGCGGTAACTTTACATCGAGTAGTGTGAAAGAACATGCTAGGTGTTTCACAGCACCTGGAACTATCGTTGGGATAATATGGAACTCCAATAACTACTAAACAGCAAACGTGGTGGTTCGTGGCGGTAACTTTACATCGAGTAGTGTGAAAGAACATGCTAGGTGTTTCACAGCACCTGGAACTATCGTTGGGATAATATGGAACTCCAATAACTACTAAACAGCAAACGTGGTGGTTCGTGGCGGTAACTTTACATCGAGTAGTGTGAAAGAACATGCTAGGTGTTTCACAGCACCTGGAACTATCGTTGGGATAATATGGAACTCCAATAACTACTAAACAGCAAACGTGGTGGTTCGTGGCGGTAACTTTACATCGAGTAGTGTGAAAGAACATGCTAGGTGTTTCACAGCACCTGGAACTATCGTTGGGATAATATGGAACTCCAATAACTACTAAACAGCAAACGTGGTGGTTCGTGGTGGTTACTTTACACCGAGTAGTGTAAAAGAACATGCTAGGTGTTACATAACACCTGAAACTATCGTTGGGTTATAATGGAACACCAATTTGTTGTAAAGTAGTTACCAACCACTTTTGGTGTTCAGATACAAAATTTTTTTTTTAATACTAGATTGTTAATTCGATTTTTTTATTTAATGTTTCGCCAATAAAAACACCCTAACCAAAGATTGAGATAAGGCTTTAAAGTCGTAACTCGAAAAAAACACCGTTTTTCCTTTTTGAAGTCCTAACCAATTGTCTTAACCAGTTGTCTAAACAGGTAATATAAAGTTGCCGCTATTTTTGCCAGTCACAGTTTCACAATATATTCTAAAATAAATTCCTGTCTTTAAATAGCGATTTATTTTCAATTAATCGGTATGTAAATTACCTTTTTTTGACAAAACTTCATAAAAGTAAAGTACTTCTTTCACAAAAACCGGAACACTGATTATTTTCATAAAAATCGAATATTCATTTATATGTAAATCACTTTTGAGTTAAAACTTTTCCATATTTCTTGAGACATGGTTATGCGTGATAATGTGAGAGCGTGTTACTTAAACTGAAACCAAAATTTTTGACGTAACAATTACCTCTTTCAAGTAAAATTTACATAATGGCTGCGTGCTTCAAGTTAAACTATTTTAGAAGACGTCAAGATCTTCTAACTCTGAGCTCTTATTCTTAAACTATAGATTCTTAATTTTTAGAACTCAAGGAAGAGCCTGTATAGACTGAACGTAGGTTGAATCTTAAAACTCGAATATATGTGACTATAAAAATTATGAGTCACTAAAATTTAGTGGAATATATTCGGCAATTTAAAAGAAATCTTTTTTTTTTTTTTTTTTTGGTGAGTGTTTGTGGCTGTCTTCTTCAATGTTGCTTCTCATCTGCAGAAATTTAAATTAACCGCTAAAAATATTTTTGTATTTTTTTAGTAGTGTAATAAGGGTAGTTATATTTTAATTTTTTAATATCTGTCCATTGCATTAAATAATTTCATAATGTTCAATTTTCTATATACTTCTGTTCTGTTAAGCCTAATTCGAATTAGTCTTAATATTTTCTCTGTGCCTCGCGTATGTTTCATTTGCAAACTGATATTATTTTAAGAATTAGTGCTCCTGCATCCTAAACTAACTTTTATTACCTTAAATTGTAATGTATAGATAATTTTATTAGATATTATGTGTATCATTTCGTATTTTTATTATAACTTTTTAATGCTATTGCACACCAAAAATAGAGACAACTACTTTCCTCTTAAAATAGTCAAACAGAATGTTCCCGGCATTTGATTGCACCAAACAGAAAGGAATTATCTGTGTTCCGTTACACCACTTTATTGAAAAGTAGTACAGATACAATGACATTTTTTCTGATGTCGATTGTGCAGAATGACAATTAAAAAATTAGGTTTCTGTAATGATTATATTTTGTGATTAATTATAACCTAACGATATAATTTTATAAATAATTTTATTCAAGTAAAGAATCGAGTATATAAAAAGTGAATTTTTTTCTTCTTAGTTCTTACGACAAACGTACAATTCGTATTAAAGTAAAGATGCAAGTCCAAAATTAACTTTACACAGTTGTAAAGGGCTTAAATATTAAGATGACGAAAAAGATTCTTTAAATAGACTTCTGATAATTTTATTTTATAACCGTCGTTGAACGGCTGACTTATTTTTGGGTTTACCACCACCAATATTAAACTCCGTTGCCTTGTAATTTTGAACCCAATCCAGAAGACAAGGGAACACCTGGCTCAAGTAGTCGAGAGAAATTTGCCTTCGTGGAGGATTTTTTGATGGAAATAACTCACATTTGCGTTACATGGAGAGGCAAACCACGAAAGCCATACACGGTTATTTAATGTAGATACTATGATAATATTTATTTTTATAACAGTCGTTGAACAGCCGACTCAGTTTAGGGTTTACAAATACTAATGCTCAACTACGTAACCTTGAAATTTTGAACCCACTCCAGAAGACTAGGGAACTCCTGGATCAAGTATTGGGTGAAATTTTCCTTCGTGGAGAACTTTTTGATGGAAATAACTCATATTTGTGTTACATGGGGAGGTGAACCCCGAAAACCACACATGGTTAGCCTGACGACAAGGGAACTCTATCCCATGATCCTTCTACCACAGAGGATATTTTATGTCAGCACTGTGGTGCGGAATTCGAATCCACCAGCCGTCGCTGGGATTCGAGCCCGGTTCAAGGCGAACTGTCTATTCCCAGAGCCTAGACTGCGACTTTTAATAATAAAGTTAATGGGCAAAATTTCTCAAATATCGGTTTATATTTCGAAAGTGGTGTCGCTGTATAACATTTTTCTTTTCTTTTTTTGTTGCTAAAATATAATGCTCTTAACTAATTTTATAAATTGTATTTTACTGGTGAGATATATTTACGTATTAAGAACAAATTAAATAGTTACCAAAAAAATAATTGGGTTGTATATGCCACTCTTTTCGGGGAGCAGTGAGTATTTTTGTAAAAGAGAATGAGAAAAATGATAAATTGAAGTGTGAAAAATTGAGCACTTATTGAATGCAATGACCTCGCAATATATTAACCAATTATTTTCAAGTATCATTAATTGCAATTATTAAAAGTAGGATAAATAAATATTTTTAGCTGCAACCTTCGCTGTTAATAATATTCTTTTTTCCCTCACTAAACTTTAAAATATTTTTCTGAAACACTAGATGCATAATTTATTTAAATAAAACACCGTGAAGAATACGCTGCTTAATATAAATGTTTCAATATAACTTTATGATTAACATATACTCATAAGCCGTCTAGACATTTAATTTGATCTCAAACAATTAACAGCTTATTTAAATATCAAACAAACTCTTTTAATTTTTGGAAAGTAGCTTATCACGATAAATTAAATGTCATTAAAAATATTTTAGACTGTTAATATTAATAATTCTTGTCCAAATATGCTGCTAATTTTCTTAGACGTTATTCTAGAGTTTTTGGAAATTTTTAAAAGTTAGGAATAAAATCCGGCTATTAATTATCTCGGATAAGTGCTTTATTGCTGCATTTTTTGAATTTTGCGGTATAATTTATTCCTTAGAATAGGTTTCCATTACTCTAAGCGCGAGAGTTATTTTATTCATCACGCGAGGAAAAAGTGTGACTTAGAAAACATCATTAATTACAAAGAGAATGAAGTTTACTGCAGTCTGAAGTTTTCTGTTGTAATTCTAATTGCTTGCGAATTTGAATTTTGTGACATTTAAAGTGTCTTTTAATTGTTAATGTTCAAAGCGTTTTGAAAAAAAAATTTAATTTTTATAGTTTATTTTCTATTTCTAAATTTTTTTCCTAGTTCATTTATCTTAAAATTAATATTTAGTTATAAAAGGTGCTAAAAATGTTTTAATAGCTTCTTTTTGAGGAACAACAGTCTTTTTTAGAAAGATTATTCATTGCAAATTAAAAATTTTTTTCCTCCATATTTCTTTTTCTTTTTTATTTAATTACGCAAAAATAAAAAAAGAGTTAAAAAATGCTACACATAATGTTACTCTTTTTTTAATCATTCTTCTATGTTAAATCACGTTATTTAGTTATCATTATGGATTAAGTCGTTATTTATTATCAAGAAAATTGTAAATAGCATATTTATGAGGAGCAAAAAGGAGTACTCTTTAGAAAGAGAACCCTAAACAAACCTTAAACCATAGCCACTGGTCGGAAGTAACGCACTACAAGTAGTGAAACCACTGTAGTCGCTACTTTTTTTCGTAGTTTGTAGTGTAATGTAGTGTAGTGGGCTAATTTTTTCCGTAGTTTGTAGTGTAGTGGGCTAATTTTTTCCGTAGTTTGTAGTGTAGTGGGCTAATTTTTTCCGTAGTTTGTAGTGTAGTGGGCTAATTTTTTCCGTAGTTTGTAGTGTAGTGGGCTAATTTTTTCCGTAGTTTGTAGTGTAGTGGGCTAATTTTTTCCGTAGTTTGTAGTGTAGTGGGCTAATTTTTTCCGTAGTTTGTAATGTAGTGTGCTACTTTTTTCCGTAGTTTGTTTTGTGGCGCTTTTTAGCCATATCATATAGTTTCGCAATTAAATTAAATAAAGGAAAATTTACTCGTCTGAAATTTAAACAAATAATATTTTATTTACCATTAAACAATTTCAGCATTAGCTTTTACAATTGAATCAACTTAGCATTATAATATAAGTGCTTAAATTGTTTAAGAATAGGTGGAGGGAGAGACTTACCAAGTTTATTTATGGTGGTTTACTTTCGGTATCTGCCTAGAGTAGACACACTTTGATTGCTCTCCTAACCCTTTCCTTCGGCTGCTTTTATATCGTTATTTTTTGCGTGATAAAAAGTTACAAATTTGTGGAAAGGTCAAGTCCAAAAGTTAATGGCGTTTTCGAGTTAGTCCCATGATGGGGGTGGCATTGTAAGATTTTAACCTAATTGTTTATTTGAATTACTCTTGGGCCGTGATAGCCTGATCGGTAGGGCGCTGGGCCTATGTCCGAGAGTTCGTGGGTTCGAACCCCGCCGGCCGAAGACTGTGTAAATAGTGACTGATGCTCGTTAAATCTGTCGAGTCGCAAAAGTCCTCCATGTTCCCATAGCAAATCAATACCTCTGGGGATATTGATTTGGAAATTGACCGTTTTCTGATTCAGATCAAAACTACGATCTGTGGATGAATGAATGGATGTACGATTGCGTCCGCCCTATAAACGGGTGAGACGTATGGTGTGGCAGAAGTCGAATCCCTGGCCATAGATGACGCCACTGAAAAACAAGAACAATCGCACTCCTTCTGCCTAAACAGGCATACGGCAACAACAACTCTATCCGTATTTAAGTTACTATTTGCCGATGGAGATTTCTCACGGTAGTTTTATTTAATCGAAGACTTTGAGATGTTCTGATTTCAGCCCTTTCTCGTGATTTTAATTTGGAGTGACGATAAACGTCACATTTAAAAGTGCCATAGTAATGTAGTGTGCTACTTAAAAAAAAAACAGTAACTTGTAGCAATTTTTGGCAATTACTTTTAACGTTAGTTTATTAACGAAACACTGTTCTAACGCAACTAATTGTTTCGAATTTGATGGGTACAAATCTTCGCTGGTCCGTCAAAGGGTGCGATGGAAATAACTCAATAGCTGCAGCTGAGCGTTAACAGAAATTACGTATTTAAAATCATGTATAACTAACACTTAAACTAGTCATTACGAAAAATGGATAATTGATCACCCTTTCACATGCGAATGCAGGCTCCTGAAATAATGATGTTATTTCAAAGGAAGGGAACTTATTTTCGATGTACTTCATTTCATAGAGGAAAATATATGAGAATGAAACAATAAAAATATTGCAAGTATTTGATAACTTTGCATTTCTTAAATTAAATACTCACTATCGAAAGTAGAAGGTTAAATGAACATTTTATGAATTAATCTCAATCTAAATATTTTAACAAAACATTATTGGAAACAAAATGTCCTATAAAAGGGATCCCTCATTTTATTCTAAGAGAAATAAACGTTAAAAGGAAGTCACCGTAAACACCTTCTGCTCCAACGAGTTCTTTGGATTGTCATTAATTAGTCTTAAAAAAATAATTGCAGGAATTAGAAGCTCGTAAAAATGAGCTCTATCAGAAACTTCTTTTAAGATGCATATTTTTAGCGTATGAATGAACACAGGAATTTAACTTGTCACATCAAGAGGAATGTCTTTTGATTACTTTAATGTAAGGGATAAGATTTGCTTTTTTTAGTTTTAATAACACTGATTAATTAAATTTTAAGTTATTACAAATAAAAACTGTTTTAATACCATCCAGACATTTAATATATAATTTAATCAACTATTTCAATTTGTAACATACTCGTTTTTCCATGCTATTTTTAATAAATTTCTATTGACACACACACATGGCCACATTGTTATAAATAGGACTTTTTCTTAGAAGTTCATGTCTCAAAAAACGATTCAGCTGATTTCACTCTATACTTTGAATTACATTAAAATGTGGTGGTCACTTTTATAACATTTATTTTCAAAAAGTTTCAAACATTATTAAATTTCTAATGATAAAATTAAGAGTTTTTGTGCATGTTCGTGTTTCTCTTTTATAACTGCAAACAGTTCGTGCAAATGTCCTGAAATTTGAACAAAGGATAAGTGACGTAATGTAAGGGAAGTGACGTAATATGGGTATCTCGATCCTGATTGGTTGTTGAAACGTGACATTTATTTACGCTAGAAACTGTTCTTTACATTCTATTTTGAGTAAGCAAAGTCCATCAAGTATCAATTCTCTTAAGTGACACATTCTAAATTCTTTCACAAAAATTCTTTTTCAAAGATTTAAATTCTTTCACTATATATTTACACAGAGACTTAACACATACACAGGCACGAAGCCATGTAGAGTATAAACAAACTAGGTATGCATCGAAGTTGCCAGGTACACAAAACAAAAATTATATCACTGTTACGATAAAATACGTAAAGAATAATAAATCTAAGTTATGTAAAAGAAGCAGACGAGTAAGAATTATATTTCAACTTATTCGATGTGTGTTACGACTCAGTATTCAATTGATTTATCGTTAATTAACATTTTGAATTATGTAGAAAACCTTAGCTCGACTTTAATACGCCATTTTGCTGATAAAGATTAGCTGGCGTTGACGTCACATGAGTAGATATCGGTTGTCTTCTTCTTACCCAATTAGAACACTCAGGACAGCCGTTTGAAAAAATGAGATTTTCTCATTCGTTTACCATTAGTCATTGATATAAATTAAATTATAGACCAAACCTTTTTAATCATCGATCTCCAAAAATTTTATAATTCTCTTATCAACCTTTTCTATAAAAATGGTTAAAAAAAAGAACAACTTGTTTCTTAAATAATTTATTTTATTTGGAAAAATAAATTTTTTTTGCACAAAACAACGAAAAGGATAATGCTTAGCTAGATTAGCAATGTTTGGTTCAAAATTTGTTAGCTTCAATATTAAATCACCCTTGAGCTTCAGATTTCTATGCTTTGCTTCAGTCATGTTTTTAGAATGAACATTACTAGACTGATAATGTAATGTTCTAATTCTGGTAATGTAATGTTCTAATTCTGGTAATGTAATGTTCTAATTCTGGTAATGTAATGTTCTAATTCTGGTAATGTAATGTTCTAATTCTGGTAATGTAATGTTCTAATTCTGGTAATGTAATGTTCTAATTCTGGTAATGTAATGTTCTAATTCTGGTAATGTAATGTTCTAATTCTGGTAATGTAATGTTCTAATTCTGGTAATGTAATGTTCTAATTCTGGTAATGTTAATTGCTAAAATTCTAATAGCACGTAACTAAAATTAATTCAGTCATGTTCATGTTACTTGAATTAACGTGACTGAAGCAAGATTAGAGCATATACGATCTAGGGAATCCAATTAAATTTGTGGAATACTTTGCGTAATATTTATATTCGCTCTAAATTTAGTTACCAATAAATAATTCAATGACTGTCAATATTTTCAACTTGAGCAGATTCATTCTTGGTTGGAATTTTCAATATCCCCAAAACGTAATTTAAAATACTAGCTTAGTTTTTTTAAAAAAATGATTTTCATTAAATGCCATTCGTATCGATTCGTTATTACACTGCAACATCTTCTTACAAATATATTAAAGTTCGCTGTCTGTCGCGCCAACTACAATCGCCAAGGTGTCAAAATAGATTTCAAACTTGCAATTTAAAAAAAAAATATATTTAGATGTTTTCTTAGGGGTGGCTAGGAATTATACCATTTAAGTTGGTCCTTTTCTGTGATGTTTTTTATTTTTTATTTTCTCGCGGGCCGCTGCCCGAAAGTTGCCGAGACTTGGCGATTATTTTGCCACACGTCACGATACGGAAATCTCCCCATTTAAGGTAAGATAATCGATATTTACCTGACGCTTTTTAAAAGTGTTTTTTTTCTTCTTAAACTAAATTATTTAAAATCAACGGTAATTGATGACAGTGATGCTTAGTTAGTTACAGTAAATAATACAACTGGAATTTTATCTTTTTTTGTAACAGCCTTCTAACAGCAGACCTAAATTTGAGCCAATATCACCCAATTTCAAGTTCGTAGCCTTGCGATTTTGAACACAATCCAGAAGACAAGGGGACTCCTGTATCAAGATAAGCAAATACGGAATATCTTGATAAAATTATCCCGTACTTGCTTTATTCAGCGTGGAAAACCACTAAACCCTCCCACGGTTGGCCTGACGGCAAGGGGACTCTAACTCATGATCCATCTGCCACTGAGGATTTTTTACCCCGTTTATGAGGATTCGAACCCAGTTATTTGGGAGCCTCTATCCTTTGAAAAACAACGTCTCTTATATTACTGGGATTGTAGTAATAGTACTGATTTAATGGATACCAAATAAACTGATACAGATATTTAATATAGGTACTATAATAATATTTATTTTATTTTATAACTGTCGTTGAATAGCAGACACAATTTTCGGGTTAACGACTACTAATGTTCAACGCCGTAGCCTTGTAATTTTGAACGCAATCCAGAAGACAAGGGAACTGCTATATCAATTATGGCGAGAAATTTGCCTTCGTGATGGAACTAACCCGCATTTGGGTTACATGGGACGAAAACCTTCCACGATTTGACTGACGGCAAGGGGAATCTAACCCATGATCCGTCTACCACTGAGGATATTTTATGTCAGCACTATGGTCGGTGCAAGCTCAATGCGGAATTTGTATTGACCAGCCTTCGCTGAGATTCGAACCCGGTTCACTTCATTGGTGAACCGAGTTCGAATACCAGCGATGCTCCATTACTTGAGCCATGTGCTGTGATAATAGTTGCTTTTATGGCTCCGGAAATGATCAATTACAAGGGGGGAGTATGATAGGGAAGGTATAAATAAGGGAATACAGGGGGACAATGATAAATTGTGGTTAATGTTGACAAAGATGAGCCATGCCAACTGATCTTTTAATCTTTATTTTGTTTGGATGAACAACTAAACGCCCTTTGATTAATTTAATAACACAAAATAAAGCTAAAAAAACACCTAATCTTACAAAAATAACGGCTTTCGAGATATAGAGTAACGTAAGGACCACTTTTTGTGGCTATAAATGGATAAGAGAGAGATAAATAAATATTATGCTTTCGATAGAAAGGAAATATATATAAAAAAAAAGATTTAGGGAAAAAAAAAACGGAAAATGTTCGATATAGAATAGAAAAACTGACATTCTCTGAACTTTTTTTGTTGTTGAGGATTTTGGGTGAAGATGATGGATGTACTATGTTATTGTAAATAGTTACAGCCAGTTGAGCAGCTAGACAAGATTGACGATTATAGTTGAAAACCGTTCATACCTTTTTTTCAAGAATTAATACTCCATTGAACGCGTTTCAGGACGAAAAACAGCAAACAGAACACTATGAATAACTTTTGATGTAATGATCGGCTATTCATATTTCTAATGCATATTCAGTGGTTCTATGGGTTGAACATTAAATAAGCCAATTAATTAATTCCGGCGAAATTTTAAGTTATGAGACACACAAAAAACGTCCTTTAGCTGACCATACATTGTATTCTTTTTGATACCTAGTCAGATTTCGGACTTTTTTTCGGGCTAGCCGTACTATGAAAAATATGACCCCAATAGTTTAGTCAGAGAACATTCTAAAATTAAAGAGTAAATTATCTTATAAAACTAACACCCAGAAAATAAACGCACAAATACTACAGAAATTTGGTATTATTTGTGCTTTTCATGCAATACCTTTATAGAATTTCACTTTTATAATTTTTATAATTTCACTTTTTGTATTTCACACCATGTCTTTGAAAGTATTTTAGAAAATAAAGACATAAAATATAAAAAGAAATAAGCAGAATTTTGAATCTCGCTCACTTAGAAAAGTTTATTCTAATGTTATTCAAAGATACACATGCAAAAAAAGCACTTATAGTTAATTTTTATTTTAATTTGAAAAACGGTATAGAACTTTGTAACAGTAAACTTTGAAGTATATGGTGTACAAATTTTTTTATGTCATTAATTTTATATAAAAAATAATTTTATATAAAAAATAATTTTATATAAAAAATAATTTTATATAAAAAATAATTTTACATAAAAAATAATTTTATACAAAAAAAGTTTTTATAAAAAAAATTTTTATAAATTTTTTTTTTAATTATAATTTGTTATTTTTACTTATTTTACTAAGGGCAATCGTTTGAATTAAAAGGCGTCAAAAGTTAGAAATCACTTTTAACTATGCTTACTTATTTAAATAAAAATTAAAATTTTGAACGAAATTGGTTTATGCGAAATTGGTTATTGGTTATTTAGCACACTATATACTTCGAATTATGTTTCAATAATCGAATTTTATAATTACGTTAGAGCCGTGCGTGATGGCTCAGTGCGTGATACGAATTCCGCATCCGCCTTGCACCGACCACAGTGATGACGTATAAATATCCTCAGTGATAGAGCGATCATGAGTTAGAGTCCCCTTGCAGTCAGGCTAACCGTGCGTAGGTTTTCGTGGTTTTTCTCCCCATACAACACAAATACGGGTTAGTTTCATCAATAAGTCCCCCACGAAGGTACAATACTTGATCCAGGAGTTCTCTTGTCTTCTGGATTGGATACAAAATGACAAGACTACGTAGTTGAACAATAGTAGTCGTAGTCCCCAAAAATTGAGTCTGCTGTTTAACGACTGTTATAATACGTATAACTGTGTGATTGAATTCTTTTGTAATCTGAAATAACTCTAAGGATAATTTAAGTGGCCGCTAGATGGTGGTACAGATTGTTTTCAAGTGTCAAGGCTAGGTCTGGCCTACTATTCAGATGCCAATGGTGAATAGGAGAGCCAATCCGTCTTAATTTGAGATTGCTTCTTTGAGAAAAGTTTCTCTCGGTAGGACCATCCATGGTGTGCGTTATGGTGCTCCAGTCTTAGGACTACTGCACTTCCCTTCCTCATCAATCTCTTGACTACATTTAAATAACTGATTTGAGTTAGCAACAGTTACTCTTGGGTCAATTTCTATCGTTTACCAGCGCCTTCTATGTTTATTCTTAAATATGGAGAAAAGCCACAGTTTTAAGAAAATGAAAAGCGTTTGTGGTCTAATTTTTTAATACTTAAAAATTTACTCTAATGCTCAGAGTTGACCGTCGATTACAGTAATCGATTACACGCTGTAATTGATTACAGATAATTACAGCTATGTAATCAATTACTTGTAATCAAGATTTTTGATTATATCAAAGTAGAGTAAAAATGTAATCGATTACATCTGCCAATTCATCATCAGCATTGGCACGACAGCCCTTTGTGGGCCTGGGCCTTCCTCAGAAGCTTTTCCCATTCTGCCCTTCTCCCAGCAATTGTTTTCCAGTTCTTTACTTTTAGGATGGCAAAATCCTCATCTACACAGTTCTTCCATCTCTTTTTGAGCCTTCCTCTTGGCCTTTTATTGGAGGGGGTTGCATTAGAGACTTTCAATGCTGTACGTTCTGGGCTCATTCTCACTACATGCCCAGCCCATCTCATTCTACTTAATTTAATAGATTTAATGATATCATCGCCATCAAAGATCCTATATATTTCAAAATTATATCTTTTCCTCCAGTTGTCTTTATCGAGTATAGGGCCAAAGATGGTTCGTAGGACCTTCCTTTCGAAGGTTGCTAATAACTTTTCTTCCCTTTTTGTTAAAGTCCATGTCTCTGAAGCATAGGTCAAAACTGACTTGATTAATACCTTATAAAGTAAGATCTTAGTCTTTCTTTTTATTAAGTGAGATTTCAATAATGATCTTAAACCATAGAAGCAGCGATTGGCTGCGATTATTCTTTTTCTAATTTCGGGATTGATGTCATTTTGCATCTGCCAATTACAGTAATCAATTACTTGTAATCATGATTACAAAGTTTGATTGCAACTGTAATCATGATTGCAATACTCAATTACAGTAATCAATTACATGTAATCATGATTACTAAACATTCATAATTTTTGATTACAACTGCAATCGTGATTACATAACCAATTACAGTAATCAGTTACTTGTAATCGTGATTACAAGTGAAGACAAAGTAATCACGATTACTTGTAATCTTGATTACAAGTAATCGTAATATATGATTACATGTAATTATGATTATATGTAATATAAATAAACGATTATAAGACTGTTGTATTCTTATAAATGATTATATTTTGCAACAGATAGTATAATGTATCTTATAATGATACATTTTGTACGCATTTACATGCATTACACATTGAAAGTATTTGTATAAGCCCAAATGAATGTAACTAAAATGTATGTGCATATGATTTTATCTAGTGCATATGTACAGACAATTTAGTTACACACACATGTTCATACACTAATATTGTAAGTATAAAATATATGTACGTATGTATATAGCTAATAATTACTTATGTATGTGCAAACAATGTAGATATGTGCATTTATACACAATGAATATGTGCATTTTATGCAAATATTTGTGTATGTAAAATGTATATCCATGTTCATGTACACATGCATATACAAGTACTTGTTGTTTGAACAAAAAAAAATTCTTTTACCTTATTTTCAAAAAGTTTTTTGATTTCTTAAGATTAAAATTTTTTTTGGTGGGAAAAAGGGTGGGATTTGAAAAATTTTACTATAATTTTTTTGAACAGTAAGGAATTGGTCTTCAGTGCTTATAACCGAACTAATAACATCCGTGTTTATAACTAATAAAATACTCGTAGAAAAATAATATGAACGAACACCTAACGCACAACTCTCTCTCTATCTCTATATATAAATTTTGTAATCTTTTGCATTGAATTATGTATAGACCTAAAGTTATTTGAATCTCGTTTTTTATTATAACAATGAAAATATTAGTTTTGTTGCACATTGTTAAAAAAAATCACGAAACTCAACTATTCTTAATGCAACAATGTGTCAATATTGTTTAAAGAGATACTGTAAATTAGTGATTATTGTCATTCCAAACTTTGTATTTGGGGCGCTATCTTGAATTTTTTTCCAAGGAGATTTGAAAAGTGATTAATTTTAAGTCATGAAGTGGCTTAAGAGATTGAGGCGATATTTCGCCTATTTGAGCTCTTGCTCTGGATGCAAGAGTGATCATGCTGGGGATTTGGATGAGAGGAAAATTGCCAAATATTATCGGAAGCGTGCTGAAATTCTGGACACAGTTCATCCTTGGGTTTTCCCATTTGTGTCCGTTCAGACGCAGACTGATGATATTTATTGGACAAACCTCTCAGAAAATGCTCAAACGCAGACTGATGATAGAGATTGGACAGAAAATGTTTAGGATTACGGATTATATATTATGGATTACTGATAAAAGATTATGGATTAAGGATTAATGATAAGGGGTTAAGGTTAAAGGTTCAAAGATAAAGAACTAATGATAAAGAACTAAAAATAAAGGATTAAGAGCTGATATATAGGATTACGAACCAGAGAAGGTACGTAATAAATTACAAGATTAAAATTTATTAAATGTACGTACTAGTGAGTTTATTTGAAGTAATTTTTATTAGTACTTGATTTCGTCACTTTAGTTGATCTTTTTTAATCTAATTAATTAATCAGAATAACTGAATAGTTCATTTATTGTTCCATTATATGGAGTGATGAGAGCTACGATTCCAGGCAATTGGCCAAAAGTATATCCAATCAACGATTCCAGACTCTAAAACATATATATTGTTCTTTTTATAAAATTAAATTTTTCAATTGGTAAATATTTAGCTTAAGCAGAGTATTTAAGAAGAATGAAATATAATTTTCAAACATATTTATTAGTGGAAATATAGATTATTAAAATGTTTTTTATATTAAACTTCTAGGCACCTAGCGAATATTGGGCAACAGTTTGTCTAATTTTATGACTAAAAAACATTAAATTTTTTTTCTTCTATTTGTATGTTTCTGCAAAGTGCTTACCTACGTAGAAATATAGTTGGATTTACCCTCGTTGGTCGAAGTTTTTAATTACGACAAAAAATTGTAAGAAAGGTAAGCGATTCGATTCAAGTAACAATTTGTAACTTGATTATACTTAAGTTTTAGGACATATAAATATTTTGTAATTCGAGTTCAGGTAAATTCAATTATAACATAATCAAATTGTGAAGAAATACACTTTAAATAATATCATACAATATGCACGAAATTAAAATTTATCATTATTTTAAAAATTAATTCAAAATTAATTCAAAATAACTAAAAGAAAGTTATGGTAAATTGATTGTATGTTTTTAAAAATGTTTAAAACTCATATGAATTTATTTTTTTAAGTCGCATTTCTGTATTAAATGAAAGTCGCATTTTCTGCCAATTATTTACGAGGTTGTGAAAAAAAGTACGAGAATTTTGTTGAAAACATAAGTTTCTTAATAAGTTGAAAATAATAAATCATATATCAGAAACAAAAATGCACTTTTTATAACGGTTTTTTTTTAATCAAAATTTAATTTTAGATCTTAAGGGTAGGAAGGTTTTTAATTGAAATATTATCTTAATTTGCAATCAGCTGACATTTTTAACCGAGGAAATATAAGAATGAAGTATAAGATGTTTCCATTTTATATTATGCTTATTATGTTACATAACACAGATGTTACAACTATTAGACTCAGTACTGTACTGCAATTGAAACCCAGTACCCTAAAGTGTTTATTTTATCATCAATTTATCGAATTCTGATGATCATTCATTTATATTTAGGGTGGTTGGACCACTGTTTTCAAAGCTACAACGTCGCATTGATGTAATTTGGTCCAGAATAAAGAAGCCAAACAAGTCAGAATATGTAAAAAGCTTTTTTCGTTACTCTTGGATTTTTTTCCAAAAAAAAATAACCTTAACTTCTGTTAACAAAGAGACGTCGATCAGTATGACATTATATCTAACTGTCAAAGCAGGAAAGCGTGTAAATTCTGAAGAGAAAAGTGCCAGGAGCATTATGTTACACTAAATTACAAGATATACAACAATTATTGCTCATTGCAGAAGAGAACATGCACCAAACTGATGACGTGGAAAGATTATTGGCTGTTCTTAAGGAAGGATCTTAATAAATAGAAGATTTCATGCACGAAAATAAGTCATGAAGAATGGAGCATAAGATTTGAATTTAAGGAACAACAGTAAGGAAAATTTATCGCCAAACTGTGTGGCTAGGATTAATTGGATGCATCGCACAGAAAATTGCAGACTCTATAAAGAACTCGCTAGCTATAAATCTGTAGAGAACTGCTGTGAATATCTGTTTATATATAAGAATAAACTTTCTATATCTCTATTAAAGAACACAATATTTATATTTGTATAAAGAACACGCTACCAATATTTTTCTAAGCGGCAGAGGTCCACCGACGCCTTATACTTTGTGCTGATCTACAAAAGGTGATTGTGCTGCCACAGATGGATCCTTTCATTGAAGTCCTGCAGTATGATGGTACTTAGTGAAAGTACTGTATTTATTGGTAAAAAAAAAAGAAAGGCTAAACATTTCACTGGCTTGTGGCGAAAGCAATAAGTGAAAAGAGAAAGGCGATGTTCTGTTTAATTCAGAGATGTAAAACATATGCTAGTATTTGGCTGAACAATTGTTCAACAAAAAACACAAACTGGATCGAACGTTTCTGCTGTATCTTGTAAATTATAACCCACATCTGTAGACATCATTGAGATTTCTTTCTTCGCATCTGATCATTTTATTAATGGCTATTTTTTCCTTCCACCACCATTGGAGAACTATGCATCTTAAAATCCAGGCAAATAAAAAACTTTTAAAATGCTTGTTCTCTCCGTGTAAACTAGTTATACGTAAATAAAAACTTAAAATTATTGAATGTCTTCTTCTTATTTTTTATTCAAAACTATAATTTAAGATTTATAAAATGATAATTTCACGAAAAAACCTTAACAGGCAGTTAGAACTTTTTGAGACTGTTTTATTTATATTTTGCTGCTGTAAAACACAATCTAAATTCACTTTTGAAAAAAGAATATGTTAAAAAATAAATTTCTTTTACACACATTAATAAAGAATATTTTAAATTAATAAAGGCAGTGCATTTTTATTAATAAAGAAGTTACAAACACTAAAATAAAAATTTTTGCTTATGAAAAGCTTTTTGAAGTATCAAAATTTCGATGCAAGTGCTTCTTTATGCAAAATTTGCTTCTTTGGAAAAAGGACTTAGAGAAATCATTGAAACTTAAATAATAATGAAATACAGAACTCCAGCTCAAATTTGAACACTTTACCAAGTTGAAAACTTTTTGGAGGTTTGATAATAATTCCTTTTCGACAGTAATATCACGATGATTAAAACTTAAAATAACGTCAAAGGTCACTAAGCAAAAGAAATGTCGAGGCTCTAAATTAACCAGAAGTTTGATAGATGATAATATGACGATAGATTCAGTTTAACGTACTCACAAACTTGTGATGTTGACTGAGCTACAACTTCGGTAAAAATTTTAGCGTCCTCTCTATCTGTGCAATATTTTGAATTTTGCAATTCATATCTATAGTTAATTTGATTTTTAAGTCTCTTTTTTTCGGAGGGAAAGTGAGTTTTTAAGATTTTACCTACCGTAAAGAATCTGCCATAAGTTTGAGCATCTGAGCTTATTAATAACCGTATCCTTATATTCTAAGGAAACAAATAAACTCAATCAGAAATGCTCAATTAAATGAGCTCACTAAGCATGAGAGAAAATAGCTCTCCAGTGTTGACCTCATCCAAACTTTCACTGTTACTCGCATTTATGCAAATTAAGCCCTTCATCGGTATTTTTTATTTTTATTTGCAGAAGTAATCAACAGATCGTCAGACAAATCATAGATGAGAAAATATCATCCCGTCGACGTTTCAATAACTAATGAAGTTAGCAGAAAGCCAAATTCATTACTTCAATTTCATTCATTCATTCGGCTTCATTCATCCAACTTCATTCACTCAAATTCATCCCACGATCTGATAAATTGTTAAAATATCATGAAAGTTTGACGTACACGAAGTATTTTTGCTAGTATAGGTTTCCAACAGATGACATACAAAAAAAATTAGTTTTCTTTGAATGAGGTGTGAAGGACAAACCAGCTTCTCTGTTTTTTCTTCCAAAAATGGATGAAAAACTTAAATGCTATGTCTGGTACTAAAAAAAAAGGAAAAGCAAAGGTAGAATAAATTATGTTCTAGTCATCGGAGTTTCACATACTAAATGAAATTTTAAAGTTTTTAATTCATTTTAAATGTGCTAACTAATTTGTGCAAAAAATATAGTGTATCTACCACTACAAAAATATAATTCCAATTCACTAGTATATAAGACATGATAACTCGATTCTGTGTTGGGTACCTTTTCACAGATGACGGTTGACAGGGTCGAATTCTACTCTCCCCACATTGGTGACCCGGGCGTGATGTGAACCCGCCTACCTTGGTAGAAACGATCACTACGATTTGAACACGCCTACTTCGATGGATGGTCCACATTGAACAGTTGACTTGCTACTTGTGACTGCGACATTATCCATTGTCCGAAAAAGTTTCGAAAAATCATGTTAAACATGAGACGCTTATTCTCTTTACAAAGAGAGTAAAAAGTGATCACTTTTTTTAAAATTTGTGCATCGTGCTTGCAAAACTTTCTCCAAGAATAATAAATAAAAGAATCCTAAAGCTTTCCCCCTTTTTTTTGAATAATATTTGTTAGTTTATTATTTTTTAAATATCGAGAAAAAAATATAGTGTTTTTTTTTTTTTGTTAAGAAAGTGTTGTAAAAATGGTAAAAAGTTTTTTCTATCACACACTTAAGTAATCCTAAGGCAATTTTGTTATCTGTCTTCACTATATACTTTTTTTAAGTAAAAAACAACCACACAATTTAAAAGCAAAATAAGTGATTTTTAATTTTTCAGAATAAAAACACTTTAAATACTATTGAATTTTACAAGCTCTTTTAGTTCAGTTTTGCTTGGCATTTCTGCAAATTCTAATCAGTTATTCGTAGTCGGAGACATTGCTTAGCTTTGTGGCTTAATATGAAACTTGATTTCTCTTGTAATTTAAACTAATTAATTAGGAATACAAAAGCATGGAACACATATTGAAACAGAAATCGAGTGAAATAGAATCTTTTTTCATCACGCCATTATAAACGCGAACGATGCCAAACGATAAAACATTCATGCCTTGCTATTATTTGAATCAATAAACATTTTCTACCCATTGTCTAACTAAATTCCTAGAAAATTTCGAAATGCATTGGAGTTTAATTTAATTAATGAATCGCTAGTGAGTTACTAATTACTCGTTTTTAGAATAATCTTTATTAATGTATTTAATTGAATATTTTAAAATAGGTAAGCCACGAACCATTTGATTGAAAGCAGTTTTTAAGAATATTTTTGAAACTTTAAATCAATATCAATTCCAATTCACAGTTCGTATTGAGTTTACCATTTTTCAATGTAACTGTTACTTTTTAATTATCTTTTTTCTATTAGTTGTCGCACATTTCCCCCTCTTAAATTTCAAGAATAGTTCGAATTCTGTCTGGGAATATTTCTTCTTTCTCTAAATCAACTGGTTAGAAGATTTTAAATTAAACGTCTTCACTCTTTAAAGAACAACTGGAAATGTCTAGAAGATTAACGATATACGGGGACTTTCTAATGGAGGAATGTCGGAAAGGAGCAAGAAAATGAGACTGGACATGCTTTTATTTTAATTCAAAATATATTAGTAATGCGGCATTTTTATTTGAAAAAAAAAAACATTTTATTACAAGAGATTTTTAGTTCTAAATAGAGCATTGTTTAATCCGTTGCTATCAAAGTTCAGAGAACTTTGTTTTAATAATACTTATAATACTTTTGTTCTAACCTAATAAAACTTCTGTTCTAATAATACCTCATCTAATAATTATATTATAATAATTGAACAAAATATTATGAAAGGAAAATTCTTCAATAATATTTTGTTCAATTATATCAGTTGTGGAACTAACTAGATAAACACTTAAAGAAATATTTTCACGAAATTTGAGTTATTCGAGAAAGAAAAGAAAACTTAATGTTTTGGAATACATGTTAAAAGAGAAAAAAAAATAAACATGTACTAATTATGCAATTTTAGGAAAAAAGATTTTAGTTTATAAAGTTTTATTTATAGTTTAGTTTATAAAGTAAGTCAATTTCAATTATATCAGTTGTAAAACTAAATAGATAAATAATAAAAGAAATATTTCCACAAAATTCAATTTATTCGAAAAGGAAAGAAAACTTGACATTTTGGAATACACGTTAAAAGATAAAAAAATAAACATATACTAAAATTATGCAATTTTAAGAAAAAGTTTTAGTTTATAAAGTTATAGTTATAGTTTAGTTCATAAAGTAAGTTTATGAATTAGTTTTGCTTATAAAGTAAAGTTTTAAAAGTGTATAAAGGACTCTAAAAGTTTATAACGGTAAAATTAATTTTTTTGATTTTTCAAAAAAAGTTATTCAAATGAAGTATTCAAATGAAGTTTCAAAAAAAAGTTATTCAGTCAAGTATTCAAATAAAACTAATTTGGGACAGAGGGAGTATTATTTCCCCGCGATTAGTTTTTTTCACATTGGAAAATCTGTACATTAGAGTCAAACATTAACTGCTTAAATATTTCACTATTTAAGCGAATGTTGAGTGTCTGCAAACATAAGACTAAAAGGCTGCAAAAAATCCTAATTTCCCGTTAATAGTTTTCGCTAGACTGAATAACGCAACAATAAAAAAAAAAAAAAAGAAATATTCAACTTTGACGTAAAATAACTTAAGGGATGACCGTATCGATAACATTTCAGTATCTAACTTTTTTTTTAGAAATGTGCAAAATTTCTTATCATTTCATTGACTAGTTTTTGAGTAATGATAGGGAGAATATTTCTCAACGAAAATTTTCCAAAAACAGCGGTGTTGGCGGTAGTAATTTTTTTTAATGAGATAATTAAGGAAATGTTAAAGCTAAATTCTACGTTACAATTAAAAAAGAAAAAAATCTTGAGAAAACATTTTTGTTCCAAAAGAAAAAAATGTAGCTTCTGAGATTCGAATTTGTGAAAATAATTTATAAAAAGTCCTTCATAACGTTAGTCAGTTAAACTGAGTGTCTAACGACAAGTTTAATAAATATTAGTTTCAGTGAAAGTTTAGACTTCGACAGCCATTTTTAATTGTTGTTGTCGAAAGTCCTTCAGACGAAGGGTGCGATTTTTCTTGATTTTCCAGTGGCGCCATCTATGGCCAAGAATTCGACTTCTGCTACACTCAAACATCACACCCGTTTATAGGGCGGACCCATTCATACATCCACAGATATCCTGCTTTCACCGACCACAGTGCTGACGTGAAATATATTTAGTGGTAGACGGATCATGATTTAGAGTCTCCTTGCCGTTAGGCTAACCGTGGGAGATTCTCGTGGTCTTCTTCTCTATTTAATTCAAATGCGGGCTAGTTTCATCAAAAAAAGTCCTACATGAAGGCAAATTTCTACCAATACTTGATCCTGGAGTTCCCTTGTCTTCTGGAATTATAAGGCTACGGAGTTGAGCATTTTTAGTTGCTAACCCGAAAAAATTGGGTTGGCAGTTCAACGACGGTTATAAAATAAAACAAAATTCATCCACAGATTGTAATTTTGACCTGCACAAGAAAACGACCAATCTCCGATCCAGTACCCCCCCCCCCCGAGGGTTACAGTTATGGAAAAACGCGAGTCTTTTAAAGATACACCAGTGTCAATAAAATCCCGAACGTCAAATAATAAAACTAAGTACATCAAATAGGCTTTTGTGTTAACAATACAGTGATAATAGATGGTAAATTAGTTATACTGTTAGCATTAAAAATGCTGTTAACAAACACACTAAAACAATACAATTACTGTTTATATAATGCCATAATAGACGTTGCATATTTCTTAGCTTTTAAAATATTCTTAAACTAAATTTGTTTAAAATCTTTCTTAATCGAATTTTAATTAAATCGACTTTTCACCAACTGTTATCACGTTTTATGAAAAGCTAATATGAATATTTTATTCTTTTCTCAACAATCAATGTAGCGGCTAGCTTTTTATTTCAATACAAATGTAAAACTCATTAATTCACTGTCTCTACGGAATAAAAAAACAAAATCTATTTATAACTCTTTATTTCTTATCACAAAAATGTTTCACTTACATGGTTATATTACTTCTCGCAGTCTTTTTTGGCGATTAGCTTTCGTCAAATTATTTTTAAATTTAACATTGATTACGAGGGGTTGACTTTATTTTTGACTTTGTTATGTTTAGATAAATCGTTAACTATAGATCTCTTCTTATGTTCCTAATTTTTTTAAAAGCCCCTAAAGATAACCTTTTTTCATTGGGTGTTTTTAAGAAGTTCTTAATTTTCTTTTCGAAAAATGCTTTTCAAATGTGAGATTTTTTTTTCTTTACCATGTCGATTTTCGCCAAGTATAATGCAAAAGTGCGCTTTTCGCATTGTTCTTTTCACCATTTCCACAATTCATCCAACCATAATCCATTTCGGTGTACCGTTGGTTCATAGCGTATGAAAGTACTAATCCTTTTGAATGTTTGATGAAATACTTGCGAGTCCGTATGTGCTGGGTTCGGTGAGATTCTAAGACTCTCATGTGCCACTCTGCTGCATTTAGTAAGATATATTCTCGATTTTTCTGGCTTCATTTTCCACTCTCTGATATCGAACCGAAAAATCTCTCGATCATTTTATGATGGTTAATATAATCAAGAAAAGAGTTCTTTGTCGGAAACTAGTTATTTTATCATGATCATGGGAAGTCATTGAAAATTATTTTGCATTTTGTTAAGGTATGTAGAGCTTAAAAATATTTTTTGAGTGCTTAAAAAGTATTTAAAAGGTGCTTATTTTTTGTTGACAGATTTGAATACACATCCTGTTGATTCGTAAACTCCTTACGGCTTACACTGCGCAAAGTGTTAAGGAAAAAAATTGCAGTGTTAGACAAATTATGAAGAACAGCCATCGGGTTAACCATTTGAGGTTTTTCTTCTCGTGAAAGGATAATGCAAGAAGAGGAGTTTATCACGGTATTTGACCCGAGGGGGTGGTGGGGGTTTACTAACCAACAGGCATACCGTACTATCGCTACAATTCTAAACTTTCTCCCTATATGAAGGGACTGATCCACTTCTTTTGCAGAGGGAGAAAGGTAGGGCAATTTAGCATTTTTTGTAAAATAAAATGCAGAGGATGGAATTTAATTTTGATTTTAAACTTGAAAACCTAAAATAAAACCTTACTTTTCTGATTGCAGTGTCTCGATTAACATAAAATACGACATGAGTTCTATGAATTTATTTCAAAACTTATACGCGATTTCTTAAATGTATTATAATTTCTCATCTGAAAAAATAATCAGAAAACAAACATCTTGGATTGTGCATAATTCTTTCAAAACCTGAGACTACAGCTCGAGATATATTTTAATAACATTTCCTCTGGCCTTTGTCTCTTTAAAATATGCTTGCATCGTTTCATTAAAAAAAAACAAACGAAGTTTTAAGTTTTTAGTGCGGAGAGGATCTAGGAATGAGTCTTAACTTTTTTTATAATAAAAAATAGAGAAAAAGTAAATAGAATGCGTTTTATAGTTGCCCATACTTGTTCTAGCATTCGGGTTAAGTTTCTTTAATTCTCCTAAGTAGTACCGTAATTTTTTAGTTCATTCAAATCTTATGCATTACTTTTATAATGAAAACGGTGTAAAAAACAGAATAAAAATATTTCTTCAATTAAACACTCTTTAAAAGCAAAAAAAGAAAAAAATAGAAACATGTTAGTTTATAATTGAACATTTAAACTATTTTTCTTAAATGCATATACCATTTTTTTTCTAACCTCTTTTTCAAATTATTCTTTAAGCTACGTAAAAAGTTTTCTCATTAAGCAATTTCACTATTTTTCTCATTAATTTCTAGAAAATTAACTCGAGAAGGTTTTAAAGAGAAGAATTGCAAAAGTAACAAAATAAAAGTCTCATTTTTACATTGAAGCAATAAATCACTACGGGCATTAAAATATGTGTAATATTAGAAACCGGGGAAAAAAATAGGGAATAGTTTTGCCTCGATCATTTAATGTATCGGTAATTATTTATATGAGCTAATGCTGTTAGATAAAAATAAACAGTTTTATTGTAAATTAAAATAATTTACGCAAATATATTTTTTTGTTTTGTTGCTGAATGTATTTTGTAAGCATTTTTTAGTATGCTGACGACAGGTAAATCAAAGAGTGGCATGTTTAATCAATTAAATTCAAAATTATTCAAATATTTAACGAAGTTTTATTTTTTATGTGCAAATAGCGTAAAGTAATTTGTGATAAATAAATAAATAAATATGCTTTAATCAAAATAGGTGTGAATAAATTTAAGGTATGGAGTAATTTTAAAGTTTAATTTTTTCCCTCGACCGGCAAATACGCAAAGCTTTTTAAATTATTCAGTATAATATTACCTTACGCACTTCAATTTTCGCTCCCATCCTTGGTAACTAACAAATCAAACGCACTTCAGTACTGCAGTAAGAGCGCACTATAAAACAAAATCCCTCTATTTACGCTTTTACCTCAATTTGCGCTTTTGTTTTCATATTTTGTTATCAGGCACTCTTGTTACGAAAATATTTTAAATACTTTTCGAAAAATTTCCTGTTCATGTAAGTTCATTTGAATTCATTACCCGCTTTATAGATTTCGTTTTATGTTTTATTCTGTTTCTTCTTCATATTTTATTTTCTGTTTTTACGTGATATTTTTACAACTACTTTGTGTTTTTATTTTATTTGTTGTAAATTTTGTGCAAAATTTTTTTGAGTGCTCCTCACACTATTGTATTGATATATTTTGCTTTGGCTATATGGATGCAATATTAGAAAGCACTTCTTTTTGCGGATATAATCGTGTGAGCTGATGAAAAGATCATATCCTTTATTTTCCGGATTTTTATAAATTTGTTTTCCTTTTTTCGAAAAAAATTTGTTTCCGGATTTATTTTTTTTTTTAAATTTTTTATTATTATTTTTCTTTTTCCCTTTTTTTATTATTCTGTAATTTTTCCACGTTTTCTCTACATTTTGAAGCGAACGTTCTTTCTCACATTTAAAAATGCACATCTTGTCTTTTAATCTATTTTTAGTTCAAGTATGCATTAATTTGCATTTTAGCGATTATCCCTTTAACTATTTCATGGGTAAAGACTTTTTCCCTGGACCTATTTAACGGACCAATTGTAATGACTAAGAAAAATTTTTGCGAATTTACTTTGCGAGATTTTCCCTAACTTTTTATTCAGGAGCCCAACGATTTGGTGTCACTTTAAAAATATGTCTCAATGAATAATATTTACGTATAGCTTGGCGCCTGTTTATTTCCACTTCTTGGAACTCGAGCATCGCTACTTGAGCGAACTCTTTACACTCAATCGCTTATCAGCAGGATCTAGGATGTAAGTATAGTTTGTCTAAAGCATGGGTCGACACATTTTTTTGATCATCGACCCCTATATAATTTTTCGAAATCTCCATCGACCCCCATAAAAGTAATTTTCTGTTAATTAAGATAAGACTCTATTAGATACTGTGTTTGTACATTTATTTTATAATTTAAACATTTATTAAAGTAATAGTACATTGTGTAACAATAGTTTTATGAAAAATATATTAATCTTGAAATTTAAATACCTTAATATTTATTAAATAATAAGTAATTATAAATAAGTAGAAATAATAAGTAAAGTAACTACAGATTTATTGCTTCTTAATCAATGAGATGAGTGTGTCTGGTGTTTTTTGCAAGGTTCGCTAGTAGTATAGGCGGCACTACAGCGTACAGCGGGGGGTCCCTATTCCTGACGTCATCACGGAAAGTCAAGGGGTGCTTATTTCTGCCCAACCGGAAGTTGCTTATTTCTGCCCGCCTACAACCGGAAGTTGTTTATTTCTGTCCGCCTATTAACCGGAAGTTGCTTATTTCTGCCCGCCTGAAACTTCGTCTGCAGCGTCATGGGGAGCTTATTTCTTTTTTTCTTAAGCCTAATATATTTTTAGTTTCGGTTTCTGTTTTTAATTTAGTTTCGTTTTTTTAAATATTATTTAATTTATTAGTTTATTGAGGGTGGCAACACTTATTATTTTTAATATTAGTTTTTAAGGATGGCAACACTTAGAAACTTTGTTATTTGGGGAGATATTGTATATTATGAAGTTATGACGTCATCTCTAATTACATAACACATAAATGATATCATACTTTTACTCTAGTGGCGCCATCTATGTGAGAATTTTAGAAATAAAATAACTTTAAATCTAATTTTAATATTTAAATCTGTTTTAATATTATTTATTAAATATAATTAAGGCTGAGGATCGAACTCACGCCATCAAAAAGCCTTCGTGGGTCAGTAGTTGGATATCATAACCACTGACCCACGAATGCTTGGTTAGATACGTGTTAATAAGTTAAACTTTTGTATTCTGAACACGTGTATAAATGAAAAAAGGATTTGATATCGATATCATCCTGCAGTTTAATCGATATATTTTTCACTTAGCCTTTGACAGTTATTAAATATTTATTTCTGCACCTCTTAATGTTATTATAACTTTCTCTGGATGGCAACGGTACTGACCATACACGTGTTAATTATAACATAATAAATACATATCATATTTTAACTCTAGTGGCGCCATCTGTGTGGGAATGTTAGAGATAAAATAACTTTAAATCTATTTTATTATTTAATTTAAATATAATTAATGCTGAGTATTGAACTCATCATGTGGTGATAAGAGATAACGATAAATTGAGGTGGCGAGAGTAAAGTTTTTCATTCATCATGAATCTTTTGAAGTTCAAACATCCCTTTACAGCTGTCCTCGCAGGTCCAACAGGTAGTGGTAAAAGTTATTTCATAAAAAATGTGATTGAAAACCAAATGATACATCCTTTTCCAAAACATGTGGTATGGTGTTATGGCGTTTATCAAAAATTATATGATGAGATGCCTAATGTTGTTTTTCAAGAAGGACTTCCCTCCGATTCAGGGCCGGATTATACCTTTCGTAGGCCCTAGGCACAGAGCCGGATTATACCTTTCGTAGGCCCTAGGCATAGCCGTTTTTGCCCCCCCCATTCCTCCCCTCTTTCCCCGCTAAAATTTTCTTGCATATTTTTTTTTTACATTTTTATTAATATGAGTTTTAATTTACGAATTTGTTTATCTAACTTTATCTGCAATATCGACATACTGCCGATATTGCAGTTGATATCGATGTGAAAATTTACTCTTCCGATTTAGAGGAAAACTTTGTAGATGAATTTTTACTATTTTCAAATTTGTATGAGCATAAATCTGCACAAGAAATGTTGAAGGCTCAAATTAAAGATAAACTTGTGAATACTTTTCCTAACGTTCACATTGCATTAAGAATATATTTGTCGATTCTTGGATCAAATGCAGAAGGAGAAAGATCTTTCTCCAGATTAAAATTTATAAAAAATTATTTGCGTTCAACAATGAATCAAGATCGTTTGGCATCTCTCGCACTTATGTCTATTGAATACGACATTTTGCGTAGTTTGGAATTCGACAGCATAATACAAGATTTCGTTGAATCCAAAAATCGCAAAAAAGTAATATATTAGATCATAAGATTCTGCAAAATAATTTATTACCGAAAAATATTATATTTTTATTTGTATCTTCATAATTTTGTGCAAAATACACTTGTTGTTTTTAAAGCTAAATTATTTTGGTCAATAAATTTTTTTCTCCCAAGTTTTTCGTAGGCCCCTGAATTTCGTAGGCCCTAGGCACGTGCCTAGTGTGCCTATAGGATAATCCGGCCGTGCTCCGATTTGAATCAATATTCAGATGCATTAATTGTGATTGATGATCTCATGAGTGAATTGGGAAATGATCCTCAATTGACGAAATTATTTACAAAATTTTCCCATCATAAATCTCTCAGCATTATTTTTGTGGTTCAAAACATTTTTCATAAAGGAAAGGAAATGAGAGAAATATCATTAAATGCTCATTATCTTGTATTATTTAAGAATCGAAGAGATCAATCGCAAATTACACATTTAGGACGTCAATTGTACCCTCGAAAAGTTAATTTTTTTCAAGAATGTTATGCTGATGCCACATCAAAACCGTATGGTTATTTACTCATTGATTTAAAGTGTGATACGGAAGAATCTTTACGCATGCGTACTGGTATGTTTCCTGGAGATACTTATTATGTGTACCAACCTCGATAACTTCATTTCAACTGTGAATTTCAAGGAAATTAGATGACAACTTTAACCATTGTTTTTGAAGGTTTTCAACTTTTATCAACACCTATAAATAGGACAGACACTCGAAATTCAAATCATTTGAAAGTAAGATGTCCGTATGTAATGAGCGAACATTAGAGCTCATGAAATTGATCTCTAAAACTAAACATTGCAAGTCTCTTTTAAAAAAGTGTTCAAAAAGTGAAATAAAAACTTTGTGTGAGTGTGTATTGAATGTATTGTGTGGTAATATACCACTCACGAAATCTCAGAAAAATAAACTAGCTCCTCATAAAGAAAGTTTAAGAAAACTTTCTAAGAAGAAATTGCCATTGTATAAGAAGAAAAAAATTCTTGTACAGAAAGGAGAAGGATTTTTATCATTTTTATTACCTGCAGCTATTTCTGTGATTAGTTCTTTAATTCATGGAGTACAGTAAGAAATTTGTGTTGGTTCCGGAGGATAGAGTACAAGTAGCGGAACACTTATCACAATTGGATCAACAAATGAAGAATATTCTACAGAAAAAGGACTTAGCAGATGACGAGAAAGCAACTCTGTATTTACAAATATTGCAGAAGTATACGCACTTTTCAATTTCGAGACCGAAAAAAACAGAACCTCAAACCGATCATGAGGAAATTACGAACATAGACAATCCTCTAGTAGAGTCTGCAGAAGAGATCTCTTCAAATATCAAAAAAGAAACCGAAGACTTGGAGGGAAAAATTCTAACTGCTGTTCCAGTTCGATTTCAAGAAAAAGCTAAAGATATGTATCAATTCTTAAAAAATAATGAATCTCTCCTTTGGAACGCTAAAGGTGAAATTATTCATGAAGATAAAACTGTTCCTGGAAGTAATATAGTAAATCTTATCAATGACTTTTTGCGAAATAGAAAATCAGCTCCAGTGGGGAGAAATGTATTTTTAAAAACATTAAATGATATTCAATTACCATCACATTTAGATGTAAATAAAAAATTGTATAGTAAAAATAAAATTGTTAAGAAACCTATGATGTATGCCCGCAGAAGTGCTTGGGTGAAACTTTGAATAAAATTTTATTTATTTTATTAAAATGTATTTTGTCTTTATTGATCATTTTTTTTCACAGGTGAAAAAGTTTATATTATCAAGGAAAAATTTCACCCTTTATTAATTAATACAAAAAGTTTTAGAAAGAGGGATAGAATTTTCTGAAAAACTGGAAATTTCCTTTTTGCAAAAACATAAATATTTTCTTAAAAGATGGAAATTTTTTTATAAAAATAAAAATATTTTCTGAAATATTAGAAAGTTTTGTTAAAAAGTTTGAAATATTTTTACGAAACTAGCAAATTTTTAACAAAAAGTAAAAATATTTTCTTAAAATAAAAAATTTTTGTGTAAAAACATAATGTTTTCTTAAAAGATAGAAAAATTTTGTTAAAACGTTTGAAATATTTTTACAAAAACAAAAAAATATTATCTTAAAAGAGAAAATTTTTTGCAAAAAACAAATATTTTCATAAAAGATAGAAAGTTTTCCTCAATAATAAAAATATTTTCTGAAAATTTTGTTAAAAAGAATTAAAAATGTTACACTATTGCCTACATAACAATATTTAAATGTAAAATTTTATAATAATGACATGAGAGACACTAGATTTAGTTTCATTCCTTTTTTATTTTCTAAACACAAATCTTACACCATATTTTTTCTTTACAAATTGATACATCTGAAAATCATTTACATATAATTGATTTGAAATATGATACATAGAATAGCCTTGACAGCGTTTGAGTAAAAAGTAAATACAATATTGTCCACATACATTGGATGTAGGTGATTGAAACACTTTGGAATTCCATAGTACGTCCGTGTAGGAAGCGGTATTCACGTTGTAAAATCCGGGAGGTTTCCCATATGAGTCATAAAACTCTAACTGTCTTTGATCATTCACAAATAACGCTAGCCAGTGAGTTCCAGGTTGTGATGAGTCATCTGAATTCGTGATAGCACATGTGTTTTCTCGGAGACTCGGAAGCGTATCTCTTGAATATACGCCTTGAAAGTAAGGTGTTGTTATCTTATCTTGCGATAAAATGTAGAATAGTTGCAATCCATCCATTCTTCAATTTCCGAAGTCGAATAAAATATTTCTTGACTTGTTAATTTCAATCAAATTTTCAAATTCGGCAAAAACGATAACGCATACTGTTTTTTCCAGTGATTTGGCAAATTTCAGTTCTAATCTCAAATTGCTATGCTTAATCAGATTTAAATGTTCTCCTGAACATAGATCTGGGGAGAGATTAAATCCAAATAATGTATTTCCGTTCCTGTAGTCTTCTCTGGAAATAAATATTCCTCTATCTTGACCCATTCGTTCCGTTCCATCAAATAAAGTTTGATAGGCACGAATGTATTGATTTTGTGAAAAGTTGAGTTCCAATGGATTATGGGGGACAGGTTGTCCATCTACATACACTCCAATAAAATTTAAATCAAAATGTTTAAAATCAAAAGGAGATTTTGTCAATGTTCCATGAAAAGCTTCATTATCTACACAACCAATAATAACCTTTTTAGGCATTTGACCCGAAAATATATTATCTTGAATAAAAGACATGCTCCCTTTAGGAATTGAATACACTTTGCATAGGACTCGATTAATGGGGTATTTTGCACTTGTTTTCTCGAGTGCTTTAGCATGACCAAGAAGCACTCCAGGGTTCACACGAACTTTTCGAATGAATAAAGAGACATGATCCAATACTACTTTAAATCCTTCAGATCCTTGTAGACAAAATTCTGGCTTGCTTCTTATTAGTTTTATTTTCAAATCCACTAAATTGAGTAAAAGACGTTCTTGATGAAATAAATCTGAATGAATGCAGCCAATCATGTCCACTGTTGCGCTTTCTTTGAAAAAAGCAGTTCTTTTATTTAAACCATCCTCAGAATCTTTATAAAATAACTCAGCAGTTAATTGAGATGTTTTGCTATCATATCCATGGTTTAGGAGAGTTTCAATATAGGCCCTATAGGGATAGGTATTACTTGAATTGGAAACTGTATGATCGTTTAAAGACACATCTACTTGAGAAAATAATGAATGCAGAAATAAATTCACAGGTCCTATAACATCATCTTTAGTGATAGCTGTATTGTTCGTTTTTACTATTTTCGCTTTCACATACAATTGTGTTTGACTGAGATCTATGTAATCTTCTACACTTCCAGAGACATGAAACTCTACGGGAGCATTATCAAAAACGTTAGAAAGAGGATGAAATTGTATCCATTGACCATCTTGAATAACTGTTTGAGTTCCAGGTAAAGTAAAAAGTTCCAATTCCGATTTTACGCACTCAGGAGAATCTTTCAACAAAAATGCCATTTTATGGATCAAAAATATCACGTCCACTCACTTTGCGTGCTTTAGATGAAATGACTCGTTTTTGCTTCTTACGCTTCCTTTTATAGTTTCCTTTCCCGACCATAGACTGCACTTTATCAATAGCTTTTCGTGCTAGATTTTTTCCACTTTCTTTAGTTCTTGTTTTGACGGCTTCCTCAAAGTTTTCTCCAGATAATACATCAGATGCTACTCGAGTTCCTGTTTTTAAAACTTCTTTTCCAATAGTTTTACCGCCTCTTACTAAAAAGGGTAGTGCTGCTCTAAATAATCGACGAAATATACCACCAAGTCCATAGCCCTTTTGGAAATTAACACCTTTATAATAGGGCAAACCCGAGCCAATTTGACTCGCATAATGATCTTCGAATTTTTCAGCACAACAAACGTACGGTACACTCATCTTGACGTCTTCTCTTCAAATGAATGATTCAAAAAACGCATCGTACTATTTATAGTATTTGTCTCATGCGGAAATGTAAAACTATAATCACTTTACCACTTTCAAAAGGTACGAAATCACCTGAATTCAATCTGAGCTCCACATGGATAGTTTGAAAGGAGTGTCTCGTTAAAGGTAAGTATTGAGGTCTATCATAATACTGGCTAATTGTTTCACCATCATATCCTTTTATTCGAACGATCCGCAGTAAAGGAGCTTGCGTATCTCCGACAATTTGTGGTGAAATTAAATCTGAGTAGACGTAAAAAACGGAAAAATTAGACCACGCGTCAGCCACAAATTCGCTTTTCTGGTTACCCGTAATGATTGCATCACGTTGAAATCCTAACAATTCACCTAACTTTTCTAAATGAAGGCTGCAACCTTGAACGGCGTTAATTTTAACTCGTTTCGTAGCTTTATTGTAATTTATTGTAAATCGACTAGGATTTTTAGGTAAAGCAAGTTGTATAGATGATACAATATCGAACATTGATTCATAACAGCCCACATCAATTGTTTGCTTAACAGTCGATATGATATTACCGTTACTTATCTTGTAATGAAAATAATTGTTACTTTCATTTACGTTCAGCCAAGAATGTGGATAGATGATTTCAGATAGGCCTACTTCCCATTCCCCTTTTAGATTAACTGGTATCGGTAACTGCGTCTTAAAATGGGAAATTTTGTTGTTAGGAAAAAACTGCATGGAGCTATCAGAGGGTAACGTCACATAGAAAGACATTTTTGAGAATGAGTCTTCATAGGTTAAGTTTCACTATTTATACTTTTTGAATATCACTCACCCAGGCATTAAACTTTTCAGGATAACCTAGAAATTTAACAAAATATTCCGTGCTTCCTCCTTTCTTTCTCTTTTTGATAACTTTTTCTACGGGATAATAGCCCGAGTTGACTACTTTTTGTAATTCTTCTGCATAAAAGGTACCTTCGATTGATTCATTCATTAAATCTTTCAATTTATACACTACAGGATTTCGATGAACTATTTTATCTATGACAAATAATTCTCGAGTCCAATTATTTTCATATCCTTTCTCAAATGTAAGTTTTGATTTACTAATGCGAACAGTGTCACCTACTTGAAAAACAGGGTTATCAATATTCACCTTATCACTATATAAATTATTCCAGACTTCTTTTTGATTATCGATATTCACTGAGGCTGGTTCCATTTTTATACTTCTGTGTTTGGATTATGGATTAATTTAGAAATGACGTCAATATATTTTTTCGTATTATATTCTGTAAAGTATTTCCACATCTTCATTTTTAAAGTGCGGTTAAACCTCTCAACAATACTTGATTTAGTTTCATTATTCGTTGTAAAGAAATGAACTCCTAAATTTTTACGATACTGCTGTATAAGTTTATTAGTAAATTCTGTTCCTTTATCTGATTGCAGTTTCTCAGGTTTTCTTTCTCTAAAAATAGTTTTTAAAGCTGGCAATACATTTTTGGCTGATTTGTCTTTAATAGGAATAGCCCACGCATACTTTGAGAAACAATCTATACAAGTTAACAAATATTTGAAGCCATTATTAAATTTCGCTAAAGATTGCATGTCAACTAAATCAATTTGAAATTGTTCATCTATACCTCCAACAATCACTCTATTACGTTTAAATTTATGCCTCACAGGTTTATGCAAAGTATAAGAATCTTTAGTCTCTAACCATTTCTTAACGTCACTTTTCTTCACTTTACCTTTCACAGAATTATAAATAGCATTTACACCTCCAAAACTTCCTGGATGTTCAGGTTTCGTATAAACTGATGAAAGTAAATGATCCATAACCTATTTCAAAAATATTTTTTCTCTAATAACAGTTTTATTTCTAACAGTTAAAATTAACTCTCATAAACATTCTTAAAAAATAACGGTATACAAATAATTTCAATAAAATTAAATAATAATACCTATTTAAGTATAAAATAGTTTTCCTTATTGTATTGCAGCAATAATTTTTTCTTCTTCTATTTTAAGAACCTGAAAAAAGTATTATTTTGAAAAAGAAAATTCATGCCTGCTGAAAAAAAGAAATCTCGTTTCCTCTGAAAACAAAAGTTCACAGTAATTTTTACAAAATATAAAATAACAACAAAATATTTTAAAACTTAAGTTATTTTATTTGCAAAAATCATTTTTAGCAGCAGTTAATAAAGTATCTAATTTGATTTCTTTTAAAAAACCTTCACACAAAAAATCTTTAAGGGGTTGTCTAAACAACCTTCGTTCACTTAGTTCATTATTAAAATCCAGAGCAATATTCTCCACATGTAAGTCTAAACAAGATTCATTGAAATCGTGAACACTGCACACAACCTGGTCTAGAAAGTCAGCAGATCTGTCTACTGGCTTCAGACCTTTCTTCAGTCCAATATGTTTATACAACACAATTTTCAGGCAATCTTTCATAACAGGACCCGCTTCGTTGATGTCTGAATTCTTTGGCACCACTGGACACTGTTGATGGGTGGATTCTTGAAAAATGTTCAAAAAGTCCACGGACCTGTATTTTAAATTAATAAAGCCAAATGTCACACTATCTCGACACTTCTGTAGTTCTCTCCACTGTTTGAAACTGATTTCCGTCTCGTGCTTGTATACGCGGCCACTTCTGCAGGTATATTCGTCCACTAGCAGATACTTTCCCTCGTCATTCATCAGCACATAAAATTTTTCACGGGGATTAGCTGGAGGGATCTCTTCCAAAGCCATGTTGATGTCTGCAATGCCGAAGATACATGTCGGTGGACCATGACAGAAGCAAGTATTATACTGTTCAGGCTGTAGAGTTATACCATATCCTGAAGGATAGTATGAGTCTCCATATCTGTTAAATCTTCGTATATGAATGGCTGATTTCTTGTTATACGTGCTGGCCAAAACGAATAAGTCCTCACCAATTGGATAGCAATACTCTGGAAAGTTTCCCTCCTGGAACAAACCTTTCCTCTTTGGTTCATCCTAATAAAATAAAAAGAAACACTTTTTTGAGTCACCAAGAACAACAATAACGTTTAAAATAAGTAACAACTATTAACAGAATGTAATTATGCTTTAAATTTAACTTAATTATACCTTTCGATTCAAATAATATTAAAGAATTTTTAAAGTTAACTAAGTTTTGCCACATGCTCTGCTTAAAAAAGAATTAACGCTAGAAGTTACAATAAAACAATTCTATTAACAATAAATTTAAAAGCATAGTAAATTACGAAGAAATCAATAGTACTTACTTCAGTTTCAACATGTTTTCTCTTTAAATATCCGTCCATAACGACCCGGTGAATCAAACAGTTTAAAAACTTCATCGAGACACAACAGAAGAACAAGTGAAATACTAATATAAGAGGGGGAGGAAATTTAGTCACTCTATCCTTCTAGTTGCCAAACCAAGAAAGTATAACTTTAACAGCCAATCAGAAAAATGTTAAGCTGTCACATGCTTAACTATTTACCAGCGCAAGTGAAAGGATCTTAATTCAACACACACGTCATAGACCAAGATCTAGCTTGTTATATCTTATCAGAATGACTCGCTCTGTAATCAGTAGTTGTGCTATCACACAAAACACGTCAAATCTGAACACGTGTATGGTCAGTACCGTTGCCATCCAGAGAAAGTTATAATAACATTAAGAGGTGTAGAAATAAATATTTAATAACTGTCAAAGGTTAAGTGAAAAAATATATCGATTAAACTGTAGGATGATATCGATATCAAATCCTTTTTTCATTTATGCACGTGTTCAGAATACAAAAGTTTAACTTATTAACACGTATCTAACCAAGCATTCGTGGGTCAGTGGTTATGATATCCAACTACTGACCCACGAAGGCTTTTTGATGGCGTGAGTTCGATCCTCAGCCTTAACTATATTTAATAAATAATATTAAAACAGATTTAAATATTAAAATAGATTTAAAGTTATTTTATTTCTAAAATTCTCACATAGATGGCGCCACTAGAGTAAAAGTATGATATCATTTATGTGTTATGTAATAAGAGATGACGTCATAACTTCATAATATACAATATCTCCCCAAATAACAAAGTTTCTAAGTGTTGCCATCCTTAAAAACTAATATTAAAAATAATAAGTGCTGCCACCCTCAATAAACTAATAAATTAAATAATATTTAAAAAAACGAAGCTAAATTAAAAACAGAAACCGAAACTAAAAATATATTAGGCTTAAGAAAAAAAGAAATAAGCTCCCCATGACGCTGCAGATGAAGTTTCAGGCGGGCAGAAATAAGCAACTTCCGGTTTATAGGCGGGCAGAAATAAGCAACTTCCGGTTTGCATGTGGGCAGCAATAAGCAAATTCCGGTTGGACAGAAATAAGCATCCCTTGACTTTCCATGATGACGTCAGGAATAGGGACCCCCCGCTGTACGCTGTAGTGCCGCCTATACTACTTTCGCTATATTGGGTTCAAAATTGGTCAATTTTAATTTTAAACCCCCTGGTAACTCCACATTTAATTTATTTTTGTACTTAGTTAAGATTGAATTTACGTGACTGAAACCGGTTTCAACCATATCGGAACTTGGAAAAGCTAGCATAAAAAGGCTGAGCTATTTCATAAAGTTCTACATATTTTTGCATTATATTTATATTTCTTCGAAATTTATTTATTGTTAAATTTTTAAAAAGTGTCTTTGCTTCAAGATCCGATAATAATTCAGCAAACTCATCTTGCAGGTTGATATCCACGTTTTTGATGATGCGTTTATTAATTTATGTTCTATAAAGAAACTGATATTAAGTCAATTATAAAAAAAATTCACAAATTTTGCATACTCAATTAGATACTTGGGATTTACCTATTAAGAACTGTTTTCTTTTCGACCCCCAGTCGACCCTTCCGATTCGGATCGACCCCCATTTGACCCCCTGGCTCAGATCGACCCCCAGTTTTGTTAAATAGATCCCTGGGGGTCTATATAGACCACTTTGGCGACCTCTGGTCTAAAGTAAAAGAACCCATTCGTCTGGTCCCGTGGCGGTGACTATGGTGAAGAGGTATAACTATTTCAAGTAGGCGTCTGGGGTCGAGGCAGGTTTTGGCTTGGGTCAGCAAGAGACTGGTAATATTTTCTTCGGCCTACTGTGTTAGCCCTAGAGTGAAATGCTCTATTTTTGTTTCCATAGCTTAGTGGCGGGGGGAGTTCTTACTGTAGACACACCATACTATGATGTTTTATTCACAAATCAAATGGAATGAAAAAATTTTTCAGCTGCTGAAATAAAAGTTTTCGTGTAAGCGTCGTGAAAAATCTGAAATGGTCACCAACACAGCAGATAGTTACTGTCGTTGTAGAGTCATGAACCCAAAAATTTGGGTCAGCTGTTCAACGACGGTTATAGAATAAAACTAATAAACTGCGCTTTGAAATTCCTTTATTAGTTTAAGGTACCAGTACTTGCGGACCACTTCTAAATAATTTCTCTTGTTCCTTTTCATTTTTTTACTTCATTCTATCGACTTTGTTCAGAAATGGTGTATTTTGTTGTTATGCAACTTGAAATTTGTGACTCGAAATATAATTATTTTCCTAGGAAATCTTATATACGCTATTATCTGTACTGTAATTGACATTCACCACAAAAAAAAAAAAAAAAGAATTTAAAAACATTTTTAGAAAGGGTATTTATGTAACAGTTAATTGCCGTAAAAAGAAATCACTATCATAGAGAGCAAAAATATCATTTCGTTAATTATAGTCTTAATAACCACCTTTATATATGTCACCGTAAACGATCGAAATCATGAGGATATCGACTTTCTGTGGTGAATGTCAACAATCACATAGTCGCTTTGGTGAATGTCAGAAATATTTGTTATATCCGATTCGATATTAATTTGATATTTAATTATATGCTGAGGATAGATTAGGATAAACATCAGTGTTCGGAATACTGCATACTAGGCAGTGGCACTGGATCTTAAATGAAAGCATTGATGTAGGGCATACCGGGCAGTGGCACTTAACTAGTATACATTTCGGACATTTACCAAAGTGACTATGTGATTGTTGACATTCACCGGTGGAAGTCAACAATCACCCATTTCTGTCATTTATATATTAAAAAAATCGATATCTTGAATTAACTTGTAAATCGATTATCTTGTCAATCTTTCAATAAAAGAAGAGAGTTTGATTTTACTGTTTAGATATTATTACAATTTTTTTCCAGTTTTCAAATTGTCAATATAAATGCTGATAAATAATCTCTAAAGCTGCTGCAATTTTTCATATTTTTTTCAAGAACTTCTAAATTTCCTCACCACCGTTTCAGTAAAGAATTGGAATATACTGCCGTGGAGGGAAAAAAACCAGATTTACCTAAGTGTGTAAAGTGAGGAAATTGTGCAACATTGTCACGCATATCAATTCAATTTACAATGAGTATAAATAAATGAATTTCAAATTACAGAAATTCAGAATTCATTTTGCTCAAAATGAATTTCAAATCAAATCATTTAAGTAAACAGAGTAATTTTACTATTTTATTTTATAACCATCGTTGAAAAACGGTTTTAACAACGGTTTCCTAATTTATTGGGTTCAACTCCGTAGCCTTGTGATTTTGAACCCCATCCTAAAGATAAGGGAACTCCTGTATCAAGTACTGGGAGAAATTTGCCTCCGTAGAGAACTTTTTGATGGAACAAACCTCATTTGCAGTACATGGAGTAAAAAACCACGAAGACCTCAAACGGTTAGTCTGACGGCAAGGGAACTCCAACCCATGATCCGTCTACCACTGAAGATATTTTACGTCAGTATTGTGGTCGGTGGGAGTCGAGGGCGAAATTTGTATCGACCATCGCTGGGGTTCGAACCCAGTTCACCATTGGAAGGCGAACGCTCTATCCCCTGAGCCATCACGGCTCTAATTGTACTATTTTATTTTATCATAACCGTCGTTGAACAGCCGACCCAATTTTGGGTTTACGACAACTAATGTTCAACTTCGTAGCCTTGTAATTTTGAACCAATCCAGATGACAAGGAAACTCCTGGATCAGTACTCCCAGAGGTATTGATTTGTAATGGGAACACGGAGGACTTTGTGACTCGACAGATTTAACGTGCATCAGTCACTATTTACTGCACGAGGAGTCTTCGGCTGCTGGGATCGAACCCACGAACTCTCTTGGACATGAGGTCAGTGCCCTACCAACCGGGCTATCCCGGCCTAATTGTACTATTAGAAATAATTCAATCTTGCAGAGAGTTTCAGCTGCATGAAATAATTTCAACAAATACTTAAACAGCTCAACTTAACACTTTTAGGAGTCGAAAAAGCTCTGGACAAAATTGTGGAGATAAAAATCTAAAGTCATAGTATATGACTTCAAAAATGTTTCATTTCATCTTTATATTCTTACATTTTAAAGTCAAGGATAATAAGACGTAAGAAATAAAAACTATTGAAATTTCAGTGGTTTTTCCAAAATAAATAGTTTTGAACTTTTTAGTTATGGTATTTAATTTTTATTCGGAAGAAAAATATATCTAACGATCGATACTAATCAATATATGATAAAACGAATACAAAAATAAAATTGAAAAACATTTTGAGGTACAAAGGGGAACTAAACTTCGAACTAAAAGATTATGGAAAAAAATAGGGAATTTTAAAGCACCGTAAAAGGATATTTTAAAGTTCCGCAACCGTGAATGACGCAGAGTTTCTAGAACAGAAACGTAATTCGATTTTTCAACGTCCTTTTCAGTTTTTATAGTTTCTTTTGAACTGAAAGTTATGAAAAATTTGAAAACGGTATAGGCGGAAATAGAATGTGATGAAATTCTGAAAGTACTTGGGTAGTAATCTTTTAACCAGATTCTAAAACTATAAAAGTTTTTCTAGAACTATAAAGTTGGATAAAAAATAGCTTTCGACACTAGTACATGGCCAAATTATTAATCGCACTATAAGATTCTGTGTAAAATTTTAGTTATCAGTATCTACTATACAGCTTTATTGTTTTTACGGGACTAAAACCGGTTTGCACTTGCTTAACATCGTGTAACGATTTGTTAAGTTAGGCAATACATAATATAAATTCAACGATTGGATAAATTATACGATCTATACAAATATAGAATATTTATTATAAGGTATTACATTAGTATATTGTAATGATTAGATCAAATTATTAGATGTACTGCAGTTTTTTAATAATGACATGTTTTGCACGAGTTTATATGCAATACTTTTATATTTAAACATACATGTAATAGGTTTTTATTCAGGAGATTTTTTTATATACTTTCTATTTGTATTTATGTTTAATGTATTGTATTACAATGTTAACCCATTGCTACACGAACGTAAGCAAGTGCAAACAGTCACATAAAAACAGTAAAGCTGTATAGAGTATCACTTGATAATTAAGATTTTACATAGAATCTTATAGTGCGTGTACTAATTTGGCCAGCGACTGTAGGTGGAAAGCTGCCTTGGGAATAAGATTTGAAAATTTGGATGATTACGGTGAAGGTTACAACCAGAAGTTGAATTACTCTTGGGAGTTGGCATTTGAGTTTAACTCTTCACTTGAAAGAAACATGGGCTGAGATGTAGTTTAACGGTTATAGAAACTAAATCAGGCTAGGGGATGAGTTTGCGGGAAGAAATCAAATCGAATAACACCATAATATCAAACCTGCAGCATATCGAAACTTTGGGACATAGACATTTTGAGCACGGAGAGATCCCGTCAAGACTCGAAAGGATTTCGATTATTTTTAAAATTCGCTTTCGATTATTCTTAAAAAACTAAACACGCGAAGTTAAACACTCTCTGCAGGTAAACAAGTCTATTGCTGAGGCATTGCAACTTTAAACAAGCTCAAAACTGATGGCAGATAAGAAATATCCGAGGCCGTTTTCAAAGAAGGGGAAGATTGAATTGGGACATTTCAAGTACAAGAGTTCCTGTTAAGACGAAAACCGTGATTATCTAATATTTTTTTGTTAAATTGATAACGTTTATAATTACCTGCCACACAGAGGGGTTTTTAAAGAACATTCCACTACTCGAGTAAGGCCATTATTTGATACACCGGTTGTCTGGAAAAGGGGCCCAATCTTTTAGAACAAATACCACTTTTGTTAACTCGAATGGATCGCATTGTTGTAGTACCTGACATTAAAAAAACCTTTCCTGTGAATTGCAATCGCAAAAGACCGTGATTATCTAAGATTCTTCCGGTAAATTGATAACGTTTATTGTTACCTGCCACACAGAGGGGTTTTTAAAGAACACTCTAGAATTCTAGTAAGACCAGTATTAGATACACCAATTGTCTGGAAAATTGGCCCAATCTTTTAGAAGCAATACCACTATTGTTAACTCGAATGGATAGCATTGTTGTAGTACCTGACATTAAAAAAACCTTTCCTTCTAATTGCAATCGCAAAAGAAGACCGTGATTATCTAAGATTCTTCCGGTAAATTGATAACGTTTATTGTAACCTGCCACACAGAGGGGTTTTTAAAGAACACTCTACAACTCTAGTAAGACCAGTATTTGATACACCGATTGTCTAGAAAAGGGGCCCAGTCTTTTAGAAGAAATACTACTGTTGTTAACTCGAATGGATCGCATTTGTGTAGTATCTGATATTTAAAAATCTTTCCTGCGAATTTAGAGAGTTTGATTATGTAAGATTCTTCTGGTAAGAAGATTTTGAAAATAATTAAAAGAAATTTTTTGGTATTTCAGAGTAGTTTTTTTTTTGCATAATTGGAATCTCATTCCTCACAATAGTAGGAAGGAAAGAAAAAACATCCATGCCTCTGACCTGGATGCAAACCCGGAGTCTTTCTGACACGAGATCAGCTCCTTTACCACCATACAAAACAGTCGACTGTTTTCAGCGTTGAATTCGAAATTATAAAGAGAAAAACTGATCGTTGTTGTACTAAGCCGAAAGCTTGAATACGTTGTTTGTAAACCCTAATAACATAATATTAAAATGTTGTTCGAAGATGTCAGCAAAAATTCTTGTAACAATCTGTGTTTGAAAGAAATATTCTTGATAAATTCTTCGCAGTAATTTGTGCGAATTTTTTATTACTTTTTTAAACTATCTTCTAACAACTTTTATATAGGGCTGTTCTCCGTAAAGTTTCATTTAATTTTGAATACATTTTAAAATGCTTCATGACATGGTTTCACCCATTTCCAATGTATCGCTTTATAAATTTTAATATATTTACCTTTGTTTTCGAATACTCAATCGAAACAGATTGAAGTGGGCTAAATTAAAAGCATAGAACGAGATCAAAATAGGAATTTCGGAAAAATGCTCCCTATTTAAACCTACCAATAAAATGAAGAAAAGATTTTCTGAAGGTTTTCGCTTCCTTTTATCTAAGACTAAAGCATCCAGAAACCACATCTGCATACTTGATGAAATCCTTCGGAAAATTTATAATTAAATTTATCGCGAAGACTAGTGGGCTTTAGTTCAAAGTAAAGTCTCCATATACTTAACTCAAACACTAATTACTTCCTGAAAATATCAACATGTAAGCATTGCGAATTTGATGGTAGATTTAATTCCAGAAGGAATGGGTTGGAATGTACAGAATGATGCTTAAAAATACGGATACTAGTAAGATCATGAAAAACAATATTTAGAAGTTCCGAGGGTTTTTTCTTCTGTTTTGGGGAAGAACGTTTATTCACCTTGAAAATGGAAATATGAAGAAAGTTTACAATAATAAAAAAGCCTGCAAAAATATATTTTGCATAGAGGTTGGACTGATCATAAGGACACGGTTCGCAGTAGAGCATCGAAGTCAAGCATCACTGGCTGCGGTCAGTAAGCGGGTAAGTGACCACTTTGATCAGCCTGCGTAGGGACCGAGAATGCGGGGTATCGGATCTCGATAAACTGTTCTACCGTAAAGTGCTCGACTACGCGAGCAGGTCGTCTGCCTACCAAAGCAAAGGAGCCATCTCTTCTGCAGAGGATCAAAATTGAGATGGCATGTCTTCGGATGATCATCCTCAGGGATGTTTCCCAAACCGTCGCCAATAGCCCATTGTGCAGCTCTAATGTGACGTAAATAAAGTACCTACCAACATAAAGTTTACCGGTTTTGCTTATGAAAAACTTTATAGCTGTAACTAAATACTGTACAGCTGATCTTTATCTTCTGTGGATCCCGCAGTGGACTGATCGTTAAGACACGGTTCCCACCAGATCACCGAAGTGAAGCATCACTGGCTGCGGTCAGTGTGCGGGTGGGTGACCACTTGGATTAGTCTGCGTAGGGACCGAGGGTGTGCGGTATTGATCCTCGTTAAACTGTTCTACCATAAAGTGCTCGACTTCGCGTGCAGGTCGTTGGTCTACCAGAGTGGGGGTGCCATCCCCTCTGCAGAGGATCAAAATTGTGATGGCATGTCTTTGGATCATCCTCAGGGATATTTCCCAGACCGTTACCAATAGCCCATTGCGCAGTGCTAGTACGACGTAAATGAACTACAACAACATATCTTCTTTGGTGAATTGAAATATTTAGTATTGCAAAAAAAGTTTTCGGGTTAACCTGGAATAAACCATGGAATTTCAAATGCTGGATAAACGTTTCAAAATATAAAAATGAAAATAAAATGTGACGAATTTACCTCGGATTACGCAGTGATGTAGTAATCCTGCCATAGAATGTTTGCCATTTGATATGTTGAAAACATTTTTTCAGCGTTTCAACTTTCATAGTTTACACCAGGTTTACAGTTCGGTAAATTCTATTACTTATATAGAGCGAAAACAATTTACCTTAGTTAACTATAACGATCTATCGATCTATAACGATCGAATTAGTACGTGCTTAATAATGAAACCGTAATAGTTTATGGTAGAATTCAAATCGACCAACCATAGATGGGATTCGAACCTGGAGCACCTCATTGAGAAGCTGTCGCTCAATCTCCTGAGCTAGCGTGTGTATAAAATGCGAGTTATTGTTCACTTTGTATTATATTTGAAAGCTACACGTGTTAAAACCAAACACAAAGGCAATGTTTTTTTCCCGAGTCAATGAGAGATAGTCACTAAAATAACGAACATGTTAAAAAAATCAATCACACGATTTAGAATTTTTGTTTTGTTTTATAAACCGTAATCAATTGTGGTTTTGTTATTTTTACTGTTTTAAATTAAAGTATGTTAATATTTGCGATGACTAAAGTGTAGAGATGCAAGAACAAACGATGTATTTGTTTTTATATATTGTTGGAGCGGTATGTTACTTCTCTGAGCATATTTAATTAACATAATTAAGTTTCGGTCTTGTGTTGGCAACAGGCATATTTTTTTTACAGATAACGTAAGTGACGTTATTCTGTGTGCATACCATAACTAAATTTGTATAAGAATCATATATTGCTGAAAGTAGTCGTCACTTCACTAATTCACGTTTACTATGTTGTTGTATACGGATGATGTACCATGTTACCCTTATATGCCTAGGCTGTATTACAACTAATTATTTTTTCAGTTGTTTACTCTATCGAGACGGAACTGCATTTGATAAAAAATATTTTTTCGTCATAAAAGTTATCACGTTCATTCACCATCCCCTGTGCGTGCTCTGACAACATAAATGCATTACCATAAATAAATTTTTAAAAAATTGCAAGACCATGCGATTTATGGCATAAAATTCTCCAGCATGCTCGTCGTATTTCATGGTGGTTCTGCCGGATTTTTGCTGCTTGAATAATTTTAAATAAAACTGCAACCTTGTTTTACCCTTACAAAAAATAACGTGCTTTTGAGGTTGAAAGATGTAAAAAATATCCCAGAGGTATGAAATGTTCAACGCCAAAAATAACTTCGTTAGTAAACAACAATTTCACAACGTCATTTACAGTTCATAAAATGAACCGCATGTATAACTGAGCAATACTTTTAGTTGAGGTAAAATTATTCGCACCTCAGATATAATTGTTTGCCTGACGTGTAGAAAAAATAACCCGCACCTCTAAAACAACCTCCTTAAGCCGGTTGCTCTAAAGTAGATTTCAATCAACCTCAAGTGTAAACAATTTTATACACCTTGGGAGGTTGATCTCTTAAGGATTTTTTTAATACCTCAAATAAACCTTATATCAACCTTGACACCTCAAAACAACCTCATATTAACCTCAAAAATACCTAAATTTTTGTAAGAGTAATATTGAAGATAATTTTTCACTTCGCGTTTTGTGACATAGGCATAATAAGGTAAGTCACATTATAATTAGTTTTTTTTATTGCTAATCTGGCTAATCAAGAGTTCAAGTTCAACTTTTTTATTATTAAACACATACATCGGTGGAGGAATAAATCAAACATATATTCTATGAATAAGGCACAACTACTTATTTTCTAAACTTGCCTTCGATCATGATTTGTTAGTATTAGTATATTGACTCGACGAGGACATTAAATTTACACATAGTTGCCAAACTGGTCAAAATTAATTTTCGTTGGAAGAACATAATGGGTAGCATAATTAAAAAATAATTATTTTTTTACGATGGAAAATCGCTGTTACAGAATTTGTAAGATATTGTCTTGAATTTCACATATATTAAAAGCTTTATTTAATGCTCGAGAAGTTTGCTATTACGTTAAATTTCGAAGTCACTGCCAAAATTCCAATTTTAAGGGTACAAAAAGTGCATTTCAATTATGAGTTAAGCATGTGCCGTGATGGCTCAGGGGATAGAGCGTTCGTCTTCCAATGAGGTAAACCGGCTTCGAATCCCTGCGATGGTTGGTCGATACGAATTCCGCATCCAGCTTGCACCGAATACAGTGCTGATGTAAAATATCCGCAGTGTAAGATGGATCATGTGTTAGAGATCCCTTGCCGTCAGGCTAACTATCAGTTTTTCTTCTCCATGTAACATAAATGGGGGTTAATTTCATCAAAAAGTCTTCCACTAAAGGCAAATTTCTCCCAATACTTGCCTTCTAGATTGGGTTTAAAATTACAAGGCTATGGAGTTGAACATTAATAGTCGTAAACCTAAAAAAATGGGTCGGTTGCTCAACGATGGTTTCGAAATAAAATGAGTTAAGCATTACTTGGCTTTTGCTGTTACAAATTTTTTTTTAGGTTATACATTCTATTGTTTAAATGAGCGATGAGATTTTGATGGAAGACATTTCTTTTATTGGTATCAATACAAACAAGATAATAACGAATCATTTGCTTCCTATAAATTTCAGTCCGTATTTTTATAAAGCAATGTGGGGTTAACCACCGGCTGAGTTCTCCTTCCATTTCTAGAGATCCTGCCGCACACTTTATAAGAACGTCCCTTTTGATACACATATTTATCGTGGTCTTTTATTCTCCGCTTTGAGAGCTTATAATTTAAAATAACATTAACTATGATTGTTGAGTACGGCAAGAAATATACCCTATTTTTTCCACTCCTATATTTTATTTAACCAAATTCTTAAATGAAATACAAGAATTTCTACATATTTCTAAACATAAACTAGAGTTCTATTGTACAAGTTTAAAGTTATTGAAGACATAAAAAAAACGCTTTTACCTCATTCTCCACAATACAAAAATTATCTAATTCTTATTGTAAAACGTAACAGTGATCAATGATGTCATAAGGTTATATTTTTTATTTTTTTTCTTGCAAAAACTTGTACAATTTAGACACTTGTTGTATAAAAATTCTTAGCGTAGAAATTTTTGATTTTCATAAATTACAGAGGCGCGTAATTCAGTCTACGTTCTGTATTATTAGGGAAGAAAAACTAGAGTCCATTTTCGTAGAAATCTCTACCAGAACTTTTACGAAAAAACAAACAAACTAATATCTCTTTTTTAAAATTGTTTAATTTTATTTTTAAACTAGCCGCCTAAGGCGGCCATCTGTCCGCCACGCTGAAGGTTTTCACAAATAAAGTTTTTTAAAACATAGCAGGAAATCTGAAGATTAGTGGACAATTAACGTGTTCCTGTCCAGCAATTTTGTCTTCATATCCAGTTCTGCTGCAGATGTGTTATAGCTCTTGAGGATGTTTGAAATTATATAGCTACAACGCTTAAGGAAAAAAAAAACTAAAATGCTAAATATATGAAAAGAACACGAAAACGAATAAATTTTTTATGGTATCAATTTCTATTTCTATATAATTTTTTATGGTATCAAATTCTATTTCTATATCTGTTACGTCAAGCACTCAGGTATTATAATTTGATCTAGTTGCGCTTGTATAATTTTGATCTAGTTGCGCTTTCTACGTCATTTTGTGAACATCGTTTGGTTTGTTATTTAACATCGTTTGGTTTGTTATTTCTAAGTTAACTTTCAAAAAATTGGCTGGCATCAGCATTTTTATTCTTTAAGTTGTTTATTTTTTCTTTTGGAATTCGTTCCTTTTTAGCGAAATGTTTTTCAACCTAATCGAATTCTTTGCCGACTGTTCTCTGTATATATAAAGAAAATAAAGTAAATATTTTTAAAGTGTTGTGAAAAGAATTTTTAGTTGTACAAAGTACTACAATATCGCTATAAAAATTATCGTCTTCGCTTAAGAAAAAAAAATAGAGCGTGGAAAGAAGAAGAAAAACTTATTATAACAATTATGAACAGCGACAAATATATCAAAGCGAAGCGTTCTATTTACGTATCGAATATGTTGCCACATTTTTAATACAAAAGTTAAACTTTTCTCCACTTTAATAAATGTAAACTAATGCGAACTTAACAGTTAAATTATTAATTCCTTCGTATATTATTGGTTTAAGTTGTCGAAAATTAATATTTCAATTGTGAGGTTCGCATTAGCATACATTTATAAGAGTGGGGAAAAGTATATGTATTTTTTAATAGTTTTTTGAATATGGCTCTTTGAAGACGAAAAAGCAGACGAAAAGCATAGACTTGCAAAATGACTGATAACTAAATAACTAATCAAAATTTCTGAAAAAGAAAAAAAATACTTCTTTATTATGTTAAAACACAATTATGGGCCGAGTTTCGTGCCCGGGCGAGGCTTCTGGGGCGATATATTGTGATTACAGACACACACACAGCCGCGTTTATTATTATGTATAGATAAATGATAAAGTTTTAGGGATTGCATTTTGAACTCAGCACATAAACGTTTAAATGAAGTTGCTCTTTGACTCAATTTTTTTGTAGCTTTAAACATATTTATACTCATTTAAAATAACGGTATACGATATGGATTTCATAAAAAAATGTATTTCACTTTAAGTTAACATTTTCGAGATTTTAGGATTTGAGGTGAATATTTCCTTTACTTTTTAATTTGCTTTTAGATGCTTTATTATTTATTTGCCATATAAATCTATATTCCAGAATTTTACATTCCGTCGTTGTTTTTTTTTAAGTTACGAAATATGCAGATTTTAAATCTACGATCAACATTATAGCAGAGCCATAAATTCAATTATTTTGTGAAAGGTTAATTATAAAAAATGCTATACTGCTAAACTTTTATTTTTCTCTTATTTTTATAGTTCAGTTGAAAGAGGAGGAAATTTTTCAAAAATCTAATTATTACATTTTGCTGTTTTGTAGGCAGAGAGGTATTAAACAAAAATAAGAATAATCTTCTCTCAAAGAATTCTTCCCCAATATTTAGAAATTAAATTAATCTTTAATGAGTGTTCCAAAATCTTTTCGTGAGTTTCCTACCTATTCTTTTATTTTCTTAACGAATTATTCGTTAAAATCTGCTTTTAAGCTAAAATGTTCCTTTCGCTGCAGAATAAGTTAATGAGATTATTTTAATATAAAAGCCATTTTTTACTCTAAAAACGCAGGCGGGATTGCTATTAAATGTTCTGTCTTCTAAACGATGTTTTGAACGTTTATTATTCCTTAACAGGGAATAAACTATACAAAAAAAATCAAATATACTAGTTTTAAATATAGGAAAATTAAGATTGAAATATTTAAAGTAAAGAAATCCATCTTTTTTCGAGTTATTAGTATAAACAAAAAATATACATTTTTCACAAATGCAACATTAGTAGAATATAACTATTGCTCATTAATTTAACGCCGCATATTTCAGAAGTAAACTGATTAAATATAACTTTTGCAATTTTTCTAATTACTTCGCTGAAGTTTTTGCAATTATTCTTTAACAATTTTTTATGTATGTACTAAAGAAAAAAACTGTAAATCTGTCTGTCTATCTGCTTGTATGCGTCGAAAATTTACTAAGGAGATTGGCTTTTTAATGCTAATTTTGCTTTTCAACAGAATTAATTTCTCAAAACCAAAACTACAGTGAGCAAAATAAAAACTGATCTTCCAGAATAATTTTCAATCTAATGATCGGATCTTCTCGTTCTAAGATTCAATTTTATAAGTTCGAGGGGTGAGTTCAAATATGTAAATTAATAGATGCAGACGATATTTTAAATAACAAAATCAGACACAAAAACCACTTTCTCTAAATATATATATATTTTAAATATTTAGATTTCTGATCCTCATAACAGGGGGGAGGGTCGCAATATGGAAATTATAAACCCAAGAGTTTAGTCAGGATAGCGGTTGTAAGTTTAGACACCTTAATGTTAATTTCACCATTTGCGTTTTTGTCATATCTCTAGAATGTTTTAAGCAAATTGAGAAATTTTTGCACACATTCATAAAATTTATTTATCTAAAGATAATTCCATGCAAAACAAATTTAGTAAGCATTTATTAGTTTTTACTATTTTATTTATTAATAGTCGAAAAAATTTGAATGCAATTTTTCACTTCATTATAAGAAATTTATTTTTCAGTTTGCTTTGAAAGTTTTTGAGATGCGGGGAAATACGCAAAAAGTAAAATTAACTCTAAGGGGCCCAAACTTTGGACGCTATCTTGACCACACTATTGGAACCATATTTCCCAGATTGCGGCTACCACTATATTTTGAGAGTCAGAAATCCATCGAAAAAAAAGGTATGTTTATTTAGAGAAAGTACGTTTTTGTGTCTGACTTCGTCACTTACAATGCTGTCAGCACCAATTAATTTGCATATTTGAGTTCACCTCTTCAAACCATTAAGATTGAGTCTAAGAGAGCGGTAAGATCCGATCATTAGATCAAAAGTTATTCAGGGTGGTTCATTTTTTATTTTGTGCACTGTTCAACATTGGAACACTGGCAAGTAAATTTCACCTGGTTTCCTAAATAAACTATTAAAAATCAGATTGAGGTTAAAATTACTAATTTTGAAAGTGAAAAATCCGCCCAAAAAGGATAAATGTTTATTCAGAGAAAATATCGTTTGCTCTTGACTTCGAAATTTAGAATGTTTTTGTTTTAATAATATGTTTGTTTGTGACCTTTAATGCTGGAAGGGGGTGTTATTATGCTCATTACTTAACTAATCTGCCGATTAGCTAGAGTAATAAGTTAAAGTGCAGAAAGATGGATATTTACCTAGTTAATGTGAACATTGAATTTTTTCGTAACGTTAAAGTTTAAAGGTTTATTTATCTTATTTTATCAACTAATTTGTTAATTGTTTGAACAACTTGATTCTTTAGTTATTGAAAAACAAATAAATGGTATGATGTTAATTTCCTTAGTTGTAATAATGTTTGAATGACTCGATTCTTTAGCTATGAAAAATCAAATGGTATGATGTTAATTTCCTTAGTTGTAATAATGTCTGAATGACTCGATTCTTTAGATATGGATAAACAAATAAATTGAATGATGTTAATTTCCTTAGTTGTAATAATATTTTAAACTATTTTGATGCTTTGTATTATTGTTTTTAGAGTGATTGCTGATTCATACTCATTAATTGTTGGTAACAATTTGATTTTCTTAATAGTGAAAAAAATAATACTATTATGTTAATTTAAGCACGCAGAAACGTTGCTGCTGCTTCAACTAGGATCTTACTTTCACTTTAACGAGGGCCTAATAGTTAATGCGCACATCATCTCGGTAATGTGCAGATTAACTAGATAATTTAAGAAATGAAAGAATTTCTGGTCATTTAAAGGATCGACCTTGTTAATAAATCTTTTATAAAACAAACCTTTTTAATAAAACATTTTATTTTATTTTATAACCGTCGTTGAATTATTTGGGTTTACGGCTACTAATGTTAGCTCCGTCACCTTGTAATTTTGAACCAAATCCAGAAAACAAAGGAACTCTTAAATCAACTATTAGGAGAAATTTGCCTTCATGGAGGGCTTCTTGATGGAACTAATCCACATTTGCGTTACATGGAAGGGAAAACCACGAAAACCTCAGACGGTTAGTCTGATGGAAGGGGGACTCTAACCCATGATCCGTCTACCACTGAGGATATTTCACGTCAGTGTGGTCGGTGCAACCCGGATGTGGATTTCGTATTGATCAGCCATCGCTGGGATTCGAACCCGGTTCACCTCATTTGAAGGCGAAAGCTCTATCCCCTGAACCATCCCAGCTCAATCTTATCAGTGCAATCACCAAAGTGTAGCTAATGTTAATATCAACCACTCGAAACATACAGATTTGTGCCTGAAACTTTGATCATTAGAGGATACCCATGCATTTCGTTTTTTTTAATTTTTATTACACATTTCAGTTAAAATTCTGTGAAATCAAATGCTATTTTTTGTGTGTTACAGACGTTAACAAATGCTTTTCTTGCCTGTTTTATAGAACAAAAAGGTTTCTGATGTAAAAGCTTCTGAATTTTAAAATACATTTCTCTTCCAAAGTCTGTTATTGATTATTGTGAGAGGTGTTTACCTGCTGTCAGCATGGGGAACAACTCCCATACATCACTTCTCTATAAGTCCCTGAAAATGTTTGCTTTTTTCCCTATCTTTCAGGTTTCTTCAACAATATTCGTTCATTTCTTTTGCCAGCTTTGCAGTTAAGCTTAATTCTTTTTTATTGTAATCGAATCTTTGGAGAAAGCTTTATCGGAAACTTAACTCTTCTTTTTTTCTCTTCCTTCTTTAAAATAGTGATGATATTCTTTTAAAACAATGATGATAAAAAAATAGATGAGTGTTGAAAAAAAAAACTTAAGAGAGGTTTTATCCTACTTACTTTTAACCTTTTCTTTAAACTTTTTTAAATAAAAAGAAATGAAGAAAAATATAGATATTATGTATAAATAAACTTTGATAAACATTATTTCTTAACGGATTAAATACTTCATGTAGTGTGTCCACCAGTGCAAAAAATACAGTTACAATTCACTAGCATATAAGACATGTTAACTCGATTCTATGTACCTTTTCATAGATAAAGGTTGACATTGTCGATATCTACTCTCCCCCTATGGGTGACCTGCACGTGATGTAAATACTACTGTCTTGACAAAAACTCCTGTTTCGATTTGAACACGCCTACATCGATGGATGGTCCACATTGAACAGTTGACTTGCTACTTGTGACTGCGACATTATCCATCTCCTCATGCTGTCGCTACTCAGTTTCGATCACACACAACGTGTACACTCTATTGCTAATGGCAATACAAGAGCGACCACGACCGTGAACTTAATACAGCTCTCACAATTAGCACTCAAAAGTACGGTGATCTTTATACAGCTCTCCCGGCGTCTCATAAAATAGCAATGAATCAACTAGTGGTATCCCTTCATCGAATAGTATAATTCACATCTATAATTCAGGTGGGGGTGTACTGTAGTGGGTATACCACTACAAAAAATACAATTGCAATTCCCTAGCATATAAGACATGTTAACTCGATTCTACGTTGGGGTACCTTTTCATAGATGAAAGTTGACATTGTCGATAACAATTCTCCCTACATTTTACCTTAAATTGGAAGCTTGAGCTTATTATAAATGTTCAACTTAGTGTCAGTGTTATTTGTGAACTTTGTGTTAAAAATATGAAATTTATGACATGTTAATTTAGTATATTACTATCTACGCTTAATACATAACTTATTTATAACTATTAATTTATAACGTACGTGCAACTTAATATCTTAACTATGTATCTGCGTTAGCTAAACTTAAAAATGCAAGGATCTTAATTTCGAAAAAAAGTGGAGAAACTGGTTTTCGACCTCATCCATTCAATTTCAGTGAATGAAATTAACAATTGAATCATTTTCGTGATTATTGAAAGCCTATTAAAATAATGATTTCGTTTTATTTATTTTTTGTTCCGTTCTTGTAGTTTAATTATTGTTTTGTTTGGAACTGCCAACAACATTCTTTTGTTTCATATTTTTAGTTTACTAATTATTGTTTCGTTTCGTTTTGTTCGAACTGCCAACAACATAAATGTTGCTGGCTGTGCAAACAGTTCGCAATCACAGTATCGTTTTGGCAAAAGCTACTTAAAGTATTGTTGTCTTATTGTTTGATTGACGATTATTGTTGAAATCTTTCTGGTGTGGTGTTAGTTAACTTTCATAAATTTGCTTGATCACTGCTTAAATTTATTCATGGAACTTTTCGAGATAGACGGAATATTTATATTTAAAGAAGGAGAATCGTAAACATGGAAATATTAGATTCTTCCTAGTTTTTTATTTTATATCCGTCGTTGAACAGCCGACCCAATTTTGTGTTTACGACTACTAATGTTCAACTCCGTAAACTTGTAATTTTGAACCCAATCCAAAAGACAAGGAAATTCCTGGATCAGTACCCCCTGGGATCGAACCCATAATCTCTTGGACAAGGACCCAGTGCCCTACCAACCAGGCTATCCCGGCCCTTCTTCCAAATTTACCAAAATCAAGCGTTGATAAAAAAAATTTAGAAACCATGAAAGAAATTGGTTAAGGATATTTTGATGCTTATAATATAAATTGCACAATAAGCAACTTATGTTTTATTTTGATAGCTTTACTTCAATTTTAATTAACTGTTAGTTTTTACTCAGAAAAATGTCGAAACAATCAAGACAGCGCAAGTACTTAGAAGAGATAATATTAATTATAAGAATAATTTTAAGAATTATAATTCTTATATATTCTTATAATTATAAGAATTTTAGAAATAATAATAATTAGAAGAAATATGTTTGCGGAAAATGTATAATGGAAACACCCTGTATTTGTAAAAAATGCGTTGAGTAATGAATTAAAAATTCTGATTCTTTATGTTTGTAACGCATAAAAATTGGTAGTATATAATTTTGTTTAATTATAATAAAGTGTTTTTAGTTTATTTCCTTCCTGACATTCATATTTCATACTTTTAATGCTTTCATACAGACTAACAAATGTGTTGAAATGTAGCCGAGCGAAAAAAAGAGGGACATAATACGTGTTTTGTTCATTCTGTTTGTTAATAATTGTTTTGTGTGTAATTTGTTTTGTAATGAAAAGATATTTTTAAGTTAGAATTCTTAAATTGTGAAATGGATGAAACTTATTTCTTATGCTGAACTAAAACAAGATTGTAAAAATACATCACTGAAACTCAAAATTATACCGAGCAAGATATTTAAATTGATTTCAGATTGTAAACTTAAAGCTGAAAATTGGTGAGTTGGCAAAGCAGAAAATTTACATTTTCTTCTATAGTGGGATGATTCAAATTGATGTTTACCAGCCGCTAATTTAAATAATTCGATGCACAAAACATGTAATATTCGAGTTAGGGGAGCTTAATGCATCATGCATGGGATTTTAGAAAGTTGCTTTTGACTTGAAAGGACTCCAATAAATCAATGCAAAATAAATCTGATATTTGTTTTTTGTTGAAAAAACGTAACAGAGAAATCATATGGACACATTCAATTTATATTTAAATATTTGTGTGCAAATGAAATTTGGAGAAATGTTTAGATAAAATATACCGAATTACATTTAAAGCTGGTTTAACTTTTTTGCAGTTTCAGAAATATATGTGCTTAACACTAAACATACCAACACTTAATGTTCACCTATTTCTACCGTAGCTGGTCATGACTGGACTTCATGATTCTTGATTGAAAACATGAAATATGGATGTTAGAAAAGAAATAAACTAAAAAAAATCTATTATATTTAAACAAAATTGTATATTGCTAATTTTTATGCGTTACAAACATAAAGAATAAGAATTTTTAATTCATTACTCAACGCATTTTTTACATTATACAGGGTGTTTCCATCGTACATTTTCCACAAACATATTTATTCTACTTATTACTATTTCTATAATTCTTATAATTATTCCTATATTTAATATTATTTTTTCTAACTTGTGCTGTCTTAACTGTTTCGACATTTTTCTGGGTGAAAACCAACAGTTAAATTAAAAATCAAGTAAAGCTATCAAAATAAAATATATTCTACTTACCAAAACATTTAGTTTTTGTCACTTCTTCCGACACAAAAATGCCCATCTAAAGTTTTTGGCACTTTCTTGAAATTTGAATTCAGTTATTTTGATTGAACTCACTACCCAACAGTCTTTGCAGAAATGTGAATGCAATACGTTGAACACGCATGGATGCAATACGTTGAACTCATCGAATGCAATACGTTGAACACGCATTACATCGTAATTTCTGATCTCATAACCTTATAACGCAATAAATTGTACTCCCTGTCAAATGACCAATTGTGGTTGAAATAGGTATACGTAGAAATAGGTGTAGGCAGAAATAGGTAATAGATACAGATGGGTGACAAAATAATACGAACACCTGTGAAATATCAGAAAATCTTTATTAATAGGGAGTTGGACCACCCTTTGACGGAATTACAGATTTAATACGACGTGGGATCGATGCATAAAGGTCATGGACAACGTTTAAAGGGATATTAAGCCATTTCTCTTGCAAAGCGGCCTCTAATTCCAAAAGATTTGATGGAGGTGGGAATCGGGAACGAAGTTTAGACTCCAAATATTGCCACAAATGTTCAATAATATTTAAGTCCGGAGACTGAGTGGGCCAGGCGAGATGCTCAACTTCATTGTCATGATCTTCGAACCATGTTTAAACGCACCTAGCGGTGTGGATAGGGGCGTTGTCGTCTTGAAAAATCGGTCGCTCTCCAGGGAATACAGTCTGTATAAAAGGATGAACATGATCCGCTAGAACGCTTAGATAGTCATTAGATTTGATTCTCCCATGCAGACGTACTAGTGGCCCAAGACCACGCCAAGATATCGCACCCCAAACCATAATGGAGCCACCTCCATGTTTCACAGTTGGTAAGAGGCATTCAGGATCAAACGCTTTTTTAGGTGATCTTCACACATAAACGCGTCCGGTGGTCTGAAATAAGGTGAAGGATGATTCCTCGGACCATATTACCTGCTGCCACTGCTGTGGGGACCAACCTTTGTGACCTCTACACCACTGACTGCGCTTGAAAGCATTGGTTGCTGTCACCAAGGGTTTACGAAATGCCACTCTCCCATAAATGTACGCTGCATGAAGTTCTCTTTGAACAGTTCTTGTTGAAACGGGGTCCTGAAGATGACTGTTCATGTCTGATGTTATCTCGGATCACGATTGCTTGTGTTTTCGAGCTACTACGCGCTGCAAGACACGTCTATCCCTATCATCAAGCTTTGACTTTCGGCCACTGTTTTGCTTTGAAGACTTTGTCTTACCTTCTTTCATGTATGCTGTCATAACGGCTGATACAGTACTTCTTGCAAACCCCAAAAGGTTTGATGTTTCTGTCACCGATGCTCCAGTTAAACGCGCCCCAACAATCATCCCTCTTTGGAATTCTGACAGGTCAGACATTTCACCTTATAAAAGCTAGTTAGATAAACTCATGCAACACAGGTGACTAATGTTGAGAGACTGATAGCTTCCTCTTCACGCTCACTAGGTGGCAGACTTCTGTTGCAGGTGGCGTGGCTGTACTGCAGGTGTGAAATAAGCCACACTTTTTCACAGGTGTTCGTATTGTTTTGTCATCCATCTGTATATTCAAACAAACAAAATGCAAAGAATTAATAATAATAGAATATTAACTGTATATAATTGTTGGAAAAAGCCATGAAGTCAAATGTGTCAAAAGCGATAAGATGACAAACGCGTTTTCAATGCAGCAAACGTTCTTAAACGGTCATTTGATCGGTTATGGTATGTTTAGTGTTAAAGAAGACAAATTACACTATCATAAGAACTAGATAAAGGGATGAATATATATGGTGTAAATTTGCCATAATCTAAACACAATATTAAATTGACATCTGTATTCATTGTAATTGCAGAAGGTGTTTTAAGAAAACATTGGGTCCTGACTATTGGCAAAATATTTTTCCTGCTTAAATTCAAATGTTTTATTATATGCTTACCATTCGATAATGCAGTATTTTCAATATTAGTTTTAAATCCGGTTGTTTTTAAATAACTTAATGTTGTTTTAACAATCTCAAGGTGAATGATGACAATCACACAGTCGCTTTGGTAAATGTACGAAATGTACTAGGTCTAGTTAAGTGCTACTGCTCGGTATGCCATATGTTTTTTTTAAGGTCAAGTGCCACTGCCCGGTCTACATTTGCCCGGTATGCCCTACCTCAACCTTTTTTAAGGTCAAGTGTCACTGCCCAGTACGAATTTAACCAATACTCAGCACACTAATGTTTCTCCTAGTCTATCATGGACAGATATTAAAATATCGAATAAATATAGTTATACCAACGAATAAATTAATACAAAATCGGATATAACAAATATTTCCGACATTCACAAAAGTGTTTATTGACATTCACCGGTGAAAGTCGACATTCTCTCGATTTATTGAAACGAACTCTTCATGTAGTGGTCTAACTGATATGATTAATACAGAATATATTTTTTTACAATTTATTAGAGAATTAATAAAATTGTTTAAAAAAACATTTAAAATTTAGTTTGATTTTTTTTTATTATTTCGAAGTTTCGGAATCTGAAGTTTGCGGTATTCAAAATTTATGGACTACTTGCCAAAAACGCTCTACATAATGTCACTGAAGAATTTAAAAATTTTTAAACGCAACTTTTGTAGAATCAAATCCAGAGAGGTATTATATATTTCATGACTATTTCGCCTCTCCTGATACTGTATATAGTGTGGAATATCGAAAAAGAACCACGCAGGAGAGCTGTTCTGAAATAGAATATTCAGTTGCGCTTTATTCCAATTTGATTGTGTAACTTTACATTTTGATGGATGTTTGTATAAATCAATATTGAGCCCTTTGTTTTCAAATACAATCTGTTTTCTTTTGTGGTGCTACCTTTATTTTTCTAATAAAAACACGTTAGAAAAATTCAAACACATTTGCATGATTTATTATTACGGTATTGAATTTCAAAGTTTACACACATCCCATTTTGAATCCCATTACTTTTTTCAAGGAAATTGAGAGGTTAAAAATTTTTTTTTCTCGATATCTCTTTTTGACAATCAAAAGGAGTTAAAATAAAATTAAGACTATTTCTGAATTTTTGGTGCAAAAAAGTTGTATTTTATAAAAGTTAAAAATTGTGGTTACTTAAGTATTTCAGAAATACTTACTTTAAGGGGTTATTACCATTTAAGGAATTTAATAAGGAAAAGAAAAGAGCACATAAGCTATTTATTTTATTTTGTTTATTCATTATTTTTTTTAAAAGAAAATAAGCAATTTTAGTTTCTCTTAGAACAAGGATGGCGAACCTTTATACACCAACGTGCCATTTTTTCTAAAAAAATTTTTTAATGAGGTCATAGACGTGCCGACAAAAAATTTTGACTTCCTGATTACTGGGAAAATAATACTAAATACTATCAACTTAAAACTCTTTATTTAAATTGAAAAAAAATACATTTTGCAATGTCTCAGTTATACGCGTAATTCAACTTAAAGTAACATCAGTGTGACTTCTGTTGTTGCAGATTAGATGACAAATAACTTATATTAGGTTGTAAGATGTTAGTTTAAGCAGGACTGTTAATTTTTTTTTGCTAGTTATTTATTGTTAGCTTGTTTTTTATGGTTATTAATTGTTTTTAGCATAAATTGTTAATTTTATTACTAATATTGGTTTATTATTATTTTTTTTTGTGAATTTTAATTTAATTGTTACATATGCTTCATAACACAATGTGTAATAACAATTCATAGTGCAATAACAATTGTGATCGGTGGCGTGCCCAAAATATTGTGTCGCGTGCCATAAATGGCATGCGTGCCATTGGCTCGCCAGCCATCCCTGTCTTAGAGCATCAAAATGGTATTAAATCCAGTAAATCGAATTAAAAATTGGATAAAAATGCCGCAATACGGTAGTTTTCAGTTTAATTGAAACATTGCTTCTGAAGCTTAGACAATGACAAAACTGGAGGAAAATTGTATTGCACTGTTTGAGAGAAAGATTTTGCGGAGTATACTAGGTGGTGTAAATGAAAACAATAACAGTAGAAGGAGATTTAACTTTGAACTGTACAAGAGTTATAACCAACCCGATATTATTAAATACATAAAAATAAATAGAAGGAATTGGATGGCCCACGTGATTCGAATGAGTGATGACAATACAATAAAAAAAGATATTGCTTTTTAGACCCACTGGAGCAAAAAAGCGGGGAAGGCCGCGGTTGACATAGTTCAACATAGTTTTAATGTTGAGTTTTAATTTAACATAGCTTTAATGTTGAGGGTGGCAACTTTGCAATGCGAAAGATACATTTTTCACGCATGAGTATTTTTTGAAGCACTCATTCTTAAAAATGTTATTTTACACTTTGGCACTTTACTGTAACAAGTTAAAATTTCAACTTTTATAGGAGATAAACACTTTTTTTTTTTTAACAAACATTAACACTAAATATTGCCATTTATTTAGTGTAGAGCAGTGATTTCGTTTGAAAGTGTAGTAAATATAGATTCTGAAATTTTAAGTTTAAGTGTAAATTGAATTTAATATTATTAGAGACACATTAGGAATAAAATTTTTAAATTAGCCTTTGGAAGCCAACATGTTTGGAACCTGTAATAATTTTTCTTAATAACACGTTCAGATTGAGAAGAAATTTGTTTTAAATCCCAAATTAGTTAGTTTTAATGCTTCGTGTGGCAGTTCAGAAAATAAATTCCTATTTTTGTATCTCGAAAACTTACACATTTTAAGCAAACAGAATCATTTCTTGAAATAGTACTTTAAAAATGTTCTGAAATTTTCTCTGAAAAAAGTATTCGAAATAAATTTAAATTGTTTTAGTTTGAAAAAAAGTGAGTATTTTTGAGTTAGGAAAACTCTCCAGAAAATATTTTTGAAAAAAGGGGAATAGAATCGCAAAAATAAGATGTAATTTTTTGTTTGTTTACTTAGTGTTTAATAATATTTTAGACAAAAGTGGTGTTTTTCGTTTAGTCTCCTATGTTTAAATTCTGGTTTTTTAGCATTTTGCATGGTGTTCTAGAAATTTACAAATTTTTTAAATGAACCATAAAATAAATTTTAGGTATTTTTTTTTTACAATTCCCCAATTTATTTCGTACAAAAAATATCAATATGCAAAGTCATAATGAAGAATTTTGACACGGGTATTAAATAATGCATAAACTACAAATTCGTTGAAATTTCAACTTTTTTAAGCGCATCATTACTAATATATTTTGAATTAAAATAAAAAAATTTTCAGTTTAATTCTTGTGCTTCTTTCCTACATCTACTCTATTAAGAATCTCACACTATTAAGAATCCCACTCTATTAACTCCTCTATTAAGAATCTTCGAGACATTTCTAGTTGTTCTTTAAAGAGAGCAGACGTTAAATTTAAAAAAAAAAAACGTCTAAACAGTTGATTTGACGGAAGAAGAAAAATTTCCAGACAGAATTTGAGCAATTCCTGAAATTTGAAATTTGAGCAGGGAAAATCCATGACTACTAATAGAAAAAAAAAGAATTTGAAAGATGCTAAATGATAGAATTGCGAATTGTTTATGATTGTTAATGTCTGATGAATTTTAATGTCTTTGAATTGTTAATGATTCAAGAATATTTTTAAATATTATATATATTTTTAAGTGTCTTTATGTATATAATTAAACATATTAGATAAGATTGTTTCGATTATTAAAATAAATTGGCTTTAAAGAAAAATATATTTCTCGCGAAATTTTAATGTGTTAAGGAAATCATTAAATAACACTGCAATAGAAAAAATCAGAAATTCATTAAACGAAAAAAAAAAACTGTAAAATCTCTTGACAGTTTTAGATCTATGATCGAATCTCTATAGAGATTGATTCTTGCAAGGTATTTGTCCTTTGTAGAACGTTCTTAAAGTCTCAAGAAAACTTAAATGGAAAATATACTTAAAAATCGGAAAAAAATTTTTTTTGCTTCCTAATTGCAATTTTAAAGAAGACAAGTCTCGAGCGCCTGAATACGACGCTCGTTTTCTAGATGAAAGCACATGAATGATGAAAATAGAGCTGGTTAGAAGCAAGAAAAATTAAATTGTTAATTAAAAAAAATGGACCAGAATAACCTGGTTGATAGGGCACTGCACCAGGAGCTCATGGGTTCGATCCCCGCCTGCCGAAGACTCCGCGTGTAGTAAATGGTGACTGATGTACGTTAAATCTGTCGAGTCACAAAATCCTCCTTGTTCCCGTAACAAATCATGCATTCGGGGGTACTGATCTGGGAGTTTCCTTGTCTTCTGGATGGGTTCAAAATGACAAGGATACGAGGTTGAACATTAGTAGTCGTAAACACAAAATTGGGTCGGCTGTTCAACGACGGTTATAATATAAAATAAGAAAATTATAAGTAAGCAAATGGATGAGGGTAACAAGTGAAACCGTGGCAACCAAGGAGATGACGGTGGTCGAAAAATGCATGTCTGGTTCAAATGCATGCGTCATTCTGAAGGGGCGCAAAACTAATGTTACTTGCTTCGGAATCTGCGTTCATATAAATGAAACTAAAGGGCTTTCAGATAAGTTGTCGTGGCCACAGTAAAAAAAAATGTTTTAGCTTCATTCTAATTAAATTTACGCCCAAAATCGTGCAAAATTTGAGGTAATTGATTTTTTGATATCGGACCAATCTGCTATGTTATTTTCTTCATTATTTCAATTTCATTATCTGCTATGTTATTTTCTTCATTCATTTTTGAAATTATAGTATTTTACTCTTAAAATTTATTGCGAGGGATTTCAATGAGAAAGTCTTCAAAGTGCTGCAAATCAATAAAAATATGCGCTCTTATCATAGTTTTTAATTTTTTAAAAATATATTTTCGTTATTATTTTTCACACTACTGAAATCAAATTTTATCAAAAGTTTAGTATTTAATTTTGTTAAAAAGTTTAGTATTTAATAGTTGGTTAGTAAATAATTCGAAAAGAAATTTGAATTGCAAGGTATACAATTTTTTACATCATCTTAGATAAAATTAGATACTTTAAAATGTAAAATTTTTAATACATTACAAAACTTTTTCGACTAAAATAAAACAATTAAAAATAATAAATATTTGCTAGAATTTGTATTTTGCATGTTAATTATCCTTGGATAAGCAAATTTTATAATTGTGAGAAATTTTTTTTTCAATTTGCTTAAAAATTTCTCGAGATAGGCGAAATACGTAAAAAATTAAATTAACTTCAGGGGGTCCAAATTTTAGATTAGTCTCCTGACCAAACAATAAGGACCCTATTTCCCAGACTGACCCTGCCCCCTATATTTTGGGGGCAGGAATTTTGAATCCATCGAAAAGAAAGTATGTTTATTCAGAGAAAATATGTTTTTTATGCCTGATTTTGAAATTAAAATATTTACTGTACCAATTAATTATCATATTTGAGGTCAACCCCTCGAACCATTAAGATGGAATCCTAAGACATAGTTGGTTAGTATATATATTGCAAAAAAAATAAATACCACTACTCTTTTTTATCATATATTTTATAATTTTTGCATATTTTCTTTATTAATTTTTTCTGAATTAAAATCAAAGTATTTGATTTTTAAAAATCGTTGCATAGGATTATTATGATAAGTGTCTTTATCCCCTTATTGTGAAGTATTGGACAGATTTGAATATTGTTAAACTTCTTTTCCTTTCTTCCCTTCCCCTGTGCTTCGGGGGTGTGTGCGACTGTGGAAGGAGGGAGGGAATTCCCTAGCGTATTTCTTCGATAAACCGAAAAGCTAAGACTTAATCAACAGTCTCACTTCTAAGAAATCGAACATTTCTACTGTGATGTAGTGTTATCTTTGGGAAGGGTGAATCGAAAAGGAACTATATATTCTTTATTCTGAAAATCGAATTGAGCTTGGAACTGATATTGGGCTTTTCCTTTTAGCTTTTTGAAAAATATTGTTTAGGAAAATGTGAGGAGGTCCCGAATATCGATTTATAGTTCAGTTATGAAAACGTAAGAGTTAGGCATTTATAAGCTCTTCTCACATTAAAAATATTCTAAAATTTCGTGTGCTGTTTCTGCATCTACTTTTGCTGCTTACTGATTTATTGAAGTAACACCCTGATTTTTTTTTATTACCTAGATTAATATCTTTAGTTACAATCCGTGACCAAACTATTAGACGCACTATAAGATTTTATGCAAAATCTTAATTATCAGGTGAAACTATATACAGCTGTATTGTTTTTACGCGGTTTGCACTTGTTTATGTTCGCGTATCAATGGTTTAACATTGCAATGCAATACGTTAAAAATAAATACAAATGGGAAGTATATGAAAATAATCTCTTGAATTAAAACCCGTTACATGTTTGCTTAAATATAAAAGTATTGCATATTAATACGTGCAAACCATGTCATTATTAAAAAACTGCAGTGCGTCTGATAACTTGATCTAATTATTATAATATACTGATATAATAAATGTTCTATATTAATATAATATGTCGTCTAATTTAATCAATATTAGATATTGTCTAATTTAACTAATTGATACAAGAACGTAAACAAGTGCAAAACCATAAAGCTGTATAGTATCACGTGATAATTAAGATTTTACATAGAATCTTATAGTGCGTTTAATAATTTGACCAGGGGATGTACATCTAGAACTTTTTTATATTATCATAAAATGAGTTTGATTCGATTACCTTAGAGTATAAGAAATTCGAACAGTCTAATTCTTGTCAAAACGGGCGAATGCGGTATGATTTTGGTGATATTACTGACTAATGAAATATCCACGTTGTTTACAAATTTTAGTAAATGTTTATTATTTTTTACTGTTTTATTTCAGTCGAGAACATTTTGTAAGGTGTAAAAATGTTTACATCGTTTTAAAATATCTAGTTTTGTATGGCAAGATACAAAATCTGAGCGAAATCGGTTGAATCGTTTCTCAGAAATCAAGTGTTTTCGAAAATTCGATTTCACAGAAACAACTCAACCAATTTCTCTCAAATGTTATATTTTGCCAAGTAAAACTAGATTATTTAAGATGAGGTTAAGAAATTGTATACCTTACACTCCCAGATTGTGACTACCCTCTATATTTTGGGGAGACAGAAAGCCGTCGAAAAAAGTTATGTTTATACGGAGAAAGTACGTTCTTGAGTCTGATTTAGTAAATTCAAATATCGTCTGCACTAATGAATTAGCATATTTGATCAACGGTGAAAAGCTATTCAAAAGATATTAAAAAATACATAAATTTGTAATAATGGTTTTAAATGATGATATTTCGTATTTTCAATATTGCTGTAAAGACTTTTAAACTTTCACAAAAAAGACTAGTAGCTTGCATCTTAAATGATTTATTCACAAGTTAGAGATGCACAAAACAGACATAAATAACGACACATCACAGAAAAAATTTAACCAAGACATTTATCAAAATACCGCCATCATCATTTTTTTAATAATCTCGACTCCACTCTCTTTGGAAACAAAAAAAACCTAAAAGAAAGTTAGAGTGCCATCTAGAGGCCAGTTTCTTACATTGCATTCGAACTGAATGACGACAGAAAGTGATGTTTGTCTTCAAACCACCTCATAAATATTTGCAAACTATAGAAGATCCAAGTCGGATCTTGAATCTCCTATGGTAAAAACACGATCCAAGTCGGTGCTGCCTTTCACGAGTTATAACTGAACGTCTATATATGTTAGAAAAACTGATATCACTTGAAAAAAAACCGTTCTTTGAAATATTCTAAATATATCGTTTGAACATAATATTGCAAAACATTACCTAAAAATAGCACAAAAAAATTATGTATCCTTAACCTGTGAATCAAATTTTACTCATGGAATTTTCTAAATCTTTTTTGTCACTAATTTGTTGTTGTTGTTGTAGTTAATTTACGTCGCACTAGAGCTGCACAATGGGCTATAGGCGACTGTCTGGGAAACATCCCTGAGGATGATCCGAAGACATGCCATCACCGTTTTGATCCTCTGCAGAGGGAATGGCACTCCCGCTTCGGTAGCCCGACGACCTATACGGGAAGTCGAGCACTTTACGGTAGAACAGTTTAACGAGGACCCATACCGCACACTCTTGGTCCCTACGCAGACTGATCCAAGAGGTTACCCACCCGCACACTGACCGCAGCCAGTGATGCTTGACTCCGGTGATCTGCTGGGAACCGTGTCTTAACGATCAGTCCACTGCGGGAATTGTCACTAATTTAAACGTGTTTACCATTAATATCATTGTATCATAGTATATCATAAAAATTCTTTCTTAAATTTTTTATTTTGGTTTTTATTCCAAATGTAAGACCTACAAGTGGAGTTTCTTTGTTTTAAAGTAATCTTATAATAATCCTTTCTACCCAACAATTTATGGTAAACATACTTAAAACGGTGTTTAAATTTATAAGTCATTTTGCAATTACAAAAATGCAAATAGTATGTATGTATGTAGGAATTTAATTTACTTCGCACTAGAGCTATACAATGGGCTATTGGCGACAGTCTGGGAGACATCCCGGAGGATGATCCGAAGACATGCCATCAAAATTTTGATCCTCTGCAGAAGGGGTTGGCTCCGCTTTGATAGCCCGATGATCTGTACGCGAAGTCGAGCATTTTATGGTAAAACAGTTTAACGAGGACCTATACCGCGCACCCTCGGTCACTACGTAGGCTGATCCAAGTGGTCGCCCACCCGTTTACTGACAGTAGCTAGTGATACTATACTACCGGTTCTACCGGAAACCGTGTCAGACCACTGCGGGACGTAAATTGTATGTATTTTTTTTAATAATGTATAAAACTGTACCCAGAGTACATATGAAATTAGTCCCGCAGTGGACTGATCGTTAAGACACGGTTCCCAGCAGATCACCGAAGTCAAGCATCACTGGCTACGGTCAGTGTGCTGGTGGGTGACCACTTGGATCAGTCTGTGTAGGGACCGAGGGTATGCGGTATTGGTCCTCGTTAAACTGTGCTACCGTAAAGTGCTCGACTTCGCGCGCAGGTCGTCGGGCTACCGAAACGGTGGTGCCATCCCCTCCGCAGAGGATCAAAATTGTGATGGCATCACTTCAGATCATCCTCCGGGATGTTTCCCAGACCGTCGCTAATAGCCCATTGTGAAGCTCTAGTGCGACGTAAATTAACAACAACATATGAAATTAAAATGGTGACCACAAAATCGTACAGCATTATCAGAAATTCATTTTTCACACTAATGCTAGATATAATTTCTTTACATAAAAATATCCAACTATTTTTTTAGTAACTAAAAAAAAAAAAAAAAAAAAAAGAACATTGTAGTGTAAATTACAATAACAGCCGGACTAAATGTTTAAGTTAAAAATTTTATCTCAATAGAATCGGGCACTTTAGCAGTAGCTAAATTTCTCAAAATAACAGTCGACAAAATAAAAATTTTTAGAATCTTTGAATTTGATGTAAAACAGTATAGTTTAAAAGAAGAAAAAAAATTATTGAGTACCAATCTTGGAGTTGGCAGCTGGTGAGCGAAGCGAGCTGTGAGTGAAGCACCCTAGTTGTTTAAAAAAACAAATTTAAGAATGAAATTAATGATCGAATATTCTGTAAAAGTTTTTTTTTGCAGTTATTTAAAAGGAAAAAGAATCATAGTTAAATGGAATTAATCGTAGAATAAAATCGACAATAAGTGATTAATCTAGTTTGATTCCGAAAAAATATATATTGCGTAATAAATCAGCGACTAATTAACGGCCAGATGCTAATTAAGAATTTCCTATTTTATTCTTACGGATAAGGGTAATTTTTTTCCTTACCTTTTACTGCAGGGTAGGACACAAGTTTTCTAACGAAGTGCATGTAGGCAGTTTCTTTCTACTTTTCCCCATTATTCATTAAAGGGACTTTTTTTTTCTTCTTTTTCCCTACGCTCGAACTGTTTTTTTTTCAATGAAGGAGGATAACAATGACCCTCTATCATTGAAATAGCTTCATCAAATTAAGTTAATTGATGAATCAATTTGCTTTGGTCTTATCGATATTTATCTTCATTACATGTATAGTTTTCGACTTTAATCGCTGTTTTAACTTTTATTTATTTCGAAAGGAGGAAAAGAATTGTTACCGGCAAACTACATTGTTGAATATAGACCTGAAATTATATGAAACACGTTGTATACAATGACAAAATACAAAGTGGCAAAGAATCATTTTAATATTAGCTTTCTTAGTTGCAGATTCCTATTTTATTTCACTTTTTTTTTAAAAAAAAGAGCCTAACTGTTTAGCATATCATAACTTAGAAACTGTTAGAAACATTATGAAAATTTGCACATTTCTAGGAAAATGTTCAAATAATATTCCTTTATCAAAAGGTTTTGGATGCGACCATTAGTTTTTTTAGTTATTTTATGTCAAAGTTGAAGATTTTTTCTTATTGCTCTACATAATTCAGTTTTACGAAAACTATGAGTATATAGGCATTAGGAGTTCTGTGCAGAAAATTGAGACAAAAAATGAAAAATAAATATATATTACAAAATATTCAGAACCCTAAATTACAATTTAAGTGAGTCATCATTATAAAATAAAGAAAAATAAGAAGTTCAAAAAGTGTCTAAATATGATTGAAATTTATCTTAACAACTGATTATCAAGAAATTGTAGAAAGAATTTCACCAACAAAATTAACTTTTTCATGACGATTGAACTACGGCTTTAATATTTAATTTATTTAAACTCTGTCACAGAAAGTAGTCATAGTTCGTTCATCAGGAGTTGGCACTTGTCTCCGCCTTCATCACGTGGTATCCGACGATACTATTTCGCTATTTTTGGGAGAAGGATGTGAACAATCCTGAACAAGAATGCTATTTGTTGATCGCATGACAAAAATATTTATTTCGCAATCTTTATGTGGACTTTTTTTAACATTAATTATTTCATAAATTTGATGATATTTCTCTCTTTTGAGTGAAAAGTTTGTCCTTTTTTGAGACATTTTGCTGCAATATATTTAATTAGCTAGAGTAACGAAAGGTATAATGGCAGATAATAAAGCGAAGTAGGTGACTGGAAAAGAATTCATTGTTTGCGTTTGGCGCGCAATAACGGTTGTCTCATTTTCAGGTGCGGAGATGTTTCTCCTCTTATTTCTGCGTGGAAATGAACCATTCGTCCGAGGAGGTGGAGCCAAGTGCCAACTCCTGGTGAAGGAACTATATATATTATTCAGATCTTGAAAAAGAGTACTTTTCCATCTCGCAGATACAGGCGATAAAGTCGCCAAAGTAAACTTACTGAGTAATGTTTTTTTCTTTTTCGATTTTTAAGTGAATTTTTTCAAAGAAAGAAAAAGATAACCGAAATTAATTCTTTCAATGCAATGAAAAAGTACCTGAAAAAGATATTCTTAGACTATGAAAGAAAATAGGATTTTATTCATTCCTTTTTCAGTAAAAGACCACTTCCTATGGGTGATCTATTTTTGGCGATTATTGTAACTCACCCTTACAAAATTCATTCATTTATCATAACCATAGAAATTCGCTGGTGTTCTATTTTATTTTATAACCGTCATTGAACAGCCGACCCACTTTTTGGGGTTTACGACTACTAATGTTCAACTCCGTAGCCCTGTCATTTTGAACCCAATTCAGAAGACAAAGGAATTCCTGGATCAAGTATGTGGAGGAAGTAGCCGTTGTGAAAGTCTTTTTGACCGAACTAACCCGCATTTGCGTACAAAACCACGAAAACCTCCTACTGTTAGCCTGGCAGCAAAGAGACTCTAACCAATGACCCGTCTACCACTCAGGATATTTTACGTCATCACTGTGATCGGTGCAAGCCGGATGCGAAGTTTATATCGACCAGCCATTTCTGTGATTCGAACCCGGATCACCTCATTGGAAGGCGAGCACTCTATCCCCTGAGACATCACGGCTCTCGCTGGTGTTTTAAAGTTTTTTATGCAAAATTTTTCTTTGACAATACTTCCTTTTATATATTTTTTTAATAGGGGACTAAACCCCCGTTCGCTGCCTCTCACCAACCCCTTCGCAATAATTGTTTTTTTTTTTTTTTGACAGAAAAAAGATTGTTTACTTAAGTTAAAATTATTCTCTTATTATAGATGTACTAAAAAGAATTCCGTTTGCTTACGCTTGTACCTCCACTTCCCACTTCCAAATATTATTATCTATTAGTATTATAAATATTTAGATCTATTGGTGAACATAAGTAATTTTTCTAAGTAATTATTTTTTAAAATAACATTTATAATGTTATAACATTATATTGTTCAAACAAATTTGAGTTCACAGCCGTAATTTAATATTTCTGCTTCCCAATCGGATGGATATATTAAATACTATTCTTGCTTGCATCTCATTGTGCATGAAGCTGATCGTTAAGTTCTAAATGATTTAACAGATCTCTTTCATAGTAATTTATGAGAGTATATTAATGTTATTTGCACAAGATAATAAGATTGGACCACCTTTCTAAATAACTTAATTTTAAAATGTAACGCAGAATGGCATTGTAATAAAAAAAACATAGTAGCAGAGTATGTATTGCAACTATTTAGCGAAATTATCAACCACACTTAACTTTCCCCCCATGAAATATCTAGTTTTATATATCAGATTGCATTTAATATCAAAACAAAATTGTCCAAAAAAGTTAATTTCCCCAAACGATTTCCTTAAGCAGACGATATTTTATTTTGCTGGAAACAATATAACCTTCTTACTTCTCCTAATTGAGTCACTACTGCAACTCTTCTTACTTATCTGTCACTCGAAATGAGCAAATACAAAATAAGATTGTATCCCTCTAATATGTCCCAAAAGAAACTCTTGTAACCTCCGATAAAATATTTACATCGTTTGCTCACTTTTATAAGCTTTTGGAACTTTATTACATGCATTAAACACACAGTTAAGTTCTATATGTCAGAATTTTCTTTACGAGAAGAAAAACCATTTATTCCCGATTTGGAGCAATATTAATTTGTTTTCGGGTTTATTTCACTTTTAATATTGCTTATGCTTCCGAAAAAGAGTTTTTAACAAATATTTGCAAGAGTTATATAATGAGTACAGCTTTCAAAAATTTTAGTCTGGAGATTAACAATATAGATTATGATTTCTTATCGTTTGGAAATAGTGGAATTTTGTTTGATAACATAGAAACAATATTCAAGTTTTTTATTTTATTTTTAAATTCTATATTTGGCAATTAAACTTTGTTTCCGGAGAGGAAATAAATAAAATTATTATCGGACCATTTGAGAAGTTAAGACTTTCTAGATGCAGAAAAAATGCGTTGATTTTGGTAGTTTTTTTTAAGTGTTTAAAGCGATTAATCAGTTTTACAGTTAAAGAATTTCAAAATTTTCAAATGGCAACTCCTATTTTATTACAAAGGTAAGCGTGTTCATCACAGTAAATTTTTTTTATTGGAATGATAATATATGCCGGCGCTGAGACAAAAGTAAAGATGCAGCTTTCAATATTTTTCCTTTTATCATTAAAGCGTTTAGTAGAACTGAGTAACTGACGCATCAAAAATTAATGAAATGTTCTTTTTTGTACCAAAATTTATAAGTTTTACTGTAAAAATTATGTTTCGATGAAGAGAAGAAGAGGGATTCCATTTGAAATGTTTGGTACTGTCACTCTAACCATGATAATAATTTTTTTAACACTATTACTGAGCGCATACCTTTGAATGCTTATATGACAAAATTTCATTCCGCTTATAAACAGATAAGGTCTTATGATTATGTATTACAAAATTATTTTGCCACCCTACATATCCTTTAATGTGACACTTCAAACAAATTATGTTTCAGTTTTTAAATTTACAATTTTTTCTTATAGAAACATAGTGGCAACATCACAGGCTGAGACTATTTTTGGGAAGATCGCTTTCCATGGACAATTTTAAAATGTCCTTTAAAAGCGTTAAATTTCATTTCTTTGTACATGTTAAGATGATTATTACTTTTATAAACAGTCTTTTAATTACCAACTTAAATAAAATGTCCTTTAAAAGCGTTAAATTTAACAATTTCATAGCTTTGCACATTTTAATATGATTATTACTTTTATAAACAGTCTTTTAATTACCAACTTAAAAAAACGTTCTTTAAAAGCGTTAAATTTAACAATTTCATAGCTTTGCACATTTTAGTATGATTATTACTTTTATAAACAGTCTTTTAATTACCAACTTAAAAAAAACGTCCTTTAAAAGCGTTAAATTTAACAATTTCATAGCTTTGCACATTTTAATATGATTATTAATTTTTTTCTTATTAAACAGTCTTTTAATTACCAACTTAAATAAAACGTCCTTTAAAAGCGTTAAATTTAACAATTTCATAGCTTTGCACATTTTAATATGATTATTACTTTTATAAACAGTCTTTTAATTACCAACTTAAAAAAAAACGTTCTTTAAAAGCGTTAAATTTAACAATTTCATAGCTTTGCACATTTTAATATGATTATTACTTTTATAAACAGTCTTTTAATTACCAACTTAAAAAAAATGTCCTTTGAAAACGTTAAATTTAACAATTTCATAGCTTTGCACATTTTAATATGATTATTACTTTTATAAACAGTCTTTTAATTACCAACTTAAATAAAATGTCCTTTAAAAGCGTTAAATTTAACAATTTTATAGCTTTGCACATTTTAATATGATTATTAATTTTTTTCTTATTAAACAGTCTTTTAATTACCAACTTAAATAAAACGTCCTTTAAAAGCGTTAAATTTAACAATTTCATAGCTTTGCACATTTTAATATGATTATTACTTTTATAAACAGTCTTTTAATTACCAACTTAAAAAAAACGTTCTTTAAAAGCGTTAAATTTAACAATTTCATAGCTTTGCACATTTTAATATGATTATTACTTTTATAAACAGTCTTTTAATTACCAACTTAAAAAAAATGTCCTTTGAAAACGTTAAATTTAACAATTTCATAGCTTTGCACATTTTAATATGATTATTACTTTTATAAACAGTCTTTTAATTACCAACTTAAATAAAATGTCCTTTAAAAGCGTTAAATTTAACAATTTCATAGCTTTGCACATTTTAATATGATTATTACTTTTATAAACAGTCTTTTAATTACCAACTTAAATAAAATGTCCTTTAAAAGCGTTAAATTTAACAATTTCATAGCTTTGCACATTTTAATATGATTATTACTTTTATAAACAGTCTTTTGATTACCAACTTAAATAAAATGTCCTTTGAAAACGTTAAATTTAACAATTTCATAGCTTTGCGCATGTTTCAGTGCCTATTACTATTTGTACTACTATTCAAACGTCTTTCGGTTGTGGTACAGTGATTAGAGGAAAATACATCTATTAACAATCACATATTTATTAGACATATACAAAACATAGCTAGACGAGACAAACGGATAGAATCAACTGTCTTTCTTACGTAATATTGAACAGTGTAGGTGTAAAGCTTCAGCAGCGCCATCTGTTATCAATGTCTTTTTTTATGGTATAAGCAGTAACCGAAAATAACCGACCCATTTGAGGGTTTATTGCTATCAATGTTCAATTCTATAGCCTACAGTTTTAAGCCACATCCAAGGGTATTTCTGGATTATAAATTTGACAAAACTAGCCTTCAAGAAGGATTTATAGATGAAACTAATATATGGGAAGAAAAACTACGAAACGCTTCCACGGTTAGCCGAACTGCTTACGATCCCCCTATCACTGAGAATATTTTGCTTCAGAATTGTGGTTGGTGTGAGACACTGGCAGAATTCAGATTGAAAAACCATCGTTGAGTTTCGAACCTAGTTCACCGCGATGGAATGCGAGCACTTTATCTCCTGAGCCACCGCAGCTCACTACATATATCTTGACAGAGACGGTTATGATTACAAAATGCTAATTAAATATTGGAAGAATAAAAATTTGCTCTAAAGATAAAAATCCACTAATGCATGAAACACACTATGATGTGCAGTATCCATTAGAATGAATTATTTAGAATGAATAAATTAGATTGTTTGAAACAAATCAACGCGAATAAAGTATGATTAAAGGTATAGAAATTGACAAAACAATAGTTTTGGTTCGACAAAGAAGAAAGATACTTGCTAAATGTAAGAGGATTTTCCAGTATCCCCAGGGTGCAAGTCGTAGAAACTGAATTCGAGCGTCGAGCTTGACTGTCATAAATTGAGGAAAAAGCACAAAAATGACCTTAACTAAAAAATTACGCTTGGTATTAAATGAAACTGGCACCCATCATAATTTAATGCACGCAAAAATTTATGAAACAGCATAAAAAGTATTAACCATGCAGTTGTGGTGTTACAAAAATTATGATATGTATGAAATTAATAAATCAGATGTTTGGAACAAGAAAAATTATCTTCAGAATGGAATATGATCACCTCTAGCAGCAATACAGTACACACAGCTATGTATGATGCTTTCAATTATTCGGTCTACCAGTTTCGTTTTTATGTGTGAGGCATTGTTCTGTGTGAGCAATTGTGCCAAGGGTCAGAGGAGGAGGATTGAGAGTAGTTTCTGCCTAAAGCAGCCCAAACACGCTCAATAGGATTTAAGTCAGGTGATCGCCCTGGTCACTCCATACGTTGAATTATTTTATGGATAATCATTCTAAGATAATCATCCCTGTGCGGTGTTGCGTTATCTTCCTGTATCACGAATTCACGATCATCACCTATTGCACCAGCATAAGGGCGCACATAAACATCAAGGATGCCGTCTCTATTCACGTGAGAACACGTGGGAAAATGGTTTCACGTGGAAAGATATGCAAGTCTGTGCATCCACCCAAAGAGATACCACCCCACACAGAGTCATTGTCTCTTTGGTACACGCATCTCTTTCACGGAGGTTTTTGATGGATGATGATATCGGATTCCAGATTCTTTAGCAATGGAATCTCTATCAATCAGATTCTCTACTGGTTTAATGTTCAGGAGGCAGCGTTCTTTGATAATTGGATCCAAGAGCTGGTGCCAGACTTGACAAATGTTTCAATGTTAATGATGACCATGTGAAAAAGAGCATAAATGTTCATATTTTAGCTTGATAAAGTTTAGTTTGTGCTTCTTTTAATACATCGCAAAACGGTTCTTATTTGAAAAATGACTATCGTATTGCATGTTTTCAGTCGTGCAACAAAAAACATACATTTTGATTTTTAAACTTCTTCCAATTGTATTAAATTTTATAATGTATGTATAATTTCCATCAGCCTTAATTCTGTTAAGCCTAATTTAAATTCGTCTTAATATTATTTTAGTGTTATGTGTAGGTTTGACTTACAAACTAATTTTGTTTTTAGAATAACTAATTATCTTTAATTTTTAATTTGTCTAATTATTTAAAATCCTCTGTATAATATTCTGATGATAAGTTATACATATGTTTAGATGTTTTTTTATCATTATTTCAAAAGATTATTTCTGCTTACCTATCATTATATGTTAGCTTTATTCTCAAATTGAAACCGTTAAACATTTAGTCTAAATCGCATTTAGCTCAAATTATTATTTTTTTAAACTTTCAAGTTTGACATTGTTTCACTTTATAGTTAAAAGATAATTGAATATTAAAACACTTTGGCGATATCACGAAGGAATGTCATTAACTTAAAAGTCCGGGAGTGGAATTCAAAATTAAAAAAAAATATTCTTCTTCGACCTCAAATGCCGTTGTCGCAATAATTAACATTCCTTGAGGCGCCTTCTCCGCAAAAGAGAGCAATTTCATGAATAAACAAACTTTAATTTGCGGCGTAAACTTCTTGCTTCAACTTAATTCTCTATTCTGCCAAAATTATCATTCTAATTACTTAATCTGCTTATTTCTCTATTAGGAATCCTCTGAGAAGGAATATTTCCATATCACAATCGAATAACTTTAATCGAAAATGAGACAAATTGCCTTGAAAATAACAAATTCCTTGCCAAATAACAAATACTTAACACTAAATATAAATTTATTTTTATATAATTATATTTTCATATAAATGAATTTATTTATGTTTCTATTTTTACTTTTTCATTTCAGTAAATATTGATTTAAAACTACTTAAAATTTAATCTAAGCATTGAATTGTTATCTAGTAAATAAAAATAGTGCTCTGTTAATTTAAAAAAAAAATATTATTGGAAATATCTCCATGAAACTCGGATTCCATAAATTTTCTAGTAACGTTAACTTATTAAACTTAAGTGTTCTAACTATGTTTAGTAAATTTAATGCCGTAACGTTTTGTTGTAAAATTTCTAGTGATGTAACTGTATTAAATTTAGTAAACATACTAGTTTAATGCGGTAACATTTTATAAAAATGTTTCATGTAAAACTACTGTATAGTAAACATTCTATGCTTATTAAGTTTATTGAAGTAATATTTTGGAAAAACGTTTCTTATTGCGTTTTTGTTTTAAATTTAGTAAACAATATATGTTTACTACATTTAATGCAGTAATATTACTACAAAAGTTTACAGGACCCATGTTTCATAAAAACGCCTATCAATCTAGTAATACTGCAGATTTTTTTTTACAGTGTATCTAAATTCGAAAAAAAAAACTATATTCATCCAAAACTAATTAATTTTGTTGCATAGTTGAATTTCATAGACTATAGAAAAAAAAAACCACACACTGTCCTCGTAAATCCTCGAAATTGTTTTCGGTTCGTTCCGGTTCGAACCACTGTTAGTTTCGCTCAGTCATTGAAATACGTTTGCAATTTTATTTAACTTTGTACATATGCTGACACAAAAAAAATCTATAAATAAAAATATGTATACAAAACGGCAAACAGAAGCAAACAAAAATATTTTTTTATTTTTTATAATTTCATATATTTTAACTTTTTATTCAGTTGAATTTTGTTTTATCCTTTTATTAAGAAAAGAATGAATATTTCTTATTTTACTTTATAACTGGTTTTGAAAAGCCAAATCGTGGCAATATCATTTCATCGTTAAATGGAGTTTATCGTCATTAAAAGGCCTGGCCATTTTTTGACTAGCTATAACGCTCACATTTTAATTGTACTTGATCACAATGCAAGTTTCAATAGCTTCTTTGTCGTTACTAGAAGTCGTTACTATCATCCTTTTACGACCGAATAAAATTTACGGTGATTAAAAATTTCGACAAATTTCGATTAGCTATAATAATTAGATATTAATTGAAACTCTGCGTTGGATCATTTCAATTTTCTCTTTATCTATATTAGCAGGATTATATCACAAAAAAGAATATATAGTGGGTCGAAATTCTGATTACATTTTAATGAGCTAGTGTTCTTAAATTTCATCTTGAACCCTGTGCTGACTTTTGGAGAGTTGATTTGGAGCTTAAAGATTATAAATTAGCAAGCGAAAATCCGATTATTAAGTTGAAGGAAAAATTAAAATTATTACGCTTTACGGGAATTACTCATTTAATATATTTTAATTTTTTTTACTTAATTATTTCAACGATAAATCCTGTAAATAAAATTTTTTCTTGCATCAAAAAGGCGTAAAAGTTGTTTTTAGAAACAAAAAAAAGTAACGCCAAGTCAATATAATTTCAAGATACATTCACAATTTTTCTAAAACAAAAATTCTTTAAATAACAAGTTGTTTTCGTAAGAAATATTTTTTATATATACATATCTTTTAGGTTGTAGTTTGTTTTTCTTTTCAATAAAAATACTGTTATAATAAAAACTGAATTTCCGATTTTCTTATCAATTTTCTTCGTACAAATATTTTTCTTTTTTAAAATCTAGAAAAGATGAAATAGGGTTAAAAATATTTTTAGACTTTCTTTGCTGGAAAAAAATAAAATGAGTAAGGAATTTGCTCCAACTTCTTTTGGCATGTTTTTGAAGTTCAAATTTGTTTACTGCATGCCCTAAGGACAAAACAAAGTTTTCTCAAAATTTCCAGAAGTATGTTTCAAGATTTTTTTTTTCTACTTTATTTCACAAGTTTTACAACTTATTATTTTTTTGAAAAAATGTATAATGTGTGTAAACGCAAGTCTGATTTTTATTTTTTTTACTTTTTTAGAATTGTTTTAAAATGACAAAACTTGCAAAACTGTAAATAATGAAGTAATTAATAAAAATATTGATTCAATAAGAAAAATATATTAATTATTAATTTATCACAAACGTAGAATGTAAACTGTATTGTTGTCGTAGGCCATTAAGACAAGGGGTGCGATTGTTCTTGTTTTCCAGTGACGTCATCTATGGCCAAGAATTTGACTTCTGCCACACCCATACGCCACACCCGTTTATAGGACAAACCCATTCATACATCCATTCATTCATCCACAGATCGTAATTTTGACCTGAACCAGAGAACGATGTATCGCCAATTCAGTACCCCCTGAGATGTAATTTGTTATGGGAACATGGAGAACTTGGTAACTCGACATATTTCATTTTATAACCGTCGTCGAACGGCCGACCCAATTTTTGGGTTTACGTCTACTGACGTTCAATGCCGTAGCCATGTCATTTTGAACCTAATCCAGAAGACAAGGGAACTCCTTGATCAAGTATTGGGAGAAACGTGCCATTGTGCATGACATTTTTGATGGAACTAACCGGTATTTGCGTTACATGAAGAGGAAGACCACGAGAACCTCACATGGTTAGCCTGACGGCAAAGGGACTTTTACCCATGATCCGTCTACCACCGAGGATATTTCACGTCAGCACTGTGGTCGGTGCAAGCCGGATGCGGATTCGTAACGACCAGCCAAGGCTGGGATTCAATCTCGGTTCACCTCATTGGAAGGCGAACGCTCTATCCCCTGAGTAATCGCGGCTCAGGGGATCGACATATTTAACGTGCACCAGACACGGAGTCTTCGGCCGGATGGATTTGAACTCCCGCTCTCACGAACGCGAGTTCAGCGCCCTTCCAACCAGGCCATGCTTGCACTGTAGACTCTATTATACAATTTCCTTAAATTTTTGTGACTTTTTATGTTTATAATTAACTTTTTAATAAATGTTTCCTTCATTAATGGTTTTAATTTTGATTTTAAATCTTACAAAATCGATGAAAAATTTGTTTTTTGAAAATATTTAATTTATATTTTATTTAAAATTACACTACATGAAATCGAGGAGAGGGATAGTTATTTTCACCCTCCAATTTTTAAATTCTGCAAAAAAGCTTCTCTGAAAAATTAGATTAGTTTTAAATTCAATTTGGAATTATTCGAACTGAAATCTGCTTGAAAACTTTTTTTTATATAATAAAGTAAAAATAGTAACGAGCACATAAAACTATGTGAGCTTTAAATTCGGAAAAAATTTGAAAAACATTGAGTTTCTAGTATTGTAATTCTGTCCGTATCCGCTTAATTTTCATTACTTAAGTTACATCTTTAGAAAAATTAACATAAATTGAATTTGTTAAATCAGCATAAATTAGTGTTTGTGTAAAATACTTCCTGAAAATTTGTCGTAATAAATTATGAAATTCAAAATTGCGTTAAGCCTAACACCATTACTTAGCTTAACGTACTTAGATTAGATTACAGTACCTGGCAATAATCGTTGAATAATCATTATTATTCTCATAATAAAGTGATTAAGAAAAAAAAACTGATGTTTAGTGCCATATTTCAATAAGTATAATCGTTAAGTGAACATAAAAAAATCTGTTTTTCATAAGAAAAAACCACCTTAATGCCTAGAAATAAAAGAAGCTTTCTACATCAGCTTCATTTTGAATGACTATGACGAACAATGTTTCTTCTTCAGCTTAAGCCCTAATTGACGCTTATCTCTCACTAAGCTCGGTACGCATTTTCACTAGACCATCGAACATCATTCATTCTTTGGTTCTAGCAAACATTTCATTTTTTTTTATATTTCTAAGTTTTATATACCTTCTGTACACTTGATTTATTATTTTTGGTAGTTATTTTGTATAGTTACATAAATAAAATATTTCTTCCCTGCAGAGATGATAACTTCATGATAATTTGATAGGAATAATAATAATGTTGTTGACGTATGCCTGTTTAGGCAGAGGAGTGCGATTGTTCTTGTTTTCCAGTGGCGCCATCTTTGGCCAAGAATTCGACTTCTGGCACATCCATAAGTCACACCCGTTTATAGGGTGGATCCATTCATGCATACATTCATTCGCAGATAGTAATTTAGACCTGAATCAAAGAACGATTGATCTCCAATCCAGTACTCCCAGAGGTATTGATTTGTTGTGGGAACATGGAGGACTTTGCAACTCGACAGATTTAACGTGCATCAGTCATCATTTACTACACGAGGAGTCTTCGGCCGGTGGGGTTCGAACCCACGAACTCTCGGGCATGGACCTAGCGCCCTACCACCAGGTTATCCCGACCCAATAATAATATGATTATTAAACAGTACTTAAGCCACATTTTCAGAGCGTATTTATGACTTAATGAATAATACTTTAGTTTTTAATAACAATACAGAAGTCCAAAATTTGCTTGAAATCAGTCAAATAATTTAAAAACAAAACTTTTTAAGATTTATTTCTTGAGAAAAACTAAATCAACTTCATTATTTAAAAATACTAGTTTAATGTAATGTAAAAATTTGTATACATTAAGATTTACAAAAAAATGCCAAATATACATTAGTCCATAGAAGCAATCTAAAATTAATAAATAGAATCATTTCACTAGTTGATAGAAGCAATCACCAATTACTTTAAAAACTATTATACAAAAAATCAATTTGATTTAAATTATTATTACTGATAAGCAAATTAACATATCATTTATTTATTGTTCAGTATCTATAGAATAAGTTAATAAATAGAATCAATATATAATTTGATAGAATATGAGACAAGAATATATAAGCCATTAATGCAACATTCCCTGGGTAAAATGCGGAAAGTAGCTTATTCTGCCCTTTAACGAAGTAAATTAGTTAATCTGAAGATTAGCTGCTTAATGTGTTCGCTAAAAGTTTTCGATCTTTAGCGATTACATCTTTCTGAAAATAAGATTGATCCTATTGTATGATCGAATCTGTCAATGTTAAAAGATAGTGTGAAACATTCTTACAAAATTAAGTTTATTGTAGATTTTGGAATATCAATCGTCGCCCATAGTGCAGCTCTAGTGCTACTTAAACGAAGTACCTACCTAGATTTAGACTAGTTCAAAAGTTTCCTTTCTCTCTGCTGTCTGGGTTATTCCGTTGCATCTTCCTATTAATAATTTATCAATAAATGATAATGCAATAGCATTTTAATAGAACAATATTTAGTTTAAATTTTTAAAATATAAAAGTTTTTTTTCATTCCTCGCCATAAAAGATTCAGTACACAAATGCTTTAAAATTTTCATTTCAAATGCATGGCATTGAACATCAAACATGGCGTTTCCATTTCTGATTCAAAATGTCTCTTAAATTTCCATTTCTCCTCGCCTATTTTACGATGTCCTACACATTCCCTTTTTTTTTATTTTTTTGTGGAAGGCAAACTTTTTATTTCCATCTATTCCAACACTGACGTGGCAGGCAGCCATTTTTTTTTTGTAATGTAAAGTATCTTTTCCGCGGATGCCCACCAATTCAAAGAAAATTTATTCCGAAAGAGGAGGTTGTCTGGAGTGAAAGTTACAGTTTTTATTTTTTGTCATGAAATAATAAATATTGCAGACGTTACCAAGTGTGTGTAGGATTAAATACAACAAAAACCAAGTGAGGGAATAAAATTTTCAAATATTCGAAAATGTTTATGGACTATCTAAATATTTATTGGTCCCTTTTATCTAAAAACCTTTGCTTATTCATGACAGATTTGTAATGTTCACGAATTGATACGTATACATTGCAACTTAAAATTTTCGTTTCTTTTTTTTCTTTTCTGTTTTATACCAATATTTTTACTCTGAAGTATTCCTACATATAGCATTTCATTGTAATAATTCCAACACATGCGTATTTTTCTTAGAGAAAATACCATAGTAACGATTTCAAAAACACATTTTCTTTTCTTTTAATTTTATATATTTTGAAAAGATAAAACTTTTAAACTTTTATTATTTTATTTTATAACCGTCGTTGAACAACCGACCCAATTTTATGGGTTTACGACTATTAATGTTCAACTCCGTAGCCTTGTCATTTTGAACCCAATCCAGAAGACAAGGATCAAGTAGTGGGAGAAATTTGTCTTTTTGATTGAGCTAACCCGCATTTGCGTTATATAGAAAGGAATACCACGAGAACCTCGCACGGTTAGCCTAACGGCAAAGGGACTCTAATCTATGATTCGAATACCACTGAGGATATTTTACGTCAGCACTGTGGTCGGTGCAAGCCGGATGCGGAATTCGTATCGACTGGGATTTGAACCCCGTTCGCCTCATTGGAAGGCGAACTTTCTCTTCCCTGAGCCACTGTTGCTCAAACTTTTATTAAAAGCTTTTCTTCGGAAATATAAATTTTAATAATAAGGATATAAGAATTTCATAATAAGTAAATAAAGGTGTGCTTAGAATTTTAAGGAATAACGCGAAGGAAATATAATGCATTCGAATTTGGATCATGTATACTGCATTCATTTTATCCCTCAACATCATTTATTATGTATTACTCCCCCCCTTCTTTTTTTTTTACGTAAGCGTAAGTGACAAAAGAAGAGTTCTCTCTCTTACCTTTGTATCATGGACAAAGCAGATTTGCTTCAGCAAACTTTCATTTTTTCGAGATCCATAGAAGAAAGACAGAAAAGAATAAAGGGGGAAAAAAAAGAATGAAGAAAAGAGCTGCTATTATATGAGATGCATCGCAGACCAAATGCATTATGGGTATTTCCAAATCGAAGTTGCAACAGATATGCAATCTATGTAGGTAACAATAAAAATGTTATTAATTTGTAAATATGATTTTCATTTCATCATCAGTTTCAAAAAGGAGTTCCGATAGTTGCGATTATTTTTTAACCTTTAATAATCGTATTTATAATATTGCGCGAGCGGTGGTGGGGCAGGGAATAGAGGGTTCGCCTCCCAACGATGACTGGTCGATACGAATTCCGCACCCGGCTCGCACCGACCACAGTGTTGACTTAAAATATCCTTATTGGTAGACGGATCATAGGTTAGACTCTCCTTGACGCCAAGCTAAGCATGGGAGTTTTTCGTATTTTTCCTCTCCACGTAACGCAAATGCTGGTTAATTCTGTCAATAAGACTTCCACGAAGGGAAATTTCTCCCCATACTTGTCTTCTGGATTCGGTTCTAATTTAAATGGCTACGGAGTTGAACATTAGCAGTCGTACACCCAAAATCGGGTCGTCTGTTCAACGACAGTTATAAAACGAAATAAAAAAATATTGCATACGTATAATATTTATATGCAGTCAATAATTCTGAATTTATTTAGCATTTCGATTATTTAGATGAAGATATTTATGTTATACTAATAAAAAAAGTAGCAAAATTAAAATAAAAAAATGTTGTTTCTATATCAGTGTGGTGAATAATTTAAGAGACGAATTTACATTTATAAAAGAAATCAATAAGTATTTTTCTTCAACTTTTCTTATCAAAAATAAAATAACCAAAATCACGAACAAAGAGTTACGTTTATCTAATAACTTTTCTCATTATGTTATTAAAAACGGTATTTGAAAATTATTACTTTAATTCTAAGTGAGTGAAACTTTTTATTTATTTATTCAAAAGCAACTACTCGATCGTTAGTTAAGGTTTTCGTTTGGAGAAACTAAACGTTTCGAATTTCTAAGAAGCTTAAAAAGATGTGCATACGAAAAACGTAGGTAGGTGTTTAATTCACGTCGCACTAGAGCTGCACAATGAGCTATGGGCGACTGTCTGAGAGACATCCCTGAGGCTGATCCGAAGACATGCCGTCGCAATTTTGATCTTCTGCAGAGGGGATGGCTCCCCTACTTTGGTAGCCAGACAACCTGCGTGCGAAGTCGAGCACTTTACGGTCGAACAGTTTAACGAGAACCGATACCGTGCACTCTCGGTCCTTACGCTGACTGATCCAAGTGGTCACCCACCCGCTTATTGACCGCAGTCAGTGATGTTTGACTTCGGTTTTCTACTGGGAACAGTGTCTTTACAATAAGTCCACGGCGGGACTATACGTAAAGAAAAATAATTAATCTTTCCTGCCCGAACACGTAGAGAACAAGCTGATACTTAGAAGAATATATTTTCCTGGCAATGTTGTAGGCAATCAGAAGGATATTATTATAACTATAATAATATTTCCTTATTTTGAAAAGTGCAGGTTAAATGTTATGTAATAATCCAGAAGCAATTATGCCAGTTTTTTCGCGAAGACAAGAACGGAAATTTTTAAAAATTTGCTTTTTTTTTGTAACTACATTGATCCCTAACTCAGTAGTCTAAGCACTTGCTTTCGAGATAATAGTTCAAAACATAGTTAATAGCCTTCTAAATGAAATATTCAAAGAATTTTTTGTTTTGAGGGATAGAATCTTTTTTTACAGTGTTTATCGTACATGCAAAAAATGGCTAATTTTTACCTAAAATTTTTCTATATACAGTGTTTATCGTATGTGCAAAAAATGGCTTGTTTTTACCCAAAAATTAGTTTTTTTTAGTGTTTATCGTATATGCAAAAAATGGCTTATTTTTACCTAAAAATGTTTTTTCTACAGTGTGTATCGTATATGCAAAAAAATCGCTTATTTTCACCTGAAAATGGTTTTTTTTATACAGTGTTTATCGTATATACAAAAAATGGCTTATTTTTATCTAAAAATGTTTTTTTCTTCGTGTTTATCGTATATGCAAAAAATCGCTTATTTTTATCTAAAAATCTTTTTTTTACAGTGTTTTGCGTATATGCAAAAAATAGTTTATTTTTTACCTAAAAATGTTTTTTCACAGTGCTTAGCGTATATGCAAAAAAGGGCTTATTTTTACCTAAAACTGTATTTTTCTACTGTGTTTATCGCATATGGAAAAAATGGCTTATTTTTATCTAAAAATGTTTTTTTCTACAGTGTTTAGCGAATATGCAAAAAAATGGCTTATTTTTATCTAAAAATGGATTTTTTACTGTGTTTAGCGTATATGCAAAACATGGCATATTTTTTTACCTGAAAATGTTTTTTTACAGTGTATATGCAAATAAATGCCTTATTTTTACCTAAAAATGGCCATTTAAAAAGAATTATAAATCAATAATATTTTTTCGCTAGTTTTATAAGTTTTTGCAAAAAAATATAACATATAAACTGTTTTTTTTTAGTCGGATACCGCAATCCAGGGTCAATTCAATTCAAAAACTTACAAACATCGCCATGGAATTATAAAATTTTAGAATAAACCAGCTTATGAAATTTCTTTCTGTAAAAAAAAGAGGAAAGCGAAAAACTTTCTAAGCTTTCTAATTATATAAAACTTCAAATAAATAGAAAGAAAAGGAAAAAAAATTATTACTTTTAAAAAATAAAATAATCCTGAGTTTCTGGAATGTGAATATTTCAGTTTTTTTATTCGATAAAACAGTCTCCCCCCCCCTTTTTTTTTTTACTTCAAATAAAGCTATTACTTCTAGTTTAACTCAGTTTTTATCCCTTGACATACTAGCTTATCACCCATATTATATATTAGTAAGACTTATTTTAGGAAAATATATCAGTATCGGGACTTTTTTTTTCTTGGTATGTTTTTTTTCGAAATATCTCTTTCAAAGCCTCTGGGCTGCAACTGAAACGGAAGGTTATCCGTAAGTCGTGGAAGTTAGAAAGAAGGATTTTATTTTCTTGGAAGAGAATCGTTATTTTTGGAGATGAAATTATTTGCAGGGCGATAATATTTTAATTCATTTTCGACGATATCCCTTAGGCATTTCAGTATATTAATTTTATCATTTCTCTTAATAATTAGTATCAATCATAGTTACTAGAGGGCCGTGATGGCCTAGGGAGTGTTCGTCTTCGAATGATAGGAACCGGGTTCAAATTCCAGCAACGGCTCGTCGCTACGAATTCCGCATCCGGCTTGCATCAACCACAGTGCTGACGTCAAATATCCACAGTAGTAGATGGATCATGAGTTAAGAGTCGCCTTGCCGCGAGGCTAACCGTGGGAGGCTTTCCTCTCCGTAAAACGCACATGCAGGTTAGTTCCATCAAAAAGTCTTCCACGAAGGCAAATTTCTCCCTATGTTTAATCCAGGAGTTCTCTTGTCTTCTGGATTGGGTTCAAAATTACAAGACAACGGAATTGAACATTGGAAGTCGTAAACCCAAAAAAATTGGATCGGCTTTCGAACTCAGGTTATAAAATAAAATAGTTACTAGTGTTTGACAACACTCTAATTTCTCATTTTAAAGTGTTTTTATTTTTATTTTGGACATCTCGACTGTAAGTTTAGAACAGTAATTTATTCTAGGAAGTCACAAAAGCCGCTGTGACTCAGCGGATAGATCTCTCGACTTTTAATAAAGTGCATCAATTTCGAATAACAGCATTTAGTTGATTAGAATTCTCTCGACTCGTATCGACTGCAGTTCTGACGTAAAATATCCTCAGTGGCAGACTGGTAATGGATCAGAATCCCTTAGCCCATCGTTCTAACTGTGGAAGTTTTCGTGGTTTCCTTCACCGTACAATGCAAATGCGGGGTTGTTCCCTCAAAAATTCATCAACAAGGGATACAGCAATGCTTGATCCAGTGATTCCCGTGTCTTCTGGGTGGACTTGAAATACAAGGCTATGGTGTTGAACATTTATAATCGCATGCTCAAAAATGTGTCCCCAGTTCAACACTGTATAAAAAAATATATAAAATAAAATTCAAAAGGCATTAAATTGTTTCGCTTTCTCAGTTAAGGCTCACATTTATTATAAAATAAAAAGTCATTTAAGGCCTGTTTATACGGTTCATGTTCTTAGATCCGAGAACTTGGAAGAATTTCTCTCTCCGAAAAATAGGATGATTCGTCAATACTATCCAAGTTTTTGAATGTAGAGTCACGATGGCTCAGGGGATAGAGCGTTCGCCTTTCAATGATGTGAACCGGGTTCGAATCCCAGCAATGGCTGGTAAATCTGCATCCGGCTTTCACAGACCACAGTGCTGAAGTGAAATATCCGAAGTGGTAGACGAGTCATGGGTTAAAGTCCCCTTGCTGTCAGGCTAACCGTGGGAGGTTCTCTTGGTCTTCCTCTGCATGTAACACAAATGCGGGTTAGTTCCATCAAAAATTCCTCCACGAAGGCTTGATACTTGATTCCTATACTTGATCTTGGAGTTCCTTTGTCTTCTGGATTGGGTTCAAAATTACAAGGCTGCTGAGTTGAACATTAGTAGTCGTTAACTAAAAAACTAGGTCGGCTATTCAGAGAAGTTCTTGAATGTCACTGATTGGTTGGAAAAAAACCTGCGCATTGTTCATATCCAACATTATAAAATCATACTTTCATAAATTCAAAATTACGAAATAAATTAAAATAAAATCATAATAACGTAAACAGACCCTAACATATTAATTTACTTGGCTTAATATATATGAAAATGGACAGCAAAATGATATAATCTGAATCCTGCTTGCTAAAGTTACAAAACTTTTGAAGCTGATTGGTTAAGGAAGGAAAAACTTGGATGGAAAGTAGAAATTGATCTACTATCATCTTCAAAGGGCTTGGACCAAGAACTTGGATGGTCGTATACACGACCCAAGCTCCAAGCAAAACAAGTTACCATCAATTTAAATCAATCTTGGTCCAAGAACTTGCATCGTATAAACATACTCAACTCAACAACATATCGGACAACAGTGAAATATCCATAATTGTCTTCAAGGCTATGTAATAGAACACTCGCTACTAACTACCCAATACGCATTATCTAGCTATAAAAGTGTAATTATATGAAATTAAAAATTAATTATTAAATATGTAGTCACCTGAAGCAATTTTCAAAGGTTGCGATAGCCTGGCTGGTAGGGCATTGGTCTAAGAGGTTATGAGTTCGATCCCCACCGACCGAAGATAGTAAAGGGTGATTGGTGCATGCAAAATCTGTCGGTTCACAGAGTACTCCATGCCCCTATAACCAATCAATACCTATGGGGTTACTGAATTAAAAATTAATCGTTCTTTCGGTTGAGGTCAAAATTACGATCTGTGAATGAATGAATGGCTCCACCCTATGAACGGACTGTAACATGTGTGTGTAGCTGAAGAGGAATTCTTCTCCATAGATGGCGCCACTCATAAACAAGAAACGCACTATCAGCCATAAATTTGCCTGGTTTCACCAAGCAGGCTTGCTGGTATGGGCAAGAGGCATTAGAAACAGCAACAATTTTCGATGAGCGTTGTTTTTTTTCTTCGTAAGCTTTTCACATCGATAATGATTAAAACGCGATTTATGGTTTTATAAGTTATGGTTTTATGGTTTTCATCTTGTAACGCTTTGAAAAAAAAACATTCACCAGAATTTAGAATATCACTTAAAACGTTTTACACAATCGTCCCCAAACTGAGTTCGAAAATCTTTTTGTCTTTAGGCTCAGCTTTCAAATTGCAAAAAAATGCCAGTTGAATATTGATAGCCATAAATCCAATATCTGTTTCCCCATTCCTATCATACAAACACATTAAATTAACCCATTTTTAATGTAAAGCAATGTTTTGCAAGTTGTTTTCATAATTTTCTATTCAATTGGAGCTTTTTTTTATTGTTTAAATTTAAAAATACGTAATATTTCTTCCCCTTAAATCCTACGTTTGACAGGAGGTAGGATTTACTGAATACTTTATAAATATCAACTCCTTTTATAAGCATCTCCTTCAAAAAAAAAAGCTCCCTAATTAGTATGTGAGTTTCGACTTAGTCTTTCGTTTTTCTGCTATAAATTAAGATTTCGAACAACGAATAATTAATTTTGTGGAATGCGAAAAAGGGGCTCAAGTGAAATGTTTTTAAAGCACACTTCATGGGGCAGTAAAACTCAATTTGTCATTAAGGATTTTAAACCCCTTCTTCCGTGTCCTCATTAGTTTCTGTACACAAAAGCAGAGTAAATGATATAAACGTTGATTAATTGAATTGTTGGTCTCTTTGCAGAAAGAAAAATGTTGAGCTCCTAGAGTTGGTATAGTACTGGAGAGAGTAAGATCGCTGTGAAACTATCCGAATGCATATGCCGAAGATTTAACGACTCGAATATTAGAGACAGTGGTCGGAAGTCCTTGCGCTTCCACTTAGAGCTCACCTCGCTATTCCCGGACGCTAGATTGCGTAAAATTTCATTAAAAAAATTAATTACCGAGAGGTAAAAATTTAATCAATATTGTAGTGGCGTTAATCGTTTTAAATTAATTAGTGAAAATTTAGGTATCATCAATGACTTTTGGCAGTTACAGATACATCTTGATGTGGATGTAATATAATGATAATTATCTCAGAGAAATGAATAAAATCACTTAAGAAAAATTTATTTATTAAGTATTTAAAATGGACATAAGTCTAAATGTAAAAATAAAGAAAAACCCCTTAAAGGAATGAAGCAAAATCATTCTCGTCATATCGAGAATTTCAATTAAAATTGATATTTAACGGTATAGGGACTGAGAGACCCAATAGGGCACCCCCAGTCTCCAAAAAATGAAAATTGAAAGTGAATTAATTGTTCCCAACGGACTGTTAGGAGCATGGGAAGAGATCCAAGTTTGGCAAATTATCGAAGGATAATATAGCCAAAAATAAAGACAACCACCCATAATCAATATCAGATTTGAAAATGCTTTGGCGATCGCGAATCGCCAACAAGACTGTGAGAATTAGTATAACCATGTAACTGAAACATATATTTGTGGTAAAAAATAAAGAATAAAGAGTTATAAATAGATTTTTGTTTTCGAACAGTCGCGACAGTGAATTAATGAGTCATACATTAGTAATTGAAATAAAAAGTTATCCGTTACATTGATCGATAAGAAAAGAGTAAAATATTTTATATTCGCTTTTTTTAAGTTTTAATAAAAAATAAATAATTGATTTAATTTAATTAAAATTCGGATAAGAATGATAAAAAAATAAAAAGAAAGTAAGGAATTGTGGTGCCGATTGTGGCATCACAATTACCGTCACTCATTTTAGGCGTTCTTGATTTATGGTATATCTGCGGAGAATAAATGCTCTCTCTAACACCATTTGTTCTTGACGACTGTGTAAAAATATATTCCTTAGAAGTTTGTTAGAAATAATTTATTTCTTATTTGTTTGTTTTAAGAATTCTTGAATTGTATAATAAGATCATCATTTGATTGCAATTTTTTTTTCTCATTTTGTCGCGTGTCGCAAGATTCTAAATCGTTTTCAATGGAATTCAATTTTTAAATTCTAATTAAGTTGGGGGGAAATAAATAATTCTGTAACAGTCATTTGCTTTAGACATTCTTTGAATAAACTTAGTTTACTTTTGAAAGATCGGTTCTCTCACTAAAGGAGGTATTTAAAGGAGATTGGTGTGATTTTTCAAATTGTAATTAATAAAGGAACAGGAAAATTCTAAAAGTTTTTTTTTAAATTTATTTTTTGAAGCAAATGTTTTACAAGTCAAAATGGAAACATTTTTTTTATTTTAAGTAGCGAAATTATTAATTAGTATTTAAGTAGCGAAATTCTCAGATTTCTAATAATCAATTGAACGAGATTTAAATCTCTTCATTAATTAGGTCAATGTTGTCCGGCCCTTATGAAAATTTGCAGTTGAGAAACCTACAGTAATCTATGGTTACCATAGAAATTTGTATGGCAAGATACCACACGCCTATGGTTACCATAACGATCGATGTGGTATTTATATGGCACAACACCATTAGTCTATCTCAATCGTAGAAATTTGTATGGTAGTAAACCATAGGCCCATGGTAACCATAGAGATCTGTATGTCATTTATATGGCACGACACCATAGGCCTATGGCAACCATAGAAATTTGTATGGTTGGATATCATAGGTGTGCGGCAAGCATAAATATTTGTATGGCATTTATATGGCAAGACACCATAAACCTATGGTAACCATAGATATCTGTCTTGAATTTATGTTGCAAGAGTGTACAATATCGAGAAATTATGCAAATTACTTTTTTAAGAAACTCTAGCTGATAAAATCCATAGGGGAAATTTTACATTCAGAACATCCAGTTGAATAAAATTAGAAAAAATTGCTACTGGTTAGGTCAAATATTTTTAATATTGGTCACTTTTGAAATAAAGGGACTCTTTTTTTTTAATTCAAAATTTAACTCAGTTTAAAAAAATTGTTGACATTTCTAATGTAAAGCCATTTCTCAAAACATGATGAACACTGCAACGAAGACAAATTAATGACAGCACCAGACAGAAACTTAATTATTGCTTTATTTTATTTAGTTATACGAAAGTATTTCACAACAAACAATTAATTATTCGATTATTATTTTATCGAGTTCACTTAAAAGTTCTTCTGTTGCAGAGATTATATCTTTATTCAACTTTTTTCTGACCATATTTTCAACTTCTTTCAGACCATATTTTAATTAGAGAAACGAGACAATGTTCTTGGCACTTTAACGGATTACTCTAGTTAATCTGCACGTTAGCTCTATAATCTGCAGAATGACTGATTTCCTAGACAATTAGAGAACTGAAGCAATTTTTATTGCTTTAATGGATCACTCTAGTTTTTCTGCACATTAGCTAGATAATCTGCAGAATGACTGATCTCCTAGATAATTAGAGAACTGAAGCAATTTGTATTGCTTTAATGGATCACTCTAGTTTTTCTGCGCATTAGCTAGATAATCTGCGGAATGACTGATTTCCTAGATAATTAGAGAACTGAAGCAATTTTTGTTGCTTTAATGGATCACTCTAGTTTTTCTGCACATTGGCTAGATAATCTGCAGAATGACTGATTTCCGCACTTTAGCGGTATGTAATATAATCTATGTTATATGGATATAATAACATATGTTATGTTACACAGTAAGGCGCAGTTCAAAAAAGTACAAAGTCGAAAGTTTTATTTCGTCTATTTTGAAAAATAGAGGGATCATCAATTCATAGTAGCTACAATACTTTACCACATGACAGAAACTAGAAACGTTATTTATATGCAGCATTCCACTGCAAGAGGAAAAAATATATTCTGCAAAAAAATTCACTTTTTTATCTGCTTATTTTCATCCATTCGCCTTCCCTCCTTTCTTCCATTTTCTTTCTTTATTTTTAATAAGATTTGAAGTTTAGGCGTTTCTTTCTTTCTTTTTTTTTTTTAAAAAAAAAAAAGTCTTTCAATCGAATTTTCTTCTTCTCGAGGAGTGAATGCACCTCCCCCAAAACGAATTTCCCACTTCAGAAAGATTAATGGAAGTATTTTAGATATAAAATGTTGAATTAAATTGAACAGACTTCCGGAAAAATAGAAAGGGGAGAAAATAAAAATGGAGAGTTAAAAAAAAATCTGGATGCTATTTCGTTTAGCGATGAATAATAATTTTATTTGTTTATTCAAAAAATTTCACAAAATTTTTAGTGAATTTAAAATTTTTTAATTAAAAAATGCACAAAATTTCTTTATTTAAAAAAAGGCAAAAAACGTACAGCACAATAATAAGGCTAAGAAGAAGGTAATAGCAATATAAGGTTAGTTAACAATATTTTTATTTTATAACCGTCGTTGAACAGCCGACCCAAATTTGGGTTTACGACTGCTAATGTTCTATTCCGTAGCCTTGTAATTTTTGAACCCAATCCAGAAGACAAGGAAACTCATGGATCAAGTATTGGGAGAAATTTGGCCTTCGTGGAGGTCTTTTTGTTGGAACTAACTTGCATTTGCGTTAAATGGAGAGAGAAACCACGAGAACCTCCCATGGTTAGCTGGACAGCAAAGGGACTCTAACCCATGATCCGTCTACCACTGAGGATATTTCATGTCATCACTGTGGTCGGTGCGGAATTTGCATAGACTACCGTCGTTGGGATTCGAACCAGGTCACCTCATTGGGAGGCGGACACTTTATCCCCTCAGTTGATTTACATTTCTTTGCAAAATTTGTTATTTTTTTCGTACATATTGCTTTTCCTTTTGTTAATGTTCAACTCCGTAGCCTTGTAATTTTTGAACTTAATCCAGAAGACAAGGGAACACCTGGAGCAAATATTGGGAGAAACATTCCCTTCGTGGAGGACTTTTTGATGGAATTAACTTGCATTTGCTTTACATGGAGAGGTAAACCAAGAAGGCTTTTCACGGTTAGCCTAACAGCAAGAGGACTCCAAAGCATTACAAGATATAATATTAGTCAGAAAATTAGCCAAATATCAAAAGTATTCGCTCATTTTCAAAAGTCTTCGCCAAATGCAAATCTTAACAATTTTTTATGATTAACTTTTTCCCCGAAGAATACTATTTTACTGTAGTTTGTTTCAGGTTTACATTATTTGGACCCAATGCTAAATAGTTAGATGAAGCATCTACCTAAAAATATTGTATTAAAATAAAAAATACTAATTTGTTTAGAAAAATTCATTTTGACGTAATTTAGAGGATCGAGTTAAATATTTATTTTTCTTTCCATGGAAAAAAAATCAGTCGCTAATACTTTCGCCAAAACACAATTTTATTCGCCAAATTTACGATTTTATCGCATTTGGCGAGGTTGCGAATGCTTAGCGCGTGCCCTGAATAAGGTAATATTTATGAAATGAATTATCTGTTCAATTGTTAATAACTATTACTTTTAGTCATTTTATTTAATATCTAAAATCTGGTCCTGTTACCCAACTAAGGATAAAGCAATAATTAAGAGTTGTTTCTTGAAATCTTCCCAAAAACGTTTAAAAACAGAAAAAGCTGCTTACTTCAAAACATGAAATTCTGTCATACAGTAAAAACTTCCTATGTTTACAGATAATCACACAGTATAACAGTAACGGATATATACTTTAATTTATGTCTTAAATTTATTAGTTTGTAAATTATTATTATTATAATTTTTTTTTTTTGAATATCTCAATCTGTCGCGCAACTAATGTAAAAATAATTATGTACACATCAAAATTTGGAAATTAATCTTTCTCTTTTTTCTTTTATCAAAACAAAACACTAGATAATAATAACATTTAATTGCAGATTTTATGTTCATAAAATAGTAAAAAAAATGGGAAAATACTTTTGGATTTTATTCTACGAGCGAATATTCTAGAAACAGTTCATTTTTATTAGAAAATTCATTTATGCCAAAATGGAGGAGCTAAATATTTCAGAGAAAAATATTTATAATAAAATATTTTAAACTAGTTAAAAAAAAACTTTTTTTATACCACACCTTGGGCAACTTTCATCTTCTTCTTCCCGTCTTAAGTTTAAAAAAAAAAGAAACTCCAGAAAGAAGATTCTATTCTTTTGAAGTTTTATTTCTCTAAGGGGATTTCGAAGCAGCGACCGTGTTGACCTTTTATTTTGTATCAAACTTTGAAACAAAATTTACAGGAGAATTTTTTTAGAGAGAGAAAAAAAAGAAGCTTATAGTGTGTTTTAAAGTTTACAAATATATTAGTTTTTTCATCTGAAATGCATATCAGGCGCTTTTTACAAATAGTGCAGTTCAAAAAATATTTTGTTATTTACTTTTAAACCCTATTTCTGATAAAGTTAATTAACTTTAAAAAAAAATAAAACAAAACTATTAGTATCCATGTTTTTATCAAAACTATTAGTATTCATATTTTAAACAAAACTCTTGGTAAAGCTATTTTAAATGACAATAATATAAAAAAAAATTACAGAAATTGTAACTGTTTATCAGTGCTAAGGAAAGAGAATTTGTAAATAAATAACATAAACATGTTATTGCAGATTACCAATAATCTAAATATGTATGCCAAGGAAACTCCTGTGTCAAGTGTTGGGAGAAATTTTGTCTTCGTGGAGGACTTTTTGATGAAAATTACCCACAAAGACCACGAGAGCCTCCCACTGTTAGTCTGACGGCAAAGGGACTCTAACCCATGATCGGTCTACAGTTGAGGATATTTCCTGCCAGCACTGTGTGGTTGGTGCAAGCCTGATGCGGATTCGTTTCGACCAGTCATCACTGGGGATTCGAACCCGGTTCATCTCACTGGAAAGCGAACGCTCTATTCCCTGAGCCATTGCTGCTCTTTTAAATATGTATTGTATAAAACTTACAATGGGGCCGAGATAGCCTGGTTGGAAGGGCACTGGAATCACGTTTGTGAGGATAGGAGTTCGAATCCAGCCGGCCGAAGAATCCCCGTGTAGTAAATCGTGACTGGTGCACGTTAAATCTGTCGGGTCAAGAAGTCCACTATGTTCCCGTAACAAATTATACCCCTGGGGAGAATTGGAGATGGATCGTTTTCTGGTTCAGGTCAAAATTACGATCTGTGGGTGAATGAACGTATGAATAGGTCTGTCCTATAAACGGGTGTGATGTATGGGTGTGGCAGAAGTCGAATTCTAGATATCATCTAGATAGTCGAACATAGATGACGCCACTGGAAAACAAGAAGAATCGTACACCTTGCCTTAATGGATTGCGACAGCAACAACAAAAAACTTACAATTTAAGTGTTTATTGTTGAGGGGTCACTTGACATAGCAAAATCTTTATATTCATAATTTCAAACATTTCAAGCAAATGAAAGAAAACGGTTGAATAATTTCTGAGAAGATATATTATAAGAATACTAACATAATTTTTTAAACATTGTGTTTTTATTTTATTTGTTGTAAATTTTGTGCAAAATTTTTTTGAGTGCTCCTCACACTATTGTATTGATATATTTTGCTTTGGCTATATGGATACAATATTAGAAAGCACTTCTTTTTGCGGATATAATCGTGTGAGCTGATGAAAAGATCATATCCTTTATTTTCCGGATTTTTATAAATTTGTTTTCCTTTTTTCGAAAAAAATTTGTTTCCGGATTTATTTTTTTTAACAATTTTTATTATTTTTCTTTTTCCCTTTTTTCATTGTTCTGTAATTTTTCCACGTTTTCTCTACATTTTGAAGCGAACGCTCTTTTTCACATTTAAAAATGCACATCTTGTCTTTTAATCTATTGTTAGTTCAAGTATGCATTAATTTGCATTTTAGCGATTATCCCTTTAAGTATTTCATGGGTATTAAGTATTTCACTTTTTCCCTGTACCTATTTAACGGACCAATTGTAATTACTAAGAAAAATTTTTGCGAATTTACTGTGCAAGATTTTCCCTAACTTTTTATTCAGGAGCCCAACGATTTTGTGTCACTTTAAAAATATGTCTCAATGAATAATATTTACGTATAGCCTGGCGCCTGTTTATTTCCACTTCTCGGAACTCGAGCATCGCTACTTGAGCGAACTCTTTACACTCAATCGCTTATCAGCAGGATCTAGGATGTAAGTATAGTTTGTCTAAAGCATGGGTCGACAAATTTTTTTGATCATCGACCCCTATATAATTTTTCGAAATCTCCATCGACCCCCATAAAAGTAATTTTCTGTTAATTAAGATAAAACTCTATTAGATACTGTGTTTGTGCATTTATTTTATAATTTAAACATTTATTAAAGTAATAGTACATTGTGTAACAATAGTTTTATGAAAAATATATTAATCTTGAAATTTAAATACCTTAATATTTATAAAATAATAAGTAATTATAAATAAGTTGAAATAATAAGTAAAGTAACTACAGATTTATTGCTTCTTAATCAATGAGATGAGTGTGTCTGGTGTTTTTTGCAAGGTTCGCTATATTGGGTTCAAAATTGGTCAATTTTAATTTTAAACCCCCTGGTAACTCCACATTTAATTTATTTTTGTACTTAGTTAAGATTGAATTTACGTGACTGAAACCGGCTTCAACCATATCGGAACTTGGAAAAGCTAGCATAAAAAGGCTGAGCTATTTCATAAAGTTCTACATATTTTTGCATTGTATTTATATTTCTTTGAAATTTACTTATTCTTAAATTTTTAAAAAGTGTCTTTGCTTCAAGATCCGATAATAATTCAGCAAACTCATCTTGCAGGTTGATGTCCACGTTTTTGATGATGCGTTAATTAATTTAAGTTCTATAAAGAAACTGATATTAAGTCAATTATAAAAAAAATTCACAAATTTTGCATACTCAATTAGATATTTGGGATTTACCTATTAAGAACTGTTTTCTTTTCGACCCCCAATCGACCCTTCCGATTCGGATCGACCCCCATTTGACCCCCTGGCTCAGATCGACCCCCAGTTTTGTTAAATAGATCCCTGGGGGTCTATATAGACCACTTTGGCGACCTCTGGTCTAAAGTAAAAGAACCCATTCGTCTGGTCCCGTGGCGGTGACTATGGTGACGAGGTATAACTATTTCAAGTAGGCGTCTGGGGTCGAGGCAGGTTTTGGCTTGGGTCAGCAAGAGACTGGTAATATTTTCTTCGGCCTACTGTGTTAGCCCTAGAGTGAAATGCTCTATTTTTGTTTCCATAGCTTAGTGGCGGGGGGAGTTCTTACTGTAGACACACCATACTATAATGTTTTATTCACAAATCAAATGGAATGAAAAAAATGTTCAGCTGCTGAAATAAAGTTTTCTTGTAAGTGTCGTGAAAAATCTGAAATGGTCACCAACACAGCAGATAGTTACTGTAGTTGTAGAGTCATGAACCCAAAACATTGGGTCAGCTGTTCAACGACGGTTATAAAATAAAACTAATAAACTGCGCTTTGAAATTCCTTTATTCGTTTAAGGTACCAGTACTTGCGGACCACTTCTAAATAATTTCTCTTGTTCCTTTTCATTTTTTTACTTCGTTCTATCGACTTTGTTCAGAAATGGTGTATTTTGTTGTTATGCAACTTGAAATTTGTGACTCGAAATATAATTATGCAACATTGTGACGCATATCAATTCAATTTACAATGAGTATAAATAAATGAATTTCAAATTAAAGAAATTCAGATTTCATTTTGCTCAAAATGAATTTCAAATCAAATCATTTAAGTAAACAGAATAATTATACTATTATTTTATTTTATAACCATCGTTGAACAACGGACCCAATTTTTTGGGTTCACGGCTACTAATGTTCAACTCCGTAGCCTTGTGATTTTGAACCCAATCCTAAAGATAAGGGAACTCCTGTATCAAGTAATGGGAGAAATTTGCCTCCGTAGAGGACTTTTTGATGGAACAAGCCTCATTTGCAGTACATGGAGTAGAAAACCACGAAGACCTCCCACGGTTAGTCTAACGGCAAGGGAACTCCAACCCATGATCCGTCTACCACTGAAGATATTTTACGTCAGTATTGTGGAAGGTGCGAGTCGAGGGCGGAATTTGTATCGACCATCGCTGGGATTCGAACCCGGTTCACCATTGGAATGCGAGCGCTCTATCCCCTGAGCCACCACGGCTCTAATTGTACTATTTTATTTTATCATAACCGAAGTTGAACAGCCGACCCAATTTTGGGTTTACGACAACTAATGTTCAATTCCGTAGCATTGTAATTTTGAACCAATCCAGAAGACAAGAAAACTCCTGTATCAGTACTCCCAGAGGTATTGATTTGTTATGGGAACATGGAGGACTTTGTGACTCGACAGATTTAACGTGCATCAGTCACCATTTACTAGACTGGGAGTCTTCGGCTGCTGGGATTGAACCCACGAACTTTCTTGGACATGGGCTCAGAGTCCTATCAACCGGGCTATCCCGGCTTAATTGTACTACTATTAGAAATAATTCAATCTTGCAGAGAGTTTCAGCTGCATGAAATAATTTCAACAAATACTTAAACAGCTCAACTTAACCCTTTTAGGAGCCAAAAAAGCTCCGGACGAAATTTTGGAGATAAAAAATCTAAAGTCATCGTATGCAGGTCAAAAATGTTTCATTTCATCTTTATATTCTTACATTTTAAAGTGATGGATAATAAGACGTAAGAAATAAAAACTATTGAAATTTCAGTGGTTTTTCCAAAATAAATAGTTTTGAACTTTTTAGTTATGGTATTTAATTTTTATTTGGAAGAAAAATATATCTAACGATCGATACTAATCAATATATGATAAAACGAATACAAAAATAAAATTGAAAAACATTTTGAGGTACAAAGGGGAACTAAACTTCGAACTAAAAGATTATGGAAAAAAATAGGGAATTTTAAAGCACCGTAAAAGGATATTTTAAAGCTCCGCAACCGTGAATGACGCAGAGTTTCTAGAACAGAAACGTAATTCGATTTTTCAACGTTCTTTTCAGTTTTTATAGTTTCTTTTGAACTGAAAGTTATGAAAAATTTGAAAACGGTATAGGCGGAAATAGAATGTGATGAAATTCTGAAAGTACTTGGGTAGTAATCTTTTAACCAGATTCTAAAACTGTAAAAGTTTTTCTAGAACTATAAAGTTGGATAAAAAATAGCTTTCGACACTAGTACATGGCCAAATTATTAATCGCACTATAAGATTCTATGTAAAATTTTAGTTATCAGTATATACTATACAGCTTTATTGTTTTTACGGGACTGAAACCGGTTTGCACTTGCTTACGTTCGTGTAACGATTTGTTAAGTTAGGCAATACATAATATAAATTCAACGATTGGATAAATTATACGATCTATACAAATATAGAATATTTATTACGTCAGGTATTACATTAGTATATTGTAATGATTAGATCAAATTATTAGATGTACTGCAGTTTTTTAATAATGACATGTTTTGCACGAGTTTATATGCAATACTTTTATATTTAAACATACATGTAATGGATTTTTATTCGGGAGATTTTTTTATATACTTTCTATTTGTATTTATGTTTAATGTATTGTATTACAATGTTAACCCATTGCTACACGAACGTAAGCAAGTGCAAACAGTCACATAAAAACAGTAAAGCTGTATAGAGTATCACGTGATAATTAAGATTTTACATAGAATCTTATAGTGCGTGTAATAATTTGGCCAGCGACTGTAGGTGGAAAGCTGCCTTGGGAATAAGATTTGAAAATTTGGATGATTACGGTGAAGGTTACAACCAGAAATTGAATTACTCTTGGGAGTTGGCATTTGAGTTTAACTCTTCACTGGAAAGAAACATGGGCTGAGATGTAGTTTAACGGTTATCGAAACTAAATCAGGCTAGGGCAGGGGTGGCGAACCTTTATGTACCAACGTGCCATTTTTTCTAAAAAAAATTTAATGAGATCATACACGTGCCGACAAATAGTTTTGACTTCGTGATTATAGGGTAAATAATAATACAACATACTATCAACTCAAAACTTGACTACAAAATTTTTACTTTTCAACGAAAAAAGAAAAACATATTGCAATGTCTCAGTTATACGCGTAATTCAACTTCTAGTAACATCAGTGTGACTTCTGTTGTTGCAGATTAGATGACAAATAACTTACATTAGCAGGGGTCTGTCCAGACATTTTGTAAAAGGTCCGTTTTTCGTGAAATTGTGAAAAAATTACTCGTATTCTTTCAACCAGGGTCCGCTTTTATGAATTTGTTCAAATAGGGTCCGTTATTGCAAAAAAAAAAAAACTTTTTCAAGGAGTTTTTAAATTGTAAAGACATACAAGATTATGCTCAACACTGTAAAATTATAATTAAAAAAATTAAATTTTAAAAATAAACAACAATTGCTGTTTCTAAATTAGAGATGCAACATACAAATATTTGGTTTTTAGCCAATACTGCTGAATGCAGAATATTCATTTCGGACGAATAATGGAAGAATCGTCTGCCGAAGACAAAACCTAATTCGTTTACATCCATCTTTCTTGTTTTCTCGCCCTGGAAAGGGTTTATTCGATTAACAAAACAATAACGAAGATAAACAAATTTGTGAAGGGTCCGATTAAAAGAAAAATCATTTTGTGAAGGGTCCGTTTTTAAGTTAAAATATTTTGTGAAGGGTCCGTTTTTATGAAAAGATATTTTGTGAAGGGTCCGTTAACGGACCCAAATTTCTTCTAAACAGACCCTTGATTAGAGTTATAAGATGTTAGTTTAAGCAGAACTGTTAATTTTTTTTGTTAGCTTGTTTTTTTATGGTTATTAATTGCTTTTTTGGCATTAATTGTGCATTTTTTTGTTAATTTTTCGTGAATTTTAATTCAATTGTAAATATGCCTCATAGTGAACTTTGTGATCGGTGGGGTGCCCAAATTATTGTGTCGCGTGCCATAAATGGCACGCGTGCCATTGGTTCGCCATCCCTGGGCTAGGGGATGAGTTTACGGGAAGAAATCAAATCGAATAACACCATAATATCAAACCTGCAGCATATCGAAACTTTGGGACATAGACATTTTGAGCGCGGAGAGATCCCGTCAAGACTCGAAAGAATTAGATGTTTCGATTATTTTTAAAATTCGCTTTCGATTATTCTTAAAAAAATTAAACACGCGAAGTTAAACACTCTCTGCAGGAAGAGAAGTCTATTGCTGAGGCATTGCAACTTTAAACAAGCTCGAAACTGATGGTAGATAAGAAATATCCGTTTTCAAAGAAGGAGAAGATTGAATTGGAACATTTCAAGCAAAAGAGTTCCTGTTAAGACGAAAACCGTGATTATCTAATATTTTTTTGTTAAATTGATAACGTTCATAATTACCTGCCACACAGAGGAGCTTTTACAGAACATTCTACTACTCGAGTAAGGCCATTATTTGATATATCAATTGCATGAAAAAGTGGCCCAGTCTTTTGGAAGAAATACCACTTTTGTTAACTCGAATGGATAGCATTGTTGTAGTACCTGATATTAAAAAAACCTTTCCTGCGAATTGCAATCGCGAAAGAAGACCGTGATTATCTAAGATTCTTCGGGTAAATTGATAACGTTTATTGTAACCTGCCACACAGAGGGGTTTTTAAAGAACACTCTACAACTCTAGTAAGACCAGTATTTGATACACCGATTGTCTAGAAAAGGGGCCCAATCTTTTAGAAGAAATACTACTATTGTTAACTCGAATGGATCGCATTTGTGTAGTATCTGATATTTAAAAATCTTTCCTGCGAATTTAGAGAGTTTGATTATGTAAGATTCTTCTGGTAAGAAGATTTTGAAAATAATTAAAAGAAATTTTTTGGTATTTCAGAGTAGCTTTTTTTTTGTTGCATAATTGGAATCTCATTCCTCACAATAGTAGGAAGGAAAGAAAAAACATCCATGCCTCTGACCGGGATGCAAACCCGGAGTCTTTCTGGCACGAGATCAGTTTCTTTACCACCATACAAAACAGTCGACTGTTTGCAGAGTTGAATTCGAAATTATAAAGAGAACTGATCGTTGTTGTACTAAGCCGAAAGCTTGAATACGTTGTTTGTAAACCCTAATAACATAATATTAAAATGTTGTTCGAAGATGTCAGCAAAAATTCTTGTAACAATCTGTGTTTGAAAGAAATATTCTTGATAAATTCTTCGCAGTAATTTGTGCGAATTTTTTATTACTTTTTTAAACTAACTTCTAACAACTTTTATATAGGGCTGTTCTCCGTAAAGTTTCATTTAATTTTGAATACATTTTAAAATGCTTCATGACATGGTTTCACCCATTTCCAATGTATCGCTTTATAAGTTTTAATATATTTACCTTTGTTTTCGAATACTCAAACGAAACAGATTGAAGTGGGCTAAATTAAAAGCATAGGACGAGATCAAAATAGGAATTTCGGAAAAATGCTCCCCATTTAAGCCTACCAATAAAATGAAGAAAGGATTTTCTAAAGGTTTTCGCTTCCTTTTATCTAAGACTAAAGCATCCAGAAACCACATCTGCATACTTGATGAAATCCTTCGGAAAATTTATAATTAAATTTATCGCGAAGACTAGTGGGCTTTAGTTCAAAGTAAAGTCTCCATATACTTAACTCAAACACTAATTACTTCCTGAAAATATCAACATGTAAGCATTGCGAATTTGATGGTAGATTTAATTTCAATTTGATGGTAGATAAGAATGGGTTGGAATGTGCAGAATGTACAGCAAGATCATGAAAAATAATATTTAGAAGTTCCGAGGGTTTTTTCTTTTGTTTTGGGGAAAAACATTTATTCACCTTGAAAATGGAAAGATAAAAAAAGGTTACAATAATAAAAAAGCCTGCAAAAATATATTTTTCATAGAGGTTGGACTGATCATGAAGACACGGTTCGCAGAAGAGCATCGAAGTCAAGCATCACTGGCTGCGGTCAGTAAGCGGATGGGTGACCACTTTGATTAGCCTGCGTAGGGACCGAGAATGCGGGGTATCGGATCTCGATAAACTGTTCTACCGTAAAGTGCTCGACTACGCGAGCAGGTCGTCTGCCTACCAAAGCAAAGGAGCCATCTCATCTGCAGAGGATCAAAATTGAGATGGCATGTCTTCGGATCATCCTCAAGGATATTTCCCAGACCGTCGCCAATAGCCCATTGTGCAGCTCTAGCACGACGTAAATGAACTACAACAACATATCTTCTTTGGTAAATTGAAATATTTAGTATTGCAAAAAAAGTTTTCGGGTTAAACTGGAATAAACCATGTAATTTCGAATGCTGGAAAAACGTTTCAAAATATAAAAATGTAAATAAAATGTGACGAATTTACCTCGGATTACGCAGTGATGTAGTAATCCTGCCATAGAATGTTTGCCATTTGATATGCTGAAAACATTTTTTCAGCGTTTCAACTTTCATGTTTCACACCAGGTTTACAGTTCGGTAAATTCTATTACTTATATAGAGCGAAAACAATTTACCTTAGTTAACTATAACGATCTATCGATCTATAACGATCGAATTAGTACGTGCTTAATAATGAAACCGTAATAGTTTATGGTAGAATTCAAATCGACCAACCATAGATGGGATTCGAACCTGGAGCACCTCATTGAGAAGCTGTCGCTCAATCTCCTGAGCTAGCGTGTGTATAAAATGCGAGTTATTGTTCACTTTGTATTATATTTGAAAGCTACACGTGTTAAAACCAAACACAAAGGCAATGTTTTTTTCCCGAGTCAATGAGAGATAGTCACTAAAATAACGAACATGTTAAAAAAATCAATCACACGATTTAGAATTTTCTTTTTGTTTTATAAACCGTAATCAATTGTGGTTTTGTTATTTTTACTGTTTTAAATTAAAGTATGTTAAGATGACTAAAGTGTAGAGAACAAACGATGTTTTTATATATTGTTGGAGTGGTATGGCAGTACTTTTACTTTCGTTACTTGTTCCGCCGGTGCATGTAAAAAGTACGTACTTTTACTTATTACCTCGTTACTTTTTAAATTTAGTACTATTACTTGTACTTTCATTACTTTTTTAGGGAAAAAGTACAAGTATATTTGTAACGGAAATGTCGAATGAAATCGTTACTTTTTTCTAAAACTCGGTAAGCTTTCTAAAAAAAAGAAGAAGAAAAATTAAATTTAAAAAAGAGCTTATGTTTTTTTAATTTATGAAATTAATGTGCAATATATATGCATTCACAGCTAACTTCGTGTTTAAATACCGTTTGACAACTTGAATACTTGACCGTTTAAAATTGTCATTCCTGAAAGGGAAAAGACGGCTCTTTTGATCTTTTTTTGACTGCAACTATCATTGTGAATGAATGGAGTGCTCTCTAGAATTATATGCCCAAAACCGTCATTAATAATACATTTTTGTCTTAATATATTTTTTACTAAATACATTTTTACCTAGTACATTTTTTACTAAAATTATGTCTATGCCCGACCTTGTCAAACAAAGCCCAGTCAAATCTCAGAACTATTTGTGCTATTGAAAACTATTATAATTACTATTTTAACTCTTGAAAACTCGAATGTATTAATTTAGCCGCTGATACTAAAATTCGTTTACAAATTTTAATTATTCCGTTAGGCAGAAATGTTCGGAAAATGATTTTCTCGCATGACTTCAGCATTAGCCATTGTGACAAATAAAACTGTAGACTGTTCTGTTTCAACTTATACTGCACATTCAATTATTTTTTACTAGCTCAAAGATCACAAAGCTATCTGAAACCGCGTGTTTGCTTTGTTTATGTTTGTGCTTTTAAAACGCGTTATTATAGAGTAAAACAATTTTAAATCAATGGCAATTTAAATAAATAAAAATAATAAACTAAAAATTAAAATTAATAGATAAAATGTATTTTTCTTGCAAATCCATAAAAAGTTTGATATTAAAATTATATTTGATTTTAAAATTATATTATACGATTATATTATAAAATTATATTATAATATTCATCCGAATTTAAAAATAAATTAATGTCCATAACTTTCAAAATTAGAAATAATTAAATTAATAACTACAATTTTGCAAAAACATTAAAGAACATAAGAATATTATTCAATAAAATTTGAATTTTCGAATCGTTACTTTTTTTGCTTAGTACTTGTACTTTTACTTGTACAAAAAGTACAAGTAAAAGTACAAGTACTAAGCAAAAAAAGTAACGATTCGAAAATTCAAATTTTATTGAATAATATTCTTATGTTCTTTAATGTTTTTGCAAAATTGTAGTTATTAATTACTTTAATAACTACAAAACTTTTACGTTACTTTTTAAAATAAGAACTTTTTACTTTTTACTCGTTACTTTTTTTAAAAATACCTGTACTTTTTACTCGTTACTTTTTAAAAGTAACGTTGCCATATATGGTGGTATGTTACTTCTCTGAGCATATTGAATTAACATAATTTCGGTCTTGTGTTGGCAACAGGCATATTTGTTTACAGATAACGTAAGTGACGTTATTCTGTGTGCATACTATAACTAAATTTGTATAAAAATCATATATTGTTGAAAGTATGTAGTCGTCGCTTCACTAATTCACGTTTACTATGTTGTTGTATACGGATGATGTATCATGTTACCCTTATATGCTTAGGCTCTATTACAACTAATTATTTTTTCAGTTGTTTGTTGTATCGAGACGGTACCGCATTTAATAAAAAATATTTTTTCATCATAAAAGTTATCACGTTCATTCACCATCCCCTGTGCGTGCTCTGACAACATAAATGCATTACCATAAATAAATTTAAAAAAATTGCAAGACCATGCGATTTATGGCATAAAATTCTCCAGCATGCTCGTCGTATTTCATGGTGGTTCTGCCGGATTTTTGCTGCTTGAATAATTATAAATGAAACTGCAACCTTGTTTTACCCTTACAAAAAAAATAACGTGCTTTTGAGGTTGACAGATGTAAGAAATATCCCAGAGGTATGAAATGTTCAACGCCAAAAATAACTTCGTTAATAAACAACAATTTCACAACTTCATTTACAGTTCATAAAATGAACCGCATGTAAACTGAGCAATACTTTTAGTTGAGGTAAAATTATTCGCACCTCAGATATAATTGTTTGCTTGACGTGTAGAAAAAATAACCCGCACCTCTAAAACAACCTCCTTAAGCTGGTTGCTCTAAAGTAGATTTCAATCAACCTCAAGTGTCAATCAACCTGAAGTGTGAACAATTTTATACACCTTGGGAGGTTGATCTCTTAAGGCTACAGTTGACCTTTATATTGCCAAAAATTGATAAAAATTTCGGTTTTTTTTTGGGACATATTTAGACACTTGTTTCATTGCTTTTTCAACTGAATTTTTTTTTTTTTAAATTTCGTCATTTTTTGAGTAGTTATAGTGTAGTTTCGTTTTCACATTATGAAGCCACACCCCTTTTCTTACACAAAAAGCTGTTTTTCTCAAAATTGAAATTTTGTTATTTTTCACGTATTCAAAATGTTCCAGTCGACTTTGTTTTCATCCTATTGAGATGAAATTTTTTTCTAGTTATTTATATGTATATTAGATTAAGTTTATGCATTTGTTTCTGTTTTATAACAAGTAATAAAAGAGTTACCGGGTTTCATGTACCTAACGACCTTTATTTTGAAACAAAAATCTACATAAAATTTGTTTTTTGGTCATAAATTTAAAATAAATTTAGGAAAATTCATATATAATGCATAAAGCTTTTAACATTTATCTCTAAAAAAAGAATATTGAAAAAAAAATAAATAAAAATTTTAATTTAAGCCGCTGGGAGCATTTTAAAATTGATGAAATTTTTTTTAAAAAATTTTAAATTTCTCAAAAATGGTCCAAATATTTTTTACAAAAATTTTTGCAAGGGCATATCTTGATAGAATACATAAGTTATAAAAAAAGTTTTAGTGTAGCATAAAAACTAAAAAAAATTTTTTTGAACGTCCACTGTAGCCTTAAGGATTTTTTTAATACCTCAAATAAACCTTAAATCAACCTTGACACCTCAAAACAACCTCATATTAACCTCAAAAATACCTAAATTTTTGTAAGGGTAATATTGAAGATAATTTTTCACTTCGCGTTTTGTGACATAAGCATAATAAGGTAAGTCATATTATAATTAGTTTTTTTTATTGCTAATCTGGCTAATCAAGAGTTAAAGTTCAACTTTTTTTATTATTAAATACATATTAAAAATCGGTGGAGGAATAAATCAAACTGACATATATTCTATAAATAAAGCACTACTACTTATTTTCTAAACTTGCCTTCGATCGTGATTTGTTAGTATTAGTATATTGACTCGACGAGGTCATTAAATTTACACATAGTTGCCAAACTGGTCAAAATCAATTTTCGTTGGAAGAACATAATGGGTAGCATAATTAAAAAATAATTATTTTTTTACGATGGAAAATCGCTGTTACAGAATTTGTAAGATATTGTCTTGAATTTCACATGTATTAAAAGCTTGATTTAATGCGCGAGAAGTTTGCTTTTATGTTAAATTTCCAAGTCACTGCCAAAATTCCAATTGTAAGGGTACAAAAAGTGCATTTCAATTATGAGTTAAGCATGTGCCGTGATGGCTCAGGGGATAGAGGGTTCGTCTTCTAATGAGGTGAACCGGCTTCGAATCCCAGCGATGGTTGGTCGATACGAATTCCGCATCCGGCATGGAACGAATACAGTGCTGACGTAAAATATCCTCAGTGTTAGATGGATCATGTGTTAGAGCTCCCTTGCCGTCAGGCTAATTGTCAGTTTTTCCTCTCCATTCAGCATAAATGGGGGTTAATTTCATCAAAAAGTCCTCCACGAAAGGCAAATTTCTCCCAATATTTGCCTTCTAGATTGGGTTTAAAACAACAAGGCTACGTAGTTGAACATTAATAGTCGTACCTAAAAAAAACACCTAAAAACCTAAAAAAAATGGGTCGGCTGTTCGACGATGGTTATAAAATAAAATGAGTTAAGCATTACTTGACTTTTGCTGTTACAAATATTTTTTTTCAGGTTATACATTCTATTGTTTAAGTGAGCAATGATATTTTGATGGAAGACATTTCTTTTATTGGTATCAATACAAAGAACATAATAACGAATCATTTGCTTCCTATAAATTTCAGTCCGTATTTTTATAAAGCAATGTGTGGTTAACCCCCGGCTGAGTTCTCCTTCCATTTCTAGAGACCCTTCCGCACACTTCATAAGAACGTCCCTTTTGATACACATATTTATCGGGGTCCTTTATTCTCCGCTTTGAGAGCATTACATTAACATTAACTATGATTGTTGAGTACGGCAAGAAATATACCATATTTTTTCCACTCCTGTATTTTATTTAACCAAATTCTTAAAAGAAATACAAGAATTTCTACATATTTCTAAACATAAACTAGAGTTCTATTGTACAAGTTTAAAGTTATTGAAGACATAAAAAAAAACGCTTTTACCTCATTCTCCACAATACAAAAATTATCTAATTCTTATTGTAAAACGCAACAGTGATCAATGATGTCATAAGGTTATATTTTTTATTTTTTTTCTTGCAAAAACTTGTACAATTTAGACACTTGTTGTATAAAAATTCTTAGCGTAGAAATTTTTGATTTTCATAAATTACAGAGGCGCGTAATTCAGTCTACGTTCTGTATTATTAGGGAAGAAAAAACTAGAGTCCATTTTCGTAGAAATCTCTATCAGAACTTTTACGAAAAAACAAACAAACTAATATCTCTTTTTTAAAATTGTTTAATTTTATTTTTAAACTAGCCGCCTAAGGCGGCCATCTGTCCGCCACGCTGAAGGTTTTCACAAATAAAGTTTTTTAAAACATAGCAGGAAATCTGAAGATTAGTGGACAATTAACGTGTTCCTGTCCAGCAATTTTGTCTTCATATCCAGTTCTGCTGCAGATGTGTTATAGCTCTTGAGGATGTTTGAAATTATATAGCTACAACGCTTAAGGAAAAAAAAAAAACTAAAATGCTAAATATATGAAAAGAACACGAAAACGAATAAATTTTTTATGGTATCAATTTCTATTTCTATATAATTTTTTATGGTATCAAATTCTATTTCTATATCTGTTACGTCAAGCACTCAGGTATTATAATTTGATCTAGTTGCGCTTGTATAATTTTGATCTAGTTGCGCTTTCTACGTCATTTTGTGAACATCGTTTGGTTTGTTATTTAACATCGTTTGGTTTGTTATTTCTAAGTTAACTTTCAAAAAATTGGCTGGCATCAGCATTTTTATTCTTTAAGTTGTTTATTTTTTCTTTTGGAATTCGTTCCTTTTTAGCGAAATGATTTTCAACCTAATCGAATTCTTTGCCGACTGTTCTCTGTATATATAAAGAAAATAAAGTAAATATTTTTAAAGTGTTGTGAAAAGAATTTTTAGTTGTACAAAGTACTACAATATCGCTATAAAAATTATCGTCTTCGCTTAAGAAAAAAAAAATAGAGCGTGGAAAGAAGAAGAAAAACTTATTATAACAATTATGAACAGCGACAAATATATCAAAGCGAAGCGTTCTATTTACGTATCGAATATGTTGCCACATTTTTAATACAAAAGTTAAACTTTTCTCCACTTTAATAAATGTAAACTAATGCGAACTTAACAGTTAAATTATTAATTCCTTCGTATATTATTGGTTTAAGTTGTCGAAAATTAATATTTCAATTGTGAGGTTCGCATTAGCATACCTTTATAAGAGTGGGGAAAAGTATATGTATTTTTTAATAGTTTTTTGAATATGGCTCTTTGAAGACGAAAAAGCAGACGAAAAGCATAGACTTGCAAAATGACTGATAACTAAATAACTAATCAAAATTTCTGAAAAAGAAAAAAAATACTTCTTTATTATGTCAAAACACAATTATGGGCCGAGTTTCGTGCCCGGGCGAGGCTTCTGGGGCGATATATTGTGATTACAGACACACACACACAGCCGCGTTTATTATTATGTATAGATAAATGATAAAGTTTTAGGGATTGCATTTTGAACTCAGCACATAAACGTTTAAATGAAGTTGTTCTTTGACTCAATTTTTTTGTAGCTTTAAACACATTTATACTCATTTAAAATAACGGTATACGATATGCATTTCATAAAAAAATTTATTTCACTTTAAGTTAAAATTTTCGAGATTTTAGGATATGAGGTGAATATTCCCTTTACTTTTTAATTTGCTTTTAAATGCTTTATTATTTATTTGCCGTATAAATCTATATTCCAGAATTTTATATTCCGTCTTTGTCCTTTTTTTTTAAGTTACGAAATATGCAGATTTTAAATCTACGATCAACATTATAGCAGAGCCATAAATTCAATTATTTTGTGAAAGGTTAATTATAAAAAATGCTATACTGCTAAACTTTTATTTTTCTCTTATTTTTATAGTTCAGTTGAAAGAGGAGGAAATTTTTCAAAAATCTAATTATTACATTTTGCTGTTTTGTAGGCAGAGAGGTATTAAACAAAAATAAGAATAATCTTCTCTCAAAGAATTCTTCCCCAATATTTAGAAATTAAATTAATCTTTAATGAGTGCTCCAAAATCTTTTCGTGAGTTTCCTACCTATTCTTTTATTTTCTTAACGAATTATTCGTTAAAATCTGCTTTTAAGCTAAAATGTTCCTTTCGCTGCAGAATAAGTTAATGAGATTATTTTAATATAAAAGCCATTTTTTACTCTAAAAACGCAGGCGGGATTGCTATTAAATGTTCTGTCTCCTGAACGAGGTTTTGAACGTTTATTATTCCTTAACAGGGAATAAACTATACAAAAAAAATCAAATATACTAGTTTTAAAAATAGGAAAATTAAGATTTAAATATTTAATGTAAAGAAATCAATCTTTTTTCGAGTTATTAGTATAAACAAAAAATATACATTTTTCACAAATGTAACATTAGTAGAATATAACTATTGCTCATTAATTTAACACCGCATATTTCAGAAGTAAACTGATTAAATATAACTTCTGCAATTTTGCTATTACTTCGCTGAAGTTTTTGCAATTATTCTTTAACAATTTTTTATGTATGTACTAAAGAAAAAAACTGTAAATCTGTCTGTCTATCTACTTGTATGTGACGAAAATTTACTAAGGAGATTGGCTTTTTGATGCTAATTTCGCTTTTCAATAGAATTTATTTCTCAAAACCAAAACTACAGTGAGCAAAATTAAAAACTGAACATCCAGAATAATTTTTTATCTAATGATCGGATCTTCACGCTCTAAGATTCAGTTTTAATAGTTCGAGGGGTGGGTTTAAATATGTAAATTAATAGATGCAGACAATATTTTAAATAACAAAATCAGACACAAAAACCACTTTCTCTATATTTTACATATTTAGATTTCTGATCCATAAAACAGCGGTTAAAGTTACTAATTTTGAAAGTGAAAAATCCGCCCAAAAAGGATAAATGTTTATTCAGAGAAAATATCGTTTGCTCCTGACTTCGAAATTTAGAATTTTTTTTGTTTTAATAATGTGTTTGTGACCTTTAATGCTGGAAAGGGGTGTTATTATGCACATTACTTAACTAATCTGCCGATTAGCTAGAGTAATAAGTTAAAGTGCAGAATGATGGATATTTACCTAGTTAATGTGCGCATTGAATTTTTACGTAACGTTAAAGTTTAAAGGTTTACTTATTTTATCAACTAATTTGTTAATTGTTTGAACAACTCGATTCTTTAGGTATGGATAAACAAATAAATGGTATGATGTTAATTTCCTTAGTTGTAATAATATTTTAAACTATTTTGATGCTTTGTATTATTGTTTTTAGAGTGATTGATGATTCATACTGATTAATTGTTTGTAACTACTGTTTTCCAGGCTGAACTTTTGTGTATAAACCTGGTTGTTAAGTGGATACAAAATTCTTTTAGTGAAAATCAAATTTTTAAATATCTCATTTGTACAGATTCTCTTTCTTCACTTTTTCTTTTGCGTGACACGACTTCTACTGAGAAGCTTGTGGTGGAAATTCACTCGATTTTGAACACTCTTGAAAACGTAACTATTCATTTTTCTTACGTTCGTGGCCATAGCGGTATTTTGGGCAATGAAAGAGCAGACCAATTGGCTAGGGAAGCTACGTGTGGTGAAATAGACTTAAGGGTGTCTGTTCCAGCTTCTCACTGGAAGCGCATCGCTAGAGATAAAATCATTGCGGACTGGAATGCAGAATTTCTTGCTTCGCCTCGGTCGCTCTGGACGAAAAGGTTCTTTCCATCCATTTTTCACCGTTTGCAATGTAAATTCTTTGCAACTGATTTTAAATTGACCCAAATTTTAACAAACCATGGAAATTTTAAAAGATATTTATTTCGTTTCCATCTGCAGACCAGTGGAATTTGTGCTTGCGGTGATGCTGATGAAGATGCTGAACATATTCTTCTTCACTGTAGTCTCCATGCGAGTGCCCGAATGAATTTAAAGACTGATTTGAGACGTCTTTCAATTTGTTGGCCACCTGTCTTATCAGAACTGGTCAAAAGTATTGAAAGTCTTGCGGCCTTGCGGAATTTTGTTTTTAGTGTAAATTTGTAAATTTTTCTCCTTTTGTTTTTTACTTACAACTGTAAGCCTCATGCTATACTTTGTGGTGCATGAGGTTTAAATTTAAAAATTAAGTCGTTTAAATTAAAAAAAAAAAAAAAAAAAAAAAATTGTTTGTAACAATTTGATTTTCTTAATAGTGAAAAAAATAATACTATTATGTTAATTTAAGCACGCAGAAACGTTGCCGCTGTTTCAGCAAGGATCTTACTTTCACTTTAACGAGGGCCTAATAGTTAATGCGCACATCATCTCGGTAATGTGTAGATTAACTAGATAATTTAAGAAATGAAAGAATTTCTGGTCATTTAAAGGATCGACCTTGTTAATAAATCTTTTATAAAACAAACCTTTTTAATAAAACATTTTCTTTTATTTTATAACCGTCGTTGAATTATTTGGGTTTACGACTACTAATGTTAGCTCCGTCGCCTTCTAATTTTGTACCCAATCCAGAAAACAAAGGAACTCTTAAATCAACTATTAGGAGAACTTTGTCTTCACGGAGGGCTTCTTGATGGAACTAATCCACATTAGCGTTACATGGAAAGGAAAACCACGAAAACCTCAGACGGTTACCCTAACTGCAAGGGAAACTAACCCATAATCCGTCTACCACTGAGGATATTTCACGTCAGCACTGTGATCGGTGCAAACCGGATGCGGATTTCGTATTGACCAGCCATCGCTGGGATTCGAACCCGGTTCACCTCATTTGAAGGCGAAAGCTCTATCCCCTGAACCATCCCAGCTCAATCTTAACATTAGCTACACTTTGGCGATTGCACTGATAATATCAACCACTCGAAACATACAGATTTGTGCCTGAAACTTTGATCATTAGAGGTTACCCATGCATTTCGTTTTTTTATTTTTTATTAAGCATTTCAGTTAAAATTCTGTGAAATCAAATGCTATTTTTTGTGTGTTACAGACGTTAACAAATGCTTTTCTTGCCTGTTTTATAGAACAAAAAGGCTTCTGACGTAAAAGCTCCTGAATTTTAAAATACATTTCTCTTCCAAAGTCTGTTATTGATTATTGTGAGAGGTGTTTACCTGCTGTCAGCATGGGGAACAACTCCCATACATCACTTCTCTATAAGTCCCTGAAAATGTTTGCTTTTTTCCCTATCTTTCAGGTTTCTTCAGCAATATTCGTTCATTTCTTTTGCCCAGCTTTGCAGTTAAGCTTAATTCTTTTTTATTGTAATCGAATCTTTGGAGAAAGCTTTATCGGAAACTTAACTGTTCTTTTTTTTTCTTCTTTCTTTAAAATAGTGATGATATTCTTTTAAAACAATGATGATAAAAAAATAGATGAATGTTGAAAAAAAAAACTTAAGAGAAGTTTTATCCTACTTACTTTTAACCTTTTCTTTAAACTTTTTTAAATAAAAGGAAATGAAGAAAAATATAGATATTATGTATAAATAAACTTTGATAAACATTATTTCTTAACGGATTAAATACTTCATGTAGTGTGTCCACCAGTGCAAAAAATACAGTTACAATTCACTAGCATATAAGACATGTTAACTCGATTCTATGTACCTTTTCATAGATAAAGGTTGACATTGTCGATATCTACTCTCCCCCTATGGGTGACCTGCACGTGATGTAAATACTACTGTCTTGACAAAAACTCCTGTTTCGATTTGAACACGCCTACATCGATGGATGGTCCACATTGAACAGTTGACTTGATACTTGTGACTGCGACATTATCCATCTCCTCATGCTGTCGCTACTCAGTTTCGATCACACACAACGTACAACGTGTACACTCTATTGCTAATGGCAATACAAGAGCGACCACAACCGTGAACTTAATACAGCTCTCACAATTAGCACTCAAAAGTACGGTGATCTTTATACAGCTCTCCCGGCGTCTCACAAAATAGCAATGAATCAACTAGTGGTATCCTTTCATTGAATAGTATAATTCACAGCTATAATTCAGGTGGGGGAGTACTGTAGTGTGTATACCACTACAAAAAATACAATTGCAATTCAATAGTATATAAGACATGTTAACTCTATTCTATGTTGGGGTACCTTTTCATAGATGAAAGTTGACATTGTCGATAACAATTCTCCCCACATTTTACCTTAAATTGGAAGCTTGTGCTTATTATAAATGTTCAACTTAGTGTCAGTGTTATTTGTGAACTTTGTGTTAAAAATATGAAATTTATGACATGTTAATTTAGTATATTACTATCTACGCTTAATACATAACTTATTTATAACTATTAATTTATAACGTACGTGCAACTTAATATCTTAACTATGTATCTGCGTTAGCTAAACTTAAAAATGCAAGGATCTTAATTTCGAAAAAAAGTGGAGAAACTGGTTTTAGACCTCATCCATTCAATTTCAGTGAATGAAATTAAAAAACTGTATCATTTTCGTAATTATTGAAAGCTTAATAAAATAATTATTTCGTTTTATTTATTTTGCTGTTCCGTTCTTGTAGTTTAATTATTGTTTCGTTTGGAACTGCCAACAACATTCTATTGTTTCATTTTTTTAGTTTACTAATTACTAGGAGGCTCCGCCCCCTGCTCGCTAACGCTCGCCAACCCCCGAGAATTGCTACGCAATCCTATGTGGTTCACGCCTTGAACCATGGCTCGCTGCGCTCGCTCGCCAATGAACACAATGTTCTAGCACAAAGACATAATATATTATCATCAAAGACATAGTATTTTATCATCAAAGACACAGTATTGTACTTATGTAGAAGAATTCTACCAATGTTCTTATTGGCTTTTAAAAAAGTATATTAGCTATTTAGATGGTGAACATGGCTATTTAGATGATGTACATGGTGAAAAATTCAAAACATTAGCTAAATAAGAAACATATTAGCAAAATAAATTATCAAATATTGCTTCACTAATATTCTGCATTTTAAAGCGTGAAAATTCAATGCATAAATAAACGCGAAATATAAAAAAAATTCAATGCATTCAATACAAACACTTAAACGTTTTTTAGACGTTTAGGTAGCTCCCAGTAGAAAAATATCAATTCAGCAGCGGCCTTTTAAAGCATTCTCACTTCAATTAATTAATTAATTCCTAATTGAGTTTAAATTAAATATTGTCATGCTTTTAGTGCATGAATCTGAATTGAACAACCTGATAATGCTGACTCTGGTTATTGTTATCTGGTTGCTCACTACGTGCTCTTGCGAGCCGAATCCAATCAATTAAAAATGAAAACTGTTGCCAGCGCGAGAAAAGAAATATCATCGGTTTTATTGATACATACATACATACGTACGTATTAGCGTTTTATATAATATAGATAGATTGTTATTTAATATAGATTGTTTTGTTTTGTTTGAACTGCCAACAACATAAATGTTGTTGGCTGTACGAACAGTTCGCAATCGCAGTATCGTTTTGGCAAAAGCTACTTAAAGTATTGTTGTCTTATTGTTTGATTGACGATTATTGTTGAAATCCTTCTGGTGTGATGTTAGTTAATTTTCATAAATTTGCTTGACCCCTGCCTAAATTTATTCATGGAACTTTTCGAGATAGACGGAATATTTATATTTAAAGAAGGGGAATCGTAAACATGGAAATATTAGATTCTTCCTAGTTTTTTATTTTATATCCGTCGTTGAACAGCCGACCCAATTTTGTGTTTACGACTACTAATGTTCAACTCCGTAAACTTGTAATTTTGAACCCAATCCAAAAGACAAGGAAATTCCTGGATCAGTACCCCCTGGGATCGAACCCACAATCTCTTGGACAAAGACCCAGTGCCCTACCAACCAGGCTATCCCGGCGCTTCTTCCTAATTTACCAAAATCAAGCGTTGATTCAAAAATTTAGAAACCATGAAAGAAATTGGTTAAGAATATTTTGATGCTTATAATATAAATTGCACAATAAGCAACTTATGTTTTATTTTGATAGCTTTACTTCATTTTTAATTAACTGTTAGTTTTTACTCAGAAAAATGTCGAAACAATCAAGACAGCGCAAGTACTTAGAAGAGATAATATTAATTATAAGAATGATTTTAAGAGTTATAATTCTTATATATTCTTATAAGTATAAGAATTTTAGAAATAATAATAATTAGAAGAAATATGTTTGCGGAAAATGTACAATGTAAAAAAAGCGTTGAGCAATGAATTAAAAATTCTAATTCTTTATGTTTGTAACGCATAAAAATTGGTAGTATATAATTTTGTTTAATTATAATAAAGTGTTTTTAGTTTATTTCCTTCCTGACATTCATATTTCATACTTTTAATGCTTTCATACAGACTAACAAATGTGTTGAAATGTAGCCGAGCGAAAAGAAGAGGGACATTATACGTTTTTAGTTCATTCTGTTTGTTAATAATTGTTTTGTGTGTAATTTGTTTTGTAATGAAAAGAGATTTTTAAGTTAGAATTCTTAAATTGTGAAATGGATGAAACTTATTTCTTATGCTGAACTAAAACAAGATTGTAAAAATACATCACTGAAACTCAAAATTATACCGAGCAAGATATTTAAATTGATTTCAGATTGTAAACTTAAAGCTGAAAATTGGTGAGTTGGCAAAGCAGAAAATTTACATTTTCTTCTATAGTGGGATGATTCAAATTGATGTTTACCAGCAGCTAATTTAAATAATTCGATGCACAAAACATGTAATATTCGAGTTAGGGGAGCTTAATGTATCATGCATGGGATTTTAGAAAGTTGCTTTTGACTTGAAAGGACTCCAATAAATCAATGCAAAATAAATCGGATATTTGTTTTTTTTTTGTTGAAAAAACGTAACAGAGAAATCATATGGACACATTCAATTTATATTTAAATATTTGTGTGTAAATGAAATTTGGAGAAATGTTTAGATAAAATATACCGAATTACATTTAAAGCTGGTTTAACTTTTTTGCAGTTTTAAAAATATATGTGCTTAACACTAAACATACCAATACTTAATGTTCACCTATTTCTACCGTAGCTGGTCAAATAACCAGCTACGGTATTTTCTTGATTGAAAACATGAAATTCTTGATTGAAAACATGATTCTTGATTGAAAACATGAAATATGGATGTTAGAAAAGAAATAAACTAAAAAAAATCTATTATATTTAAACAAAATTGTATATTGCCAATTTTTATGCATTACAAATACAAAGAATAAGAATTTTTATTTCATTACTCAACGCATTTGTTACATTATACAGGGTGTTTCCATCGTACATTGTCCACAAACATATTTATTCTACTTATTATTATTTCTATAATTCTTATAATTATTCCTATATTTAATATTACTTTTTTAAGAACTTGTGCTGTCTTAATTGTTTCGACATTTTTCTGGGTAAAAATTAACAGTTAGTTAAAAATGAAGTAAAACTATCGAAATAAAATATAATCTACTTACCAAAACATTTAGTTTTTGTCACTTTTTCTGACACAAAAATGCCCATCTAAAATTCTTGGCACTTTCTTGAAATTTGAATTCAGTTATTTTGATTGAACTACCTACGCAACAGTCTTTGCAGAAATGTGCAGTTCATCGAATGTAATACGTTGAACACGCATTACAGCGTAATTTCTGATCTCATAACCTTATAACGCAATAAATTGTACTCCCAGTCAAATGACCAATTGTGGTTGAAATAGGTATACGTAGAAATAGGTGTAGGCAAAAATAGATAATAGATAGTATATTCAAACAAACAAAATGCAAAGAAATAATAATAATAGAATATTAACTGTATATAATTGTTAGAAAAAGTCATGAAGTCAAATGTGTCAAAAACGATAAGATGACAAGCGCATTTTCAATGCAGCAAACGTTCTTAAACGGTCATTTGATCGGTTATGGTATGTTTAGTGTTAAAGAAGACAAATTACACTATCATAAGAACTAGATAAAGGGATGAATATATATGGTGTAAATTTGCCATAATCTAAACACAATATTAAATTGACATCTGTATTCATTGTAATTGCAGAAGGTGTTTTAAGAAAACATTGGGTCCTGACTATTGGCAAAATATTTTTCCTGCTTAAATTCAAATGTTTTATTATATGTTTACCATTCGATAATGCAGTATTTTCAATATTAGTTTTAAATCCGGTTGTTTTTAAAATAACTTAATGTTGTTTTAACAATCTCAAGGTGAATGATGACAATCACACAGTTGCTTTGGTAAATGTACGAAATGTACTAGGTCTAGTTAAGTGCCACTGCTCGGTATGCCATATATATTTTTTTTAAGGTCCAATGCCACTGCCCGGTCTACATTTGCCCGGTCTACATTTGCCCGGTATGCCCTTCCTCAACCTTTTTTAAGGTCAAGTGTCACTGTCCAGTACGAATTTAACCAATACTCAGCACACTAATGTTTCTCCTAGTCTATCCTCGGCAGATATTAAAATATCGAATAAATATAGTTATACCAACGAATAAATTAATACAAAATCGGATATAACAAATATTTCCGACATTCACAAAAGTGTTTATTGACATTCACCGGTGAAAGTCGACTTTCTCTCGATTTATTGAAACGAACTCTTCATGTAGTGGTCTAACTGATATGATTAATAAAGAATATATTTTTTTACAATTTATTAGAGAATTAATAAAATTGTTTAAAAAAAACATTTAAAATTTAGTTTGATTTTTTTTTAATTATTTCGAAGTTTCGAAATCTGAAGTTTGCGGTTTTCAAAATTTATGGTCTACTTGCCAAAAACGCTCTACATAATGTCACTGAAGAATTAAAAAAATTTTAAACGCAACTTTTGTAAAATCAAATCCAGAGAGGTATTAGAAAATATATATTTCATGACTGTTTCGCCTCTCCTGATACTGTATATAGTGTGGAATATCGAAAAAGAACAGCGCAGGAGAGCTGTTCTGAAATAGAATATTCAGTTGCACTTTATTCCAATTTGATTGTGTAACTTTCCATTTTGATGGATGTTTGTATAAATCAATATTGAGCCCTTTGTTTTCAAATACAATCTGTTTTCTTTTGTGGTGCTACCTTTATTTTTCTAATAAAAACACGTTAGAAAAATTCAAACACATTTCCATGATTTATTATTACGGTATTGAATTTCAAAGTTTACACTCATCCCATTTTGAATCCCATTACTTTTTTCAAAGTATTTGAGAGGTTAAAATTTTTGTTCTCGATATCTCTTTTTGACAATCAAAAGGAGTTAAAATAAAATTTAGACTATTTCTGAATTTTTGGTGCAAAAAAGTTGTATTTTATAAAAGTTAAAAATTGTGGTTACTTAAGTATTTAGCGAAGTAAGTAAGGCAAAGTAAGTATTTAGGAAATACTTACTTTAAGGAATTTAATAAGGAATAGAAAGGAACACATAAGCTATTTATTTTATTTATTTATTATTTTTTAAGAAGAAAATAAGCAATTTTAGTTTCTCTTAGAACAGGGGTGGCGATTCTTTACACACCAACGTGCCATTGTTTCTACAAAAATTGTTTAATGAGGTCATAGACGTGCCGTCAAATAATTTTGACTTCGTGATTACTGGGAAAATATTACTAAAACTCTTTATTTACATTGAAAAAAAAAATACATTTTGCAATGTCTCAGTTATACGCGTAATTCAACTTAAAGTAACATCAGTGTGACTTCTGTTGTTGCAGATTAGATGACAAATAACTTATATTAGGTTGTAAGATGTTAGTTTAAGCAGGACTGTTAATTTTTTTAGCTTGTTTTTTATGGTTATTAATTGTTTTTAGCATAAATTGTTAATTTTATTACTAATATTGGTTTATTATTATTTTTTTGTGAATTTTAATTTAATTGTTACATATGCTTCATAACACAATGTGTGATAACAATTCATAGTGCAATAACAATTGTGATCGGTGGCGTGCCCAAAATATTGTGTCGCGTGCCATAAATGGCATGCGTGCCATTGGCTCGCCAGCCATCCCTGTCTTAAAGCATCAAAATGGTATTAAATCCAGTAAATCGAATTAAAAATTGGATAAAAATGCCGCAATACGGTAGTTTTCAGTTTAATTGAAACATTGCTTCTGAAGCTTAGACAATGACAAAACTGGAGGAAAATTGTATTGCACTGTTTGAGAGAAAGATTTTGCGGATTATACTTGGTGGTGTAAATGAAAACAATAACTGGAGAAGGAGATTTAACTTTGAACTGTACAAGATTTATAAACAACCCGATATTATTAAATACATAAAAATAATTGGATGGCCCACGTGATTCGAATGAGTGATGACAATACAATAAAAAAAGATATTGCTTTTTAGACCCACTGGAGCAAAAAAGCGGGGAAGGCCGCGGTTGACATAGTTCAACATAGTTTTAATGTTGAGTTTTAATTTAACATAGCTTTAATGTTGAGGGTGGCAACTTTGCAATGCGAAAGATACATTTTTCACGCATGAGTATTTTTTGAAGCATTCATTCTTAAAAATGTTATTTCACACTTTGGCACTTTACTGTAACAAGTTAAAATTTCAACTTTTATAGGAGATAAACACTTTTTTTTTTAAACAAACATTAACACTAAATATTGCCATTTATTTAGTGTAGAGCAGTGATTTCGTTTGAAAGTGTAGTAAATATAGATTCTGAAATTTTAAGTTTAAGTGTAAATTGAATTTAATATTATTAGAGACACTTCAGGAATAAAATTTTTAAATTAGCCTTTGGAAGCCAACATGTTTGGAACCTGTAATAATTTTTTTAATAAAACGTTGCGATTAAGAAAAGAATTTTTAAATCCCAACTTAGTTAATTTCAATGCTTCGTGTGGCAGTTCAGAAAATAAATTTCGATTTTTGTTTCTCGAAAACTTACACATTTTAAACAAACAGAATCATTTCTTTAAATAGTACTTTAAAAATGTTCGGAAATTTTCTCGGAAAAAAGTATTCGAAATAAATTTAAATTGTTTTAGTTTGAAAAAAGAGAGTATTTTTGTGTTAGGAAAACTCTACAGAAAATATTTTCAATAAAAGAGGAAATGGAATCGCAAAAATAAGATGTAATTTTTTTTGTTTACTTAATGCTTAATAATATTTTAGACAAAAGTGGTGTTTTTCTTTTAGTCTCCTATGTTTAAATTCTGTTTTTTTTTAGCATTTTGCATGGTGTTCTAGAAATTTACAAATTTTTTAAATGAACCATAAAATAAATTTTAGGTATTTTTTTTTTACAATTCCCCAATTTATTTCGTACAAAAAATATCAATATGCAAAGTCATAATGAAGACTTTTGACACGGGTATTAAATAATGCATAAACTACAAATTCGTTGAAATTTCAACTTTTTTAAACACATCATTACTAATATATTTTGAATTAAAATAAAAACATTTCCAGTTTAATTCTTGTGCTTCCTTATTACATCTACTCTATTAAGAATCTCACACTATTAAGAATCCCACTCTATTAAGAATCTTCGAGACATTTCTAGTTGTTCTTTAAAGAGAGCAGACGTTAAATTTAAAAAAAAAAAAAAACGTCTAAACAGTTGATTTGACGGAAGAGGAAAAATTTCCAGACAGAATTTGAGCAATTCCTGAAATTTGAGCAGGGAAAATCTATGACTACTAATAGAAAAAAAAATAAAGAATTTGAAAGATGCTAAATGATAGAATTGCGAATTGTTAATGATTGTTAATGTCTGATGAATTGTTAATGTCTTTGAATTGTTAATGATTCAAGAATATTTTTAAATATTATATATATTTTTAAGTGCTTTATGTATATAATTAAACATATTAGATAAGATTGTTTCGATTATTAAAATAAATTGGCTTTAAAGAAAAATATATTTCTCGCGAAATTTTAATGCGTTAAGGAAATCATTAAATAACATTGCAATAGGAAAAATCAGAAATTCATTAAACGAAAAAAAAAAAAAAAAACTGTAAAATCTCTTGACAGTCTTGACAGTTTTAGATCTATGATCGAATCTCTATAGAGATTGATTCTTACAAGGTATTTGTCCTTTGTAGAACGTTCTTAAAGTCTCAAGAAAACTTAAATGGAAAATATACTTAAAAATCGGAAAAAAATGTCTTTTGCTTCCTAATTGCAATTTGAGAAGACAAGTCTCGAGCGCCTGAATACAACGCTCGTTTTCTAGATGAAAACACATGAATGATGAAAATAGAGCTGGTTAGAAGCAAGAAAATTTAAATTGTTAATAAAAAAATGGGCCAGAATAGCCTGGTTTATAGGGCACTGGACCAAGAGCTCATGGGTTCGATCCCCGCCTGCCGAAGTCCGATGCACGTTAAGTAGCACGTTAGTAAATGGTGACTGATGCACGTTAAATCTGTCTAGTCACAAAGTCCTCCCTGTTCACGTAACAAATCATGCCTTTGGGGGTACTGATCTGGGAGTTTTCTTGTCTTCTGGATGGGTTCAAAATTACAAGGCTGCGAGGTTGAACATTAATAGTCGTTAACACAAAATTGGGTCGGCTGTTCAACGACGGTTATAATATAAAATAAAAAAAAAATGATAAGTAAGCGAATGGATGAGGGTAACAAGTGAAACCGCGGCAACCAAGGAGATGACGGTGGTCGAAAAGTGCATGTCTGGTTCAAATGCACGCGTCATTCTGAAGGGGCGCAAAACTAATGTTACTTGCTTCGGAATCTGCGTTCATATAAATGAAACTAAAGGTCTTTCAGATAAGTTGTCGTGGCCGCAGTAGAAAAAAAAATGTTTTAGCTTCATTGTAATTAAATTTCCGTCCAAAATCGTGCAAAATTTGCGGTAATTGATTTTTTGATGACGGACCAATCTGCTTTGTTATTTTCTTCATTATTTCAATTTCATTATCTGCTATGTTATTTTCTTCATTCATTTTTGAAATTATAGTATTTTACTCTTAAAATTTTACTCAATGAGAAAGTCTCCAAAGTGCTGCAAATCAATAAAAATATGCGCTCTTATCATAGTTTTTAATTTTTTTAAAATATATTTTCGTTATTATTTTTCACACTACTGAAATCAAATTTTATCAAAAGTTTAGTATTTAATTTTAAAAATAGTTGGTTAGTAAATAATTCGAAAAGAAATTTGAATTGCAAGGTATACAATTTTTTACATCATCTTAGATAAAATTAGATACTTTAAAACGTAAAATTTTTAATACATTACAAAACTTTTTCGACTAAAATAAAACAATTAAAAATAATAAATATTTGCTAGAATTTGTATTTTGCATGTTAATTATCCTTGGATAAGCAAATTTTATAATTGTGAGAAATTTTTTTTTCAATTTGCTTAAAAATTTCTCGAGATAGGCGAAATACGTAAAAAATTAAATTAACTTTAGGGGGTCCAAATTTTAGATTAGTCTCCTGACCAAACAATAAGGACCCTATTTCCCAGACTGACCCTGCCCCCTATATTTTGGGGGCAGGAATTTTGAATCCATCGAAAAGAAAGTATGTTTATTCAGAGAAAATATGTTTTTTATGCCTGATTTTGAAATTAAAATATTTACTGTACCAATTAATTATCATATTTGAGGTCACCCCCTCGAACCATTAAGATGGAGTCCTAAAACATAGTTGGTTAGTATATATATTGCAAAAAAAATAAATACCACTACTCTTTTTCATCATATATTTTATAATTTTTGCATATTTTCTTTATTAATTTTTTCTGAATTAAAATCAAAGTATTTGATTTTTAAAAATCGTTGCATAGGATTATTATGATAAGTGTCTTTATCCCCTTATTGTGAAGTATTGGACAGATTTGAATATTGTTAAACTTCTTTTCCTTTCTTCCCTACCCCTGTGCTTCGGGGGTGTGCGCGACTGTGGAAGGAGGGAGGGAATTCCCTAGTGTATTTCTTCGATAAACCGAAAAGCTAAGACTTAATCAACAGTCTCACTTCTAAGAAATCGAACATTTCTACTGTGATGTAGTGTTATCTTTGGGAAGGGTGAATCGAAAAGGAACTATATATTCTTTATTCTGAAAATCGAATTGAGCTTGGAACTGATATTGGGCTTTTCCTTTTAGCTTTTTGAAAAATATTGTTTAGGAAAATGTGAGGAGGTCCCGAATATCGATTTATAGTTCAGTTATGAAAACGTAAGAGTTAGGCATTTATAAGCTCTTCTCACATTAAAAATATTCTAAAATTTCGTGTGTGTTTTTGCATCTACTTTTGCTGCTTACTGATTTATTGAAGTAACACCCTGATTCTTTTTTATTACCTAGATTAATATCTTTAGTTACAATCCGTGACCAAACTATTAGACGTACTATAAGATTTTATGTAAAATCTTAATTATCAAGTGAAACTATATACAGCTGTATTGTTTTTACGCGATTTGCACTTGTTTATGTTCGCGTATCAATGGTTTAATATTGTAATGCAATACGTTAAAAATAAATACAAATGGGAAGTATATGAAAATAATCTCCTGAATTAAAACCCGTTACATGTTTGCTTGAATATAAAAGTATTGCATATTAATTCGTGCAAACCATGTCATTATTAAAAAACTGCAGTGCGTATAATAACTTGATGTAATTATTATAATATACTGATATAATAAATGTTCTATATTAATATAATATGTCGTCTAATTTAATCAATCGTCGAATTTATATTACATATTGTCTAATTTAACTAATTGATACAAGAACGTAAACAAGTGCAAAACCATAAAGCTGTATATTATAACCTGATAATTAAGATTTTACATAGAATCTTATAGTGCGTTTAATAATTTGACCAGGGGATGTACATCTAGAACTTTTTTATATTATCATAAAATGAGTTTGATTCGATTACCTTAGAGTATAAGAAATTCGAACAGTCTAATTCTTGTCAAAACGGGCGAATGCGGTATGATTTTGGTGATATTACTGACTAATGAAATATCCACGTTGTTTACAAATTTTAGTAAATGTTTATTATTTTTTACTGTTTTATTTCAGTCGAGAACATTTTGTAAGGTGTAAAAATGTTTACATCGTTTTAAAATATCTAGTTTTGTATGGCAAGATACAAAATCTGAGCGAAATCGGTTGAATCGTTTCTCAGAAATCAAGTGTTTTCGAAAATTCGATTTCACAGAAACAACTCAACCAATTTCTCTCAAATGTTATATTTTGCCAAGTAAAACTAGATTATTTAAGATGAGGTTAAGAAATTGTATACCTTACACTCCCAGATTGTGACTACCCTCTATATTTTGGGGAGACAGAAAGCCGTCGAAAAAAGTTATGTTTATACGGAGAAAGTACGTTCTTGAGTCTGATTTAGTAAATTCAAATATCGTCTGCACTAATGAATTAGCATATTTGATCAACGGTGAAAAGCCATTCAAAAGATATTAAAAAATACATAAATTTGTAATAATGGTTTTAAATGATGATATTTCGTATTTTCAATATTGCTGTAAAGACTTTTAAACTTTCACAAAAAAGACTAGTAGCTTGCATCTTAAATGATTTATTCACAAGTTAGAGATGCACAAAACAGACATAAATAACGACACATCACAGAAAAAATTTAACCAAGACATTTATCAAAATACCGCCATCATCATTTTTTTTTAATAATCTCGACTCCACTCTCTTTGGAAACAAAAAAAACATAAAAGAAAGTTAGTGTGCCATCTAGTGGCCAGTTTCTTACATTGCATTCGAACTGAATGACGACAGAAAGTGATGTTTGTCTTCAAACCACCTCATAAATATTTGCAAACTATAGAAGATCCAAGTCGGATCTTGAATCTCCTATGGTAAAAACACGATCCAAGTCGGTGCTGCCTTTCACGAGTTATAACTGAACGTCTATATATGTTAGAAAAACTGATATCACTTGAAAAAAAACCGTTCTTTGAAATATTCTAAATATATCGTTTGAACATAATATTGCAAAACATTACCTAAAAATAGCACAAAAAAATTATGTATCCTTAACCTGTGAATCAAATTTTACTCATGGAATTTTCTAAATCTTTTTTGTCACTAATTTGTTGTTGTTGTTGTAGTTAATTTACGTCGCACTAGAGCTGCACAATGGGCTATAGGCGACTGTCTGGGAAACATCCCTGAGGATGATCCGAAGACATGCCATCACCGTTTTGATCCTCTGCAGAGGGAATGGCACTCCCGCTTCGGTAGCCCGACGACCTATACGGGAAGTCGAGCACTTTACGGTAGAACAGTTTAACGAGGACCCATACCGCACACTCTTGGTCCCTACGCAGACTGATCCAAGAGGTTACCCACCCGCACACTGACCGCAGCCAGTGATGCTTGACTCCGGTGATCTGCTGGGAACCGTGTCTTAACGATCAGTCCACTGCGGGAATTGTCACTAATTTAAACGTGTTTACCATTAATATCATTGTATCATAGTATATCATAAAAATTCTTTCTTAAATTTTTTATTTTGGTTTTTATTCCAAATGTAAGACCTACAAGTGGAGTTTCTTTGTTTTAAAGTAATCTTATAATAATCCTTTCTACCCAACAATTTATGGTAAACATACTTAAAACGGTGTCTAAATTTATAAGTCATTTTGCAATTACAAAAATGCAAATAGTATGTATGTATGTAGGAATTTAATTTACTTCGCTCTAGAGCTATACAATGGGCTATTGGCGACAGTCTGGGAGACATCCCGGAGGATGATCCGAAGACATGCCATCAAAATTTTGATCCTCTGCAGAAAGGGATGGCTCCGCTTTGATAGCCCGACGATCTGTACGCGAAGTCGAGCATTTTATGGTAGAACAGTTTAACGAGGACCTATATCGCGCACCCTGGGTCACTACGTAGGCTGATCAAAGTGGTCACCCATCCGTTTACTGACAGTAGCCAGTGATATTATACTTCGGTGTTCTACCGGAAATCATGTCAGACCACTGAGGGACATAAATTGGATGTATTTTTTTAATAATGTATAAAACTGTACCCAGAGTACATATGAAATTAGTCCCGCAGTGGACTGATCGTTAAGACACGGTTCCCAGCAGATCACCGAAGTCAAGCATCACTGGTTGCGGTCAGTGTGCGGGTGGGTGACCACTTGGATCAGTCTGTGTAGGGATCGAGGGTGTGCGGTATGGGTCCTCGTTAAACTGTGCTACCGTAAAGTGCTCGACTTCGCGCGCAGGTCGTCGAGCTACCGAAACGGTGGTGCCATCCCCTCCGCAGAGGATCAAAATTGTGATGGCATGTCTTTAGATCATCCTCCGGGATGTTTTCCAGACCGTCGCTAATAGCATATTGTGAAGCTCTAGTGCGACGTAAATTAACAACAACAACAACATATGAAATTAAAATGGTGACCACAAAATCGTACAGCATTATCAGAAATTCATTTTTCGCACTAATGCTAGACATAATTTCTTTACATAAAAATATCCAAAATTTTTTTTTAGTAACTAAAAAAAAAATTATTGTAGTGTAAATTACAATAACAACCGAACTAAATGTTTAAGTTAAAAATTTTATCTCAATAGAATCGGGCACTTTAGCAGTAGCTAAATTTCTCAAAATAACAGTCGACAAAATAAAAATTTTTAGAATCTTTGAATTTGATGTAAAACAGTATAGTTTAAAAGAAGAAAAAAAATTATTGAGTACCAATCTTGGAGTTGGCAGCTGGTGAGCGAAGCGAGCTGTGAGTGAAGTACCCTGGTTGTCTAAAAAAACAAATTTAAGAATGAAATTAATGATCGAATATTCTGTAAAAGTTTTTTTTTGCAGTTATTTAAAAGGAAAAAGAATAATAGTTAAATGGAATTAATCGTAGAATAAAATCGACAATAAGTGATTAATCTAGTTTGATTCCGAAAAAATATATATTGCGTAATAAATCAGCGACTAATTAACGGCCAGATGCTAATTAAGAATTTCCTATTTTATTCTTACGGATAAGGGTAATTTTTTTCCTTACCTTTTACTGCAGGGTAGGACACAAGTTTTCTAACGAAGTGCAAGTAGGCAGTTTCTTTCTACTTTTCCCCATTATTCATTAAAGGGACTTTTTTTTCCTCTTTTTCCCTACGCTCGAACTGTTTTTTTTTCAATGAAGGAGGATAACAATGACCCTCTATCATTGAAATAGCTTCATCAAATTAAGTTAATTGATGAATCAATTTGCTTTGGTCTTATCGATATTTATCTTCATTACATGTATAGTTTTCGACTTTAATCGCTGTTTTAACTTTTATTTATTTCTAAAGGAAGAAAAGAATAAGGAATTGTTACCGGCAAACTACATTGTTGAATATAGACCTGAAATTATATGAAACACGTTGTATACAATGACAAAATACAAAGTGGCAAAGAATCATTTTAATATTAGCTTTCTTAGTTGCAGAGTCATATTTTATTTCACTTTAAAAAAAAAAAAAAAAAAAAAAAAGCCCAACTTTTTAGTATATCATAACTCAGAAACTGTTAGATGAAACATTATGAAAATTTGCACATTTCTAGGAAAATGTTTGGATAATATGTTGATATCAAAAGGTTTTGGATGCTCTTCTAGTTTTTTAGTTATTTTATGTCAAAGTTGAAGTTTTTTTTTAATTGCTCTGCATAATTCAGTTTTACGAAAACTATGAGTATAGAGGCATTAGGAGTTCTGTGCAGAAAATTGAGACAAAAAATGAAAAATAAATATATATTACAAAATATTCAGAACCCTAAATTACAATTTAAGTGAGTCATCATTATAAAATAAAGAAAAATAAGAAGTTCAAAAAGTGTCTAAATATGATTGAAATTTATCTTAACAACTGATTATCAAGAAATTGTAGAAAGAATTTCACCAACAAAATTAACTTTTTCATGACGATTGAACTACGGCTTTAATATTTAATTTATTTAAACTCTGTCACAGAAAGTAGTCATAGTTCGTTCATCAGGAGTTGGCACTTGTCTCCGCCTTCATCACGTGGTATCCGACGATACTATTTCGCTATTTTTGGGAGAAGGATGTGAACAATCCTGAACAAGAATGCTATTTGTTGATCGCATGACAAAAATATTTATTTCGCAATCTTTATGTGGACTTTTTTTAACATTAATTATTTCATAAATTTGATGATATTTCTCTCTTTTGAGTGAAAAGTTTGTCCTTTTTTGAGACATTTTGCTGCAATATATTTAATTAGCTAGAGTAACGAAAGGTATAATGGCAGATAATAAAGCGAAGTAGGTGACTGGAAAAGAATTCATTGTTTGCGTTTGGCGCGCAATAACGGTTGTCTCATTTTCAGGTGCGGAGATGTTTCTCCTCTTATTTCTGCGTGGAAATGAACCATTCGTCCGAGGAGGTGGAGCCAAGTGCCAACTCCTGGTGAAGGAACTATATATATTATTCAGATCTTGAAAAAGAGTACTTTTCCATCTCGCAGATACAGGCGATAAAGTCGCCAAAGTAAACTTACTGAGTAATGTTTTTTTCTTTTTCGATTTTTAAGTGAATTTTTTCAAAGAAAGAAAAAGATAACCGAAATTAATTCTTTCAATGCAATGAAAAAGTACCTGAAAAAGATATTCTTAGACTATGAAAGAAAATAGGATTTTATTCATTCCTTTTTCAGTAAAAGACCACTTCCTATGGGTGATCTATTTTTGGCGATTATTGTAACTCACCCTTACAAAATTCATTCATTTATCATAACCATAGAAATTCGCTGGTGTTCTATTTTATTTTATAACCGTCATTGAACAGCCGACCCACTTTTTGGGGTTTACGACTACTAATGTTCAACTCCGTAGCCCTGTCATTTTGAACCCAATTCAGAAGACAAAGGAATTCCTGGATCAAGTATGTGGAGGAAGTAGCCGTTGTGAAAGTCTTTTTGACCGAACTAACCCGCATTTGCGTACAAAACCACGAAAACCTCCTACTGTTAGCCTGGCAGCAAAGAGACTCTAACCAATGACCCGTCTACCACTCAGGATATTTTACGTCATCACTGTGATCGGTGCAAGCCGGATGCGAAGTTTATATCGACCAGCCATTTCTGTGATTCGAACCCGGATCACCTCATTGGAAGGCGAGCACTCTATCCCCTGAGACATCACGGCTCTCGCTGGTGTTTTAAAGTTTTTTATGCAAAATTTTTCTTTGACAATACTTCCTTTTATATATTTTTTTAATAGGGGACTAAACCCCCGTTCGCTGCCTCTCACCAACCCCTTCGCAATAATTGTTTTTTTTTTTTTTTTGACAGAAAAAAGATTGTTTACTTAAGTTAAAATTATTCTCTTATTATAGATGTACTAAAAAGAATTCCGTTTGCTTACGCTTGTACCTCCACTTCCCACTTCCAAATATTATTATCTATTAGTATTATAAATATTTAGATCTATTGGTGAACATAAGTAATTTTTCTAAGTAATTATTTTTTAAAATAACATTTATAATGTTATAACATTATATTGTTCAAACAAATTTGAGTTCACAGCCGTAATTTAATATTTCTGCTTCCCAATCGGATGGATATATTAAATACTATTCTTGCTTGCATCTCATTGTGCATGAAGCTGATCGTTAAGTTCTAAATGATTTAACAGATCTCTTTCATAGTAATTTATGAGAGTATATTAATGTTATTTGCACAAGATAATAAGATTGGACCACCTTTCTAAATAACTTAATTTTAAAATGTAACGCAGAATGGCATTGTAATAAAAAAAACATAGTAGCAGAGTATGTATTGCAACTATTTAGCGAAATTATCAACCACACTTAACTTTCCCCCCATGAAATATCTAGTTTTATATATCAGATTGCATTTAATATCAAAACAAAATTGTCCAAAAAAGTTAATTTCCCCAAACGATTTCCTTAAGCAGACGATATTTTATTTTGCTGGAAACAATATAACCTTCTTACTTCTCCTAATTGAGTCACTACTGCAACTCTTCTTACTTATCTGTCACTCGAAATGAGCAAATACAAAATAAGATTGTATCCCTCTAATATGTCCCAAAAGAAACTCTTGTAACCTCCGATAAAATATTTACATCGTTTGCTCACTTTTATAAGCTTTTGGAACTTTATTACATGCATTAAACACACAGTTAAGTTCTATATGTCAGAATTTTCTTTACGAGAAGAAAAACCATTTATTCCCGATTTGGAGCAATATTAATTTGTTTTCGGGTTTATTTCACTTTTAATATTGCTTATGCTTCCGAAAAAGAGTTTTTAACAAATATTTGCAAGAGTTATATAATGAGTACAGCTTTCAAAAATTTTAGTCTGGAGATTAACAATATAGATTATGATTTCTTATCGTTTGGAAATAGTGGAATTTTGTTTGATAACATAGAAACAATATTCAAGTTTTTTATTTTATTTTTAAATTCTATATTTGGCAATTAAACTTTGTTTCCGGAGAGGAAATAAATAAAATTATTATCGGACCATTTGAGAAGTTAAGACTTTCTAGATGCAGAAAAAATGCGTTGATTTTGGTAGTTTTTTTTAAGTGTTTAAAGCGATTAATCAGTTTTACAGTTAAAGAATTTCAAAATTTTCAAATGGCAACTCCTATTTTATTACAAAGGTAAGCGTGTTCATCACAGTAAATTTTTTTTATTGGAATGATAATATATGCCGGCGCTGAGACAAAAGTAAAGATGCAGCTTTCAATATTTTTCCTTTTATCATTAAAGCGTTTAGTAGAACTGAGTAACTGACGCATCAAAAATTAATGAAATGTTCTTTTTTGTACCAAAATTTATAAGTTTTACTGTAAAAATTATGTTTCGATGAAGAGAAGAAGAGGGATTCCATTTGAAATGTTTGGTACTGTCACTCTAACCATGATAATAATTTTTTTAACACTATTACTGAGCGCATACCTTTGAATGCTTATATGACAAAATTTCATTCCGCTTATAAACAGATAAGGTCTTATGATTATGTATTACAAAATTATTTTGCCACCCTACATATCCTTTAATGTGACACTTCAAACAAATTATGTTTCAGTTTTTAAATTTACAATTTTTTCTTATAGAAACATAGTGGCAACATCACAGGCTGAGACTATTTTTGGGAAGATCGCTTTCCATGGACAATTTTAAAATGTCCTTTAAAAGCGTTAAATTTCATTTCTTTGTACATGTTAAGATGATTATTACTTTTATAAACAGTCTTTTAATTACCAACTTAAATAAAATGTCCTTTAAAAGCGTTAAATTTAACAATTTCATAGCTTTGCACATTTTAATATGATTATTACTTTTATAAACAGTCTTTTAATTACCAACTTAAAAAAACGTTCTTTAAAAGCGTTAAATTTAACAATTTCATAGCTTTGCACATTTTAGTATGATTATTACTTTTATAAACAGTCTTTTAATTACCAACTTAAAAAAAACGTCCTTTAAAAGCGTTAAATTTAACAATTTCATAGCTTTGCACATTTTAATATGATTATTAATTTTTTTCTTATTAAACAGTCTTTTAATTACCAACTTAAATAAAACGTCCTTTAAAAGCGTTAAATTTAACAATTTCATAGCTTTGCACATTTTAATATGATTATTACTTTTATAAACAGTCTTTTAATTACCAACTTAAAAAAAAACGTTCTTTAAAAGCGTTAAATTTAACAATTTCATAGCTTTGCACATTTTAATATGATTATTACTTTTATAAACAGTCTTTTAATTACCAACTTAAAAAAAATGTCCTTTGAAAACGTTAAATTTAACAATTTCATAGCTTTGCACATTTTAATATGATTATTACTTTTATAAACAGTCTTTTAATTACCAACTTAAATAAAATGTCCTTTAAAAGCGTTAAATTTAACAATTTTATAGCTTTGCACATTTTAATATGATTATTAATTTTTTTCTTATTAAACAGTCTTTTAATTACCAACTTAAATAAAACGTCCTTTAAAAGCGTTAAATTTAACAATTTCATAGCTTTGCACATTTTAATATGATTATTACTTTTATAAACAGTCTTTTAATTACCAACTTAAAAAAAACGTTCTTTAAAAGCGTTAAATTTAACAATTTCATAGCTTTGCACATTTTAATATGATTATTACTTTTATAAACAGTCTTTTAATTACCAACTTAAAAAAAATGTCCTTTGAAAACGTTAAATTTAACAATTTCATAGCTTTGCACATTTTAATATGATTATTACTTTTATAAACAGTCTTTTAATTACCAACTTAAATAAAATGTCCTTTAAAAGCGTTAAATTTAACAATTTCATAGCTTTGCACATTTTAATATGATTATTACTTTTATAAACAGTCTTTTAATTACCAACTTAAATAAAATGTCCTTTAAAAGCGTTAAATTTAACAATTTCATAGCTTTGCACATTTTAATATGATTATTACTTTTATAAACAGTCTTTTGATTACCAACTTAAATAAAATGTCCTTTGAAAACGTTAAATTTAACAATTTCATAGCTTTGCGCATGTTTCAGTGCCTATTACTATTTGTACTACTATTCAAACGTCTTTCGGTTGTGGTACAGTGATTAGAGGAAAATACATCTATTAACAATCACATATTTATTAGACATATACAAAACATAGCTAGACGAGACAAACGGATAGAATCAACTGTCTTTCTTACGTAATATTGAACAGTGTAGGTGTAAAGCTTCAGCAGCGCCATCTGTTATCAATGTCTTTTTTTATGGTATAAGCAGTAACCGAAAATAACCGACCCATTTGAGGGTTTATTGCTATCAATGTTCAATTCTATAGCCTACAGTTTTAAGCCACATCCAAGGGTATTTCTGGATTATAAATTTGACAAAACTAGCCTTCAAGAAGGATTTATAGATGAAACTAATATATGGGAAGAAAAACTACGAAACGCTTCCACGGTTAGCCGAACTGCTTACGATCCCCCTATCACTGAGAATATTTTGCTTCAGAATTGTGGTTGGTGTGAGACACTGGCAGAATTCAGATTGAAAAACCATCGTTGAGTTTCGAACCTAGTTCACCGCGATGGAATGCGAGCACTTTATCTCCTGAGCCACCGCAGCTCACTACATATATCTTGACAGAATTACAGTCCCTGGCCATATTATGAGTCGCACTGTAGGATTTTATGTCAAATTATAATTATCAGTCGATGTTATACAGCTGTATAATCTTTACTCGAATGAAACCGGTTTAAACATGGAGGACTTAGTGACTCGACAGACATAACGTGATTCGGTCACCATTTACTCCACGGGGAGCCTTCAGTTGGTGGGGATCGAATCCACGACCTCTTGCACACGAACTCAGTGCCCTACCAGCCAGACTTTGTCGGCCGCTCCATTTTCGCCAAATTACAGTCCCTGGCCATATTATGAGTCGCACTGTAGGATTTTATGTCAAATTATAATTATCAGTCGATGTTATACAGCTGTATAATCTTTACTCGAATGAAACCGGTTTAAACATGGAGGACTTAGTGACTCGACAGACATAACGTGATTCGGTCACCATTTACTCCACGGGGAGCCTTCAGTTGGTGGAGATCGAATCCACGACCTCTTGCACACGAACTCAGTGCCCTACCAGCCAGACTTTGTCGGCCGCTCCATTTTCGCCAAATTACAGTCCCTGGCCATATTATGAGTCGCACTGTAGGATTTTATGTCAAATTATAATTATCAGTCGATGTTATACAGCTGTATAATCTTTACTCGAATGAAACCGGTTTAAACATGGAGGACTTAGTGACTCGACAGACATAACGTGATTCGGTCACCATTTACTCCACGGGGAGCCTTCAGTTGGTGGAGATCGAATCCACGACCTCTTGCACACGAACTCAGTGCCCTACCAGCCAGACTTTGTCGGCCGCTCCATTTTCGCCAAATTACAGTCCCTGGCCATATTATGAGTCGCACTGTAGGATTTTATGTCAAATTATAATTATCAGTCGATGTTATACAGCTGTATAATCTTTACTCGAATGAAACCGGTTTAAACATGGAGGACTTAGTGACTCGACAGACATAACGTGATTCGGTCACCATTTACTCCACGGGGAGCCTTCAGTTGGTGGAGATCGAATCCACGACCTCTTGCACACGAACTCAGTGCCCTACCAGCCAGACTTTGTCGGCCGCTCCATTTTCGCCAAATTACAGTCCCTGGCCATATTATGAGTCGCACTGTAGGATTTTATGTCAAATTATAATTATCAGTCGATGTTATACAGCTGTATAATCTTTACTCGAATGAAACCGGTTTAAACATGGAGGACTTAGTGACTCGACAGACATAACGTGATTCGGTCACCATTTACTCCACGGGGAGCCTTCAGTTGGTGGGGATCGAATCCACGACCTCTTGCACACGAACTCAGTGCCTTCATTACAACCCCATAAATTATGTCTATCGTTACTGCAAGAAATACATTTATTTTTCTTATTACACGATTCATTCAATAAACCTGACGCCGTTGATATGCGATTCTTATTTTGTTTATTCGAATTTTCGCCGCCACTGCTACGCTTTGAGGAGGGGAAGGGGAAACATTCTGAAACACGTGTTATAGACGAACTCAAGGCCGTGGCTTTTTCTCGGCTAATTACTTCTGTTTTTAAAATATCTAGGATCTCTGATACTTTCCACTCATCATCATCGCTATATTTTTTAGTTATTTCTAACACTATGTCTGAGGGAAGTAATTTAATAAGTATAGGACAGAGTAAAGCCCCATAATTTTCCTGATTAATTCCCAAAGAATCTAAATTCCTTATTTCAGTTTGACAAGAATCAAAAAGTTTTCTTAATGAAAAAATATCTGTTAATTTTTCTACTGGGGTTAAACTCAACAATTTATTCAAATGAGAGTTAATTATCAACGTTTTCTTGCCAAAGCGTTCTTTTAAAGTTTCAATTGCTGATACATAATTATTATTTGTTAAACTGAATCCTTTAATCGCATCTGAAGCTGATCCCACTAAATATGTTTTCAAGTAATTTTCAACATTCGACAAATCAGTGTTTTTATCTATGGCAGATTCGAACTGATCGTAAAATCTTTGCCAGTCTGAAGTATCGCCAGAAAATTTCTCCATAGTTAAAAGAGGCAGTTTCACAAATGAAGTTTCGTTTATTCTCATATTTATCTTCGGTTCGGAAATGTTCGAATTTAACTCAGGAGACACTACCGAAGTCGAAAGTTTTCCTATTTTTCTTTTTAATCTGCTTCTACTTCGTATAATATTTGTCAAATATTCATCACACTTTATAATTTCTGCATCGATTTCATTTACATCCGTAATACCCATCTGAATTTCGAGATCAATTTCTTTCAATTGTTCTTGTTTTAACATTAATTCAGACACTAACTCATGCAATTCATCTATCATCTTGATATATGTTTTCGATTTTGGTCCATAACTTAGTTGTTAATGACCTTATCGTAGTACGGTTTTGTTTGGATTTCTCCATCTTAATATATAAACGAACTACTTATACACTTAAAGTCACTATTCTATGAAACTAAATTTCTAATTGAAAATAAGCAAGAAATCTCTTAATGGCGGTCCCTGTTCGGGCGCCATAAAGTGTTCAATCTAAAATGAATTCTTGCTTTCTATATGAATAGTGGAAAATGTTCCACTTTCCTTTAGACCGCCAATTTGATTATTCATAAACCTTTATTGGTTTTAATTGCAAATAGATGAAAATGAATTTACATTGAATGGTAAATGATGATTATAAAGTGATGAAAATATTGAGTTAGGTAATAGCGCTCCATAGCGCGTCTCTTATTACATTACTTCTACGGTTTTCAGGTTTTTGAAAAATAAAAAGTTATTACTTCTGTTCCGTTGTCTGTCTGCTTATTTATATGCATCTGTGGGTTTCTTTGTAATTACGAAGCTACTGTTGCACAATTATGGTTACGCTTTGATTCGAACCCTATTTTAAATAGAATTAGACTGAAAAACAAGACGAGACAGCGGTAAAAAATTATAAAATACTACTGGGCTGCGCCCCCTGCTCGCTAACGCTCGCCAACTCGGGGAGTTGTAATGAGGCTTTTTTTTGTCGCCGTATAAGAGAAATATATATATATATAGATAACGTGCCGAATATGTCTTCCCACAAGTAAACAGTTAATAAAAAATTTTCTTTGTTTTTTGTTCGAAAGTTTTTTTTTAATCATTTAACACAGTGAAGTATAGCTTTGTTTTGCATGGAAAAAACAAGTTCTGGTAAAATCATCGTACTTGGCGGTAGTGATATTTCCAGTAAAAAAAAATCCATAATGTTGGTAATAGGATCAAAATATACGGTATTTAAGCATTCATTCAGTCATTTTTCCATTCGGATCGAAACAAAAAATTCTGGTTTTAAAAAATAAAGCTCTTATTGCTACACATTTAGTAAAAATACAAAACTGAAAATTAAGTTTAACCAAATAAATATTCTTTATGCTGCGATCTAATGAATCATGATAAAATCAAACAGCAAATCATAAACCGTATTTTTTAGTTAATTTTCCCAAAAGTTATTACACGAGAGCTTCGGTAAAAATTACCGTGCTTTTTGACGATCCCATAGAGCCAAAAATATGGTAAATATTACCAAATTCTGATAGTTTTGACCATACTTTTTTTCTCAGTGTAATATCCAATCATAAGATATTTTTAAAACCAGAAGATTAACCTTTTAATGGGCCATTTATTTCTAGTAAAGGTAAATTAAAAAATTTTTGGAATTGGAATAGTTATAAGAATAGTAATTGATATAAGAAAGAAGAACTAATTTAGTTTATAAAAATGCCATTTTTTTGGTTGTAAGTATATTTAACACGACCTATTAGGAACTTATTGCCTTTTATTTTTCTTTATTTATAAAATAAAATTTAAAAATGCTACAATCTTCAAAAGTAATAATGCATTTTATAACTTTTATACATTTTCTTAAACTAACAAATGGTTGTCAATGTTATTCAAAGGCACTTCAAAAAAGCTGAAGTTATTGACAAATGGAAACGTAAATTTAAAGTGGTAAAAAAGTTTCCCATAGACTTTAAAAATTGGTGGTAAGTATACTTACCACGGCTTTAGAAAGGGTTAAATATTATCAAAATATTCAGTTTCGTTTTTTTCTTTTATAAATTCTTTGATATCTGTAAAAGGACTTACTCCATGAAATAAAACACTATGAAATTAGACTCCATACATGAAAAAAAAAATTAAAACTGGAATTCGAGTTATTTATCAGGAATGGAGGAACAAAAGACAATAATAATGTAAACATTACATGTTTAGAAGACAATTTCGAAACAAAAGCAATTTATCTTCATCTGATGTCTCTAACTTGATTTATGTTTGTATTTACCTACTACAACTACATTTCGGTTAATTAACCAATAAAAGGTAAGTTGAATGTCTTTTGCGATTCTGTTTTCTTTAATAAAACGAAATAGGGCATTACAATAAAGCTGAGCCGATACGTCTCAAAATATCTATATTCTTTAATGATCGTGATAATCGTGACAGTATTTAAAAATATATTTTCGATGTATCGTAAACACTATAAATCCGTGATAATTCCGTTTATCAGGATGAGAGTTCTTATTACCACGCATTTAATATAGAAAACAAAACTGAAAATTAAATTTAACGGAATAAATATTTCTATGTTTCAAGGCATTGTGATGGGAGCTTTGTCACATTCAATAATAAAATAGATGAGTTCTGATTTGTTCAAAAATTAATAAATATTACTTTGAGAGAATTCTTATTCAAATTCTGAACATTAAATATAACACATTTTTTGTCAAAAAATTTTACTATAATGTATGAAATATTTAAAATAATAAAAATGAAACTAAAAATTCAAATGGGAATAACATCATCTTATTAAAACGTAGAAATTCTGATTCTTTCATTCTTTTGAAAAGCATTTAATATGTTACACTAGTTTACTTTTATTTCTATCAACAAAACATTCAAATATTTAAATGCTATTCCTCATTCGCTGAGAATGATGATTTCGCGCGCAAAAAGGAAGGACCTAACAAATGTAAACTTATTTCTCATGGGCTAAGAAGGATGATTTCGCGCGCAAAGGGGAAAAGCTATCGCTATGACGTAAAATGGGTGGGGCGAGAGGACTTTTTATCATATTTTTTAACGACGACGACCTACTAATATCTTTCTCAGACAAAGTTAGATGTAGGTTGTGACGTAATCAAAGGCGAAAATTTTTTTTAGCGTTGCTGTGGAGGCTTTTCGAGTTAGATTCTGAAATGCAATTATAAAAATAATCCTCTAACGGTTTTTTTTTCACCCTCAGATTTATATATAAATAGAGGGAAATTTAAATAGCATTTTATTTCTATGTGCTCTTGGCAGTTGCTCATGAAATTATTCTTTTTCTAATAAGTATTTCTTAAAAAAACATTAAATAAAATATCTAATTTAATTTATTCTTCATTTTGGTTAATTTTTAAGTAACAGATTTTGCTAATTTAATTTAATTTTATTTATTATTTTCGTTATGGAACACCCAAGTTCTCCTCAACCCTCAACATCGGCTGCTACTGACGTGGATTCTGGTATTGAGGTAAATTCTCGAACTAATTCCTCACATTCACCTAGACGTTTAGAAATTGAACTGCCGCTTTTTGTCCAGCCCTTCCTTCGTTCAGGTATGAACCAGAGGGCTTGTCGCTGGTTTTTTTTGTCATTTTTATTACCAAAGCTCGAAATTCTTATCGAATTCTTTACTCCTCGGAGTAAAAGAATTGCTTCTGGTTCATATAATCGTAATGATATTGATATCGGCTTCATTGTTGTAGAATTAACTGTACCGATGAAGAATCTCGAACTGAAAAAAAAACTTGAGGATGATTTAATTATTGTGAGCTCACCATGCATATGTGAGTATATTAAGAATTTCAATGCTTTGTATGCTTATGTATCTAATGCTAGTAGAGGAGTACCACTTAATCACTTTACTCCATATATGGTTGCCGAGAAACTAACCTTTAGCTTTAAAATGTTCACTGACTTTGCTCTTGCTCGTAATATTACTAACCCGATGACTTTAACTTATGAATATTCAGAAATATGCAATGAAACCACCACATTTCATGATGAGTTCACACAACATTTTGAAAATTCAAAATTATTTGTCGCGATGGCCGATCGTTTGAAGCATGCGGGGGCTGCGACGAAAGTTGTTCTTTCGTATGCTACAGAAATGATTTCACGGATCTCAAATGTTAATTATTTAATGAAAGAGATCAATGAAATAATTTCAAATTATTCTCAATTGGACATAGAGATTAGAGTTCAACATTATGCCTATGCAACATTATTAATTAAATTATATGGTCGAGTGAATTTGATGAAATTAGTCATAAACGCGTTAAATTCTTTTCAAAATGCTAAACCTAAAAATAGATGGCTTGCTTTGGTTGGGGATTTCGACGCGGGTAAATCAACATTAGCGGGAGGATTTAAAGATTTGTTTGGGGGTGTCACTATCAATATTAATTTAAAAGATGATACCCGCAGGATGTTTCAATTGGGAATGGCGATTGGCCACCGATTTGTAATTTTTGATGATGTCCGTGATATTGGCATTAAAAATTTAGATGATAATATGAGGGACTATTTGGACGGACATCACGAAATTATTTTGGAGCGAAAAAACCGGGATCCCGTCACACAATATTTTCCTCCGGGAATGATAACATCTAATTACTTATCTTTTCCGGAGGCACTGATGAGAAGAATTAGAATTATAAAATTAATCGCCCAACCGTCATTCTACAGAGCACATAAAGATTATTTTGAGGCCATCCGGTTCAATAAAACTACTCTTGTTGTCCGTAAGTATATATTAATTCCCTTGAATCAGTTACTTAAATATTTATTTGGTTAATAATAATTTTTTTTTAAAGTGATACATGAGCTGAACTTATTAACATTGGAAGGTGTGGATAAAGAGAAACTTGACACAGCTCTTTGGTATAACACTCGAGAATGGTTTAATGCTGAACATGAGAGTTGTACATATTGTAATGAAAACGATGTTGAAAATTTTGAAGGTAACAAAATATTTATTTATTTATATACTTAATATATATAGTTTTATTTCAGTTCCGAATTTAATATATAATTGCCGGTTTTCGCCATACTCTTGTTCTTGATTGTGTCTCATTTTTGTTTTAATATTTTCTATTTAATATTATGAATTTATTTTAGTGCCGAACACCTCCACACAGCCCGGGCAGGTGTCCATCTGCCCCGGGGAGACTCAAAATAACATCTTAGAGACCGAGCACACCTTCTCCGAGACGAGTCCTGTGTCATCAAATGTTTCTAGTTAACCACCCTTAAAAAGATGTCTGCCATTAGAGTAGTGGCACATTTCTGCAAAAGCAGTTGCGTAATTAGTTCAATCAAATTAACTGTGAAAGAAGCTAATAAACAAATCAACTCCATTATACCAAATGATGCAAAATAGGCCAGCACAACAATCAGTGTGTTACGGCTAGTAAAATCTACATATATATTCCCACTATGGTTTTTGGATATTGTTTTAATATTACTGAGACTCAGATTTTAATATTTCAGAATGCTCTCAGCAGAAGAAAATGTAATGTTTTTTTTTATTAAAGTCTTTAACATAGTTAATATTTTATTCTTTAGCATGCTTTTGTTTCACGAGTATCTTTATATGAGTATTTTCCTTTTAAAATTCTTTTGTTATGCTGGCATTCCTAAATTAAATTCTTGAATTAATTTAGTATTAAAATAATTTATCGTTTTATTTCATATTTTTATTTTAATTTATTTAATATTTATTTTTCAATCATTTTTTTTAAATATTTGTTCACATACTATTGCTAAAAAAACCTGGTTAAAGTCGTAAGATCTTGCTGCAATACAATAATTAGCTAAAAATTTAAATTTTCGTGATTTTCGCGATCTATATATTACACTGACTAATAAGATGGAAATAATTATAGTTACATGATGATTGTTAAAAAAATTTTTAAACTTTGGGTAATCTAATAATTGGGTAATTTTAGAAATGTTTACAAAAAATTGGTACTTGATTCTCTGAAGTTAAAAAATTCACAAACCATCATCAGCTTTGCAGTAATATAAAACAAATATACTGGCCAAGCAGTCACGGCGAAGGTTTGTCTTGATGTACTGAATGCCTTGATGATTCTCCGCAATATATTCAATGTTTGAATTTTAATAGCTTTTAAGTACCCGGGTTTCTCCTTCACACACTTCAAGTCAAAACAGAACGGTTTTTAGCGAAAATAAACTTTTAGATTTTATTACTTAGTTTTACTTTTTTTTTTCTTTCCACCAAGCCCCGAACTTACTGTATATACTTAGTTTTACTGTATTTTGGCGAAAGTAGAGCGGCTGGCATAGTCTGGTGGGTAGGGCACTGAGTCCATGTGCAAGAGGTCGTGGATTCGATCCCCGCCAACTGAAGGCTCCCCGTGGAGTAAATGGTGACTGAATCAGAGTTATGTCGTAAAAAACCTCATTATGATTTGTAGTTTTAAAGTTTTTGCATTCGTCATTGTGTATTTTGCATTCAGATTTGTCAGGATCTGATGGAATTTCTGCCCACATAATTTTAAAATCTTTAACTCTCAGGCTCAGTTGTAGAGCTTAATCTTCTGCTGGACATACCTGTCAAAAATAATAATTAATTACATTCTATAAATACCTAAAAATACTCTCACTCACTGATTAAAAATAACATTACTAAATACCGAAAATGCCGGTACTATAGAGTGACGCAAAGGGTAAAATGAAAGTTGAAGTGAATATAAGAGAAGAAAGCCTTTTTTTTTTTTTTTTTTTTTGTTTCGCAGTTGAAGGATATTGGCGACTGAGTTTTGTTTGGAATATTTCGTTTGTTGCTAGTGGTGATATAATAAAAGTAATTTTAATATTATACTATACTAGATGGTATTTTTTTAAATTCCGTTTTTTCATATTTTATTTATATTTAAATCGTGTAATTTAAAAAATAAAAACAAATGCTAATTTTCTGAAAAATCAAATTCGTGAATTATTAAAAGAACTGCAGTGTGTCTAATAATTTCGTCTAATTACTACAATATAATAATACAATATCTGATATAATAAATATTATATACTTATATAATATATCGTATGTATTAAATCCTCGATCTCATACACGAGGGTAAACAAGTGCAGATCGGGTTTAGTCGCGTAAAAACAATAAAGCTGTAAAGTATCTCCTGATAACTAAGATTTTGTATGGAATCTTACAGTGCGTCTAATAGTTTGACCAGGGACTGTCTATATGCTATATTATTCATCATTTCAAAAAAAAAAAAAGAAAAATAGTGAAGAACCGATAATCAGGAGTTTACTGTATTTTTTCCAGCAATCAAACAAGTTGTGACATTATCAGTCTCGCCTTCTTCACTGTTGCTAAGTTAAATCTGATAGCTTTTTTTTCTTCTCACATTTTTTTTTTTTTCTCCGCTGAAAATTTAAAAATATACTTCCTAAGAGTGGTCATTGAGAAGCAGCTATTATTTATGCACTGAATCTAAATTGTTCTTATTCCTAAGAGAAGCAGAATAAATTTTTTAAATAAATAACTTCTGAATTATAAACCATACATAACTTATAGGATTAATATACAGTCCCTGGACAAATTATTATTTTCTTTTCAAACGGCAGGCACTAAACTTTTTTCTTTGCCTAAGAAGATGCCGGAGTTGTTACTCATTTAACGTTACCCAGTGGGCACCTGTGAACCAAAGTCACGGAGGCGAGCAACATTACCCACGCCACACACCTGTTTAAAAATCACACGATTTAGAACTTTTTTTTGTTTTATAAACCGTAATCAATTGTGGTTTTGTTATTTTTACTGTTTTAAATTAAAGTATGTTAATATTTGCGATGACTAAAGTGTAGAGATGCAAGAACAAACGATGTATTTGTTTTTATATATTGTTGGAGTGTTATGTTACTTCTCTGAGCTTATTGAATTAACATAATTAAATTTCGGTCTTGTGTTGGCAACAGGCATATTTTTTTTACAGATAACGTAAGTGACGTTATTCATTGTGCGTACCATAACTAAATTTGTATAAAAATCATATATTGTTAAAAGTAGTCGTCACTTCACTAATTCACGTTTACTATGTTGTTGTATACGGATGATGTACCTTAGGCTGTATTACAACTAATTATTTTTTCAGTTGTTTACTGTATCGAGACGGAACTGCATTTGATAAAAAATATTTTTTCGTCGTAAAAGTTATCACCATCCCCTGTGCGTGCTCTGACAACAAATGCATTACCATAAATAAATTTTTAAAAAATTGCAAGACCATGCGATTTATGGCATAAAATTCTCCAGCATGCTCGTCGTATTTCATGGTGGTTCTGCCGGATTTTTGCTGCTTGAATAATTTTAAATAAAACTGCAACCTTGTTTTACCCTTACAAAAAAAATAACGTGCTTTTGAGGTTGACAGATGTAAAAAATTTCCCAGAAGTATGAAATGTTCAACGCCAAAAATAACTTAGTTAATGAACAACAATTTCACAACTTCATTTACAGTTCATAAAATGAACGGCATGTATAACTGAGCAATACTTTTAGTTGAGGTAAAATTATTCGCACCTCAGATATAATTGTTTGCTTGACGTGTAGAAAAAATAACCTGCACCTCTAAAACAACCTCCTTAAGCTGGTTGCTCTAAAGTAGATTTCAATCAACCTCAAGTTTCAATCAAGTGAAGTGTGAACAATTTTATACACCTTGGGAGGTTGATCTCTTAAGGATTTTTTTAATACCTCAAATAAACCTTAAATCAACCTTGACACCTCAAAACAACCTCATATTAACCTCAAAAATACCTAAATTTTTGTAAGGGTAATATTGAAGATAATTTTTCACTTCGCGTTTTGTGACAAGCATAATAAGGTAAGTCATATTATAATTAGTTTTTTTTTATTGCTAATCTGGCTAATCAAGAGTTCAAGTTCAACTTTTTTTTATTATTAAATACATATTAAAAATCGGTGGAGGAATAAATCAAACTGACATATATTCTATGAATAAAGCACAACTACTTATTTTCTAAACTTGCCTTTGATCATAATTTGTTAGTATTAGTATATTGACTCGACGCGGTCATTAAATTTACACATAGTTGCCAAACTGGTCAAAATTTATTTTCGTTGGAAGAACATAATGGGTAGCAAAATTAAAAAATAATTATTTTTTTACGATGGAAAATCGCTGTTACAGAATTTGTAAGATATTGTCTTGAATTTCACATGTATTAAAAGCTTGATTTAATGCGCGAGAAGTTTGCTATTACGTTAAATTTCCAAGTCATTGCCAAAATTCCAATTTTAAGGGTACAAATAGTGCATTTCAATTATGAGTTAAGCATGTGCCGTGATGGCTCAGGGGATAGAACGTTCGTCTTCCAATGAGGTGAACCGGCTTCGAATCCCAGCGATGGTTGGTCGATACGAATTCCGCATCCGGCATGGAACGAATACAGTGCTGACGTAAAATATCCTCAGTGTTAGATGGATCATGTGTTAGAGCTCCCTTGCCGTCAGGCTAATTGTCAGTTTTTCCTCTCCATGTAGCATGAATAGGGGTTAATTTCATCAAAAATTGCTCCACGAAAGGCAAATTTCTCTCAAAACTTGCCTTCTAGATTGGGTTTAAAATAACAAGGCTACGGAGTTGAACATTAATAGTCGTACCTAAAAAAAAAACACCTAAAAACCTAAAAAAAATGGGTCGGCTGTTCAACGATGGTTATAAAATAAAATGAGTTAAGCATTACTTGGCTTTTGCTGTTACAAATTTTTTTTTTAGGTTATACATTCTATTGTTTAAGTGAGCAATGAGATTTTGATGGAAGACATTTCTTTTATTGGTATCAATACAAAGAAGATAATAACGAATCATTTGCTTCCTATAAATTTCAGTCCGTATTTTTATAAAGCAATGTGTGGTTAACCACCGGCTGAGTTCTCCTTCCATTTCTAGAGACCCTTCCGCACATTTCATAAGAACGTCCCTTTTGATACACATATTTATCGTGGTCCTTTATTCTCCGCTTTGAGAGCTTATAATTTAAAATAACATTAACTATGATTGTTGAGTACGGCAAGAAATATACCCTATTTTTTCCACTCCTATATTTTATTTAACCAAATTCTTAAAAGAAATACAAGAATTTCTACATATTTCTAAACATAAACTAGAGTTCTATTGTACAAGTTTAAAGTTATTGAAGACATAAAAAAAACGCTTTTACCTCATTCTCCACAATACAAAAATTATCTAATTCTTATTGCAAAACGTAACAGTGATCAATGATGTCATAAGGTTATATATTTTATTTTTTTTCTTGCAAAAACTTGCTACAATTTAGACACATGTTGCATAAAAATTCTTATCGTAGAAATTTTTGATTTTCATAAATTAAAGAGGCGCGTCATTCAGTCTACGTTCTGTATTATTAGGGAAGAAAAACTAGAGTCCATTTTCGTAGAAATCTCTATCAGAACTTTTACGAAAAAACAAACAAACTAATATCTCTTTTTTAAAATTGTTTAATTTTATTTTTAAACTAGCCGCCTAAGGCGGCCATCTGTCCGCCACGCTGAAGGTTTTCACAAATAAAGTTTTTTAAAACATAGCAGGAAATCTGAAGATTAGTGAACAATTAACGTGTTCCTGTCCAGCAATTTTGTCTTCATATCCAGTTCTGCTGCAGATGTGTTATAGCTCTTGAGGATGTTTGAAATTATATAGCTACAACGCTTAAGGAAAAAAAAAACTAAAATGCTAAATATATGAAAAGAACACGAAAACGAATAAATTTTTTATGGTATCAATTTCTATTTCTATATAATTTTTTATGGTATCAAATTCTATTTCTATATCTGTTACGTCAAGCACTCAGGTATTATAATTTGATCTAGTTGCGCTTGTATAATTTTGATCTAGTTGCGCTTTCTACGTCATTTTGTGAACATCGTTTGGTTTGTTATTTAACATCGTTTGGTTTGTTATTTCTAAGTTAACTTTCAAAAAATTGGCTGGCATCAGCATTTTTATTCTTTAAGTTGTTTATTTTTTCTTTTGGAATTCGTTCCTTTTTAGCGAAATGATTTTCAACCTAATCGAATTCTTTGCCGACTGTTCTCTGTATATATAAAGAAAATAAAGTAAATATTTTTAAAGTGTTGTGAAAAGAATTTTTAGTTGTACAAAGTACTACAATATCGCTATAAAAATTATCGTCTTCGCTTAAAGGTCTGGTTTCTTAGGACAAGCGCCTTATCTGGGCGTCAGCGGGACGTCAACGTCACGCTGACGCCAACAAAATACTGGTTTGTTAGCTCAAGGCCTGGTTTCTTAGAACTAGCGCCTTATCTGGGCGTCAGCGGAAAGTTGACGTAGATCTGACGCCAAAAAAATACTTTTTTGTTAGCTCAGCGTGAGCAGTCGGTCCAACGCAGACATTTTCTCTCATTGCGCATGCGTTAATAACGTAAACAAATATTTATTTTGAATTTGCATTGATTTTGTTATTGTCGACCAGCGTTTTAGAGAACAAATAATGACTTTGTCTAAGAAAAAACACATTATAGCTGAGCTAACTGAAGAGTGCTATGTTTAATGAAGAAGCTATGTTTAATGTCAAAATCAAAATCTTGGCTGATTTCAATGTGCTGTTGGATGTTGTCCGCCATTGCTTCTGTGGTTAACGTCACGTTGTAATCCAACTGCAGTTGAGTTGGACGGCAATTGTAGTTCAAGATGAGCGTTCGATGACGTATACTATCAAACTCACAAATGGACCAATCAGAGGTTAGCGCTGATTTCCAGCGGACGGCGTCCTGTCCTAAGAAACCAGGCCTTAAGAAAAAAAAATAGAGCGTGGAAAGAAGAAGAAAAACTTATTATAACAATTATGAACAGCGACAAATATATCAAAGCGAAGCGTTCTATTTACGTATCGAATATGTTGCCACATTTTTAATACAAAAGTTAAACTTTTCTCCACTTTAATAAATGTAAACTAATGCGAACTTAACAGTTAAATTATTAATTCCTTCGTATATTATTGGTTTAAGTTGTCGAAAATTAATATTTCAATTGTGAGGTTCGCATTAGCATACATTTATAAGAGTGGGGAAAAGTATATGTATTTTTTAATAGTTTTTTGAATATGGCTCTTTGAAGACGAAAAAGCAGACGAAAAGCATAGACTTGCAAAATGACTGATAACTAAATAACTAATCAAAATTTCTGAAAAAGAAAAAAAATACTTCTTTATTATGTCAAAACACAATTATGGGCCGAGTTTCGTGCCCGGGCGAGGCTTCTGGGGCGATATATTGTGATTACAGACACACACACACAGCCGCGTTTATTATTATGTATAGATAAATGATAAAGTTTTAGGGATTGCATTTTGAACTCAGCACATAAACGTTTAAATGAAGTTGTTCTTTGACTCAATTTTTTTGTAGCTTTAAACACATTTATACTCATTTAAAATAACGGTATACGATATGCATTTCATAAAAAAATTTATTTCACTTTAAGTTAAACTTTTCGAGATTTTAGGATATGAGGTGAATATTCCCTTTACTTTTTAATTTGCTTTTAAATGCTTTATTATTTATTTGCCGTATAAATCTATATTCCAGAATTTTATATTCCGTCTTTGTCCTTTTTTTAAAGTTACGAAATATGCAAATTTTAAATCTACGATCAACATTATAGCAGAGCCATAAATTCAATTATTTTGTGAAAGGTTAATTATAAAAAATGCTATACTGCTAAACTTTTATTTTTCTCTTATTTTTATAGTTCAGTTGAAAGAGGAGGAAATTTTTCAAAAATCTAATTATTACATTTTGCTGTTTTGTAGGCAGAGAGGTATTAAACAAAAATAAGAATAATCTTCTCTCAAAGAATTCTTCCCCAATATTTAGAAATTAAATTAATCTTTAATGAGTGCTCCAAAATCTTTTCGTGAGTTTCCTACCTATTCTTTTATTTTCTTAACGAATTATTCGTTAAAATCTGCTTTTAAGCTAAAATGTTCCTTTCGCTGCAGAATAAGTTAATGAGATTATTTTAATATAAAAGCCATTTTTTACTCTAAAAACGCAGGCGGGATTGCTATTAAATGTTCTGTCTTCTAAACGATGTTTTGAACGTTTATTATTCCTTAACAGGGAATAAACTATACAAAAAAATCAAATATATTAGTTTTAAATATAGGAAAATTAAGATTTAAATATTTAAAGTAAAGAAATCAATCTTTTTTCGAGTTATTAGTATAAACAAAAAATATACATTTTTCACAAATGCAACATTAGTGGAATATAACTATTGCTCATTAATTTAACGCCGCATATTTCAGAAGTAAACTGATTAAATATAACTTCTGCAATTTTGCTATTACTTCGCTGAAGTTTTTGCAATTATTCTTTAACAATTTTTTATGTATGTACTAAAAAAAAAACTGTAAATCTGTCTGTCCATCTGCTTGTATGTGACGAAAATTTACTAAGGAGATTGGTTTTTTAATGCTAATTTTGCTTTTCAATAGAATTAATTTCTCAAAACCAAAACTACAGTGAGCAAAATAAAAACTGATCTTCCAGAATAATTTTCAATCTAATGATCGGATCTTCTCGTTCTAAGATTCAATTTTATAAGTTCGAGGAGTGAGTTCAAATATGTAAATTAATAGATGCAGACGATATTTTAAATAACAAAATCAGACACAAAACCACTTTCTCTAAATATATATATATATTTTAAATATTTAGATTTCTGATCCTCATAAGAGGGGGGGGGGACGTGATCTGGAAATTATAAACCCAAGAGTTTAGTTAGGATAGCGGTTGTAAGTTTAGACACCTTAATGTTAATTTCACCATTTGCGTTTTTGTCATATCTCTAGAATGTTTTAAGCAAATTGAGAAATTTTTGCACACATTCATAAAATTTATTTATCCAAAGATAATTCCATACAAAACAAATTTAGTAAGCATTTATTAGTTTTTACTATTTTATTTATTAATAGTCGAAAAAATCTGAATGCAATTTTTCACTTCATTATAAGGAATTTATTTTTCAGTTTGCTTTGAAAGTTTTTGAGATGCGGCGAAATACGTAAAAAGTAAAATTAACTCTAAGGGGTCCAAACTTTGGACGCTATCTTGACCACACTATTGGAACCATATTTCCCAGATTGCGGCTACCACTATATTTTGAGAGTCAGAAATCCATCGAAAAAAAAGGTATGTTTATTTAGAGAAAGTACGCTTTTGTGTCTGACTTCGTCACTTACAATGCCGTCAGCACCAATTAATTTGCATATTTGAGTTCACCTCTTCAAACCATTAAGATTGAGTCTAAGAGAGCGGTAAGATCCGATCATTAGATCGAAAGTTATTCAGGGTGGTTCATTTTTTATTTTGTGCACTGTTCAACATTGGAACACTGGCAAGTAAATTTCACCTGGTTTCCTAAATAAACTATTAAAGATCAGATTGAGGTTAAAATTACTAATTTTGAAAGTGAAAAATCCGCCCAAAAAGAATAAATGTTTATTCAGAGAAAATATCGTTTGTTCTTGACTTCGAAATTTAGAATGTTTTTGTTTTAATAATATGTTTGTTTGTGACCTTTAATGCTGGAAGGGGGTGTTATTATGCACATTACTTAATTAATCTGCCGATTAGCTAGAGTAATAAGTTAAAGTGCAGAATGATGGATATTTACCTAGTTAATGTGAACATTGAATTTTTCCGTAACGTTAAAGTTTAAAGGTTTACTTATCTTGTTCAAACAATTAACAAATTAGTTGATAAAATAACTTGATTCTTTAGTTATTGAAAAACAAATAAATGGTATGATGTTAATTTCCTTAGTTGTAATAATGTTTGAATGACTCGATTCTTTAGCTATGAGAAATCAAATGGTATGATGTTAATTTTCTTAGTTGTAATGATGTTTGAATGACTCGGTTTTTTAGCTATGAAAAAACAAATGTTATGATGTTAATTTTCTTAGTTGTAATAATGTTTGAATGACTCGATTCTTTAGATATGGATAAACAAATAAATGGTATGATGTTAATTTCCTTAGTTGTAATAATATTTCAAACTATTTTTGATGCTTTGTATTATTGTTTTTAAAGTGATTGCTGATTCATACTCATTAATTGTTTGAAACAATTTGATTTTATTAATAGTGAAAAAATAATACTATTATGTTAATTTAAGCACGCAGAAACGTTGCCACTGCTTCAGCAAGGATCTTACTTTCACTTTAACGAGGGCCTAATAGTTAATGCGCACATCATGTGCAGATTAGCTAGATAATTTAAGAAATGAAAGAATTTCTGGTCATTTAAAGGATCGACCTTGTTAATAAATCTTTAATAAAGCAAACCTTTTTAATAAAACATTTTATTTTATTTTATAACCGTCGTTGAATTATTTGGGTTTACGGCTACTAATGTTAGCTCCGTCACCTTGTAATTTTGAACCAAATCCAGAAAACAAAGGAACTCTTAAATCAACTATTAGGAGAAATTTGCCTTCATGGAGGGCTTCTTGATGGAACTAATCCACATTTGCGTTACATGGAAGGGAAAACCACGAAAACCTCAGACGGTTAGTCTGATGGCAAGGGGACTCTAACCCATGATCCGTCTACCACTGAGGATATTTCACGTCAGTAGTGTGGTCGGTGCAACCCGGATGTGGATTTCGTATTGACCAGCCATCGCTGGGATTCGAACCCGGTTCACCTCATTTGAAGGCGAAAGCTCTGTCCCCTGAACCATCCCAGCTCAATCTTAACATTAGCTACACTTTGGTGATTGCACTGATAATATCAACCACTCGAAACATACAGATTTGTGCCTGAAACTTTGATCATTAGAGGTTACCCATACATTTCGTTTTTTTTATTACACATTTCAGTTAAAATTCTGTGAAATCAAATGCTATTTTTTGTGTGTTACAGACGTTAACAAATGCTTTTCTTGCCTGTTTTATAGAACAAAAAGGTTTCTGATGTAAAAGCTCCTGAATTTTAAAATACATTTCTCTTCCAAAGTCTGTTATTGATTATTGTGAGAGGTGTTTACCTGCTGTCAGCATGGGGAACAACTCCCATACATCACTTCTCTATAAGTCCCTGAAAATGTTTGCTTTTTTTCCCTATCTTTCAGGTTTCTTCAACAATATTCGTTCATTTCTTTTGCCCAGCTTTGCAGTTAAGCTTAATTCTTTTTTATTGTAATCGAATCTTTGGAGAAAGCTTTATCGGAAACTTAACTCTTCTTTTTTTTTCTTCCTTCTTTAAAATAGTGATGATATTCTTTTAAAACAATGATGATAAAAAAATAGATGAGTGTTGAAAAAAAAAACTTAAGAGAGGTTTTATCCTACTTACTTTTAACCTTTTCTTTAAACTTTTTTAAATAAAAAGAAATGAAGAAAAATATAGATATTATGTATAAATAAACTTTGATAAACATTATTTCTTAACGGATTAAATACTTCATGTAGTGTGTCCACCAGTGCGAAAAATACAGTTACAATTCACTACCATATAAGACATGTTAACTCGATTTTATGTAGGGGTACCTTTTCATAGATAAAGGTTGACATTGTCGATATCTACTCTCCCCCTATGGGTGACCTGCACGTGATGTAAATACTGCTGTCTTGACAAAAACTCCTATTTCGATTTGAACACGCCTACATCGATGGATGGTCCACATTGAACAGTTGACTTGCTACTTGTGACTGCGACATTATCCATCTCCTCATACTGTCGCTACTCAGTTTCGATCACACACAACTTACAACGTGTACACTCTACTGCTAATGGCAATACAAGAGCGATCACGACCGTGAACTTAATACAGCTCTCACAATTAGCACTCAAAAGTACGGTGATCTTTATACAGCTCTCCCGGTGTCTCACAAAACAGCAGTGAATCAACTAGTGGTATCCCTTCATCGAATAGTATAATTCACAGCTATAATTCAGGTGGGGGAGTACTGTAGTGTGTATACCACTACAGAAAATACAATTGCAATTCCATAGTATATAAGAGATGTTAACTCTATTCTATGTTGGGGTACCTTTTCATAGATGAAAGTTGACATTGTCGATAACAATTCTCCCCACATTTTACCTTAAATTGGAAGCTTGTGCTTATTATAAATGTTCAACTTAGTGTCAGTGTTATTTGTGAAGTTTGTGTTAAAAATATGAAATTTATGACATGTTAATTTAGTATATTACTATCTACGCTTAATACATAACTTATTTATAACTATTAATATATAACGTACGTGCAACTTAATATCTTAACTATGTATCTGCGTTAGCTAAACTTAAAAATGCAAGGATCTTAATTTCGAAAAAAAGTGGAGAAACTGGTTTTCGACCTCATCCATTCAATTTCAGTGAATGAAATTAACAATTGAATCATTTTCGTGATTATTGAAAGCCTATTAAAATAATGATTTCGTTTTATTTATTTTTTGTTCCGTTCTTGTAGTTTAATTATTGTTTTGTTTGGAACTGCCAACAACATTCTTTTGTTTCATATTTTTAGTTTACTAATTATTGTTTCGTTTCGTTTTGTTCGAACTGCCAACAACATAAATGTTGCTTGCTGTGCAAACAGTTCGCAATCACAGTATCGTTTTGGCAAAAGCTACTTAAGGTATTGTTGTCTTATTGTTTGATTGATGATTATTGTTGAAATCTTTCTGGTGTGATGTTAGTTAACTTTCTTAAATTTGCTTGACCCCTGCCCTTGATTTGCTTGATTTATTCATGGAACTTTTCGAGATAGACGGAATATTTATATTCAAAGAAGGAGAATCGTAAACATGGAAATATTAGATTCTTCCTAGTTTTTTATTTTATATCCGTCGTTGAACAGCCGACCCAATTTTGTGTTTACGACTACTAATGTTCAACTCCGTAAACTTGTAATTTTGAACCCAATCCAAAAGACAAGGAAATTCCTGGATCAGTACCCCCTGGGATCGAACCCACAATCTCTTGGACAAGGACCCAGTGCCCTACCAACCAGGCTATCCCGGCGCTTCTTCCTAATTTACCAAAATCAAGCGTTGATTCAAAAATTTAGAAACCATGAAAGAAATTGGTTAAGAATATTTTGATGCTTATAATATAAATTGCACAATAAGCAACTTATGTTTTATTTTGATAGCTTTACTTCATTTTTAATTAACTGTTAGTTTTTACTCAGAAAAATGTCGAAACAATCAAGACAGCGCAAGTACTTAGAAGAGATAATATTAATTATAAGAATGATTTTAAGAGTTATAATTCTTATATATTCTTATAAGTATAAGAATTTTAGAAATAATAATAATTAGAAGAAATATGTTTGTGGAAAATGTACAATGTAAACACCCTGTATTTGTAAAAAATGCGATGAGCAATAAATTAAAAATTCTGATTATTTGTGTTTGTAACACATAAAAATTGGTAGTATGCAATTTTGTTTAATTATAATAAAGTGCTTTTAGTTTATTTCCTTCCTAACATCCATATTTCATACTTTTAATGCTTTCATACAGACTAACAAATGTGTTGAAATGTAGCCGAGCGAAAAAAAGAGGGACATAATACGTGTTTTGTTCATTCTGTTTGTTAATAATTGTTTTGTGTGTAATTTGTTTTGTAATGAAAAGAGATTTTAAAGTTAGAATTCTTAAATTGTGAAATGGATGAAACTTATTTCTTATGCTGAACTAAAACAAGATTGTAAAAATACATCACTGAAACTCAAAATTATACCGAGCAAGATATTTAAATTGATTTCAGATTGTAAACTTAAAGCTGAAAATTGGTGAGTTGGCAAAGCAGAAAATTTACATTTTCTTCTATAGTGGGATGATTCAAATTGATGTTTACCAGCCGCTAATTTAAATAATTCGATGCACAAAACATGTAATATTCGAGTTAGGGGAGCTTAATGCATCATGCATGGGATTTCAGAAAGTTGCTTTTGACTTGAAAGGACTCCAATAAATCAATGCAAAATAAAGCGGATATTTGTTGTTTTTTGTTGTTGAAAAAACGTAACAGAGAAATCATATGGACACATTCAATTTATATTTAAATATTTGTGTGCAAATGAAATTTGGAGAAATGTTTAGATAAAATATACCGAGTTACATTTAAAGCTGGTTTAACTTTTTTGCAGTTTTAAAAATATATGTGCTTAACACTAAACATACCAATACTTAATGTTCACCTATTTCTACCGTAGTCGGTCAAATAACCGGACTTCATGATTCTTGATTGAAAACATGAAATATGGATGTTAGAAAAGAAATAAACTAAAAAAAATCTATTATATTTAAACAAAATTGTATATTGCCAATTTTTATGCATTACAAACACAAAGAATAAGAATTTTTAATTCATTGCTCAACGCATTTTTTACATTATACAGGGTGTTTCCATCGTACATTTTCCACAAACATATTTATTCTACTTATTACTATTTCTATAATTCTTATAATTATTCCTATATTTAATATTATTTTTTCTAACTTGTGCTGTCTTAATTGTTTCGACATTTTTCTGGGTGAAAACCAACAGTTAAATTAAAAATCAAGTAAAGCTATCAAAATAAAATATAATCTACTTACCAAAACATTTAGTTTTTGTCACTTCTTCTGACACAAAAATGCCAATCTAAAATTTTTGGCACTTTCTTGAAATTTGAATTCAGTTATTTTGATTGAACTCACTACCCAACAGTCTTTGCAGAAATGTGCAACTCATCGAATGCAATACGTTGAACACGCATTGCATCGTAATTTCTGATCTTATAACCTTATAACGCAATAAATTGTACTCCCAGTCAAATGACCAATTGCGGTTGAAATAGGTATACGTAGAAATAGGTGTAGGCAGAAATAGGTAATAGATACAGATGGGTGACAAAATAGTACGAACACCTGTGAAATATCAGAAAATCTTTATTAATAGGGAGTTGGACCACCCTTTGACGGAATTACAGATTTAATACGACGTGGGATCGATGCATAAAGGTCATGGACAACGTTTAAAGGGATATTAAGTCATTTCTCTTGCAAAGCGGCCTCTAATTCCAAAAGATTTGATGGAGGTGGGAATCGGGAACGAAGTTTAGACTCCAAATATTGCCACAAATGTTCAATAATATTTAAGTCCGGAGACTGAGGGGGCCAGGCGAGATGCTCAACTTCATTGTCATGCTCTTCGAACCATGTTTGAACGCACCTAGCGGTGTGGATAGGGGCGTTGTCGTCTTGAAAAATCGGTCGCTCTCCAGGGAATACAGTCTGTACAAAACGATGAACATGATCCGCTAGAACGCTTAGATAGTCATTAGATTTGATTCTCCCATGCAGAAGTACTAGTGGCCCAAGACCCACGCCAAGATATCGCACCCCAAACCATAATGGAGCCACCTCCATGTTTCACAGTTGGTAAGAGGCATTCAGGATCAAACGCCTTTTTAGGTGATCTTCAGACATAAACGCGTCCGGTGGTCTGAAATAAGGTGAAGGATGATTTCTCGGACCATATTACCTGCTGCTGCCGCTGCTGTGGGGACCAGCCTTTGTGACCTCTACACCACTGACTGCGCTTGAAAGCATTGGTTGCTGTCACCAAGGGTTTACGAAATGCCACTCTCCCATAAATGTACGCTGCATGAAGTTCTCTTTGAACAGTTCTTGTTGAAACGGGGTCCTGAAGATGACTGTTCATGTCTGATGTTATCTCGGATAACGATTGCTTGTGTTTTCGAGCTACTACGCGCTGCAAGACACGTCTATCCCTATCATCAAGCTTTGACTTTCGGCCACTGTTTTGCTTTGAAGACTTTGTCTTACCTTCTTTCATGTATGCTGTCATAACGGCTGATACAGTACTTCTTGCAAACCCCAAAAGGTTTGCTGTTTCTGTCACAGATGCTCCACTTAAACGCGCCCCAACAATCATCTCTCTTTGGAATTCTGACAGGTCAGACATTTCACCTTATAAAAGCTAGTTAGATAAACTCATGCAACACAGGTGACTAATGTTAAGAGACTGATAGCTTCCTCTTCACTCTCACTAGGTGGCAGACTTCTGTTGCAGGTGGCGTGGCTGTACTGCAGGTGTGAAATAAGCCACACTTTTTCACAGGTGCTCGTATTATTTTGTCATCCATCTGTATATTTAAACAAACAAAATGCAAAGAAATAATAATAATAGAATATTAACTGTATATAATTGTTAGAAAAAGCCATGAAGTCAAATGTGTCAAAAGCGATAAGATGACAAGCGCGTTTTCAATGCAGCAAACGTTCTTAAACGGTCATTTGATCGGTTATGGTATGTTTAGTGTTAAAGAAGACAAATTACACTATCATAAGAACTAGATAAAGGAATGAATATATATGGTGTAAATTTGCCATAATTTAAACACAATATTAAATTGACATCTGTATTCATTGTAATTGCAGAAGGTGTTTTAAGAAAACATTGGGTCCTGCCTGACTATTGGCAAAATATTTTTCCTGCTTAAATTCAAATGTTTTATTATATGTTTACCATTCGATAATGCAGTATTTTCAATATTAGTTTTAAATCCGGTTGTTTTTAAAATAACTTAATGTTGTTTTAACAATCTCAAGGTGATTGATGACAATCACACACTTGCTTTGGTAAATGTACGAAATGTACTAGGTCTAGTTAAGTGCCACTGCTCGGTATGCCATATATATTTTTTTAAGGTCCAGTGCCACTGCCCGGTCTACATTTGCCCGGTATGCCCTTCCTCAACCTTTTTTAAGGTCAAGTGTCACTGCCCAGTACGAATTTAACCAATACTCAGTACACTAATGTTTCTCCTAGTCTATCCTCGGCAGATATTAAAATATCGAATAAATATAGTTATACCAACGAATAAATTAATACAAAATCGGATATAACAAATATTTCCGACATTCACAAAAGTGTTTATTGACATTCACCGGTGAAAGTCGACATTCTCTCGATTTATTGAAACGAACTCTTCATGTAGTGGTCTAACTGATATGATTAATACAGAATATATTTTTTTACAATTTATTAGAGAATTAATAAAATTGTTTAAAAAAAATTTAGTTTGATTTTTTTAAAATTTTATTATTTCGAAGTTTCGGAATCTGAAGTTTGCGGTTTTCAAAATTTATGGTCTACTTGCCAAAAACGCTCTACATAATGTCACTGAAGAATTTAAAAATTTTTAAACGCAACTTTTGTAAAATCAAATCCAGAGAGGTATTAGAAAATATATATTTCATGACTGTTTCGCCTCTCCTGATACTGTATATAGTGTGGAATATCGAAAAAGAACAGCGCAGGAGAGCTGTTCTGAAATAGAATATTCAGTTGCACTTTATTCCAATTTGATTGTGTAACTTTCCATTTTGATGGATGTTTGTATAAATCAATATTGAGCCCTTTGTTTTCAAATACAATCTGTTTTCTTTTGTGGTGCTACCTTTTTTTTCTAATAAAAAAACGTTAGAAAAATTTAAACACATTTCCATGATTTATTATTACGGTATTGAATTTCAAAGTTTACACTCATCCCATTTTGAATCCCATTACTTTTTTCAAAGTAATTGAGAGGTTAAAATTTTTGTTCTCGATATCTCTTTTTGACAATCAAAAGGAATTAAAATAAAATTAAGACTTTTTCTGAATTTTCGGTGCAAAAAAGTTGTATTTTATAAAAGTTAAAAATTGTGGTTACTTAAGTATTTAGCGAAGTAAGTAAGGCAAAGTAAGTATTTAGGAAATACTTACTTTAAGGAATTTAATAAGGAATAGAAAGGATCATATAAGCTATTTATTTTATTTATTTATTATTTTTTTAAGAAGAAAATAAGCAATTTTAGTTTCTCTTAGAACAGGGGTGGCGAACCTTTACACACCAACGTGCCATTGTTTCTACAAAAATTGTTTAATGAGGTCATAGACGTGCCGTCAAATAATTTTGACTTCGTGATTACTGGGAAAATATTACTAAAACTCTTTATTTACATTGAAAAAAAAAATTTTGCAATGTCTCAGTTATACGCGTAATTCAACTTAAAGTAACATCAGTGTGACTTCTGTTGTTGCAGATTAGATGACAAATAACTTATATTAGGTTGTAAGATGTTAGTTTAAGCAGGACTGTTAATTTTTTTATTGCTAGTTATTTATTGTTAGCTTGTTTTTAATGGTTATTAATTGTTTTTAGCATAAATTGTTAATTTTATTACTAATATTGGTTTATTATTATTTTTTTTGTGAATTTTAATTTAATTGTTACATATGCTTCATAACACAATGTGTGATAACAATTCATAGTGCAATAACAATTGTGATCGGTGGCGTGCCCAAAATATTGTGTCGCGTGCCATAAATGGCATGCGTGCCATTGGCTCGCCAGCCATCCCTGTCTTAGAGCATCAAAATGGTATTAAATCCAGTAAATCGAATTAAAAATTGGATAAATATGCCGGAATACGGTAGTTTTTAGCTTATTGAAAGATTGCTTCTGAAGGTTGGACAAAGACAAAACTGGAGGAAAATTGTATCGCACTGTTTGAGAGAAAGATTTTGCGGAGTATAACTTGGTGGTGTAAATGAAAACAATAACTGGAGAAGGAGATATAACTTTGAACTGTACAAGATTTATAAACAACCCGATATTATTAAATACATAATAAATAGAATGAGTTGGATGGCCCACATGATTCGAATGAGTGATGACAATACAATAAAAAAAGATATTGCTTTTTTGACCCACTGGAGGAAAAAACGAGGGAAGGCCTCGGTTGACATAGTTTTAATGTTGAGTTTTAATTTAACATAGCTTTAATGTTGAGGGTGGCAACTTTGCATTGCGAAAGATACATTTTTCACGCATGAGTATTTTTTGAAGCATTCATTCTTAAAAATGTTATTTTACACTTTGGCACTTTACTGTAACAAGTTAAAATTTCAACTTTTATAGGAGATAAACACTTTTTTTTTTAAAACAAACATTAACACTAAATATTGCCATTTATTTAGTGTAGAGCAGTGATTTCGTTTGAAAGTGTAGTAAATATAGATTCTGAAATTTTAAGTTTAAGTGTAAATTGAATTTAATATTATTAGAGACACTTTAGGAATAAAATTTTTAAATTAGCCTTTGGAAGCCAACATGTTTGGAACCTGTAATAATTTTTCTTAATAACGCGTTCAGATTGAGAAGAAATTTTTTTAAAATCTCAAATCAGTTAGTTTTAATGCTTCGTGTGGCAGTTCAGAAAATAAATTCCTATTTTTGTATCTCGAAAACTTACACATTTTAAGCAAACAGAATCATTTCTTGAAATAGTACTTTAAAAATGTTCTGAAATTTTCTCTGAAAAAAGTATTCGAAATAAATTTAAATTGTTTTAGTTTGAAAAAAAGAGAGTATTTTTGAGTTAGGAAAACTCTCCAGAAAATATTTTTGAAAAAAGGGGAATAAAATCGCAAAAATAAGATGTAATTTTTTGTTTGTTTACTTAATGTTTAATAATATTTTAGACAAAAGTGGTGTTTTTCTTTTAGTCTCCTATGTTTAAATTCTGGTTTTTTAGCATTTTGCATGGTGTTCTAGAAATTTACAAATTTTTTTAAATGAACCATAAAATAAATTTTAGGTATTTTTTTTTTACAATTCCCCAATTTATTTCGTACAAAAAATATCAATATGCAAAGTCATAATGAAGACTTTAAATACAAACTACAAATAAATAATAACTACGATAAACTACAAATTCGTTGAAATTTCAACTTTTTTAAGCGCATCATTACTAATATATTTTGAATTAAAATAAAAACATTTTCAGTTTAATTCTTGTGCTTCTTTCCTACATCTACTCTATTAAGAATCTCACACTATTAAGAATCCCACTCTATTAACTCCTCTATTAAGAATCTTCGAGACATTTCTAGTTGTTCTTTAAAGAGAGCAGACGTTAAATTTAAAAAAAAAACGTCTAAACAGTTGATTTGACGGAAGAAGAAAAATTTCCAGACAGAATTTGAGCAATTCCTGAAATTTGAGCAGGGAAAATCCATGACTACTAATAGAAAAAAAAAGAATTTGAAAGATGCTAAATGATAGAATTGCGAATTGTTTATGATTGTTAATGTCTGATGAATTTTAATGTCTTTGAATTGTTAATGATTCAAGAATATTTTTAAATATTATATATATTTTTAAGTGTCTTTATGTATATAATTAAACATATTAGATAAGATTGTTTCGATTATTAAAATAAATTGGCTTTAAAGAAAAATATATTTCTCGCGAAATTTTAATGTGTTAAGGAAATCATTAAATAACACTGCAATAGAAAAAATCAGAAATTCATTAAACGAAAAAAAAAAAAAACTGTAAAATCTCTTGACAGTTTTAGATCTATGATCGAATCTCTATAGAGATTGATTCTTACAAGGTATTTGTCCTTTGTAGAACGGTCTTAAAGTCTCAAGAAAACTTAAATGGAAAATATACTTAAAAATCGGAAAAAAAATTCTTTTGCTTCCTAATTACAATTTTAAAGAAGACAAGTCTCGAGCGCCTGAATACAACGCTCGTTTTCTAGATGAAAACACATGAATGATGAAAATAGAGCTGGTTAGAAGCAAGAAAAATTAAATTGTTAATAAAAAAAATGGACCAGAATAACCTGGTTGATAGGGCACTGGACCAAGAGCTCATGGGTTCGATCCCCGCCTGCCGAAGACTCCGCGTGTAGTAAATGGTGACTGATGCACGTTAAATCTGTCGAGTCACAAAATCCTCTTTGTTCCCGTAACAAATCATGCCTTCGGGGGTACTGATCTGGGAGTTTCCTTGTCTTCTGGATGGGTTCAAAATGACAAGGCTACGAGGTTGAACATTAGTAGTCGTAAACACAAAATTGGGTCGGCTGTTCAACGACGGTTATAATATAAAATAAAAAAAATTATAAGTAAGCAAATGGATGAGGGTAACAAGTGAAACCGTGGCAACCAAGGAGATGACGATGGTCGAAAAATGCACGTCTGGTTCAATTCTGAAGGGGCGCAAAACTAATGTTACTTGCTTCGGAATCTGCGTTCGTATAAATGAAACTAAAGGGCTTTCAGATAAGTTGTCGTGGCCACAGTAAAAAAAAAATGTTTTAGCTTCATTCTAATTAAATTTACGCCCAAAATCATGCAAAATTTGCGGTAATTGATTTTTTGATGACGGACCAATCTGCTATGTTATTTTCTTCATTCATTTTTGAAATTATAGTATTTTACTCTTAAAATTTATTGCGAGGGATTTCAATGAGAAAGTCTTCAAAGTGCTGCAAATCAATAAAAATATGCGCTCCTATCATAGTTTTTAATTTTTTTAAAATATATTTTCGTTATTATTTTTCACACTACTGAAATCAAATTTTATCAAAAGTTTAGTATTTAATTTTAAAAATAGTTGGTTAGTAAATTATTCGAAAAGAAATTTGAATTGCAAGGTATACAATTTTTTACATCATCTTAGATAAAATTAGATACTTTAAAACGTAAAATTTTTAATACATTACAAAACTTTTTCGACTGAAATAAAACAATTAAAAATATTAAATATTTACCAGAATTTGTTTTTTGCATGTTAATTATCCTTGGATAAACAAATTTTATAATCGTGAGAATTTTTTTTTTCAATTGGCTTAAAAATTTCTCCAGATAGGCGAAATACGTAAAAAATTAAATTAACATTAGGGGGTCTAAATTTTAGATTGATCTCCTGACCAAACAATAAGAACCATATTTCCCAGACTGAGCCTGTCCCCTATATTTTGGGGGCAAGAATTTTGAATCCGTCTAAAAGAAGGCATGTTTATTCAGAGAAAATATGTTTTTTATGCCTGATTTTGAAAATTAAAATATTTACTGTACCAATTAATTATCATATTTGAGGTCACCCCCCTCGAACCATTAAGATGGAGTCCTAAAACATAGTTGTTTAGTATATATATTGCAAAAAAATAAATACCTCTATGCTTTTTTATCATATATTTTTTAATTTTTGCATATTTTCTTTATTAATTTTTGCGGAATGAAAATCAAAGTATTTGATTTTTAAAAATCGTTGCATAGAATTTTAATGAAAAGTGTTTTTATCTACTTATTCTGAAGTATTGGACAGATTTGAATATTATTAAACTTCTTTTCCTTACATCCCTACCCCTGTGCTTCGGGGGTGTGCGCGACTGTGGAAGGAGGGAGGGAATTCCCTAGTGTATTTCTTCGATAAACCGAAAAGCTAAGACTTAATCAACAGTCTCACTTCTAAGAAATCGAACATTTCTACTGTGATGTAGTGTTATCTTTGGGAAGGGTGAATCGAAAAGGAACTATATATTCTTTATTCTGAAAATCGAATTGAGCTTGGAACTGATATTGGGCTTTTCCTTTTAGCTTTTTGAAAAATATTGTTTAGGAAAATGTGAGGAGGTCCCGAATATCGATTTATAGTTCAGTTATGAAAACGTAAGAGTTAGGCATTTATAAGTTCCCTTCACATTAAAAATATTCTAAAATTTCGTGTGCTGTTTCTGCATCCACTTTTGCTGCTTACTGATTTATTGAAGTAACACCCTGATTTTTTTTTATTACCTAGATTAATATCTTTAGTTACAAGCCGTGACCAAACTATTAGACGCACTATAAGATTTTATGCAAAATCTTAATTATCAGGTGAAACTATATACAGCTGTATTGTTTTTACGCGGTTTGCACTTGTTTATGTTCCTGTATCAATGGGTTAACATTGTAATGCAATACGTTAAAAATAAATACAAATGGGAAGTATATGAAAATAATCTCTTGAATTAAAACCCGTTACATGTTTGCTTGAATATAAAAGTATTGCATATTAATTCGTGCAAACCATGTCATTATTAAAAAACTGCAGTGCGTATAATAACTTGATGTAATTATTATAATATACTGATATAATAAATGTTCTATATTAATATAATATGTCGTCTAATTTAATCAATATTAGATATTGTCTAATTTAACTAATTGATACAAGAACGTAAACAAGTGCAAAACCATAAAGCTGTATAGTATCACGTGATAATTAAGATTTTGCATAGAATCTTATAGTGCGTTTAATAATTTGACCAGGGAATGTACATCTAGAACTTTTTTATATTAACATAAAATGAGTTTGATTCGATTACCTTAGAGTGTAAGAAATTCGAACAGTCTAATTCTTGTCAAAACGGGAGAATGCGGTATGATTTTGGTGATATTACTGACCACGTTGTTTACAAATTTTAGTAAATGTTTATTATTTTTTACTGTTTTATTTCAGTCGAAAACATTTTGTAAGGTATAAAAATGTTTACATCATTTTAAAGTATCTAGTTTTGTATGGCAAGATACAAAATCTGAGCGAAATTGGTTGAATCGTTTCTCAGAAATCAAGTTTTAGAAATCGATTTCACAGGATCAACTCAACCAATTTCTTTCAAATGTTATATTTTGCCAAGTAAGACTAGATTATTTAAGATGAGGTTAAGAAATTGTATACCTTACACTCCCAGATTGTGACTACCCTCTATATTTTGGGGAGACAGAAAGCCGTCGAAAAAAGTTATGTTTAAACAGAGAAAGTACGTTCTTGAGTCTGATTTAGTAAATTCAAATATCGTCTGCACTAATCAATTAGCATATTTGATCAACGGTGAAAAGCCATTCAAAAGATATTAAAAAATATATAAATTTGTAATAATGGTTTTTAATGATGATATTTCGTATTTTCAATATTGCTGTAAAGACTTTTAAACTTTCACAAAAAAGACTAGTAGCTTGCATCTTAAATGATTTATTCACAAGTTAGAGATACACAAAACAGACATAAATAACGACACATCACAGAAAAAATTTAACCAAGACATTTATCAAAATACCGCCATCATCATTTTTTTTTAATAATCTCGACTCCACTCTCTTTGGAAACAAAAAAAACATAAAAGAAAGTTAGTGTGCCATCTAGTGGCCAGTTTCTTACATTGCATTCGAACTGAATGACGACAGAAAGTGATGTTTGTCTTCAAACCACCTCATAAATATTTGCAAACTATAGAAGATCCAAGTCGGATCTTGAATCTCCTATGGTAAAAACACGATCCAAGTCGGTGCTGCCTTTCACGAGTTATAACTGAACGTCTATATATGTTAGAAAAACTGATATCACTTGAAAAAAAACCGTTCTTTGAAATATTCTAAATATATCGTTTGAACATAATATTGCAAAACATTACCTAAAAATAGCACAAAAAAATTATGTATCCTTAACCTGTGAATCAAATTTTACTCATGGAATTTTCTAAATCTTTTTTGTCACTAATTTGTTGTTGTTGTTGTAGTTAATTTACGTCGCACTAGAGCTGCACAATGGGCTATAGGCGACTGTCTGGGAAACATCCCTGAGGATGATCCGAAGACATGCCATCACCGTTTTGATCCTCTGCAGAGGGAATGGCACTCCCGCTTCGGTAGCCCGACGACCTATACGGGAAGTCGAGCACCTTACGGTAGAACAGTTTAACGAGGACCCATACCGCACACTCTTGGTCCCTACGCAGACTGATCCAAGAGGTTACCCACCCGCACACTGACCGCAGCCAGTGATGCTTGACTCCGGTGATCTGCTGGGAACCGTGTCTTAACGATCAGTCCACTGCGGGAATTGTCACTAATTTAAACGTGTTTACCATTAATATCATTGTATCATAGTATATTATAAAAATTCCTTCATAAATTTTGGTTATTATTCCAAATTAAAGTCTTAGACCTAAAAGTGGAGTTTCTTTGTTTTAAAGTAATCTTATACTAATCCTTTCTACCCAACAATTTATGGTAAACATACTTAAAACGGTCTCTAAATTTATAAGTCATTTTGCAATTACAAAAGTGTAAATAGTATGTATGTGTGTAGGAATTTTATTTACTTCGCACTAGAGCTGCACAATGGGCTATTGGCGACAGTCTGGGAGGCATCCCCGAGTATGATCCGAAGACATGCCATCACAATTTTGATCCTCTGCAAAAGGTGATGGCTCCGCTTTGATAGCCCGACGATCTGTACGCGAAGTCGAGCATTTTATGGTAGAACAGTTTAACGAGGACCTATGCCGCGCACCCTGGATCACTACGTAGGCTGATCAAAGTGGTCACCCATCCGTTTACTGACAGTAGCTAGTGATACTATACTTCGGTGTTCTACCGGAAACCGTGTCAGACCATTGAGGGACGTAAATTGGATGTATTTTTTTAATAATGTATAAAACTGTACCCAGAGTACATATGAAATTAGTCCCGCAGTGGACTGATCGTTAAGACACGGTTCCCAGCAGATCACCGAAGTCAAGCATCACTGGCTACGGTCAGTGTGCGGGTGGGTGACCCACTTGGATCAGTCTGTGTAGGGACCGAGGGTGTGCGATATTGGTCCTCGTTAAACTGTGCTACCGTAAAGTGCTCGACTTCGCGCGCAGGTCGTCTGGCTACCAAAGCGGGGGTGCCATCCCCTCTGCAGAGGATCAAAATTGTGATGGCATGTCTTCAGATCATCCTCCGGGATGTTTCCCAGACCGTCACTAATAGCCCATTGTGCAGCTCTAGTGCGACGTAAATTAACAACAACAACAACATATGAAATTAAAATGGTGACCTCAAAATCGTACAGCATTATCAGAAATTCATTTTTCGCACTAATGCTAGACATAATTTCTTTACATAAAAATATCCAAAATTTTTTTTGTAGTAACTAAAAAAAAAATTATTGTAGTGTAAATTACAATAACAACCGAACTAAATGTTTAAGTTAAAAATTTTATCTCAATAGAATCGGGCACTTTAGCAGTAGCTAAATTTCTCAAAATAACAGTAGACAAAATAAAACATTTTAGAATCTTTGAATTTCATGTATAAAACAGTATAGTTTAAAAGAAAAAAAAATTCTTGAGTACCAATCTTGGAGTTAGCAGCTGGTGAGCGAAGCGAGCTGTGAGTGAAGCACCCTAGTTGTTTAAAAAACAAATTTAAGAATGAAATTAATGATCGAATATTCTGTAAAAGTTTTTTCTTTTTTGCAGTCATTTAAAAGGAAAAAGAATCATAGTTAAATGGAATTAATCGTAGAATAAAATCGACAATAAGTGATTAATTTAGTTTGATTCCGAAAAAATATATATTGCGTAATAAATCAGCGACTAATTAACGGCCAGATGCTAATTAAGAATTTCCTAGTTTATTCTTACGGATAAGGGTAATTTTTTTCCTTACCTTTTACTGCAGGGTAGGACACAAGTTTTCTAACGAAGTGCATGTAGGCAGTTTCTTTCTACTTTTCCCCATTATTCATTAAAGGGACTTTTTTTTTCTTCTTTTTCCCTACGCTCGAACTGTTTTTTTTTCAATGAAGGAGGATAACAATGACCCTCTATCATTGAAATAGCTTCATCAAATTAAGTTAATTGATGAATCAATTTGCTTTGGTCTTATCGATATTTATCTTCATTACATGTATAGTTTTCGACTTTAATCGCTGTTTTAACTTTTATTTATTTCGAAAGGAGGAAAAGAATTGTTACCGGCAAACTACATTGTTGAATATAGACCTGAAATTATATGAAACACGTTGTATACAATGACAAAATACAAAGTGGCAAAGAATCATTTTAATATTAGCTTTCTTAGTTGCAGATTCCTATTTTATTTCACTTTTTTTTTAAAAAAAAGAGCCTAACTGTTTAGCATATCATAACTTAGAAACTGTTAGAAACATTATGAAAATTTGCACATTTCTAGGAAAATGTTCAAATAATATTCCTTTATCAAAAGGTTTTGGATGCGACCATTAGTTTTTTTAGTTATTTTATGTCAAAGTTGAAGATTTTTTCTTATTGCTCTACATAATTCAGTTTTACGAAAACTATGAGTATATAGGCATTAGGAGTTCTGTGCAGAAAATTGAGACAAAAAATGAAAAATAAATATATATTACAAAATATTCAGAACCCTAAATTACAATTTAAGTGAGTCATCATTATAAAATAAAGAAAAATAAGAAGTTCAAAAAGTGTCTAAATATGATTGAAATTTATCTTAACAACTGATTATCAAGAAATTGTAGAAAGAATTTCACCAACAAAATTAACTTTTTCATGACGATTGAACTACGGCTTTAATATTTAATTTATTTAAACTCTGTCACAGAAAGTAGTCATAGTTCGTTCATCAGGAGTTGGCACTTGTCTCCGCCTTCATCACGTGGTATCCGACGATACTATTTCGCTATTTTTGGGAGAAGGATGTGAACAATCCTGAACAAGAATGCTATTTGTTGATCGCATGACAAAAATATTTATTTCGCAATCTTTATGTGGACTTTTTTTAACATTAATTATTTCATAAATTTGATGATATTTCTCTCTTTTGAGTGAAAAGTTTGTCCTTTTTTGAGACATTTTGCTGCAATATATTTAATTAGCTAGAGTAACGAAAGGTATAATGGCAGATAATAAAGCGAAGTAGGTGACTGGAAAAGAATTCATTGTTTGCGTTTGGCGCGCAATAACGGTTGTCTCATTTTCAGGTGCGGAGATGTTTCTCCTCTTATTTCTGCGTGGAAATGAACCATTCGTCCGAGGAGGTGGAGCCAAGTGCCAACTCCTGGTGAAGGAACTATATATATTATTCAGATCTTGAAAAAGAGTACTTTTCCATCTCGCAGATACAGGCGATAAAGTCGCCAAAGTAAACTTACTGAGTAATGTTTTTTTCTTTTTCGATTTTTAAGTGAATTTTTTCAAAGAAAGAAAAAGATAACCGAAATTAATTCTTTCAATGCAATGAAAAAGTACCTGAAAAAGATATTCTTAGACTATGAAAGAAAATAGGATTTTATTCATTCCTTTTTCAGTAAAAGACCACTTCCTATGGGTGATCTATTTTTGGCGATTATTGTAACTCACCCTTACAAAATTCATTCATTTATCATAACCATAGAAATTCGCTGGTGTTCTATTTTATTTTATAACCGTCATTGAACAGCCGACCCACTTTTTGGGGTTTACGACTACTAATGTTCAACTCCGTAGCCCTGTCATTTTGAACCCAATTCAGAAGACAAAGGAATTCCTGGATCAAGTATGTGGAGGAAGTAGCCGTTGTGAAAGTCTTTTTGACCGAACTAACCCGCATTTGCGTACAAAACCACGAAAACCTCCTACTGTTAGCCTGGCAGCAAAGAGACTCTAACCAATGACCCGTCTACCACTCAGGATATTTTACGTCATCACTGTGATCGGTGCAAGCCGGATGCGAAGTTTATATCGACCAGCCATTTCTGTGATTCGAACCCGGATCACCTCATTGGAAGGCGAGCACTCTATCCCCTGAGACATCACGGCTCTCGCTGGTGTTTTAAAGTTTTTTATGCAAAATTTTTCTTTGACAATACTTCCTTTTATATATTTTTTTAATAGGGGACTAAACCCCCGTTCGCTGCCTCTCACCAACCCCTTCGCAATAATTGTTTTTTTTTTTTTTTGACAGAAAAAAGATTGTTTACTTAAGTTAAAATTATTCTCTTATTATAGATGTACTAAAAAGAATTCCGTTTGCTTACGCTTGTACCTCCACTTCCCACTTCCAAATATTATTATCTATTAGTATTATAAATATTTAGATCTATTGGTGAACATAAGTAATTTTTCTAAGTAATTATTTTTTAAAATAACATTTATAATGTTATAACATTATATTGTTCAAACAAATTTGAGTTCACAGCCGTAATTTAATATTTCTGCTTCCCAATCGGATGGATATATTAAATACTATTCTTGCTTGCATCTCATTGTGCATGAAGCTGATCGTTAAGTTCTAAATGATTTAACAGATCTCTTTCATAGTAATTTATGAGAGTATATTAATGTTATTTGCACAAGATAATAAGATTGGACCACCTTTCTAAATAACTTAATTTTAAAATGTAACGCAGAATGGCATTGTAATAAAAAAAACATAGTAGCAGAGTATGTATTGCAACTATTTAGCGAAATTATCAACCACACTTAACTTTCCCCCCATGAAATATCTAGTTTTATATATCAGATTGCATTTAATATCAAAACAAAATTGTCCAAAAAAGTTAATTTCCCCAAACGATTTCCTTAAGCAGACGATATTTTATTTTGCTGGAAACAATATAACCTTCTTACTTCTCCTAATTGAGTCACTACTGCAACTCTTCTTACTTATCTGTCACTCGAAATGAGCAAATACAAAATAAGATTGTATCCCTCTAATATGTCCCAAAAGAAACTCTTGTAACCTCCGATAAAATATTTACATCGTTTGCTCACTTTTATAAGCTTTTGGAACTTTATTACATGCATTAAACACACAGTTAAGTTCTATATGTCAGAATTTTCTTTACGAGAAGAAAAACCATTTATTCCCGATTTGGAGCAATATTAATTTGTTTTCGGGTTTATTTCACTTTTAATATTGCTTATGCTTCCGAAAAAGAGTTTTTAACAAATATTTGCAAGAGTTATATAATGAGTACAGCTTTCAAAAATTTTAGTCTGGAGATTAACAATATAGATTATGATTTCTTATCGTTTGGAAATAGTGGAATTTTGTTTGATAACATAGAAACAATATTCAAGTTTTTTATTTTATTTTTAAATTCTATATTTGGCAATTAAACTTTGTTTCCGGAGAGGAAATAAATAAAATTATTATCGGACCATTTGAGAAGTTAAGACTTTCTAGATGCAGAAAAAATGCGTTGATTTTGGTAGTTTTTTTTAAGTGTTTAAAGCGATTAATCAGTTTTACAGTTAAAGAATTTCAAAATTTTCAAATGGCAACTCCTATTTTATTACAAAGGTAAGCGTGTTCATCACAGTAAATTTTTTTTATTGGAATGATAATATATGCCGGCGCTGAGACAAAAGTAAAGATGCAGCTTTCAATATTTTTCCTTTTATCATTAAAGCGTTTAGTAGAACTGAGTAACTGACGCATCAAAAATTAATGAAATGTTCTTTTTTGTACCAAAATTTATAAGTTTTACTGTAAAAATTATGTTTCGATGAAGAGAAGAAGAGGGATTCCATTTGAAATGTTTGGTACTGTCACTCTAACCATGATAATAATTTTTTTAACACTATTACTGAGCGCATACCTTTGAATGCTTATATGACAAAATTTCATTCCGCTTATAAACAGATAAGGTCTTATGATTATGTATTACAAAATTATTTTGCCACCCTACATATCCTTTAATGTGACACTTCAAACAAATTATGTTTCAGTTTTTAAATTTACAATTTTTTCTTATAGAAACATAGTGGCAACATCACAGGCTGAGACTATTTTTGGGAAGATCGCTTTCCATGGACAATTTTAAAATGTCCTTTAAAAGCGTTAAATTTCATTTCTTTGTACATGTTAAGATGATTATTACTTTTATAAACAGTCTTTTAATTACCAACTTAAATAAAATGTCCTTTAAAAGCGTTAAATTTAACAATTTCATAGCTTTGCACATTTTAATATGATTATTACTTTTATAAACAGTCTTTTAATTACCAACTTAAAAAAACGTTCTTTAAAAGCGTTAAATTTAACAATTTCATAGCTTTGCACATTTTAGTATGATTATTACTTTTATAAACAGTCTTTTAATTACCAACTTAAAAAAAACGTCCTTTAAAAGCGTTAAATTTAACAATTTCATAGCTTTGCACATTTTAATATGATTATTAATTTTTTTCTTATTAAACAGTCTTTTAATTACCAACTTAAATAAAACGTCCTTTAAAAGCGTTAAATTTAACAATTTCATAGCTTTGCACATTTTAATATGATTATTACTTTTATAAACAGTCTTTTAATTACCAACTTAAAAAAAAACGTTCTTTAAAAGCGTTAAATTTAACAATTTCATAGCTTTGCACATTTTAATATGATTATTACTTTTATAAACAGTCTTTTAATTACCAACTTAAAAAAAATGTCCTTTGAAAACGTTAAATTTAACAATTTCATAGCTTTGCACATTTTAATATGATTATTACTTTTATAAACAGTCTTTTAATTACCAACTTAAATAAAATGTCCTTTAAAAGCGTTAAATTTAACAATTTTATAGCTTTGCACATTTTAATATGATTATTAATTTTTTTCTTATTAAACAGTCTTTTAATTACCAACTTAAATAAAACGTCCTTTAAAAGCGTTAAATTTAACAATTTCATAGCTTTGCACATTTTAATATGATTATTACTTTTATAAACAGTCTTTTAATTACCAACTTAAAAAAAACGTTCTTTAAAAGCGTTAAATTTAACAATTTCATAGCTTTGCACATTTTAATATGATTATTACTTTTATAAACAGTCTTTTAATTACCAACTTAAAAAAAATGTCCTTTGAAAACGTTAAATTTAACAATTTCATAGCTTTGCACATTTTAATATGATTATTACTTTTATAAACAGTCTTTTAATTACCAACTTAAATAAAATGTCCTTTAAAAGCGTTAAATTTAACAATTTCATAGCTTTGCACATTTTAATATGATTATTACTTTTATAAACAGTCTTTTAATTACCAACTTAAATAAAATGTCCTTTAAAAGCGTTAAATTTAACAATTTCATAGCTTTGCACATTTTAATATGATTATTACTTTTATAAACAGTCTTTTGATTACCAACTTAAATAAAATGTCCTTTGAAAACGTTAAATTTAACAATTTCATAGCTTTGCGCATGTTTCAGTGCCTATTACTATTTGTACTACTATTCAAACGTCTTTCGGTTGTGGTACAGTGATTAGAGGAAAATACATCTATTAACAATCACATATTTATTAGACATATACAAAACATAGCTAGACGAGACAAACGGATAGAATCAACTGTCTTTCTTACGTAATATTGAACAGTGTAGGTGTAAAGCTTCAGCAGCGCCATCTGTTATCAATGTCTTTTTTTATGGTATAAGCAGTAACCGAAAATAACCGACCCATTTGAGGGTTTATTGCTATCAATGTTCAATTCTATAGCCTACAGTTTTAAGCCACATCCAAGGGTATTTCTGGATTATAAATTTGACAAAACTAGCCTTCAAGAAGGATTTATAGATGAAACTAATATATGGGAAGAAAAACTACGAAACGCTTCCACGGTTAGCCGAACTGCTTACGATCCCCCTATCACTGAGAATATTTTGCTTCAGAATTGTGGTTGGTGTGAGACACTGGCAGAATTCAGATTGAAAAACCATCGTTGAGTTTCGAACCTAGTTCACCGCGATGGAATGCGAGCACTTTATCTCCTGAGCCACCGCAGCTCACTACATATATCTTGACAGAGACGGTTATGATTACAAAATGCTAATTAAATATTGGAAGAATAAAAATTTGCTCTAAAGATAAAAATCCACTAATGCATGAAACACACTATGATGTGCAGTATCCATTAGAATGAATTATTTAGAATGAATAAATTAGATTGTTTGAAACAAATCAACGCGAATAAAGTATGATTAAAGGTATAGAAATTGACAAAACAATAGTTTTGGTTCGACAAAGAAGAAAGATACTTGCTAAATGTAAGAGGATTTTCCAGTATCCCCAGGGTGCAAGTCGTAGAAACTGAATTCGAGCGTCGAGCTTGACTGTCATAAATTGAGGAAAAAGCACAAAAATGACCTTAACTAAAAAATTACGCTTGGTATTAAATGAAACTGGCACCCATCATAATTTAATGCACGCAAAAATTTATGAAACAGCATAAAAAGTATTAACCATGCAGTTGTGGTGTTACAAAAATTATGATATGTATGAAATTAATAAATCAGATGTTTGGAACAAGAAAAATTATCTTCAGAATGGAATATGATCACCTCTAGCAGCAATACAGTACACACAGCTATGTATGATGCTTTCAATTATTCGGTCTACCAGTTTCGTTTTTATGTGTGAGGCATTGTTCTGTGTGAGCAATTGTGCCAAGGGTCAGAGGAGGAGGATTGAGAGTAGTTTCTGCCTAAAGCAGCCCAAACACGCTCAATAGGATTTAAGTCAGGTGATCGCCCTGGTCACTCCATACGTTGAATTATTTTATGGATAATCATTCTAAGATAATCATCCCTGTGCGGTGTTGCGTTATCTTCCTGTATCACGAATTCACGATCATCACCTATTGCACCAGCATAAGGGCGCACATAAACATCAAGGATGCCGTCTCTATTCACGTGAGAACACGTGGGAAAATGGTTTCACGTGGAAAGATATGCAAGTCTGTGCATCCACCCAAAGAGATACCACCCCACACAGAGTCATTGTCTCTTTGGTACACGCATCTCTTTCACGGAGGTTTTTGATGGATGATGATATCGGATTCCAGATTCTTTAGCAATGGAATCTCTATCAATCAGATTCTCTACTGGTTTAATGTTCAGGAGGCAGCGTTCTTTGATAATTGGATCCAAGAGCTGGTGCCAGACTTGACAAATGTTTCAATGTTAATGATGACCATGTGAAAAAGAGCATAAATGTTCATATTTTAGCTTGATAAAGTTTAGTTTGTGCTTCTTTTAATACATCGCAAAACGGTTCTTATTTGAAAAATGACTATCGTATTGCATGTTTTCAGTCGTGCAACAAAAAACATACATTTTGATTTTTAAACTTCTTCCAATTGTATTAAATTTTATAATGTATGTATAATTTCCATCAGCCTTAATTCTGTTAAGCCTAATTTAAATTCGTCTTAATATTATTTTAGTGTTATGTGTAGGTTTGACTTACAAACTAATTTTGTTTTTAGAATAACTAATTATCTTTAATTTTTAATTTGTCTAATTATTTAAAATCCTCTGTATAATATTCTGATGATAAGTTATACATATGTTTAGATGTTTTTTTATCATTATTTCAAAAGATTATTTCTGCTTACCTATCATTATATGTTAGCTTTATTCTCAAATTGAAACCGTTAAACATTTAGTCTAAATCGCATTTAGCTCAAATTATTATTTTTTTAAACTTTCAAGTTTGACATTGTTTCACTTTATAGTTAAAAGATAATTGAATATTAAAACACTTTGGCGATATCACGAAGGAATGTCATTAACTTAAAAGTCCGGGAGTGGAATTCAAAATTAAAAAAAAATATTCTTCTTCGACCTCAAATGCCGTTGTCGCAATAATTAACATTCCTTGAGGCGCCTTCTCCGCAAAAGAGAGCAATTTCATGAATAAACAAACTTTAATTTGCGGCGTAAACTTCTTGCTTCAACTTAATTCTCTATTCTGCCAAAATTATCATTCTAATTACTTAATCTGCTTATTTCTCTATTAGGAATCCTCTGAGAAGGAATATTTCCATATCACAATCGAATAACTTTAATCGAAAATGAGACAAATTGCCTTGAAAATAACAAATTCCTTGCCAAATAACAAATACTTAACACTAAATATAAATTTATTTTTATATAATTATATTTTCATATAAATGAATTTATTTATGTTTCTATTTTTACTTTTTCATTTCAGTAAATATTGATTTAAAACTACTTAAAATTTAATCTAAGCATTGAATTGTTATCTAGTAAATAAAAATAGTGCTCTGTTAATTTAAAAAAAAAATATTATTGGAAATATCTCCATGAAACTCGGATTCCATAAATTTTCTAGTAACGTTAACTTATTAAACTTAAGTGTTCTAACTATGTTTAGTAAATTTAATGCCGTAACGTTTTGTTGTAAAATTTCTAGTGATGTAACTGTATTAAATTTAGTAAACATACTAGTTTAATGCGGTAACATTTTATAAAAATGTTTCATGTAAAACTACTGTATAGTAAACATTCTATGCTTATTAAGTTTATTGAAGTAATATTTTGGAAAAACGTTTCTTATTGCGTTTTTGTTTTAAATTTAGTAAACAATATATGTTTACTACATTTAATGCAGTAATATTACTACAAAAGTTTACAGGACCCATGTTTCATAAAAACGCCTATCAATCTAGTAATACTGCAGATTTTTTTTTACAGTGTATCTAAATTCGAAAAAAAAAACTATATTCATCCAAAACTAATTAATTTTGTTGCATAGTTGAATTTCATAGACTATAGAAAAAAAAAACCACACACTGTCCTCGTAAATCCTCGAAATTGTTTTCGGTTCGTTCCGGTTCGAACCACTGTTAGTTTCGCTCAGTCATTGAAATACGTTTGCAATTTTATTTAACTTTGTACATATGCTGACACAAAAAAAATCTATAAATAAAAATATGTATACAAAACGGCAAACAGAAGCAAACAAAAATATTTTTTTATTTTTTATAATTTCATATATTTTAACTTTTTATTCAGTTGAATTTTGTTTTATCCTTTTATTAAGAAAAGAATGAATATTTCTTATTTTACTTTATAACTGGTTTTGAAAAGCCAAATCGTGGCAATATCATTTCATCGTTAAATGGAGTTTATCGTCATTAAAAGGCCTGGCCATTTTTTGACTAGCTATAACGCTCACATTTTAATTGTACTTGATCACAATGCAAGTTTCAATAGCTTCTTTGTCGTTACTAGAAGTCGTTACTATCATCCTTTTACGACCGAATAAAATTTACGGTGATTAAAAATTTCGACAAATTTCGATTAGCTATAATAATTAGATATTAATTGAAACTCTGCGTTGGATCATTTCAATTTTCTCTTTATCTATATTAGCAGGATTATATCACAAAAAAGAATATATAGTGGGTCGAAATTCTGATTACATTTTAATGAGCTAGTGTTCTTAAATTTCATCTTGAACCCTGTGCTGACTTTTGGAGAGTTGATTTGGAGCTTAAAGATTATAAATTAGCAAGCGAAAATCCGATTATTAAGTTGAAGGAAAAATTAAAATTATTACGCTTTACGGGAATTACTCATTTAATATATTTTAATTTTTTTTACTTAATTATTTCAACGATAAATCCTGTAAATAAAATTTTTTCTTGCATCAAAAAGGCGTAAAAGTTGTTTTTAGAAACAAAAAAAAGTAACGCCAAGTCAATATAATTTCAAGATACATTCACAATTTTTCTAAAACAAAAATTCTTTAAATAACAAGTTGTTTTCGTAAGAAATATTTTTTATATATACATATCTTTTAGGTTGTAGTTTGTTTTTCTTTTCAATAAAAATACTGTTATAATAAAAACTGAATTTCCGATTTTCTTATCAATTTTCTTCGTACAAATATTTTTCTTTTTTAAAATCTAGAAAAGATGAAATAGGGTTAAAAATATTTTTAGACTTTCTTTGCTGGAAAAAAATAAAATGAGTAAGGAATTTGCTCCAACTTCTTTTGGCATGTTTTTGAAGTTCAAATTTGTTTACTGCATGCCCTAAGGACAAAACAAAGTTTTCTCAAAATTTCCAGAAGTATGTTTCAAGATTTTTTTTTTCTACTTTATTTCACAAGTTTTACAACTTATTATTTTTTTGAAAAAATGTATAATGTGTGTAAACGCAAGTCTGATTTTTATTTTTTTTACTTTTTTAGAATTGTTTTAAAATGACAAAACTTGCAAAACTGTAAATAATGAAGTAATTAATAAAAATATTGATTCAATAAGAAAAATATATTAATTATTAATTTATCACAAACGTAGAATGTAAACTGTATTGTTGTCGTAGGCCATTAAGACAAGGGGTGCGATTGTTCTTGTTTTCCAGTGACGTCATCTATGGCCAAGAATTTGACTTCTGCCACACCCATACGCCACACCCGTTTATAGGACAAACCCATTCATACATCCATTCATTCATCCACAGATCGTAATTTTGACCTGAACCAGAGAACGATGTATCGCCAATTCAGTACCCCCTGAGATGTAATTTGTTATGGGAACATGGAGAACTTGGTAACTCGACATATTTCATTTTATAACCGTCGTCGAACGGCCGACCCAATTTTTGGGTTTACGTCTACTGACGTTCAATGCCGTAGCCATGTCATTTTGAACCTAATCCAGAAGACAAGGGAACTCCTTGATCAAGTATTGGGAGAAACGTGCCATTGTGCATGACATTTTTGATGGAACTAACCGGTATTTGCGTTACATGAAGAGGAAGACCACGAGAACCTCACATGGTTAGCCTGACGGCAAAGGGACTTTTACCCATGATCCGTCTACCACCGAGGATATTTCACGTCAGCACTGTGGTCGGTGCAAGCCGGATGCGGATTCGTAACGACCAGCCAAGGCTGGGATTCAATCTCGGTTCACCTCATTGGAAGGCGAACGCTCTATCCCCTGAGTAATCGCGGCTCAGGGGATCGACATATTTAACGTGCACCAGACACGGAGTCTTCGGCCGGATGGATTTGAACTCCCGCTCTCACGAACGCGAGTTCAGCGCCCTTCCAACCAGGCCATGCTTGCACTGTAGACTCTATTATACAATTTCCTTAAATTTTTGTGACTTTTTATGTTTATAATTAACTTTTTAATAAATGTTTCCTTCATTAATGGTTTTAATTTTGATTTTAAATCTTACAAAATCGATGAAAAATTTGTTTTTTGAAAATATTTAATTTATATTTTATTTAAAATTACACTACATGAAATCGAGGAGAGGGATAGTTATTTTCACCCTCCAATTTTTAAATTCTGCAAAAAAGCTTCTCTGAAAAATTAGATTAGTTTTAAATTCAATTTGGAATTATTCGAACTGAAATCTGCTTGAAAACTTTTTTTTATATAATAAAGTAAAAATAGTAACGAGCACATAAAACTATGTGAGCTTTAAATTCGGAAAAAATTTGAAAAACATTGAGTTTCTAGTATTGTAATTCTGTCCGTATCCGCTTAATTTTCATTACTTAAGTTACATCTTTAGAAAAATTAACATAAATTGAATTTGTTAAATCAGCATAAATTAGTGTTTGTGTAAAATACTTCCTGAAAATTTGTCGTAATAAATTATGAAATTCAAAATTGCGTTAAGCCTAACACCATTACTTAGCTTAACGTACTTAGATTAGATTACAGTACCTGGCAATAATCGTTGAATAATCATTATTATTCTCATAATAAAGTGATTAAGAAAAAAAAACTGATGTTTAGTGCCATATTTCAATAAGTATAATCGTTAAGTGAACATAAAAAAATCTGTTTTTCATAAGAAAAAACCACCTTAATGCCTAGAAATAAAAGAAGCTTTCTACATCAGCTTCATTTTGAATGACTATGACGAACAATGTTTCTTCTTCAGCTTAAGCCCTAATTGACGCTTATCTCTCACTAAGCTCGGTACGCATTTTCACTAGACCATCGAACATCATTCATTCTTTGGTTCTAGCAAACATTTCATTTTTTTTTATATTTCTAAGTTTTATATACCTTCTGTACACTTGATTTATTATTTTTGGTAGTTATTTTGTATAGTTACATAAATAAAATATTTCTTCCCTGCAGAGATGATAACTTCATGATAATTTGATAGGAATAATAATAATGTTGTTGACGTATGCCTGTTTAGGCAGAGGAGTGCGATTGTTCTTGTTTTCCAGTGGCGCCATCTTTGGCCAAGAATTCGACTTCTGGCACATCCATAAGTCACACCCGTTTATAGGGTGGATCCATTCATGCATACATTCATTCGCAGATAGTAATTTAGACCTGAATCAAAGAACGATTGATCTCCAATCCAGTACTCCCAGAGGTATTGATTTGTTGTGGGAACATGGAGGACTTTGCAACTCGACAGATTTAACGTGCATCAGTCATCATTTACTACACGAGGAGTCTTCGGCCGGTGGGGTTCGAACCCACGAACTCTCGGGCATGGACCTAGCGCCCTACCACCAGGTTATCCCGACCCAATAATAATATGATTATTAAACAGTACTTAAGCCACATTTTCAGAGCGTATTTATGACTTAATGAATAATACTTTAGTTTTTAATAACAATACAGAAGTCCAAAATTTGCTTGAAATCAGTCAAATAATTTAAAAACAAAACTTTTTAAGATTTATTTCTTGAGAAAAACTAAATCAACTTCATTATTTAAAAATACTAGTTTAATGTAATGTAAAAATTTGTATACATTAAGATTTACAAAAAAATGCCAAATATACATTAGTCCATAGAAGCAATCTAAAATTAATAAATAGAATCATTTCACTAGTTGATAGAAGCAATCACCAATTACTTTAAAAACTATTATACAAAAAATCAATTTGATTTAAATTATTATTACTGATAAGCAAATTAACATATCATTTATTTATTGTTCAGTATCTATAGAATAAGTTAATAAATAGAATCAATATATAATTTGATAGAATATGAGACAAGAATATATAAGCCATTAATGCAACATTCCCTGGGTAAAATGCGGAAAGTAGCTTATTCTGCCCTTTAACGAAGTAAATTAGTTAATCTGAAGATTAGCTGCTTAATGTGTTCGCTAAAAGTTTTCGATCTTTAGCGATTACATCTTTCTGAAAATAAGATTGATCCTATTGTATGATCGAATCTGTCAATGTTAAAAGATAGTGTGAAACATTCTTACAAAATTAAGTTTATTGTAGATTTTGGAATATCAATCGTCGCCCATAGTGCAGCTCTAGTGCTACTTAAACGAAGTACCTACCTAGATTTAGACTAGTTCAAAAGTTTCCTTTCTCTCTGCTGTCTGGGTTATTCCGTTGCATCTTCCTATTAATAATTTATCAATAAATGATAATGCAATAGCATTTTAATAGAACAATATTTAGTTTAAATTTTTAAAATATAAAAGTTTTTTTTCATTCCTCGCCATAAAAGATTCAGTACACAAATGCTTTAAAATTTTCATTTCAAATGCATGGCATTGAACATCAAACATGGCGTTTCCATTTCTGATTCAAAATGTCTCTTAAATTTCCATTTCTCCTCGCCTATTTTACGATGTCCTACACATTCCCTTTTTTTTTATTTTTTTGTGGAAGGCAAACTTTTTATTTCCATCTATTCCAACACTGACGTGGCAGGCAGCCATTTTTTTTTTGTAATGTAAAGTATCTTTTCCGCGGATGCCCACCAATTCAAAGAAAATTTATTCCGAAAGAGGAGGTTGTCTGGAGTGAAAGTTACAGTTTTTATTTTTTGTCATGAAATAATAAATATTGCAGACGTTACCAAGTGTGTGTAGGATTAAATACAACAAAAACCAAGTGAGGGAATAAAATTTTCAAATATTCGAAAATGTTTATGGACTATCTAAATATTTATTGGTCCCTTTTATCTAAAAACCTTTGCTTATTCATGACAGATTTGTAATGTTCACGAATTGATACGTATACATTGCAACTTAAAATTTTCGTTTCTTTTTTTTCTTTTCTGTTTTATACCAATATTTTTACTCTGAAGTATTCCTACATATAGCATTTCATTGTAATAATTCCAACACATGCGTATTTTTCTTAGAGAAAATACCATAGTAACGATTTCAAAAACACATTTTCTTTTCTTTTAATTTTATATATTTTGAAAAGATAAAACTTTTAAACTTTTATTATTTTATTTTATAACCGTCGTTGAACAACCGACCCAATTTTATGGGTTTACGACTATTAATGTTCAACTCCGTAGCCTTGTCATTTTGAACCCAATCCAGAAGACAAGGATCAAGTAGTGGGAGAAATTTGTCTTTTTGATTGAGCTAACCCGCATTTGCGTTATATAGAAAGGAATACCACGAGAACCTCGCACGGTTAGCCTAACGGCAAAGGGACTCTAATCTATGATTCGAATACCACTGAGGATATTTTACGTCAGCACTGTGGTCGGTGCAAGCCGGATGCGGAATTCGTATCGACTGGGATTTGAACCCCGTTCGCCTCATTGGAAGGCGAACTTTCTCTTCCCTGAGCCACTGTTGCTCAAACTTTTATTAAAAGCTTTTCTTCGGAAATATAAATTTTAATAATAAGGATATAAGAATTTCATAATAAGTAAATAAAGGTGTGCTTAGAATTTTAAGGAATAACGCGAAGGAAATATAATGCATTCGAATTTGGATCATGTATACTGCATTCATTTTATCCCTCAACATCATTTATTATGTATTACTCCCCCCCTTCTTTTTTTTTTACGTAAGCGTAAGTGACAAAAGAAGAGTTCTCTCTCTTACCTTTGTATCATGGACAAAGCAGATTTGCTTCAGCAAACTTTCATTTTTTCGAGATCCATAGAAGAAAGACAGAAAAGAATAAAGGGGGAAAAAAAAGAATGAAGAAAAGAGCTGCTATTATATGAGATGCATCGCAGACCAAATGCATTATGGGTATTTCCAAATCGAAGTTGCAACAGATATGCAATCTATGTAGGTAACAATAAAAATGTTATTAATTTGTAAATATGATTTTCATTTCATCATCAGTTTCAAAAAGGAGTTCCGATAGTTGCGATTATTTTTTAACCTTTAATAATCGTATTTATAATATTGCGCGAGCGGTGGTGGGGCAGGGAATAGAGGGTTCGCCTCCCAACGATGACTGGTCGATACGAATTCCGCACCCGGCTCGCACCGACCACAGTGTTGACTTAAAATATCCTTATTGGTAGACGGATCATAGGTTAGACTCTCCTTGACGCCAAGCTAAGCATGGGAGTTTTTCGTATTTTTCCTCTCCACGTAACGCAAATGCTGGTTAATTCTGTCAATAAGACTTCCACGAAGGGAAATTTCTCCCCATACTTGTCTTCTGGATTCGGTTCTAATTTAAATGGCTACGGAGTTGAACATTAGCAGTCGTACACCCAAAATCGGGTCGTCTGTTCAACGACAGTTATAAAACGAAATAAAAAAATATTGCATACGTATAATATTTATATGCAGTCAATAATTCTGAATTTATTTAGCATTTCGATTATTTAGATGAAGATATTTATGTTATACTAATAAAAAAAGTAGCAAAATTAAAATAAAAAAATGTTGTTTCTATATCAGTGTGGTGAATAATTTAAGAGACGAATTTACATTTATAAAAGAAATCAATAAGTATTTTTCTTCAACTTTTCTTATCAAAAATAAAATAACCAAAATCACGAACAAAGAGTTACGTTTATCTAATAACTTTTCTCATTATGTTATTAAAAACGGTATTTGAAAATTATTACTTTAATTCTAAGTGAGTGAAACTTTTTATTTATTTATTCAAAAGCAACTACTCGATCGTTAGTTAAGGTTTTCGTTTGGAGAAACTAAACGTTTCGAATTTCTAAGAAGCTTAAAAAGATGTGCATACGAAAAACGTAGGTAGGTGTTTAATTCACGTCGCACTAGAGCTGCACAATGAGCTATGGGCGACTGTCTGAGAGACATCCCTGAGGCTGATCCGAAGACATGCCGTCGCAATTTTGATCTTCTGCAGAGGGGATGGCTCCCCTACTTTGGTAGCCAGACAACCTGCGTGCGAAGTCGAGCACTTTACGGTCGAACAGTTTAACGAGAACCGATACCGTGCACTCTCGGTCCTTACGCTGACTGATCCAAGTGGTCACCCACCCGCTTATTGACCGCAGTCAGTGATGTTTGACTTCGGTTTTCTACTGGGAACAGTGTCTTTACAATAAGTCCACGGCGGGACTATACGTAAAGAAAAATAATTAATCTTTCCTGCCCGAACACGTAGAGAACAAGCTGATACTTAGAAGAATATATTTTCCTGGCAATGTTGTAGGCAATCAGAAGGATATTATTATAACTATAATAATATTTCCTTATTTTGAAAAGTGCAGGTTAAATGTTATGTAATAATCCAGAAGCAATTATGCCAGTTTTTTCGCGAAGACAAGAACGGAAATTTTTAAAAATTTGCTTTTTTTTTGTAACTACATTGATCCCTAACTCAGTAGTCTAAGCACTTGCTTTCGAGATAATAGTTCAAAACATAGTTAATAGCCTTCTAAATGAAATATTCAAAGAATTTTTTGTTTTGAGGGATAGAATCTTTTTTTACAGTGTTTATCGTACATGCAAAAAATGGCTAATTTTTACCTAAAATTTTTCTATATACAGTGTTTATCGTATGTGCAAAAAATGGCTTGTTTTTACCCAAAAATTAGTTTTTTTTAGTGTTTATCGTATATGCAAAAAATGGCTTATTTTTACCTAAAAATGTTTTTTCTACAGTGTGTATCGTATATGCAAAAAAATCGCTTATTTTCACCTGAAAATGGTTTTTTTTATACAGTGTTTATCGTATATACAAAAAATGGCTTATTTTTATCTAAAAATGTTTTTTTCTTCGTGTTTATCGTATATGCAAAAAATCGCTTATTTTTATCTAAAAATCTTTTTTTTACAGTGTTTTGCGTATATGCAAAAAATAGTTTATTTTTTACCTAAAAATGTTTTTTCACAGTGCTTAGCGTATATGCAAAAAAGGGCTTATTTTTACCTAAAACTGTATTTTTCTACTGTGTTTATCGCATATGGAAAAAATGGCTTATTTTTATCTAAAAATGTTTTTTTCTACAGTGTTTAGCGAATATGCAAAAAAATGGCTTATTTTTATCTAAAAATGGATTTTTTACTGTGTTTAGCGTATATGCAAAACATGGCATATTTTTTTACCTGAAAATGTTTTTTTACAGTGTATATGCAAATAAATGCCTTATTTTTACCTAAAAATGGCCATTTAAAAAGAATTATAAATCAATAATATTTTTTCGCTAGTTTTATAAGTTTTTGCAAAAAAATATAACATATAAACTGTTTTTTTTTAGTCGGATACCGCAATCCAGGGTCAATTCAATTCAAAAACTTACAAACATCGCCATGGAATTATAAAATTTTAGAATAAACCAGCTTATGAAATTTCTTTCTGTAAAAAAAAGAGGAAAGCGAAAAACTTTCTAAGCTTTCTAATTATATAAAACTTCAAATAAATAGAAAGAAAAGGAAAAAAAATTATTACTTTTAAAAAATAAAATAATCCTGAGTTTCTGGAATGTGAATATTTCAGTTTTTTTATTCGATAAAACAGTCTCCCCCCCCCTTTTTTTTTTTACTTCAAATAAAGCTATTACTTCTAGTTTAACTCAGTTTTTATCCCTTGACATACTAGCTTATCACCCATATTATATATTAGTAAGACTTATTTTAGGAAAATATATCAGTATCGGGACTTTTTTTTTCTTGGTATGTTTTTTTTCGAAATATCTCTTTCAAAGCCTCTGGGCTGCAACTGAAACGGAAGGTTATCCGTAAGTCGTGGAAGTTAGAAAGAAGGATTTTATTTTCTTGGAAGAGAATCGTTATTTTTGGAGATGAAATTATTTGCAGGGCGATAATATTTTAATTCATTTTCGACGATATCCCTTAGGCATTTCAGTATATTAATTTTATCATTTCTCTTAATAATTAGTATCAATCATAGTTACTAGAGGGCCGTGATGGCCTAGGGAGTGTTCGTCTTCGAATGATAGGAACCGGGTTCAAATTCCAGCAACGGCTCGTCGCTACGAATTCCGCATCCGGCTTGCATCAACCACAGTGCTGACGTCAAATATCCACAGTAGTAGATGGATCATGAGTTAAGAGTCGCCTTGCCGCGAGGCTAACCGTGGGAGGCTTTCCTCTCCGTAAAACGCACATGCAGGTTAGTTCCATCAAAAAGTCTTCCACGAAGGCAAATTTCTCCCTATGTTTAATCCAGGAGTTCTCTTGTCTTCTGGATTGGGTTCAAAATTACAAGACAACGGAATTGAACATTGGAAGTCGTAAACCCAAAAAAATTGGATCGGCTTTCGAACTCAGGTTATAAAATAAAATAGTTACTAGTGTTTGACAACACTCTAATTTCTCATTTTAAAGTGTTTTTATTTTTATTTTGGACATCTCGACTGTAAGTTTAGAACAGTAATTTATTCTAGGAAGTCACAAAAGCCGCTGTGACTCAGCGGATAGATCTCTCGACTTTTAATAAAGTGCATCAATTTCGAATAACAGCATTTAGTTGATTAGAATTCTCTCGACTCGTATCGACTGCAGTTCTGACGTAAAATATCCTCAGTGGCAGACTGGTAATGGATCAGAATCCCTTAGCCCATCGTTCTAACTGTGGAAGTTTTCGTGGTTTCCTTCACCGTACAATGCAAATGCGGGGTTGTTCCCTCAAAAATTCATCAACAAGGGATACAGCAATGCTTGATCCAGTGATTCCCGTGTCTTCTGGGTGGACTTGAAATACAAGGCTATGGTGTTGAACATTTATAATCGCATGCTCAAAAATGTGTCCCCAGTTCAACACTGTATAAAAAAATATATAAAATAAAATTCAAAAGGCATTAAATTGTTTCGCTTTCTCAGTTAAGGCTCACATTTATTATAAAATAAAAAGTCATTTAAGGCCTGTTTATACGGTTCATGTTCTTAGATCCGAGAACTTGGAAGAATTTCTCTCTCCGAAAAATAGGATGATTCGTCAATACTATCCAAGTTTTTGAATGTAGAGTCACGATGGCTCAGGGGATAGAGCGTTCGCCTTTCAATGATGTGAACCGGGTTCGAATCCCAGCAATGGCTGGTAAATCTGCATCCGGCTTTCACAGACCACAGTGCTGAAGTGAAATATCCGAAGTGGTAGACGAGTCATGGGTTAAAGTCCCCTTGCTGTCAGGCTAACCGTGGGAGGTTCTCTTGGTCTTCCTCTGCATGTAACACAAATGCGGGTTAGTTCCATCAAAAATTCCTCCACGAAGGCTTGATACTTGATTCCTATACTTGATCTTGGAGTTCCTTTGTCTTCTGGATTGGGTTCAAAATTACAAGGCTGCTGAGTTGAACATTAGTAGTCGTTAACTAAAAAACTAGGTCGGCTATTCAGAGAAGTTCTTGAATGTCACTGATTGGTTGGAAAAAAACCTGCGCATTGTTCATATCCAACATTATAAAATCATACTTTCATAAATTCAAAATTACGAAATAAATTAAAATAAAATCATAATAACGTAAACAGACCCTAACATATTAATTTACTTGGCTTAATATATATGAAAATGGACAGCAAAATGATATAATCTGAATCCTGCTTGCTAAAGTTACAAAACTTTTGAAGCTGATTGGTTAAGGAAGGAAAAACTTGGATGGAAAGTAGAAATTGATCTACTATCATCTTCAAAGGGCTTGGACCAAGAACTTGGATGGTCGTATACACGACCCAAGCTCCAAGCAAAACAAGTTACCATCAATTTAAATCAATCTTGGTCCAAGAACTTGCATCGTATAAACATACTCAACTCAACAACATATCGGACAACAGTGAAATATCCATAATTGTCTTCAAGGCTATGTAATAGAACACTCGCTACTAACTACCCAATACGCATTATCTAGCTATAAAAGTGTAATTATATGAAATTAAAAATTAATTATTAAATATGTAGTCACCTGAAGCAATTTTCAAAGGTTGCGATAGCCTGGCTGGTAGGGCATTGGTCTAAGAGGTTATGAGTTCGATCCCCACCGACCGAAGATAGTAAAGGGTGATTGGTGCATGCAAAATCTGTCGGTTCACAGAGTACTCCATGCCCCTATAACCAATCAATACCTATGGGGTTACTGAATTAAAAATTAATCGTTCTTTCGGTTGAGGTCAAAATTACGATCTGTGAATGAATGAATGGCTCCACCCTATGAACGGACTGTAACATGTGTGTGTAGCTGAAGAGGAATTCTTCTCCATAGATGGCGCCACTCATAAACAAGAAACGCACTATCAGCCATAAATTTGCCTGGTTTCACCAAGCAGGCTTGCTGGTATGGGCAAGAGGCATTAGAAACAGCAACAATTTTCGATGAGCGTTGTTTTTTTTCTTCGTAAGCTTTTCACATCGATAATGATTAAAACGCGATTTATGGTTTTATAAGTTATGGTTTTATGGTTTTCATCTTGTAACGCTTTGAAAAAAAAACATTCACCAGAATTTAGAATATCACTTAAAACGTTTTACACAATCGTCCCCAAACTGAGTTCGAAAATCTTTTTGTCTTTAGGCTCAGCTTTCAAATTGCAAAAAAATGCCAGTTGAATATTGATAGCCATAAATCCAATATCTGTTTCCCCATTCCTATCATACAAACACATTAAATTAACCCATTTTTAATGTAAAGCAATGTTTTGCAAGTTGTTTTCATAATTTTCTATTCAATTGGAGCTTTTTTTTATTGTTTAAATTTAAAAATACGTAATATTTCTTCCCCTTAAATCCTACGTTTGACAGGAGGTAGGATTTACTGAATACTTTATAAATATCAACTCCTTTTATAAGCATCTCCTTCAAAAAAAAAAGCTCCCTAATTAGTATGTGAGTTTCGACTTAGTCTTTCGTTTTTCTGCTATAAATTAAGATTTCGAACAACGAATAATTAATTTTGTGGAATGCGAAAAAGGGGCTCAAGTGAAATGTTTTTAAAGCACACTTCATGGGGCAGTAAAACTCAATTTGTCATTAAGGATTTTAAACCCCTTCTTCCGTGTCCTCATTAGTTTCTGTACACAAAAGCAGAGTAAATGATATAAACGTTGATTAATTGAATTGTTGGTCTCTTTGCAGAAAGAAAAATGTTGAGCTCCTAGAGTTGGTATAGTACTGGAGAGAGTAAGATCGCTGTGAAACTATCCGAATGCATATGCCGAAGATTTAACGACTCGAATATTAGAGACAGTGGTCGGAAGTCCTTGCGCTTCCACTTAGAGCTCACCTCGCTATTCCCGGACGCTAGATTGCGTAAAATTTCATTAAAAAAATTAATTACCGAGAGGTAAAAATTTAATCAATATTGTAGTGGCGTTAATCGTTTTAAATTAATTAGTGAAAATTTAGGTATCATCAATGACTTTTGGCAGTTACAGATACATCTTGATGTGGATGTAATATAATGATAATTATCTCAGAGAAATGAATAAAATCACTTAAGAAAAATTTATTTATTAAGTATTTAAAATGGACATAAGTCTAAATGTAAAAATAAAGAAAAACCCCTTAAAGGAATGAAGCAAAATCATTCTCGTCATATCGAGAATTTCAATTAAAATTGATATTTAACGGTATAGGGACTGAGAGACCCAATAGGGCACCCCCAGTCTCCAAAAAATGAAAATTGAAAGTGAATTAATTGTTCCCAACGGACTGTTAGGAGCATGGGAAGAGATCCAAGTTTGGCAAATTATCGAAGGATAATATAGCCAAAAATAAAGACAACCACCCATAATCAATATCAGATTTGAAAATGCTTTGGCGATCGCGAATCGCCAACAAGACTGTGAGAATTAGTATAACCATGTAACTGAAACATATATTTGTGGTAAAAAATAAAGAATAAAGAGTTATAAATAGATTTTTGTTTTCGAACAGTCGCGACAGTGAATTAATGAGTCATACATTAGTAATTGAAATAAAAAGTTATCCGTTACATTGATCGATAAGAAAAGAGTAAAATATTTTATATTCGCTTTTTTTAAGTTTTAATAAAAAATAAATAATTGATTTAATTTAATTAAAATTCGGATAAGAATGATAAAAAAATAAAAAGAAAGTAAGGAATTGTGGTGCCGATTGTGGCATCACAATTACCGTCACTCATTTTAGGCGTTCTTGATTTATGGTATATCTGCGGAGAATAAATGCTCTCTCTAACACCATTTGTTCTTGACGACTGTGTAAAAATATATTCCTTAGAAGTTTGTTAGAAATAATTTATTTCTTATTTGTTTGTTTTAAGAATTCTTGAATTGTATAATAAGATCATCATTTGATTGCAATTTTTTTTTCTCATTTTGTCGCGTGTCGCAAGATTCTAAATCGTTTTCAATGGAATTCAATTTTTAAATTCTAATTAAGTTGGGGGGAAATAAATAATTCTGTAACAGTCATTTGCTTTAGACATTCTTTGAATAAACTTAGTTTACTTTTGAAAGATCGGTTCTCTCACTAAAGGAGGTATTTAAAGGAGATTGGTGTGATTTTTCAAATTGTAATTAATAAAGGAACAGGAAAATTCTAAAAGTTTTTTTTTAAATTTATTTTTTGAAGCAAATGTTTTACAAGTCAAAATGGAAACATTTTTTTTATTTTAAGTAGCGAAATTATTAATTAGTATTTAAGTAGCGAAATTCTCAGATTTCTAATAATCAATTGAACGAGATTTAAATCTCTTCATTAATTAGGTCAATGTTGTCCGGCCCTTATGAAAATTTGCAGTTGAGAAACCTACAGTAATCTATGGTTACCATAGAAATTTGTATGGCAAGATACCACACGCCTATGGTTACCATAACGATCGATGTGGTATTTATATGGCACAACACCATTAGTCTATCTCAATCGTAGAAATTTGTATGGTAGTAAACCATAGGCCCATGGTAACCATAGAGATCTGTATGTCATTTATATGGCACGACACCATAGGCCTATGGCAACCATAGAAATTTGTATGGTTGGATATCATAGGTGTGCGGCAAGCATAAATATTTGTATGGCATTTATATGGCAAGACACCATAAACCTATGGTAACCATAGATATCTGTCTTGAATTTATGTTGCAAGAGTGTACAATATCGAGAAATTATGCAAATTACTTTTTTAAGAAACTCTAGCTGATAAAATCCATAGGGGAAATTTTACATTCAGAACATCCAGTTGAATAAAATTAGAAAAAATTGCTACTGGTTAGGTCAAATATTTTTAATATTGGTCACTTTTGAAATAAAGGGACTCTTTTTTTTTAATTCAAAATTTAACTCAGTTTAAAAAAATTGTTGACATTTCTAATGTAAAGCCATTTCTCAAAACATGATGAACACTGCAACGAAGACAAATTAATGACAGCACCAGACAGAAACTTAATTATTGCTTTATTTTATTTAGTTATACGAAAGTATTTCACAACAAACAATTAATTATTCGATTATTATTTTATCGAGTTCACTTAAAAGTTCTTCTGTTGCAGAGATTATATCTTTATTCAACTTTTTTCTGACCATATTTTCAACTTCTTTCAGACCATATTTTAATTAGAGAAACGAGACAATGTTCTTGGCACTTTAACGGATTACTCTAGTTAATCTGCACGTTAGCTCTATAATCTGCAGAATGACTGATTTCCTAGACAATTAGAGAACTGAAGCAATTTTTATTGCTTTAATGGATCACTCTAGTTTTTCTGCACATTAGCTAGATAATCTGCAGAATGACTGATCTCCTAGATAATTAGAGAACTGAAGCAATTTGTATTGCTTTAATGGATCACTCTAGTTTTTCTGCGCATTAGCTAGATAATCTGCGGAATGACTGATTTCCTAGATAATTAGAGAACTGAAGCAATTTTTGTTGCTTTAATGGATCACTCTAGTTTTTCTGCACATTGGCTAGATAATCTGCAGAATGACTGATTTCCGCACTTTAGCGGTATGTAATATAATCTATGTTATATGGATATAATAACATATGTTATGTTACACAGTAAGGCGCAGTTCAAAAAAGTACAAAGTCGAAAGTTTTATTTCGTCTATTTTGAAAAATAGAGGGATCATCAATTCATAGTAGCTACAATACTTTACCACATGACAGAAACTAGAAACGTTATTTATATGCAGCATTCCACTGCAAGAGGAAAAAATATATTCTGCAAAAAAATTCACTTTTTTATCTGCTTATTTTCATCCATTCGCCTTCCCTCCTTTCTTCCATTTTCTTTCTTTATTTTTAATAAGATTTGAAGTTTAGGCGTTTCTTTCTTTCTTTTTTTTTTTTAAAAAAAAAAAAGTCTTTCAATCGAATTTTCTTCTTCTCGAGGAGTGAATGCACCTCCCCCAAAACGAATTTCCCACTTCAGAAAGATTAATGGAAGTATTTTAGATATAAAATGTTGAATTAAATTGAACAGACTTCCGGAAAAATAGAAAGGGGAGAAAATAAAAATGGAGAGTTAAAAAAAAATCTGGATGCTATTTCGTTTAGCGATGAATAATAATTTTATTTGTTTATTCAAAAAATTTCACAAAATTTTTAGTGAATTTAAAATTTTTTAATTAAAAAATGCACAAAATTTCTTTATTTAAAAAAAGGCAAAAAACGTACAGCACAATAATAAGGCTAAGAAGAAGGTAATAGCAATATAAGGTTAGTTAACAATATTTTTATTTTATAACCGTCGTTGAACAGCCGACCCAAATTTGGGTTTACGACTGCTAATGTTCTATTCCGTAGCCTTGTAATTTTTGAACCCAATCCAGAAGACAAGGAAACTCATGGATCAAGTATTGGGAGAAATTTGGCCTTCGTGGAGGTCTTTTTGTTGGAACTAACTTGCATTTGCGTTAAATGGAGAGAGAAACCACGAGAACCTCCCATGGTTAGCTGGACAGCAAAGGGACTCTAACCCATGATCCGTCTACCACTGAGGATATTTCATGTCATCACTGTGGTCGGTGCGGAATTTGCATAGACTACCGTCGTTGGGATTCGAACCAGGTCACCTCATTGGGAGGCGGACACTTTATCCCCTCAGTTGATTTACATTTCTTTGCAAAATTTGTTATTTTTTTCGTACATATTGCTTTTCCTTTTGTTAATGTTCAACTCCGTAGCCTTGTAATTTTTGAACTTAATCCAGAAGACAAGGGAACACCTGGAGCAAATATTGGGAGAAACATTCCCTTCGTGGAGGACTTTTTGATGGAATTAACTTGCATTTGCTTTACATGGAGAGGTAAACCAAGAAGGCTTTTCACGGTTAGCCTAACAGCAAGAGGACTCCAAAGCATTACAAGATATAATATTAGTCAGAAAATTAGCCAAATATCAAAAGTATTCGCTCATTTTCAAAAGTCTTCGCCAAATGCAAATCTTAACAATTTTTTATGATTAACTTTTTCCCCGAAGAATACTATTTTACTGTAGTTTGTTTCAGGTTTACATTATTTGGACCCAATGCTAAATAGTTAGATGAAGCATCTACCTAAAAATATTGTATTAAAATAAAAAATACTAATTTGTTTAGAAAAATTCATTTTGACGTAATTTAGAGGATCGAGTTAAATATTTATTTTTCTTTCCATGGAAAAAAAATCAGTCGCTAATACTTTCGCCAAAACACAATTTTATTCGCCAAATTTACGATTTTATCGCATTTGGCGAGGTTGCGAATGCTTAGCGCGTGCCCTGAATAAGGTAATATTTATGAAATGAATTATCTGTTCAATTGTTAATAACTATTACTTTTAGTCATTTTATTTAATATCTAAAATCTGGTCCTGTTACCCAACTAAGGATAAAGCAATAATTAAGAGTTGTTTCTTGAAATCTTCCCAAAAACGTTTAAAAACAGAAAAAGCTGCTTACTTCAAAACATGAAATTCTGTCATACAGTAAAAACTTCCTATGTTTACAGATAATCACACAGTATAACAGTAACGGATATATACTTTAATTTATGTCTTAAATTTATTAGTTTGTAAATTATTATTATTATAATTTTTTTTTTTTGAATATCTCAATCTGTCGCGCAACTAATGTAAAAATAATTATGTACACATCAAAATTTGGAAATTAATCTTTCTCTTTTTTCTTTTATCAAAACAAAACACTAGATAATAATAACATTTAATTGCAGATTTTATGTTCATAAAATAGTAAAAAAAATGGGAAAATACTTTTGGATTTTATTCTACGAGCGAATATTCTAGAAACAGTTCATTTTTATTAGAAAATTCATTTATGCCAAAATGGAGGAGCTAAATATTTCAGAGAAAAATATTTATAATAAAATATTTTAAACTAGTTAAAAAAAAACTTTTTTTATACCACACCTTGGGCAACTTTCATCTTCTTCTTCCCGTCTTAAGTTTAAAAAAAAAAGAAACTCCAGAAAGAAGATTCTATTCTTTTGAAGTTTTATTTCTCTAAGGGGATTTCGAAGCAGCGACCGTGTTGACCTTTTATTTTGTATCAAACTTTGAAACAAAATTTACAGGAGAATTTTTTTAGAGAGAGAAAAAAAAGAAGCTTATAGTGTGTTTTAAAGTTTACAAATATATTAGTTTTTTCATCTGAAATGCATATCAGGCGCTTTTTACAAATAGTGCAGTTCAAAAAATATTTTGTTATTTACTTTTAAACCCTATTTCTGATAAAGTTAATTAACTTTAAAAAAAAATAAAACAAAACTATTAGTATCCATGTTTTTATCAAAACTATTAGTATTCATATTTTAAACAAAACTCTTGGTAAAGCTATTTTAAATGACAATAATATAAAAAAAAATTACAGAAATTGTAACTGTTTATCAGTGCTAAGGAAAGAGAATTTGTAAATAAATAACATAAACATGTTATTGCAGATTACCAATAATCTAAATATGTATGCCAAGGAAACTCCTGTGTCAAGTGTTGGGAGAAATTTTGTCTTCGTGGAGGACTTTTTGATGAAAATTACCCACAAAGACCACGAGAGCCTCCCACTGTTAGTCTGACGGCAAAGGGACTCTAACCCATGATCGGTCTACAGTTGAGGATATTTCCTGCCAGCACTGTGTGGTTGGTGCAAGCCTGATGCGGATTCGTTTCGACCAGTCATCACTGGGGATTCGAACCCGGTTCATCTCACTGGAAAGCGAACGCTCTATTCCCTGAGCCATTGCTGCTCTTTTAAATATGTATTGTATAAAACTTACAATGGGGCCGAGATAGCCTGGTTGGAAGGGCACTGGAATCACGTTTGTGAGGATAGGAGTTCGAATCCAGCCGGCCGAAGAATCCCCGTGTAGTAAATCGTGACTGGTGCACGTTAAATCTGTCGGGTCAAGAAGTCCACTATGTTCCCGTAACAAATTATACCCCTGGGGAGAATTGGAGATGGATCGTTTTCTGGTTCAGGTCAAAATTACGATCTGTGGGTGAATGAACGTATGAATAGGTCTGTCCTATAAACGGGTGTGATGTATGGGTGTGGCAGAAGTCGAATTCTAGATATCATCTAGATAGTCGAACATAGATGACGCCACTGGAAAACAAGAAGAATCGTACACCTTGCCTTAATGGATTGCGACAGCAACAACAAAAAACTTACAATTTAAGTGTTTATTGTTGAGGGGTCACTTGACATAGCAAAATCTTTATATTCATAATTTCAAACATTTCAAGCAAATGAAAGAAAACGGTTGAATAATTTCTGAGAAGATATATTATAAGAATACTAACATAATTTTTTAAACATTGTGTTTTTATTTTATTTGTTGTAAATTTTGTGCAAAATTTTTTTGAGTGCTCCTCACACTATTGTATTGATATATTTTGCTTTGGCTATATGGATACAATATTAGAAAGCACTTCTTTTTGCGGATATAATCGTGTGAGCTGATGAAAAGATCATATCCTTTATTTTCCGGATTTTTATAAATTTGTTTTCCTTTTTTCGAAAAAAATTTGTTTCCGGATTTATTTTTTTTAACAATTTTTATTATTTTTCTTTTTCCCTTTTTTCATTGTTCTGTAATTTTTCCACGTTTTCTCTACATTTTGAAGCGAACGCTCTTTTTCACATTTAAAAATGCACATCTTGTCTTTTAATCTATTGTTAGTTCAAGTATGCATTAATTTGCATTTTAGCGATTATCCCTTTAAGTATTTCATGGGTATTAAGTATTTCACTTTTTCCCTGTACCTATTTAACGGACCAATTGTAATTACTAAGAAAAATTTTTGCGAATTTACTGTGCAAGATTTTCCCTAACTTTTTATTCAGGAGCCCAACGATTTTGTGTCACTTTAAAAATATGTCTCAATGAATAATATTTACGTATAGCCTGGCGCCTGTTTATTTCCACTTCTCGGAACTCGAGCATCGCTACTTGAGCGAACTCTTTACACTCAATCGCTTATCAGCAGGATCTAGGATGTAAGTATAGTTTGTCTAAAGCATGGGTCGACAAATTTTTTTGATCATCGACCCCTATATAATTTTTCGAAATCTCCATCGACCCCCATAAAAGTAATTTTCTGTTAATTAAGATAAAACTCTATTAGATACTGTGTTTGTGCATTTATTTTATAATTTAAACATTTATTAAAGTAATAGTACATTGTGTAACAATAGTTTTATGAAAAATATATTAATCTTGAAATTTAAATACCTTAATATTTATAAAATAATAAGTAATTATAAATAAGTTGAAATAATAAGTAAAGTAACTACAGATTTATTGCTTCTTAATCAATGAGATGAGTGTGTCTGGTGTTTTTTGCAAGGTTCGCTATATTGGGTTCAAAATTGGTCAATTTTAATTTTAAACCCCCTGGTAACTCCACATTTAATTTATTTTTGTACTTAGTTAAGATTGAATTTACGTGACTGAAACCGGCTTCAACCATATCGGAACTTGGAAAAGCTAGCATAAAAAGGCTGAGCTATTTCATAAAGTTCTACATATTTTTGCATTGTATTTATATTTCTTTGAAATTTACTTATTCTTAAATTTTTAAAAAGTGTCTTTGCTTCAAGATCCGATAATAATTCAGCAAACTCATCTTGCAGGTTGATGTCCACGTTTTTGATGATGCGTTAATTAATTTAAGTTCTATAAAGAAACTGATATTAAGTCAATTATAAAAAAAATTCACAAATTTTGCATACTCAATTAGATATTTGGGATTTACCTATTAAGAACTGTTTTCTTTTCGACCCCCAATCGACCCTTCCGATTCGGATCGACCCCCATTTGACCCCCTGGCTCAGATCGACCCCCAGTTTTGTTAAATAGATCCCTGGGGGTCTATATAGACCACTTTGGCGACCTCTGGTCTAAAGTAAAAGAACCCATTCGTCTGGTCCCGTGGCGGTGACTATGGTGACGAGGTATAACTATTTCAAGTAGGCGTCTGGGGTCGAGGCAGGTTTTGGCTTGGGTCAGCAAGAGACTGGTAATATTTTCTTCGGCCTACTGTGTTAGCCCTAGAGTGAAATGCTCTATTTTTGTTTCCATAGCTTAGTGGCGGGGGGAGTTCTTACTGTAGACACACCATACTATAATGTTTTATTCACAAATCAAATGGAATGAAAAAAATGTTCAGCTGCTGAAATAAAGTTTTCTTGTAAGTGTCGTGAAAAATCTGAAATGGTCACCAACACAGCAGATAGTTACTGTAGTTGTAGAGTCATGAACCCAAAACATTGGGTCAGCTGTTCAACGACGGTTATAAAATAAAACTAATAAACTGCGCTTTGAAATTCCTTTATTCGTTTAAGGTACCAGTACTTGCGGACCACTTCTAAATAATTTCTCTTGTTCCTTTTCATTTTTTTACTTCGTTCTATCGACTTTGTTCAGAAATGGTGTATTTTGTTGTTATGCAACTTGAAATTTGTGACTCGAAATATAATTATGCAACATTGTGACGCATATCAATTCAATTTACAATGAGTATAAATAAATGAATTTCAAATTAAAGAAATTCAGATTTCATTTTGCTCAAAATGAATTTCAAATCAAATCATTTAAGTAAACAGAATAATTATACTATTATTTTATTTTATAACCATCGTTGAACAACGGACCCAATTTTTTGGGTTCACGGCTACTAATGTTCAACTCCGTAGCCTTGTGATTTTGAACCCAATCCTAAAGATAAGGGAACTCCTGTATCAAGTAATGGGAGAAATTTGCCTCCGTAGAGGACTTTTTGATGGAACAAGCCTCATTTGCAGTACATGGAGTAGAAAACCACGAAGACCTCCCACGGTTAGTCTAACGGCAAGGGAACTCCAACCCATGATCCGTCTACCACTGAAGATATTTTACGTCAGTATTGTGGAAGGTGCGAGTCGAGGGCGGAATTTGTATCGACCATCGCTGGGATTCGAACCCGGTTCACCATTGGAATGCGAGCGCTCTATCCCCTGAGCCACCACGGCTCTAATTGTACTATTTTATTTTATCATAACCGAAGTTGAACAGCCGACCCAATTTTGGGTTTACGACAACTAATGTTCAATTCCGTAGCATTGTAATTTTGAACCAATCCAGAAGACAAGAAAACTCCTGTATCAGTACTCCCAGAGGTATTGATTTGTTATGGGAACATGGAGGACTTTGTGACTCGACAGATTTAACGTGCATCAGTCACCATTTACTAGACTGGGAGTCTTCGGCTGCTGGGATTGAACCCACGAACTTTCTTGGACATGGGCTCAGAGTCCTATCAACCGGGCTATCCCGGCTTAATTGTACTACTATTAGAAATAATTCAATCTTGCAGAGAGTTTCAGCTGCATGAAATAATTTCAACAAATACTTAAACAGCTCAACTTAACCCTTTTAGGAGCCAAAAAAGCTCCGGACGAAATTTTGGAGATAAAAAATCTAAAGTCATCGTATGCAGGTCAAAAATGTTTCATTTCATCTTTATATTCTTACATTTTAAAGTGATGGATAATAAGACGTAAGAAATAAAAACTATTGAAATTTCAGTGGTTTTTCCAAAATAAATAGTTTTGAACTTTTTAGTTATGGTATTTAATTTTTATTTGGAAGAAAAATATATCTAACGATCGATACTAATCAATATATGATAAAACGAATACAAAAATAAAATTGAAAAACATTTTGAGGTACAAAGGGGAACTAAACTTCGAACTAAAAGATTATGGAAAAAAATAGGGAATTTTAAAGCACCGTAAAAGGATATTTTAAAGCTCCGCAACCGTGAATGACGCAGAGTTTCTAGAACAGAAACGTAATTCGATTTTTCAACGTTCTTTTCAGTTTTTATAGTTTCTTTTGAACTGAAAGTTATGAAAAATTTGAAAACGGTATAGGCGGAAATAGAATGTGATGAAATTCTGAAAGTACTTGGGTAGTAATCTTTTAACCAGATTCTAAAACTGTAAAAGTTTTTCTAGAACTATAAAGTTGGATAAAAAATAGCTTTCGACACTAGTACATGGCCAAATTATTAATCGCACTATAAGATTCTATGTAAAATTTTAGTTATCAGTATATACTATACAGCTTTATTGTTTTTACGGGACTGAAACCGGTTTGCACTTGCTTACGTTCGTGTAACGATTTGTTAAGTTAGGCAATACATAATATAAATTCAACGATTGGATAAATTATACGATCTATACAAATATAGAATATTTATTACGTCAGGTATTACATTAGTATATTGTAATGATTAGATCAAATTATTAGATGTACTGCAGTTTTTTAATAATGACATGTTTTGCACGAGTTTATATGCAATACTTTTATATTTAAACATACATGTAATGGATTTTTATTCGGGAGATTTTTTTATATACTTTCTATTTGTATTTATGTTTAATGTATTGTATTACAATGTTAACCCATTGCTACACGAACGTAAGCAAGTGCAAACAGTCACATAAAAACAGTAAAGCTGTATAGAGTATCACGTGATAATTAAGATTTTACATAGAATCTTATAGTGCGTGTAATAATTTGGCCAGCGACTGTAGGTGGAAAGCTGCCTTGGGAATAAGATTTGAAAATTTGGATGATTACGGTGAAGGTTACAACCAGAAATTGAATTACTCTTGGGAGTTGGCATTTGAGTTTAACTCTTCACTGGAAAGAAACATGGGCTGAGATGTAGTTTAACGGTTATCGAAACTAAATCAGGCTAGGGCAGGGGTGGCGAACCTTTATGTACCAACGTGCCATTTTTTCTAAAAAAAATTTAATGAGATCATACACGTGCCGACAAATAGTTTTGACTTCGTGATTATAGGGTAAATAATAATACAACATACTATCAACTCAAAACTTGACTACAAAATTTTTACTTTTCAACGAAAAAAGAAAAACATATTGCAATGTCTCAGTTATACGCGTAATTCAACTTCTAGTAACATCAGTGTGACTTCTGTTGTTGCAGATTAGATGACAAATAACTTACATTAGCAGGGGTCTGTCCAGACATTTTGTAAAAGGTCCGTTTTTCGTGAAATTGTGAAAAAATTACTCGTATTCTTTCAACCAGGGTCCGCTTTTATGAATTTGTTCAAATAGGGTCCGTTATTGCAAAAAAAAAAAAACTTTTTCAAGGAGTTTTTAAATTGTAAAGACATACAAGATTATGCTCAACACTGTAAAATTATAATTAAAAAAATTAAATTTTAAAAATAAACAACAATTGCTGTTTCTAAATTAGAGATGCAACATACAAATATTTGGTTTTTAGCCAATACTGCTGAATGCAGAATATTCATTTCGGACGAATAATGGAAGAATCGTCTGCCGAAGACAAAACCTAATTCGTTTACATCCATCTTTCTTGTTTTCTCGCCCTGGAAAGGGTTTATTCGATTAACAAAACAATAACGAAGATAAACAAATTTGTGAAGGGTCCGATTAAAAGAAAAATCATTTTGTGAAGGGTCCGTTTTTAAGTTAAAATATTTTGTGAAGGGTCCGTTTTTATGAAAAGATATTTTGTGAAGGGTCCGTTAACGGACCCAAATTTCTTCTAAACAGACCCTTGATTAGAGTTATAAGATGTTAGTTTAAGCAGAACTGTTAATTTTTTTTGTTAGCTTGTTTTTTTATGGTTATTAATTGCTTTTTTGGCATTAATTGTGCATTTTTTTGTTAATTTTTCGTGAATTTTAATTCAATTGTAAATATGCCTCATAGTGAACTTTGTGATCGGTGGGGTGCCCAAATTATTGTGTCGCGTGCCATAAATGGCACGCGTGCCATTGGTTCGCCATCCCTGGGCTAGGGGATGAGTTTACGGGAAGAAATCAAATCGAATAACACCATAATATCAAACCTGCAGCATATCGAAACTTTGGGACATAGACATTTTGAGCGCGGAGAGATCCCGTCAAGACTCGAAAGAATTAGATGTTTCGATTATTTTTAAAATTCGCTTTCGATTATTCTTAAAAAAATTAAACACGCGAAGTTAAACACTCTCTGCAGGAAGAGAAGTCTATTGCTGAGGCATTGCAACTTTAAACAAGCTCGAAACTGATGGTAGATAAGAAATATCCGTTTTCAAAGAAGGAGAAGATTGAATTGGAACATTTCAAGCAAAAGAGTTCCTGTTAAGACGAAAACCGTGATTATCTAATATTTTTTTGTTAAATTGATAACGTTCATAATTACCTGCCACACAGAGGAGCTTTTACAGAACATTCTACTACTCGAGTAAGGCCATTATTTGATATATCAATTGCATGAAAAAGTGGCCCAGTCTTTTGGAAGAAATACCACTATTGTTAACTCGAATGGATCGCATTGTTGTAGTACCTGATATTAAAAAAAACCTTTCCTGCGAATTGCAATCGCAAAAGAAGACCGTGATTATCTAAGATTCTTCCGGTAAATTGATAACGTTTATTGTAACCTGCCACACAGAGGGGTTTTTAAAGAACACTTTACAACTCTAGTAAGACCAGTATTTGATACACCGATTGTCTAGAAAAGGGGCCCAGTCTTTTAGAAGAAATACTACTGTTGTTAACTCGAATGGATCGCATTTGTGTAGTATCTGATATTTAAAAATCTTTCCTGCGAATTTAGAGAGTTTGATTATGTAAGATTCTTCTGGTAAGAAGATTTTGAAAATAATTAAAAGAAATTTTATGGTATTTCAGAGTAGTTTTTTTTTTGCATAATTGGAATCTCACAATAGTAGGAAGGAAAGAAAAAACATCCATGCCTCTGACCTGGATGCAAACCCGGAGTCTTTCTGACACGAGATCAGCTCCTTTACCACCATACAAAACAGTCGACTGTTTGCAGAGTTGAATTCGAAATTATAAAGAGAAGAACTGGTCGTTGTTGTACTAAGCCGAAAGCTTGAATACGTTGTTTGTAAACCCTAATAACATAATATTAAAATGTTGTTCGAAGATGTCAGCAAAAATTCTTGTAACAATCTGTGTTTGAAAGAAATATTCTTGATAAATTCTTCGCAGTAATTTGTGCAAATTTTTTATTACTTTTTTAAACTAACTTCTAACAACTTTTATATAGGGCTGTTCTCCGTAAAGTTTCATTTAATTTTGAATACATTTTAAAATGCTTCATGACATGGTTTCACCCATTTCCAATGTATCGCTTTATAAGTTTTAATATATTTACCTTTGTTTTCGAATACTCAAACGAAACAGATTGAAGTAGGCTAAATTAAAAGCATAGGACGAGATCAAAATAGGAATTTCGGAAAAATGCTCCCCATTTAAGCCTACCAATAAAATGAAGAAAGGATTTTCTAAAGGTTTTCGCTTCCTTTTATCTAAGACTAAAGCATCCAGAAACCACATCTGCATACTTGATGAAATCCTTCGGAAAATTTATAATTAAATTTATCGCGAAGACTAGTGGGCTTTAGTTCAAAGTAAAGTCTCCATATACTTAACTCAAACACTAATTACTTCCTGAAAATATCAACATGTAAGCATTGCGAATTTGATGGTAGATTTAATTCCAGAAGGAATGGGTTGGAATGTACAGAATGATGCTTAAAAATACGGATACTAGTAAGATCATGAAAAACAATATTTAGAAGTTCCGAGGGTTTTTCTTCTGTTTTGGGGAAGAACATTTATTCACCTTGAAAATGGAAATATGAAGAAAGTTTACAATAATAAAAAAGCCTGCAAAAATATATTTTGCATAGAGGTTGGACTGATCATAAGGACACGGTTCGCAGTAGAGCATCGAAGTCAAGCATCACTGGCTGCGGTCAGTAAGCGGGTAAGTGACCACTTTGATCAGCCTGCGTAGGGACCGAGAATGCGGGGTATCGGATCTCGATAAACTGTTCTACCGTAAAGTGCTTGACTACGCGAGCAGGTCGTCGGCCTACCAAAGCAAAGGAGCCATCTCTTCTGCAGAGGATCGAAATTGAGATGGCATGTCTTCAGATGATCATCCTCAGGGATGTTTCCCAAACCGTCGCCAATAGCCCATTGTGCAGCTCTAGTGTGACGTAAATAAAGTACCTACCAACATAAAGTTTACCGGTTTTGCTTATGAAAAACTTTATAGCTGTAACTAAATACTGTACAGCTGATCTTTATCTTCTGTAAATCCCGCAGTGGACTGATCGTTAAGACACGGTTCCCACCAGATCACCGAAGTGAAGCATCACTGGCTGCGGTCAGTGTGCGGGTGGGTGACCACTTGGATTAGTCTGCGTAGGGACCGAGGGTGTGCGGTATTGATCCTCGTTAAACTGTTCTACCATAAAGTGCTCGACTTCGCGTGCAGGTCGTTGGTCTACCGGAGTGGGGGTGCCATCCCCTCTGCAGAGGATCAAAATTGTGATGGCATGTCTTTGGATCATCCTCAGGGATATTTCCCAGACCGTTGCCAATAGCCCATTGCGCAGTGCTAGTACGACGTAAATGAACTACAACAACATATCTTCTTTGGTAAATTGAAATATTTAGTATTGCAAAAAAAGTTTTCGGGTTAACCTGGAATAAACCATGTAATTTCGAATGCTGGATAAACGTTTCAAAATATAAAAATGTAAATAAAATGTGACGAATTTACCTCGGATTACGCAGTGATGTAGTAATCCTGCCATAGATTGTTTGCCATTTGATATGTTGAAAACATTACACCAGGTTTACAGTTCGGTAAATTCTATTACTTATATAGAGCGAAAACAATTTACCTTTGTTAACTATAACGATCTATCGATCTATAACGATCGAATTACTACGTGCTTAATAATGAAACCGCAATAGTTTATAGTAGAATTCAAATCGATCAACCACAGATGGGATTTGAACCTGGAGCACCTCATTGAGAAGCGGTCGCTCAATCTCCTGAGCTACCGTGTATATAGAATGCGAGTTATTTTTCCCTTTGTATTATATTTGAAAGCTACACGTGTTAAAACCAAGTACAAAGGCAATGTTTTTTTCCCGCGTCAATGAGAGATAGTCACTAAAATAACGAACATGTTAAAAAAATCAATCACACGATTTAGAATTTTCTTTTTGTTTTATAAACCGTAATCAATTGTGGTTTTGTTATTTTTACTGTTTTAAATTAAAGTATGTTAAGATGACTAAACTGTAGAGAACAAACGATGTTTTTATATATTGTTGGAGTGGTATGGCAGTACTTTTACTTTCGTTACTTGTTCCGCCGGTACATGTAAAAAGTACGTACTTTTATTTATTACCTCGTTACTTTTTAAATTTAGTACTATTACTTGTACTTTCATTACTTTTTTAGGGAAAAAGTACAAGTATATTTGTAACGGAAATGTCGAATGAAATCGTTACTTTTTTCTAAAACTCGGTAAGCTTTCTAAAAAAAAGAAGAAAAATTAAATTTAAAAAAGAGCTTATGTTTTTTTAATTTATGAAATTAATGTGCAATATATATGCATTCACAGCTAACTTCGTGTTTAAATACCGTTTGACAACTTGAATACTTGACCGTTTAAAATTGTCATTCCTGAAAGGGAAAAGACGGCTCTTTTGATCTTTTTTTGACTGCAACTATCATTGTGAATGAATGGAGTGCTCTCTAGAATTATGTGCCCAAAACCGTCATTAATAATACATTTTTGTCTTAATATATTTTTTACTAAATACATTTTTACCTAGTACATTTTTTACTAAAATTATGTTTATGCCCGACCTTGTCAAACAAAGCCCAGTCAAATCTCAGAACTATTTGTGCTATTGAAAACTATTATAATTACTATTTTAACTCTTGAAAACTCGAATGTATTAATTTAACCGCTGATACTAAAATTCGTTTACAAATTTTAATTATTCCGTTAGGCAGAAATGTTCGGAAAATGATTTTCTCGCATGACTTCAGCATTAGCCATTGTGACAAATAAAACTGTAGACTGTTCTGTTTCAACTTATACTGCACATTCAATTATTTTTTACTAGCTCAAAGATCACAAAGCTATCTGAAACCGCGTGTTTGCTTTGTTTATGTTTGTGCTTTTAAAACGCGTTATTATAGAGTAAAACAATTTTAAATCAATGGCAATTTAAATAAATAAAAATAATAAACTAAAAATTAAAATTAATAGATAAAATGTATTTTTCTTGCAAATCCATAAAAAGTTTGATATTAAAATTATATTTGATTTTAAAATTATATTATACGATTATATTATAAAATTATATTATAATATTCTTCCGAATTTAAAAATAAATTAATGTCCATAACTTTCAAAATTAAAAATAATTAAATAAATAACAACAATTTTGCAAAAACATTAAAGAACGTAAGAATATTATTCAATAAAATTTTAGGTTACTTTGAATTTTCGAATCGTTACTTTTTTTGCTTAGTACTTGTACTTTTTACTCGTTACTTTTTAAAATAAGAACTTTTTACTTTTTACTCGTTATTTTATTTTAAAAATACCTGTACTTTTACTCGTTACTTTTTAAAAGTAACGTTGCCATATATGGTGGTATGTTACTTCTCTGAGCATATTGAATTAACATAATTTCGGTCTTGTGTTGGCAACAGGCATATTTGTTTACAGATAACGTAAGAGACGTTATTCTGTGTGCATACCATAACTAAATTTGTATAAAAATCATATATTGTTGAAAGTAGTCGTCACTTCACTAATTCACGTTTACTATGTTGTTGTATACGGATGATGTACCATGTTACCCTTATATGCTTAGGCTGTATTACAACTAATTATTTTTTCAGTTTACTGTATCGAGACGGAACTGCATTTGATAAAAAATATTTTTTCGTCATAAAAGTTATCACGTTCATTCACCATCCCCTGTGCGTGCTCTGACAACAAATGCATTACCATAAATAAATTTTTAAAAAATTGCAAGACCATGCGATTTATGGCATAAAATTCTCCAGCATGCTCGTCGTATTTCATGGTGGTTCTGCCGGATTTTCGCTGCTTGAATAATTTTAAATAAAACTGCAACCTTGTTTTACTCTTACAAAAAAATAACGTGCTTTTGAGGTTGAAAGATGTGAGAAATATCCCAGAGGTATGAAATGTTCAACGCCAAAAATCACTTCGTTCATAAACAACAATTTCACAACTTCATTTACAGTTCATAAAATGAACCGCATGCATAACTGAGCAATACTTTTAGTTGAGGTAAAATTATTCGCACCTCAGATATAATTGTTTGCTTGACGTGTAGAAAAAATAACCCGCACCTCTAAAACAACCTCCTTAAGCTGGTTGCTCTAAAGTAGATTTCAATCAACCTCAAGTGTCAATCAACCTGAAGTGTGAACAATTTTATACACCTTGGGAGGTTGATCTCTTAAGGATTTTTTTAATACCTCAAATAAACCTTATATCAACCTTGACACCTCAAAACAACCTCATATTAACCTCAAAAATACCTAAATTTTTGTAAGAGTAATATTGAAGATAATTTTTCACTTCGCGTTTTGTGACATAGGCATAATAAGGTAAGTCACATTATAATTAGTTTTTTTTATTGCTAATCTGGCTAATCAAGAGTTCAAGTTCAACTTTTTTATTATTAAACACATACATCGGTGGAGGAATAAATCAAACATATATTCTATGAATAAGGCACAACTACTTATTTTCTAAACTTGCCTTCGATCATGATTTGTTAGTATTAGTATATTGACTCGACGCGGACATTAAATTTACACATAGTTTCCAAACTGGTCAAAATTAATTTTCGTTGGAAGAACATAATGGGTAGCATAATTAAAAAATAATTATTTTTTTACGATGGAAAATCGCTGTTACAGAATTTGTAAGATATTGTCTTGGATTTCACATATATTAAAAGCTTGATTTAATGCGCGAGAAGTTTGCTATTACGTTAAATTTCGAAGTCACTGCCAAAATTCCAATTTTAAGGGTACAAAAAGTGCATTTCAATTATGAGTTAAGCATGAGCCGTGATGGCTCAGGGGATAGAGCGTTCGTCTTCCAATGAGGTAAACCGGCTTCGAATCCCAGCGATGGTTGGTCGATACGAATTCCGCATCCGGCTTGCACCGAATACAGTGCTGACGTAAAATATCCTCAGTGTTAGATGGATCTTGTGTTAGAGCTCCCTTGCCATCTAACTAACTGTCAGTTTTTCCTCCATGTAACATAAATAGGGGTTAATTTCATCAAAAAGTCCTCCACGAAAGGCAAATTTCTCCCAATACTTGCCTTCTAGATTGGGTTTAAAATAACAAGGCTATGGAGTTGAACATTAATAGTCGTAAACCTAAAAAAATGGGTCGGTTGCTCAACGATGGTTTCAAAATAAAATGAGTTAAGCATTACTTGGCTTTTGCTGTTACAAATTTTTGTTTACGTTATTCTATTGTTTAAGTGAGCAATGAGATTTTGATGGAAGACATTTCTTTTATTGGTATCAATACAAAGAACATAATAACGAATCATTTGCTTCCTATAAATTTCAGTCCGTATTTTTATAAAGCAATGTGTGGTTAACCACCGGCTGAGTTCTCCTTCCATTTCTAGAGATCCTTCCTCACATTTCATAAGAACGTCCCTTTTGATACACATATTTATCGTGGTCCTTTATTCTCCGCTTTGAGAGCTTATAATTTAAAATAACATTAACTATGATTGTTGTTGAGTACGGCAAGAAATATACCCTATTTTTTCCACTCCTATATTTTATTTAACCAAATTCTTAAATGAAATACAAGAATTTCTACATATTTCTAAACATAAACTAGAGTTCTATTGTACAAGTTTAAAGTTATTGAAGACATAAAAAAAACGCTTTTACCTCATTCTCCACAATACAAAAATTATCTAATTCTTATTGTAAAACGTAACAGTGATCAATGATGTCATAAGGTTATATATTTTATTTTTTTTCTTGCAAAAACTTGTACAATTTAGACACTTGTTGTATAAAAATTCTTAGCGTAGAAATTTTTGATTTTCATAAATTACAGAGGCGCGTAATTCAGTCTACGTTCTGTATTATTAGGGAAGAAAAAACTGGAGTCCATTTTCGTAGAAATCTCTATCAGAACTTTTACGAAAAAACAAACAAACTAATATCTCTTTTTTAAAATTGTTTAATTTTATTTTTAAACTAGCCGCCTAAGGCGGCCATCTGTCCGCCACGCTGAAGGTTTTCACAAATAAAGTTTTTTAAAACATAGCAGGAAATCTGAAGATTAGTGGACGTGTTCCTGTCCAGCAATTTTGTCTTCATATCCAGTTCTGCTGCAGATGTGTTATAGCTCTTGAGGATGTTTGAAATTATATAGCTACAACGCTTAAGGAAAAAAAAAACTAAAATGCTAAATATGTATATGAAAAGAACACGAAAACGAATAAATTTTTTATGGTATCAATTTCTATTTCTATATAATTTTTTATGGTATCAAATTCTATTTCTATATCTGTTACGTCAAGCACTCAGGTATTATAATTTGATCTAGTTGCGCTTGTATAATTTTGATCTAGTTGCGCTTTCTACGTCATTTTGTGAACATCGTTTGGTTTGTTATTTAACATCGTTTGGTTTGTTATTTCTAAGTTAACTTTCAAAAAATTGGCTGGCATCAGCATTTTTATTCTTTAAGTTGTTTATTTTTTCTTTTGGAATTCGTTCCTTTTTAGCGAAATGATTTTCAACCTAATCGAATTCTTTGCCTACTGTTCTCTGTATATATAAAGAAAATAAAGTAAATATTTTTAAAGTGTTGTGAAAAGAATTTTTAGTTGTACAAAGTACTACAATATCGCTATAAAAATTATCGTCTTCGCTTAAGAAAAAAAAATAGAGCGTGGAAAGAAGAAGAAAAACTTATTATAACAATTATGAACAGCGACAAATATATCAAAGCGAAGCGTTCTATTTACGTATCGAATATGTTGCCACATTTTTAATACAAAAGTTAAACTTTTCTCCACTTTAATAAATGTAAACTAATGAGAACTTAACAGTTAAATTATTAATTCCTTCGTATATTATTGGTTTAAGTTGTCGAAAATTAATATTTCAATTGTGAGGTTCGCATTAGCATACATTTATAAGAGTGGGGAAAAGTATATGTATTTTTTAATAGTTTTTTGAATATGGCTCTTTGAAGACGAAAAAGCAGACGAAAAGCATAGACTTGCAAAATGACTGATAACTAAATAACTAATCAAAATTTCTGAAAAAGAAAAAAAATACTTCTTCATTATGTCAAAACACAATTATGGGCCGAGTTTCGTGCCCGGGCGAGGCTTCTGGGGCGATATATTGTGATTACAGACACACACACACACAGCCGCGTTTATTATTATGTATAGATAAATGATAAAGTTTTAGGGATTGCATTTTGAACTCAGCACATAAACGTTTAAATGAAGTTGTTCTTTGACTCAATTTTTTTGTAGCTTTAAATACATTTATACTCATTTAAAATAACGGTATACGATATGCATTTCATAAAAAAATTTATTTCACTTTAAGTTAAAATTTTCGAGATTTTAGGATATGAGGTGAATATTCCCTTTACTTTTTAATTTGCTTTTAAATGCTTTATTATTTATTTGCCGTATAAATCTATATTCCAGAATTTTATATTCCGTCTTTGTCCCTTTTTTTTTAAGTTACGAAATATGCAGATTTTAAATCTACGATCAACATTATAGCAGAGCCATAAATTCAATTATTTTGTGAAAGGTTAATTATAAAAAATGCTATACTGCTAAACTTTTATTTTTCTCTTATTTTTATAGTTCAGTTGAAAGAGGAGGAAATTTTTCAAAAATCTAATTATTACATTTTGCTGTTTTGTAGGCAGAGAGGTATTAAACAAAAATAAGAATAATCTTCTCTCAAAGAATTCTTCCCCAATATTTAGAAATTAAATTAATCTTTAATGAGTGCTCCAAAATCTTTTCGTGAGTTTCCTACCTATTCTTTTATTTTCTTAACGAATTATTCGTTAAAATCTGCTTTTAAGCTAAAATGTTCCCTTCGCTGCAGAATAAGTTAATGAGATTATTTTAATATAAAAGCCATTTTTTACTCTAAAAACGCAGGCGGGATTGCTATTAAATGTTCTGTCTCCTGAACGAGGTTTTGAACGTTTATTATTCCTTAACAGGGAATAAACTATACAAAAAAAAATCAAATATACTAGTTTTAAATATAGGAAAATTAAGATTTAAATATTTAAAGTAAAGAAATCCATCTTTTTTCGAGTTATTAGTATAAACAAAAAATATACATTTTTCACAAATGTAACATTAGTAGAATATAACTATTGCTCATTAATTTAACACCGCATATTTCAGAAGTAAACTGATTAAATATAACTTCTGCAATTTCGTTAATTACTTCGCTGAAGTTTTTGCAATTATTCTTTAACAATTTTTTATGTATGTACTAAAAAAAACTGTAAATCTGTCTGTCTATCTGCTTGTATGCGTCGAAAATTTACTAAGGAGATTGACTTTTTAATGCTAATTTTGCTTTTCAATAGAATTAATTTCTCAAAACCAAAACTACAGTGAGCAAAATAAAAACTGATCTTCCAGAATAATTTTCAATCTAATGATCGGATCTTCTCGTTCTAAGATTCAATTTTATAAGTTCGAGGGGTGAGTTCAAATATGTAAATTAATAGATGCAGACGATATTTTAAATAACAAAATCAGACACAAAAACCACTTTCTCTCTCTATACATATATTTTAAATATTTAGATTTCTGATCCTCATAACAGGGGGGGGGGTACGCAATCTGGAAATTATAAACCCAGGAGTTTTGTCAGGATAGCGGTTGTAAGTTTAGACACCTTAATGCTAATTTCACCATTTGCGTTTTTGTCATATCTCTAGAGATGTGACAAAAATTTTGTCATATCTATTGAGAAATTTTTGCACACATTCATAAAATTTATTCATCCAAAGATAATTCCACCCAAAACAAATTTAGTAAGCATTTATTAGTTTTTACTATTTTATTTATTAATAGTCGAAAAAATTTGAATGTACACTGTTCAACATTGGAACACTGGCAAGTAAATTTCACCTGGTTTCCTAAATAAACTATTAAAGATCAGATTGAGGTTAAAATTACTAATTTTGAAAGTGAAAAATCCGCCCAAAAAGGATAAATGTTTATTCAGAGAAAATATCGTTTGCTCCTGACTTCGAAATTTAGAATGTTTTTGTTTTAATAATATGTTTGTTTGTGACCTTTAATGCTGGAAGGGGGTGTTATTATGCACATTACTTAATTAATCTGCCGATTAGCTAGAGTAATAAGTTAAAGTGCAGAATGATGGATATTTACCTAGTTAATGTGAACATTGAATTTTTTCGTAACGTTAAAGTTTAAAGGTTTACTTATCTTATTTTATCAACTAATTTGTTAATTGTTTGAACAACTTGATTCTTTAGTTATTGAAAAACAAATAAATGGTATGATGTTAATTTCCTTAGTTGTAATAATGTTTGAATGACTCGATTCTTTAGCTATGAGAAATCAAATGGTATGATGTTAATTTTCTTAGTTGTAATGATGTTTGAATGACTCGGTTTTTTAGCTATGAAAAAACAAATGTTATGATGTTAATTTTCTTAGTTGTAATAATGTTTGAATGACTCGATTCTTTAGATATGGATAAACAAATAAATGGTATGATGTTAATTTCCTTAGTTGTAATAACATTTTAAACTATTTTGATGCTTTGTATTATTGTTTTTAGAGTGATTGCTGATTCATACTCATCAATTGTTTGTAACAATTTGATTTTCTTAATAGTGAAAAAAATAATACTATTATGTTAATTTAAGCACGCAGAAACGTTGCTGCTGCTTCAACTAGGATCTTACTTTCACTTTAACGAGGGCCTAATAGTTAATGCGCACATCATCTCGGTAATGTGCAGATTAACTAGATAATTTAAGAAATGAAAGAATTTCTGGTCATTTAAAGGATCGACCATGTTAAAAAATCTCTTATAAAACAAACCTTTTTAATAAAACATTTTATTTTATTTTATAACCGTCGTTGAATTATTTGGGTTTACGGCTACTAATGTTAGCTCCGTCACCTTGTAATTTTGAACCCAATCCAGAAAACAAAGGAACTCTTAAATCAACTATTAGGAGAAATTTGCCTTCATGGAGGGCTTCTTGATGGAACTAATCCACATTTGCGTTACATGGAAAGGAAAACCACGAAAACCTCAGACGGTTAGTCTGATGGCAAGGGGACTCTAACCCATGATCCGTCTACCACTGAGGATATTTCACGTCAGCACTGTGGTCGGAGCAACCCGGATGTGGATTTCGTATTGACCAGCCATCGCTGGGATTCGAACCCGGTTCACCTCATTTGAAGGCGAAAGCTCTGTCCCCTGAACCATCCCAGCTCAATCTTAACATTAGCTACACTTTGGTGATTGCACTGATAATATCAACCACTCGAAACATACAGATTTGTGCCTGAAACTTTGATCATTAGAGGTTACCCATGCATTTCGTTTTTTTTATTACACATTTTAGTTAAAATTCTGTGAAATCAAATGCTATTTTTTGTGTGTTACAGACGTTAACAAATGCTTTTCTTGCCTGTTTTATAGAACAAAAGGGTTTCTGATGTAAAAGCTCCTGAATTTTAAAATACATTTCTCTTCCAAAGTCTGTTATTGATTATTGTGAGAGGTGTTTACCTGCTGTCAGCATGGGGAACAACTCCCATGCATCACTTCTCTATAAGTCCCTGAAAATGTTTGCTTTTTTCCCTATCTTTCAGGTTTCTTCAGCACTATTCGTTCATTTCTTTTGCCAGCTTTGCAGTTAAGCTTAATTCTTTTTTATTGTAATCGAATCTTTGGAGAAAGCTTTATCGGAAACTTAACTGTTCTTTTTTTTCTTCTTTCTTTAAAATAGTGATGATATTCTTTTAAAACAATGATGATAAAAAAATAGATGAATGTTGAAAAAGAAAACTTAAGAGAAGTTTTATCCTACTTACTTTTAACCTTTTCTTTAAACTTTTTTAAATAAAAGGAAATGAAGAAAAATATAGATATTATGTATAAATAAACTTTGATAAACATTATTTCTTAACGGATTAAATAATTCATGTAGTGTGTCCACCAGTGCAAAAAATATAGTTACAATTCACTAGCATATAAGACATGTTAACTATATTCTATGTTGGGGTACCTTTTCATAGGTAAAGGTTGACATTGTCGATATCTACTCTCCCCACATTGGTGACCCGAAAGTGATGTAAATACTGCTGTCTTGACAAAAACTCCTATTTCGATCTGAACACGCCTACATCGATGGATGGTCCACATTGAACAGCTGACTTGCTACTTGTGACTGCGACATTATCCACTTCCTCACGCTGTCGCTACTCAGTTTCGATCACACACAACGTACAACGTGTACACTCTATTGCTAATGGCAATACAAGAGCGACCACGACCGTGAACTTAATACAGCTCTCACAATTAGCACTCAAAAGTACGGTGATCTTTATACACCTCTCCCGGCGTCTCACAAAATAGCAATGAATCAACTAGTGGTATCCCTTCATCGAATAGTATAATTCACAGCTATAATTCAGGTGGGGGAGTACTGTAGTGTGTATACCACTACAAAAAATACAATTGCAATTCAATAGTATTTAAGACATGTTAACTCGATTCTATGTTGAGGTACCTTTTCATAGATGAAAGTTGACATTGTCGATAACAATTCTCCCCACATTTTACCTTAAATTGGAAGCTTGTGCTTATTATAAATGTTCAACTTAGTGTCAGTGTTATTTGTGAACTTTGTGTTAAAAATATGAAATTTATGACATGTTAATTTAGTATATTACTATCTACGCTTAATACATAACTTATTTATAACTATTAATTTATAACGTACGTGCAACTTAATATCTTAACTATGTATCTGCGTTAGCTAAACTTAAAAATGCAAGGATCTTAATTTCGAAAAAAAGTGGAGAAACTGGTTTTCGACCTCATCCATTCAATTTCAGTGAATGAAATTAACAAACTATCATTTTCGTAATTATTGAAAGCTTATTAAAATAATTATTTCGTTTTATTTATTTTGCTGTTCCGTTCTTGTAGTTTAATTATTGTTTCGTTTGGAACTGCCAACAATATTCTATTGTTTCATATTTTTAGTTTACTAATTACTAGGAGGCTCCGCCCCCTGCTCGCTAACGCTCGCCAACCCCCGAGAATTGCTACGCAATCCTATGTGGTTCACGCCGTGAACCATGGCTCGCTGCGCTCGCTCGCCAATGTACACAATGTTCTAGCACAAAGACATAATATATTATCATCAAAGACATAGTATTTTATCATCAAAGACATAGTATTGTACTTATGTAGAAGAATTCTATCAATGTTCTTATTGACTTTTACAAAAGTATATTAGCTATTTAGATTGTACATGGTGAAAAAATCAAAACATTAGCTAAATAAGAAACATATTAGCAAAATAAATTATCAAATATTGCTTCACTAATATTCTGCATTTTAAAGCGAGAAAATTCAATGCATAAATAAACGCGAAATATAAAAAAGTTCAATGCATTCAATACAAACACTTAAACGTTTTTTAGACGTTTAGGTAGCTCCCAGTAGAAAAATATCAATTCAACAGCGGCCTTTTAAAGCATTTTCACTTCAATTACTTAATTAATTCCTAATTGAGTTTAAATTAAATAGTGTCATGTTTTTAGTGCATGAATCTGAATTGAACAACCTGATAATGCTGACTCTGGTTATTGTTATCTGGTTGCTCACTACGTGCTCTTGCGCGCCGAATCCAATCAATTAAAAATGAAAACTGTTGCCAGCGCGAGAAAAGAAATATCATCGGTTTTATTGATACATACATACGTACGTATTAGCGTTTTATATAATATAGATAGATTGTTATTTAATATAGATTGTTTCGTTTTGTTTGAACTGCCAACAACATAAATGTTGTTGGCTGTACGAACAGTTCGCAACCACAGTATCGTTTTGGCAAAAGCTACTTAAAGTATTGTTGTCTTATTGTTTGATTGACGATTATTGTTGAAATCTTTCTGGTGTGATGTTAGTTAACTTTCATAAATTTGCTTGACCCCTGCTTAAATTTATTCATGGAACTTTTCGAGATAGACGGAATATTTATATTTAAAGAAGGAGAATCGTAAACATGGAAATATTAGATTCTTCCTAGTTTTTTATTTTATATCCGTCGTTGAACAGCCGACCCAATTTTGTGTTTAAGACTACTAATGTTCAACTCCGTAAACTTGTAATTTTGAACCCAATCCAGAAGACAAGGAAATTCCTGGATCAGTAGCCCCTGGGATCGAACCCACAATCTCTTGGACAAGGACCCAGTGCCCTACCAACCAGGCTATCCCGGCCTTTCTTCCAAATTTACCAAAATCAAGCGTTGATTAAAAAAATTTAGAAACCATGAAAGAAATTGGTTAAGGATATTTTGATGCTTATAATATAAATTGCACAATAAGCAACTTATGTTTTATTTTGATAGCTTTACTTCATTTTTAATTAACTGTTAGTTTTTACTCAGAAAAATGTCGAAACAATCAAGACAGCGCAAGTACTTAGAAGAGATAATATTAATTATAAGAATAATTTTAAGAATTATAATTCTTATATATTCTTATAAGTATAAGAATTTTAGAAATAATAATAATTAGAAGAAATATGTTTGCGGAAAATGTACAATGTAAAAAAAGCGTTGAGCAATGAATTAAAAATTCTAATTCTTTATGTTTGTAACGCATAAAAATTGGTAGTATATAATTTTGTTTAATTATAATAAAGTGTTTTTAGTTTATTTCCTTCCTGACATTCATATTTCATACTTTTAATGCTTTCATACAGACTAACAAGTGTGTTGAAATGTAGCCGAACGAAAAAAAGAGGAACATTATACGTTTTTAGTTCATTCTGTTTGTTAATAATTGTTTTGTGTGTAATTTGTTTTGTAATGAAAAGAGATTTTTAAGTTAGAATTCTTAAATTGTGAAATGGATGAAACTTATTTCTTATGCTGAACTAAAACAAGATTGTAAAAATACATCACTGAAACTCAAAATTATACCGAGCAAGATATTTAAATTGATTTCAGATTGTAAACTTAAAGCTGAAAATTGGTGAGTTGGCAAAGCAGAAAATTTACATTTTCTTCTATAGTGGGATGATTCAAATTGATGTTTACCAGCAGCTAATTTAAATAATTCGATGCACAAAACATGTAATTTTCGAGTTAGGGGAGCTTAATGCATCATGCATGGGATTTCAGAAAGTTGCTTTTGACTTGAAAGGACTCCAATAAATCAATGCAAAATAAATCGGATATTTGTTTTTTTTTTTGTTGAAAAAACGTAACAGAGAAATCCTATGGACACATTCAATTTATATTTAAATATTTGTGTGCAAATGAAATTTGGAGAAATGTTTAGATAAAATATACCGAGTTACATTTAAAGCTGGTTTAACTTTTTTGCAGTTTTAAAAATATATGTGCTTAACACTAAACATACCAATACTTAATGTTCACCTATTTCTACCGTAGCTAGTCAAATGACCAGCTACGGTATTTTCTTGATTGAAAACATGAAATTCTTGATTGAAAACATGATTCTTGATTTAAAACATGAAATATGGATGTTAGAAAAGAAATAAACTAAAAAAATCTATTATATTTAAACAAAATTGTATATTGCCAATTTTTATGCATTACAAACACAAAGAATAATAATTTTTAATTCATTACTCAACGCATTTTTTACATTATACAGGGTGTTTCCATCGTACATTTTCCACAAACATATTTATTCTACTTATTACTATTTCTATAATTCTTATAATTATTCCTATATTTAATATTATTTTTTCTAACTTGTGCTGTCTTAATTGTTTCGACATTTTTCTGGGTGAAAACCAACAGTTAAATTAAAAATCAAGTAAAGCTATCAAAATAAAATATAATCTACTTACCAAAACATTTAGTTTTTGTCACTTCTTCTGACACAAAAATGCCCATCTAAAATTTTTGGCACTTTCTTGAAATTTGAATTTACAGTTTATCTGACTGAACTCACTACCCAACAGTCTTTGCAGAAATGTGCAACTCATCGAATGCAATACGTTGAACACGCATTACATCGTAATTTCTGATCTTATAACCTTATAACGCAATAAATTGTACTCCCAGTCAAATGACCAATTGTGGTTGAAATAGGTATACGTAGAAATAGGTGTAGGCAGAAATAGGTAATAGATACAGATGGGTGACAAAATAATACGAACACCTGTGAAATATCAGAAAATCTTTATTAATAGGGAGTTGGACCACCCTTTGACGGAATTACAGATTTAATACGACGTGGGATCGATGCATAAAGGTCATGGACAACGTTTAAAGGGATATTAAGCCATTTCTCTTGCAAAGCAGCCTCTAATTCCAAAAGATTTGATGGAGGTGGGAATCGGGAACGAAGTTTAGACTCCAAATATTGCCACAAATGTTCAATAATATTTAAGTCCGGAGACTGAGTGGGCCAGGCGAGATGCTCAACTTCATTGTCATGATCTTCGAACCATGTTTAAACGCACCTAGCGGTGTGGATAGGGGCGTTGTCGTCTTGAAAAATCGGTCACTCTCCAGGGAATACAGTCTGTACAAAAGGATGAACATGATCCGCTAGAACGCTTAGATAGTCATTAGATTTGATTCTCCCATGCAGACGTACTAGTGGCCCAAGACCACGCCAAGATATTGCACCCCAAACCATAATGGAGCCACCTCCATGTTTCACAGTTGGTAAGAGGCATTCAGGATCAAACGCTTTTTTAGGTGATCTCCAGACATAAACGCGTCCGGTGGTCTGAAATAAGGTGAAGGATGATTCCTCGGACCATATTACCTGCTGCCACTGCTGTGGGGACCAGCCTTTGTGACCTCTACACCACTGACTGCGCTTGAAAGCATTGGTTGCTGTCACCAAGGGTTTACGAAATGCCACTCTCCCATAAATGTACGCTGCATGAAGTTCTCTTTGAACAGTTCTTGTTGAAACGGGGTCCTGAAGATGACTGTTCATGTCTGATGTTATCTCGGATCACGATTGCTTGTGTTTTCGAGCTACTACGCGCTGCAAGACACGTCTATCCCTATCATCAAGCTTTGACTTTCGGCCACTGTTTTGCTTTGAAGACTTTGTCTTACCTTCTTTCATGTATGCTGTCATAACGGCTGATACAGTATTTCTTGCAAACCCCAAAAGGTTTGCTGTTTCTGTCACAGATGCTCCACTTAAACGCGCCCCAACAATCATCTCTCTTTGGAATTCTGACAGGTCAGACATTTCACCTTATAAAAGCTAGTTAGATAAACTCATGCAACACAGGTGACTAATGTTAAGAGACTGATAGCTTCCTCTTCACTCTCACTAGGTGGCAGACTTCTGTTGCAGGTGGCGTGGCTGTACTGCAGGTGTGAAATAAGCCACACTTTTTCACAGGTGCTCGTATTATTTTGTCATCCATCTGTATATTCAAACAAACAAAATGCAAAGAAATAATAATAATAGAAATACTTTGTCATGAAATACTTTTCCTCCTTCAGTATTCATATTTATATTAACACAAATACAAAACAGTAATTATAAATTCATAATAAGAATAATATAAAAATACTTTAAATTATTATGATGTAAATGCATCTAAAATGCCTGCTGGTGAAAAAAAAAAAAAAAAGAATTCTAAAAAAATTATCAAACAGCAACGGTCGCCATAGCAACGCATGCGATAACGACGCATGCGCACTGTTTACTATTACTCATGAACATAGTTGAAAAGTGTGACGTCCAAATAAGGTGAACACGCCATCAAACCCAAAACAACACCCGTTTTGCCAATGGATGATGAATTAGGAGGACAGAAAAAAGTATTTTTGAGCACCCTATGCCAGAAAATATAACAAACAGCTTGAAATTTGTTCCGATAACTTTGATTGCAATTTTTTGCAGTAACTGCATAAAATTTCATTCACCAGCTTATTATTTATGAAAATATGACCCTTTTTATGAAAAAAAACAACTTTTTTTTTCTACAATTTTCGAGGTACTCAATAAAATTAAACAAAATTTTTAGAGTAATTTTTATTGAGTTATAAAATTATAATTCTGAAAATTGCGCTAGACGAGAGTACCCAAGTTCAATTCTTGATGGTCCCATCAAACTGTTTGATGGTTTATGTTGGTTTCAGTGTGATTCATGATGGTCCAACATCGTTTGATGGTCACCATCATCCAACTATTTCCATTAAGTGTTCCTGGGTTTTTATATGCAACAAACTTCTATCGTGGAATGATGGAAAATGCTACTTTAATACTATGATGGTTATCAAGAGACTCTCATGGTTTCATGGTTGATTCTCATGGTCTAACAAACCATGATGGTCTAACTAAACATTTCCATGATGGTTTAATGTGAATTCTTTTTGGTTCTCAGGAATATATCATTAAAAAATTTGGATTCTTTATGTTGGACCGTCATAAATCGGTCCGAAATCCTACATTAAGATGATGGTTGTTCATGATCGCTCTAAGATTTGGTTTCACGGATAGTATGATGGAAATTCATGATGGCTCAACATGAACAAACCATCAAAACATAGGTTGCTATTATGTTGGACCATCATAAATCAGATCGAATTCTTACATTGAAGTGATGGTTACTTATGTTGGTTACCATCAAAAAATATAATGGTTCATAATGTAATCATGGATGTTTACCATCAGATTATGTTGGTCCATAAATGGAAAACCATCAAAAAGTTTGACTTGGGGACTTAAAGTTGTTCTTTTATGCAGCCAATCACGGGGTAAAAATGAATTTTTTTCCTCTTAATATTGTAGTGAAACTTATCTGATAACTACTGAAGAAAGTTCGATTAGAATATCACGAAAGTTTAAGAAGTTTCTAGTAATTCTCTAAAATGTTTTTGATTTTTTTTAAATGAAGCTCTAAATAATAAGGGTTTTTTGCATTGATTGCATTTTCTATGGTAAAATAAAATTTAATAAAAATGATAATACCGCACGGCAATCGTCCGTACTCCTAAATGGAATGGTATTTGCAAAGAAAACATCTGAAAGAAATTTTATATTTAAGAGAGATGATCATCCACAATGTTGATCTTGCTTAATAATACGCAATAAAATTTACGGAAATCACTTTATCATTTAGAGCTAGACTTTGTCGGCCGCTCCATTTTCGCCAAATTACAGTCCCTGGCCATATTATGAGTCGCACTGTAGGATTTTATGTCAAATTATAATTATCAGTCGATGTTATACAGCTGTATAATCTTTACTCGAATGAAACCGGTTTAAACATGGAGGACTTAGTGACTCGACAGACATAACGTGATTCGGTCACCATTTACTCCACGGGGAGCCTTCAGTTGGTGGGGATCGAATCCACGACCTCTTGCACACGAACTCAGTGCCCTACCAGCCAGACTTTGTCGGCCGCTCCATTTTCGCCAAATTACAGTCCCTGGCCATATTATGAGTCGCACTGTAGGATTTTATGTCAAATTATAATTATCAGTCGATGTTATACAGCTGTATAATCTTTACTCGAATGAAACCGGTTTAAACATGGAGGACTTAGTGACTCGACAGACATAACGTGATTCGGTCACCATTTACTCCACGGGGAGCCTTCAGTTGGTGGAGATCGAATCCACGACCTCTTGCACACGAACTCAGTGCCCTACCAGCCAGACTTTGTCGGCCGCTCCATTTTCGCCAAATTACAGTCCCTGGCCATATTATGAGTCGCACTGTAGGATTTTATGTCAAATTATAATTATCAGTCGATGTTATACAGCTGTATAATCTTTACTCGAATGAAACCGGTTTAAACATGGAGGACTTAGTGACTCGACAGACATAACGTGATTCGGTCACCATTTACTCCACGGGGAGCCTTCAGTTGGTGGGGATCGAATCCACGACCTCTTGCACACGAACTCAGTGCCTTCATTACAACCCCATAAATTATGTCTATCGTTACTGCAAGAAATACATTTATTTTTCTTATTACACGATTCATTCAATAAACCTGACGCCGTTGATATGCGATTCTTATTTTGTTTATTCGAATTTTCGCCGCCACTGCTACGCTTTGAGGAGGGGAAGGGGAAACATTCTGAAACACGTGTTATAGACGAACTCAAGGCCGTGGCTTTTTCTCGGCTAATTACTTCTGTTTTTAAAATATCTAGGATCTCTGATACTTTCCACTCATCATCATCGCTATATTTTTTAGTTATTTCTAACACTATGTCTGAGGGAAGTAATTTAATAAGTATAGGACAGAGTAAAGCCCCATAATTTTCCTGATTAATTCCCAAAGAATCTAAATTCCTTATTTCAGTTTGACAAGAATCAAAAAGTTTTCTTAATGAAAAAATATCTGTTAATTTTTCTACTGGGGTTAAACTCAACAATTTATTCAAATGAGAGTTAATTATCAACGTTTTCTTGCCAAAGCGTTCTTTTAAAGTTTCAATTGCTGATACATAATTATTATTTGTTAAACTGAATCCTTTAATCGCATCTGAAGCTGATCCCACTAAATATGTTTTCAAGTAATTTTCAACATTCGACAAATCAGTGTTTTTATCTATGGCAGATTCGAACTGATCGTAAAATCTTTGCCAGTCTGAAGTATCGCCAGAAAATTTCTCCATAGTTAAAAGAGGCAGTTTCACAAATGAAGTTTCGTTTATTCTCATATTTATCTTCGGTTCGGAAATGTTCGAATTTAACTCAGGAGACACTACCGAAGTCGAAAGTTTTCCTATTTTTCTTTTTAATCTGCTTCTACTTCGTATAATATTTGTCAAATATTCATCACACTTTATAATTTCTGCATCGATTTCATTTACATCCGTAATACCCATCTGAATTTCGAGATCAATTTCTTTCAATTGTTCTTGTTTTAACATTAATTCAGACACTAACTCATGCAATTCATCTATCATCTTGATATATGTTTTCGATTTTGGTCCATAACTTAGTTGTTAATGACCTTATCGTAGTACGGTTTTGTTTGGATTTCTCCATCTTAATATATAAACGAACTACTTATACACTTAAAGTCACTATTCTATGAAACTAAATTTCTAATTGAAAATAAGCAAGAAATCTCTTAATGGCGGTCCCTGTTCGGGCGCCATAAAGTGTTCAATCTAAAATGAATTCTTGCTTTCTATATGAATAGTGGAAAATGTTCCACTTTCCTTTAGACCGCCAATTTGATTATTCATAAACCTTTATTGGTTTTAATTGCAAATAGATGAAAATGAATTTACATTGAATGGTAAATGATGATTATAAAGTGATGAAAATATTGAGTTAGGTAATAGCGCTCCATAGCGCGTCTCTTATTACATTACTTCTACGGTTTTCAGGTTTTTGAAAAATAAAAAGTTATTACTTCTGTTCCGTTGTCTGTCTGCTTATTTATATGCATCTGTGGGTTTCTTTGTAATTACGAAGCTACTGTTGCACAATTATGGTTACGCTTTGATTCGAACCCTATTTTAAATAGAATTAGACTGAAAAACAAGACGAGACAGCGGTAAAAAATTATAAAATACTACTGGGCTGCGCCCCCTGCTCGCTAACGCTCGCCAACTCGGGGAGTTGTAATGAGGCTTTTTTTTGTCGCCGTATAAGAGAAATATATATATATATATAGATAACGTGCCGAATATGTCTTCCCACAAGTAAACAGTTAATAAAAAATTTTCTTTGTTTTTTGTTCGAAAGTTTTTTTTTAATCATTTAACACAGTGAAGTATAGCTTTGTTTTGCATGGAAAAAACAAGTTCTGGTAAAATCATCGTACTTGGCGGTAGTGATATTTCCAGTAAAAAAAAATCCATAATGTTGGTAATAGGATCAAAATATACGGTATTTAAGCATTCATTCAGTCATTTTTCCATTCGGATCGAAACAAAAAATTCTGGTTTTAAAAAATAAAGCTCTTATTGCTACACATTTAGTAAAAATACAAAACTGAAAATTAAGTTTAACCAAATAAATATTCTTTATGCTGCGATCTAATGAATCATGATAAAATCAAACAGCAAATCATAAACCGTATTTTTTAGTTAATTTTCCCAAAAGTTATTACACGAGAGCTTCGGTAAAAATTACCGTGCTTTTTGACGATCCCATAGAGCCAAAAATATGGTAAATATTACCAAATTCTGATAGTTTTGACCATACTTTTTTTCTCAGTGTAATATCCAATCATAAGATATTTTTAAAACCAGAAGATTAACCTTTTAATGGGCCATTTATTTCTAGTAAAGGTAAATTAAAAAATTTTTGGAATTGGAATAGTTATAAGAATAGTAATTGATATAAGAAAGAAGAACTAATTTAGTTTATAAAAATGCCATTTTTTTGGTTGTAAGTATATTTAACACGACCTATTAGGAACTTATTGCCTTTTATTTTTCTTTATTTATAAAATAAAATTTAAAAATGCTACCATCTTCAAAAGTAATAATGCATTTTATAACTTTTATACATTTTCTTAAACTAACAAATGGTTGTCAATGTTATTCAAAGGCACTTCAAAAAAGCTGAAGTTATTGACAAATGGAAACGTAAATTTAAAGTGGTAAAAAAGTTTCCCATAGACTTTAAAAATTGGTGGTAAGTATACTTACCACGGCTTTAGAAAGGGTTAAATATTATCAAAATATTCAGTTTCGTTTTTTTCTTTTATAAATTCTTTGATATCTGTAAAAGGACTTACTCCATGAAATAAAACACTATGAAATTAGACTCCATACATGAAAAAAAAAATTAAAACTGGAATTCGAGTTATTTATCAGGAATGGAGGAACAAAAGACAATAATAATGTAAACATTACATGTTTAGAAGACAATTTCGAAACAAAAGCAATTTATCTTCATCTGATGTCTCTAACTTGATTTATGTTTGTATTTACCTACTACAACTACATTTCGGTTAATTAACCAATAAAAGGTAAGTTGAATGTCTTTTGCGATTCTGTTTTCTTTAATAAAACGAAATAGGGCATTACAATAAAGCTGAGCCGATACGTCTCAAAATATCTATATTCTTTAATGATCGTGATAATCGTGACAGTATTTAAAAATATATTTTCGATGTATCGTAAACACTATAAATCCGTGATAATTCCGTTTATCAGGATGAGAGTTCTTATTACCACGCATTTAATATAGAAAACAAAACTGAAAATTAAATTTAACGGAATAAATATTTCTATGTTTCAAGGCATTGTGATGGGAGCTTTGTCACATTCAATAATAAAATAGATGAGTTCTGATTTGTTCAAAAATTAATAAATATTACTTTGAGAGAATTCTTATTCAAATTCTGAACATTAAATATAACACATTTTTTGTCAAAAAATTTTACTATAATGTATGAAATATTTAAAATAATAAAAATGAAACTAAAAATTCAAATGGGAATAACATCATCTTATTAAAACGTAGAAATTCTGATTCTTTCATTCTTTTGAAAAGCATTTAATATGTTACACTAGTTTACTTTTATTTCTATCAACAAAACATTCAAATATTTAAATGCTATTCCTCATTCGCTGAGAATGATGATTTCGCGCGCAAAAAGGAAGGACCTAACAAATGTAAACTTATTTCTCATGGGCTAAGAAGGATGATTTCGCGCGCAAAGGGGAAAAGCTATCGCTATGACGTAAAATGGGTGGGGCGAGAGGACTTTTTATCATATTTTTTAACGACGACGACCTACTAATATCTTTCTCAGACAAAGTTAGATGTAGGTTGTGACGTAATCAAAGGCGAAAATTTTTTTTAGCGTTGCTGTGGAGGCTTTTCGAGTTAGATTCTGAAATGCAATTATAAAAATAATCCTCTAACGGTTTTTTTTTCACCCTCAGATTTATATATAAATAGAGGGAAATTTAAATAGCATTTTATTTCTATGTGCTCTTGGCAGTTGCTCATGAAATTATTCTTTTTCTAATAAGTATTTCTTAAAAAAACATTAAATAAAATATCTAATTTAATTTATTCTTCATTTTGGTTAATTTTTAAGTAACAGATTTTGCTAATTTAATTTAATTTTATTTATTATTTTCGTTATGGAACACCCAAGTTCTCCTCAACCCTCAACATCGGCTGCTACTGACGTGGATTCTGGTATTGAGGTAAATTCTCGAACTAATTCCTCACATTCACCTAGACGTTTAGAAATTGAACTGCCGCTTTTTGTCCAGCCCTTCCTTCGTTCAGGTATGAACCAGAGGGCTTGTCGCTGGTTTTTTTTGTCATTTTTATTACCAAAGCTCGAAATTCTTATCGAATTCTTTACTCCTCGGAGTAAAAGAATTGCTTCTGGTTCATATAATCGTAATGATATTGATATCGGCTTCATTGTTGTAGAATTAACTGTACCGATGAAGAATCTCGAACTGAAAAAAAAACTTGAGGATGATTTAATTATTGTGAGCTCACCATGCATATGTGAGTATATTAAGAATTTCAATGCTTTGTATGCTTATGTATCTAATGCTAGTAGAGGAGTACCACTTAATCACTTTACTCCATATATGGTTGCCGAGAAACTAACCTTTAGCTTTAAAATGTTCACTGACTTTGCTCTTGCTCGTAATATTACTAACCCGATGACTTTAACTTATGAATATTCAGAAATATGCAATGAAACCACCACATTTCATGATGAGTTCACACAACATTTTGAAAATTCAAAATTATTTGTCGCGATGGCCGATCGTTTGAAGCATGCGGGGGCTGCGACGAAAGTTGTTCTTTCGTATGCTACAGAAATGATTTCACGGATCTCAAATGTTAATTATTTAATGAAAGAGATCAATGAAATAATTTCAAATTATTCTCAATTGGACATAGAGATTAGAGTTCAACATTATGCCTATGCAACATTATTAATTAAATTATATGGTCGAGTGAATTTGATGAAATTAGTCATAAACGCGTTAAATTCTTTTCAAAATGCTAAACCTAAAAATAGATGGCTTGCTTTGGTTGGGGATTTCGACGCGGGTAAATCAACATTAGCGGGAGGATTTAAAGATTTGTTTGGGGGTGTCACTATCAATATTAATTTAAAAGATGATACCCGCAGGATGTTTCAATTGGGAATGGCGATTGGCCACCGATTTGTAATTTTTGATGATGTCCGTGATATTGGCATTAAAAATTTAGATGATAATATGAGGGACTATTTGGACGGACATCACGAAATTATTTTGGAGCGAAAAAACCGGGATCCCGTCACACAATATTTTCCTCCGGGAATGATAACATCTAATTACTTATCTTTTCCGGAGGCACTGATGAGAAGAATTAGAATTATAAAATTAATCGCCCAACCGTCATTCTACAGAGCACATAAAGATTATTTTGAGGCCATCCGGTTCAATAAAACTACTCTTGTTGTCCGTAAGTATATATTAATTCCCTTGAATCAGTTACTTAAATATTTATTTGGTTAATAATAATTTTTTTTTTTAAAGTGATACATGAGCTGAACTTATTAACATTGGAAGGTGTGGATAAAGAGAAACTTGACACAGCTCTTTGGTATAACACTCGAGAATGGTTTAATGCTGAACATGAGAGTTGTACATATTGTAATGAAAACGATGTTGAAAATTTTGAAGGTAACAAAATATTTATTTATTTATATACTTAATATATATAGTTTTATTTCAGTTCCGAATTTAATATATAATTGCCGGTTTTCGCCATACTCTTGTTCTTGATTGTGTCTCATTTTTGTTTTAATATTTTCTATTTAATATTATGAATTTATTTTAGTGCCGAACACCTCCACACAGCCCGGGCAGGTGTCCATCTGCCCCGGGGAGACTCAAAATAACATCTTAGAGACCGAGCACACCTTCTCCGAGACGAGTCCTGTGTCATCAAATGTTTCTAGTTAACCACCCTTAAAAAGATGTCTGCCATTAGAGTAGTGGCACATTTCTGCAAAAGCAGTTGCGTAATTAGTTCAATCAAATTAACTGTGAAAGAAGCTAATAAACAAATCAACTCCATTATACCAAATGATGCAAAATAGGCCAGCACAACAATCAGTGTGTTACGGCTAGTAAAATCTACATATATATTCCCACTATGGTTTTTGGATATTGTTTTAATATTACTGAGACTCAGATTTTAATATTTCAGAATGCTCTCAGCAGAAGAAAATGTAATGTTTTTTTTTATTAAAGTCTTTAACATAGTTAATATTTTATTCTTTAGCATGCTTTTGTTTCACGAGTATCTTTATATGAGTATTTTCTTTTTAAAATTCTTTTGTTATGCTGGCATTCCTAAATTAAATTCTTGAATTAATTTAGTATTAAAATAATTTATCGTTTTATTTCATATTTTTATTTTAATTTATTTAATATTTATTTTTCAATCATTTTTTTTAAATATTTGTTCACATACTATTGCTAAAAAAACCTGGTTAAAGTCGTAAGATCTTGCTGCAATACAATAATTAGCTAAAAATTTAAATTTTCGTGATTTTCGCGATCTATATATTACACTGACTAATAAGATGGAAATAATTATAGTTACATGATGATTGTTAAAAAAATTTTTAAACTTTGGGTAATCTAATAATTGGGTAATTTTAGAAATGTTTACAAAAAATTGGTACTTGATTCTCTGAAGTTAAAAAATTCACAAACCATCATCAGCTTTGCAGTAATATAAAACAAATATACTGGCCAAGCAGTCACGGCGAAGGTTTGTCTTGATGTACTGAATGCCTTGATGATTCTCCGCAATATATTCAATGTTTGAATTTTAATAGCTTTTAAGTACCCGGGTTTCTCCTTCACACACTTCAAGTCAAAACAGAACGGTTTTTAGCGAAAATAAACTTTTAGATTTTATTACTTAGTTTTACTTTTTTTTTTCTTTCCACCAAGCCCCGAACTTACTGTATATACTTAGTTTTACTGTATTTTGGCGAAAGTAGAGCGGCTGGCATAGTCTGGTGGGTAGGGCACTGAGTCCATGTGCAAGAGGTCGTGGATTCGATCCCCGCCAACTGAAGGCTCCCCGTGGAGTAAATGGTGACTGAATCAGAGTTATGTCGTAAAAAACCTCATTATGATTTGTAGTTTTAAAGTTTTTGCATTCGTCATTGTGTATTTTGCATTCAGATTTGTCAGGATCTGATGGAATTTCTGCCCACATAATTTTAAAATCTTTAACTCTCAGGCTCAGTTGTAGAGCTTAATCTTCTGCTGGACATACCTGTCAAAAATAATAATTAATTACATTCTATAAATACCTAAAAATACTCTCACTCACTGATTAAAAATAACATTACTAAATACCGAAAATGCCGGTACTATAGAGTGACGCAAAGGGTAAAATGAAAGTTGAAGTGAATATAAGAGAAGAAAGCCTTTTTTTTTTTTTTTTTTTTTGTTTCGCAGTTGAAGGATATTGGCGACTGAGTTTTGTTTGGAATATTTCGTTTGTTGCTAGTGGTGATATAATAAAAGTAATTTTAATATTATACTATACTAGATGGTATTTTTTTAAATTCCGTTTTTTCATATTTTATTTATATTTAAATCGTGTAATTTAAAAAATAAAAACAAATGCTAATTTTCTGAAAAATCAAATTCGTGAATTATTAAAAGAACTGCAGTGTGTCTAATAATTTCGTCTAATTACTACAATATAATAATACAATATCTGATATAATAAATATTATATACTTATATAATATATCGTATGTATTAAATCCTCGATCTCATACACGAGGGTAAACAAGTGTTCATACTTTTAATGCTTTCATACAGACTAACAAGTGTGTTGAAATGTAGCCGAACGAAAAAAAGAGGAACATTATACGTTTTTAGTTCATTCTGTTTGTTAATAATTGTTTTGTGTGTAATTTGTTTTGTAATGAAAAGAGATTTTTAAGTTAGAATTCTTAAATTGTGAAATGGATGAAACTTATTTCTTATGCTGAACTAAAACAAGATTGTAAAAATACATCACTGAAACTCAAAATTATACCGAGCAAGATATTTAAATTGATTTCAGATTGTAAACTTAAAGCTGAAAATTGGTGAGTTGGCAAAGCAGAAAATTTACATTTTCTTCTATAGTGGGATGATTCAAATTGATGTTTACCAGCAGCTAATTTAAATAATTCGATGCACAAAACATGTAATTTTCGAGTTAGGGGAGCTTAATGCATCATGCATGGGATTTCAGAAAGTTGCTTTTGACTTGAAAGGACTCCAATAAATCAATGCAAAATAAATCGGATATTTGTTTTTTTTTTTGTTGAAAAAACGTAACAGAGAAATCCTATGGACACATTCAATTTATATTTAAATATTTGTGTGCAAATGAAATTTGGAGAAATGTTTAGATAAAATATACCGAGTTACATTTAAAGCTGGTTTAACTTTTTTGCAGTTTTAAAAATATATGTGCTTAACACTAAACATACCAATACTTAATGTTCACCTATTTCTACCGTAGCTAGTCAAATGACCAGCTACGGTATTTTCTTGATTGAAAACATGAAATTCTTGATTGAAAACATGATTCTTGATTTAAAACATGAAATATGGATGTTAGAAAAGAAATAAACTAAAAAAATCTATTATATTTAAACAAAATTGTATATTGCCAATTTTTATGCATTACAAACACAAAGAATAATAATTTTTAATTCATTACTCAACGCATTTTTTACATTATACAGGGTGTTTCCATCGTACATTTTCCACAAACATATTTATTCTACTTATTACTATTTCTATAATTCTTATAATTATTCCTATATTTAATATTATTTTTTCTAACTTGTGCTGTCTTAATTGTTTCGACATTTTTCTGGGTGAAAACCAACAGTTAAATTAAAAATCAAGTAAAGCTATCAAAATAAAATATAATCTACTTACCAAAACATTTAGTTTTTGTCACTTCTTCTGACACAAAAATGCCCATCTAAAATTTTTGGCACTTTCTTGAAATTTGAATTTACAGTTTATCTGACTGAACTCACTACCCAACAGTCTTTGCAGAAATGTGCAACTCATCGAATGCAATACGTTGAACACGCATTACATCGTAATTTCTGATCTTATAACCTTATAACGCAATAAATTGTACTCCCAGTCAAATGACCAATTGTGGTTGAAATAGGTATACGTAGAAATAGGTGTAGGCAGAAATAGGTAATAGATACAGATGGGTGACAAAATAATACGAACACCTGTGAAATATCAGAAAATCTTTATTAATAGGGAGTTGGACCACCCTTTGACGGAATTACAGATTTAATACGACGTGGGATCGATGCATAAAGGTCATGGACAACGTTTAAAGGGATATTAAGCCATTTCTCTTGCAAAGCAGCCTCTAATTCCAAAAGATTTGATGGAGGTGGGAATCGGGAACGAAGTTTAGACTCCAAATATTGCCACAAATGTTCAATAATATTTAAGTCCGGAGACTGAGTGGGCCAGGCGAGATGCTCAACTTCATTGTCATGATCTTCGAACCATGTTTAAACGCACCTAGCGGTGTGGATAGGGGCGTTGTCGTCTTGAAAAATCGGTCACTCTCCAGGGAATACAGTCTGTACAAAAGGATGAACATGATCCGCTAGAACGCTTAGATAGTCATTAGATTTGATTCTCCCATGCAGACGTACTAGTGGCCCAAGACCACGCCAAGATATTGCACCCCAAACCATAATGGAGCCACCTCCATGTTTCACAGTTGGTAAGAGGCATTCAGGATCAAACGCTTTTTTAGGTGATCTCCAGACATAAACGCGTCCGGTGGTCTGAAATAAGGTGAAGGATGATTCCTCGGACCATATTACCTGCTGCCACTGCTGTGGGGACCAGCCTTTGTGACCTCTACACCACTGACTGCGCTTGAAAGCATTGGTTGCTGTCACCAAGGGTTTACGAAATGCCACTCTCCCATAAATGTACGCTGCATGAAGTTCTCTTTGAACAGTTCTTGTTGAAACGGGGTCCTGAAGATGACTGTTCATGTCTGATGTTATCTCGGATCACGATTGCTTGTGTTTTCGAGCTACTACGCGCTGCAAGACACGTCTATCCCTATCATCAAGCTTTGACTTTCGGCCACTGTTTTGCTTTGAAGACTTTGTCTTACCTTCTTTCATGTATGCTGTCATAACGGCTGATACAGTATTTCTTGCAAACCCCAAAAGGTTTGCTGTTTCTGTCACAGATGCTCCACTTAAACGCGCCCCAACAATCATCTCTCTTTGGAATTCTGACAGGTCAGACATTTCACCTTATAAAAGCTAGTTAGATAAACTCATGCAACACAGGTGACTAATGTTAAGAGACTGATAGCTTCCTCTTCACTCTCACTAGGTGGCAGACTTCTGTTGCAGGTGGCGTGGCTGTACTGCAGGTGTGAAATAAGCCACACTTTTTCACAGGTGCTCGTATTATTTTGTCATCCATCTGTATATTCAAACAAACAAAATGCAAAGAAATAATAATAATAGAAATACTTTGTCATGAAATACTTTTCCTCCTTCAGTATTCATATTTATATTAACACAAATACAAAACAGTAATTATAAATTCATAATAAGAATAATATAAAAATACTTTAAATTATTATGATGTAAATGCATCTAAAATGCCTGCTGGTGAAAAAAAAAAAAAAAAAGAATTCTAAAAAAATTATCAAACAGCAACGGTCGCCATAGCAACGCATGCGATAACGACGCATGCGCACTGTTTACTATTACTCATGAACATAGTTGAAAAGTGTGACGTCCAAATAAGGTGAACACGCCATCAAACCCAAAACAACACCCGTTTTGCCAATGGATGATGAATTAGGAGGACAGAAAAAAGTATTTTTGAGCACCCTATGCCAGAAAATATAACAAACAGCTTGAAATTTGTTCCGATAACTTTGATTGCAATTTTTTGCAGTAACTGCATAAAATTTCATTCACCAGCTTATTATTTATGAAAATATGACCCTTTTTATGAAAAAAAACAACTTTTTTTTTCTACAATTTTCGAGGTACTCAATAAAATTAAACAAAATTTTTAGAGTAATTTTTATTGAGTTATAAAATTATAATTCTGAAAATTGCGCTAGACGAGAGTACCCAAGTTCAATTCTTGATGGTCCCATCAAACTGTTTGATGGTTTATGTTGGTTTCAGTGTGATTCATGATGGTCCAACATCGTTTGATGGTCACCATCATCCAACTATTTCCATTAAGTGTTCCTGGGTTTTTATATGCAACAAACTTCTATCGTGGAATGATGGAAAATGCTACTTTAATACTATGATGGTTATCAAGAGACTCTCATGGTTTCATGGTTGATTCTCATGGTCTAACAAACCATGATGGTCTAACTAAACATTTCCATGATGGTTTAATGTGAATTCTTTTTGGTTCTCAGGAATATATCATTAAAAAATTTGGATTCTTTATGTTGGACCGTCATAAATCGGTCCGAAATCCTACATTAAGATGATGGTTGTTCATGATCGCTCTAAGATTTGGTTTCACGGATAGTATGATGGAAATTCATGATGGCTCAACATGAACAAACCATCAAAACATAGGTTGCTATTATGTTGGACCATCATAAATCAGATCGAATTCTTACATTGAAGTGATGGTTACTTATGTTGGTTACCATCAAAAAATATAATGGTTCATAATGTAATCATGGATGTTTACCATCAGATTATGTTGGTCCATAAATGGAAAACCATCAAAAAGTTTGACTTGGGGACTTAAAGTTGTTCTTTTATGCAGCCAATCACGGGGTAAAAATGAATTTTTTTCCTCTTAATATTGTAGTGAAACTTATCTGATAACTACTGAAGAAAGTTCGATTAGAATATCACGAAAGTTTAAGAAGTTTCTAGTAATTCTCTAAAATGTTTTTGATTTTTTTTAAATGAAGCTCTAAATAATAAGGGTTTTTTGCATTGATTGCATTTTCTATGGTAAAATAAAATTTAATAAAAATGATAATACCGCACGGCAATCGTCCGTACTCCTAAATGGAATGGTATTTGCAAAGAAAACATCTGAAAGAAATTTTATATTTAAGAGAGATGATCATCCACAATGTTGATCTTGCTTAATAATACGCAATAAAATTTACGGAAATCACTTTATCATTTAGAGCTAGACTTTGTCGGCCGCTCCATTTTCGCCAAATTACAGTCCCTGGCCATATTATGAGTCGCACTGTAGGATTTTATGTCAAATTATAATTATCAGTCGATGTTATACAGCTGTATAATCTTTACTCGAATGAAACCGGTTTAAACATGGAGGACTTAGTGACTCGACAGACATAACGTGATTCGGTCACCATTTACTCCACGGGGAGCCTTCAGTTGGTGGGGATCGAATCCACGACCTCTTGCACACGAACTCAGTGCCCTACCAGCCAGACTTTGTCGGCCGCTCCATTTTCGCCAAATTACAGTCCCTGGCCATATTATGAGTCGCACTGTAGGATTTTATGTCAAATTATAATTATCAGTCGATGTTATACAGCTGTATAATCTTTACTCGAATGAAACCGGTTTAAACATGGAGGACTTAGTGACTCGACAGACATAACGTGATTCGGTCACCATTTACTCCACGGGGAGCCTTCAGTTGGTGGAGATCGAATCCACGACCTCTTGCACACGAACTCAGTGCCCTACCAGCCAGACTTTGTCGGCCGCTCCATTTTCGCCAAATTACAGTCCCTGGCCATATTATGAGTCGCACTGTAGGATTTTATGTCAAATTATAATTATCAGTCGATGTTATACAGCTGTATAATCTTTACTCGAATGAAACCGGTTTAAACATGGAGGACTTAGTGACTCGACAGACATAACGTGATTCGGTCACCATTTACTCCACGGGGAGCCTTCAGTTGGTGGGGATCGAATCCACGACCTCTTGCACACGAACTCAGTGCCTTCATTACAACCCCATAAATTATGTCTATCGTTACTGCAAGAAATACATTTATTTTTCTTATTACACGATTCATTCAATAAACCTGACGCCGTTGATATGCGATTCTTATTTTGTTTATTCGAATTTTCGCCGCCACTGCTACGCTTTGAGGAGGGGAAGGGGAAACATTCTGAAACACGTGTTATAGACGAACTCAAGGCCGTGGCTTTTTCTCGGCTAATTACTTCTGTTTTTAAAATATCTAGGATCTCTGATACTTTCCACTCATCATCATCGCTATATTTTTTAGTTATTTCTAACACTATGTCTGAGGGAAGTAATTTAATAAGTATAGGACAGAGTAAAGCCCCATAATTTTCCTGATTAATTCCCAAAGAATCTAAATTCCTTATTTCAGTTTGACAAGAATCAAAAAGTTTTCTTAATGAAAAAATATCTGTTAATTTTTCTACTGGGGTTAAACTCAACAATTTATTCAAATGAGAGTTAATTATCAACGTTTTCTTGCCAAAGCGTTCTTTTAAAGTTTCAATTGCTGATACATAATTATTATTTGTTAAACTGAATCCTTTAATCGCATCTGAAGCTGATCCCACTAAATATGTTTTCAAGTAATTTTCAACATTCGACAAATCAGTGTTTTTATCTATGGCAGATTCGAACTGATCGTAAAATCTTTGCCAGTCTGAAGTATCGCCAGAAAATTTCTCCATAGTTAAAAGAGGCAGTTTCACAAATGAAGTTTCGTTTATTCTCATATTTATCTTCGGTTCGGAAATGTTCGAATTTAACTCAGGAGACACTACCGAAGTCGAAAGTTTTCCTATTTTTCTTTTTAATCTGCTTCTACTTCGTATAATATTTGTCAAATATTCATCACACTTTATAATTTCTGCATCGATTTCATTTACATCCGTAATACCCATCTGAATTTCGAGATCAATTTCTTTCAATTGTTCTTGTTTTAACATTAATTCAGACACTAACTCATGCAATTCATCTATCATCTTGATATATGTTTTCGATTTTGGTCCATAACTTAGTTGTTAATGACCTTATCGTAGTACGGTTTTGTTTGGATTTCTCCATCTTAATATATAAACGAACTACTTATACACTTAAAGTCACTATTCTATGAAACTAAATTTCTAATTGAAAATAAGCAAGAAATCTCTTAATGGCGGTCCCTGTTCGGGCGCCATAAAGTGTTCAATCTAAAATGAATTCTTGCTTTCTATATGAATAGTGGAAAATGTTCCACTTTCCTTTAGACCGCCAATTTGATTATTCATAAACCTTTATTGGTTTTAATTGCAAATAGATGAAAATGAATTTACATTGAATGGTAAATGATGATTATAAAGTGATGAAAATATTGAGTTAGGTAATAGCGCTCCATAGCGCGTCTCTTATTACATTACTTCTACGGTTTTCAGGTTTTTGAAAAATAAAAAGTTATTACTTCTGTTCCGTTGTCTGTCTGCTTATTTATATGCATCTGTGGGTTTCTTTGTAATTACGAAGCTACTGTTGCACAATTATGGTTACGCTTTGATTCGAACCCTATTTTAAATAGAATTAGACTGAAAAACAAGACGAGACAGCGGTAAAAAATTATAAAATACTACTGGGCTGCGCCCCCTGCTCGCTAACGCTCGCCAACTCGGGGAGTTGTAATGAGGCTTTTTTTTGTCGCCGTATAAGAGAAATATATATATATATATAGATAACGTGCCGAATATGTCTTCCCACAAGTAAACAGTTAATAAAAAATTTTCTTTGTTTTTTGTTCGAAAGTTTTTTTTTAATCATTTAACACAGTGAAGTATAGCTTTGTTTTGCATGGAAAAAACAAGTTCTGGTAAAATCATCGTACTTGGCGGTAGTGATATTTCCAGTAAAAAAAAATCCATAATGTTGGTAATAGGATCAAAATATACGGTATTTAAGCATTCATTCAGTCATTTTTCCATTCGGATCGAAACAAAAAATTCTGGTTTTAAAAAATAAAGCTCTTATTGCTACACATTTAGTAAAAATACAAAACTGAAAATTAAGTTTAACCAAATAAATATTCTTTATGCTGCGATCTAATGAATCATGATAAAATCAAACAGCAAATCATAAACCGTATTTTTTAGTTAATTTTCCCAAAAGTTATTACACGAGAGCTTCGGTAAAAATTACCGTGCTTTTTGACGATCCCATAGAGCCAAAAATATGGTAAATATTACCAAATTCTGATAGTTTTGACCATACTTTTTTTCTCAGTGTAATATCCAATCATAAGATATTTTTAAAACCAGAAGATTAACCTTTTAATGGGCCATTTATTTCTAGTAAAGGTAAATTAAAAAATTTTTGGAATTGGAATAGTTATAAGAATAGTAATTGATATAAGAAAGAAGAACTAATTTAGTTTATAAAAATGCCATTTTTTTGGTTGTAAGTATATTTAACACGACCTATTAGGAACTTATTGCCTTTTATTTTTCTTTATTTATAAAATAAAATTTAAAAATGCTACCATCTTCAAAAGTAATAATGCATTTTATAACTTTTATACATTTTCTTAAACTAACAAATGGTTGTCAATGTTATTCAAAGGCACTTCAAAAAAGCTGAAGTTATTGACAAATGGAAACGTAAATTTAAAGTGGTAAAAAAGTTTCCCATAGACTTTAAAAATTGGTGGTAAGTATACTTACCACGGCTTTAGAAAGGGTTAAATATTATCAAAATATTCAGTTTCGTTTTTTTCTTTTATAAATTCTTTGATATCTGTAAAAGGACTTACTCCATGAAATAAAACACTATGAAATTAGACTCCATACATGAAAAAAAAAATTAAAACTGGAATTCGAGTTATTTATCAGGAATGGAGGAACAAAAGACAATAATAATGTAAACATTACATGTTTAGAAGACAATTTCGAAACAAAAGCAATTTATCTTCATCTGATGTCTCTAACTTGATTTATGTTTGTATTTACCTACTACAACTACATTTCGGTTAATTAACCAATAAAAGGTAAGTTGAATGTCTTTTGCGATTCTGTTTTCTTTAATAAAACGAAATAGGGCATTACAATAAAGCTGAGCCGATACGTCTCAAAATATCTATATTCTTTAATGATCGTGATAATCGTGACAGTATTTAAAAATATATTTTCGATGTATCGTAAACACTATAAATCCGTGATAATTCCGTTTATCAGGATGAGAGTTCTTATTACCACGCATTTAATATAGAAAACAAAACTGAAAATTAAATTTAACGGAATAAATATTTCTATGTTTCAAGGCATTGTGATGGGAGCTTTGTCACATTCAATAATAAAATAGATGAGTTCTGATTTGTTCAAAAATTAATAAATATTACTTTGAGAGAATTCTTATTCAAATTCTGAACATTAAATATAACACATTTTTTGTCAAAAAATTTTACTATAATGTATGAAATATTTAAAATAATAAAAATGAAACTAAAAATTCAAATGGGAATAACATCATCTTATTAAAACGTAGAAATTCTGATTCTTTCATTCTTTTGAAAAGCATTTAATATGTTACACTAGTTTACTTTTATTTCTATCAACAAAACATTCAAATATTTAAATGCTATTCCTCATTCGCTGAGAATGATGATTTCGCGCGCAAAAAGGAAGGACCTAACAAATGTAAACTTATTTCTCATGGGCTAAGAAGGATGATTTCGCGCGCAAAGGGGAAAAGCTATCGCTATGACGTAAAATGGGTGGGGCGAGAGGACTTTTTATCATATTTTTTAACGACGACGACCTACTAATATCTTTCTCAGACAAAGTTAGATGTAGGTTGTGACGTAATCAAAGGCGAAAATTTTTTTTAGCGTTGCTGTGGAGGCTTTTCGAGTTAGATTCTGAAATGCAATTATAAAAATAATCCTCTAACGGTTTTTTTTTCACCCTCAGATTTATATATAAATAGAGGGAAATTTAAATAGCATTTTATTTCTATGTGCTCTTGGCAGTTGCTCATGAAATTATTCTTTTTCTAATAAGTATTTCTTAAAAAAACATTAAATAAAATATCTAATTTAATTTATTCTTCATTTTGGTTAATTTTTAAGTAACAGATTTTGCTAATTTAATTTAATTTTATTTATTATTTTCGTTATGGAACACCCAAGTTCTCCTCAACCCTCAACATCGGCTGCTACTGACGTGGATTCTGGTATTGAGGTAAATTCTCGAACTAATTCCTCACATTCACCTAGACGTTTAGAAATTGAACTGCCGCTTTTTGTCCAGCCCTTCCTTCGTTCAGGTATGAACCAGAGGGCTTGTCGCTGGTTTTTTTTGTCATTTTTATTACCAAAGCTCGAAATTCTTATCGAATTCTTTACTCCTCGGAGTAAAAGAATTGCTTCTGGTTCATATAATCGTAATGATATTGATATCGGCTTCATTGTTGTAGAATTAACTGTACCGATGAAGAATCTCGAACTGAAAAAAAAACTTGAGGATGATTTAATTATTGTGAGCTCACCATGCATATGTGAGTATATTAAGAATTTCAATGCTTTGTATGCTTATGTATCTAATGCTAGTAGAGGAGTACCACTTAATCACTTTACTCCATATATGGTTGCCGAGAAACTAACCTTTAGCTTTAAAATGTTCACTGACTTTGCTCTTGCTCGTAATATTACTAACCCGATGACTTTAACTTATGAATATTCAGAAATATGCAATGAAACCACCACATTTCATGATGAGTTCACACAACATTTTGAAAATTCAAAATTATTTGTCGCGATGGCCGATCGTTTGAAGCATGCGGGGGCTGCGACGAAAGTTGTTCTTTCGTATGCTACAGAAATGATTTCACGGATCTCAAATGTTAATTATTTAATGAAAGAGATCAATGAAATAATTTCAAATTATTCTCAATTGGACATAGAGATTAGAGTTCAACATTATGCCTATGCAACATTATTAATTAAATTATATGGTCGAGTGAATTTGATGAAATTAGTCATAAACGCGTTAAATTCTTTTCAAAATGCTAAACCTAAAAATAGATGGCTTGCTTTGGTTGGGGATTTCGACGCGGGTAAATCAACATTAGCGGGAGGATTTAAAGATTTGTTTGGGGGTGTCACTATCAATATTAATTTAAAAGATGATACCCGCAGGATGTTTCAATTGGGAATGGCGATTGGCCACCGATTTGTAATTTTTGATGATGTCCGTGATATTGGCATTAAAAATTTAGATGATAATATGAGGGACTATTTGGACGGACATCACGAAATTATTTTGGAGCGAAAAAACCGGGATCCCGTCACACAATATTTTCCTCCGGGAATGATAACATCTAATTACTTATCTTTTCCGGAGGCACTGATGAGAAGAATTAGAATTATAAAATTAATCGCCCAACCGTCATTCTACAGAGCACATAAAGATTATTTTGAGGCCATCCGGTTCAATAAAACTACTCTTGTTGTCCGTAAGTATATATTAATTCCCTTGAATCAGTTACTTAAATATTTATTTGGTTAATAATAATTTTTTTTTTTAAAGTGATACATGAGCTGAACTTATTAACATTGGAAGGTGTGGATAAAGAGAAACTTGACACAGCTCTTTGGTATAACACTCGAGAATGGTTTAATGCTGAACATGAGAGTTGTACATATTGTAATGAAAACGATGTTGAAAATTTTGAAGGTAACAAAATATTTATTTATTTATATACTTAATATATATAGTTTTATTTCAGTTCCGAATTTAATATATAATTGCCGGTTTTCGCCATACTCTTGTTCTTGATTGTGTCTCATTTTTGTTTTAATATTTTCTATTTAATATTATGAATTTATTTTAGTGCCGAACACCTCCACACAGCCCGGGCAGGTGTCCATCTGCCCCGGGGAGACTCAAAATAACATCTTAGAGACCGAGCACACCTTCTCCGAGACGAGTCCTGTGTCATCAAATGTTTCTAGTTAACCACCCTTAAAAAGATGTCTGCCATTAGAGTAGTGGCACATTTCTGCAAAAGCAGTTGCGTAATTAGTTCAATCAAATTAACTGTGAAAGAAGCTAATAAACAAATCAACTCCATTATACCAAATGATGCAAAATAGGCCAGCACAACAATCAGTGTGTTACGGCTAGTAAAATCTACATATATATTCCCACTATGGTTTTTGGATATTGTTTTAATATTACTGAGACTCAGATTTTAATATTTCAGAATGCTCTCAGCAGAAGAAAATGTAATGTTTTTTTTTATTAAAGTCTTTAACATAGTTAATATTTTATTCTTTAGCATGCTTTTGTTTCACGAGTATCTTTATATGAGTATTTTCTTTTTAAAATTCTTTTGTTATGCTGGCATTCCTAAATTAAATTCTTGAATTAATTTAGTATTAAAATAATTTATCGTTTTATTTCATATTTTTATTTTAATTTATTTAATATTTATTTTTCAATCATTTTTTTTAAATATTTGTTCACATACTATTGCTAAAAAAACCTGGTTAAAGTCGTAAGATCTTGCTGCAATACAATAATTAGCTAAAAATTTAAATTTTCGTGATTTTCGCGATCTATATATTACACTGACTAATAAGATGGAAATAATTATAGTTACATGATGATTGTTAAAAAAATTTTTAAACTTTGGGTAATCTAATAATTGGGTAATTTTAGAAATGTTTACAAAAAATTGGTACTTGATTCTCTGAAGTTAAAAAATTCACAAACCATCATCAGCTTTGCAGTAATATAAAACAAATATACTGGCCAAGCAGTCACGGCGAAGGTTTGTCTTGATGTACTGAATGCCTTGATGATTCTCCGCAATATATTCAATGTTTGAATTTTAATAGCTTTTAAGTACCCGGGTTTCTCCTTCACACACTTCAAGTCAAAACAGAACGGTTTTTAGCGAAAATAAACTTTTAGATTTTATTACTTAGTTTTACTTTTTTTTTTCTTTCCACCAAGCCCCGAACTTACTGTATATACTTAGTTTTACTGTATTTTGGCGAAAGTAGAGCGGCTGGCATAGTCTGGTGGGTAGGGCACTGAGTCCATGTGCAAGAGGTCGTGGATTCGATCCCCGCCAACTGAAGGCTCCCCGTGGAGTAAATGGTGACTGAATCAGAGTTATGTCGTAAAAAACCTCATTATGATTTGTAGTTTTAAAGTTTTTGCATTCGTCATTGTGTATTTTGCATTCAGATTTGTCAGGATCTGATGGAATTTCTGCCCACATAATTTTAAAATCTTTAACTCTCAGGCTCAGTTGTAGAGCTTAATCTTCTGCTGGACATACCTGTCAAAAATAATAATTAATTACATTCTATAAATACCTAAAAATACTCTCACTCACTGATTAAAAATAACATTACTAAATACCGAAAATGCCGGTACTATAGAGTGACGCAAAGGGTAAAATGAAAGTTGAAGTGAATATAAGAGAAGAAAGCCTTTTTTTTTTTTTTTTTTTTTGTTTCGCAGTTGAAGGATATTGGCGACTGAGTTTTGTTTGGAATATTTCGTTTGTTGCTAGTGGTGATATAATAAAAGTAATTTTAATATTATACTATACTAGATGGTATTTTTTTAAATTCCGTTTTTTCATATTTTATTTATATTTAAATCGTGTAATTTAAAAAATAAAAACAAATGCTAATTTTCTGAAAAATCAAATTCGTGAATTATTAAAAGAACTGCAGTGTGTCTAATAATTTCGTCTAATTACTACAATATAATAATACAATATCTGATATAATAAATATTATATACTTATATAATATATCGTATGTATTAAATCCTCGATCTCATACACGAGGGTAAACAAGTGCAGATCGGGTTTAGTCGCGTAAAAACAATAAAGCTGTAAAGTATCTCCTGATAACTAAGATTTTGTATGGAATCTTACAGTGCGTCTAATAGTTTGACCAGGGACTGTCTATATGCTATATTATTCATCATTTCAAAAAAAAAAAAAGAAAAATAGTGAAGAACCGATAATCAGGAGTTTACTGTATTTTTTCCAGCAATCAAACAAGTTGTGACATTATCAGTCTCGCCTTCTTCACTGTTGCTAAGTTAAATCTGATAGCTTTTTTTTCTTCTCACATTTTTTTTTTTTTCTCCGCTGAAAATTTAAAAATATACTTCCTAAGAGTGGTCATTGAGAAGCAGCTATTATTTATGCACTGAATCTAAATTGTTCTTATTCCTAAGAGAAGCAGAATAAATTTTTTAAATAAATAACTTCTGAATTATAAACCATACATAACTTATAGGATTAATATACAGTCCCTGGACAAATTATTATTTTCTTTTCAAACGGCAGGCACTAAACTTTTTTCTTTGCCTAAGAAGATGCCGGAGTTGTTACTCATTTAACGTTACCCAGTGGGCACCTGTGAACCAAAGTCACGGAGGCGAGCAACATTACCCACGCCACACACCTGTTTAAAAATCACACGATTTAGAACTTTTTTTTGTTTTATAAACCGTAATCAATTGTGGTTTTGTTATTTTTACTGTTTTAAATTAAAGTATGTTAATATTTGCGATGACTAAAGTGTAGAGATGCAAGAACAAACGATGTATTTGTTTTTATATATTGTTGGAGTGTTATGTTACTTCTCTGAGCTTATTGAATTAACATAATTAAATTTCGGTCTTGTGTTGGCAACAGGCATATTTTTTTTACAGATAACGTAAGTGACGTTATTCATTGTGCGTACCATAACTAAATTTGTATAAAAATCATATATTGTTAAAAGTAGTCGTCACTTCACTAATTCACGTTTACTATGTTGTTGTATACGGATGATGTACCTTAGGCTGTATTACAACTAATTATTTTTTCAGTTGTTTACTGTATCGAGACGGAACTGCATTTGATAAAAAATATTTTTTCGTCGTAAAAGTTATCACCATCCCCTGTGCGTGCTCTGACAACAAATGCATTACCATAAATAAATTTTTAAAAAATTGCAAGACCATGCGATTTATGGCATAAAATTCTCCAGCATGCTCGTCGTATTTCATGGTGGTTCTGCCGGATTTTTGCTGCTTGAATAATTTTAAATAAAACTGCAACCTTGTTTTACCCTTACAAAAAAAATAACGTGCTTTTGAGGTTGACAGATGTAAAAAATTTCCCAGAAGTATGAAATGTTCAACGCCAAAAATAACTTAGTTAATGAACAACAATTTCACAACTTCATTTACAGTTCATAAAATGAACGGCATGTATAACTGAGCAATACTTTTAGTTGAGGTAAAATTATTCGCACCTCAGATATAATTGTTTGCTTGACGTGTAGAAAAAATAACCTGCACCTCTAAAACAACCTCCTTAAGCTGGTTGCTCTAAAGTAGATTTCAATCAACCTCAAGTTTCAATCAAGTGAAGTGTGAACAATTTTATACACCTTGGGAGGTTGATCTCTTAAGGATTTTTTTAATACCTCAAATAAACCTTAAATCAACCTTGACACCTCAAAACAACCTCATATTAACCTCAAAAATACCTAAATTTTTGTAAGGGTAATATTGAAGATAATTTTTCACTTCGCGTTTTGTGACAAGCATAATAAGGTAAGTCATATTATAATTAGTTTTTTTTTATTGCTAATCTGGCTAATCAAGAGTTCAAGTTCAACTTTTTTTTATTATTAAATACATATTAAAAATCGGTGGAGGAATAAATCAAACTGACATATATTCTATGAATAAAGCACAACTACTTATTTTCTAAACTTGCCTTTGATCATAATTTGTTAGTATTAGTATATTGACTCGACGCGGTCATTAAATTTACACATAGTTGCCAAACTGGTCAAAATTTATTTTCGTTGGAAGAACATAATGGGTAGCAAAATTAAAAAATAATTATTTTTTTACGATGGAAAATCGCTGTTACAGAATTTGTAAGATATTGTCTTGAATTTCACATGTATTAAAAGCTTGATTTAATGCGCGAGAAGTTTGCTATTACGTTAAATTTCCAAGTCATTGCCAAAATTCCAATTTTAAGGGTACAAATAGTGCATTTCAATTATGAGTTAAGCATGTGCCGTGATGGCTCAGGGGATAGAACGTTCGTCTTCCAATGAGGTGAACCGGCTTCGAATCCCAGCGATGGTTGGTCGATACGAATTCCGCATCCGGCATGGAACGAATACAGTGCTGACGTAAAATATCCTCAGTGTTAGATGGATCATGTGTTAGAGCTCCCTTGCCGTCAGGCTAATTGTCAGTTTTTCCTCTCCATGTAGCATGAATAGGGGTTAATTTCATCAAAAATTGCTCCACGAAAGGCAAATTTCTCTCAAAACTTGCCTTCTAGATTGGGTTTAAAATAACAAGGCTACGGAGTTGAACATTAATAGTCGTACCTAAAAAAAAAACACCTAAAAACCTAAAAAAAATGGGTCGGCTGTTCAACGATGGTTATAAAATAAAATGAGTTAAGCATTACTTGGCTTTTGCTGTTACAAATTTTTTTTTTAGGTTATACATTCTATTGTTTAAGTGAGCAATGAGATTTTGATGGAAGACATTTCTTTTATTGGTATCAATACAAAGAAGATAATAACGAATCATTTGCTTCCTATAAATTTCAGTCCGTATTTTTATAAAGCAATGTGTGGTTAACCACCGGCTGAGTTCTCCTTCCATTTCTAGAGACCCTTCCGCACATTTCATAAGAACGTCCCTTTTGATACACATATTTATCGTGGTCCTTTATTCTCCGCTTTGAGAGCTTATAATTTAAAATAACATTAACTATGATTGTTGAGTACGGCAAGAAATATACCCTATTTTTTCCACTCCTATATTTTATTTAACCAAATTCTTAAAAGAAATACAAGAATTTCTACATATTTCTAAACATAAACTAGAGTTCTATTGTACAAGTTTAAAGTTATTGAAGACATAAAAAAAACGCTTTTACCTCATTCTCCACAATACAAAAATTATCTAATTCTTATTGCAAAACGTAACAGTGATCAATGATGTCATAAGGTTATATATTTTATTTTTTTTCTTGCAAAAACTTGCTACAATTTAGACACATGTTGCATAAAAATTCTTATCGTAGAAATTTTTGATTTTCATAAATTAAAGAGGCGCGTCATTCAGTCTACGTTCTGTATTATTAGGGAAGAAAAACTAGAGTCCATTTTCGTAGAAATCTCTATCAGAACTTTTACGAAAAAACAAACAAACTAATATCTCTTTTTTAAAATTGTTTAATTTTATTTTTAAACTAGCCGCCTAAGGCGGCCATCTGTCCGCCACGCTGAAGGTTTTCACAAATAAAGTTTTTTAAAACATAGCAGGAAATCTGAAGATTAGTGGACAATTAACGTGTTCCTGTCCAGCAATTTTGTCTTCATATCCAGTTCTGCTGCAGATGTGTTATAGCTCTTGAGGATGTTTGAAATTATATAGCTACAACGCTTAAGGAAAAAAAAAACTAAAATGCTAAATATATGAAAAGAACACGAAAACGAATAAATTTTTTATGGTATCAATTTCTATTTCTATATAATTTTTTATGGTATCAAATTCTATTTCTATATCTGTTACGTCAAGCACTCAGGTATTATAATTTGATCTAGTTGCGCTTGTATAATTTTGATCTAGTTGCGCTTTCTACGTCATTTTGTGAACATCGTTTGGTTTGTTATTTAACATCGTTTGGTTTGTTATTTCTAAGTTAACTTTCAAAAAATTGGCTGGCATCAGCATTTTTATTCTTTAAGTTGTTTATTTTTTCTTTTGGAATTCGTTCCTTTTTAGCGAAATGATTTTCAACCTAATCGAATTCTTTGCCGACTGTTCTCTGTATATATAAAGAAAATAAAGTAAATATTTTTAAAGTGTTGTGAAAAGAATTTTTAGTTGTACAAAGTACTACAATATCGCTATAAAAATTATCGTCTTCGCTTAAAGGTCTGGTTTCTTAGGACAAGCGCCTTATCTGGGCGTCAGCGGGACGTCAACGTCACGCTGACGCCAACAAAATACTGGTTTGTTAGCTCAAGGCCTGGTTTCTTAGAACTAGCGCCTTATCTGGGCGTCAGCGGAAAGTTGACGTAGATCTGACGCCAAAAAAATACTTTTTTGTTAGCTCAGCGTGAGCAGTCGGTCCAACGCAGACATTTTCTCTCATTGCGCATGCGTTAATAACGTAAACAAATATTTATTTTGAATTTGCATTGATTTTGTTATTGTCGACCAGCGTTTTAGAGAACAAATAATGACTTTGTCTAAGAAAAAACACATTATAGCTGAGCTAACTGAAGAGTGCTATGTTTAATGAAGAAGCTATGTTTAATGTCAAAATCAAAATCTTGGCTGATTTCAATGTGCTGTTGGATGTTGTCCGCCATTGCTTCTGTGGTTAACGTCACGTTGTAATCCAACTGCAGTTGAGTTGGACGGCAATTGTAGTTCAAGATGAGCGTTCGATGACGTATACTATCAAACTCACAAATGGACCAATCAGAGGTTAGCGCTGATTTCCAGCGGACGGCGTCCTGTCCTAAGAAACCAGGCCTTAAGAAAAAAAAATAGAGCGTGGAAAGAAGAAGAAAAACTTATTATAACAATTATGAACAGCGACAAATATATCAAAGCGAAGCGTTCTATTTACGTATCGAATATGTTGCCACATTTTTAATACAAAAGTTAAACTTTTCTCCACTTTAATAAATGTAAACTAATGCGAACTTAACAGTTAAATTATTAATTCCTTCGTATATTATTGGTTTAAGTTGTCGAAAATTAATATTTCAATTGTGAGGTTCGCATTAGCATACATTTATAAGAGTGGGGAAAAGTATATGTATTTTTTAATAGTTTTTTGAATATGGCTCTTTGAAGACGAAAAAGCAGACGAAAAGCATAGACTTGCAAAATGACTGATAACTAAATAACTAATCAAAATTTCTGAAAAAGAAAAAAAATACTTCTTTATTATGTCAAAACACAATTATGGGCCGAGTTTCGTGCCCGGGCGAGGCTTCTGGGGCGATATATTGTGATTACAGACACACACACACAGCCGCGTTTATTATTATGTATAGATAAATGATAAAGTTTTAGGGATTGCATTTTGAACTCAGCACATAAACGTTTAAATGAAGTTGTTCTTTGACTCAATTTTTTTGTAGCTTTAAACACATTTATACTCATTTAAAATAACGGTATACGATATGCATTTCATAAAAAAATTTATTTCACTTTAAGTTAAAATTTTCGAGATTTTAGGATATGAGGTGAATATTCCCTTTACTTTTTAATTTGCTTTTAAATGCTTTATTATTTATTTGCCGTATAAATCTATATTCCAGAATTTTATATTCCGTCTTTGTCCTTTTTTTTTTAAGTTACGAAATATGCAAATTTTAAATCTACGATCAACATTATAGCAGAGCCATAAATTCAATTATTTTGTGAAAGGTTAATTTTAAAAAATGCTATACTGCTAAACTTTTATTTTTCTCTTATTTTTATAGTTCAGTTGAAAGAGGAGGAAATTTTTCAAAAATCTAATTGTTACATTTTGCTGTTTTGTAGGCAGAGAGGTATTAAACAAAAATAAGAATAATCTTCTCTCAAAGAATTCTTCCCCAATATTTAGAAATTAAATTAATCTTTAATGAGTGCTCCAAAATCTTTTCGTGAGTTTCCTACCTATTCTTTTATTTTCTTAACGAATTATTCGTTAAAATCTGCTTTTAAGCTAAAATGTTCCTTTCGCTGCAGAATAAGTTAATGAGATTATTTTAATATAAAAGCCATTTTTTACTCTAAAAACGCAGGCGGGATTGCTATTAAATGTTCTGTCTCCTAAACGAGGTTTTGAACTTTTATTATTCCTTAACAGGGAATAAACTATACAAAAAAAAATCAAATATACTAGTTTTAAATATAGGAAAATTAAGATTTAAATATTTAAAGTAAAGAAATCCATCTTTTTTCGAGTTATTAGTATAAACAAAAAATATACATTTTTCACAAATGTAACATTAGTAGAATATAACTATTGCTCATTAATTTAACACCGCATATTTCAGAAGTAAACTGATTAAATATAACTTCTGCAATTTTGCTAATTACTTCGCTGAAGTTTTTTCAATTATTCTTTAACAATTTTTTATGTATGTACTAAAGAAAAAAACTGTAAATCTGTCTGTCTATTTGCTCGTATGTGACGAAATTTTACTAAGGAGATTAGCTTTTTAATGCTAATTTTGATTTTCAATAGAATTAATTTCTCAAAACCAAAACTACAGTGAGCAAAATAAAAACTGATCTTCCAGAATAATTTTCAATCTAATGATCGGATCTTCACGTTCTAAGATTCAATTTTATAAGTTCGAGGGGTGAGTACAAATATGTAAATTAATAGATGCAGACGATATTTTAAATAACAAAATCAGACACAAAAACCACTTTCTCTAAATATATGTATATTTTAAATATTTAGATTTCTGATCCTCATAACAGGGGGGGACGCGATCTGGAAATTATAAACCCAAGAGTTTAGTCAGGATAGCGGTTGTAAGTTTGGACACCTTAATGTTAATTTCACCATTTGCGTTTATGTCATATCTCCAGAATGTTTTAAGCAAATCGAGAAATTTTTGCACACATTCATAAAATTTATTTATCCAAAGATAATTCCATGTAAAACAAATTTAGTAAGCATTTATTAGTTTTTACTATTTTATTTATTAATAGTCGAAAAAATTTGAATGCAATTTTTCACTTCATTATAAGGAATTTATTTTTCAGTTTGCTTTGAAAGTTTTTGAGATGCGGCGAAATACGCAAAAAGTAAAATTAACTCTAAGGGGCCCAAACTTTGGACGCTATCTTGACCACACTATTGGGACCATATTTCCCAGATTGCGGCTACCACTATATTTTGAGAGTCAGAAATCCATCGAAAAAAAAGGTATGTTTATTTAGAGAAAGTACGTTTTTGTGTCTGACTTCGTCACTTACAATGCTGTCAGCACCAATTAAATTTGCATATTTGAGTTCACCTCTTCAAACCATTAAGATTGAGTCTAAGAGAGCGGTAAGATCCGATCATTAGATCGAAAGTTATTCAGGGTGGTTCATTTTTTATTTTGTACACTGTTCAACATTGGAACACTGGCAAGTAAATTTCACCTGGTTTCCTAAATAAACTACATTAAAAATCAGATTGAGGTAAAAATTACTAATTTTGAAAGTGAAAAATCTGCCCAAAAAGGATAAATGTTTATTCAGAGAAAATATCGTTTGCTCTTGACTTCGAAATTTAGAATGTTTTTGTTTTAATAATATGTTTGTTTGTGACCTTTAATGCTGGAAGGGGGTGTTATTATGCACATTACTTAATTAATCTGCCGATTAGCTAGAGTAATAAGTTAAAGTGCAGAATGATGGATATTTACCTAGTTAATGTGAACATTGAATTTTTTCGTAACGTTAAAGTTTAAAGGTTTACTTATCTTATTTTATCAACTAATTTGTTAATTGTTTGAACAACTTGATTCTTTAGTTATTGAAAAACAAATAAATGGTATGATGTTAATTTCCTTAGTTGTAATAATGTTTGAATGACTCGATTCTTTAGCTATGAGAAATCAAATGGTATGATGTTAATTTTCTTAGTTGTAATAATGTTTGAATGACTCGGTTTTTTAGCTATGAAAAAACAAATGTTATGATGTTAATTTTCTTAGTTGTAATAATGTTTGAATGACTCGATTCTTTAGATATGGATAAACAAATAAATGGTGTGATGTTAATTTCCTTAGTTGTAATAATATTTCAAACTATTTTTGATGCTTTGTATTATTGTTTTTAAAGTGATTGCTGATTCATACTCATTAATTGTTTGTAACAATTTGATTCTCTTAATAGTGAAAAAAATAATACTATTATGTTAATTTAAGCACGCAGAAACGTTGCCGCTGTTTCAGCTATTATCTTACTTTCACTTTAACGAGGGCCTAATAGTTAATGCGCACATCATCTCGGTAATGTGCAGATTAACTAGATAATTTAAGAAATGAAAGAATTTCTGGTCATTTAAAGGGTCAACCTTGTTAATAAATCTTTTATAAAACAAACCTTTTTAATAAAACATTTTATTTTAATTTATAACCGTTGTTGAATTATTTGGGTTTACGACTACTAATGTTCAACTCCGTCGCATTGTAATTTTGAACCCAATCCAGAAAACAAAGGAACTCTTAAATCAACTATTAGGAGAAATTTGCCTTCACGGAGGGCTTCTTGATGGAACTAATCCACATTTGCGTTACATGGAAAGGAAAACCACGAAAACCTCAGACGGTTACCCTGACTGCAAGGGAAACTAACCCATAATCCGTCTACCACTGAGGATATTTCACGTCAGCACTGTGGTCGGTGCAACCCGGATGTGGATTTCGTATTGACCAGCCATCGCTGGGATTCGAACCCGGTTCACCTCATTTGAAGGCGAAAGCTCTGTCCCCTGAGCCATCCCAGCTCAATCTTAACATTAGCTACACTTTGGTGATTGCACTGATAATATCAACCACTCGAAACATACAGATTTGTGCCTGAAACTTCGATCATTAGAGGTTACCCATGCATTTCGTTTTTTTTATTACACATTTCAGTTAAAATTCTGTGAAATCAAATGCTATTTTTTGTGTGTTACAGACGTTAACAAATGCTTTTCTTGCCTGTTTTATAGAACAAAAAGGTTTCTGATGTAAAAGCTCCTGAATTTTAAAATACATTTCTCTTCCAAAGTCTGTTATTGATTATTGTGAGAGGTGTTTACCTGCTGTCAGCATGGGGAACAACTCCCATACATCACTTCTCTATAAGTCCCTGAAAATGTTTGCTTTTTTTCCCTATCTTTCAGGTTTCTTCAACAATATTCGTTCATTTCTTTTGCCCAGCTTTGCAGTTAAGCTTAATTCTTTTTTATTGTAATCGAATCTTTGGAGAAAGCTTTATCGGAAACTTAACTCTTCTTTTTTTTTCTTCCTTCTTTAAAATAGTGATGATATTCTTTTAAAACAATGATGATAAAAAAATAGATGAGTGTTGAAAAAAAAAACTTAAGAGAGGTTTTATCCTACTTACTTTTAACCTTTTCTTTAAACTTTTTGAAATAAAAGGAAATGAAGAAAAATATAGATATTATGTATAAATAAACTTTGATAAACATTATTTCTTAACGGATTAAATACTTCATGTAGTGTGTCCACCAGTGCAAAAAATACAGTTACAATTCACTAGCATATAAGACATGTTAACTCGATTCTATGTATCTTTTCATAGATAAAGGTTGACATTGTCGATATCTACTCTCCCCCTATGGGTGACCTGCACGTGATGTAAATACTACTGTCTTGACAAAAACTCCTGTTTCGATTTGAACACGCCTACATCGATGGATGATCCACATTGAACAGTTGACTTGCTACTTGTGACTGCGACATTATCCATCTCCTCATGCTGTCGCTACTCAGTTTCGATCACACACAACGTACAACGTGTACACTCTATTGCTAATGGCAATACAAGAGCGACCACGACCGTGAACTTAATACAGCTCTCACAATTAGCACTCAAAAGTACGATGATCTTTATACAGCTCTCCCGGCGTCTCACAAAATAGCAATGAATCAACTAGTGGTATCCCTTCATCGAATAGTATAATTCACAGCTATAATTCAGGTGGGGGAGTACTGTAGTGTGTATACCACTACAAAAAATACAATTGCAATTCCATAGTATATAAGACATGTTAACTCTATTCTATGTTGGGGTACCTTTTCATAGATGAAAGTTGACATTGTCGATAACAATTCTCCCTACATTTTACCTTAAATTGGAAGCTTGTGCTTATTATAAATGTTCAACTTAGTGTCAGTGTTATTTGTGAACTTTGTGTTAAAAATACGAAATTTATGACATGTTAATTTAGTATATTACTATGTACGCTTAATACATAACTTATATATAACTATTAATATATAACGTATGTGCAACTTAATATCTTAACTATGTATCTACGTTAGCTAAACTTAAAAATGCAAGGATCTTAATTTCGAAAAAAAGTGGAGAAACTGCTTTTCGACCTCATCCATTCAATTTCAGTGAATGAAATTAACAAACTATCATTTTCGTAATTATTGAAAGCTTATTAAAATAATTATTTCGTTTTATTTATTTTGCTGTTCCGTTCTTGTAGTTTAATTATTGTTTCGTTTGGAACTGCCAACAATATTCTATTGTTTCATATTTTTAGTTTACTAATTACTAGGAGGCTTCACCCCCTGCTCGCTAACGCTCGCCAACCCCCGAGAATTGCTACGCAATCCTATGTGGTTCACTCCGTGAACCATGGCTCGCTGCGCTCGCTCGCCAATGAACACAATGTTCTAGCACAAGGACATAATATATTATCATCAAAGACATAGTATTTTATCATCAAAGACACAGTATTGTACTTATGTAGAAGAATTCTACCAATGTTCTTATTGGCTTTTAAAAAAGTATATTAGTTATTTAGATTGTACATGGTGAAAAAATCTAAACATTAGCTAAATAAGAAACATATTAGCAAAATAAATTATCAAATATTGCTTCACTAATATTCTGCATTTTAAAGCGTGAAAATTCAATGCATAAATAAACGCGAAATATAAAAAAAATTCAATGCATTCAATACAAACAATTAAACGTTTTTTAGACGTTTAGGTAGCTCCCAGTAGAAAAATATCAATTCAACAGCGGCCTTTTAAAGCATTCTCACTTCCATTAATTAATTAATTCCTAATTGAGTTTAAATTAAATATTGTCATGTTTTTAGTGCATGAATCTGAATTGAACAACCTGATAATGCTGACTCTTGTTATTGTTATCTGGTTGCTCACTACGTGCTCTTGCGCGCCGAATCCAATCAATTAAAAATGAAGACTGTTGCCAGCGCGAGAAAAGAAATATCATCGGTTTTATTGATACATACATACATACGTACGTATTAGCGTTTTATATAATATAGATAGATTGTTATATAATGTAGATTGTTTCGTTTTGTTTGAACTGCCAACAACATAAATGTTGTTGGCTGTACGAACAGTTCGCAATCGCAGTATCGTTTTAGCAAAAGCTACTTAAAGTATTGTTGTCTTATTGTTTGATTGACGATTATTGTTGAAATCTTTCTGGTGTGATGTTAGTTAACTTTCATAAATTATCTTGACCCCTGCTTAAATTTATTCATGGAACTTTTCGAGATAGACGGAATATTTATATTTAAAGAAGGAGAATCGTAAACATGGAAATATTAGATTCTTCCTAGTTTTTTATTTTATAACCGTCGTTGAACAGCCGACCCAATTTTGTGTTTAAGACTACTAATGTTCAACTCCGTAAACTTGTAATTTTGAACCCAATCCAGAAGACAAGGAAACTCCTGGATCAGTACCCCCTGGGATCGAACCCACAATCTCTTGGACAAGGACCCAGTGCCCTACCAACAAGGCTATCCCGGCCCTTCTTCCTAATTTACCAAAATCAAGCATTGATAAAAAAAAATTTAGAAACCATGAAAGAAATTGGTTAAGGATATTTAGATGTTTATAATATAAATTGCACAATAAGCAACTTATGTTTTATTTTGATAGCTTTACTTCATTTTTAATTAACTGTTAGTTTTTACTCAGAAAAATGTCGAAACAATCAAGACAGCGCAAATACTTAGAAGAGATAATATTAATTATAAGAATAATTTTAAAAATTATAATTCGTATATATTCTTATAATTATAATAATTTTAGAAATAATAATAATTAGAAGAAATATGTTTGCGGAAAATGTACAATGTAAAAAAAGCGTTGAGCAATGAATTAAAAATTCTAATTCTTTATGTTTGTAACGCATAAAAATTGGTAGTATGCAATTTTGTTTAATTATAATAAAGTGTTTTTAGTTTATTTCCTTCCTGACATTCATATTTCATACTTTTAATGCTTTCATACAGACTAACAAGTGTGTTGAAATGTAGCCGAACGAAAAAAAGAGGAACATTATACGTTTTTAGTTCATTCTGTTTGTTAATAATTGTTTTGTGTGTAATTTGTTTTGTAATGAAAAGAGATTTTTAAGTTAGAATTCTTAAATTGTGAAATGGATGAAACTTATTTCTTATTCTGAACTAAAACAAGATTGTAAAAATACAATCACTGAAACTCAAAATTATACCGAGCAAGATATTTAAATTGATTTCAGATTGTAAACTTAAAGCTGAAAATTGGTGAGTTAGCAAGCAGAAAATTTACATTTTCTTCTATAGTGGGATGATTCAAATTGATGTTTACCAGCCGCTAATTTAAATAATTCGATGCACAAAACATGTAATATTCGAGTTAGGGGAGCTTAATGCATCATGCATGGGATTTCAGAAAGTTGCTTTTGACTTGAAAGGACTCCAATAAATCAATGCAAAATAAATCGGATATTTGTTTTTTTTTTGTTGTTGAAGAAACGTAACAGAGAAATCATATGGACACATTCAATTTATATTTAAATATTTGTGTGTAAATGAAATTTGGAGAAATGTTTAGATAAAATATACCGAGTTACATTTAAAGCTGGTTTAACTTTTTTGCAGTTTTAAAAATATATGTGCTTAACACTAAACATACCAATACTTAATGTTCACCTATTTCTACCGTAGCTGGTCAAATGACCAGCTACGGTATTTTCTTGATTGAAAACATGAAATTCTTGATTGAAAACATGATTCTTGATTGAAAACATGAAATATGGATGTTAGAAAGGAAATAAACTAAAAAAAATCTATTATATTTAAACAAAATTGTATATTGCCAATTTTTATGCATTACAAACACAAAGAATAAGAATTTTTAATTCATTACTCAACGCATTTTTTACATTATACAGGGTGTTTCCATCGTACATTTTCCACAAACATATTTATTCTACTTATTATTATTTCTATAATTCTTGTAATTATTCCTGTATTTAATATTATTTTTTCTAACTTGTGCTGTCTTAATTGTTTCGACATTTTTCTGGGTGAAAACCAATAGTTAAATTAAAAATCAAGTAAAGCTATCAAAATAAAATATAATCTACTTACCAAAACATTTAGTTTTTGTCACTTCTTCTGACACAAAAATGCCAATCTAAAATTTTTGGCACTTTCTTGAAATTTGAATTCAGTTATTCTGATTGAACAAAATACGCAACAGTCTTTGCATAAATGTGCAACTCATCGAATGCAATACGTTGAACACGCATTACATCGTAACTTTTGATCTCATAACCTTATAACGCAATAAATTGTACTCCCAGTCAAATGACCGATTGTGGTTGAAATAGGTATACGCAGAAATAGGTGTAGGTAGAAATAGGTAATAGATATATTCAAACAAACAAAATGCAAAGATATAATAATAATGGAACATTAACTGTATATAATTGTTGGAAAAAGTCATGAAGTCAAATGTGTCAAAAGCGATAATATGACAGGCGCATTTTCAATGCAAACGTTCTTAAACGGTCATTTGACCTATTATGGTATGTTACACTATCATAAAAACTGGATAAAGGGATGAATAGATATGGTGTAAATTTGCCATAATCTAAACACAATATTAAATTGAGATCATTGTACATTGCAATTGCAGCAGTTGTTTTAAGAAAAATTTGGGTCCTGACTATTGGCAAAATATTTTTCCTGCTTAAATTCAAATGTTTTATTATATGTTTACCATTCGATAATACAGTATTTTCAATATTAGTTTTAAATCCGGTTGTTTTTAAATAAATTAAATACCTTGTTGTTTTTTAACACTCTCAAGGTGAATGTTGACAATCACACAGTCGCTTTGGTAAATCTACGAAATGTACTAGGTCTAGTTAAGTGCCACTGCTCGGTATGCCATATGTTTTTTTAAGGTCAAGTGCCATTGCCCGGTCTACATTTGCCCGGTATGCCCTACCTCAACTTTTTTTAAGATCAAGTGCCACTGCTCAGTACGAATTTAACCGATATTCAGCACACTAATGTTTCTCCTAGTCTATCCTCGGCAGATATTAAAATATCGAATAAATATAGTTATACCAACGAATAAATTAATACAAAAAAAAGATATAACAAATATTTCCGACATTCACAAAAGTGATTATTGACATTCATCGGTGAAAGTCGACATTCTCCCGATTTTTTGAAACGAACTCTTCATGTAGTGGTCTAACCGATATGATTAATGCATAATATATATTTTTATAATTTATCAGAGAATTAATAAAATTGTTTAAAAAAACATTTAAAATTTAGTTTGATTTTATTTATTATTTCGAAGTTTCGGAATCTGAAGTTTGTGGTATTCAAAATTTATGGTCTACTTGCCAAAAACGCTCTACATAATGTCACTGAAGAATTTAAAAATTTTTAAACGCAACTTTTGTAAAATCAAATCCAGAGAGGTATTAGAAAATATATATTTAATGACTGTTTCGCCTCTCCTGATACTGTATATAGTGTGGAATATCGAAAAAGAACAGCGCAGGAGAGCTGTTCTGAAATAGAATATTCAGTTGCACTTTATTCCAATTTGATTGTGTGACTTTCCATTTTGATGGATGTTTGTATAAATCAATATTGAGCCCTTTGTTTTCAAATACAATCTGTTTTCTTTTGTGGTGCTACCTTTTTTTTCTAATAAAAAAACGTTAGAAAAATTTAAACACATTTCCATGATTTATTATTACGGTATTGAATTTCAAAGTTTACACTCATCCCATTTTGAATCCCATTACTTTTTTCAAAGTAATTGAGAGGTTAAAATTTTTGTTCTCGATATCTCTTTTTGACAATCAAAAGGAATTAAAATAAAATTAAGACTTTTTCTGAATTTTCGGTGCAAAAAAGTTGTATTTTATAAAAGTTAAAAATTGTGGTTACTTAAGTATTTAGCGAAGTAAGTAAGGCAAAGTAAGTATTTAGGAAATACTTACTTTAAGGAATTTAATAAGGAATAGAAAGGAACATATAAGCTATTTATTTTATTTATTTATTATTTTTTTAAGAAGAAAATAAGCAATTTTAGTTTCTCTTAGAACAGGGGTGGCGAACCTTTACACACCAACGTGCCATTGTTTCTACAAAAATTGTTTAATGAGGTCATAGACGTGCCGTCAAATAATTTTGACTTCGTGATTACTGGGAAAATATTACTAAAACTCTTTATTTACATTGAAAAAAAAAGTACATTTTGCAATGTCTCAGTTATACGCGTAATTCAACTTAAAGTAACATCAGTGTGACTTCTGTTGTTGCAGATTAGATGACAAATAACTTATATTAGGTTGTAAGATGTTAGTTTAAGCAGAACTGTTAATTTTTTTTTGCTAGTTATTTATTGTTAGCTTGTTTTTTATGGTTATTAATTCTTTTTAGCATAAATTGTTAATTTTATTACTAATATTGGTTTATTATTATTTTTTTTGTGAATTTTAATTTAATTGTTACATATGCTTCATAACACAATGTGTGATAACAATTCATAGTGCAATAACAATTGTGATCGGTGGCGTGCCCAAAATATTGCGTCGCGTGCCATAAATGGCATGCGTGCCATTGGCTCGCCAGCCATCCCTGTCTTAGAGCATCAAAATGGTATTAAATCCAGTAAATCGAATTAAAAATTGGATAAATATGCCGCAATACGGTAGTTTTCAGCTTAATTGAAACATTGCTTCTGAAGCTTGCACGATGACAAAACTGGAGGAAAATTGTATCGCACTGTTTGAGAGAAAGATTTTGCGGAGTATACTCTGTGGTGTAAATGAAAACAATAACAGGAGAAGAAGATTTAACTTTGAACTGTACAAGAGTTATAAACAACCCGATATTATTAAATACATAAAAATAATTGGATGGCCCACGTGATTCGAATGAGTGATGACAATACAATAAAAAAAGATATTGCTTTTTAGACCCACTGGAGCAAAAAAGCGGGGAAGGCCGCGGTTGACATAGTTCAACATAGTTTTAATGTTGAGTTTTAATTTAACATTGCTTTAATGTTGAGGGTGGCAACTTTGCAATGCGAAAGATACATTTTTCACGCATGAGTATTTTTTGAAGCATTCATTCTTAAAAATGTTATTTTACACTTTGGCACTTTACTGTAACAAGTTAAAATTTCAACTTTTATAGGAGATAAACACTTTTTTTTTTTTTAACAAACATTAACACTAAATATTGCCATTTATTTAGTGTAGAGCAGTGATTTCGTTTGAAAGTGTAGTAAATATAGATTCTGAAATTTTAAGTTTAAGTGTAAATTGAATTTAATATTATTAGAGACACTTTAGGAATAAAATTTTTAAATTAGCCTTTGGAAGCCAACATGTTTGGAACCTGTAATAATTTTTCTTAATAACACGTTCAGATTGAGAAGAAATTTTTTTAAAATCTCAAATCAGTTAGTTTTAATGCTTCGTGTGGCAGTTCAGAAAATAAATTCCTATTTTTGTATCTCGAAAACTTACACATTTTAAGCAAGCAGAATCATTTCTTGAAATAGTACTTTAAAAATGTTCTGAAATTTTCTCTGAAAAAAGTATTCGAAATAAATTTAAATTGTTTTAGTTTGAAAAAAGAGAGTATTTTTGAGTTAGGAAAACACTCCAGAAAATATTTTTGAAAAAAGGGGAATAAAATCGCAAAAATAAGATGTAATTTTTTGTTTGTTTACTTAATGTTTAATAATATTTTAGACAAAAGTGGTGTTTTTCTTTTAGTCTCCTATGTTTAAATTCTGGTTTTTTAGCATTTTGCATGGTGTTCTAGAAATTTACAAATTTTTTAAATGAACCATAAAATAAATTTTAGGTATTTTTTTTTTACAATTCCCCAATTTATTTCGTACAAAAAATATCAATATGCAAAGTCATAATGAAGACTTTTGACACGGGTATTAAATAATGCATAAACTACAAATTCGTTGAAATTGCAACTTTTTTAAACGCATCATTACTAATATATTTTGAATTAAAATAAAAACATTTCCAGTTTAATTCTTGTGCTTCCTTATTACATCTACTCTATTAAGAATCTCACACTAATAAGAATCCCACTCTATTAACTCCTCTATTAAGAATCTTCGAGACATTTCTAGTTGTTCTTTAAAGAGAGCAGACGTTAAATTTAAAAAAAAAAAAACGTCTAAACAGTTGATTTGACGGAAGAAGAAAAATTTCCAGACAGAATTTGAGCAATTCCAGAAATTTGAGCAGGGAAAATCTATGACTACTAATAGAAAAAAAAAAGAATTTGAAAGATGCTAAATGATAGAATTGCGAATTGTTAATGATTGTTAATGTCTGATGAATTTTAATGTCTTTGAATTGTTAATGATTCAAGAATATTTTTAAATATTATATATATTTTTAAGTGTCTTTATGTATATAATTAAACATATTAGATAAGATTGTTTCGATTATTAAAATAAATTGGCTTTAAAGAAAAATATATTTCTCGCGAAATTTTAATGTGTTAAGGAAATCATTAAATAACATTGCAATAGGAAAAATCAGAAATTCATTAAACGAAAAAAAAAAAACTGTAAAATCTCTTGACAGTTTTAGATCTATGATCGAATCTCTATAGAGATTGATTCTTACAAGGTATTTGTCCTTTGTAGAACGTTCTTAAAGTCTCAAGAAAACTTAAATGGAAAATATACTTAAAAATCGGAAAAAAATTTCTTTTGCTTCCTAATTGCAATTTTAAAGAAGACAAGTCTCGAGCGCCTGAATACGACGCTCGTTTTCTAGATGAAAGCACATGAATGATGAAAATAGAGCTGGTTAGAAGCAAGAAAAATTAAATTGTTAATAAAAAAAATGGACCAGAATAACCTGGTTGATAGGGCACTGGACCAAGAGCTCATGGGTTCGATCCCCGCCTGCCGAAGACTCCGCGTGTAGTAAATGGTGACTGATGCACGTTAAATCTGTCGAGTCACAAAATCCTCTTTGTTCCCGTAACAAATCATGCCTTCGGGGGTACTGATCTGGGAGTTTCCTTGTCTTCTGGATGGGTTCAAAATGACAAGGCTACGAGGTTGAACATTAGTAGTCGTAAACACAAAATTGGGTCGGCTGTTCAACGACGGTTATAATATAAAATAAAAAAATTATAAGTAAGCAAATGGATGAGGGTAACAAGTGAAACCGTGGCAACCAAGGAGATGACGGTGGTCGAAAAATGCATGTCTGGTTCAAATGCATGAGTAATTCTGAAGGGGCGCAAAACTAATGTTACTTGCTTCGGAATCTGCGTTCATATAAATGAAACTAAAGGGCTTTCAGATAAGTTGTCGTGGCCACAGTTAAAAAAAATGTTGTAGCTTCATTCTAATTAAATTTACGCCCAAAATCGTGCAAAATTTGCGGTAATTGAGTTTTTGATGACGGACCAATCTGCTATGTTATTTTCTTCATTATTTCAATTTCATTATCTGCTATGTTATTTTCTTCATTCATTTTTGAAATTATAGTATTTTACTCTTAAAATTTATTGCGAGGGATTTCAATGAGAAAGTCTTCAAAGTGCTGCAAATCAATAAAAATATGCGCTCTTATCATAGTTTTTAATTTTTTTAAAATATATTTTCGTTATTATTTTTCACACTACTGAAATCAAATTTTATCAAAAGTTTAGTATTTAATTTTAAAAATAGTTGGTTAGTAAATAATTCGAAAAGAAATTTGAATTGCAAGGTATACAATTTTTTACATCATCTTAGATAAAATTAGATACTTTAAAACGTATAAGTTTTAATACATTACAAAACTTTTTCGACTAAAATAAAACAATTAAAAATAATAAATATTTGCTAGAATTTGTATTTTGCATGTTAATTATCCTTGGATAAGCAAATTTTATAATTGTGAGAAATTTTTTTTTCAATTTGCTTAAAAATTTCTCGAGATAGGCGAAATACGTAAAAAATTAAATTAGCAATAGGGGGTCCAAATTTTAGATTAGTCTCCTGACCAAACAATAAGGACCCTATTTCCCAGACTGACCCTGCCCCCTATATTTTGGGGGCAGGAATTTTGAATCCATCGAAAAAAAAGTATGTTTATTCAGAGAAAATATGTTTTTTATGCCTGAATTTGAAATTAAAATATTTACTGTACCAATTAATTATCATATTTGAGGTCAACCCCTCGAACCATTAAGATGGAGTCCTAAAACATAGTTGGTTAGTATATATATTGCAAAAAAATAAATACCACAATGCTTTTTCATCATATATTTTTTAAATTTTTGCATGTTTTCTTTATTAATTTTTTCTGAATTAAAATCAAAGTATTTGATTTTTAAAAATCGTTGCATAGGATTATTATGATAAGTGTCTTTATCCCCTTATTGTGAAGTATTGGACAGATTTGAATATTGTTAAACTTCTTTTCCTTTCTTCCCTTCCCCTGTGCTTCGGGGGTGTGTGCGACTGTGGAAGGAGGGAGGGAATTCCCTAGCGTATTTCTTCGATAAACCGAAAAGCTAAGACTTAATCAACAGTCTCACTTCTAAGAAATCGAACATTTCTACAGTGATGTAGTGTTATCTTTGGGAAGGGTGAATCGAAAAGGAACTATATATTCTTTATTCTGAAAATCGAATTGAGCTTGGGACTGATATTGGGCTTTTCCGTCTAGCTTTTTGAAAAATATTGTTTAGGAAAATGTGAGGAGGTCCCGAATATCGATTTATAGTTCAGTTATGAAAACGTTAGGCATTTATAAGCTCTTCTCACATTAAAAATATTCTAAAATTTCGTGTGTGTTTTTGCATCTACTTTTGCTGCTTACTGATTTATTGAAGTAACACCCTGATTTTTTTTTATTACCTAGATTAATATCTTTAGTTACAATCCGTGACCAAATTATCAGACTCACTATAAGATTTTATGTAAAATCTTAATTATCAGGTGAAACTATATACAGCTGTATTGTTTTTACGCGGTATGCACTTGTTTATGTTCGCGTATCAATGGTTTAACATTGTAATGCAATACGTTAAAAATAAATACAAATGGGAAGTATATGAAAATAATCTCTTGAATTAAAACCCGTTACATGTTTGCTTAAATATAAAAGTATTGCATATTAATTCGTGCAAATCATGTCATTATTAAAAAACTGCAGTGCGTATAATAACTTGATGTAATTATTATAATATACTGATATAATAAATGTTCTATATTAATATAATATGTCGTCTAATTTAATCAATCGTCGAATTTATATTACATATTGTCTAATTTAACTAATTGATACAAGAACGTAAACAAGTGCAAAACCATAAAGCTGTATAGTATCACGTGATAATTAAGATTTTACATAGAATCTTATAGTACGTCTAATAATTTGACCAGGGAATGTACATCTAGAACTTTTTTATATTATCATAAAATGAGTTTGATTCGATTACCTTAGAGTATAAGAAATTCGAACAGTCGTAATTCTTGTCAAAACGGGAGAATGCGGTATGATTTTGGTGATATTACTGACTAATGAAATATCCACGTTGTTTATAAATTTTAGTAAATGTTTATTATTTTTTACTGTTTTATTTCAGTCGAGAACATTTTGTAAGGTGTAAAAATGTTTACATCGTTTTAAAGTATCTAGTTTTGTATGGCAAGATACAAAATCTGAGCGAAATCGGTTGAATCGTTTCTCAGAAATCAAGTTTTAGAAATACGACTTTTTTAAAATTCGATTTCACCGGAACAACTCAACCAATTTCTCTCAAATGTTATATTTTGCCAAGTAAAACTAGATTATTTAAGATGAGGTTAAGAAATTGTATTCCTTACACTCCCAGATTGTGATTACCCTCTATATTTTGGGGAGACAGAAAGCCGTCGAAAAAAGTTATGTTTATACAGAGAAAGTACGTTCTTGAGTCTGATTTAGTAAATTCAAATATCGTCTGCACTAATCAATTAGCATATTTGATCAACGGTGAAAAGCCATTCAAAAGATATTAAAAAATACATAAATTTGTAATAATGGTTTTAAATGATGATATTTCGTATTTTCAAAATTGCTGTAAAGACTCTTAAACTTTCGCAAAAAAGACTAGTAACTTGCATCTTAAATGATTTATTCACAAGTTAGAGATGCACAAAACAGACATAAATAACGACACATCACAGAAAAATTTTAACCAAGACATTTATCAAAATACCGCCATTATCATTTTTTTAATAATCTCGACTCCACTCTCTTTGGAAACAAAAAAAACCTAAAAGAAAGTTAGTGTGCCATCTAGAGGCCAGTTTCTTACATTGCATTCGAACTGAATGACGACAGAAAGTGATGTTTGTCTTCAAACCACCTCATAAATATTTGCAAACTATAGAAGATCCAAGTCGGATCTTGAATCTCCTATGGTAAAAACACGATCCAAGTCGGTGCTGCCTTTCACGAGTTATAACTGAACGTCTATATATGTTAGAAAAACTGATATCACTTGAAAAAAAACCGTTCTTTGAAATATTCTAAATATATCGTTTGAACATAATATTGCAAAACATTACCTAAAAATAGCACAAAAAAATTATGTATCCTTAACCTGTGAATCAAATTTTACTCATGGAATTTTCTAAATCTTTTTTGTCACTAATTTGTTGTTGTTGTTGTAGTTAATTTACGTCGCACTAGAGCTGCACAATGGGCTATAGGCGACTGTCTGGGAAACATCCCTGAGGATGATCCGAAGACATGCCATCACCGTTTTGATCCTCTGCAGAGGGAATGGCACTCCCGCTTCGGTAGCCCGACGACCTATACGGGAAGTCGAGCACTTTACGGTAGAACAGTTTAACGAGGACCCATACCGCACACTCTTGGTCCCTACGCAGACTGATCCAAGAGGTTACCCACCCGCACACTGACCGCAGCCAGTGATGCTTGACTCCGGTGATCTGCTGGGAACCGTGTCTTAACGATCAGTCCACTGCGGGAATTGTCACTAATTAAAACGTGTTTACCATTAATATTATTGTATCATAGTATATTATAAAAATTCCTTCTTAAATTTTTGGTTATTATTCCAAATTAAAGTCTTAGACCTAAAAGTGGAGTTTCTTTGTTTTAAAGTAATCTTATACTAATCCTTTCTACCCAACAATTTATGGTAAACATACTTAAAACGGTGTCTAAATTTATAAGTCATTTTGCAATTACAAAAGTGCAAATAGTATGTATGTGTGTAGGAATTTTATTTGCTTCGCACTAGAGCTGCACAATGGGCTATTGGCGACAGTCTGGGAGACATCCCCGAGGATGATCCGAAGACATGCCATCACAATTTTGATCCTCTGCAAAAGGGGATGACTCCGCTTTGATAGCCCGATGATCTGTACGCGAAGTCGAGCATTTTATGGTAGAACAGTTTAACGAGGACCTATACCGCGCACCTTTGGTCACTATGTAGGCTGATCAAAGTGGTCACCCATCCGTTTACTGACAGTAGATAGTGATACTACACTTCGGTGTTCTACCGGAAACCGTGTCAGACCACTGAGGGACGTAAATTGGATGTATTTTTTTAAAAATGTATAAAACTGTACTCAGAGTACATATGAAATTAGTCCCGCAGTAGACTGATCGTTAAGACACGGTTCCCAGCAGATCACCGAAGTCAAGCATCACTGGCTACGGTCAGTGTGCGGGTGGGTGACCACTTGGATCAGTGTAGGGACCGAGGGTGTGCGGTATTGGTCCTCGTTAAACTGTGCTATCGTAAAGTGTTCGACTTCGCGCGCAGGTCGTCGGGCTACCGAAACGGTGGTGCCATCCCCTCCGCAGAGGATCAAAAACTGTGATGGCATCACTTCAGATCATCCTCCGGGATGTTTCCCAGACCGTCGCTAATAGCCCATTGTGAAGCTCTAGTGCGACGTAAATTAACAACAACATATGAAATTAAAATGGTGACCACAAAATCGTACAGCATTATCAGAAATTCATTTTTCGCACTAATGCTAGATATAATTTCTTTATATTAAAATATCCAACTATTTTTTTAGTAACTAAAAAAAAAAAATAACAAAAAAAAAAAAAAAAAAAACATTGTAGTGTAAATTACAATAACAGCCGAACTAAATGTTTAAGTTAAAAATTTTATCTCAATAGAATCGGGCACTTTAGCAGTTTTTCTCAAAATAACAGTAGACAAAATAAAACATTTTAGAATCTTTGAATTTGATGTAAAACAGTATAGTTTAAAAGAAGAAAAAAAATTATTGAGTACCAATCTTGGAGTTGGCAGCTGGTGAGCGAAGTGAGCTGTGAGTGAAGCACCCTAGTTGTTTAAAAAAACAAATTTAAGAATGAAATTAATGATCGAATATTCTGTAAAAGTATTTTTTTTTTTGCAGTTATTTAAAAGGAAAAAGAATCATAGTTAAATGGAATTAATCGTAGAATAAAATCGACAATAAGTGATTAATCTAGTTTGATTCCGAAAAAATATATATTGCGTAATAAATCAGCGACTAATTAACGGCCAGATGCTAATTAAGAATTTCCTAGTTTATTCTTACGGATAAGGGTAATTTTTTTCCTTACCTTTTACTGCAGGGTAGGACACAAGTTTTCTAACGAAGTGCATGTAGGCAGTTTCTTTCTACTTTTCCCCATTATTCATTAAAGGGACTTTTTTTTTTCTTCTTTTTTCCTACGCTCGAACTGCATTTTTTTTCAATGAAGGAGGATAACAATGACCCTCTATCATTGAAATAGCTTCATCAAATTAAGTTAATTGATGAATCAATTTGCTTTGGTCTTATCGATATTTATCTTCATTACATGTATAGTTTTCGACTTTAATCGCTGTTTTAACTTTTATTTATTTCGAAAGGAAGAAAAGAATTGTTACCAGCAAACTACATTGTTGAATATAGACCTGAAATTATATGAAACACGTTGTATACAATGACAAAATACAAAGTGGCAAAGAATCATTTTAATATTAGCTTTCTTGGCTGTAGATTCATATTTTATTTCACCTTTTTTTTTTAAAAAAAAGAGCCTAACTTTTTAGTATATCATAACTCAGAAACTGTTAGATGAAACATTACGAAAATTTGCACATTTCTAGGAAAATGTTTGGATAATATGTTGATATCAAAAGGTTTTGGATGCTCTTCTAGTTTTTTAGTTATTTTATGTCAAAGTTGAAGTTTTTTTTTAATTGCTCTGCATAATTAAGTTTTACCAAAACTATGAGTATAGAGGCATTAGGAGTTCTGTGCAGAAAATTGAGACAAAAAATGAAAAATAAATATATATTACAAAATATTAAGAACCCTAAATTACAATTTAAGTGAGTCATCATTATAAAATAAAGCAAAATAAAAAGTTCAGAATGTGTCTAAATATGATTGAAATTTATCGTAACAACTGATTATCAAGAAATTGTAGATAGAATTTCACCAACAAAATTGACTTTTTCATAATGATTGAACTACGGCTTTAATATTTAATTTATTTAAACTCTGTCACAGAAAGTAGTCATAGTTCGTTCATCAGGAGTTGGCACTTGTCTCCGCCTTCATCACGTGGTATCCGACGATACTATTTCACTATTTTTGGGAGAAGGATGTGAACAATCCTGAACAAGGTTGATATTTGGCGATCGTATGACAAAAATATTTACTTCGCAATATTTATGTGAATTTTTTTAACATTAAATATTTCATAAATTTGACGATATTCCTCTCTTTAGAGTGAATAGTTTGCCCTTTTTGAGACATTTTGCTGCAATATATTTAATTAGCTAGAGCAGTGTTTCTCAAACTTATGACTTTTGTGTACCCTTTCTAAATTTTTCGTAACGCTTTGTACCACTAATAAAAAAATTAATGTATTTTTTGCTATAAAAAAATTGCACTAAAGTTAGAAACCACAACTGGCTGTTGACACCACTAATTATTAACTGTTAACTCTGCAAAAAATGGCCAATAGAAAAATACGTAATTGTAAATTTTCATGGCTAGATTTGTTTATAAATAAAAGTTCTTGAAATTTTCGTTTGTTACAACATATTTCGCATAAGAATGCGTACCCCCGTTAAACTGTTCACGTACCCCTGGAGGTACGCGTACCACACTTTGGGAAACACTGAGCTAGTGTAACAAAAAATATAATAGCAGATGATAAAGCCAAGTAAGGGACTAACTAAAAAGGTATTCATTGTTTGCGTTTGACGCGCATTAAGGGTTTTCTTCAATTCAAAAGCGGAGGCGTTTCTCCTCTCTCTCTGAAATGGTCCATCGTCCGAGGAGGTGGAGCCATGTGCCGACTCCTGGTGAACTAACAATATACATTACTCAGAACTTGAAAAAGAGTACTTTTCCATCTCGACGATGTAGGCGATAAAGTCGCCAAAGTAAACTTTCTGAGTAATTTTTTTTTTCTTTTACGATTTTTAAGTGACTTTTTTTTAAAGAAGAAAAAATATAGCCGAAATTAATTGCGCCAGTGAAATGGAAAAGTACCTGAAGAAGATACTCTTAGATCATGAAAGAAAATAGGATTTTATTCATTTCTTTCAGTAAAAGACCACTTCCTATAGGTGATCCATTTTTGGCGATCATTGAAACGCACTCTTACAAAATTCATTCCTTCATTTACCATAACCGAAGAAATTAGCTGGTGTTCTATTTGATTTTATCCGTCGTTTAACAGCCGACCCAATTTTTGGGGTTTTCGACTACTAAATGTTCAACTCCGTATCCTTGTAATTTTGAACCCAATCCAAAAGACAAGGGAACTCCTGGATCAAGTATGGGGAGAAATTTGCCGTTGTGAAAGTCTTTTTGACCGAACTAACCCGCATTTGCGTACAAAACCACGAAAACCTCCTACTGTTAGCCTGGCAGCAATGAGACTCTAACCCATGACCCGTCTACCACTCAGGATATTTCACGTCATCACTGTGATCGGTGCAAGCCGGATGCGAAGTTTATATCGACCAGCCATTTCTGTGATTCGAACCCGGATCACCTCATTGGAAGGCGAGCACTCTATCCCCTGAGACATCATGGCTCTCGCTGGTGTTTTAAAGTTATTTATACAAAATTTTTCTTTGACAATACTTCCTTTTATATATTTTTTTAAATAGGGGACTAAACCTCCTGTTCGCTGCCTCTCACCAACCCCTTCGCAAGAGTTGTTGTTTTCTTTTTTTTTCAACGGAGAAAAGATTTTCTACTAAAGTTAAAATTATTCTCTTATTATAGATGTACTAAAAAGAATTGCGTTTGCTTACGCTTGTACCTCCACTTCCCACTTCCAAATATTATTATCTATTAGTATTATAAATATTTAGATCTATCGGTGAACAGAAGTAATTTTTCTTAGTAATTATTTTTTAAAATAACATTTATAACATTATATTGTTCAAACAAATTTGAATTCACAGCCGTAATTTAATATTTCCTCTTCTCAATCGGATATGTTAAATACTACAAGGTCTGGCTATTAATTTCCAGGACTCATGGAATAACTCAGAAGAAAAAAAAGTTAAACACATAGCCATTTAATATTATTCGAAGTAATCCCCATCAGCCGTAATACACGTCTGTGCTCGGCTGTACAAATTTCGGAAAGAAGTTTTAAAGTCCACTTTTGGAATGCTCTTTATTAGTGACGTTACAGTTTTCGTGAAGGCTTCGACATCCTGAAATCTTGTTTCCTTCAGTGAATTTTTCTGCTTAAGAAACAGGAAAAAGTGTGTGCTAGGTCTGGCGAGTATGGTGGATGCTGCGACTCAACTACACCATGCTGAGCTAAGAATCGCCTCACAGCCTAACTCAATGTGTGGACGCGAACTTTTTCAATTGCTTCCGGCTTTCGTGCGAACTGTGTGCGGATCATCTTCCACGCTTTCGCGTTCAAAAGCGTTTAAACCATTAAAAAGTTCTTGAGCCCGATAATGCTTCCTTGCCATAAACTTGTTTTAACAATTTGTATGTTTCTGCAGCTGTCTTGCCCAATTTGAAGCAAAATTTAATGTTAATTCTTTTCTCCATTTCACTTCGACAACAGGAATTTAAGAGCTCCGTTTTAATGCGCCTTTCCACGAGAACCACTCACTTCAGAATGGCGCCGATTGCACTGCACATGCGCAAGAAAACACTCTTCAATATGCAATCATTAGCGCCATATTCCGGCTTTTCTTTCTCCTACAGTTACCTCAGTCCTGGAAATTAATAGCCGGACCTTGTATTTTTGCTTGCATCTCATGGTGCACGAAGCTGATCGCTAAGTTCTAAATCATTTAACAGATCTCTTTCATAGTAATTTATGACAGTTTATTAATGTTATTTGCACAAGATAATAAGATTGGACCACCTATCTAAATAACTTAATTTTAAAATGTAACGCAGAATGACATTGTAATAAAAAAAAATAGTAGCAGTGTATGTATTGCAACTATTTAGCGAAATTATCAACCACACTTAACTCTCCCCCCATGAAATATATAGTTTTATATATCAGATTGCATTTAATATCAAAATAAAATCGTCCAAAAAAGTTAATTTCCCCAAACGATTTCCTTAAGCAGACGATATTTTATTTTGCTAGAAACAATATAACCTTCTTACTTCTCTTAATTGAGTCACTACTGCAACTCTTCTTACTTATCTGTCACTCGAAATGAGCAAATACAAAATAAGATTGTATCTCTCTAATATGTCCCAAAAGAAACTCTTGTAACCTCCGATAAAATATTTACATCATTTGCTCACTTTTATAAGCTTTTGGAACTTTATTACATGCAGTAAACACACAGTTAAGTTCTATATGTCAGAATTTTCTTTATGAGAAGAAAAACCATTTATTCCCGATTTGGAGCAATATTAATTTGTTTTCGTGTTTATTTTATTTATAATATTGCTTATGCTTCCAAAAAAAAAGAGTTTTTAACAAATATTTGCAAGATTTATTGAGCAGCTTTTAAAAACTTTGGTCTGGAGATTAACCATATAGATTATGATTTCTTATCGTTTGGAGATAGTGGAATTTTGTTTGATAACATAGAAACAATATTCGGATGTTATTTATTTTATTTTTAAGTTCTATATTTGGCAATGAAACTTTGTTTCCGGAAAGGAAATAAATAAAATCTTTATCAAACCATTTGAGAAGTTAAGACTTTCTAGATGCAGAAAAAATACGATGATTTTGGTATTTTTTTTTAAGCGTTTAAAGCGATTAATCAGTTTTACAGTTAAAGAATTTCAAAATTTTCAAATGGCAACTCCTATTTTATTACAAAGGTAAGCGTGTTCATCACAGTAATTTTTTTTTATTGGAATGATAATATATGCCGGCGCTGAGACAAAAGTAACTTTCAATATTTTTCCTTTTATCATTAAAGCGTTTAGTAGAACTAATTAACTGACGCATCAAAAATTAATGAAATGTTCTTTTTTGTACCAAAATTTATAAGTTTTACTGTAAAAATTATGTTTCGATGAAGAGAAGAAGAGGGATTCCATTTGAAATGTTTGGTACTGTCACTCTAACCATGATCATAATTTTTTTTTAACACTATTTCTGAGCGCATACCTTTGAATGCTTATGTGACAAAATTTCATTCCGCTTATAAACAGATAAGGTCTTATGATTATGTATTACAAAATTATTTTGTCACCCTACATTTCCTTTAATGTGACACTTCAAACAAATTATGTTTCAGTTTTTAAATTTATAATTTTTTCTTATAGAAACATAGTGGCAACATCACAGGCTGAGACTATTTTTGGGAAGATCGCTTTCCATGGACAATTTTAAAATGTCCTTTAAAAGCGTTAAATTTCATTGCTTTGCACATGTTAATATGATTATTACTTTTATAAACAGTCTTTTAATTACCAACTTAAATAAAATGTCTTTTAAAAGCGTTAAATTTAACAATTTCATAGCTTTGCACATTTTAATATGATTATTACTTTTATAAACAGTCTTTTAATTACCAACTTAAATAAAATGTCCTTTAAAAGCGTTAAATTTAACAATTTCATAGCTTTGCGCATTTTAATATGATTATTACTTTTATAAACAGTCTTTTGATTAACAACTTAAATAAAATGTCCTTTAAAAGCGTTAAATTTAACAATTTCATAGCTTTGCACATTTTAATATGATTATTACTTTTATAAACAGTCTTTTAATTACCAACTTAAATAAAATGTCCTTTAAAAGCGTTAAATTTAACAATTTCATAGCTTTGCGCATTTTAATATGATTATTACTTTTATAAACAGTCTTTTGATTAACAACTTAAATAAAATGTCCTTTAAAAGCGTTAAATTTAACAATTTCATAGCTTTGCACATTTTAATATGATTATTACTTTTATAAACAGTCTTTTAATTACCAACTTAAATAAAATGTCCTTTAAAAGCGTTAAATTTAACAATTTCATAGCTTTGCACATTTTAATATGATTATTACTTTTATAAACAGTCTTTTGATTACCAACTTAAATAAAATGTCCTTTAAAAGCGTTAAATTTAACAATTTCATAGCTTTGCACATTTTAATATGATTATTACTTTTATAAACAGTCTTTTGATTACCAACTTAAATAAAATGTCCTTTAAAAGCGTTAAATTTAACAATTTCATAGCTTTGCACATTTTAATATGGTTATTACTTTTATAAACAGTCTTTTAATTACCAACTTAAATAAAATGTCCTTTAAAAGCGTTAAATTTAACAATTTCATAGCTTTGCACATTTTAATATGGTTATTACTTTTATAAACAGTCTTTTAATTACCAACTTAAATAAAATGTCCTTTAAAAGCGTTAAATTTAATAATTTCATAGCTTTGTGCATGTTTCCAGGCCTATTACTTTTTGTACTACTATTTAAACGTCTTTCGGTTGTTGTAAAGTGAGTAGAGGAAAATACATCTATTAACAATCACATATTTATTAGACATATACAAAACATAGCTGGACGAGACAAACGGATAGAATCAACTGTCTTTCTTACGTAATATTGAACAGTGTAGGTGTAAAGCTTCAGCAGCGCCATCTATATGGTATAAGCAGTAACCGACCCATTTGAGGGTTTATTGCTATCAATGTTCAATTCTATAGCCTAGAGTTTTGAGCCTCATCCAAGGGTAATTAAGAATTTGAGCCTTCAAGAAGGATTTATAGATGGGAAGAAAAACTACGAAACACTTCCACGGTTAGCCGAACGGCTTACGATCTCCCTATCACTGAAAATATTTTGCTTCAGAATTGTGGTTGGTGTGAGACACTGGCAGAATTCAGATTGAAAAACCATCGTTGAGTTTCGAACCTAGTTCACCGCGATGGAATGAGAGCACTTTATCTCCTGAGCCACCGCAGCTCACTACATATATCTTGACAGAGACGGTTATGATTACAAAATGCTAATCAAATATTGGAAGAATAAAAATTTGTGAAATTTGCTCTAAAGATAAAAACCCATCAATGCATGAAACACACTATGATGTGCAGTATCCACTTAGAACGAATAAATTAGATTGTTTGAAGCAAATCAACGTGAATAAAGGTATAGAAATTGACAAAACAATAGTTTTGGTTCGACAAAGAAGAAAGACACTTGCTGAATGTAAGAGGATTTTCCAGTATCCCCAGGGTGCAAGTCGTAGAAACTGAATTTTCCAAACATTCTAAAAAGATGGGATACGAGCTTGACTGTCATAAATTAAGGAAAAGGCACAAAAATGACCTTAACTAAAAAATTACGCTTGGTATTAAATGAAACTGGCACCCATCATAATTTAATGCACGCAAAAATTTATGAAACAGCATAAAAATTATTAACCATGCAGTTGTGGTGTTACAAAAATTATGATATGTATGAAATAAATAAATCAGATGTTTGGAACAAGAAAAATTATCTTCAGAATGGAATATGATCACCTCTAGCAGCAATACAGTGCACACAGCTATGTATGATGCTTTCAATTATTCGGTCTACCAGTTTCGTTTTTATGTGTGAGTCATTGTTCTGTGTGAGCAATTGTGCCAAGGGTCAGAGGAGGAGGATTGAGAGTAGATTCTGCCTAAAGCATCCCAAACACGCTCAATAGGATTTAAGTTAGGTGATCGCCTTGGTCACTCCATACGTTGAATTATTTTATGGATAATCATTCTAAGATAATCATCCCTGTGCGGTGTTGCGTTATCTTCCTGTATCACGAATTCACGATCATCACCTATTGCACCAGCATAAGGGAGCACATAAACATCAAGGATGCAATCTCTATTCACGTGAGAACACGTGGGAAAATGGTTTCACGTGGAAAGATATGCAAGTCTGTGCATCCACCCAAAGAGATACCACCCCACACAGAGTCAGTGTCTCTTTGGCACACGCATCTCTTTCACGGAGGTTTTTGATGGATGATGATATCGGATTCCAGATTCTTTAGCAATAGAATCTCTATCAATCAGATTCTCTACCAATCAGATTCTCCACTGGTTTAACGTTCAGGAGGCAGAGTTCTTTGATAATTGGATCCAAAAGCTGGTGCCAGACTTGACAAATGTTTCAATGGTAATGGTGACCATGTGAAAAAGAGGATAAATGTTCATATTTTAGCTTGATAAAGTTTAGTTTGCGCTTCTTTTAATACATCACAAAACGATTCTTATTTGAAAAATGACTATCGTATTGCATGTTTTTAGTCGTACAATAAAAAACTTATATTTTGATTTTTAAACATCTTCCAATTGTATTAAATTTTATAATGTATAATTTCCATCAGCCTTTATTCCGTTAAGCCTAATTTAAATTTGTCTTAATATTATTTTAGTGTTATGTGTAGGTTTGACTTACAAACTAATTTTGTTTTCAGGATAACTAATTATCTTTAATTTTTAATTTGTCTAATTATTTAATATCCTCTGTATAATATTCTGATGATAAGTTATAGATTTGTTTAGATGTTTTTTTATCATTATTTCAAAAGATTATTTCTGCTTACCTATCATTATATGTTAGCTTTATTCTCAAATTGAAACCGTTAAACATTTAGTCTAAATCGCATTTAGCTCAAATTATTATTTTTTTAAACTTTCAAGTTTGACATTGTTTCACTTTATAGTTAAAAGATAATTGAATATTAAAACACTTTGGCGATATCACGAAGGAATGTCATTAACTTAAAAGTCCGGGAGTGGAATTCAAAATTAAAAAAAAAGATTCTTCTTCGACCTCAAATGCCGTTGTCGCAATAATTAACATTCCTTGAGGCGCCTTCTCCGCAAAAGAGAGCAATTTCATGAATAAACAAACTTTAATTTGCGGCGTAAACTTCTTGCTTCAACTTAATTCTCTATTCTGCCAAAATTATCATTCTAATTACTTAATCTGCTTATTTCTCTATTAGGAATCCTCTGAGAAGGAATATTTCCATATAACAATCGAATAACTTTAATCGAAAATGAGACAAATTGCCTTGAAAATAACAAATTCCTTGCCAAATAACAAATACTTAACACTAAATATAAATTTATTTTTATATAATTATATTTTCATATAAATGAATTTATTTATGTTTCTATTTTTACTTTTTCATTTTAGTAAATATTGATTTAAAACTACTTAAAATTTAACCTAAGCATTGAATTGTTATCTAGTAAATAAAAATAGTGCTCTGTTAATTTAAAAAAAAATATTATTGGAAATATCTCCATGAAACTCGGATTCCATAAATTTTCTAGTAACGTTAACTTAATAAACTTATGTGTTCTAACTATGTTTAGTAAGTTTAATGCAGTTGGAAAATTTCTAGTGATGTAACTGCATTAAATTTAGTAAACATACTATGTTTAATGCGGTAACATTTTATAAAAATGTTTCTTGTAAATTTACTGTATTAGACATAGTAAACATTCTATGCTTATTAAGTTTATTGAAGTAATATTTTGGAAAAACGTTTCTTATTGCGTTTTTGTTTTAAATTTAGTAAACAATATATGTTTACTACATTTAATGCAGTAATATTACTACAAAAGTTTACGGGACCCATGTTTCATAAAAACGCCTATTAATCTAGTAATACTGCAGATTTTTTTTTACAGTGTATCTAAATTCGAAAAAAAACTATATTCATCCAAAACTAATTAATTTTGTTGCATAGTTGAATTTCATAGACTATAGAAAAAAAAAAACCACACACTGTCCTCGTAAATCCTCGAAATTGTTTTCGGTTCGTTCCGGTTCGAACCACTGTTCCAGTTCGAATCACTGTTAGTTTCCGCTCAGTCATTGAAATACGTTTGCAGTTTTATTTAACTTTGTACATATGCTGACACGAAAAAAATCTATAAATAAAAATATGTATACAAAACGGCAAACAGAAGCAAACAAAAATATTTTTTTATTTTTTATAATTTCATATATCTTAACTTTTTATTCAGTTGAATTTTGTTTTATCCTTTTATTAAGAAAAGAATGAATATTTCTTATTTTACTTTATAACTGGTTTTGAAAAGCCAAATCGTGGCAATATCATTTTATCGTTAAATGGAGTTTATCGTCATTAAAAGGCCTGGCCATTTTTTGACTATTTATAACGCTCACATTTTAATTGTACTTGATCACAATGCAAGTTTCAATAGCTTCTTTGTCGTTACTAGAAGTCGTTACTATCATCCTTTTACGACCGAATAAAATTTACGGTGATTAAAAATTTCGACAAATTTCGATTAGCTATAATAATTAGATATTAATTGAAACTCTGCGTTGGATCATTTCAATTTTCTCTTTATCTATATTAGCAGGATTATATCACAAAAAAGAATATATAGTGGGTCGAAATTCTGATTACATTTTAATGAGCTAGTGTTCTTAAATTTCATCTTGAACCCTGTGCTGACTTTTGGAGAGTTGATTTGGAGCTTAAAGATTATAAATTAGCAAGCGAAAATCCGATTATTAAGTTGAAGGAAAAATTAAAATTATTACGCTTTACGGGAATTACTCATTTAATATATTTTAATTTTTTTTTTACTTAATTATTTCAACGATAAATACTGTAAATAAAATTTTTTCTTGCATCAAAAAGGCGTAAAAGTTGTTTTTAGAAACAAAAAAAAGTAACTCCAAGTCAATATAATTTCAAGATACATTCACAATTTTTCTAAAACAAAAATTCTTTAAATAACAAGTTGTTTTCGTAAGAAATATTTTTTATGCATACATATCTTTTAGTTTGTAGTTTGTTTTTCTTTTCAATAAAAATACTGTTATAATAAAAACTGAATTTCCGATTTTCTTATCAATTTTCTTCGTACAAATATTTTTCTTTTTTAAAATCTAGAAAAGATGAAATAGGGTTAAAAATATTTTTAGACTTTCTTTGCTGGAAAAAAATAAAATGAGTAAGGAATTTGCTCCAACTTCTTTTGGCATGTTTTTGAAGTTCAAATTTGTTTACTGCATGCCCTAAGGACAAAACAAAGTTTTCTCAAAATTTCCAGAAGTATGTTTCAAGATTTTTTTTTCTACTTTATTTCACAAGTTTTACAACTTATTATTTTTTTGAAAAAATGTATAATGTGTGTAAACGCAAGTTTGATTTTTATTTTTTCTACTTTTTTAGAATTGTTTTAAAATTACAAAACTTGCAAAACTGTAAATAATGAAGTAATTAATAAAAATATTGATTCAATAAGAAAAATATATTAATTATTAATTTATCACAAACGTAGAATGTAAACTGTATTGTTGTCGTAGGCCATTAAGACAACGGGTGCGATTGTTCTTGTTTTCCAGTGACGTCATCTATGGCCAAGAATTTGACTTCTGCCACACCCATACGCCACACCCGTTTATAGGACAAACCCATTCATACATCCATTCATTCATCCACCGATCGTAATTTTGACCTGAACCAGAGAACGATGTATCGCCAATTCAGTACCCCCTGAGATGTAATTTGTTATGGGAACATGGAGAACTTGGTAACTCGACATATTTCATTTTATAACCGTCGTCGAACGGCCGACCCAATTTTTGGGTTTACGTCTACTGACGTTCAATGCCGTAGCCATGTCATTTTGAACCTAATCCAGAAGACAAGGGAACTCCTTGATCAAGTATTGGGAGAAACGTGCCATTGTGCATGACATTTTTGATGGAACTAACCGGTATTTGTGTTACATGAAGAGGAAGACCACGAGAACCTCACATGGTTAGCCTGACGGCAAAGGGACTTTTACCCATGATCCGTCTACCACGGAGGATATTTCACGTCAGCACTGTGATCGGTGCAAGCCGGATGCGGATTCGTAACGACCAGCCAAGGCTGGGATTCAATCTCGGTTCACCTCATTGGAAGGCGAACGCTCTATCCCCTGGGTAATCGCGGCTCAGGGGATCGACATATTTAACGTGCACCAGACACGGAGTCTTCGGCCGGCTGGATTTGAACTCCCGCTCTCACGAACGCGAGTTCAGCGCCCTTCCAACCAGGCCATGCTTGCACTGTAGACTCTATTATACAATTTCCTTAAATTTTTGTGACTTTTTATGTTTATAATTAACTTTTTAATAAATGTTTCCTTCATTAATGGTTTTAATTTTGATTTTAAATCTTACAAAATCGATGAAAAATTTATTTTTTGAAAATATTTAATTTATATTTTATTTAAAATTACACTACATGAAATCGAGGAGAGGGATAGTTATTTTCACCCTCCAATTTTTAAATTCTGCAAAAAAGCTTCTCGGAAAAATTAGATTAGTTTTAAATTCAATTTGGAATTATTCGAACTGAAATCTGCTTGAAAACTTTTTTTTTTATATAATAAAGTAAAATTAGTAACGAGCGCATAAAACTATGTGAGCTTTAAATTCGGAAAAAATTTGAAAAACATTGAGTTTCTAGTATTGTAATTCTGTCCGTATCCGCTTAATTTTCATTACTTAAGTTACATCTTTAGAAAAATTAACATAAATTGAATTTGTTAAATCAGCATAAATTAGTGTTTGTGTAAAATACTTCCTGAAAATTTGTCGTAATAAATTATGAAATTCAAAATTGCGTTAAGCCTAACACCATTACTTAGCTTAACGTACTTAGATTAGATTACAGTACCTGGCAATAATCGTTGAATAATCATTATTATTCTCATAATAAAGTGATTAAGAAAAAAAAACTGATGTTTAGTGCCATATTTCAATAAGTATAATCGTTAAGTGAACTTAAAAAAAATCTGTTTTTCATAAGAAAAAACCACCTTAATGTCTAGAAATAAAAGAAGCTTTCTACATCAGCTTCATTTTGAATGACTATGACGAACAATGTTTCTTCTTCAGCTTAAGCCCTAATTGACGCTTATCTCTCACTAAGCCCGGTACGCATTTTCACTAGACCATCGAACATCATTCATTCTTTGGTTCTAGCAAACATTTCATTTTTTTTTACATTTCTCAGTTTTATATACCTTCTGTACACTTGATTTATTATTTTTGGTAGTTATTTTGTATAGTTACATAAATAAAATATTTCTTCACTGCAGAGATGATAACTTCATGATAATTTGATAGGAATAATAATAATGTTGTTGACGTATGCCTGTTTAGGCAGAGGAGTGCGATTGTTCTTGTTTTCCAGTGGCGCCATCTTTGGCCAAGAATTCGACTTCTGGCACATCCATAAGTCACACCCGTTTATAGGGCGGACCCATTCATACATACATTCATTCATTCATTCACAGATTGTAATTTAGACCTGAATCAAAGAACGATTGATCTCCAATCCAGTACTCCCAGAGGTATTGATTTGTTGTGGGAACATAGAGGACTTTGCAACTCGACAGATTTAACGTGCTTCAGTCATCATTTACCACACGAGAAGTCTTCGGCCGGTAGGGTTCGAACCCACGAACTCTCGGGCATGGGCCCAGCGCCCTACCTACCAGGTTATCCCGACCCAATGATAATAATATGATTATTAAACAGTACTTAAGCCACATTTTCAGAGCGTATTTATGACTTAATGAATAATACTTTAGTTTTTAATAACAATACAGAAGTCCAAAATTTGCTCGAAATCAGTCAAATAATTTAAAAACAAAACTTTTTAAGATTTATTTATTGAGAAAAACTAAATCAACTTCATTATTTAAAAATACTACTTTAATGTAATGTAAAAATTTGTATACATTAAGATTTACAAAAAAATGCCAAATATACATTAATCCATAGAAGCAATCTAAAATTAATAAAGAGAATCAATACATTAGTTGATAGAAGCAATCATCAATTACTTTAAAAACTATTATACAAAAAATCAATTTGATTGAAATTATTATTACTGATAAGCAAATTAACATATCATTTATTTATTGTTCAGTATCTATAGAATAAGTTAATAAATAGAATCAATATATAATTTGATAGAATATGAGACAAGAATATATAAGCCATTAATGCAACATTCCCTGGGTAAAATGCGGAAAGTAGCTTATTCTGCACTTTAACGAAGTAAATTAGTTAATCTGAAGATTAGCTGTGTAATGTGTTCGCTAAAAGCTTTCGATCTTTAGCGATTACATCTTTCTGAAAATAAGATTGATCCTATTGTATGATCGAATCTGTCAATGTTAAAAGATGGTGTGAAACATTCTTACAAAATTAAGTTTATTGTTGGTTTTGGAATATCAATCGTCGCCCATAGTGCACTCTAGTGCGACTTAAACAAAGTACCTACCTAGATTTAGACTAGTTCATAAGTTTCCTTTCTCTCTGCTGTCTGGGTTATTCCGTTGCATCTTCCTATTAATAATTTATCAATAAATGATAATGCAATAGCATTTTAATAGAACAATATTTAATTTGAATTTTTAAAATATAAAAGTTTTTTTTCATTCCTCGCCATAAAAGATTCAGTACACAAATGCTTTAAAATTTTCATTTCAAATGCATGGCATTGAGCATCAAACATGGCGTTTCCATTTCTGATTCAAAATGTCTCTTAAATTTCCATTTCTCCTCGCCTATTTTACGATGTCCTACACATTCCCTTTTTTTATTTTTTTGTGGAAGGCAAACTTTTTATTTCCATCTATTCCAACACTGACGTGGCAGGCAGCCATTTTTTTTTTTGTAATGTAAAGTATCTTTTCCGCGGATGCCCACCAATTCAAAGAAAATTTATTCCGAAAGAGGAGGTTGTCTGGAGTGAAAGTTACAGTTTTTATTTTTTGTCATGAAATAATAAATATTGCAGACGTTACCAAGTGTGTGTAGGATTAAATACAACAGAAACCAAGTGAGGGAATAAAATGTTCAAATATTCGAAAATGTTTATGGACTATCTAAATATTTATTGGTCCCTTTTATCTAAAAACCTTTGCTTATTCATGACAGATTTGTAACGTTCACGAATTGATACGTATACATTGCAACTTAAAATTTTCGTTTCTTTTTTTCTTTTCTGTTTTATATCAATATTTTTACTCTGAAGTATTCCTACATATAGCATTTCATTGTTATAATTCCAATACATGCGTATTTTTCTTAGAGAAAATACCATAGTAACGATTTCAAAAACACATTTTCTTTTCTTTTAATTTTATATATTTTGAAAAGATAAAACTTTTAAACTTTTATTATTTTATTTTATAACCGTCGTTGAACAACCGACCCAATTTTATGGGTTTACGACTATTAATGTTCAACTCCGTAGCCTTGTCATTTTGAACCCAATCCAGAAGACAAGGATCAAGTAGTGGGAGAAATTTGTCTTTTTGATTGAGCTAACCCGCATTTGCGTTATATAGAAAGGAAGACCACGAGAACCTCGCACGGTTAGCCTAACGGCAAAGGGACTCTAATCTATGATCCAAATACCACTGAGGATATTTTACGTCAGCACTGTGGTCGGTGCAAGCCGGATGCGGAATTCGTATCGACTGGGATTTGAACCCCGTTCGCCTCATTGGAAGGCGAACTCTCTATTCCCTGAGCCATTGTTGCTCAAACTTTTATTAAAAGCTTTTCTTCGGAAATATAAATTTTAATAATAAGGATATAAGAATTTCATAATAAGTAAATAAAGGTGTGCTTAGAATTTGAAGGAATAACGCGAAGGAAATATAATGCATTCGAATTTGGATCATGTATACTGCATTCATTTTATCCCTCAACATCATTTATTATGTATTACCCCCTCTCCCTTCTTTTTTTTTACGTAAGCGTAAGTGACAAAAGAAGAGCTCTCTCTCTCTTACCTTTGTATCATGGACAAAGCAGATTTGCTTCAGCAAACTTTCATTTTTTCGAGATCCATAGAAGAAAGAAAGAAAAGAATAACGGGGGGAAAAAAAGAATGAAGAAAAGAGCTGCTATTATATGAGATGCATCGCAGACCAAATGCATTATGGGTATTTCCAAATCGAAGTTACAACAGATATGCAATCTATGTAGGCAACAATAAAAATGTTATTAATTTGCAAATATGATTTTCATTACATCATCAATTTCAAAAAGGTGTTCTATGGAACCATATAGTTCCAGAGAGTTCCGATAATTACGATTATTTTTTAACCTTTAATAATCGTATTTATAATATTGCGCGAGCGGTGGTGGGGTAGGGAATAGAGGGTTCGCCTTCCACTGAGGTGAAACGGGATCGAATCCCAACGATAACTGGTCGATACGAATTCCGCACCCGACTCGCACCGACCACAGTGTTGACTTAAAATATCCTCATTGGTAGACGGATCATAAGTTAGACTCTCCTTGACGCCAGGCTAAGCATGGGAGATTTTCGGGGTTTTCCTCTCCGCGTAACGCAAAGGTGGGTTAGTTCTGTCAAAAAGACCTCCACTTCTCCCCATACTTCATTCAGGAGTCCCCATACTTGTCTTCTGGATTCGGTTCAAATTTAGAAGGCTACGGAGTTGAACATTAGCAGTCGTAAGCCCAAAATTGGGTCGACTGTTCAACGACAGTTATAAAACGAAATAAAAAAATATTGCATACGTATAATATTTATATGCAGTCAATAATTCTGAATTTATTTAGTATTAGATGAAGATATTTATGTTATACTAATAAAAAAAGTAGCAAAATTGAAAAAAAAAATGTTGTTTCTATATCAGTATGGTGAATAATTTAAGAGAAGAATTTATAAAAGAGCAAGATTTCTTTTATAAGCATTTATAAAAGAAATCAATGAGTATTTTTCTTCGACTTTTCTTATTAAAAATAAAATAACAAAAATCACGAACAAAGAGTTACGTTTATCTAATAACTTTTCTCATTATGTTTTTATAAACGGTATTTGAAAATTATTACTTTAATTCCAAGTGAGTGAAACTTTTTATTTATTTATTCGAAAGCAACTATTCGATCGTTAGTTAAGGTTTTCGTTTGGAGAAACTAAACGTTTCGAATTTCTAAGAAGCTTAAAAAGATGTGCATACGAAAAACGTAGGTAGGTGTTTAATTCACGTCGCACTAGAGCTGCACAATGAGCTATGGGCGACTGTCTGAGAGACATCCCTGAGGCTGATCCGAAGACATGCCGTCGCAATTTTGATCTTCTGCAGAGGGGATGGCTCCCCTACTTTGGTAGCCAGACAACCTGCGTGCGAAGTCGAGCACTTTACGGTCGAACAGTTTAACGAGAACCGATACCGTGCACTCTCGGTCCTTACGCTGACTGATCCAAGTGGTCACCCACCCGCTTACTGACCGCAGCCAGTGATGTTTGACTTCGGTTTTCTACTGGGAACAGTGTCTTTATGATCAGTCGTCCACGGCGGGACTATACGACAAAGAAAAATAATTTAATCTTTCCTGTCCGAACACCTAGTGAACAAGTTGATACTTAGAAGAATGTATTTTCCTGACAATGTTGTAGGCAATCAGAAGGATATTATTATAACTATAATAATATTTCCTTATTTTGAAAAGTGCAGGTTAAATGTTATGTAATAATCCAGAAGCAATTATGCCAGTTTTTTCGCGAAGACAAGTGCGGAAAATTTTTAAAAATTTGCTTTTTTTAACTACATTGATCCCTAACTCAGTAGTCTAAGCACTTGCTTTCGAGATAATAGTTCAAAACATAGTTAATAGCCTTCTAAATGAAATATTCAAGGAATTTTTTGTTTTGAGGGAAAGAATCTTTTTTTACAGCGTTTAGCGTACATGCAAAAAATGGCTAATTTTTACCTAAAATTTTTCTATATACAGTGTTTATCGTATATGCAAAAAATGGCTTGTTTTTACCTAAAAATAGTTTTTTCTACAGTGTTTATCGTATGTGCAAAAAATGGCTTATTTTTACCTAAAAATGTTTTTTTCTACAGTGTTTATCGTATATGCAAAAAAATCGTTTATTTTTACCTGAAAATGGTTTTTTTTTATACAGTGTTTATCGTATATGCAAAAAATGGCTTATTTTTATCTAAAAATGTTTTTTTCTTCAGTGTTTATCGTATATGCAAAAAATCGCTTATTTTTATCTAAAAATGTTTTTTTTACAGTGTTTAGCGTATATGCAAAAAAATAGTTTATTTTTACTTAAAAATGGTTTTTTTTACTGTGTTTAGCGCATATGCAAAAAATAGCTTATTTTTTACCTAAAAATTTTTTTTTACAGTGTTTAGCGTATATGCAAAAAAGGGCTTATTTTTACCTAAAACTGTATTTTTCTACAGTGTTTATCACATATGCAAAAAAATGGCTTATTTTTATCTAAAAATGGATTTTTTACTGTGCTTAGCGTATATGCAAAACATGGCATATTTTTTTACCTGAAAATGTTTTTTTACAGAGCATATGCAAATAAATGCCTTATTTTTACCTAAAAACGGCCATTTAAAAAGAATTATAAATCAATAATATTTTTTTGCTAGTTTTATAAGTTTTTGCAAAAAATATAACATATAAACTGTTTTTTTTAGTCGGATACCGTAATCCAGGGTCAATTCAATTCAAAAACTTACAAACATCGCCATGGAATTATAAAATTTTAGAATAAACCAGCTTATGAAATTTCTTTCTGTAAAAAAAGAGGAAAGCGAAAAATTTTCTAAGCTTTCTAATTATATAAAACTTCAAATAAATAGAAAGAAAAAGAAAAAAATTATTACTTTTAAAAAATAAACTAATCCTGAGTTTCTGGAATGTGAATATTTCAGTTTTTTTATTCGATAAAACAGTCTCCTCCCCCCCTTTTTTTTACTTCAAATAAAGCTATTACTTCTAGTTTAACTCAGTTTTTATCCCTTGACATACTAGCTTATCACCCATATTATATATTAGTAAGACTTATTTTAGGAAAATATATCCGTATCGGGACTTTTTTTTTCTTGGTATGTTTTTTTTCGAAATATCTCTTTCAAAGCCTCTGGGCTGCAACTGAAACGGAAGGTTATCCGTAAGTCGTGGAAGTTAGAAATAAGGATTTTATTTTCTTGGAAGAGAATCGTTATTTTTGGAGATGAAATTATTTGCAGGGCGATAATATTTTAATTCATTTTCGACGATATCCCTTAGGCATTTCAGTATATTAATTTTATCATTTCTCTCAATAATTAGTATCAATCATAGTTACTAGAGGGCCGTGATGGCCTAGGGGGTAAAGCGTTCGTCTTCGAATGATAGGAACCGGGTTCAAATTCCAGCAACGGCTCGTCGCTACGAATTCCGTATCCGGCTTGCATCAACCACAGTGCTGACGTCAAATATCCACAGTAGTAGATGGATCATGAGTTAAGAGTCGCCTTGCAGCGAGGCTAACCGTGGGAGGCTTTCCTCTCCGTAAAACGCAAATGCAGGTTAGTTCCATCAAAAAGTCTTCCACGAAGGCAAATTTCTCCTTATGTTTAATCCAGGAGTTCTCTTGTCTTCTGGATTGGGTTCAAAATTACAAGACAACGGACATTGGAAGTCGTAAACCCAAAAAATTGGATCGGCTTTCCAACTCAGGTTATAAAATAAAATAGTTAATAGTGTTTAACAACAATCTAATTTCTCATTTTAAAGTGTTTTTTTTTTATTTTGGACATCTCGACTCTAAGTTTAGAACAGTAATTTATTCTAGGAAGTCACAAAAGCCGCTGTGACTCAGCGGATAGATCTCTCGACTTTTAATAAAGTGCATCAATTTCGAATAACAGCATTTAGTTGATTCGAATTCTCTCGACTCGTATCGACTGCAGTTCTGACGTAAAATATCCTCAGTGGCAGACTGGTAATGGATCAGAATCCCTTAGCCCATCGTTCTAACTGTGGAAGTTTTCGTGGTTTCCTTCACCGTGCAATGCAAATGCGGGGTTGTTCCCTCAAAAAGTCATTAACAAGGGATACTTTGTGCCAATGCTTGATCCAGTGATTCCCGTGTCTTCTGGGTGGACTTGAAATACAAGGCTATGATGTTGAACATTTATAATCGCATGCTCAAAAATGTGTCCCCAGTTCAACACTGTATAAAAAAATATATAAAATAAAATTCAAAAGGCATTAAATTGTTTCGCTTTCTCAGTTAAGGCTCACATTTATTATAAAATAAAAAGTCATTTAAGGCCTGTTTATACGGTTCATGTTCTTAGATCCGAGAACTTGGAAGAATTTCTCTCTCCGAAAAATAGGATGATTCGTCAATACTATCCAAGTTTTTGAATGTAGAGTCACGATGGCTCAGGGGATAGAGCGTTCGCCTTTCAATGATGTGAACCGGGTTCGAATCCCAGCAATGGCTGGTAAATCTGCATCCGGCTTTCACAGACCACAGTGCTGAAGTGAAATATCCGAAGTGGTAGACGAGTCATGGGTTAAAGTCCCCTTGCTGTCAGGCTAACCGTGGGAGGTTCTCTTGGTCTTCCTCTGCATGTAACACAAATGCGGGTTAGTTCCATCAAAAAGTCCTCCACGAAGGCTTGATACTTGATTCCTATACTTGATCTTGGAGTTCCTTTGTCTTCTGGATTGGGTTCAAAATTACAAGGCTGCTGAGTTGAACATTAGTAGTCGTTAACTAAAAAACTAGGTCGGCTATTCAGAGAAGTTCTTGAATGTCACTGATTGGTTGGAAAAAAACCTGCGCATTGTTCATATCCAACATTATAAAATCATACTTTCATAAATTCAAAATTACGAAATAAATTAAAATAAAATCATAATAACGTAAACAGACCCTAACATATTAATTTACTTGGCTTAATATATATGAAAATGGACAGCAAAATGATATAATCTGAATCCTGCTTGCTAAAGTTACAAAACTTTTGAAGCTGATTGGTTAAGGAAGGAAAAACTTGGATGGAAAGTAGAAATTGATCTACTATCATCTTCAAAGGGCTTGGACCAAGAACTTGGATGGTCGTATACACGACCCAAGCTCCAAGCAAAACAAGTTACCATCAATTTAAATCAATCTTGGTCCAAGAACTTGCATCGTATAAACATACTCAACTCAACAACATATCGGACAACAGTGAAATATCCATAATTGTCTTCAAGGCTATGTAATAGAACACTCGCTACTAACTACCCAATACGCATTATCTAGCTATAAAAGTGTAATTATATGAAATTAAAAATTAATTATTAAATATGTAGTCACCTGAAGCAATTTTCAAAGGTTGCGATAGCCTGGCTGGTAGGGCATTGGTCTAAGAGGTTATGAGTTCGATCCCCACCGACCGAAGATAGTAAAGGGTGATTGGTGCATGTAAAATCTGTCGGTTCACAGAGTACTCCATGCCCCTATAACCAATCAATACCTATGGGGTTACTGAATTAAAAATTAATCGTTCTTTCGGTTGAGGTCAAAATTACGATCTGTGAATGAATGAATGGCTCCACCCTATGAACGGACTGTAACATGTGTGTGTAGCTGAAGAGGAGTTCTTCTCCATAGATGGCGCCACTCATAAACAAGAAACGCACTATCAGCCATAAATTTGCTCGGTTTCATCAAGCAGGCTTGCTGGTATGGGCAAGAGGCATTAAAAACAGCAACAATTTTCGATGAGCGTTGTTTTTTTTCTTCGTAAGCTTTTCACATCGATAATGATTAAAACGCGATTTATGGTTTTATAAGTTATGGATTTATGGTTTTCATCTTGTAACGCTTTGAAAAAAAAAAAACATTCACCAGAATTTAGAATATCACTTAAAACGTTTTACACAATCGTCCCCAAACTGAGTTCGAAAATCTTTTTGTCTTTAGGCTCAGGTTTCAAATTGCAAAAAAATGCCAGTTGAATATTGGTAGCCATAAATCCAATATCTGTTTCCCCACTCCTATAATACAAACGCATTAAATTAACCCATTTTTTAATGTAAAGCAATGTTTTGCAAGTAGTTTTCATAACTTTCTATTCAATTGGAGCTTTTGTTTATTGTTTAAATTTAAAAATACGTAATATTTCTTCCCCTTAAATCCTACGTTTGACAGGAGGTAGGATTTACTAAATACTTTATAAATATCAACTCCTTTTATAAGCATCTCCTTCAAAAAAAAAAAAAAAAAGCTCCCTAATTAGTATGCGAGTTTCGACTTAGTCTTTCGTTTTTCTGTTATAAATTAAGATTTCGAACAAAACACTGTGACGAATAATTAATTTTGTGGAATGCGAAAAAGGGGCTCAAGTGAAATGTTTTTAAAGCACACTTCATGGGGCAGTCAAACTCAATTTGTCATTAAGGATTTTAAACCCCTTCTTCCGTGTCCTCATTAGTTTCTGTACACAAAAGCAGAGTAAATGATATAAACGTTGATTAATTGAATTGTTGGTCTCTTTGCAGAAAGAAAAATGTTGAGCTCCTAGAGTTGGTATAGTACTGGAGAGAGTAAGATCGCTGTGAAACTATCCGAATGCATATGCCGAAGATTTAACGACTCGAATATTAGAGACAGTGGTCGGAAGTCCTTGCGCTTCCACTTAGAGATCACCTCGCTATTCCCGGACGCTAGATTGCGTAAAATTTCATTAAAAAATTAATTACCGAGAGGTAAAAATTTAATCAATATTGTAGTGGCGTTAATCGTTTTAAATTAATTAGTGAAAATTTAGGTATCATCAATGACTTTTGGCAGTTACAGATACATCTTGATGTGGATGTAATATAATGATAATTATCTCAGAGAAATGAATAAAATCACTTAAGAAAAATTTATTTATTAAGTATTTAAAATGGACATAAGTCTAAATGTAAAAATAAAGAAAAACCCCTTAAAGGGATGAAGCAAAATCATTCTCGTCATATCGAGAATTTCAATTAAAATTGATATTTAACGGTATAGGGACTGAGAGACCCAATAGGGCACCCCCAGTCTCCAAAAAATGAAAATTGAAAGTGAATTAATTGTTCCCAACGGACTGTTAGGAGCATGGGAAGAGATCCAAGTTTGGCAAATTATCGAAGGATAATATAGCCAAAAATAAAGACAACCACCCATAATCAATATCAGATTTGAAAATGCTTTGGTGATCGCGAATCGCCAACAAGACTGTGAGAATTAGTATAACCATGTAACTGAAACATATATTTGTGGTAAAAAATAAAGAATAAAGAGTTATAAATAGATTTTTGTTTTCGAACAGTCGCGACAGTGAATTAATGAGTCATACATTAGTAATTGAAATAAAAAGTTATCCGTTACATTGATCGATAAGAAAAGAGTAAAATATTTTATATTCGCTTTTTTTAAATTTTAATAAAAAATAAATAATTGATTTAATTTAATTAAAATTCGGATAAGAATGATAAAAAAATAAAAAATTAAGAAATTAAGGAATTGTGGTGCCTATTGTGGCATCACAATTACCGTCACTCATTTTAGGCGTTCTTGATTTATGGTATATCTGCGGAGAATAAATGCTCTCTCTAACACCATTTCTTCTTGACGACTGTGTAAAAATATATTCCTTAGAAGTTTGTTAGAAATAATTTATTTCTTATTTGTTTGTTTTAAGAATTCTTGAATTGTATAATAAGATCATCATTTGATTGCAATTTTTTTTTCTCATTTTGTCGCGTGTCGCAAGATTCTAAATCGTTTTCAATGGAATTCAATTTTTAAATTCTAATTAAGTTGGGGGGAAATAAATAATTCTGTAGCAGTCATTTGCTTTAGACATTCTTTGAATAAACTTAGTTTACTTTTGAAAGATCGGTTCTCTCACTAAAGGAGGTATTTAAAGGAGATTGGTGTGATTTTTCAAATTGTAATTAGTAAAGGAACAGGAAAATTCTAAAAGGTTCTTTTTTTATTTATTTTTTTGAAGGAAATGTTTTACAAGTCAAAATGGAAACATTTTTTTATTTTAAGTAGCGAAATTATTAATTAGTATTTAAGTAGCGAAATTCTCAGATTTCCAATAATCAATTGAACGAGATTTAAATCTCTTCATTAATTAGGTCAATGTTGTCCGGCCCTTATGAAAATTTGCAGTAGAGAAACCTACAGTAATCTATGGTTACCATAGAAATTTGTATGGCAAGATACAACACGTCTATGGTAACCATAACGATCGATGTGGTATTTATATGGCACAACACCATTAGTCTATCTCAATCGTAGAAATTTGTATGGCAGTAAACCATAGGCCCATGGTAACCATAGAGATCTGTATGTCATTTATATGGCACGACACCATAGGCCTATGGCAACCATAGAAATTTGTATGGTTGGATATCATAGGTGTGCGGCAAGCATAAATATTTGTATGGCATTTATATGGCAAGACACCATAAACCTATGGTAACCATAGATATCTGTCTTGAATTTATGTTGCAAGAGTGTACAATATCGAGAAATTATGCAAATTACTTTCTTAAGAAACTCTAGCTGATAAAATCCATAGGGGAAATTTTACATTCAGAACATCCAGTTGAATAAAATTAGAAAAAATTGCTACCGGTTAGGTCAAATATTTTTAATATTGGTCACTTTTGAAATAAAGGGACTCTTTTTTTTTTAATTCAAAATTTAACTCAGTTTAAAAAAATTGTTGACATTTCTAACGTAAAGCCATTTCTCAAAACATGATGAACACTGCAACGAAGACGAATTAATGACTGCACCAGAGAGAAACTCAATTATTGCTTTATTTTATTTAGTTATACGAAAGTATTTCACAACAAACAATTAATTATTCGATTATTATTTTATCGAGTTCACTTAAAAGTTCTTCTGTTGCAGAGATTATATCTTTATTCAACTTTTTTCTGACCATATTTTCAACTTCTTTCAGACCATATTTTAATTAGAGAAACGACACAATGTTCATGGCACTTTAACGGATTACTCTAGTTAATCTGTACGTTAGCTCTATAATCTGCAGAATGACTGATTTCCTAGACAATTAGAGAACTGAAGCAATTTTTATTGCTTTAATGGATCACTCTAGTTTTTCTGCACATTAGCTAGATAATCTGCAGAATGACTGATCTCCTAGATAATTCGAGAACTGAAGCAATTTTTATTGCTTTAATGGATCACTCTAGTTTTTCTGCACATTAGTTAGATAATCTGTGGAATGACTGATTTCCTAGATAATTAGAGAACTGAAGCAATTTTTTATTGCTTTAACGGATCACTCTAGTTTTTCTGCACATTAGCTAGATAATCTGCAGAATGACTGATTTCCGCACTTTAGCGGTATGTAATATAATCTATGTTATATGGATATAATAACATATGTTATGTTACACAGTAAGGCGCAGTTCAAAAAAGTACAAAGTCGAAAGTTTTATTTCGTCTATTTTGAAAAATAGAAGGATCATCAATTCATAGTAGCTACAATACTTTACCACATGACAGAAACTAGAAACGTTATTTATATGCAGCATTCCACTGCAAGAGAAAAAAATATATTCTGCAAAAAAATTCACTTTTTTATCTGCTTATTTTCATCCATTCGCCTTCCCTCCTTTCTTCCATTTTCTTTCTTTATTTTTAATAAGATTTGAAGTTTAGGCGTTTCTTTCTTTCTTTTTTTTTAAAAAAAAAAAAGTCTTTCAATCGAATTTTCTTCTTCTCGAGGAGTGAATGCACCTCCCCCAAAACGAATTTCCCACTTCAGAAAGATTAATGGAAGTATTTTAGATATAAAATGTTGAATTAAATTGAACAGACTTCCGGAAAAATAGAAAGGGGAGAAAATAAAAATGGAGAGTTAAAAAAAAATCTGGATGCTATTTCGTTTAGCGATGAATAATAATTTTATTTGTTTATTTAAAAAAATTCACAAAATTTTTAGTGAATTTAAAAATTTTTAATTAAAATATGCACAAAATTTCTTTATTTAAAAAAATGCAAAAAAATGTACTGCACAATAATAAGGCTGGAAAAAAAGTAATAGCAATATAAGGTTAGTTAACAATATTTTATTTTATAACCGTCGTTGAACAGCCGACCCAAATTTGGGTTTACGACTGCTAATGTTGTACTCCGTAGCCTTGTAATTTTTGAACCCAATCCAGAAGACAAGGAAACTCATGGATCAAGTATTGGGAGAAATTTGGCCTTCGTGGAGGTCTTTTGGTTGGAACTAACTTGCATTTGCGTTACATGGAGAGAGAAACCACGAGAACCTCCCATGGTTTGCTGGACAGCAAAGGGACTCTAACCCATGATCCGTCTACCACTGAGGATATTTCATGTCATCACTGTGGTCGGTGCGGAATTTGCATAGGCTACCGTCGTTGGGATTCGAACCAGGTCACCTCATTGGGAGGCGGACACTTTATCCCCTCAGTTGATTTACATTTCTTTGCGAAATTTGTTATTTTTTTCGTACATATTGCTTTTCCTTTTGTTAATGTTCAACTCCGTAGCCTTGTAATTTTTTAACTTAATCCAGAAGACAAGGGAACACCTGGAGCAAATATTGGGAGAAACATTCCCTTCGTGGAGGACTTTTAGATGGAATTAACTTGCATTTGCTTTACATGGAGAGGTAAACCAAGAAGGCTTTTCACGGTTAGCCTAACAGCAAGAGGACTCCAAAGCATTACAAGATATAATATTAGTCAGAAAATTAGCCAAATATCAAAAGTATTCGCTCATTTTCAAAAGTCTTCGCCAAATGCAAATCTTAACAATTTTTTATGATTAACTTTTTCCCCGAAGAATACTATTTTACTGTAGTTTGTTTCAGGTTTACATTATTTGGACCCAATGCTAAATAGTTAGATGAAGCATCTACCTAAAAATATTGTATTAAAATAAAAAATACTAATTTGTTTAGAAAAATTTATTTTGACGTAATTTTACGTTGGTTCGAATCCAACGTAATTTAATTTCGTAATTTAGGATCGAGTTAAATATTTATTTTTCTTTCCATGGAAAGAAAAATCAGTCGCCAATACTTTCACCAAAACACAATTTTATTCGCCAAATTTACGATTTTATTGCATTTGGCGAGGTTGCGAATGCTTAGCGCGTGCCCTGAATAAAGTAATAGTTATGAAATGAATTATCTGTTCAATTATTAATAACTATTACTTTTAACCATTCTATTATTTAATATCTAAAATCTGGTCCTGTCTCCCAACTAAGGATAAAGCAGTAATTAAGAGTTGTTTCTTGAAATCTTCCCAAAAACGTTTAAAAGCAGAAAAAGCTGCTTACTTCAAAACATGAAATTCTGTCATACAGTAAAAATTTCCTATGTTTACAGATAATCATACAGTATAACAGTAACGGATATATACTTTAATTTATGTCTTAAATTTATTAGTTTGTAAATTATTATTATTATTTTTTTTTTTTTTGAATATCTCAATCTGTCGCGCAACTAATGTAAAAATAATTATGTACACATCAAAATTTGGAAAATAATCTTTCTTTTTTTTCTTTTATCAAAACAAAACACTAGATAATAATAACATTTAATTGCAGATTTATGTTCATAAAATAGTAAAAAAAATGGGAAAATACTTTTGGATTTTATTCTATGAGCGAATATTCTAGAAACAGTCCATTTTTATTAGAAAATTCATTTATGCCAAAATGGAGGAGCTAAATATTTCAGAGAAAAATATTTATAATAAAATATTTTAAACTAGTTAAAAAAAAACTTTTTTTATACCACACCTTGGGCAACTTTCATCTTCTTCTTCCCGTCTTAAGTTTAAAAAAAAAGAACTCCAGAAAGAAGATTCTATTCTTTTGAAGTTTTATTTCTCTAAGGGGATTTCGAAGCAGCGACCGTGTTGACCTTTTATTTTGTATCAAACTTTGAAACAAAATTTACAGGAGAATTTTTTTAGAGAGAGAAAAAAAAAGCTTATAGTGTGTTTTAAAGTTTACAAATATATTAGTTTTTTCATCTGAAATGCATATCAGGCGCTTTTTACAAATCGTACAGTTCAAAAAATATTTTGTTATTTACTTTTAAACCCTATTTTTGATAAAGTTAATTAACTTTAAAACGAAAATAAAACAAAACTATTAGTATCCATGTTTTTATCAAAACTATTAGTATTCAAATTTTAAACGAAACTCTTGGTAAAGCTATTTTAATTGACGATAATATAAAAAAAATTACAGAAATTTTAACTGTTTATCAGTGCTAAGGAAATAGAATTTGTAGATGAATAACATAAACATGTTATTGCAGATTACCAATAATCTAAATATGTATGCCAAGGAAACTCCTGTATCAAGTGTTGGAAGAAATTTGCCTTCGTGGAGGACTTTTTGATGGAACTAACCCTCATTTGCGTAACATGGACAGAACATGGACACTGTTAGCCTGACGGCAAAGGGACTCTAACCCATGATCGATCTACCGCTGAGGATATTTCACGCCAGCACTGTGGTCGGTGCAAGCCGGATGCGGATTCGTTTCGACCAGTCATCGCTGGGGATTCGAACCCGGTTCCCCACTGGAAAGCGAACGCTCTATTCCCTGAGCCATTGCTGCTCTTTTAAATATGTATTGTATAAAACTTACAATGGGGCCGAGATAGCCTGGTTGGCAGGGCGCTAGAATCACGTTTGTGAGGATAGGAGTTCGAATCCAGCCGGCCGAAGAATCCCCGTGTAGTAAATCGTGACTGGTGCACGTTAAATCTGTCGGGTCAGGAAGTCCACTATGTTCCCGTAACAAATTATACCCCTGGAGAGAATTGGAGATTGATCGTTTTCTGGTTCAGGTCAAAATTACGATCTGTGGATGAATGAACATATGAATAGGTCTGTCCTATAAACGGGTGTGATGTATGGGTGTGGCAGAAGTCGAATTCTAGATATCATCTAGATAGTCGAACATAGATGACGCCACTGGAAAACAAGAACAATCGTACACCTTGCCTTAATGGATTGCGACAGCAACAACAAAAAACTTACAATTTAAGTGTTTATTGTTGAGGGGTCACTTGACATAGCAAAATCTTTATATTCATAATTTCAAACATTTCAAGCAAATGAAAGAAAACGGTTGAATAATTTCTGAGAAGATATATTATAAGAATACTAACATAATTTTTTAAACACTCATGATTCAAATGAAAGAATTCAAAACAAATGACACTTTGGAATATAAAGTGCGGTTTATTTCATGTTAATTATAAGCTATGTATTTTAGTGAACTAAAATATTTTTATGTATCTAAAAATCCTCGTAATTTGTAATGCATAAAACATATTTGTTAATTTTCCCCGTAGGTCGTCATTCTGTAAACTATTTTTACTACAATGATGAATTAAACAAGGTTATCTCATTTATTTTTTCTCTTTGTATTTGAAGACCGTCAAGAAATTTCAAGTATTTACTTACTTAGACTAATTAAGAGTTCTTTCAAGAACATCCTATCTGGCTGTTTCATTTTTATTTTCACAAACGCGCCTGATGCATCGAGTAATTTATCGCGACAGTTTATCCCTGGTTTTCCTTCAGGGATTTTTTCCCCCTCTCTTTCATTATCTTAAAACTTTCCGTGATTTTTCTTTCTCTCTCTTCTGTTTCAACAATTAAAACTCTTGGCTCGTTGTCTTAGAAGAAGAGTGCGTTAATTACTTTCCGACAAAAGCTAATAAATTTAGAAGCACTTTTTTACGGTTCGTTTTCTCCCACCAATAGATCAAACAATATAGTTTAGATTTTAAATATTAAAAGGATCATTTATATTCAAATTTAAAACGTTTGAGTCAAATTAACTGTTAGTTTATACTGGCAAACTTTTTGTAAGGCGTCTTAAGGTTGAATAAACTGTTAGTTAATACAGTCGAACTCTCAGTAAGGCGGCTTAAGGTTGAGTTAACTGTTAGTTAATACGGTCGAACTCTCTGTAAGGCGGCTTAAGGTTGAATTAACTGTTAGTTTATACGGTCAAACTCTTTGTAAGGCGTCTTAGGGTTATGCGATGTCCGATTTTTTACAATTTCTCCTTTCCATTACCATGTTTTCTGCAAATCTTGTTTTTTCACCGCACCAGAACCTTTCAGAAAAAAGATGGTTGGCCTATACCTGCGTGGGAAAATGTAAAATTTGACGAAATCATGGTAACGGAGAGGGTAAGCATTGAGCTGTCTATTTACAAAGAGTATAGTAAACAGTCTGCGAGAAGAAGTTTTATGAATGTATAATATCGATATGTTTGCTCTTTTTAGTGGATTTTAAAAAAAGCATTTGGTAAGGTGGATTGATCCAAAATGATTGAAATTTCAGCGGTGCTAAAGATACCAATCAAAATAGTATAACCAATCCATATTCATTTAACACTTTCATCGCTAGCTGACGACATATTTCGCCGTCATCTTTTCTTTTAATTTTAGCGCTAAAAGTGTAACTCTTAATGCCGTTCTAATCCAGAATGATTTTTCAGAAATTTTTGGCATTAATTTGGGTGTTTGACAGAGAGATGCATTATCGCCTCTACTTTTTGATTTAGTACTTTGAATTCGTCATTAGATATCAGAGGCTTAATTATTAGTAATTCATTACGCTCAGCAAATGTGTAGTTTGATACTTATTTACTTCTAGTACTGTCATTCAAATTCTATGTAAATGTCTCAAAGTAACTAAATGAAATCCATTTGGATATTAATTAAGATTAATACAGCATTCTCACTTTTATTTACTAAATTCTGGTTTTTATTTCCAATGCTTAATTTTTGTAACTTCATAATTAGCTTTCCACAAAAAATATTTCAGCTACAGAAAAAATGATTTTCCGTTACCTCATCAAAATTAATTTTAAGAATTTCTGAATAGTCTTATAAATTGATCTAAATACTGCTTTAAATATCCAAATTTCTTATTTAAGAATGCTTTATTTGAGTTCTGATTAAAGTTTGTTTTTAAGTTATGTTATTTATAATTCTAAATAATTTTCTTCTTTTATTGTATCTTACTCCTTCAGTTATAAATTTTTTTTAAATAATTTCATAATTATAGAATTATTTAAATTATTTATTTGAATAACTCTATAAAAATATTGGTACAAAAATAATTAATTCTTTAATATGCAAGCATTCTTGACAGAATGCTGCGTGTTCTAAATTGGCATTTTGAAATAAATCCTTTATTAGTTGTAGAAACTGAGAACTACTAGATTAAAATCTTAACTTTTAAATAAAATATCCGCGAATACATTCATAACATCAACATCGATCGAAATAACAGACATCATTAGAATTCCAGGCTAACGATCGAGAAAAGTAGAAAAGCTTTTGCAGGATGATACCTTCGTTTCCAATTAATTTAATTCATTTCAGTTCAAGTAACAGAATACAGAATTGCAGGTTCGACCTATCCCGTTCCAACCTGCATGGAACTCAGATGTATGATTCAGAATAAGACAGGGATCCGCCAAAAGTATCGATTCTGTTGTTCGTAAGATCGTCAGTTGGCTGTAAGCAGCTCTTCTGTACTCGGTCTGAGTTCTTCCATTCATACCACCATTATGAAATTTAAATGAAGATAAAATTTCTTCCTTAGCATATTTGAAATACATTAAGTATTTAAATAAATATTCTATCCAAACATTATCTGTCCATTGTTGGAAGTGAAATGGTAAAAATCATAATTAAAAATTCTACTATTCTAAAAAATTCTATTGTAAGAAATTAAGAAAATTTTCAGACTGGGTCGATTATCTCTAGAACTTACGGAACCGATTTTTATGAAATTCGATATGCTCATACAGTGATACAATACAAAATAAATAACCATTCAACAGTTGTAATACACACGCCAGGGTGGGTAGTGTTTTTAAAAAGTGCTTAAAGGCGTTTATTTTCGATTTCCGTTTTGTAAAAGCTAAAGGTGCTTTTTTCATTGGGTGTTTTTAAAAAATGTTTAATTTTCCCTTTTCGAAAGTGGTACTTTTTTCTTGTACCCTGTCGATTTTCGTCACGTATTATACAAAACCATGCTTTCCACGTTATTCTATTCAACGTTTTCACAATTCATTCAACCATTTCGGCTTACTAATGGTCTGTATCACATAAAAGCGCCAATCATTTTACATGTTTGATGAAATGCTTGCTAGTCCGTCTACTGAGCCGGATTTGGTGAGATTCTTGCACTCTCACGTGCAATTGCTCATGTTGCATTTTGCAAGATATTCTCAATTTCAGGCTTCATTTTCGACCCTCTGACATCGAACCGAAAAATCTCTCGATCTTTTTATGGTGGCTAATAGAATCAAGAAGAGAGTTCTTTGTCAGAAACCATTTATTTTATCATGATCATGTAAAGTCTGAAAATTATTTTGCATTTTGTTGATGTATACAGTGCTTAAAAATATTTTTTGAGTGCTTAAAAAGTACTTAAAAGGTGCTTATTTTTTGTTGAAAGATTTGATTACCCACCCTGACACGCATGATCGTGCGTAACACTTGTTGGAGTCGAAAGATATGAAACAGCGGTTGCAGAATAAACAAAGAAAATGGATTAATAGGGGGGTATGTTCCCCTCTTACGGATAGCCTTGCAGCGTGATTTCGACTTAAGATAAGGCAGCGTATTACAATTGTTGAATTGTCATTTGTTTTGTATTGTATAAATGTATGTACACATCAAATTTCATTAAAATCGGTCCAGTACTTCTAGAAATAATCGACCAAGTCTGAAAATTCTCCTAATTTCTTACACCAGTTTATTTATATTACAATAGCTTTCTAGAATGCTATAGACTCACAGTGTACTGATAGTCAAACACGGTTCCCAGTAGACTACTAAAGTCTAGTGTCACTGACAGATAGGGTGGGTGGCCACTTTGGGCAATTTGCGAAAGGACGAGAGTGTGTGGTTTTAGACCTCGTTAAACTGCTCTAGCGTAAAGGGCGCTTGACATTGCACCCAGGTTGTCGGGCTACCAAAGCGGGAGAATCATCACCACTGTAGAGATTATCGAAATTGAGATGTCATGTCTTCGGATCATCCTCAGGGATGTATTCTAGACTGTTGCCAGTAGATCATTGTGCGGCTCTAGTGCGACGCAAATAAAGTACTGCTACTACTAATACAACAAATAAAGTACTACTACTTCTGCAAATAAAGTACTAGTACAACTAAAATGTCACTGCTAATAGAGAAAAAATCAGCTTGAGTATGGATGGTTCACTGAATGTAAACAATAACCTAAAACCGGAAGAAATTTAGAAAACTTCCGGTGTATTCCTCCGCTTATGGTTAGCTTGCGAGGCGATGCGTGAACAGGCTTAGTATTCTAGGAAGTTTTATTACTGTAATTTGTGTTTTAATTCAAGTGTAATTTTACCATTCATAAGAGTTCGTGTAATTTACAAATTTTAGCTGGTTGTAAGCTTAGGACAAATTTAAGAAAATTAATATCAAAACATGAATAAAGTGTAAGGTTTGCCATGTTTTGAGTGTTATCTCTTATTTGGCTATAGTTGTGCATAATATTACAGTTTGTAAATCTTTGGATTACATCATAGCGTTCTGAATTAAGCTGTTACTTAGCTGTTATTCTGATTAAACTGTAGCTCTATACTTAGTTTCATTGTATTGTATAAAAGTGATGCTGTAAAACTTTTTTCTCAATGATTATATTTCATGATTTTCGAAAAAATAAAAATTTGGAATCCTATTCAAGGCTTCAATTTGACTTCAATAAATTGAAATATCATGATTTATAAGTATTTGAGAAACGTTATGAATTTGAAATAAGCAATTTCAGTATTAGAAGCTTATGAATGCTGCTAGCAGAATATACTGAATGGCTAAAATCTGGATAGTTTAATTCATAATAACTGAAAATTGTTTTATTTGTGCAGCAGGATCTTTAGTTTGATCAAAAAATTTTTTTAAAAAATTAAAAAATTCTAGGAAAGCTGGGAATTCTATACTAATTAAAGGTCAGTTCTCCAGATGTGGGAAAAGAATCATACATCTAAACTTTAAGCTAATTTCAATGCCCTGTATTATTCTAGAGAAAATTTAGAATTCAGTTAAAATAATTAACATATGTTATTGCAAAAAGGTTCGTTAAGTACATTGTAAAATCAATTTAATTAATGTGAAAGAGATCCCGCAGTGGACTGATCCTTAAAACACAGTTTCCAGTAAATCACCGAAGTCAAGCATCACTGGCTGCGAACAGTGTGCGGGTGGGTGACCACTTGGATCAGTCTGCGTAAGGACTGAGGGTGTGCGGTATGGGTCCTCGTTAAACTGTGCTACCGTAAAGTGCTCGACTTCGCGTGCAGGTCGTCTGGCTCCCGAAGCGGGGGTGCCATCCCCTCTGCAGGGGATCAAAATTGTGATGGCATGTCTTCGGATCATCCTCAGTGATGTTTCCCAGATCATCGCCCATAGCCCATTGTGCAGCTCTAGTGCGACGTAAATGAACTACAACAACAACAATAATGCGAAAGAGTGTATTCATCTGAAATTTATTAAATGCATTTCAAATAATAATTTGATATAAAAGAGATTGCTTTATTTTTTGGAAAATGTATCTTTTAAAAGTTATGATGTAAAATTTTTTAATTTTTTATGATACAATTTAAGTATTTTGTTGTGTGAAATTTTTCATTATATTGATTTATTACAGTGAAAAATACTCTTGATAGTTTAGACCTTTTACTATGAAAAATTACAATAAATAAGTAAATAAATAAGTAAATAAATAAAATAAAAAATGCAGCTCTGAAAAAACGGAAATGCGGTACATATCTGGAAGCTGTTTTTTACAAAAAATGTACTTTTATTCATAGGTTGTGACAAATATTCTAATTAAACTGTTTTTTCCATTAATGTTTATAAATTTTCGTCCATTAAAGAAATTAAATAATTTTTTCTTACATTTTTCCTGAAAAACAAAGATTTAGTAAATGGAATTTGGATTTAATTTTTAAAATTTATATTTATAGAAAGATTTTTGCAAAACTATTGTGAGAGTTATTTTGTCCATAATTAAATAAATTTTTTAAGAAAAATCAAATAAAATAAAAATACAGAATGCTTTAGATGTTTTAATAGTACAATATGTTTTTTCTTTCTTTAATTTTGAAATGCTATATATTTTTTTTAAAAAATAATTTTTTTTCTTCATCTATTGAATTAATCTTTTATTGCGTTATTTTACCTTTCGGAGAAAACACAAATGTCTCCTTTTCTTTTCAATGCAAAATATATTTTTATTTCGTTTAGATGTAGAAAAAAACTTTTTTTTTTTCTTTTTAAATAGCTTCCTATAACCTAATCCTATCATTTTTTTAAAAACATAAATAGAAAGTAACAACTTTTCTGCATAGTTGATTTGCAATTTTACCTTACTTTTACAAATAAAAAGTATTTGCAAAAAATTCGTAGTTATTTTTAAAAGTAGTTTGCCTTTCTTAAAGCTTTTTATTAATTATTCATTTATTTGAAGGCTAAGTCATCACATTAAATAAAGCTTTTTAGAGTACAATATGCCATTTTTGTAACTGTTGTCAGTTTATAATAAAGTTAAGCTTTGATTATGTTTAATCAGCGTCCCTACATTAAATTGAAAAAAAAAATGGCGCAAAAAGTCAATGTCACTTGCGATCTCAGTTTTGTGTATTGTAAATTTGTAAAGTTTGTCCAACAAGTCTCGCTAAATTGGTGATTTTTAAAAATGTCTGCTAGTTTTTTCTAATATTTAATCTATTTCTCTTCCAAATTATTCTTTTCAACCTAATGATTTAAGACACGAAGAGAAATTAATTTTTTCCTTGATGAATGAGCATCAAAAAACATCCTTAAATAATTCTTTTTTTCCTGCTTTATTCTTGGGTTAGACTTAATTTCGTTTCAATGATTCACTAGCATAAGCTATTTATCATTCTTTGTGATGTTAATTTGCATAGTGATGTGATGTTAATTTGCGATGTTAATTGTGATGTTAATTTGCATAGTAGTAGATGCTGTGAAAGATTGTTGCGCAAATCACATAAAATATTAAAATTACTTCACAATATAAATGGCTGTTTACACCCTTAAAAAGAGAAAAAACTATTTGACTGCTGGCTTATTTCCTAGAATAATGGTAAAATATACTTGCCTACCAAAACTTATTAAATGTTATAACATATACGCATGAATTTCCTGGGGAAAAGTAAATAGTCTATAGAAAAGCAATGGAAAAAATATACCTTTGCTGTAAACTCTATTACTCTTCAAATTTTGGTAATTACAAATATTTTACTTTAAATTTAAATAAGCTAGAATAGTTTTGTTATCAGCTTTTTTTTCCAAATTAGGAACAGGAAGGAACATTTTCAAATACTAATTTTTATTTTTACGAATAACTTAATTTTCTGGTTATGGCCAGCATTCCACAGCATTTGTTTTCAGAATATTGTGTTGACGATGTCGATCGACATTCTACAACGTTTGTAAATTCTGAGAGATATCGATCGACATTCTACAACGTATTTTACAATATTGAACAATATCTTTTTGCGATATTGAACATACGTTATAATAGGTGTCCATTTTTATATTGTACAATATTTCGCTACGCTATTGTACAATGTTCGAAGCTGCGTTCTTACGATATCGTTAATGTATGGCGCATGTTAAACGCTACATTTAATTTTCCCAAACATATAAATTTTGAAAAAAAAAAACATGTTTCTCACACGTTTGCGTTGTATATGTTACCGTGAATGACCAAAATGAAGAGAATGTCGACTTTCAACAGTGAATGTCAATAGTCGCTTTGTCGTCAATAGTCACAATCACATAGCCGCTTTGTTGAATGTCCGAAATATCTGTTATATCCGATTTGATATTAATTTATTCGTTGACAGTATTATATTTATTTGACATTTTAATATCTGCTGAGGTAAGATTAGGAGAAACATGAGAGTTTGGAGTACCGGCTAAATTCATATAGGCAGTGGCATTTGACCTTAAAAATATCGGGCAAACAGGGCATACTGGGCAGTGGCGCTTAACTTGACCTAGTATATATTTCGGACATTTACCAAAGCGACTATGTGAATGTCAACATTCACCCATTTCGGTCATTAAAAGTCACATGTACCTCTGTTTCAGTATCATATTTCATTAGAAAAGATACAGATGTATCACAATATTCCCTTTTTATCTATATGTCTATATCTGGGATCTAAAAACTAATTATACCATATGTAACTGAATTTCAAGTAAACTTAAAAAAAGAAATACATTTTCAGAGAAAACAATTCATTTATCTTTGTCTTTTTCAATTTCTTTTCACTTTTCTTTTGCTTTTTTCTTTCTTTACCCAGGGAAATAATCAGAAATATCCAACAAATCCAGATTTCAAACCAAATTAGATTTCGATTTGCTTTTAACTCTGATTACGAAAAAAAAAATTTTTTTTTCTCTTTCCAAAATATTATTTCCTTTTTCATTTTAAAACCTGGTTTCCACAGTAATCTAACAGACGTTGTTTTCAAATCGAAGAATTTTCTACGTATTCAAATTAATTCTCGGAAATGAGAAACAGTTTTGTTATGTATTTTAATAGTTTTATCTTTTATTTTTCATTATTATTTATTTTGTGCGATAGTTCGCAATTTGTTTCCAAAAATTAAAATCAATTCCTTTAAGGGGTTAGAATATTCAATTTCCATGTCAGGTCTTAAATAAAATAAATCACAAGCTCGTTTTAGAATATCATTGATTTCGAAATCTGTTCCAATCTGCTTATTTTAAGAAAATAGTTTTGAAATTCAACGAAGTGACTCAACCAAATTTTAAATTATATTCTTACATATTTAGTATTTCAATTTTTAAATAGTTAGCTGATTTAAAGAAAATAATTTTGGAATTCAACGATATCAGTGAAGATCTAGTGACTCAACCAAATTTTAAATTATATTCTTACTTGTTTAGTATTTCAATTTTTGAATAGTTAGCTGATTTTAAGAAAATAATTTCAAAATTCAACAAAATCGGTAAAATCATAGAAATCAAAATTTGCCCAGATATTTTTTATCAATAAAATTTATATAATTCACATTTGGTAATAAAATATAGCAACAAAATATATCATTAAAAGTTGAAAGAAATTTTATTATTGTGACACAGGTTCTCTGCTTTAAATTCTATTCGGATATTTGAATTTTAACCGGTTTTTGTTGCAACTTCATCCACAACCCTTCTTTTTAAATTTTTATTTTACTGCATTTTTTATTTTATTTTAAGTTATTATCGTTAAATATTTTTCATCAAAGAAATCGTTCAGAAAAAGCTCACAATTCTTATTGCAAATTTTGTGATGATTATTTTAATTGTATATTTTCGTTGGACATTTTTTCAGAGAATTGATTATAAAAGTAAAATTAATTTTTATAAATAATTTTTAGATTAGAGTCACCGTTTTTGAAAGAAAAAAAAACGTAATATTAAAAACTAAGAATAATATTAAGAAGAAAAAATAAATTTATACTGCAGGTAAATAATATTTAATGCGAAAATAAAGATTTTAATGTGTTTATAGGATTATTTAGGATACCTTTTTAGTAATACAAAGTTTATTAACGAAAACAGGTATAGAAAGTAGATAGACAATTACAACGTCTCTATACGAGCACAAACTATGCATTCTCATGCTAATCTAAAAAGAAAAACAGTTCTTCCTTTTTCCCTCTCTAGGGGAAAGTCTAATCTTTCTCCCTGTCACAAGTTATGTTTTTCCCTTTTTATAGCTTCGAATCTTATTTCGAGATAATCAAATAATTTACAGATAAAAAACGTTATTACTATTATTAATTTTATGCAGGTGACATACAAAGCTATCTGTATCTTTTTTAATTATTAATCATCTAACTCTTATATCCAAAGATAGTGTAGAAACAACAATTATTTTACTTTATAACCGTCGTTGAACAGCCTACCCAATTTTGGTCTCGTGGTCATCCTCTCCATGTAACGCAAATGCGCGTTAGTTCCATCAAAAAGTCCTCCACCAAGGCAATCTCCCAATACACCCAGGAGTTCCCTTGTCTTCTGGATTGGGTTCACAATGACAAGGCTACGGAGACGAACATCAGTAGTCGTGAGCCCAAAAATAGGGTCGTTTGTTCAGTGAGGGTTATAAAATAAAAATAATTCTTCACAGTAAGTAAAACATTGAAAATCCCACTTTAACGAAAATTAACTAAAAAATCAAATTGATTTTAAGTAACAAGATAAACGAATTTGATTTTGAAAATCAATCTCAATCTAAAAACTATTTTAAATTAACATTTCTCGAAAAAATAGGGTCCTATAAAGGTTTAAAAAGAAATATGAAGAGAAGGAAAAAAAACCAGTTTTTTTTTGTCTCGTTCTTAAAGTAAAAAAAAAAAAAAAGGCAAAAGGGGGGATCGAAGAAAAAGGTCGGAATAAAATGAAAAAATCCGATTCGGAAAAGTCGCTTACACTTGATTCTTAATCTTTGAAACTTCTCTCCATGACTAAATCTCTTATAAAGATCGCATTTGCTCGATCAGCTTTTCCACCCCCGGGCTAATATATTCGACCCCATTTTTCTCTCTCTCCTCCTAAATTGTATTCGAAAGACACTTTATTCTTATAATGCTGGAGGGGAGAATTTTACATTTGCACTGCCAGCATTCCTACTTCAGAACTACAAACTTAAAATTTTTCGAAGAAAAAAAGAAAAACGATAAGTGCATGTCATGACCTAGAAGCAGATTAAAATCAATAAAAAAATTGTTTAGCTTAAAATGCAAGTTTGTAGTTAGTAGAGTCAGATGTAGCTCATGGTTTATTACATTTTTTGTTTCATTTGAATAGTTAGGGGTAACAAAAAAAGAAGTGAAATTTCCAAATTGTTCAGGTCAAAACTACACAGATTTTTTATTTTATTTTATAACCGTCGTTGAACAGCCGATCAAATTTTCAGTATGTTCACCTCCATAGTCTTGTAATTTTAAATCCAATCCAGAAGACAAGGGAACTTCTGGATCGAGTATTGAGAGAAATTTGCCTTCAAGGAGGACTTTTCGATGGAACTAACCTGCATTTGCGTCACAGGGAGTGGAAAACCATAAAGATCTCACACGATTAGCCTGACGGCAAGGGGGGGGGGCTCTAACCCATGATCTGTCTACCACTGAAGATATTTTACGTCAGCACTGTGGTCGGTGCGAGCCGGGTGCAGAATTTGAATAAACCAGCTTTTGCCGGGATTCAACCCGGTTCATCTCATTGGAAGGCGAACGCTCTATCCCCTGAGCCATCGCGGCTCAAAAATTACACCAATTAGTGAAGTATATATCTGGAAATAATACTAAGGATTATTTAGATGTAAAAAAAATACGTCTTTTGAAAATGTGTATACTATATTGCGCCGAGTCGTTTAATTCATATAATTTAGATCTAGATATTAAGAATAATTCATTGCTGGTCTTTTCTTTTCGAAAACAAAAGCAAAAGTATTATTTCTCCTTTTTTTTCAGTGGGTACAACAAATACGATGCTACTCAGGTTTTATAATTTTTCATAAAATTGAAAACCCTCAAATGTTCATAACATTAAAAAAGAAATCAGCAATGAAAAAATAAGTTACGACCAATGTCAATGTAGTGTTGAGACCAATAAAAAAAGTAAGTCTTCAGACAAATTTGGAATCATTTGACATTAAAGAAGAACTAAAACTTTCCATTAACAAACTGAAAACAAAGAATTACCATCAGCGAAATACTGCATTCAGTTAAAATATGAATAATTTAATTCAATTTAGTCAATAGTCTGAAGTAGATAAGCTTCGTCAAAATGGCCGTTTAATATTACCTACAATGGTCTACGCAGCAATTAAAACGAGTTTGAACAAATATGACTTAATTCCATTGAAATTTCTGAGGATGTATAGAATAAAGGGACTTGTATTTCGACACTTTCAATGTGATTCCAAATAGAGAATTATTAATCACAATACACCATTCATAATTCTAAACGAAACATCAAAAGCATAAACACATTTTAACTGTTGAAATCTGATTCTAAAGGGAATATATATATATATATATATATATATATATATATATATATATATATATATATATATATATATATAAATATATATATATATATATATATATATATATATATATATATATATATATATATATATATATATATATATATATATATATATATATATATATATATATATATATATATATATATATATATATACAGGATGAAAAAAGAACTCTCCCTTCATTCCCTCCACTACGGCCATGATTCTAGCGTCACCATTTCCCCGCACCACCGCCTCTCCTTTTTTTTTAAATCCAGAGACTCACTCTTCGTTTTGTTGCTGAACAATCAACTGCATAGCCCAGACGGGGCTTATGGTTGTGATAACAGGGCACAGACCCATTTTTTTTTAACTGCGTAGCCCAGACGGGGCTTATGTTTAAGTGAACGGGGCTGAGGGCCCATGTTTTTGAAATTTAATACTTTTTTCATAAACTATTAATATCTAATCATGTATGTAAATAATTTATTTTGTTATTAAATGTTTCCATCATCGAAAAAAAAACTGTCGTTCCTCTCCAAAACACCACACTTATATATAGACGCTTTGGTGAATGTCCGAAATGTTTGTTATATCCGATTTGATATTAATTTATTCGTTATTATATTTATTCGATATTTTTATATCTACTGAGGATAGATTAGGAGAAACATCAGTGTTTCGGAGGACCTGTTAAATGTATACTGGGCAGTGACAATTGATCTTAATTTATGTGGAGGGCATACCGGGCAAGTGTATACCGGACAGTGTCACTTAACTAGATCTAGTATATATTTCGGACATTTATCAAATCGATTATGTGATTGTCAACATTCACCGGTGGAAGCCAGCAACCACCAATTTTGGTCATTCACAATTACGTGGTTAAAAATGTATGATAATGTTTGCGTTTAAGGTGAATCTAATTATCAATATCGAGCTTAAAACGAATCATAATGTTTATATTTAAGTTGGAAATTACTATCCTCTTATCACGCTTAATATGCTTTAAGCGTTTTACTATAGAACTTAGCACCCCTATTAAAATTGCCAAAAATTTGAGCGATTTTTTGGTTCAAGACTCGCTCTGAAATTTAAAACATTGTAATATACGTTGTTTTATCTTTCTTCAGAGCACCCGAAAGTATTTCTTTCTTATACTTACTTGTCCTAATATTTTAAAGTTATGGAGCTGGCTAGAAATTATGAAGTACCCGGAAGTATTCATTAAATTTAATGCATTTCTTGCCCACCATTCCTTTTTTTCTGCCCCCTCCCTTCTGGGCTCTTGCATGTTTAGAAAGAGGGGTGAGGGAAGGAATTTCGTGTATCGCTTTGATAAAGCAGAAGTCTAAGACTTAATCAACTGTAGTCAGATTGGATTGCTTCCTTCCTGATTCTTGTAAGGAGGGATATATCGAACGGTAGGGATATTTCAGAAATCGATTTTCACCCCCAGAAAAGGTGATGAAGTACTGAATCAGCCAACGTCTGCTTAAAATTTATGCGAGAAAGGCTGGTAGATTATCGGTGAGTATGATTTAAAAAATAAAATGTGGATTTCGTACACATTTAATGCAACCATTATCTACGATTTTTTTTTTTTAAATGAAACTTTTTCTGACAGAAACATTTAAATTTTCAAGTCATTTCTGCAAGAGTCAGAAATAAAATACTACCTTTAAAAACGATGATCAGTACTGAAATTTGTTTTTAATAAATTTTTTTAAAGAGAAAATAATTTTGGATTCATATTTATAAAATAATAAAAGGTTCATTTTATCTTAGAAGATGTATAGATTAAGAAAAATAAGAATCTATATTTTTCTTAACATATATATATATATATATGTGTGTGTGTGTGTGTGTAAAATGATAAAATGATGCAGTCGGACCGAGCAGGGAAGCAGACACAGGATTTTAATGAAATCAGATGTATTTTATTTAGATCATGTTCTTATGGAAGACCAGTGAAAAGTGATGTTAACTCCATTCAGGATCAGTCTTTCTGGTAGGGAAAATCTTGCAAAAATCCGAAAATGTCTCTATTTAGGGAATAAAGTGAAATCTTAGAAATTACTATTGGTTAATGAGCTTGCTCGAGTGATTCCCACGGCTTAAAAGGGAAAAAAGATCTTTATTTAAATTTATGCATAGTAGGGCCAAAAATAGAATTAGAAACAGGATGTGGCTTTTAAAAGTGTGAGAAAGTGTTTCGATTAGAATAATTAATTAGGATAACATAAAAAGATCAATTGAAACTTTTTATGTTATATATATATATATATATATATATATATAACCAGGTAGTATTGATATACTATACTAATCTAATTAGATCTTTAAAGGAACAACAGCAACGTTTTTACACGCTTTTAACAGAAAATTATTTATTATTCATTGTGTAAAACAATCAAGTTACGCACAGTTCTTCTCAATTAATACCATGGGAGTGCTGCGATGGCTCAGGGGATAAGGCGTTCGCCATTCAATGAGGTGAACCTAGTTCGAATCCCAGCGATGACTGGTCGATACAAATTCCGCATCCGGCTTGCACCGACCACAGTGCAGACGTGAAATATCCTCAGTGGTAGATGGATCATGGGTTAAAGTCCCTTTGCCGTCAGGCTAACCGTGGAAGGTTCTAGTGGTCTTCCTTTCCATGTAACGCAAATGCTGGTTAGTCCCATTAAAAAGTCCTCCATGAAGGCAAATTTCTCCCAATATTTGATCTAAGAGTTTCCTTGTCTTCTAGATTGGGTTCAAAATTACAAGGCTACGGGGACATTAGAAGTCGTAAACCCAAAAATTGGGTCGGCCGTTCGACGAATGTTATAAAAAAAATTAATACCCGGAAGGGCCGAGATAGCCTGATTGGTAGGGCACTGGCCCCATATCCAAGAGGTCATGGGTTCGATCGCCGCCTGCCAAAGACTCTCCGTGTAGTACATGGTGACTGATGCACGTTAAATCTGTCGAGTTACAAAGTCCTCCATGTTCACATAACAAATCATACTTCTGGGGGTAACTGATCCGGGAGTTTCCTTCCGGATTGGGTTTAAAATTACAAGACTAGGGAGTTAAACTTTAGTATTCGTAAACCCAAAAATTGGGTCGGCTGTTCAACGACGGTTATGAAATAAAAGATAAAAAAAGTAAAATATTTTGAATCAGAGCAGTATTCTCAAGACACGCTTTAATTCGATTATCTAAATAGAATGGATTGTCAGAAATATCATCGATCCCTTCATTTTTTTTTCTCTCTATGAAATGTTCGGGAAAACTGCTTTCAGACTTGAAGCGGAGCTCAGTTTTCCGATTGATTTTTTTATTCTAAGATAAAAAAAAAAAAATAGTTTTTATACTAAAATGAAGCGTTAAAAAAGAAATGAATAAGTAAAAAAGAATAAAATATATGGTTCGCATTCTGTTTTTTTTTGTTCTAAGAAGAGAAAATTTTTTGATCCGAAGCCTCTTCTGAAAGCTGAAAATTACGGCTATTCCCTTCACCCTCCCCCCTTCTTATATTCAATCAATCATTGCGCTGCCAGATTTAGATAGGGGGCGCTGCTTTATTAAATATTTCTTTCAATCTAATTTCCTTCCAGATTCCTAGGTTTAGTTTCCAATAAAGCTATTTTTTTTCCTTTCACCGACTTGTTAGTTTCTCTATGCGAGGCACAAGGATTTATAGTGTATCAAATTACAGTCGGACCTCTTTTTTAACGAATTCGCTAAATCCCGATAGTAAGTTTGTTATATCGGAAATTCGTTAAGTAAAAAATCAGCTTTTGAAATACTTAAACGACACAAAACAGGTTTTAAATTCATAAACACTAGACATAATTAAAATAGCAATTGATACGCAGTTATCTTGTAAATTATTATTTATTTTACAAATCTTAACCATAAAAGAAATCTGCATGGTAAGCAAGAATAGTGCAAAACATTATCCAGTGTTACACTATCATGCTATATACATTTTCAACTAATAAAAACTAAATTTTTGTATAAAATTATAGCTGCCTTTATTATAAAAGTGATTTTAAACATACATTGCCACGTGCGTTCTTAAGTTTAATTGCTACTGATAAAATCCGTTAATTTTCTTTGAGTTTTTTGTTTGAAATGCAAACAAAAGGGAAATAGATTTTCTTTCTCTAAAAGTGAAGTGACTTCGAAAATCCATTCAAGTTCATTTCCCCTATAAAATGCGTTAACAAGTTCGAAATGTTCTGAAATATTTTGAGAAATAGGAAAGTTCAAAGAAAAGTTCAGAAAATTCCTTCAGCTATTTGGAAATTATTTGACGAAAATATTTCCAAAATGTTCCTCGAAAAAATTCGCAAAATGGAAGTTCGTTAAATAGAAGTTCGGCTGTATTACAAATAAATGACATAAAATGCTATTAAAAATACCTCAAAACTTTTTTTTATGCTTTTTAAAAGAATTTTAATTGAGGGCCAATTCCTTCTTTTACGAATGTCATATTTGCAGAATAGAAAAAATTACAACTCAGTAAATTTTGAGCTGTTGTAATTTTTGTGAAAATAAATCATCTTGGTTTTATTTACTCTTACTGAAATTTTTAAAAAAAGTTGTTTTAGAAATTTAAATTTTTAGTAAAAAAAATGACAAAAACTGACTGTTACGGACGTAACATATTGTGTTACGGCCGTAAGACGCAGTTTTTTTAATGTTTAATTTTTTGTTTTTTTAAATTAATGAAAGTTACTGAGAAATGGAGTCAAGGACACCAAGTCTTACTTATACAAAAATTATTAGAATTTGATTGATATGACATCCAAAAGCGGTGATATTTTCGCTTTAGTATTTAAGGAGCCATTCATTGTCGTTAAAGGTGACTGGTGCACTATAAATCTGTCGGGTCACAAAGTCCTCCATGTTTCCATAACAAAACTTACCTCTGGGAGTACTGAATTGGAGATTGATCGTTCGCTGTTTCAGCCCAAAATTACGAATGAATGATTACGAATGACCTAAATTATGTAGTTGAATGAATGGAGGTATGAATGGATCTGCCCTATTTCTGTGTCGTATGAGTGGGGCAGAAGACAAATTCTTGGCAATAGATGGCGCCACTGGAAAACAAGAAGGAGCTTATTATTATCATCTAAAGAAAAAGTTTGAGAATTGAAAGCGATTTAAATGTGCATTTAAACACTGTAAACTAAATATAATGTATGAATACTATCTTCAGAAAGATAGCTCATCCAATTTTTAAGTATTTGAAAGCTCTAATTATTTCGACATTGGTGCACCTGCGTCTTGCTTCCCCAAACGCTCTTACGTTCTTCCTGGAAATATTTTTTAGTCGTAGTTACCGGTAAGCCATGAAGGAGGGGGGAACGAACTACTGATGGTCTTAAGAATTCAGATCCATATTCCATCTTATTTAAATAAAAAAAAAAATTGCATCATTCTTCCTGTCATTATTTTAATAATTTAAAATTATTATTTTCGTCGCTGTTCATCACTCGTTATTATGTTAAAAAAAAACTTTAAATCATCTTCCTTTCCTAAAGTTTAGTCTTAAAATTTCTCTTGGTTTAAAATGTAAAATGATGCGTGGTCCACTTTGAATATTATGGGTCAATATTAAGGGGAGATATTGGGCCATGTTGTAATACAGAATATTGACATCGGATTTCCTCACTTTTACTCTATTCAACACACTATTATACATATACGTACATAGTAACCTATAGAGCGACATTGTGGGCCCCCTATTGAGCCTATAAATATTTCCTCTGGAAGGGTTCAATATGTCGCGATTTTGTAAAATTTTACTATTGATTTAACAATTACCCTGACTACTGTAGGGCTAAGCATATTTAAAGATAGTCATTAAGATTGCATCCAAGTATATGAAAAAAAAGTTCCTGAAAAGATAGAGACATACTTCTATTTTTATTCCGGATATAAATAATTAAAAACTCAATTTCATTTCGGGCCAACTAATAATACATACACTGTTATTAAAATATGTGAAATTATTTATGGAAACTTAATCAAAACTTAATAAGAAAAAAAAGCATTTTTCAATTATAAAAATTAATGATTTCAACTGCATTATTGAAATTATTTATTCTGCTGTACAACAAAAAAATCTCATTATATTGATGTTAAATAAGGCTTCAGGAGTTTTCTGAAATTCCTGAAAACTTTCTGCTCGGAAATTCTTTTAAAGGTTGAAAATTACTGCAACAATTTTTTTTTATCGTTTCATACTTTTTTCAATCAATCATCTCTTTTCTGTAGTCTTTTTCTAACAATGCAATTTTATAAAATCTTTCTTTCAATCTGAAATTTTGCTTGCTACTCCCTTAAATCTTCCATCTTTTCTTTTCGAATACTCGGGGAGAAACGCATTTACGAAATATCATTTTCCCAGTAACTATATTTCTAAAAGAAGTGATGCTTCAATATAATACTCTCAAGAAAATCTCTTACGAAATACATATAAAATATAATGATATAGAAAATGTTTACGAAAATATAGGGAAGTATAGAGAGTTTTTATTTGTTGAAAAGATTAAACGCACTCAAAATTTTATTGGAAAACTTTTATATATATATTTTTTAAAAAAATAAGAATTTTTACCTTCCAATTCAGCAACAAAATCTTCTAACTTCTATGGGAATCATCTCATCCGATAACTTTGGAGAAAAATAATTAATAATGAAATAACTGAAAATGTTATAACTTAATTTAAACTTACAATTCTTTTTTCTTAGTTAGTTTGGATATTGGGTAAGAGCTAAATTTTGTTATATTCTTGGCTCTATGGAATTTTCACAAACATAATTAAGAAATATAAGAAAATTGTCTTTATTTTTTTTTCTTTCATTAATTGAAAATTATAAACTTTTGAAATCATAAAATTTTTTACTATATTTGTTCGGAATGTAAAAATCAAAAACTTGAACGAATGAAATCGATTGAATAGTTTCTGAGAGCAAAGCTATGGCCACGCACCAGAAGTAAGTATATCTGAGCTATTTGTCTTTGTTTCAATAGGTGATCAGCACAGTGGAAAACAACCACAAATTTACGCTACCGCGATTTTAAAGAATCAACTGACAATATCCTAAGTATGCCATAATTGATGTTTCCTGAAATAAAAATTATTCACGAATGATGTGAATGCGCTTGAGCTTGGTGTAAGAATTTTTTATTCTAATGTTTAGACTTAATTACACCCTTTAAGATATATATGAAAGCTCGATTTGATACTAACTTGAAATTAAGCAGCTATTCCCACAATTGTTTGGGTTTTTTAAGATCAAATTTGAGTTTGTTAAAGTGGAATTAAAATCGTTGTAAATCAAGTTTATCTGATCAAAGTCAAAAAGCAGCATTTGCTACCTTTTTAATGTTCCGCTTTAGACTGATCGTAAGGACTCTGTTCACAGAAGAACACTGAATTTAAGCATCACTGTCTGCGGTCATTAAGCGGGTGGGTGACCACTTTGATCAGCCTGCGTAAGGACCGACGGTGTACTCTATCGTTCCTCGTTAATCTGTTCGTTCGTAAAGTGCTCGAATTCGTGCGCAGTCGTCGGGCTACCAAAGCGGGGGAGCCATTCGTTCTGCAGAGAATCAAAATTGTGATGGCGTGTCTTCGGATTATCCTCAAGAATATATTTCAGACCGTCCGTCGCCAATAGCCCGTTGTGAAGCTCTAGAGAGACGTAAATGAAGCACCTGCCAACTTTTTTAATAGAAATCAATAGTTAAAATAAAAGAAAATTTCGTTTAAAAAAAGAGAACACCAAGAATTGTGAAAACTACTACTTTACATGAAAGTAGTGTTTCACTGCATCGAGAATAATTTTTGCACTACTTTGTGCAAAGTTGCCGCTGCCATTTTTTTTTGGTAATCAGTAGCACCTAAATTTACGATTATAGTAAAATAGTATGATAATACCTCAAATACCTCAGACTACCTGTTAGCACCTTGTGGAATCAATTCCACGGCGGGTGCTAGCAGTTTTGAGGGCTAAAGGTCGTCCTACATGTTATTAGCAGGGTGGTCATAATGTAATGGCTCTTCGGTGTATATAAAAAACAAAAAGTATTTTTTGTTTGCGAATTCTCCCTTTTTCTTCTTCTTTATGTTGTATTATATTTTGTCGCGAAAAAACTATAAGACTTAAAAGCTTAAAATTACTCTGGTGTGTTCGATGGAATGAAAATTCCATCGAACACAATTCACATACAATTCATCTTACAATTCAATTATTAGTTCGATAATTATTAGCTATCAAAATTGTTGTGAAAAATGTCATGTTGGCTCATCTTTTGCCGGTTGAAATGCAAATACAAAGTTGAAATATGACATGCTGATAGGACTATTTTAAATTATAAAATTAACGAGAGTTTTTTTTATATTTTTCCTTGTTTCTTGAAATTATAATTTTGTTCGAAAGTTATTGCAATTTTAGGAGCTTTTAGCATTTTTCTTTCTTTAAATAATATTATTTACTTTTGTTGAAGAAAAATTTATCTTTCTCGCAATTTTAATTTCATAGACTCGCCCTTGATTGAAAAGTAACACAAATTGTATTAATAAAAAATAAGAGAAAGATATTGCCAGATATAAATCCTAATGTTTATATTAAAATTTTTAAAAATATTTTGTCTGGGAAAGAGATCTAAACTGTTTTCGATGCGAACTGTTTTATGATAAAAGGTTATTATTGAATAGGTTTTACAAATGAAATAACTTCACTCGCTATTTTATCACCCATTTTGTGTTCCTAAGTTTATTTATTTATTACTCATTGGCAAAATGGGTGTTGTTTTGGGTTTGATGGCGTGCGCACCTTATTTGGACGTCATCACACTTTTCAACTGTGTTCAAGAGTAATAGTAAGCAGTGCGCATGCGTTGCTATATAATTTTTTAGAGTTCTTTTTTTTCCACTTTTAATTTTGTTATGCATTAAGTTGGTGAGTTTATTTTTGATATACGGGACCAGAGAGATCCCATAAATATTTATTGAGTTGTGAATAAAAGAGAATTTCATAACTTGAACGATGTTTTTGTTCTTATTAAGGGTCATTTTTATAATTAACTTCTTCAAAATTATGCACTAATTTAAATATAAATTTGTATATTGAAATAACTTACGAATCGATATTGTGATTTTAATATAAATTTGAATGCTAAAGAAGGAAAATAATTTTGTGATGTCACACGAAACGTTTATTGACTGGAACTGAAAACAAATTCAGCCCTTTGGACGGCAAAAGGACAAACACTAATTGATGTAGTTTTTGTAACCTATGACTTGAAATGTTGTGGTATATTTGAAAGTCTATCCCTTTAACAAAAAAAAGACCCATAAATAATTAGTGATTGCAATAATGCAATTACAATTTTCTTTCCTTTGCAATTCATCGTCAATATATTTTTTTAGATCTTTTTTTTTTTCATTTTTTGTTTCAAGTACAGTTGGAAAAAAAAGTACCAAAACCCATATATCTATTTATTTTGTTTCTTTTAACATATTAATAAAAATTTGGTTTACATAAAGTTATTATTTTATAAACTAGATATTTTTTATTGTTCTTAAGAAGAAAAAAAAGAGCCGAAGAAGAATGAGAATCTCCCAGGGGGGTTGGCGGATGGAGCAAACATGAGGAAAAATAGTAATAAAATTTACCAGATATGCTAATTGATACTAAACTACTAGTTTAGCAAATTTATAAACCCCTTCTAATGCCCCCCTCACTTCATCATGTTTAAACCATAAACTAACATCTTGATGCCATTAAACTAATTAAAATCTGCCGCATCGGATGAACTTAGACAATTTGTAGCACTAATGAGTCTTCGTTGACATAATTAGTGTACATAGTATAAAGTTCCTAGTACTAGTTAAAGCCTAACCAAAAGCGTGCCGTTAAATGAGTTCTTTTTTCTTTCTTTCATTTTTTAAGTTTGTGTTTTTAAATGCTTTTTTGTTTGTTTTAGAACTATAACTGAATAATGGAACTGGTATTATGCGAGGAGAAAATATTTCTGCCTTTACATACGCTCCCAGTTTCTTGATTTCACACCATTTCAATAATTATGTTGTTGTTGTTAATTTACGTCGCACTAGAGCTGCACAATGGGCTATTGGCGACTGTCTGGGAAGCATCTCGGAGGATGATCCGAAGACATGCCATCACAATTTTGATCCTCTACGGAGGGGATGGCGCCCCCGCTTCGGTAGCCCGACGACCTGCGCGCGAAGTCGAGCACTTTACGGCAGCACAGTTTAACGAGGACCCATACCGCACACCCTCGGTCCCTACGCAGACTGATCTAAGTGGTCACCCACCCGCACACTGACCGTAGCCAGTGATGCTTGACTTCGATGATCTGCTGGGAAGCGTGTGTTAATGATCAGTCCACTGCGGGACTCAATAATTATAATATTTATTATTCAGCTATATATGAATCTTAAAAAATAAAAAGCATTCTTCGTACAGTGGTTAAAAAAAATTTAATATTATAAAACTTCGGTTTAATGGATCGGATTATTTCTTACTAAAAACAGATCCTAATGGTTCAAAGGGTTAACCTCAAACAAAGAATGAAGTACATAGGATAAGAAGGCTAGCTTCGATAGACATAATGTAAATCGTCCCCCCGATGCTTAGAGCGGTCTCTGTGTATAAAAGAAAAAACAACGTTTAGGGGCACAGTAGCAGATGCTTTTGAAACGGTTTTGAGGGTCAAACAATGAGGTGACTGTGGTTCAAATCCCAACGATTTAATATATACTTTAAAATGCATATAAGTGAATAATACGGTGCTAATCCAGCATTGTATAAATGAATGCCTTAGTAATAGTGCTTGCTATAAATTATATACACCACAGTTTTTACAATGCATATACTTTGAGCTGTGGGGGCTCAGACGATAGAGCGTTCGCCTTCTATGGTGAACGGGGTTCGAATCACGGCGATGGCTGGTCGATACGAATTCCGCATCCGGCTGGTACAGATCATAGTGCTGATGTAAAATATCATTAGTGGTTGACGTATCACGTGTTACCGGGCTAACAGTTGGAGGCTTTCATGACATGGTTTTCCCCTTCATGTCAAGCATATGTGGGTTAGTTCCATTATAAAGTCCTCCACAGCAGTAAAATTTCCACCAATACTTGATACAGGAGTTCCCTTGCCTTCTGGGATTAGGTTCAAAATTACAAGGTCATGAAGTTGAACATTGGTAGTCATGAACTCAAAAATGGTTTGACTGTTCAATGACGGTTAAAAAATTAAATAAAATAGTAAATCAACTTAGATAATCTATGACGATTCAGAATAGGATGCGATTTTATATGCATATTTCTTTACCAAGAAATTTTTTTTTTTTGAGACTAGTGATTTTTAAAATAATTTTAATTTTTACTGATGTTTGACAAAAAATATTAACTAGACGTATAAGATTGTCTGCTACTTTTTAGAAAACGAGGCATTCGTGTTATCGATTTTTCTCGGACAATCAATGTCTTTTACTGCACCTTTGCAAAGCTTATAAAATAACGAGGGTAATTAAAATAACTAATCTCTTTGGCGAAGAACGAGTTTTTTAATGTAACTAAAAATAAAATAAGAATTTTACACTGCAAAAATGATTGGATGCACTCCATAGTTAATGCACGTGCATTATTAAATTTTTTTTATAATAATAATAATTATTTTGTACTTTATAACCGACGTTGAAAAGCCGATCCAATTTTGAGTTTACGTTACCAATTTAAGTTACCATTGTTCAATTCCGCAGCCTTGTAGTTGCTCCCAGTCCAGAAGACAAGGTTCTCCTGAAGCAAGTATTTTTAGAAATTTACCTTCGCAGCGGGTGTATGATGGAACTTATCTCAGTTTGCGTTAGACATAGAGGAAAACCACGAAAGCCACCCACGGCAAGCTTGACGGCGATGGGACTCTCACCCAAGATCCATCTACCACTGCGATTATTTTACGTCAATACTGTGGCCCGGTGCGGAATTCGTATCGGTCGCCACCATTGGGATACAAACCCAGATTCCCTCAATGGGAGACGAGCGTGAGCCATTGCGGTTCTTAAAAAGTAATTTTTTTCTGCATTCCACAAATACATTTCTTTTCAAAAATAGTGAAACATCACACTGACCACAGTGCTGACGTAAAATATTCTCAGTTGCAAACAAATCATGGGTTAAAGTTCCCTTGCCGTTAGGCTAACCATGAGAGGTTTTCCCAGTTTTCCTGTTCATGTAACGTAAATGCGGGTTAGTTCCCTCAAAATGTCCTCCACGAAGGCAAATTTCTTTCAATACTTGATCCAGGGCTTCCCTTGTTTTCTTGGTTCGGTTCAAAATTGCAAGGCTATGGAGTTTATCATCAGCAGTCGTAAACCCAAAATATTGGATCGGCTTTTCAACGATTGTTATAAAACATGAAGTAAAATAAGAAACATGATGATTGGTTGATAGTGTGTTGAACTCTTGTTCAAGAGAACGGCAGTTCGAATCCAGCCTACCGAAGAATCCCCGTGTATTAAATAATGACCGGTGCACGTTAAATGTGTTTGGGTCACATAGTCTTTCAAGTTCCTAGAACAAATAGATGCCTCTAGAGGTACTGATGCAAGAGTTCCCTTGTCTTCTGGATTGGGTTCAAAATTATAAGGCTACGGATTTGAACATCGGTAGTTGTGAACTCAAAATTTAGTCACCTGTTCAGCGATGGTTTTGAAATAAGAAACATGCCATTTTATTTTGCTTCAGTGTTCTTTTGCTACGCTTTTTTAAATATCAAACTTGTAATAAGTTTAAAATATTTCTTATTTTCAAAGAATATTTTTATTTTAAATTCACTAATATGTTACATCTAACGTGAGTTTAAACCTTTTGTATTCACTGTGTCTGACACATTTCTACTTTAAAACACTGAATTTGTTAAAAGTATCAGTTACAATTCCTTAGCACACAATAACGCCAAAGTAAATCTTCTTAACTATGGCAACGTTCGCTAGATTTGAGCATAACTTTCCGAAATTCGGGAAAAAGATTAATGGTACGATTATTCAAGTGCCGCGTTTTGCTCCCGTTTAATAGAACTTAAAACAGCCGAATGCACAAGGCTGGAAAATGGAATTAGAGACAAAGGAAAGATTTTTAAATTTCTATCTTCATGTTTACGACTAGAAACACTGCCCCTACTCACTTCTCTCACCGAACCCAAAGATTGCCGTAGTTATTTTTCTTATATCTTTTCTTAAATTTTAACAAGTTGTTATGCTTAAATTAACAAGTAATGTTAAAAAAATTTTAAAAGTCAATTCCTACTTAGGGTCAACAAAGAAAAAAAATTTTTAGTTACTTTTTATTAAATAACTACAATTTGTTGTCCCATATCTAATATATATAATTCTCTTACGTGGCTCCCAAATTTTGGCTGTATTTCTTTTCCGCAGGTGGCAACGTTTGCTTTGTTTTGTTTACGTTACTATTTCTCTTACACGGCGAATCGGCCAATGATTGCCGCTAAAAATGTCACGTGCCAAATCTAGCTGAGGTGGCGCAACATATGGCGCTTTTAAAAACGGAAACTGAAATAACCAGAGCGAGAATAAGCTAGGCAGAAGTGAGTAGTCTTTGTCGATAGATCTCTATTTTAGTATTTTGTGGAAAGCGCTTTTTTTCACGAATTTATATATTACGAATTTATTTGACGATATTTGATTTATATCACGAATTATACTATAGCACATTTCTAATAGGTTAATGTTGAGTGTTCAAATAGAGTTATAAGTTAGAAATTATTACTTAATGTTATTTTTAAAATATGTGAAAAACTGGATCGCTTATAGTGAAATGTAAAACAATGACTAACGCTTAACCCATCAGAAAATACCATTTCGTTTTTCGCTCATTCCTTTTTAATGAATGAATAAATATTTTGAAAAAACTGTATTAACATCAAGTGTCATCCAGTACAAGTTCAAAAAAATGTATTTGCACTTGAGTGGATGAATAAAAAAGTATTTTATGAACGATTGAACATTTGAACAAGATAATAGGGAGAGTGTGAATTAACAGTAGGAATTTAAAAATGCATGGAATTAAAAGATCCCGAAACGTTTAATTGTATTAACACAGGTCTTCTAATTTCACAGCTTCGTACAATACATTAAAAAAATGCTTTTTTTTTACCAATGCATCTATGTAAGTTCATAACTCATTGTTCAATATTTTTTTCGTAAAATTTTATTTTAATATAATGTGTCAAACAGCTTTTAGAAGAAGAAAAATAAATAAAATAAAAAATAGTGCGTGGAGTCCCTCATCGCGAAAGAAGTTAAACTTCGCAACCTGCGACGTTAATTGTAGAAGAATCAGCAGTCGTAAAAGGATCACTAGTTCTATTCAACGACTCTTTTTCCTGCTCCGCTCGCCTTCGTGCTCTGTAATCACGGTAATATTGTGCATTTTGTTGGTAATCACGGTAATATTGTGCATTGCTTGTGGTTGCCTCATCGTCTCGCCCTGGAAACTGTATTTGTATTAATAATGTATGTGAATATGCGTCATAATGTAATTTCAAAAGAGAAAACCTAACAATCAATTGATATTCACAAGAGACGTACCTTGACATAACCTTAAATCCGTCGCATTGCCCGTGGGATTGTTTTCACTCATTTTTTACAATTGTTATCCACTAAATTTGGAAATAAAAAAAATACTACCCTATTAAATTATATGTGTTTTAAAACAAACTAAAAAAATATTTATAGAAAAGCAGTACTTTTATGACTTTTATTATTTTTATGCTAGTGAGAACCAAAACAATATGGAAATGAATGAGGGAAAACTGGATTTCCCGGCCAATAAAAATGTAGCGTTAAACATTTAACGCAACCTTGTTGGAAGTCGCATAAGAAGTATAACTTCAATAAAAGAAGACAAAGTTTTGTAGTTTTTGTTCTCCTTTTAAACAATGAGAGGAAAAATCTGGAAGAAAAGCATTACTTGTATGCTGCCGTGAAATTTTATTTTATTTTATAACCGCCGTTGAAAAGCCGACCCCATTCTTGGGTTTACGACTGCTAATGTTCAACTCCATAGCCTTCTAATTTAAACCAAATCCAAAAGACAAGGGAACTCCTGGAACAAGTATTGGGAGAAATGTGCCTTCGTGGAGGACTTTTTTATGGAACTAATCCGTATTTGTGTTCCACGAAACCACGAAAACCCCCCATGGTTAGCCTGGCGGCAAGGGGACTGTAATCCCTGATCTGTCTATCACTGAGGATATTTTATGTCAGCGCTGAACATCATCAAACAAATTATTAAGGAGGTCAAATAATCCTGCTTTGTACCGTACCGGTAGGTTCGAATCTGGCCGAGATGTCCTTCTCAAATTTGTGCAATATTTTCTTTAACTCGATAAAGTTTTTTATAGTAAGCACACAATAAAAAGATAAATAAAAAGAAATCCAAGAGTTTGCAGTGGGTTGTTTTAGAATGTGAAAACAGCCTGACAATTACAGATTTAGGTAGCAGTTAAGTTACTGATTTAGGTTCAGTTTTGTTTACTTATTTATTACCGATTGTGTAAATGCTCTATCCAACAGTTTCTTGTCTTCTTTGTTCAGAATTACAAGTCTACGAAGTTGAACATTAATAATCATAAATCCAAAAATGAATCTGCTGTTTAATGTCGATTTTAAAATATAAATATCGCTTTGCGATGAAAACAAGTTCAGGAAAGAAATACTCCAGCCGTAATTTACATATTTATCCCATTTATGGTTACTATCCCATTGTATTACGCATGGTTTAAATTAAGAGTCGTCTGGAAATGTGCTAGAAATTCCCCTTTTAAGAATATAATTGTGACTAAATGAGCGTGCCCGCATTGTTCTGTTTATTATAAGTTTAAATGGTGTTTATGATGAGAATGTAATAATATTCATTATCACCATACTAGTTTTTAAGCGTACTCTAATTAAAACTAAAAGATAGTATTCGCTTCACTTAAAACTCAAAAAAGGTTAGATTTTATGTAGGTAATATCACTAAAAGAGCTTGGCTGATCATAAAATATTTTTAATCTTTTAAAAATAGCATATTCTTGCAAACTTAACGAGATTTTCTAGCCTAGAGGTATATTATTAAAATCTATAAATAATTCTCAGTTTTTGCATATTTTAGAAATACTAACAATGTTGTAGATTTAAAAATCATGTACCAATTATTTTCTTTTTTCTCCTGCAATCAAACTGATTTTGGTGTTTAGTGTTCAGCCTAACTCAGTTGTGATTCGTTCACGTATTTTTTTTCTTCCTAGCTTTAATTTCAGTTTGTATAATCATTTTATTTTATTCTATTTTATTACCATTGTTAAACGATAGACCCGATTCAGGGTTTACGACTACTAATATTCAACTTCTTTGCCTTGCAATTTTTAACCGAATCCAGAAGACAAGGGAACTCCTGGATCACGTATTGGGAGAAATTTGCCTTCGTGACGGACTTTTTACCCCTGAGCAACCACAGCTCAGTTTGAAACTATTAATGTGTATATGTTTTTGGTTTAGTTTTTGAAAATGGCTGTAGAAATGTAAAATTCTTATGTCGTGAATCACTTTGTACGGTGCTCCAAAAAAAAAAGGACTAGCTGTAATAACTTTTGAACTAAGGATCGGATCTTCACGTTCTAGGACTCAATGGTTTGAAGGGGTGATAGCAATTATGCTGATTAATTAGTGCAGACGATATTTGAAGTTGAGAAATCAGACACGAAAACTTACTTTCTCTCTATAAATATACCTTATTTCGACGGATTCGGTCTTCGATTCCCTGTGACGAATCGAGCTATATTAAGAAACAGTTTTTTGTTATATTACAAAAAAATTTCTTTCACACCACAACAAATGCAGTAACAAATATAAAGTACCCGTAACGGGATAGTTAAATCTTATAAAACAAACTAGAAAAAGTGCCTGTAACGGGATATATAAAAACTCATCCGTAACGGGATAGATAAAATATTATAAACAGACTAGATATCCTTAAAGGTTTATATGAAAACTCAAATTCCACAACAAAATCTAATCTCTAAAAAATCAACAACTCTCTGTTGTTCTAAAAAGGTCTTCTAATTTTATCGTCTGCTTTTATTTTATTGTTTATCTCTTTATGTGCTTATTTTATTTTATTCATGCTTTTGCTAGCCTGTTATTTTTTAATATTTTTATTTTTATTCATACTTTTGCTAGCTAATGAGTTTTTCAAGTATTTTTAAACTTCATATCCCCCCCCCAAATAGAGGGTAGCCACAATCGGGGAATGTGGCTACCCTCGGGGGTTCGAACCCATAATTGGGGTAGCCACAATCAAGGATTTGAACCCACAACCATTGGACCAGTGGTAGGCATGCTGCAGAGATATATCAAATAAAGATAATTATCTTTCCTGATTTATGATTGTAAAATGTTAGAACTCGAAGTATATATCATTCTCCCGACTTATAAAGGTGAAGCGGCTAGTATATCGCAGAAGTGTGTTTTATATGGTTCTGAAATTAAATCTCAGGAATTTTTGAAAGCTAAAGCGGGTTTTAACACAAAAACATACTTTCTCTGGAGAAACATACCTTTTTTCAGATTTTTGACCCCCAAAATATATGGGTTAAACTCCATCTGGAAAATGTGGTCTCCTTTGTTTGGTCAGGAGAGCGATCCAAAGTTTGGATCCTTAATTTCCCAAAGTTTGGACTTATTGAGCGGAATGAAAAATTTTTGCTCGCAATTATGAAACCCGTTTATTCAAAGATAATTCCATGCAAAAAGTAAATTCTAGTTAATAATTATTATTTTTTATTACGTTATTTAATAATAGTCAAAAAAATTCCAATTGTAAGGTATACAACGTTATCTTTACGTGTGCAATTTGGTGTGACAAAATAAAATATTTGAGTTAAATTGGTTGAATAGTTCCTGAGAAATCAAATTTTAGGAATACGATTCTTTTAAAATTTGATTTTTCAACCATTTTCGCTCAAATTTTGGAAAATTTATGTTTTAATAAATTAGTCTAGAAGTTTTAGTCGATTATAGAATAGAATAAACTATTCTGAATAAATTCTACCAAAGCAAAAATTTTTGATCTATTATCAAACAATTTAAAGACATAGTTCCTTAAAAATTTCAAATTTTATATGTTTCTTAAAACTGCTTCGTTCAAATATAGACAATAAATATACTGAACATCAGGACACGTATAACGAAACTTTAATTTCCATATTATATAATTTATACTTAAACTTTTATTTTGTGAATTTTTATATTTTTTTTTCGAAATTCGTATTTATATTTATATTAACATATACAGTGAATTTATACTTCAGGCGGCTTTTTAAAACATTCGTTCTAAGGAAGAAATAGAACAAATCTAAATCCCTCTATTCGCCTTAAACAGACAGTTACGTTGGGTAAATATTCTTTTCAAATAGTTCAATTTTCATGGAATGTTTTAAAAGATAAAGTTTAAATAAAGTGTTCCCTTAAAAATTTTAAATCATATTTTTGTATCTGCTTACAAAAGCATCAATTTCTGAAAAACATACATATATATAAATACATCCCCTGGCCAAATTATTAGATGCACTGTAAGATTCTATGTAAATTCGTAATTATCAGCTGATACTATACAGCTTTATTGTTTTTACACGGCTGAAACCGGTTTGCACTTGTTTACGTTCGTGTATCAATTGGTTAACATTGTAATGCAATACGTTAAAAATAAATACAAATAGGAATTATATAAAAGAAAACTCCTAAATAAAAACCCATTACATGTTTAAATATGAAAGTATTGCCCATAAATTCGTGCAAAACATGTAATTATTAAAAAAACTACAGTGCGTCTAATAATTTGGTCTATTTATTATAATATACTAATATAATACTTGATATAATAAATATTCTATATTCATATAATTTATCGAGTAATTTATCCAAGCGTCGAATTTATATTATATATCGACAAATTTAACCAATTGATACGCGAACGTAAACAAGTGCAAACCAGTTTCAGTCGCGTGAAAGCAATAAAACTCTATATATATATATATATATATATATATATATATATATATATATATATATATATATATATATATATATGTAATAACAGGGCTACAACCCTGTTATCAGCGTTGTATTTAGCTTGAAATAATTGCAGTCTTAAGCCATCAGACGTTCTAAACAGGTTTATTTAAATGTAGGCTGGTATTGCTAACAGTTCACGTCTCCACTCCTGCAAAGGAGGGGGAGTGGAGAAGACTCCGGACAATTCCGGCACAGCTTATCAGGATCACATTATGATGAAAAGGACACGCAAAACTATGCGTTCTTACGTTTTGTACCAACACAGATTTGAGGTAAAAAGGCACACTGTCGTACATTCCTTGTAACCTTACGCATTAAGGAAAATCATTTCTGCTTCCTTATATGGAATTGAAAAAGGGAACGATTCTAAAAATAACTCTTCAATTGAAATATAAATCTATTTATATTTCAATGGTATGTTTTCAGCCCTGAATTCCCAAAATAGAATCTCACTACGCTTATTCTTTAACAAAGACATTTTATAAAAACGAAAGAGATTTTAATTCTTTTATTAATACAAAAGTATTTAATTTTTGTATTACATGTATATATATATATATATATATATATATATATATATATATATATATATATATATATATATATATATATATATATATATATATATATATATATATATATATATATATATATATATATATATATAAACTTAATAATCCACTTTTACTGATGTTTAGGTTAGAACAAAATTTTAGAGTTAATTGTCAATTTTTCACGTTGAAAAAAGAAATATTTTAAAAATTCCACCCTAAGAAATATATATATATATATCAAGACGAAAACCCAATTTTTTCCCCATAAACAGACATTTACATTCCTTTTGAAAGCATCAATATTCCTTTCAAAATGTAATCTCGAAAGTTTTATCTCCCGCTTGCATCGAATGCTTTCAAAATTTTAACCAAGAAAACACACCGACACAAAAGAAGGAAGAAAAAAATTTGCTCGAAATACCAAGTTTACATATCTGTTGTTTCATTTTTAACATTTTTCTCTGTCGCTTCGTGTATTGGAAAAATCAAAGAAAAGGAAAATATATGCAGGCTCTAGTATTTGCGAAAAATTCCATATAAATCCTAGAAGGACAATTTTTTTCTTCTTCTCAAAACAAAAGAATGAAATGGAAGTAAAAGCAAAGACGCGAGCTTCATATTCAACATCAACTAAATCCGCAATGCTCTTTGTTATCCCAATGTATTCACTTAGTTGCTATGGTAACCGACGGTAGTGACATCTAGAAGTGATCCCGAAAATCAACTGGGGGATGATTTTTAGAAGATGCGGAGGATTCAGAGTATTCCCAGCGAAGACGAAAAGCTTTCCGGTCGGTGTGTGTGAGCTTTTATCTTCCGATATGGACAAGATTGTAGTCATGGTCATTTTTTTCTCATGTCTGTCGATGGCCACACCGGCAAAGGAGGTAAGCACATTTGTTACTGCCTAAAGCGAAATAGGATGCAATGTAAGGCGTCTAACAAGAATCTGGAGCATTTAGTTCCTGAACGTTAAATTGACAAATCATTAAAACGTTCGAATTTCGCTCTCGAAAGTGAAGTGGTTAATGCATAAATTGATAGCGAAAAAATTTTGAAAGTCAATAATAAAAAAAAAAAAGAATTACGTTGTATAAACTCGACTTTATTCTGAATGTAACAGATCACACATATTTTATATCTTAGTAAAAAAAATCAATTGTTAAATAAACAGTTTAATCATTTGGCTCAAATAAAAATGCACTGATTTTACCACTTTTAAGAAGCGCTTCCTCGATAAAAAAGGGAGAAAAAAACATAAATAGTTGCCGTAATAACTGTTTCACTGAAAGTACTTTAAAAGGCATGCACTAGAACAAATAAATCAAATATTAAGATTGATTAACCCATTAACGAAGCTTCTATTTAAGAGAAAGACTTTTTTTGCGAACGAAAAAATGACAGTTTGTTTCATTATTATTATTTACTCAAAGTATTTCGTTATTAGTATTTATTTTGCAAAAAAAGAAGAATAATAACTTTATCTTACATAATATGTTAACGATTGAAATATTTGTATTTAGATCTGAAGACAAAGTTGAAGTGGAAGGTGACACAACAAAATATCGACTTAGTATTAAAAAAAACATGTACGACCACTTTTATCACATTTGCGTTCTTTGAAAAAAGTTTCATGAAATTCGACAAATGCACATAATTGAAAAGCTACTACATATAAATGCTGCAGCTAAATATCGAAAGTAGTTAATGTGCAACTTACCCTAGTAGCAATCAATTCAATCAGCTAATCAATTAATCAGCTGATTAATTTATTTGCTCCGTTAAAGTGAAAATTCGCATTTTATCTAAGTAATGTGCAAATTTACGGTTTCTTCATCGTTTAAGTTCAAAAACTTATTTATCCATTTTTTTAAAAATTAATTTATTTATTGTTTTGACTTTATTTTTTTTCGACTTTGAAAAATAAATAAATCATCTGTTACTTTTTTTCATTGTAAAAATATATTTCATATCGGTTGATACTTGGTATTATAATTTGATGCTTATCATTTAAAAAAATATTCTATTCCATTCAATTTTATCAAATAATTCGTTCATTCAATGATTGTAGTAACTTGAATTGATTGTAGTAACTTTATTACTGATTGTAGTAACTTGATTGAGTGGAATATAAATGACATTATAGTACTGTAAGCGTATAGAAATGTTCATTGTTGTTTCAGCAATAATCTTATTTTCCCTTTTTAAGGAATGTCTAAGTAGGTATTGTTCAGATTGACCTAGGTAATTTCAGAGATTTGTGCCCTCTTAGTAATCCGCACATTAGATAAATTACACTGGAGAACACTCATTTGTTGCATTTATACAAACTCCGTTATAGTGAATGGACCGAAATTTTGATTCATTATAACCGGGAGTTCACCATATCCGTACTGCAAACAATTTTTTCGAACCTTTTGTTGCACATTATTTAAATAAATGACCGATAAAAAGAAATACAAAAATGATTTAACTATATGTAGTAACAAAAAATGAGTTTATTTTTTATTACTCTTCGTCTTGAGTTCAAAAAATTTAGGGATGGCCTTTATTTTGGGATGGGAAACTGAGATAAAAGAATCAAACAAGAAAAAATGCATCTGGCTCCATTCCACTCAATAAATGGTTTTAAAAATCGGTATATGTATTTTATGTAGAAATTTCAAAATTACTAAAATATGTAGAAAAAAAATCAGTCGAAGACATAAAAAAGTTCATAATAACCAATTTCCTCTCTTCTTTTGATTCTCTATATCCACAAAAAATAATATTATATGTGTATAGCAAGGCATGGGGGCGAACATTTCGTTCACTATATCCATGCCCCATGCTCACTCCATCCTTGTTCACTATGACTACTTGGTCTTTCCGGTGTGGGGATTTCAAATATGAAATAACTTTTGTTTCTGAAGCTACAATATCACAAAATGACATTTTTAGTCTATTTTTTTTTGTCGAAATGTAGAAGTTTAAGATCAGGGGATTGCATAAATTTTACAGTAAACTTCTAGTGGAGTTAAGGCACATCATGAGGATTGAAATTTCGTGGGAATCCATGCCCGGAATCTTACGCGGCTAGGTGTTTTTCTATAATGACCTATTCAGAAGCACCCGAAGAATCATTTCATAATAGGGAAGCTCCCCTAGTGGCTTATTATTCCAAGTCAAAATTCTTGATGGTCTCCTCAAAACACCTCGATGGTTTATGCTTGTTTAAGTGCGTTTCATGATGGTCCAACATCAACCATCATCCAAAATTTTCCAGTATGCGTTCATGGATTTTGATATGCCAACAAACTTCCACCAAAGCTACTTTGATGCTATGATGTTTAACCATCAAGAGAACTTTGATTCTTATGGACCAACAGTCCGTGATGGTCCATCATGATTCCAACTATACATTTGCATGATGGTTTAATGGGAATTTCTGATGATTCAACACGAACAAACCATCAAAACAAGTTGCTATTCTTATGTTGGATCATCATAAATCAGTCCGAATTCCTACATTACGATGATGACTGCTCATGATCGTTCCAACATTTGATTTCAAAGAAACTATGATGGAAATTTCTGATGGTTCAACACGAACAAACCATCAAAACAAGTTACTATTTTTATGTTGGACCATCATAAATCAGTCCGAGTTCCTACATTGGGGTGATGGTTACTTATGTTGGTTACCATCAAAAAATATAATGGCTCCTGATGGAATTTTTGATGGTTACTATCAAGATTATGTTGGTCCATCAATGAAAAACCATCAAACATTTTGGCTTGGGATGATGACATTTCCGAGCACGGGTTTCTTTTAAATTTTAATCCTGATGCTTTAACACCCCTATGTGCCTTAACTTAGTCCCCCCCCCTAGATGTGTCTTAACTCCCTTAGAAGTTTGTTACAACATTCATGAGGTTCTTGTTATGTATAACGTTTTTAATTTTGTACATTTCGACAAAAAAAGGTTAAAAATGTGGTTTAAAAAAAGTTGCTGCTTGAAGCGAGAAACCGAATGCAGATTTGAGGTCAGCGATACGAAAGTATCCAAGATCAGTTTAAAAACAAATCTCATGCAACAGAAGAAAAATAATTGTTTCCCACTTGAAGAACTGATTTCTATTTTTCAGCTGAATTATACACATAAAATTACCTAATCGCAACTTCTTTTTAAAAAAAAGTGCATATAAATGTATACATGTATAGATATACAGTCAAACTCCGCTATAGTGAACCTTCAAGGAACCGACATTTCGGTTCACTATAACCGGGAGTTCATCATATCCAACTTCCTCACTTTTTTGGTTCACTATATCCACAAAAAATAACATTATACGTGTATAGTAAGGCACAGGACCGAACATTTCGTTCACTATATCCGGGAGTTCACTATAAACCATGTTCACTACACGGGGGTTTGACTGTATATGTATGTATTAAGTATATATGTATATGTATGTTTGTGTATATGTAAGTTGAGGCGAAATCAGATGTTGTTGGAAGTTGTTCGGTATAATTGACTAATTGAAAATTGTGATAAAAACATAATAATGAAAATCACAGTTGTGGAAAAAAACTGGATGATAATTAAAATAAAAATTTTATTCAGTAGTATTTGCAGAGCTCGAGATACAAAATATATTTTTATCCATCAGATTTATATAAGGACAGGCCATTAGAGATAAATGCCCCGTGACCTACCTAATCAAAAGTCAAATTAAAATGTAATTGAATTGTTCCCAAACAAACAGTTAGAATCAACAGAAGAGATCCTTGGTTGGTGATTTATCGAAAAATTACTTAACCGAAAATAAAGCCAACCCCCCATAATCAATATTAAGTTTGAAAAATACCTTGGCGATCGCGATTCGCCAAGACTGTGAGAATTAGTAACTGAAACATATATTTGTGGTAAGAAATTTTTAGAATAAAGAGTTATAGATTTTTGTTTTTGATTAGGCGAGACAGAGAATTAATGAGTCTACAGTAGAATTGAAATAAAAAGCTAGCCGTTACATTGATCGATATGAAAAGAATAAAATATGTTATGTTAGCTTTAAATAAAAATTGATTGATTTAACTTAATTATAATTTGATTAAGAATGATTAAAAAAAAGTTTAGGAAATTAAGGAAATTTTAAAAGCTAGGATATTTGTTATGCCCATTGTGGCATCACAATATGTATATTTTTCTCTCAATTATTCTCTATTTTATAATTACATTTTTAAAAAAAGTATGTTTGGGGCACTGAAAACTTTATCTTGAAGTTATAAATTTACGTATCACTTTTATTAAACAAAGAAAAGTAAATATTTATACATATCCAGAGAATGTTTTTCAAAAAATGCCGAACTGTCTATCCTAAAGTAAAAACACTAGAGCTATTTTAAAAATTGAGACATTACGAACCCGAACTCGAAAAACAGAATGGCAGTAACTCAAAACATTAAGATGTAAGTACTTGTTTTTCACCATAATGGATGAATCGCACGCAATGTAGCATTTCTACGTGCCACCAATTTTTCACTTTAACAATTTCGAAGCATAAGCATGAAGAAAAAATATAAATCTATGCATTGCGGTGAATTCCAACATCATTGAATAATCAGTATTAGAAGGTTTTTTTTTTAATCCTTTTTTACGACTGGAAATTTCTTTTTATAAAAGAAATTCGCTTATACATCATGAAAGTTTCTCACGGAATAAAAAGTTATTCGGAGGAATATATGATGTGCTCATTTAAAACTGTTAATTTCGTTTAAAAAATGTAGCACAATTTTAAAAATATTTATTCTTCTGTTTTTAAGTACCATACAAAAAGATTACGCTTCAAAAGGTTGCAAACTATTTTAATTATATAGAGACTTCAAAATGATAACTTTAAATACAACCAAATTATAAAAAGTTTCATCACTAGATTACGGTCGATGATCAGCAAAATGTGTTCTAATGACAAGAATATTGTTATGCCTACAAAGCTATCATGATCATAAAAATATAGATCGGTCCGTAAGTAATTTAGTCATAAAATATTTGACCACTGACCGTAAATTAAACATTATGCAAGTAACAGCTGTCTTCATTTCGGACCGTGATTGAGCTAGGCTATTTGCTTGTCGATACCATTGAAAGAGTCAATGAAGAGCAGTGCTGCCATCTGTCGAGAAGTGAGAGAGTTGCGTGTTCCTTTACCATGTGCAAGGAGTTAGCGAAAATCGTTCTTTGATGCAGGCTGAAATCAAACCCGGAACCTTTAACATTGAATCTAAATGTCGTAATCACCATGAGAAGTAGTGTATACCCGAGTAGGATGATATAGGAAGCTTTATTTTACAGGGCTTTTTTTCTCAGAGAAAGAAATTGCCGTAAAAACTAACAGCCAACTCTATTAAGGTTGCTGATGTTTGTTATATTTACAAGAACGAGGCTTTATTTTTTTCTCAAAGTCCGGAACTGGAGCATAAATTAACGGTTAACTCTCCAAATTTCGCGGAAAGTTCTTGAGTGCGTGATCGATCTTAGCTTTATTTAGGAATGCTGGAAAGAAATGCCGTTGTGTTATAGAAGATCTAGCAAAAATATTTTTTGATCTACTTTTCTTTTTCTTTACTTTTTTTTAGTTTTGTGTTTGTTAGTTTAGTAAAAATGAGAGCGAAATTTTGGTTGTCTCTGTAACCATCAGGATAAGTTTTACTATATCATTTAGTTATTAATTGTAACGACACTGATGAATAAACTAAAGGGAGAAACAGTTTTTTTAAAGAAAAAAAATTTGTAACGCTTATACGCAAGTAAGGTATCAAATGATAGCTGACCTCTTCGGCAACACTCAATGAACTGCAATGTCGTTAGGAAGTGGCGCTGTGATCGCGTTTGCGTAGCGGTACCTCATTTGCTAGTCGAAGCTTGTAGCGTAAGGAAGTTTTTAAACTTAGCCTATTTCTTTGTTGTTGTTTTTTTTTTAAAACTTCTTTGTTCACCCATTGTTAGTATGGAGAGTCGTCATAGCCTAGACCAGGGATGGCGAACCAATGGCACGCGTGCCATTTATGGCACGAGACACAATATTTTGGGCACGCCACCGATCACAATTGTAATTACACTATGAAGCATATGTAACAATTAAATTAAAATTCACAAAAGCAAAACAAAATAATAAACAATTATTAATAAAAAAATTAACAATTAATGCTAAAAAAACAATTAATAACTATAGAAAACAAGCTAACAATAAATAACTAGTAAAAAAAATTAACAGACCTGCTTAAACTAACATCTTACAACCTCATATAAGTTATTTGTCATCTAATCCGCAACAACAGAAGTCACACTGATGTTACTTAACGTCCCGCAGTGGACTGATCGTTAAGACACGGTTCCCAGCAGATCACCGAAGTCAAGCATCACTGGCTGCGGTCAGTGTGACCACTTGGATCAGTCTGCGTAGGGACCGAGGGTGTGCGGTATTGGTCCTCGTTAAACTGTGCTACCGTAAAGTGCTCGACTTCGCGCGCAGGTCGTCCGGCTACCGAAGCGGGGGTGCCATCCCCTCCGCAGAGGATCAAAATTGTGATGGCATGTCTTCGGATCATCCTCCGGGGTGTTTCCCAGACCGTCGCCAATAGCCCATTGTGCAGCTCTAGTGCGACGTAAATTAACAACAACAACGATGTTACTTAACGCGTATAACTGAGACATGGCACAATGTATTTATCTTCAATGTAAATAAAGAGTTTTGAGTTGATAGTATTTAGTATTTCCCAATAATCACGGAGTCAAAATTATTTCACGGCACGTCTATGACTTCATTAAACAGTTTTTTAGAAGAAAATGGCACGTTGGTGTATAAAGGTTCGCCACCCCTGGCCTAGACGATGCTACAAGGTAGACGATGCTACAAGATACGGGCTCTTCATAGAATACCTTTTGTGGGGAACTCTGGGTTTCATAAAATGGGATGTCCACTGTATGGAAGCAGTTCACAGAGACAAGAACAGTGGTCCGCCAACCTGGTCAAGTGCAAAACGTTAGTTAAAAATTATTATTTGAGATTTCTAGTCAAATGAAATAGTTTCACGACAGCGACACAATTGCTTCGTATCCTATAATACTACAACAGAAACATTCATTTCACAAATACCAATCACTCAGAGTCTTAACTAACGCAGGAGGCCTGTAGGCCAGGCACCTTGTAATCTGCATCCCTTTGATTGTGAACCGCAAAAAGGATCGTCCAGCAAGGTGCCGTGAACGCATCTCGTGGACAGAGGATGAGTGGGAGGCGGTTTGTGATGAGTCGTCTGGTCAGTTGCCCAAGACGCGTTGTCGGCGTAGTCTGATGGTCTGGGTACGCATCGTAGCAGACGGGCATGCTGACCGTCATGTGTTTGATAGAAGTATTCTGACACGTCAGCGGCATACACGTCAGCACACGACGAGATGTGAATATGTGAGATTTTTCCACGGAACATATGAACAAAACTTCCTCTGCATGGACATTGATATATGTAATAAGTTATATATATGTAATAATATAGGTATAATAGATATATGTGTATAATAAATTAGACATACGTAATTCTTTAAGCAGTAATATGTTGCAAAATTTTATCCATATATTCAATCGTAACTCTCTTTACTAAATTAAAAGTTCGTTATAACGATAATCTACAATAACAGACGGAATTATCTCAAAATAGCAATAAAAATACTGGACTGCGATAGTTTTTGATGTCATTGGTAACTATCTATATTGTTTTCAATAGTTAGCTGTCGAAAAGAGAAGTAAGTCCCCTGGGTTCTTTTTTTTTCTACGGCAGGCACTGAACATTCGTTCTTCACCTTGGAAGATGCCGGAAGTGTTGCTCATTTATCGTTACCCAGTGGGCACCAGTGAATCTAAGTCACGGGGGTGAGCAAAACTACCCATGCCACAGATACCAGTTTATAGGGTGGGCCACATTCACACATCACACAACAGAGAACAACACACAGAGAGAAACATCCATGCCCGAAATGGGATTCGAACCCGCAATCATTGGCTTCACCAGGCATGCTGTCCGCTCGGCCATCTGAGCAGGAGCCTTGAAGATAGCAAAATTTTAATTTCTCAAAAAGGGACATAATCAGTCTGGTGGTTGCCTACATGTATTTATTTTATTATAGTAAAGGTTTCAGAGTGGGAAAGAAAATAAGGTGACATGATGTTCACTTTTCCATCATCATCCTAAACATAAATGAAAACATTGTCCACATTGCTCTCTTTTTTACTATAATTTCGTTCATTGTCCCAACTGAAAAATTGACAAACTGAACAACTGAAACAACTGAACAACTGAAAAATTTAACAAATGACAACTGAACAACAACTGAAAAATTTATTTCTTAAACACATTTTATCACTCCAACGAAAGGCTTTTAATTTTAAATTGACTTCAAACGTACATTTTTGCATCTACAATACAATCTTTTGACCGTGACTTAGTAACTTTTCGTAATAGCGAACGTCTCGTACCCATTATATCGTACTCGTTATATCGTGCTTTTTTTCCCTTCTTTTTATTGAAATATTTGTGCTCCTGGAATTAAAGTTTTCTTATTAAATGAAGCAGATATAGACGTAAAAATTAAACTTCTAAAAAATTAAGTCTTTTCTCTGTGATACATTCTAAAGTTGATAAATTCTTTATAAAATCACACAAAGAAGAAATAACGCATGTTTCTGATGACTGTGAGGATCTTAAGAATTAAAATAGCGCAGTGATTATAAGAACTTAAGTTAAAACACAACTATGCGCAGTTAAGGCATTTCATTTGTGAGAGGGCTTACGAACAGCGCTACTTTCTGCTTCAAGTGCGTTCAATCGTTAAATTGTGTAATCCGATTTGTTCGCTTTTCAATCAAATCAGATTAAAACAAACACAAACTGAGATAAAGGAAATACCATACTGCAGCCTGTAAATAGACGACATTTTTAAAATTCGATTTCTCAGGAACTATTCAACCGATTTTGCTCAAATTTTGTATTTTGACATGTAAAATTACATACTTTGAAATGATGTAAAAACTTGCCCACCTTACTATTGAAAATTGTTTTTTTACTATTATTTAAAAAAATAATAAAATAGTAGTAATAAATATTTACTAAAATTTATTTTTTTGAATGGAATTATCTTTGGATAAACGAATTTTATAATTGTGTGCAAAAAATAGTCAATACGCTAAAAAAAAGTTCTCGGGTTATGGTGAAATTCACAAAAAGTAAAATTTACATTAAGGTAATCCAAACTTTGGATCGCTCTCCTGACTTAACTTTGGGGACCCTACATTGCCTCTTATATTTTCGGGGGCTGGAAATCGGAATCCGTCGCAAAAAAATGATATGCTTACTCAGAGAAAGTAAGTTTTTTTGTCTGGTTTCTTAACTTAAAATATCGTCTGCACTTATTAACTACTATATTTGAGGTCACCCCCTCGAATTATTAAGAACGACTTCTAGAGTGTGATGATTCGATTATAAGATCAAAAGTTATTCAGGGTGGTCCTTTTTTTAGCGCACTGCTCTTCTTATAGATCAGATGGATGTGTAAAGCTGTTATGAAAATGAATACACTTATTTAATTTTAAGTAAAAGGCAGATATTAACTTAACTACATAAGACTTAATTACTTTTAATTAAGTTTTTCTTTAAAGATTCGATTTTCATTTGAAATAACACTTTTTGCGAATAATTTTTCATGGTGCGTAGCGTTTTTGAAATTTGCTTAAAGGTGCTTATTTTCGATTTTCGTTTTTTATAGCCCTTAAAGGTGCTTTTATCATGGGATGTTTTTAAAAAGTGCTTAATTTTCCCTTTTCGAAAATGATTTTTTTTTTTAAATTTACCATGTCGATTTTCGCCATGTACTATGCAAAAGCATGATTTTCACATTGTTCTATTATACGTTTTCACAATTCATTCAACCACAATCTATTGCGGCGTACCGTCGGTACATAGCGTATGAAAGCATCAATCATTTTACATTTTTAATGAAATATTTGGGAGTCCGCATGTGCGTCTACTGTGTTGGGTTCGGTGAGATTATTGCACTCGTATGAGCAACTCTGCTGCATTTTGCAAGACATTCTCCATTTCAGGCTTCATTTTCCACCCTCTGATATTGAACCGAAAAATCTGTTGATCATTTTATAATGGCTAATAAAATCAAGAAAAGAGTACTTTGTCAGAAGCTAGTTATTTCTTATGATCATGTAAAGTCTTTCAAAATTATTTTGCAATGTATATAGTGCTTTAAAATATTTTTTAAGTGCTTAAAAAGTGCTTAAAAGGCTCTTATTTTTTTGTTGAAAGATTTGACTACGCCTCCTGTTTGTTTAATCGTGGTGAGTTAGTAACTAAGTAATGTATTGCAGTTTTCGATGCTAGTTTTAAAAGCAAAACAAAATGTCAATCTGGAAAAGCCTTAGTTTTTCGGAAATATGAAAAGCATTAGAGATAATATTTTTTTATGTTTTTAAAGCTACTGTATTTATTTATAATAATTTCTAATAATGTAATAATTTATAATATATAACAAATAATTAACCGAGTAGTTGCATATAATCATTTTTGGTATCATAAAATAATCTAAAATTGGAGAATTATTTGTTTAAATAATTTTTTAAGGAGAAAAATTTTTTCCCAAAAGGGCCATTTTTCAAAAGATGCAATATTTTATAATTTTATTTCTTTTGTGGGGCAGTTAAAACGTTAGTATTTCTCTATCTAAATCGAAAACACTATTGTTTTTTACAATAATCCATTTTGTTAGGTTGTTTTAAGTAATAATTAAAGTAGTGTTAAGTAATCAGTTATAGGATTAGCATTTATATAGATTTATTTTGTTAGGTACAGTTTTGAGTGACAATTTAATTAATGTTGAATAGTTATATTTATACGTTAAGCATTTATTTAGAATAATTTTATAGTTTCCTAGAGAAAAAGAAGTTTAGAAACGAAGCATTTATTTAGATTTATTTTAAATCCTTTCTAAAGTGGCTGTAGAAACATAAACGGTGTCGCATACTGCCAATTATGAAAACTCTTGCTTTTTTCGATCAATAATATAAATATACGAGTAATGGCTGTAGAGGTGTTTGATGAAACATCGAATACAGCACGTAATAGAATATATCACGTAACAGAATACAGCACGTAATAGAATACAGCACGTAATATAGCATTGGTATTCTTGAGAGACATGGAGATATTTCTGTTTCCTACTATGCCACAATTATAGTGGTGTGTGTACCGGAGAGACTTAAAATCTTTCAGCATATAAAAGTATAATGATGGGGTCGCAGTTTGCCATTTGTTGTCAATACATTTTTATTGGCTGGGAAATCACATTATAGGATCCAGTTTTCCCACATTAATTCATATCGGTTTGGTTGACATCAGCATAAAATTGATATAAGTCATAAAAGAATTGTTTTCCTATAAATATTTTTGCATCCCTAATTTGATGGTTAAAATTATCTGTAATATTATTATTACGTTTTTGATTTCGTTAGATTTCTAAATTAAGAGTTTAGGAGGATTGATTTTTTTTTATTATTATTGTTGTTAGAATAATGTAATTCTACGTTACATTTTAAGTTATTTAAATAGGTGTCTGCTCTAATTAACCGTTTTACAATTATTATTTTTTGGTGCAAATGACATTAATATACTATTATGAATTACTGTTAAAGAGATTTGTTAAGTGATTTAGAACTTAACTTTCAGCTTCATGCACAAAATTGTACTGCAAAATTTTTAAATGTTATTTCAAAAAGTGATTACTTAGAAAAACAAATTTATGTTCATTTATAAATCATATCTTAATAGTATCATAAGGGCAATATTTGGAGGCACAAGTGTTCTTTTTAGTACAAATATTTTTAATTGAATAATTTCAACTGTCCAATTGGGTATACTATAGCCTACGTCACAGGTTGTGTTATTCCTACTAAATTTAACCCATGAACGGCATTTTCTGCGAACCTAACTTCAAGCCACAAATAAACAAACGAAGTGTTTGATCGTTTAAATAGCTGCTCGCCAGATTTTATTGCATTTAAAGAAAAGTAATTGATATTCGATTTGTGATTAATAATTGATTTATGTGGATAGTGGCATAGAATTTAGCATTGCGTCATGGTAAATGTTATTCCTACTAAGTGGAAGTAGTTGTGTTTTTTTTTATATTATACCCAATTATTGCGAAGTTATTATTGTTGTTGTTGTAATACTATTGTGAATATATAATCCCATCTTGGTGGGTGAGCGTCAGCAAGCAGGAGGCTTAATCCCTTAGTTATTACTAAAATTCAATACGTAAACAACTTTGACAATATCTCTTGCATCAATATCTTGTCATCTATTGAAATCAACGAATTTCCACGCGGGCAACATCTGCCTTTATTGTCATTAAGTAAATGCCTTATTTTAATATAAAAATGGCCATTTAAAAATATAATACTAATATTAAAAAAAAATTTTGTTAGTTTTATAAGTTTTAAACTCATAATAAAACAAATTATGGGGAGTGTTACTTTCGTTGCGAGTTAATGTAGCGAGAGTCACGTCGATCATGTCAACCTTCATCTACTATGTTAAGGCATCCCAACATGATATCAAGTTCACATGTCTTATATACTAGTGAATTGGAATTATATTTTTGTAGTGGTAGATACACTACACAAATAAGTTACTGTAAAAAAATTATATTAATATTTCAAAAAAAAAAGTTGTTGAATACCTTAAGCGGTAAAAAAAAACATTTCGCACATTTCTTCATAAACTGACGAAACTAAAATATTCTGATTATAAATTATTAGATTATATTACTTTTCAAACACGTAAAAATTTATTTGAAATACACTATTTCTATAGATTTTAAACAGAGCTCTAGAAGGAGAATTTCTGGAAACTGTTAGAAAGCATTTCGAAGGAATGGCTTTTCCAATAATTGCTCACGAAATGGCCCATCACAAACCATTATAGTCTGGCCGCGCGTATTATGGGAGATGTTCAAACAATTATTGCATTCCAATAAGGCTGATGTGCACAGGTTGTGTTGTACATTTCTAATCAGTCAAATAGAAAGACATTCATTTATTATAAGCGCGATAATAAAAAAAGATTAAACGAGATTTTTTATTTTATTTTGTTAAAGTAAAACTTGTTACTAAATAAATATTTTAATGTACCGAGAATCTCAATTATTCGCTTTGTATCTTACTTTTATTGTGCATTTCTTATGCTAAAAAATAAAATGAATTGCATTCAACCTTTTATCAATCTCATTTTAAGTATAATCTCTCATTTTTTTTTCTTTCTGTATATGTATGCATATAATTTGTAGCTTTAACCGGTGTCACTTGTGTATTTAATACGAGATCTTGTGTATGAATACTTGTGTGTTTGATACTTGTGTATTTAATACGATCACTTTGAATCTCATAAATAAATAAGTTCTAAATTATAACCCTGTTATATGGAATAATTAAGAACCGCCGTGGCTCAGGGGATAGAGCTTTCACCTTCCAATGAGGTGAACCGGGTTCGAATCCCAGCGATGGTTGGTAGATACGAATTCCACATCCGGCTCGCACCGACCACAGTGCAGACGTAAAGATATCTTCATTGGTAGATGGATCATGGGTTAGAATCTCATTTCCATTAGGCTAACCGTGGGCGGTTTTCGTAGTTTTCCTCTTCATGTAAAGCAAATGCAGGTTAGTTCCATCAAAAAGTCCTCTACGAAGAAAAATTTTTCCCAATATTTGATCTCGGAGTTTCCTGTCTTCTGGAACAGATTCAAAATTACAAGGTTACGAAGTTGTGCATATGTAGTCGTAAACTCAAAAATGGATCAGATGTTTAACAACAGTTTTAAAATAAAATAAAATTGCAAACATTGCATAACATGCAAGGACTGGAACCATTTATTATATGAGAGTTATGTACACGAAATATTACGGGTAAATAAACATAAATAAATATCTATTCTAGAAGTAAAACCATACTTCTAGCATACTAAAACTAGAACAATTTATTATATGAGAATTAACAATTTATTATATGGACACGAAATATTGCGGGTAAGTAAACATAAATAAAAAGTCTATTCTAGAAGTAAAAGCATACTAAAACTAGAACAATTTATTATATGAGAATTAACAATTTATTATATGGACATGAAATATTGCGGGTAAGTAAACATAAATTAAAAGTCTATTCTAGAAGTAAAAACATACTAACACTAGAACCATTTATTATATGGGAATTAACAATTTATTATATGGACACGAAATATTGCGGGTAAGTAAACATAAATAAAAAACTATTCTAGAAGTGAAAGCATACTAAAACTAGAACCATTTATTATATGGGAATTATGGACAAGAATTATTGCGGGTAAATAAACATAAATAAAAATCAATTCTAGAAGTAAAATCATACAAAGACTAAAACCATTTATTATATGAGAATTAAAAAATGAAACACATTTTTTGACATACCATTTTGGTTTATTAACGATTTTATTAACGCAGGAAACTAAGCAATATTTTTTTTTAATTTTGAAATATAAGAAATAATTAAGAAAAGAATTAAAATTGTAAAACCTTCTTGTTATTCCTCTAAAAAAAGAAATCTACTTTTTATGCTTAAACATTCCAAAGGGTTTTAATTAAAACCATTTTCAACAATCCTACAAGTGTTAATCAATATAAAAATCCGATCGAATCTGTTGTTTATTATGCCACGTAGTGTAGAATTTGCATATGTCGCGTTACAAAAATATTTTGACACAAATTTAGACATAAAAAGACATAAAGATTATATCCAAAGGACAATATTTTATCTTAATATTTTTAACATTCAGTATACTTTTAATTAATTCTGCTACAAAGTTTAAGGCAAATATAGTCTTCATAACAAATGAGATTAAAAAGATCTTCGGTAAATTAAAAAGAAATTAACTTTTTCTAAAGCTTATGTTTGTCATAATCATCACATCTCTACAAGAATCGAAAGAAGAAAAAAAAACTCATAGGTGGTGCAATAAACACAAAGTTGATTAAAACTGTAAAGAAATTAAACGTGATTCGTATAAAAATTCCGAAATGTTTGATAAATGACAAGCTCAAATGAAAGAAATGCAAACGAATCAAGTACACAAGGAAATTATTTAAATACAATTTTCTAACAGAATAATCTTCAGTTAATTCTGTTAGAAAATTTTATTTAAGAAAAACAGCTCTTCGACAGTTAAAAATAAACTAAATCTTTCGTAATTGTTACTAAAACTACGAAACATCCAATAAATTCTATTTCTAGACGTTTACTTATTCATTTTTAAAAAGAATATTTCTTTTATCTTTTCTGCTAAATTTTCAAGAATTCGAAAAATGCCTCAAAAATGCTGTTATTAGCGTTTTTTTTGCATCATTCTTATTCATGCAATTTTTTATTTTAAAATGTTTCGGAAGTACATTTTTCGAAAAAATATTTTTAATTTTATAAATGTTTCGCCCAGTCGCCAACAGCTTTTAAATTTATTAAAAATAGCCAAAAGTTTTTATAAATAAACATTTTAGTAAACTTTTCCACAATTTTAAAAAAAGAACATGTATCATAAATTTAAATGTATAAAGAAAAAATTAGCAAAAATTTTAGGTTTAATTTTTTTTAATTACCTTAATATTTATCGTTGTGTAAAAATAAAATATATTTTGTTTATGTTCTTCAGATTCTCAATAAACGATGCATTTTAGAGTACGCTCTAAAAATCTTATCACCAAATGCAACATCAAAAATGTATATTATGTATATTAACGCCAAATATTTAGTAATGAAACACTAATAATTGATTCTGATTTAATACACATCACAAATGTCCCGCTCGTCTTTTACTTGATGTTTAGTGCCAACAAAACTTGTGTGAACAAAAATTGGCATAATTCACTTAAAAATCTAGTTCACCATAAAATTTTCACCAAGAACTATTAATTTAATACAGAATTTTTTGAAATGAAATTAATTTTTTAATCAACCCTATACTCACCACGCAGGGAACATTAAAACAAATTCGAATTAGGCTTAATAGAACAGAAACAGATAGAAATTAAATATAATTAAATCGTTTGATATAATTGACAGATTTATGTTAATCTTCTAACGAGAAAACATTTATCTCTATTACACAACTTAAAATATGTATATCTATGTATAGCAATAATATTGAACTTCGGCTTCTGTAGAATGCATAGTATGCGAGACGACAGCGAACTTTCACCTTCTGGTGTTCGATAGTGAAAAATCGATTGTTGTCATCTGACGATTTCTAAACATATACAAAAATGGCATTTTCGGAGGCATAAAAATGTCATGAATGCATGTGAACTTGGTGTATGCGTTATCAATTGTTTGTGCTTAGATTTAATATATACTTTAAAATGCATATAAATTTTTAGTTATCACCGGATCGTTCATTTAGAACGATCCGGTGATAACTAAAAATTGTAAAAATGAATAATTTAATAAAAGTTCTTGCTGTGATGTAAATTATATACACCACAGTTTTTACAATGTATATACTTTGAGCCATGGTGGCTCAGGGGAAAGAGCATTCGCCTTCAAATGGTGAACCGGGTTTGAATCCCAGCAATGGCTGGTCGATATATATTCCGCACCCATCTCGCAACGACTACAATGATGACATGAAATATCCTCAGTGGTTGACGGATCATGGATAAGAGTCTCCTTGCCGTCAGGTTAACCATGGGAGGTTTCCCTCTCCATGTAACACAAATGCGGGTTAGTTCCATCAAAAAGTCCTCCTCGAAGGTAAATTTCACCCAGTACTTGATCCAGGAGTTCCCTTGTCTTCTGGATTGGGTTCAAAATTACAAGACTACGGAGTTGAACATTAGTAGTCGTAAACCCAAAAATTGGGTCGGCTGTTCAACGATGGTTATAAAATAAAATTGTATAAATAAATACTTCAGCAATAGTTCTAGATATAAATTATAGAAACCACAGTTTTTACAATGTTGTTATGTTTTTACAATGTCATTATGCTTAATGTTTTTACAATGTTGTTATTATTTTACAATGCAATTATACAGTGTGTAACATTGCAAAAACTGTGGTTTTTACAGTGTCATACAATGTATAATGTAAATCAGTTTCATTTGTGGTTTTTACAGTGTTATACAAACATTTAAGTGTTTTACAATGTATGTATAACACTGTAAATGCTAGTGCCTCATAACACCTAAAATGGTTGCAACTGTTTTACACTTAAAGAGATGTTCGGTGTTAAGTAAAAATAAAGCATACAAATTTTGGAGTTTTTCAACCCCCATTTGGGAGAAATATTTCACAACAATTTTTACAGTATGTTACTGGGAATGACCAAAAGTGGTGGTTGGTGACTTAGACTAGTTATAGTTAAGTGCCACTGCCCGGTAAGCACTTGCTCGGTATTCCCAATGGAGGCTATCGGAATCACACGAAAAGTGTTCAAGGAACTTTGCCATTTTTTGAGTAATAGAAATCTTTATTAAGAACTTAAATACAGTATTCTCGAAATCAAACTTTTAAATTTCAAAAAAAAAATCTCTTTTTTTTAAATCAGTTTTTGGCGTATAACTTTCAAGAAAATATATACAAAACTTCTAATCGGTTATTTAAAACCAGAAAAACTTTTCTTCAAGTCGGTTCGTACCTTATGTCGAATACCAAATCGAGAAACTATTGTTTGAGAAGACTGATGGTTAAACTGAAGTTATAATCCAATTAGAATTTCGAAATCGCAGCAATCGGGAGGTTAATTCGCACATGTTTTATCTTTCAGAAAAGAATAATCTTAAGGAGTGTTAAATAAAAACTAAATGCCCTCCACATGGGAAGTAAGCTAAAGTTTTTGCTAACACTTCCAATTTTGGTTTTTAAATGCTTTTTCCTTAATAATTACACTAAGAAAATCTCTCACGAGAAAACGGCAGAATTAAGGGGAAATTTTCCACTAAACCACACTTTTTATTGGTTAGTACAGCACAAAAGGATATTTAAAAATGAGCTTTGATGTTTTTGGAAACCCTTTCCAGAGTGCTAACCATTAAAGTTCTATTTAAGTTTAAATAGAACTTTTTTTTCAATTAAAAAACTGGAAATTTCATTAGAGCGTTGGATGCTACTGACCAGTATTCTATCAAAAATACCGTAAAAAAAAATACCGAGTAATAGTCCCTAAAATATTATCGAGATCAACTACTGGGTTATAATAAAAGAAATAAAAACCAACTACTGTGTTATTAAGAAGGAAATTTTTTTTTTCCAATGACCACCTGGAGAATGACCTAGGTCATACAGGTATCTGAAGGGCAGATTTGTTGACCACTCTTTCAGGGACACCCTATTAGGTGGGCCAACGTTGCTCCCACATTAAGGACAGAGAGTACAGAGAATGAAAGAGCATCCATGCCTTGCCCGGGATTCGAACCCAGAACCATTCTGATGCAAGGCCAGTTCCCTAACCCCTACACGGGCCGGACGGCTTAAGAAAGAAATTAAATTCAACTATTGTGTTAAAATGAAAGAAATAAAAACTAACTGATGTGTTAAAATGAAAGAAATAAAAATCAGCTACGTGTTACAATGAAATAATTATTTTGTATAACTATTGCGTTATAATAAAATAAATAAAAATCGACAGCTGTGTTATAATGAAAGAAATATTTTTCTGAAATATTTAATTCCTATTATTTTTTTCAGTGGAAAAACTTCGAAAACGGTAAAGTTTACAGTCGAAAATTGACAAATGATAATGCCGAAGTCGACAACCATGAAGTTCCAAATAGTCCTAGAGTAGAAGAACGACTCCTTCACAGCCATCACAAGGACAAGGTAACACTCAAAAAATCCCATTCCTTTTAAATCACTTTTTTTTCCTTTAAAATTCCTCCTTTCCCTTCTGAATCCCCCTTTTCCCTTTTAAAAATGCTTACGTGATTAATTTTTTGACGTTATTTATTTGTAAGCGTTTTTCTTTTTCATTCTTTTAATGGGAATTATTAAACGCAATGCAATTATCGTTCCTTGTACAAAGTAGGTATGTAAAGTAGTTTTGTACAAAGCCCAGAAGAAGCGTGTTACGTTTGTTTCTTAATTCTATTTGTTAATTAATATGTGTGCAGCAATTTTTTATTGGAATCTCATAAAATTGTACATTTATTGATTGTTTTTTTTAAAACCTTTTTCAATGCATTCTAAACATTTATAGATTTTTACCCCCAAAATTTTCAGTCAGTTTTAGATTTTTTTAATTAAGTATTTGTAGTTGTAGTTAACTACTATTGTAATAAAGGAGATGTAGTTGTAGTTAACTGCAATTGTAATAAAGTAGCTGTAGTTAACTACAATTGTATTAAAGTAGTTGTAGTTAATTATATTTGTGATAAAGTAGTGTTAGTAAACTACAACTGCAACAAAGTAGTTGTAGGTAACTACAATTGTAATAAAGTAGCTGTAGTTAACTGCAATTGTAATAAAGTAGCTGCAGTTGTAGTTAATTGCAATTGTAATAAAGTAGCTGCAGTTGTAGTTAACTATAATTGCACTAAAGTAGATGTAGTTAACTACAATTGTGATAAAGTATTTGTAGGCATAGTTAATTACAATTGTAATAAAGTAGTGGTAGTTAACTATAACTGTAACAAAGTAGTTGTAGGTAACTACAATTGTAATAAAGTAGCTGTAGTTAACTGCAATTGTAATAAAGTAGCTGCAGTTGTAGTTAATTGCAATTGTAATAAAGTAGCTGCAGTTGTAGTTAACTATAATTGCACTAAAGTAGATGTAGTTAACTACAATTGTGATAAAGTATTTGTAGGCATAGTTAATTACAATTGTAATAAAGTAGTGGTAGTTAACTATAACTGTAACAAAGTAGTTGTAGGTAACTACAATTGTAATAAAGTAGCTGTAGTTAACTGCAATTGTAATAAAGTAGCTGCAGTTGTAGTTAATTGCAATTGTAATAAAGTAGCTGCAGTTGTAGTTAACTATAATTGCACTAAAGTAGATGTAGTTAACTACAATTGTGATAAAGTATTTGTAGGCATAGTTAATTACAATTGTAATAAAGTAGTGGTAGTTAACTATAACTGTAACAAAGTAGTTGTAGGTAACTACAATTGTAATAAAGTAGCTGTAGTTAACTGCAATTGTAATAAAGTAGCTGCAGTTGTAGTTAATTGCAATTGTAATAAAGTAGCTGCAGTTGTAGTTAACTATAATTGCACTAAAGTAGATGTAGTTAACTACAATTGTGATAAAGTATTTGTAGGCATAGTTAATTACAATTGTAATAAAGTAGTGGTAGTTAACTATAACTGTAACAAAGTAGTTGTAGGTAACTACAATTGTAATAAAGTAGCTGTAGTTAACTGCAATTGTAATAAAGTAGCTGCAGTTGTAGTTAATTGCAATTGTAATAAAGTAGCTGCAGTTGTAGTTAACTATAATTGCACTAAAGTAGATGTAGTTAACTACAATTGTGATAAAGTATTTGTAGGCATAGTTAATTACAATTGTAATAAAGTAGTGGTAGTTAACTACAACTGCAACAAAGTAGTTGTAGGTAACTACAATTGTAATAAAGTAGCTGTAGTTAACTGCAATTGTAATAAAGTAGCTGCAGTTGTAGTTAATTGCAATTGTAATAAAGTAGCTGCAGTTGTAGTTAACTATAATTGCAATAAAGTAGATGTAGTTAACTACAATTGTGATAAAGTATTTGTAGTCATAGTTAATTACAATTGTAATAAAGTAGTGGTAGTTAACTACAACTGTAACAAAGTAGTTGTAGGTAACTACAATTGTAATAAAGTAGCTGTAGTTGCAGTTAACTGCAATTGTAATAAGTAGCTGTAGTTGTAGTTAACTACAATTGTATTAAAATAGTAGTAAATACAATTGTAATAAAGTATTTGTAGTTGTAGTTAACTACAATTGTAATAAAGTATTAGTAGTTGTACTTAACTACAAAGAAAATGTAGTTTTTCCGATCACTATTCTTTAGCAACGAGACTCATTGTTATGTATTTTGTAACAGTAACAATAAAAAGCAATTCTTATTTATTTGCAGAATCGAAAGTTGAACGCGGAGCAGTCCAAACCCTCTAAGATGAAAAACACTGAAAGACATCACAAGAAAAGTGTTGAAGAAGAAATGCATCTGAGGCCCCTCAATGAGCGACACCACAAATTTCCCAACCCTGCCTTGCTGGATGGCTCTTTTGAAAACTCCAAAATCAGCAGGCACACTTTCCTTCAACAAGTCAGGCGTAAGCATTTTCATGATACTGAGTTTTCCATAAATGACTCCGCAATACGAAACATAATTCACAGATATACATGATTTGCTGCGTTCTGCTTAGGAAACGAGAGTATTTATTCTGGTTAAGTTTCACAATTAAATACAAAGTTTGTTAACTGAAGGCGCTACTGATTGGAAATACTATAAAACAATTTTTTCTGCTCGATGTCTGACCATTCCAACGTAAAGGTTGTATGTTGATTTTCTCTTTAATCTGCGTAAATTTGTAGTTTCAAAAGGTGTTTAAATTTGAAGATATTGTTTCACATTTTTTCCTAATCATAGGTTTTCATATACGTATTTATTCCACGAATTTGATTTTTTTTCCTCCTCGGTTTGTCGGATTTTAGCCGTTTTTAATATTTGAAACTACCCCGGTATCCACTAATATCGCGATTCATATTCACGCGATTTTAATATCAAGCATTGAGTTTCGTATTAACGGGATTTAAAAGCTACACATAATGAATCGCATTCACGTGATTTAAAAATCCAATATCGCCATTCGCATTCACGCGATCTAAAAATCATGCATCGCGACTGGCATTTGCATGATTTAAAAATCCTATATCGCGTAATGTATTTTCGTGTTCATGAAATCCAACATCGCAATTCACATTCACGTGATTTTTTAGATACTATAAAGGTGTGATATTCTTTATTGGTAGGTAATTTAATTCTGAATCTTAGTTCAAATAATTTATTTTAAGTATAAATAGTGTATAAATAGATATTTTCTTATCGAGTTTTTGCACATAAAACTTTCAGGGTTTTCTTTGGGTGTCACAATCATCTCTGCGCTGATGTTTTTCTTAACGTTAAATACAACTACCCGGTGTTCCCTACACTGAAATTTGTTTAGGCCAAGTGCTACTATACATTTGCCTGGGGTTTTAAAAAACAGAAAAAGAATCAGCTCAAAATATTCAATACAACAAATAAACAACGCAAATAAAGAGCAGTCGTTCAAAGTAAACAAGCAACTGACATTTTCTAGCTGTTTGCGCAGGAAGTTTCAATTACTCATCCGTATTAAAGATTTCTAGACAAATGCGTTGAAAATTATTACAGCGACTAAATTCTATAATATTAATCACTTTAACTGCCTTATCATTAGTAATAACTGATGATTATTAATAGTAACCAACTAATTGCATCCACCGTAACATATATATCAAAAAGTGGCAATTTCGGTTTGTCGCAGGTCTGCCATCCTTGAAACCTGTGATAAGATTGATGCTAATGTCTTCGAGGTTTTAGTAAATAGTAAAATACATCATATGTTTCAAGTCATGTCTAAACATAGTGGATATGTTTGCTACGATCGGTTAAATCCTAGAATATCCCACCACTTTGCAACTTTTTAAAATCTCGTCAAGTTGGCGATTATTACTGGGATCAGCGTTGTTTTTTGAAAACAAAACAATTTTAATTATTAAACATTTAATTACATTAAACATTTAATTAAAAAAACACATTTTAAATTATTATTTATAACACTTAGCAATTTAAATATATAACAATTTAAATTATAATTTATATGATTCCGATAGCAAGAGATCAGAAGCATAAATGGCGAAAAAATAAATACTTTTACCTCTTTTCTAACGAAATCAAATTTTCGCGTAGGTATACGTATCAAAGAACCAATCAGGTTTAAGAATTTTGGTGGTGTGGTCGGACGCTCAAAATAAACTCACCGAAATATCTTCCAGAAACCTAGTTTCGCGAGATTTCAAAAAGTTGCTTGGCGAGATTTTAAAAAAAAAATCTCCTCTGGCTGGGATATACTAGGTTCCCAGGGCTAAAGAGAATACAAGGGCTAGTTCACTCCGCTCTTAGAGCTGAAGCTACGATTTCCCTCCTCATGACGTCACTGTGTCCACAGATTTCGGAGATCGCAAGCAAAGATATGATAACTTTGCTTCTTTCTCTTTGTAAAAATAAGTTAGACTTTTTCTGGTTATTAGCCTTCAAACTTTACGTAATTAACACATTATTTCCGTTCATAAACATAGTTCAAAAAAAAATTTCTTGGTTATTATATAAAAAAAATACCATTTTAAACTTATAAAAATGTTCTGCTAGTTGGTGAAAATGACACGATAAATACTTTATTTTCAAAAGTTCAGTTTTAACTTTAACTATTAAGAAAAATGAAGGCATATATCGACACTTTTTTTATCTACATATTCTTTTATAAAGATAAGTTAAGTTAAATTTAGAATCCCTGATTTTAAAATATGTCGTTAATAGCAATTTGTTCATACTTAATCATTAGGAAACATCAACCTTAAACGCTAATTACTGAAACAAAATAATAATTTAGGTTCATAATGACATTAGAAATTTTGCAATTGTTTATAGACATTTAAATTTACGATGATATAGTTTATAGATATTTAAATTGAAGAGAATATAATTTTTAAAAAAAATCATAAATATTTAGAATAACTACATTAAAAAATATGTTATGAAATTAGGAGAATTTCAATATATTTTATTTATACTTTTTACTTACATTTTAATTTCCTTTGACTTTATCTATTTTTTAATTCTTTTCACCTGCCTTTCTTTATGAAGTAACGAGGCGGTTTCTATTTAGATAATGAATTTTTATAAAAGTTCTTTACGACAGAATAAGCGTATTGCTGTTTTATATTAACTGTGTCATTTCGGAATCCATTCTTTACATAGTTGTTCATTTACTTTAGGGAACACGCGAAAAATTATACTTTTTCCTTTTGTTTTTATATCAGAATTTTTGCAAGTTGCAATCGCGCAAACTGGCATTTCGATAATAGTTTTAAATTCTTGTAAATTCACTGCAAAAACTGAGGAAAGTCATTATAGAAAATAACAAATGTCTTGGAATATCTCGCAAAAAGAAATTATCCAATATTAGTTAGAGCTAGTAAGGCCAAACGCTCTGTTCTTGAAGTAAAAGTGCGAGCTAGAGCCCCTGAATTATACAGGCCGACTCATCATCTATTTTTGCTCCAAGGAGCTAACATAAGCACAATAGTAACATAACGTTAATTTGCAAACTTTTTTGCTCCAATATTGCTTGATAGGTCAGCTCTGATAGTATAGGAGCCTTAGTGCGAGCTCTACGCCAAAGTGACGTCACTAGAGTGACGTCGGAGGATCGGCGCGGCGAGAGATACTTCAAAGGAGTGAACCAGCCCTTCTATTCTCTTTAGCCCTGCTAGGTTCCACCCGCTACAATCACAAGTGTAACTGAGTGTGCTAGAAAAATTAAGATTACGGTTCGCTTTAATTTAATTTATTGAAACATAAAATAGAGCACAAAACAGACGCATAGAAATGAACAAAAACGAATAATGATTATTAAAATGAATTAAATTTCGGGCATTAACACAACCTAATAGTTCCTGGAGACAGACTGCCAATATTCTCGCTAGATGGCGTTGCAGGCTGTTTCGTTTAGAGCAAATGCCGTGGCAAAGGGCAAACTGAATTATAATTAGATCTGTTACACAAGTGCATTTATTACAGCAGGACACTCTTTTCTTCTTTTTTTTTTACTTTTTCGGTGTTTTTCTCCTGTCCAGGTGGAGCTGTAAATGAGTCAATAGTGGTTATGGGTTTAAATATAGACTTTATGTTTGTTTGTTATTGGGGGTTTTTTTTTTGCGTCCTGTTAGAGCAAAAAATCAAGTTGTCTTTATTTAGTTGGGACCTACTGTAAGTCAATAAATACAATGTTATATTTTCTCTCATATTTAAAATTTACCGCTCTAAAATCTAATTTTAGATTAACCTTTTCACGTTAACTGTCACAAATGCGTGGAAAGCAGTAAACGTCATTAATTGTGACAAAAACATTAATTAGTTGGTACCCAAACTAATTATTTTTGCATTTTATTTGCCGGAGGTGTTATAATAGTTTGATTTATTTAATTCACTACTTCTCAGTCAAAAATAAAAATTGTATAGTTACACTTTAAACTAACATTGATAAAGTGAGATTCAGAGCTATAAAAAGGGAAAAATCAAACACGTGACAGGAAGAACCATTAGACTTTTCCCTCAAAAGGGAAAAACGAACACGAACTGTTTATTTTCTTTCAGATTTGGTAGAAGAATGCATGGGTTATTATCGTATAGCAGTGCTTCCCAAACTTATGACTTCTGTGTACCCTTTCTAAATTTTTCGTAACGCTGTGTACCACTAATTAAAAAAAAATGTTTTTTTTTTTTTTTTACTGTAAAATAATTGCACAAAAGTTAAAAATCACAACTGGCTGTTGTCACCACTAACTATTAACTGTTAACTCTGCAAAAAATAACCAATAGAAAAATACGTAATCGTAATTTTTATGGCTAGCTTTGTTTTTAAATAAAATATATTTCTTTAAATTTTCGTTTGTTGCGAGATATTTCGCATAGGAACGCGTGCCCCCACTAAACTGTTCCCGTACCCCTGGGGGTACGCGTACCACACTTTGGGAAACATTGTCGTATAGAGATATTATGTATTTATTTTTGTTTTAATAAATTTGTTGTGTTACTAAAAAAGATATTTAATGATCCATTTTTAGCATAAACACATCAAAATTCCTTATTGATGAGATAAACAATAATTATAGTGAAAGCTGTCAAATTAGCTATGGCCATATTTAAGCTATCGATTTTTATTTCAATTTTTTTTCTATCATGATTCTGATTTTGTACAAATGCTTTTACGAATCGTTCAGCTCAAAAGAGTTCAGTTTTTGTTTTCCTTTTCAGTGGGGAAAACAAACTAGTTTTGAATTTTTATTTCAAATATAAAACTTCTTCAACGAGGAAAGGCTTAAAAACGAAAAATATTGAATATGACAAAGATGTTGAAATTCGGTAACAAGCAAAACATAAAATATAAAGTATATCTTCTGTAACTAAGAAAGGGACATCTGTTTAAAAGTAAATGCTTTGCAGATGAAAGGAAAATCTTGTATTTTTTTTTAAAATTGTATGTATATTCCGAAGACAACGTTTTTTTCTTCTTCCAGATTCATAAATGATAGAAGTTGAAAGGAATTAACATTTTGAAAAGAAAAAAAGAAAAAAGTTTGCATTATTATACAGACTTAAAAACGTTGGAAAAATGTTTTTGGTTTAAGACTTTTTAACTGTCGGCATCGTTGGGAAAACGACGCATAAATATTTATTTCTTTATGTGTTTAAATTTCAAAGTATATCTAATTATAATTTCATGTTATAGTTAACCTTTTTAAAAATACTGAAATAATAATAATAATAAAATAAACAAGCGGAACATTTGTTTAAATTTTGCAAACTAAAAGAAACTAAAAAAGCAACAGTTTGGATTAAATACTAGTATATTTAAGTCAAACTTCAAACAATTGTAAACTATATGGTAGCTTCATTTTCATTTTTTGGTATGCATGAAAAATACCACAAACATAAGTTTATTTTAAGTGCATTCCGAAACGAAGCAGAAGTATATATAAATTTTTTAAACAAGTCGCCAATAATTGTTTAAAAAATGGTTGAGCATTATTTATCACTGAAACAAAAAATGCACAGTGCGCAAAATAAACAAAGGACCGTGCATTCAAATTTTTTTCGCATACAATTATAAAATTCGGTCATCCGATGATAATTCCGTGCAAAATAAAATTTTTAGTAAATATTTATTATTTTATTTAATAATAATCGAAAAGAAAATCTATTTTAAGGTATACAATCCCTTACACCATTTTAAGGTATGTAATTTTACGAGGCGAAATTCGAAATTTGAGCGAAATCGGTTGAGTAGTTTCCGAGAAATCGAATTTTAAATATACGACTTCTTTTAAAAATTCGATTTCTCAGGAGCTATTCAACCGATTTTGCTCAATGAATTTTGTCATGAAATGCGCATAAAGTAAATTTACATCAAGGGGTCCAAACTTTGGATAGCTCTCTTCACAAAACTATGGGGGTCTTATTTCCCAGATTGCGGCTACCCCTTATATTTTGGGGGTCAGAAATTCTAATCCGTTTTTAAAAAGGATATGTTTATTCGGAGAATGTGCGTTTTGTGCCTGGTTTCATAACTTAAAATATCGTCTTCATTTATTAATTAGCATATTTGAAGTCACCCTTTCGAACCATAAAGTTAAGAGTTCTTGAACGTGAGGATCATTAGTTCAAAATTTATTCAAGGTGGTCCATTTTTCTTTTCGTGCACTGTATATGCCCTATAAATTCCGACGGAAACATTTTGAACAAACACACCGTTTTCAAAACAATAAAACAGTACCAGACACTGTAACACTCCTGGACTTTCATGAGGACTAACCCGAATAAGGTATACGCACCCGAATAATAGTTTTTTCGCGTGCAGAATACGAACGGGTGACAGTTAAGGAAACTGAATCAAAAACTTTGAACCTATTGCACATGATTCAGAAGCAAAGCATTCTTTGCCCTGACCTATTATAGTCCAGTACAGATTGTGTTTATAATCTACCACGAATACCTCACTTGTCTAGATAGCAATGTTAGATGCGTAAGCAAATACCAGTCAAAAAATTGTCGTAATTTTATACATGAAAACACTACAAATTATAAACAATCAGTCTTATCTTTTCCTGTACTTCCCACACTCCTTTCCGGCAAAACCCAATCCACAAGGTCATGCTAAAAGAAATGCACTTAAAACTGTTACGTGCGGCTGTTTAGAGCATTTTTGAAGTTTAATGTTTGCTTTAAACCCTATTTTTAATGATACTGTTAAGCCCAAATTAGAATACTAGATGAAGATACAGTCCCTGCTCTAATTATTAGACGCACTGTAAGATTGTATGTAAAATCTTAATTATCAGGTAATACTATACAGCTTTATTGTTTTTATGTGACTGAAACCGGTTGGCACTTGTTTACGTTGGTGTATCAATTGGTTAAATTAACGATACATCATATAAATTTGACTATTAGATAAACTATACGATATATTATAAAAATATAGAATATGTATTACATCAGGTGTTATATTAGTATATTATAATAATTAGATCAAATATATTAGACGTACTGTAGTGTTTTAATAATGACATGTTTTGCACGAGTTTACATGCAATACTTTTATATTTAAACATACATGTAATGGGTTTTTATTCAAGAGATTTTTTATCTACTTTCTATTTGTATTTATTTTTAACGTATTGTATTACAATGTTAACCCATTAATACAGGAGTGTCAAGAAATGCAAACCGGTTTCATCCGAGTAAAAATAATACAGCTGTATAGTATCACCTGACAATTGTAATTTTACATAGAATTTTATAGTACGTCTAATGGTATGGCCAGGGACTGCAATGAGAAAAATAATGTTAAAAAGTTAGAGAAAAAACTTGAGAAAATTTACATTTTGGTACAATAATATTTAAAAGCTTATTATATTTTATCTTGTATTATAATAATTTATAATTCGTTGTTTGTTTTAGGTAAACAGAATAGGAGAAGGCCGAGAGGTGGCAAACGTTTGAAGAGAAATAAAACTGATCGAAACGATATGAACAACAATTTGGATTTCTCGAAAAATACAAATGAAAACGAACTGAATCCGGAAGAAAAGAAACAAACGGAAAAACCTGTCACCTCTAAAACTGATTACGTTCCGTACACGATGGCCAGAAAGGAAATATTTCCCGTAAAGCAGACATCATACTGGTAAAAATGTGTATGTTGAAATTAATTAATAACAAAAGCAAATGACAAACAAAAAAGTGTTTTATATGCTAAAAAACTAAGAATTCTTTTATGTTCAATCAAGCTATAAAATTAAGTAGGTTACGAAGTGCGAAAATGAAATAATAAGGGACTCTTTACGAATAGAATAATTTTCCCATCCTCCACACTTTTCAGCTTTACGTTACCATGGTCTCGACAAATCTTGCTTTTCTTCCTAAGCCAGTACGTTTCTTAATAAATTAGAAAATACTTTCAAGGGAGAAACCGAAAATTTGCCGAAACCTTGGCAACGGAGAGAGAAGTGTGGAAAGTGGAGAAATCGAGTAACCTGGCGACGTCTGTTCCATTTCGAAAGAATGCAATATGGTAACAATGTAGAAAAGACTTGGGGTTCGTTTTGAAGTTGGTTAGTTTAGTGGGGATATAACTTTGCACTGCATTTAAGATTCATTTAATATCGATCTAAATATTAGTTTTCCTTTTTTATTATATATACAAATCTATACCAAAATAACCTGACTAAAGCTACGTAGAATTCCAGAAAGAAGGAATTTCTACGTAAAATAAAAATATTTTTTTGAAAAACTTGGCTATTATTAAGAATTTTTATTTTATAACAGTCATTGAACAGCCTACCCAATTTTGGGTTTACGACTGCCAATGTTCATCTCCGTAGTCTTGTCATTTTGAACCTAATCCAGAAGACAAGGGAACTCCTGGATCAAGTATTGAGAGAAATTTGCCTTCGTGGAGGAATTTTTAATGGAGCTAACCCGCATTTGCGTTTTATGGAGAAAAACTCCCACGGCTAGCCTGGAGGCAAGGGGACTTTAACCCATGATCCGTCTACCACTGAGGATATTATGCATCAGCACTGCGCTCGGTGCGAACCAGATGCGGAATTCGTATCTATCAGCCATCGCTGGGATTCGAACACGGTACACCTCATTGGAAGGCGAACGATCTATCCCCTGAGCCACCACGGCTCTCTTAGAAAGAATTTTTATTTTATTTTATAACCGTCGTTGAACAGCCGACCCAATTTCATGGGTTTACGACTACTTACGTTCAACTCCGTAGCCTTGTAATTTTGAACCAATCCAGAAGACAAGGAAACTCCTGGATCAGTACCCCCAGAGGTATTGATTTGTTGTGGGAACATGGAGGACTTTGAGACTCGACAGATTTAACGTGCATCAGTCACCATTTACTACACGGGGAGTCTTCGGCCGGCGAGGATCGAACCCATGACCTCTTGGATATGGGGCCAGCGCCCTACCGACCAGGCTATCCCGGCCCTCTTAGAAAGAATTGGCAAAAATGCTCTCGGGATTTTATTGGTATCGTCCCTCGATTGATACTAAAAAAAAGTGGGAGAGAAGTTAAATTTAAATCTCGCCACAATTTATGAGTTATCCACTTAATTAAAGTAAACACATAAGCTACACCAAGACATTTTGACCTTTCAGGAAATAATAAATTCATAATTTTCATAATTTCATTCATAATTTTTGTTCTTCAGAAATTCATAATTTTTGTTATTTCCCTGACGCCAAACTTCCAACAAAGTGTTTTCAGAATCAGAGTTTCGGTACTGAGTGTGGATAAATCCTCTAATTATAGTGGATATACGGATATTAATTATAGTGGATTAATTGCTCTAGGCAACAATTAGTGGGCTAAAGCAACTAATTGTTGACACATCTCGTAACCTACTTATGTAATTGATTTTTTCAAAATTTGCATTTTAAATGCATACAAATAAAAAAATAACCATTCTTTACTCTGAATTTTTTATAATAGAGATACTTCCAGGGCACTTATTGTAGTTAACTAAGTTTTGAAACCATGCAGATTAATACTACAAATGCTAATTAAATGAAATTAAATCAATTCAATTGTAGTATCGAAATTAAATCAATTAGTACGTGCTTAAATCAAATCTTCCCGCCTTATATAAACATGTAAATTTGTCATTATTCAACTTAATTTGCATATTCAACACGTTTTACTAATTGAGTTAAAACAGAAATAAAGCTGAACGGAATGATGTTTTAAAACAGTTATCTGTTCAGATTCTTTTTAACTATTTATATTTCAACTCATTATGATCGTTTTTCTGATATAGATCATTTGACAGCTTTTTTCTGTAAACACTGTTGTTCACCGTAAGGAGACGATTGACGGTCAATTAGTGAAAATAAGCATCGAAACTGGGGTTGGCGAGGAAAAGTTTCTTTGTGCTACCACATTCAATCGTAATTGAAATGTACTCTACAAAGGTCAATTGTTTTCTTACGGTGGATGAAAACAGAAGTAGGGGTCGTCCACAAATTATGCCACTCTTGAATGGGAGGGTTCATCAAATGTGATAGCGGCATCAAAGGTGCCACCGCACATGTTGTGGTTAAAATAAAAACATTTAAAAACAGTAATTGTTTTTCATCAAAAATGTTTCGAAGTGTGTAATTATTATTATTGTTACGTTCACAAATGGAATTAAAAATTATTTAAATGCTAAGTAAGTTTAAAAAATATGATCATATAACGTAGTATTCCTGAATACATGTATATGTTACCGTAAATTAGCGAACTCAAGAGAATGTCGACTTTCACCGATGAGTGTCAAGATTCACATAGTCGCTTTGGTGAATGTCCGAACTATTTGTTATATCCGATTTGATATTAATTTATTAGCTGATATTATTATACACATCCGATATTTTAATATCTGCTGTGGATAGATTAGGAGAAACATCAGTGTTCGGTGTACCGGTTAAATGAATACAGGACAGTGGCACCTGACCTTAAAAATACCTTGATGTAGGGCATACCGGGCAAATGTATACCGGGAAGTGGCACTTAATTTGACCTATTATATATTTTGGACATTTACCTAAACAACTAAGTGATTGTCAACATTCACCTGTGGAGGTCAACAACCGATCATTCCGAATGTATATGTAAATGTCATATTGTGTGACATGTGATAAAGGTGGTAGGGAATATGGTAAAGTGTTACACATTACGCCAAAAGAGTAAAGGTGGATCAAAAATAATGAAAAAAAGGTGACATCATTTATGGATGGCCCCTTAGACAAAATTTCCTGCACAAGAATATATTTACGTGAATATATAATTTGCAAGCTAAGACTGTAACCCATATTCATTGGGCAGCTAAATGTATAAAAATAATAAATGTACACACTTTGGTGAAGTGTACTGTTTTACTCAATGTGTTGTGAAGAACTGTAGACTTAAATGTGCATCATATTACCTCTATGCATCGTAAATGTATACCTGTTACGTCATACTTATGATACGTGTTAATGTAAGTTTGAGACTTTCTCTTTTTTCTTTTTTTAAAAAAGAAAAGAAATTTGAAACTCAGACTTTCTTAAGAGGCGGATTCCTATAAAAAGTATTGTGTATAATGAAACCTATTTTTCCAAAACTTTTAATTTAAGTACAGTGAGCAAAAAAAAAGAAAAAAAAAAAAAAAAGAAGGAGGACCATTTTGAATCACTTCAGGTCTAATGATCGGATCTTCACGTTCCATGACTCACTCTTAATGGCTCAAGGGGGTACCTCAAATATGCTAGAACCTTGGTAAGTCCTAGAGCGTTAAGATCCGATCATTAGTTCAAAAGTTATTCAAGGTGGTCATTATTATTACTATTTTGGCGCACTGTATATATAAATTTTTTAAGGTGTTTTGGTGTCAAAAATTGTTTGAACTAAGAAACCTTCATTTAAGATTCTTTTTTCTTTTATGTAATATTTTACGAACACGCCTAGTACTTTTTACATTGATTTAGTAAAAGAAAATTAGAACGTGTGATAAATATTTACTTTATGAAAATTTACTTCCTGTAGTGATATTTTCCTTTAAGGGTGTTTTGAATTTAATGTGTAAATAAAATCCGCTTTTCTGTGATACTATGTAAATGTCTGTAATTATTTGTGTCTAAATTTTGTTATAAAAGTTGCATCTGTTACCGATGCTAATATTAATGATAATAATGAATTTGTATGAAATGTTTTCCCCAATACAAATTTAAATAAATGGATATTGACCTTATGGATTTTTGTTTTATTTCATAACCGTCGTTGAACAGCCGACCCAAATTTGGGTTTACGACTACTAATGCTCTCAACTCCGTAGCCTTGTCATTTTGAACCCAATCCAGACGACAAGGGAACTCCTGGATCAAATATTGGGAGAGATTTGCCTTCGTGGAGGACTTTTTGATGGAACTATATCATATTTGCGTTATATTGAGATGAAAACCACGAAAACTTCCCACGGTTAGCCTGACTGTAAGGGAAGTCGACCCATGACCATATCAATGAGTATATTTTACGACAGCACTGTGGTTGGTGCAAGATCAGTGTATCGATCAGCTGTAGCTGGGATTCGAACCAGGTTCGAATCAGGGGAAGGCGAATGCTCTATCCCCTGAGTCATCATGGCTCACCGTATGGTTTTGTAATTTATGTTTAAAATTTATCAGACTTACAGTAACTTTATTCAGAACCTACATTTATAATGGATGTTCCTTAATCACCGCCTTTTATATGTAGTTTTAGAATTCTTATCAAAAATGAAGTAGATCAAAGAACTTATAGTAAGTGGTCACAAATTACTATTCAAGCGCGGAAAGAGTGCTGACGCAATTGAAATCCAGCAAACCACTGGTGAAAAAGGCGGAGCTGAGAGCATCAAAGAACATTAATTGCTAGATGAAACTTACAGGTGGTGAAGCTTGGTTGTACAGGCTATTTAACAGGTTTGGATGTTTTCATTCTCGTCAAATTCTTCCACAATAGCGATATTTTAGATTTCTAAACTGTTTTTGCTTCTGCCCGCCTTACGTATTTAAGGGGAATAACGCAGTAAAAGTTTTTTAAAAAAAATAATAACTTTTGTTTTGTATTTTTTAATAGTTTATCCCTTAAAGATTAACATACCAAAATAGTGAATTTATTTTCGTAAAAATAAAAAGTAAAAATGATCTCGAGAAACATCAAAGCTACATCAAGAGCTCCGCCTGCTGCAAAACACTGCTGGAAGAAGGCTAAAGGTTCGATTTTTTCCTCACCTCATATCTTTCATACATATATTTCATGCGTTGATCTGGATTTTTGGGTGGCTTTTCAAATCATCAAAAACAGAAACTCTTTTGTTAATCTTGCTAATATACCACAGTTTTCAGTCCCATAGTAGACCGATCAAAGGACACAGTTCCCAGTTGATTACAGAAATTCAAGCATCACTGGCAGCTGTCAGTGAGTAGATGGGTGACCGCTTTAATCAGCCTGCGAAGGGTCCTCGTTACACTATACCGTAAAGTTCTCAACTTCGATCGCAGATTTTCGAACTACCAAAGCGGATTAAAACGGTGATGCCGTGTCTTCGGACTACCTTCGGGGAGGGTCTTCCCCAGACCGTCGCCAATAGCGCAGCTCTAGTGCCACTTAAATAAACTACTAACATTATCTTATTTTTCCAATATTTGGGTCCTGCAGTGGATTGATCGTAAAGACATGGTTCCCAGTAAAACCCTGAAGTCAAGAAACACTGGCCGCGTTCACTAAGCGGGTGGGTGACCAGTTTGATCAGCCTGCGTAGAGACCGAGAGTGCATGGTATCGGTCCTGGTCAAACTGTTCAACTTTAAAATACTTGACTTCAAGCGAAGGTCGTCGGGCTATCAAAGCAGGTGATCAATCCCCTCTGCAAAGGATCAAAATTGCGATGGCATGCCTTCGGATCATCCTCAGGGATGTTTCCCAGACAGTCGCCAATATTATTTTTAACTGTACATTTATCTCTTTAGGGTGACTTAAATTACGTCATCTTTATTTTGATATTCATGAATTTTTTCCTTCTGATAAAGATATGGCACCGAAACGCGAGTAGATTTTAATAAAACCTTGTTTTTAATGAAACCCAAACAAAACTCGCTCATGGGAGTATTTTGGACTTATTTAAAACCTATTTGAGGATATTTTAATAGTTTTCGGTAGACAAAAGTGAGGAAGACTGGTCTGAATTGACAAGATTGTTTTAACCCAATGTTTTGAGAAGTAAATGATTACCTTCCAATCTTTAATTGTGATGAATACCATTCGGTAATAAAAATAAGGTAAGAGTCAAGTTTTTAGTAACCAATGCTTGATAATTGCTTTCTGTTATTGATTTTAAAATATTCGTAGGCATAATCTGTCCCCTCGAAATCTATAGATAGGATATTTTTGTTTACAAATTGGATGAAACAAGAATGATGTTACGAGCATTCAAAAGACAAAACAAAAATAGTTTTTCTCTTGTTTTTCAAATCTAGATTTGTTTTTTTATTTATTTAAGTATGTGAAATATTTCTTTTTCTAATTAGCATTGCCTTTTAATGAATAATACTCTTGCCCACGGCGTTACAATTGTTTAAACATGTAAATTGTATTCAATTTCTATTAAATCAGTGCGTAATCCGTATATTTTGGAGCAAAATTTCAAAAATTATTTTTAAAAAATTCATTTTTTAAAAAAGAAAAATTTTACAGTTTACTTCTTTATACTTTGATAATTGGTTAAAACACCATTTATTGGTTTTCCTAAACAAATGTAAGTTAAAGCAGGAAAAAGTGGTTTAAGTTGGCGATACTTTTATTGATGATTCAAAAGTAGTGGCACGAAAAATGGAAGAGAAAGGAACTCTTCAATTTCATCAGTTCAAATTCGAAGTATTGACTCTTAATACTCTTAAATAATAGCTGATTTAATAAAAAAAATTTGGAGAGAAAAAGTTTTTCAATTGCAAATTTTATTTTCAAACGTTATAATTTAAGTTACGTGTAATTTTTAAATTGTATATTTGTCTTGTTTTTTTTTAATTTTTAAATGTTTGAAATTTTTGTAATTTAAAATTTGTAATTTTTGAATGAGAAAAATATTTTTTTAAAGTATTTTAGAAGAGTAAAGAAGGGAAACACCAAAAAGCAATTCAAAATTTTATATATGTGTTTATATTTATCTTAAATATATTTATATCTACTTTATTTTACAACTAATCAAATATAAGTGATAACTAAACAGTTATAAAGTACTGCGCAAAAAAAAAAAATGTTCAAAAGTTCACTTATTAAACACTTTTGTTTGCTGAGTATTCTCCATTAAGTTAGAGTTTATTTAATGGTTAAAATTGGAGTAGTGTTAGAGATTATTGATTGTTTAAAATTGGAGTAGTGTTAGAGATTATTGATTGTTTAAAATTGAAATAGTGTTAGAGATTATTAATTGATTAAAATTGGAGTAGTGTTAGAGATTACTGATTGATTAAAATTGGAGTAGTATTAGAGTTTATTGATTGTTTAAACTTGGAGCCGTGTTAGAGATTACTGATTGATTAATATTGGAGTAGTGCTAGAGGTAATTGATTCATTAAAATTGGAGTAGAGTTAGAAATTATAGCTTGATTAAAATTGGAGCCGTGTTAGAGATTATTGATTGAGAAAAATTGGATTTGTACAAAGAAGAGGCTTATTAATTTAAACACTTTGCGAAGTTTTTTTTTATATACCCAGTGCAATTTTTGAATTGTTATTAACTAACACAGACTTTAATAAAACCTAATTTCTTAGAAAACAAATCGAATATTTCGGAATTAAGACCTTACATTCAAATTATTAACAGACAAATTCACTTCCGTTTCATAATTTTGTCAATAAAATGTGATGTCTTTTCCATACGATTTATAGAAATATAAATTTTTTTTATAGAATTCTGCTTAATTTAACCTTTCCATTCAAGAAATTGGTTTTCATAAATTAAAACATGTTTCGAGCATGTGCCACACATCCTCTATGTGGTTCAGATTTTTCATCGATAGTAATAAAATACTTTGCGTAGCTGAAACAAAAATATAAAATACCATGAGTGTAAGAAATTGTCCTGACAAAAGTATTACTTTAATGTTTATCCTAAAAAGGGAAATGACAAATAATATTCTATGAAACACAGTTAAAAAATGATTTGAGTCGTTCCATTTAAAACTAAACAATTAACTCAAATTCTTAAAAATTGTTTGAAAAGTGCAGTTTCACTTAATAAACTTGAGCGGAAAATGGTTTTAATCTTTCAAAAGTTTTAAAATGTTTGAAGATTTTAATGATTGCTTTTACACTCGCCAGTAAGAAGAAGTTTAAGTCAGATTATATTTTAAAGCCAGCATCCAAGTAGAAAATTTTTGGTGTTTATACTTGCTTATCAGATTCTAAAAATACATATTAACGGTGGTTTTTACGGAACACCCAATGTTTTTGAATTGTAGAAAAATCAGAAGGCTTTTTTAAATATAAATACGCTTTAATTATATATTGAGTTTTCACAAAAAATTATTAAAAATTATATTTCTTTAATTGCTTATAAAATAAAAAATAGATAAAGAAATTAACTATTATCTGCTTGGATAATGGTGCTTAAGTATTCAAAACTTTGTGAATAAGTTTAACAATATGAGTTTCATTTTATAAACGGAAGTGCATATAAAGAAAAATCTATCACAATGGGCATTTTAAAAATACGCTCATTTCAATAGTCATCGCATATCAGTTTATAAATTATAATGAATTAGTACAATGAAAATCATAACAATGAAAGAAATTTGAATCTAACTCGTATATCATATAGCGTACAAAACTTGAAATTGCATTTAAATTTGTGGCCTAAAGATCTAAATTAAAGAATTATATAACGATATTATTGGAATTATTCTGAATGAATTTGAATGTATTGAATGCTTGAAGTTCAATAATAAAAATAATCATTTATTCCTTATAATTACCAAAGATTTATTATTTCAGAAGTAGAATATGGTTATAATATTTAGAGTATCTAAACTCTCATATAAATTTTTTTCAATTGCTGTCTTCCAATTTTGAAATACTGTTTTAGAAAATACAGTTTTCAAAGGAGGCAAAATTTAAATTGTATTGCTATGTAATAATTTTTATCCAAAATACGGTTTAACAAACTGTATTTTAATTTTTTAAAAATAATGCTCCATAGTGTGATAGAGCAACTTAATTATTAACATGCCAACATTTCTATAAATTGCTCGTTTTATAATTATAATATTTTATTTATTTATTTTGCTGAGTGAAATAAAACACATCGAAAAAGTTTTGAGGTTGTTTTAATACATAATGTAGCATTTTGTAAGCTGTACAAAATTATATCGTAGATATCTAATTCATTAAAACATATTTAATAGAAAATTGTTCGAGATTGCTCTTCGAAGAAAATTCGTGTATAAATTAAAGTAACTTTTAAAAAATGCTAACAAAATGAAAAAATATTTTTTTTTAAAATTATACAATATGAAGTGTGACCAACTCTGTTATTTGTGGAATAGTTTTGCTATTTTAAATTATGACAAATGGAAACGCTTAAGTAACCATTTCAATTAATCTAGCACATCAATGACTTTAGTCATCATGACTTTAGTCATGTCATGACTTTAGTCTTATACATCGTAGTCCTGTAATTTTGAACCCAATCCAGAAGACAAGGAAACTCCTGGATCAAGTACTGGGTGAAATTTACCTTCGAGGAGGACTTTTTGATGGAACTAACCCGCATTTGTGTTACATGGAGCGGAAGACCACGAGAACCTCCCACGGTTAGCCTAATGGCGAAGGGACTCTAACCCATGATCTGTCTACCACTGAGGGTATTTCACGTCAGTACTGTGGTCGATGCAAGCCGGATGCGGATTCGTATAGACCGGTCATCACTGGATTCGAACCCGGTTCACCTCATTGGAAGGCGAACGCTGTATCCCTTAAGTCATTGCGGCTCATCATCCAATATTTAAAGCAAACAGGGGAAAAAAATAAAAATGAAACATTTTACACAAAAATGTTTCCAGAAAAAAAATTTAAAATGAAACATTTGACATTTTTTTTTTTCAAACTTAAACATGATAGTTTCAATTTAAGGGAGAATTTTCTATTACGATGGCGAACGGCTCTTGTGAATGGACCACTTTAAAACAAAGTTCCAAATACCCACAGTTCCAAAACCTATCGAACACTATATAGAACACTATTTTATGCCCATCGAGGAGGTAAAAAAAAAAAACTTATCGTCATAAAAAAAAAATTAACTACAGCAAAAACGCTACATTATTTAAGGGGGAAAATCTTGAGAATTCGTTCTTATTTCGTTCGCCATAAGAAAATTTATGAAGCGAGGGATATTACCCCAAATGAATCTTATCTAAATCAGGCTATTTTCTCCTATTCCTGCCGCTCTTTCTGAGAAATAGCTTCCTCTGTCAGCCACTTATTCTTCGGTGTATAATTTTTTTCCCGCCATCATCCAATATGTGTTTTGGATAGACACTTTGCGGGGTACATGCGTTACGTTTCGCTTTCCGCGCAGGCGATAATGTATTTTTTCTTTCTATTTATTTATTGTATTCTATCTCCTCCATTTATTTTATTTCTTCAACATCTTGGGATTTCTAAGTAGAAGTTAGGGTGTAGGAGTTTATAACACAAAGAAATATTTCTCCTTTTCCGAATCGCTATTGGGTGATTTAAAAACTAAGCCTTCTTAGAGTAATGCGGTTTTTTTTTTTATATGGCCTGCTTTTAAGTGTTTAAAATAGCCGTGCGAGGTATTTGCTAGGAAAAAAACTCAAAATAATATTGATTTTGGAAATCTTATTGTAGCTTCGATTTCTTATTTTCTTACAGTGAAAATAAAAACAACAAAAAATGTTCTTCATTACGAATTTTTTTTAATTTATTTAATTTTTATTTATTTTTTTAAATAAAATTTTGCCCATATTTTTTCCTTCAAATGTAATTTTTTGAGGTCTTCCAAATATTACTCAAGCACCTAACTGGGGAGGGGATGTAATTTGCTTATTTTTGTTGACTATTTTTGTTTTGCTTATTTTTGTTTTGTTGTTATTTATTTATAATAATAAAATTAAGAGTGTGCGTGCGACCCTCTTATAACTCCAGAAACGTTTGGTCTGGCGTCTAGAAATTTAAACTGTGGATGTGTGTGGGGTAATTTCAGATCCCTATATTTGGGTACTGATTTCATGATTGAAATTAAATCACTGAATTTATTCGGTGATTCGAATCGCAAACTTGCAACCGATTTTAATCGGTTGATTCGAATCAATGGAATTTCTTCATTCGCTTAGAATCCGCCATTAATAAAAACAAGTAGGCTGCTCCCCCTGCTCGCTAACGCTCGCCAATCCTCGAAAATTGCTACGCCATCTTATATGGTTTGCTTCGCAAACCAAGCTCGCTACTAACTTAGGTACATTGCAAATGTACAAAATTCTAAGAATTTAAAACAATCATTCAAATCCATATAACAACTTTTTTTTTAAAAAAAATTACATCTTTTTAGTAAATACTAAATATTAAAATAAATTTGAATTCAAATAAATGACATGTAATTCGTTAAACCTATTAGAAATGTGCTATAGTATAAAATCTTAAGATAAAATTTCTAAAACTCATATCTCTTTAAAAAGGTTAAAATTTTGGCTATAATTAAGTCTATTAAAAATTGAAATAAGTGAATTGCAATAGAAAAACCTGCATAAACAAATAAATTCTAGTAAAACAAATAAATTCGTGATATAAATCAAAAATCGTCAAATAAATTCGTAATATATAAATTCGTGAAAAAAAGCGCTTTCGACAAAATACTAAAATAGAGATCTATCGACAAAGACTACTCACTTCTGCCTAGCTTATGCTCTCTCTGGTTATTTCAGTTTCCGTTTTTAAAAGCGCTATATGTTGAGCCATCTCAGCTAGATTTGTCATTTAACATTTTTAGCAGCAATCATTGGTTGATTTTCTAGCGTTGCCATTCGGGGAGTTGTAATGAGGCTTTTTTTTGTCGCCACGTAAGAAAAATATCTATATAGATGATACTGCAGTAAACGATTTTTTTTCTTTTAAAGAATTTAAAGATTACATTATGGATATTTATTAGTTTATAGCTCTCATTAAAAAAAGTTGTTTTTTCACCTTCCTTATATTTAATTTTTTTCCGTTATATTAGATAAATTCAATGGACAGCAAGAAAATTAGTATTTTAAGTTATATTATTATTTCACGTTTTTAAAACGTGATTGTGTAAAACTAAATTTAAAATCAACAGTAATTTAAAATAAAATAAAATAAGTTATGTATTGTAATGCAAAATGAATTGAGAAATTGCACTACAGTCAAACCCCGCTATAGTGAACACGGTTTATAGTGAACTCCCAGATATAGTGAGCGAAATGTTCGCTCCCGTGCCTTGCTACACGCGTATAATGTTATTTTTTGTGCATATAGTGAACCAAAAAAAGAGAGAATGTTGGATATTATAAACTTTTTTCTGTCTTCGACTGATTTTTTTTTATTGTTTTGTAATTACAATTTCTACTTCAAAATAAATACACATACCGATTTTTAAAATCATTTTTAGTATGGAATGTAGCAATAAGCATTTTTCTTGTTTTCTTCATTATTGAATTGGTTCAGCATTCACAATCTTCCTTTATCTGGACAAATGCTTCAAGTAAAGCCGATGAATTTGCTAAGCGATTGGGTGAGACTATTTTTATAAGCTCGAATGTCTGGTTAGACAGGTTTAAAATGCGGAATAACATAAATTCTTAAAAAAATTATTGGAGAGTCGGGAAGCGTTTCCATGTCTGATGTTGAGGATTGCTCATCAGCTAAAGATTACTAATTTTTTTTGTACGCAAGACGAAGATTGATAATAAATAAAAGTTAACACATTTTTGCTACTACGAATTATTTTCCAGTCATTTTTGTATTTCATTTTATGAGTCATTTATTTAATAAACGGGAGGAGTTCGGGAACCATTAGTGAAAATTGTTTCCGGAACTGTTATAATGAATTCCCGGTTATAGTGGACCGAAATTTTGGTCCTTCGATGGTTTACTATAGCGGGATTTGACTGTATTTCGTATTAAGAGAAACGTAAGAAATTGCCATACTCTTATAGGTGCCAATGATTCGATATTAAATTTGTGATTAAGTAATAATTGAAATAAATAGATATGTACCAGAAAATAAAATTAATGGAGAAATTGTAACCCATCATTTTTTATAGCAACGGTGAAAACTAGCTATACTATTACTGACTGCATTACTACTAAATGCAATACTGACTGCAATACTTTCATTTCAGTAATATGCACGAACTGAAACAAAAATTAAGTTGTGCACTAAAAAGAGAAATTAACGAAGAAATGTTACAAATTCGCTCATGAGAAACTGGTAAAATAAAACTATTCTAAACGTTAATGATGCTTAATAAATTTTAGTAAGAATTACTTAATAAAGTGAAAAAATATGCTAGGTTTCATAAAGCAAAATTAATAGAGAAATAATCCAAAATCGTTTCGGAAAATCTTAAAAGTCACCATATTATTATCTACGCTTGTAGTGTAACTACCACTACAATTACTAAACACTAATTCACTAGTATATAGGACGCATTATTTCGTTTATGCCTTGGGATGTCTTTTGAAAGGTTGACAACGTCGAATGCTCGATCCCCACTACGTATTAGATGCCCACTACTTCAATTGATGGTCCATATTGAACAGTTAACCTGCTATTAGCGACATTGTCCTCCTCGCGCAGTAGCTTCTCAGTCACGATTCCAAGCTACGAAGTCTGTACACACTCGACTGCTAACAGGAGATACAGGTGTGACCATGCTCACATTAATCTTAATACAGACTTCCCAGTCAACATTTGAAAAAAAATCCGGTAATTTTAATACAGCTCTCCCAGTTTCTAGCGGAAAACAGCAAAGAATCAACTAGTGGAAATCATTTATTCATTGAATACTGGTGGGGGAGTACTGAAGCGTAACTACCACTACAATTATTAAGTACCAATTCACTAGTATATAGGACACTGTAACTCGAATCTATTTTGGGGTACCTTTTGATAGATAAAGGTTCACATCGCCAAATGCTCGATGACCACATTGCTTAATGAATTTTTGTAATAATTACTAAATGAAATTAAAAGTAAGCCATGTTAAAGGCAATACTAATGGATAAATGTTACTAAGAGAAGCATAAAAAATATACTCAAAGAACAATTAAACAAAACTATTAGAGAAATGTAAGTAATCGCCATTTCATTAATGGCGCCAATGATGCTTAATTATATTTGGTAACAGGAACTACTTGTATAATTATAAACGGTGAAGTTTTAATAGGTACCAAATGTGCAAATATTGGTACAAAGTATTATATTAGTTTATAAGATACCTGTTAAAACCGCATACATACTGTACAGTTTTAATACAGATATTGTGAAAGAGGTTTTTTACACTTCCTCTTCTAAACGGATTAAGTGCCGGAGAAAATAGTGTAAATTTGCCATTCATGAGTTGTCTTTGCTGCTAATTTACAATCCAGTGCCATTTAATGACTCACTCTCTCTTTTGGTGGTTTTCCACAAGGCTGTAGTTGATCCCAATTTTAAAGCAAGGTTTTATTTATTTTAAAATTTGTTACCTGAACTGAAAAGAAAGTAAGGAAACAAGCTATTTTTCTACTTAAGAATATGTCAAACAGCATAACGTGGTCGTTAAAAGTCGTTGGATCGGAAAAAACCGCCTACATCAACAGCATCATACTAATTCTGCAAACAGTTGATGAATTGAACTACTTAAAACGAGTTTTGATTAATTTAATAATGTAAAGCTACTAGCAAGAACAAAATATAACAATAAATTTTAAAAAATTAAATTATTTAAAATTTTTTAGTTGTCTTTCAAAATCGGAAGTCGTTATGGAAAAATCTTCAGAGGAAGGCATTGGCCCACATTGGGCTGTCTGTCCAACTATGATGATGGTGAATTGTCTTTCAGTTTTGTGCATGATTGTGGTATTGTAGTTCAGTATTGATACATTGATTCCTTGCTTTTTTGTACCTTGTACGAAGAACGGGTATTCAGCTATTTATCTAATAAAATAATATATTTTGTCCCACATTGTTTAAAAGTTAACTTCTAAATAATGTTGTTCGCATGATAAATTTGAAAGAAATTTGCAGTAATAGAATATTTTTTTACTCTTTCTTTCTTTCGAATCTATAAGAAATAATGAAGAAAGTGGATTTTTTTTTTTTAAATCAAACATATATTTGTGGTTGATTGATCAAATTTTTCTACCTCCAGCTGAAATTCCATAAAATCCTACTTTCAAAGTATCATAAATATTTTCAATTCTAAAGAGAGAGTTTGTTATTGAATGAATAGTAAAGTCGTGTTTACTTTCTGATTTCAGAATTTAATCGTTTATCTTTTTCATTTCAAATTGAAAACTTTTGTTGTTGAAATAAGTAAGTATTTTACGTCAAAAATAAATTTTGCTTTTGAGTTCCGAGATTAAATATTTGTTCTTTCTCACTAAACAACCTTTATTACTTCATTTATTTATTCCATTTAAACCATTTGTTTTGTTATTTTACTTTATTTATTCTATTTAAACTATTTGTTTCGATTTTTAAAAAAAAGGAAATATTTGTTTTCAAAGGAATAAAAATGCATATTATATATTGTGGGAGAAAACGAACGTGATTGGATTTTTACATATGAAATTATCGTTGGATAAGCACGTTTTATAAACGTGAGGGAATTTTTTTTTATTCGCTTGACTAGTTTCAAGCAAAGGTAACGATAAAATATTTTATCATCGTCGTTGAGCAGCCAATTTTGAGTTTACGACATCAATGTTCAACTCAGTAGCCAAGTAATTTTGAACCCAACCCCGAAGACAAGAGATTTTAAGTATTGGTAAAAATGTGCCTTCGTGGAAGACTTTTTGATTAAACTAACCCTCATTTGCATTGCATGGAGAGGAAAACGACGAAAACCTCACACGTTAGGATCATCCCATAAAAATTTCGACCGCTTTCCAACCAATTGGAACCATCGAATCTGTGCTGCAGTTCCATCTATGATGACAAAATTAATTTATCGTCACATAAAATTTATCATCCATTGAAAAATTTCCGTCATTTTCCGACTAACTGGAGCACTATTACCCTATCGTTAGCTGTGTGCTTAGTGACAATATACACCCTTGTGCAAATTAATTGAAACAAACTTCTTTTTTCGTGTTTTTTAAAGAAGATGTTTTGGGGTTGTTTCGGTTACAATGGGGTTGGACCTTTGCAGCCTATTGACGGTATGATGCGTTCTGAGCAGTACATTACTATTCTGTGTAAAAAAGTTGTTCCAGAGTTGAAGAAACGATACCCTGATGGAACAGGGATTTTTCAACAGGATTTAGCTCCTTGCCATACGCCCAAAATTGTCAAGAAATTCATGTCTGAGAATCAAATTGAGACATTGGAATGGCCAGGGAACTCTCCGGATATCAACCCAATTGAGAATCTCTGGGCCATATGCAAGAATCGCCTTTTAAATATGGACTGTACAACTATGGAGAAGCTAATCACGGCGTTAATTCATGTGTGGTACAAGGACACAAATATTATAAATGACTGTAAAAAATTCGTGGAATCCATGCCGAATCGTGTCCAAATGTTAATAAAGTGTCGTGGAGATCATATTATGTACTAAATATTTTTGAGTTTGTATAAATTTAAATAAAATAGCATTTTCTCTTAGTTTTCTGAATTTATTGAGTTTGTTTCAATTAATTTGCACAAGGGTGTATGTTCGAAATGTCACCTGATCGTAATTAACAGAACTTGTCGTATGCAAAAAAGGATTTATCAACAAAATTTTGCAAAAAAGGATTTATCAACAAAAAAAATTTTTTTTCTCAAATTTAATTGGATCTTATGATCCTATATTGGCTGAATATTGGCTATAAAATATCTTAATTATTATTTAGGACTAATATTTTGTAAATTGAATCCTTATTGAGCGAAGATTCGTGAATATTGGTCCAATGAGCGCCCAAGTTATTTTTCTGCTAGGGTTACTGTAAAATCCATTGTTATTTCTGTCAAATACGAAGTGGAGCCCATAATGTGCTTTTATCAATCGTTTACATAATATGGATATGTAAATTTGTACTTACTTTCAACCAAGAAACTAAGTCTGGTCGTTTGACCAGTTAGGGTAGAAATAGGTATTTATTAAGTGTTGGTATGTTTAGTGTTCAGTACGATTCAACTCGCAATATTTTAAGAAAGAGATTGGAACGAAAGAGATTGATTCGAGATGTTTGCAAGGAACCGAAATGATTAAACATGGGTCATCATTTTTGTTTTAATTCACAGACTATCGATTCACATAATATGGTTTCACGTAATACCGATACGTAAATTTGTACTGCATATGTTACGGACAATGTAATTATTTAGGTCAGTATTCATAATGCTTAGTTATTACGAATAATGACCATTAAAATTGGGCAATTTGATAAATTTGAATTACTTTACGATAATTTCTCACATTGCCCGGTCATTATAAATACCGCTATTATTTCTTTGGGCACTTTGATTAATTGACAGCAATGGGACAACCACGTGCGTGCGGTGTGATTCTGGCTGGCCAATGTTCACCGGTGAATGTTGACAATCAACTTAGTCGCTTTGGTGAATGTCCGAAATATTTATTACATCCAATTTGATACTAATTTATTCGTAGATATAATTACATTTATTCGATATTTTAATACTTACTGACGATAGATTAGAACAAACATCAGTGTTTGGAGTATCGGGCAAATATATATCGGCCAATGGCACTTGACTTTAAGAAAAATATCAGTGTAGGGTATACCGGGCAAATGTATACCAGGCAGTGGCACTTGACCTTAAAAAAACATCAGTGTAGGGTATACCGGGCAAATGTATACCGGGCAGTGGCACTTAACCAGATCTAGTACGACTAGACCTTTGGTAAATGTCCGAAATATATACTTGGTCTAGTGCCACTTTTGCTATAGCTTAAATATTTAAAAAAAATTAAACAAAGCGTTTGAATCAATTTTAAACTGATAACGAAATTATTGCTTTAAAATTAAAAAAAAAATAAAATAAAAACTATGCCAGATAAGAGTAATTGAAGTAGTTGCTTTATACAGCGCATGTGCGGGAAAGAATTTTAAAAAAATTATCCAGGTGCATCTAAAAGTGGATGAATATCCCAAGACACCCTGTGGCTGTGTGTGACACAAATTGCCCACTTAACTTTTAGTATTATACATAATGACCGGGCAATGTAATAATTTCAACATAATTTATCATTTTGTCATATCCTTTTGGGCACTTTTTAAATTGCCCGGGCATTATAAACAATGCCCAATTATTTACATTGCCCGTGACATATATAATGACACAATTTCTTAGAATTTTGTGACTTTTTGTACAACATATAATTTTTCTATTGTTAATATTTAGTAATAACTTGTTATATAACTGTAAATAATAAAAGAAAATTAACTTTAAGCAATTTCTTTACTCATTGTTTATTCTTTTACCATCCAGTCATTTTAACTGCTTTTGGACAATATGTTAAGTTTCAGTCTTTCCAGTTTTAAGTGAAAAATTAAGTCTCCACCGGAAATATTTTGAGAAAAATAAGTAGGGACCATTGCCATTCGTGTTCACCGAACTATTCGAATATTTTTCTTCCGATGTTTGTAAGCAACCGAAAAAGGATAAATGTGGGTCATCATTTTTGTTTTAATTTAATTTTCAAAAGGGCAAAGGCGAAAAAACCTTTTTATAATCAATCAATAAATCCTCGAAGAAGAGCTCAGAATTTTATATTTTTCCCAGGAGGAGACGTTTAATTAAGTTCTTATTGTTTGTTTAGAACAAAAAATAATAGAGGGAGAAATCCGATATATTTTTCTAACTAGTAAATATAACAAGGCTGAAAGAGGGTTTCTTTTTTCAAGCATTTGTCGAATATTTTTCAAAAAAAACTTGCATTTTTTATCTTTATAAATCCGATAAAAAGTAATTTAAAAACAGATAAAATTAGTTAATTTATTATTATATTACTTATTTTTTATTTGCTTATTTATTTTTATTTTATTCAGTTATTATTTTATTTTTACTTTTATATTACTTTTTCTATTTTGATTGAGAGAAATTAGTTACTTTAATGTTCAGTGCTCTATAAAAAAGAGCTTAATTACTTTGATCAAATGATTGGATTTTCACATACTCTACTATTAATAATAGTGAACATCATAACTATTGTTGCGATCTAATATTAATTTTAAAAAAGAATTCCGCATATTAGAAATTTTTCCCCAACTGAGAAGTTTGTATCAGTTTGCTCAAAAGTTTTATTATGATCACTACAAAAATATTTATTTTTCAATTTTCTTTTGTTTCTTGCCCCATAATTTTCTATTAGTTTTTCTGAAAATGTGACTTAGAATTTCATATAATTGATCGTGTAAAGAATGAGTCATATATGAGTCATAGACTTTAAGAGCATCGATACGCATACTTTTGCGGAAAAAAATAATCAAATGGGGATTTTATTGAAATTTTATCTAACACTGCTAGTGTTAAAAAAAACTAATTCTTGTGTCGATTTATGTACCCATTGTACGATTATCGATAAAATTTGTATAATTTTTTTTTTGCTTATATATTTGAGACATGAGGGGTTATTCTTGTATTTTGTTTTTTAATAATACATAATTTTATAAAATTAAAAATTTAACAAAAGAAATTGCTTTAAAAAATCACAAATTTCAAAATTTAACCAAACAGCTCATAAAATTTAATAAGAACTGTCTAATTTGATTAAATTCATTTTAAATGTCCAGCGTCATCTTCGTAAAATTTCCCTTCCCTTCATTTATGCCACTATCGTTTTCAAACATAAAACAAAACAGGAGTATTTAATTTAATTAAATTGCTTCGTTATTAGAATAAAATAAAATAATATTAAATAAACTAAAAACATATATGCAGTGTATTACAGGACAACTTTAAAAATACTCCAACCATTATTGTAGATATTGGTTATTGGGACATGGCTGAGTTACGATAGAAATACTATTTAATTCTAAGCAAAGCACTAACAATGCTTAGGAGGTTCCTATTTTCCAAAGTTTCGTATAATATTTCCATTATAAGCAAACATGCAGAGAAGCGATCACAAAGGAATTTTTAAATCTGGATATCCGTTAGAAAAGGGGGTGCCTCATCCATATTCAAGTTTATTGCATTCATAAAAAGGTCAAGAATTAATGCTAGTTTTTTGTTTTTATATATATATATATATATATATATATATATATATATATATATATATATATATATATCAGGGTTGGGTTTTTGACATGACAAGGGTATAATACTGGTTTAAACCGTCAAAAACCCGTCAAAAATGTCAAAAACTAAAGTTTGCCAAAAAAATATATAAACTTCAAAACTACCAACAGTTGCCATGCATTATATTGAAATTTAATTATACTGTAGGTAATCAGCCGGTTTTAAAATATTTTTTAATTAAAATTAAGGTAAAATAACAGATTTAAAATTTCAGAAATTTATATTCAAATGCATGTGCAGAAAAATTTTGCACAAAATTTTTTTAAATATTTATATTTTGAAGAAAAAAAATTTTTTTTTTTGATACTTAAGAAAATTAAAAGTTTATTACTATGCATTTTTGACATATAAGGAACATATAACTAATATTTATAAGGAACTTACAAGTTATGTTGTATAAATACAAACTTGATACAAGTGTATGAAAAAAATTTTTAATGTTATACCGAATATCTTTATTATCCAGTATGTTAATTTGAATTTAAAAGTAGTTATATTTGTGAATAATGATAAATATAACTCATATTGCTTATTATATTTATTTATAATTATTACACTTATCATTTTAAAACAATTTTTACCTCTTAATTTTTTTCCCCCACTTGTATTAAGAATACAAATAATGCATATGTTGAAAGCAAGAAGTAATTATTCAACAGCTGAATATTTAGATATTCAACAAAACTATGCATATAGTATTCAGCAAAATGAAATTCACAAGTATTTGGATAAACTAAATTTTCAGCATAGTAAATGAATAGGCTGAATATACTGTAAATCGACACTAACTACTCTGTGTATTTAACAGAAAGCACTTAAATTTGTATTGTCTTATGTTAAAAAGATTATTAAGAAGATTTAAAAGAATATTAAAAAGATTTTTCTTTAAAAGATGTCTAATGTGCAAAACTGCTAATGTTTATCTTTAAAAATGTCTAATTTTTAGTATAATCTATACTATACACTAAATTTGGTTATAAATAAATTTCTTAATAATATCACTGCAGATTTTCAATAACACATGAAAATGAATACATAATATGACAAAAGATGTGAGCTTTCAGAAGTACAAGATTTTGGTTACTATTCAAAATATAAGTGTTTCTTCAAAATTTTAAATTTATTTTTTCTAGAACATATTTAGAAACACTATCCTTCATAAAAAATATATAAATTTTATGTATTAATTAAATTTCACATATGAATATAGGTTTTTGACATTTTTGACAGTGAGGTTTTTGACGTGACGGTTTAAACCATGGTTTAAACTGTCAAAAACTGTCACATGTCAAAAACCTGCCAACCCTGATATATATATATATATATATATATATATATATATATATATATATATATATATATATATATATATATATATATATATATATATATTATATATATATATATTGTGTGTGTGTGCTCTAGACAGTCATTTCTAGGATTTTACACTTACGATAATGTGTAAATATAAATGTAATAATATGAAACTTATTTTAGAAATAATTTATTAACAGAATAAGTGAACTTTAGGATTATATATTTATTTAAACAATGCAAATATGGGAATTTGAAGACAATCAATTCAGAGACAGATAATGTCAGAGATGTCGGCTGTTCAACGACGATTATAAAATAAAATGTAACATCCCTTTACTTTTTCATTTCGTCTGTCTAGACTTCATTTGAACAGTGCAAATAATTCGAATAAATTGCAAAGTTACAATTTACTTCATCCACAACTGATCAGAAATTTAAGCAAAATATGTTGTACCGATCCTCTGCAAAAGACAACTATTCTGCTGGTAATAGTTAAAAGCATGCAAAGCCGACAGCAAAAAAAGAAGTAGACTGTTGCTGAACTGATCTAGTTATCAAAGTTTTCTGTTGGCTAGGTGATCGTGACTGTGAAATGAATTGTTTGTGAAGTGATCGTGTGAGTGATGTATACTGTTGGCGATATTATAGAGTCTGCGAAATGAATTGTCGGTGAAGTGATCGTGTGAGTGATGTATACTGTTGGCGATATTATAGAGTCTGCGAAAGGAATTGTCGGTGAAGTGATCGTGTGAGTGATGTATACTGTTGGCGATATTATAGAGTCTGCGAAAGGAATTGTCGGTGAAGTGATCGTGTGAGTGATGTTGGCGATATTATAGAGTCTGCGAAATGAATTGTCGGTGAAGTGATCGTGTGAGTGATGTTGGCGATATTATAGAGTCTGCGAAATGAATTGTCGGTGAAGTGATCGTGTGAGTGATGTTGGCGATATTATAGAGTCTGCGAAATGAATTGTTGGTGAAGTGATCGTGTGAGTGATGTTGGCGATATTATCGAGTTTGCGAAATGAATTGTCGGTGAAGTGATCGTGTGAGTGATGTTGGCGATATTATCGAGTTTGCGAAATGAATTGTTGGTGAAGTGATCGTGGGAGTGCTGTTGGAGATATTATCGAGTCTGTGAAATGAATTGTCGATAAAGTGATCGTGTGAGTGATGTATACTGTTGGCGATATTATCAAGTCTGCGTAATGAATTGTCGATAAAGTGATCGTGTGAGTGATGTATACTGTTGGCGATATTATCAAGTCTGCGTAATGAATTGTCGGTGAAGTGATCATGGGAGTGATGTATACTGTTGGCGAAATTATCGAATCTGCGAAATGAATTGTCGGTAAAGTGATCGTGTGAGTGATGTTGGCGATATTATCGAGTTTGCGAAATGAATTGTTGGTGAAGTGATCGTGGGAGTGCTGTTGGAGATATTATCGAGTCTGCGAAATGAATTGTCGATAAAGTGATCGTGTGAGTGATCGTGTGAGTGATGTATACTGTTGGCGATATTATCAAGTCTGCGTAATGAATTGTCGATAAAGTGATCATGGGAGTGATGTATACTGTTGGCGATATTATCGAATCTGTGAAATGAATTGTCGGTGAAAGGATCGTGTGAGTGATGACAACTTGCTCTACTTTGCAAAATAATTTTTTCCAGTGGTAAAGTAATTCAAGTGATTGATAGTTAAGTATTTTTCATTTTACATAATTTTTTACCACTACATATCAAAAATTCAAAGTATCGTATGAAATGTAACTTTGTTGCAGTTATCTTCAGGGAACACATAAAAAAAGTGGGCGTAATTATCCTTATTCTACAAGTTTTGGCATATAATTCGTTGCCAATTTATTATAACTTTCGCAGAAAGCGGCATCTCTGCAAATGTCAGAACCTTTTCTAGTAACATTTGTGATATTTTTTTAACTAGTTTTGTATGAAAAAATGAGCGCTGTATTTTCTAAAAATGCCAGCAAGCATGTCAAAAAATTATTACAAAACTCTATTAATATAGGCAATCCATATGGAAAGTTCGTTTTGATTTTTTTTTTAATAACTTTTTGCAACGTGAAATTTATTCCTTTAAAAGAAGAGCTTCATTTTTCTAAATTATCTCTTTATTTGAAGAAATATTTAAAGAACGTCGTAAGAAATTTGTCTAAAAACTGCTAAAACAAAACACTTCGAAAGCAAGGCATATTAAGTGATGTTTTGAAATCACTCGATTTCCCACGTACTAGAACATGATATCTTCAGTTATGTATTTTATTTTATGACCATCGTTAAACAGCCGGCCCAATATAGAGTTTACGCTTACCAATGTTCAACTCCACAGAATTTTGAACCCAACTAAGAAGACAAGGGAGATCCTTAGTGAATAATGTTAACAAACTAGCCTTTGTTGAGGTTCTTTTTGATGGAACTCACCCGGGTTTGCGTTATATGGAAAAGAAAACCATGAAAATCTCCCACGGTTAGCCTGTTGGTAAAGAGGCTCTAACACATGATCTGTCTATCACTGAGGATATTTTACATCAGAACTATGGTCAGTGCGAGTCAGGTGCGGAATTCACCTTCGACCGGCCATCTCTGGGATACGAACTCGGTTCACCTCATTGGAAAGCGAACGCTCTAGACCCTGAGCTACTACGGCTCCCGTTAGTTATATTGAGCAAAATTAACATAATCAGACCATCTGCCACACGGTTACATATAAAAATTGATGATTAAAAACTTGATTGTTAATCGCCGCCCGTTTACCATTTTTTTCGCCGAAAATGTGCTAGATGATTTCGTGTACGTAATTTTTACGAATACAATTTTCAGTAAATAAAAATTGTTAATAGATTTTTCTTAAACTGAAAAATTCAAGTAAAATGCGAATTTTATTTTTCTCCCTTTTTTCTGCCCTATCTCTGCTGACAAAAGAATAAAATCAGAAAGATTTATAACTCATTATTATCATTAATGAAGTAAATTCGTTCAGTACAAAGAATTTCAGGATTTCCTTTTTATATTTAAGAAAACTATTTGAAAAGATTTAGTTAAGAGCTTTTCGGAATATTTTAATTGTAATCTGAACAAAAAAGATTACGCTTAAAGCTCTCATTAATTATATCTTTTTTGTTACGTCTCTAATGATGAAAAAATATGACATTTAATTCTTCTTTTTTTTTTAAATCGAAAGACTTTTAATGAAGAATTTTTTTAGAGTCTAACTATATATTTATTAATATGTGCAGCAGCATGAAAAAAAAGTCATTGATTTTTGAGAGTTAAAGGAAATAATAAAAGTTTCAAAACCAGATTAAGAAAGAGATGAGTTGGTGTTGATAGTAGTGAAAATTTAAGGGGCCGTCCAGACATTATGTGACGCTTGGAGGGGGGGAGTTAGTGATGGTGTGACAAGAGATAGGAAGATAGAAAGAAGTGTAACACGGACAACACTTATCTTGATTAAAATAAAAACATTTGCAATCAGAAAATTAAATATTTTTATATTGTTTTTATTCCCCCCCCCCTCGAAATAAATTTATTGACGCACCCTGTGTTAAAAAAAAGTATCTCACTCATTAATAAACATCATATTACAAAAAGATTATTTAGGAAATATTCTGGAAATAAGGAACCAAGAGACTTTTTAACTTTGGTTTTGGAATTAATGTATTTTTTTTTAATCAAATATATGCTTTTAAATGTGTTATATGTTGAAATTAAAATAACTTTCACATCATATGGCCTCGTTAATGTTTAACACTAGAAAAACTGAAATACCTGTTTTGCCCAAAAACAGTCAAAATGACTGCATTGTATAAAGAAATTTGCTTAAAATTAATTTTTAATATTTTTGATATTATTTACAGTTATTTAACAAGTTATTAGTAAATATCAACAATAAAAATAATTATAAAAGTCACAAAATTCTAAGAAATTGTGTCATTATATACATAAATGTGTTTTTCTAATTGAAATTAAAAAGCGGTCAAAATGACTTCCTTGGGCAATCTAGTGTTAAGAAAGATATTTTGTTCATACATAAAGTAGAACAAATGTATGTCACTTCAATTCCTTTAAATTGAATAGTTTTTCTACAGAGAAGAATAAATTAAAAAATAATAATTCATATATACTACATAATGCAAAAATAATTCTTACTCTTTTCAAAAATATTACCTGCTTTATTCTAACTTTTGGCGAGAAATGTACAAAATTTATTCAGTCCTGTTTTGAAAAAAAAAAAAAAGACATAAGAAAACAGACTTGAGAGAAAATTAAGGTGATTTATGCGACAAATTAGGTTGATTCTCCTCCAACTGTATTTAGCAAAGCCGCAAATGAGAAAATTTCCCTGCTAGAAGAGAATGGACATTTATTTGCCATTAGTCCTAAAAGAGTACAGCAATTAGAAAACTTTTGCCCTTTTACTGGCTGTCATGGCGGCTAAGAATAATTACAGTTACAATCGAATCTAACTTTCTATTTGGATGGAAGGAACGTCAAAGTAACTTTAGTACATTATATTAATAAATAAATATCTCTGCAAATAATAAAACTTTCTACTTGATGGAAGTAACTTGTCTAAGTAACTTAAGTACATTATATTAATAAATAGATATTTCTACAAATAATCTTTAAATTATTTCGTTAAATGCTTGTTTTAATATATCTCTACACATTATAAAAAGATCACTGTTCTTTTGCTTTTGTTTCGTGCATTATCATTAGACAGAAAAATCACGTGATAGGGTCGTTAATAAACAAAAAAAAAAAAAAAAAAAAAAAAAAAAAAAAAAAAAAAACATCTGGATATTTGCAATATCAATAAAAGTTAACTTAACATCCCATCTTTCTATTATTTTCTGTTATTAAATTTCCGATTTCGTCACAATTAAAAGCTTCAAATTAAAATTGGTGTTCCTTTATTATATTGTTAAGTAATCTTATTATTCAACTTTATTATGCGACATTTTGGAATAGAGATATTTAAATAGGTATCTAAACTTATTAACCGTTTAGAAGTTATTAAACTTTAAATAAGTTGCACTAACTTTTATATAATAAGTTTTGTGTAAAACTGTCACCCATCAACATATGCAATTGAATAATGGATAGAAAATATTTAATTGTAAGGCAATATAAGATAAAAGCGTTTTGAACTATAGTTAAATAATCATTTTAGCGAAAAACATTTAATGAGCCGAAATAGTAACCAAATCTATACATAATAATAAACGCGGCTGTGTGTGTGTGTGTCTGTAATCACAATATATCGCCCCAGAAGCCTCGCCCGGGCACGAAACTCGGCCCATAATTGTGTTTTCACATAATGAAGAAGTATTTTTTTTCTTTTTCAAAAATTTTGATTAGTTATTTAGTTATCAGTCATTTTGTAAGTCTATGCTTTTCGTCTGCTTTTTCATCTTCAAAGAGCCATATTCAATAAATTATTAAAAAATGCATATACTTTTCCCCACTCTTATAAATGTATGCTAATGCGAACCTCTCAATTGAAATATTAATTTTCGACAACTTAAACCAATAATATACGAAGGAATTAATAATTTAATTGTAAAGTTCGCATTAGTTTACATTTATTAAAGTGGAGAAAAGTTTAACTTTCGTATTAAAAATGTGGCAACATATTCGATACGTAAATAGAACGCTTCGCTTTGATATATTTGTCGCTGTTCATAATTGTTATAATAAGTTTTTCTTCTTCTTTCCACGCTCTATTTTTTTTTTCTGAAGCGAAGACGATAATTTTTATAGCGATATTGTAGTACTTTGTACAACTAAAAATTCTTTTCACAACACTTTAAAAATATTTACTTTATTTTCTTTATATATACAGAGAACAGTCGGCAAAGAATTCGATTAGGTTGAAAAACATTTCGCTAAAAAGGAACGAATTCCAAAAGAAAAAATAAACAACTTAAAGAATAAAAATGCTGATGCCAGCCAATTTTTTGAAAGTTAACTTAGAAATAACAAACCAAACGATGTTAAATAACAAAACAAACTATGTTAACAAAATGACGTAGAAAGCGCAACTAGATCAAAATTATACAAGCACAACTAGATCAAATTATAATACCTAAGTGCTTGACGTAACAGATATAGAAATAGAATTTGATACCATAAAAAATTATATAGAAATAGAAATTGATACCATAAAAAATTTATTCGTTTTCGTGTTCTTTTCATGTATTTAGCATTTTAGTTTTTTTTTCTTAAGCGTTGTAGCTATATAATTTCAAACATCCTCAAGAGCTATAATACATTTGCAGCAGAACTGGATATGAAGACAAAATTGCTGGACAGGAACACTTTAATTGTCCACTAATCTTCAGATTTCCTGCTATGTTTTAAAAAACTTTATTTGTGAAAACCTTCAGCGTGGCGGACAGCTGGCCGCCTTAGGCGGCTAGTATTAAATAAAAAAAGAATGAATAAATATTTAAAAAAAACTTTTTAATTGTTCTGTACGATATTTTGTGTAACTTAATGAAACATTCGCAAAAGTATCGTATTTCAATATCGCTTCAATTATAACTTTGTATAATATTCACGATATTATCATATTCGATGCACCTATATATTACCGGCGACGTATGTAAATCACTTGTTAGTAATCTTGTCTTCATAGTACCAGTAACCAATAAGCACTAACTTTAGTAATAAAGTTATGTAATAGGATTACTTTAACAATATAATAAAGGAACACCAATTTTAATTTAAAGCCTTTAATTATGACGAAATCGGAAATTTAATAACAGCAGAAAATAATATAAGGGAAAGAAGGTAATATTGCTCCCGTAAATACTGCTTAATAAAAGATAAATAAAATTTACAGGTTTTTTCATAAGTTTTTGTTAAAATTTTCGACATTTTAATATAAAGTTTTTATATAATATAAAGTACAAGATTCGTTATCGTGAAGATTAAACATTTAATTATTATTATTAATAGTTTGCATTAAAATTTTACAGAATTAGAATTTAATAAATTGTTTCTCTCTAACTTTATGTAGGTAAATTCTTATTAACTCAGCATTTTCCTTTATTAATAGAAAGTTAACCGGGCTTTATCTACAATGTTCGCCAAGGCAAGTAGTAGTAGTTCATTTACGTCGCACTAGAGCTGCACAATGGGCTATTGGCGACGGTCTGGGAAGCATCCCGGAGGATGATCCGAAGACATGCCATCACAATTTTGATCCTCTGCAGAGGGGATGGCACTCCCGCTTTGGTAGCCCGACGACCTGCACGCGAAGTCGAGCACTTTACGGTAGAACAGTTTAACGAGGACCAATACCAGACACCCTCGGTCCCTACGCAGACTGATCCAAGTGGTCACCCACCCGCACACTGACCGCAACCCGTGATGCTTGACTTCGGTGATCTGCTGGGAACTTTGTCTAAACGATCAGTCCACTGAGGGACCCAAGTCAAACTGCAAAAGTTTGAAATAGGGCAAACAATGTATCGGAGATAAACTCACAAAATCGGTTGGAGTTGAAAAGTGGAACTTTTTAAGTGTGCTGTAAAGGGAAATTGTAAACCACTCTCGAGGTTGCTTCGTTTAAAGGTCCCCTTTGGTCATCTATTTCTTTTCTCGTACTGATTTGCGCCTTTTGAGACTTTAGTATTCCTCGGTTTCTTTTCACCTATAGTTATTTTTTATTGTCTACTTTACATTAGAATATTCTATTTACAGGGAATGTACAGTATCCGGTGGGACAGTGTAGCAGGAACCGAATACTAAAGCTGTTTCGGAGGGTTACGAGCAATACCCAGTAGGACCGGTAATTTACATTTTTTCCCCCTTCGAAAAATTGCCCAGATTACAATTATAGAAGAAACCTCATATAGCCAATGCCCATGTAGAAAGGTGTCTTAGGGGATAGAGCGTTCGCCTTCCAATCAGTTGATCCGAGCTCGAATCCTAACGATGTCCTGTCAATACAAATTCTGCACCCGGCTCGCACCGACCGCAGTGCTGAAGCAAAATATCCTCACAGTGGTAGAAGGATCATGGGTTAGAGTCCCCTTGCCCTCAGGCTAATCGTGGAAGATTTTCATGTTTTTCCTCTCCACGTAGCGTAAATTCGGGTTAGTTTAATCAAAAAGTCCTTCACGAAAGCAAATTTCTCCCAGAACTTGATCCAGAGGTTCCTTTGTCTTTTGGATTGTAATCGTAAAGCCTAAATTGGGTTGGCTGTTCAACGACGGATACAAGAAGAAGAAAAAAAAGGAAGCAGAAAATGTACTTAAACATATACTTAAAATTGTAATTGGTATCAACAAATTGTTTTTTTGTTTTTGTTTTTCGCTAACGCATTTTAGATGGAAAAGTTAAACTTGTATAATAAAATATTATGTTTAAGCAGGCATTAAATTAAATATTTTTATCAAACATTACGTCGCATTATCCTAAACTAAACAATTTTTTCTTCATTTCTTAATCTTCAAACTAAAAATAAGGTACAACATAATGGCAATTGAGATTGCCTTTTCAAATGAGAAAAAAAATGTTCCCAAAGCTAATAAAAAGCTCCTGAATGATAAATTTAATAATAAATAGGATGGTTTTAAAATGCGTGAAAAATTATGATGCCTATCTCCTGAGATTCTTCCATGAAATATTTATACACAACTGCAATTAAAAATAAATGAGTTTAAAACTACGGAGATATCGCTCACTAGTTTAAATCTAGTTAAAGCCATGTTTGGGAAATAGAAGTTGCGAAAAATAATGGAAATTTTAATGAAGTGAATCTTAATAAATATTAATTAGTTATTTAGGAAACGTGTATATAGTATATCTAGTAGTTCTTAAATAATTTTGAACAGTAAATACATTTCATTTAGTTGTCTAGAACAATTTATGGTTGTAGATTTTTACTTTTATTTATTTAGTCTTCAGGGACTCCAAGTTGCAGAAAAAAAGCGCAACTAACTCTTTACTACAGCCAAATTTTTCATATTCCAAACAATTAATTTAGCTTAAGAACTAATTGCCCACGCCTTTTTCAAAAGGTTGTAGCGCTTATTATGAAAATCTATTTTAATATTTGGTCATCTGTCTAATTTTTTTTCTATTTATTAAAAAATCGTAAGTGATGAGACCGCTGTTTTGGATGTTCAATTTAACGATTTTGTGTTGCTGCGCAAAGACTATAAGACACAAACATAAGAAATCAGGAAGACATGTAGAAAAATGTACAGGAAGAAAAGATGAACATTTTAACTTTCGATTATTGGTTCGAGAAGTTAAACTTGTTTTGAAAAATTCCACGCGTGTCACTCTGTAGCTCACAGAAATGCAACTTAAGATTTGAAAGTTGGCGTGTTTAAACTTTATTAATCTGTAGTGTATCTACCACTACAAAAATACGATTCCAATCAACACCTCCTAGAAGTATGAAGGCCTCAGCACGGATCAATTTAGTAGTCCGATGTGACGAAATTAACTGCGCAATAGATGAAAAACAAGAAAGATGTCATTACGTTCGGGCTACTAAGCTGCGCAGTGGTTGAAAATAAGACATATGTCATTACGTTTGGACTACTAAAGGATATTTATGGTAACCCGTGCAGAGGCCTACTCTTTTCTAGGAGGTGTTGTTCCAATTCACTAGTATATAAGACATGTTAACTTGTTTCTATATTGCGGTACCTTATCATAGATGAATGTTGACATTGTCGAAATTACTCTCCCCACAAACCCATTTTAGGCCTTGCATTGAAATTATATTAAATATATTACTATTTTCATTAAAATAGGCTTAAATTATATTCATTAAGGCACATAAAACGTTTCGTGCATGAGAATAATTGCCTATTTAAGAAATAAAATAGTGCGTTTGTGTCCCAATGCACAATGGACAAATCATTTAGTTGAACATTAGTTTTTTTTTTTTTTTAATGGAATTACTTTTATTTTCAACTTAATTACAGAACTTGCATTTCTAATCCATCGTGAAAACGCATGATTAATCTCAAATGGAATAAATATACATTTTCAAAAAGTCTAATTTGTCAAGAACCGTTTCAAGTTAAGAAACTAGGGTACTTTTAAAAAATTTCTCAACAAAAAGTGTTTATACCAATTAAAAATCTATTTATATATTTCTCTTACACGGCGACAAAAAAAAGCCTCATTACAACTCCCAGAATGGCAACGCTAGAAAATCGACCAATGATTGCCGCTAAAAATGTCACATGCCAAATCCAGCTGAGATGACTCAACATATAGCGCTTTTAAAAACGCAAACTGAAATAACCAGAGAGAGCATAAGCTAGGCAGAAGTGAGTAGTCTTTGTCGATAGATCTCTATTTTAGTATTTTGTCGAAAGCGCTTTTTTTCACGAATTTATATATTACGAATTTATTTGACGATTTTTGACTTATATCACGAATTTATTTGTTTTACTAGAATTTATTTGTTTATGCAGGTTTTTCGATTGCAATTCGCTTATTTCAATTTTTAGTAGACTTAATTATAGCCAAAATTTTTAACCTTTTTAAAGAGATATCAGTTTTAGAAATTTTATCTTAAGATTTTATACTATAGCACATTTCTAATAGGTTTAACGAATTACATGTCATTTATTTGAATTCAAATTTATTTTAATGACTTAGTATTTACTAAAAAGATGTAATTTAAAAAAAAAAAAAAAGTTGTTATATGGATTTGAATGATTGTTTTGAATTCTTAGAATTTTGTGTGTTTGCGAAGCAAACCATATAAGATTGCGTAGCAATGTTCGGGGGTTCCGAGCAGGGGGCGCAGCCCACTAGTATTTTATAAATGCCTTCGGAAGCCTTAACAATAGTAGAAAAATAAACTCAGTTAAAAAACGTTTATTAAAATAGTACGTTTACACAAACTTCGGCCGAAAATAGGCTAATGAACCTTTTAATATCTGAACTAAGCACGTTTTTTTTTTTTTTTTTGGAAATATTAATTTGATTGAAACTTAGTGCAATTCAAAGAACTTTTTTGTGAATTCTTCTTTTCTTCTTTTGGTTTCAAATAATGACTATTTATCCATTGCTGTAGGAGATTTTTATTTTATAAGCTCGTGTTTGCCTTGATGTCGAAGGTGACAAACAAAATTCGAAAAATTAGATGTTGCCAAATATATAAATCTTAATTTATATTGAAATAAATATAAAAAGCCGAATTCAAGAAACCGTTTAGCACTGTTTTTTTTTAATAATATCGTTATCAAGTAATTTTTATTGTGTCACATATTTCTATTTCTTTTTTTTAAGTACCGTTGATTATTTTTTAAATCCAGGTAATCGTTCAGTTTTGTAAAATTACCATACTAACAAAATATTCCTGATTAAAATTAACAAATAATTGTTTTAGTTACAATATGATCGTTGTATTTTTGTAAAATGTCGACTTTAATGAAGACAAAGTATCTAAAATATATTACGATTTCATTTAAATGACATAATTTAGCTTTTATATTTCTTGTTCTTAAATTTATTTTTGTGTTGAAAATATAAAGCATATCTGACATAATGCTATAAGTGTCATAGATATTACATAACTGTTTCTCGGTAACTTATCAATATATCGCCCTGCAATTGCAAAAAAGTGCTTCGCGATCCACTGTTAGAATTTTCATTCGAAAATTATGGTAAAATAACCAGCAGCCATCCAATTAACCGTAATGTTTACGGTAAAGAATATTTTTCACCCTTACAATTTTAAAACAGTTTACAACTAGTATGGTTATAAAATCATGAATGCATAACTATGTGTTTTTTTAACCATTTACAGCTATCATGGTTTCAAAATTACAGAAAAAGAAATTTAAATGGACATGGGAGCTTCTCTCTAGATAATGGGAATTGGAGAGTGCTGTAAATTCTTCAATTGTGTTAAATTGTGTGTTGTCTCTTGGCTATAATATGTATGCAGTTTCAAGGAAATAAGTTGCTTCATTAAGTGGACTTAGAGGGTATAAAAAAATTCTTGTTCTTTAACGGTTTTAGGTGAAAATAGTTAATAAATTATTTTTCTCACTGTTAATAGTTTCATTACTATCTTATTTATCGTTATTTGACTGTTTTGTTTAAATATGTTAAAATAACAATTAAATACATTGTTATTGAGCCATTTTTTCGGAGAAATTTCTAATAGTGTAGATTTGAGAAAAGTGGCTTGACAATTATTTTCATTCTATTGCTTCAAGTTATGGATTCTAAAATAGAATTTCGAAAAGCTGATTAAAAAAAATTAGCAATAAGTAGTTTATCTTACAAAAATGACATCTATATGAAAATCTGAATTTTTTGTCACTTACGATGGTTTTTCGAATGCTTGGAAGTATATAGTTTCTTTCCACTTTTTCAATTTTATACCAGGACTAATCAATAAAACAAAAATAAATTTTAAAAAAATGACTAAAAATTATTAAAATTGTGATAAAAAAAATACTAATTAGTAGCGTGTTCTACAGCATCAACTAAACGTTTCTATCAAAGCCAATTGAGAGATTTTGCGAATCGTTACGATTCCTCCGAACTCAAGCGTTATTTGAGCTTTACAACACATGCGCGAATATTTCTTTTCAAATCGTCGTGTTCCTAAAAGGTGGCAAATAACGTTAGCGTTACAGTTAATGTATGACAGACACTGTACAAAATTTCTCTAACAGGGAGCTCTACTGTCTTTAGGGGCTGGGGGAAAAAATGGAGAATGCGTCCCTTTGTGAGTCTCTTCCTTTAAACTGTATGCATACTAGTATTTTAATACTATTCCCGAAGTTTTATTTGTTAAAAACAAACTATTAAACTCAAATTGATTTTGTTAAGCTTATGTTTCGCAAATAAAAAATTGAATCTATTGCAACGAATCATAAGTAAAACTTAACAATAAGGTTTTCTTTCCTTATTTTATAGAACTGATGCTAAAAAATGAAAAAATTGCATATTAACTGTTTGTTTTTTATTCCTTCCGGATAATCGATAAATGGGGAGCAGGTGCTGAAGTGCTTCCTGTTACAAATTTTTTCCACTTGTTCTCCCTTTTTCAATAATAGCAAAAAAGTTGAGATACATATTTTGTTAGTTTTGAAAGACCATCAATAATAAAACTACATAAATAAAAAAACAAAAAAAAAACGATTCTTTAAGTTGTAATGTACACAAATCTCTACATTATTTTAAACTACATAATTTTAATGGCGAATTATGAGATTTTAATCATATCGATAAAACAGTTTCTAAATGAAAATTTTTATTTTATTTTAAATTTTTTAGTTCTCAAAAGCTTTTCAAACCGATTCCGTTCGAATTTTGTTATACTTCAGAAACTTATATAAAATATCAAGCAAGCAAATAAGAGGAAAGAAACTTATCTATTTCGATAAGTATATTTTTTTCGGAAAATTCTCCAATTTTTTTTAAAATTTACTTTAAAATGTATCAATTGAACCTGGGAAATATTCTGTAGGTCAATCCAGTAGAGTAACCACAAATGCGTTAATTCATTATCAAACAGAGATATAAAAAAGAGTAATAAATTTTAAAACTTATAAATAACTTAGAGCATCGCATATTTAATCATAAATAAAACATATTCAATCTACAAGATAATCCATAATAATAAGCGTTAATTCATTATTAAACAGGAATGTTGGAAAAGATAGAAACCATCTTAAAACAAGGCATATTCAATCATAATTGGAACATAGTCAATCTACTAGAAAATCCATTAAGCGTTAATTCATTATTAAACAGAAATATAAAAAAGAGATAATTATTTCGGGAAAAGATAGAAACCATCTTAAAAGAAAACACATTCAATCTATAGGAAAATCTATTAGAGTAAGCGTTAATTGATTATTAAACAGAGATATAAAAAAGGATAATTATTTTGGAAAAAGATAGAAACCATCTTAAAGCAACCCTTATTCAATCATGCATAGAATATATTCAATCTATAGGAAAATCCATTAAACGTTAATTCATTATTAATCAGAGATATTAAAAAAAAGAATAGTTATTTTGGAAAAAGATGGAAATCATTTTGATGCAATGCAGCTTAAAATATTCAAATGCGTATGCACAAACTAACCACGCAGCTTGTAGTTTTAATTCGAGGGAAAATAATGACCGTAGCTGTAACTCATGAAATCTTATGTCTGTAAAATTCTTTAGTTTTAATACAATCTGGAGTAAAAATTTGTTTTAATAAACTAAGTAAACCTAAGAAGAGCCGTGCCCAATAATGCCTTCATGGCAAACAAATCTAATTTGGCTAAAACTTTTGCCTTGAAGAACAGGCAGCCATAATCTTAATGATATGTAAAGAAGGCGGAAGCCAATATATTTAATCAGTAAATGGAATAACCAGATTTGCAACGATTGGCGCCTAATTAGGTTTAAGCATAGAAGGTTTAAGAAGACTTAAACAAGGATAATATTAAATGACAGCTGTAAAGAATGACTGAATATTACTTTTTTTCTTCTTAATTTCAACTTATTATTATACAGCTAAATAAAGATTGCTGCTTTATTTTTCAAATACATTTTAAAGTTATGGGTAAAGTTTTGAAACAACTATTGTATTTATTCAAAAAAATATTATGTAACTATTTTAGTAATGAGATTTGATGACGTAATGATGATGTGCATATATACATATAAATATATAAAGTTAAAAATATAAAGAAAACATGGAAAATAATAAAGATTAATGAAAAGAGTAAAAGAAAAATGTCAGTTCTGTATGCTTGCAGCTTAAACACAGTAAATAACTTATTAATTTCCTTCGTTTTTCTCTTTTTATCCTTCGTCTTTATTGTGCTTTCTCTCTCTATATATATATATGTATATACATACACACTTTTACCTCAATTTGCGCTTCTGTTTTCATATTTTGTTATCTGGCAATCTTGTTACGAAAATATTTTTTAACATTCGTGAAAAATTGCTCGTTCATGTAAGTTCATTTGAATTCACTACTCGCTTAATAGATTTCGCTTTATGTTTTTTCTTTAAATTGTATTTTTTGTTTTTACGTGATATTCTTACTTAATGTGTTCTATTCTATTTTTTTCTTAAAAAAAAAAGTTTTTTTTTAGTGCTCCTCACACTATTGTATTGATATATATTGCTTTGGCTATATTGATACAATATTAGAAAGCACTCCTTCTTGCGAATTTAAACGTGTGAGCTGATAAAAAGATTAAATCTTTTTTTCTCCAGATTTTTAAGAATATTTTTTCCAATTTTTATTATTTTTTTCTTTTTTCAATGTTCTGTAATTTCTTCCCTACATTTTGAACTTCTGTCTTTTCGAAATTATCTGCACCAAACAATCTGTTTTCATTGAACAAAATAACTAAGGGATAGTATTTATAATAACTAATGTAGAGATATCAGCCAGTGGGTTTTCCTTCTAAGGAAGGTTTCATCTCTTCCGTATTTTTTGAAAACATCCGAGGGAGCTCAGTTCGTAAAATGCAGCTTATTTTATTGCATCAACATAGATTTTCTTTACATATAAATTTTATAATCATAGTTGCCAATTTGTTAAAAACAAAAATAGGGAACATTATAAGCCAATCATATAATTATGACACCAAGTAAAAAAACAAAATATAAATTTATAAACCTACGTTTCATATTTAACATAATTTTTTGAGCCAACAATTTTAATTAAATAACTTACTAATGAAGAATACCACACATTAATCATATTATAGTAACTAATTCAAGAAAAAACTTACTTCGTACGATATTGGATTTCAAAATCTCGTGAATATGAATCGCGATATTGGATTTTAAAAACGCAAAAATAAAATTTGCAATATTGAATTTTTAAAACGTGCAAACACGAATCACGATGCATAATTTTAGATCGTGTGAACACGAATCGCAATGCTTAGCTTTTAAATCACGCATGAACACGAAAATCGATGTTTGACGTGACAGCCGCGAGAATACGAATCAAAATATTGAATTTTAAAAACACGCAAATACAAATCGCGATATTGGACTTTTAAATTGAGTGAATAAAATCGTCCTGTACGATTTTTAAAAAGCGAGAATACAAATCGCAACGCGTAACTTTTAAATCCGCTAAATACGAAAATCGATGATTGATATTAAAATCGCGTCAATAAGAATCGCGATATCAGCAGATTGCGACGCAGTTCCTAATATTCAAAATGGCAAAAATCAGTCAAACCGAAAAAATCAAATTTGCGGAAGAATGTCATGTTTGTAAATGTCTTGTCAACAAGATTTTGCATAAGTTTCAAAATTGCGTCAGATTATAAGTTTTTGATTCGCGGGAGTCCGCTAACCAGTGCTCTTGAGGTACGCGGAATTCTGCGATATTTGCGGAAAAATCACATGCTCTGCTTCTAGATCTGTGAAAGAAAATCGACGTAAGGAGAGAAAAGGGGCTAAAATACCGAAATAATCGGGACATTTCGAACCTAAAATCGTATTTTTTAAACAAGGCTAAAAAATCGGAACAGTCGGCAGCTATATATTATGAGTTATGAAACACAAAGAACATTAAGTTATATGTTGTTGCTTGTTTGCACTATTTAGTTCAGCGAAAACTATTAATAGTAGAATTATTATCTTTCACAGATAACTTCAGTCGAAGAATGATTAAAATAAAATTAATTAAAAACAATTTGACGACTGAATCACGAAAATGAACGTTTTGGATTGAAGCTATTTTTTAATTTTCAATGCACTGCCCCCCCCCCTCGATACTATTAGTCATTGCTTTGTTTCGTGCATACCACGCAGTTTTGATTTTTACACAGCGTTTTTCAGTAATTTCTCGGTGAGGAGGGTTAAAGTCTTCATCTGCAGCTGCTTGGATCGGGGTTCAAATCTCCGCTTTAGAGGCTTTTCGGACTGCACTGTCTACAATCATATCTTAGCTGTTCGGAATTCACCCTAATGTAATGTCCACGAGTTGTGAGGGCTCAGGGGATAGAGCGCTCGCCTTCCAATGAGGTGAACCGGGTTCGAATACCAGCCATGGCTGGTCGATTCGAATTCCGCACCCTGCTTATACTCACCACAGTGGTAGACTGATTATGGGTTAGTCCCCTTGCCGTTAGGCTAACCGTGAGAGGTTTCCGTCTCCATGTAACGAAAATGCGATTTAGTTCCATCAAAAACTCCTCAAAGATGGCAAATTTTTCTCAATGCTTCATACAGGAGTTCCCTTGTCTTCTGGATTGGGTTCAAAATTACAAGGCTATGGAGTTGAACATTAGCAGTCGTGAATTCTAAAATTGAGTCAGTGGTTGAAGGATGGTTATAAAATAAAATGTAATGTCCTCTGTCCCTGTTGAAAAGGTCTACAAAGAGCACTTGTTTGGGAGCAGGTTGTAACAGACGAAACGCATAAATAAAGCATGTTTGAGCCGATTTGTGGTAAAATTGCCAGATTTGGAGGCACTAAAGTAGGTTGAAGCAATTGGAACAGCAATCACAACATAGTTAATGTAAAAATATATACACAAAAATTATTAGTAATTTTTTATTAATATAATTATCACAAAATATAAATATGTCTTTTTTACAATATAGTGTGCAAATATATCTTTAAAATAAATTTTCAAAAAATAATGTTGCTTTTTAACTATATGCAGAACATGATTATTTATGCAAAGCATTAGTAAGTCATAAAAATATCAAAATACAATATCTATTTCTAAAACTGCAATTTATATATATCTTTCTAATGAGCAAAAAATGATTCACAACAAATACATAACAAAAAAAAATATTTTAATTCTAACTAACACAAAATCTTTTTTCTTTTTTAGATTTTCAGTATTTATATTTGAAATATCAATCTTATATACATAATTACAATCACATTACGCTACAAAAATAATTTGAATACTCAAAAGAATAAAAAACAATATAACTATTAATATTTTTTACATCATCAATTATTTGGCTTATTTTTATTTTAAGATGTTAAATATTTTCATTTTCGTGCATTTAAAATCTATTTTTAAAAAAAAAAAACGTGTAGTAGTTAAGAGTAAACCAGAATTAAAATTTTTAGCTTCAAGTAGGCAACAGTAAACATTGGCAGTGGTATAAGTAAAAGCTAATTTGAACGTTAAAATAAAAATAAGAAAACTTATGTTCTTAATTCATAAAATGGTTACAATTATTCCTATAAAGAATTTTCAGAATTTTTTTTCTTCTTCAGAATCATAGCAAATAAGCTGAACATTAAATTGCATAAAGTTTTTAAGTCAGATCACGATTTAAAGACTTCATCAATTATGGAAATTTTATTCATTAAATCGGTATTATTCACATTATTGGGGTCGAAAACCAAAGAGAAATTTTGAGTGCTCTGAAGAGTAAATTGCATTGTCTTTTTAAAATCTTGAACCTTGATTAAAATGAAACTGAAATTTTTCAACAAAAATAAGCAGCTTTTAAGCACTCTTTTAGCACTCAAAAAATATTTTTAAACAGTTTAAAAAATTATAATTAGGCAGGCAGAGTGGACAAGTTCTTGACAATTAAAGGTTTTATCCGTCATGACAAAAAAAAACCTTTGACAGTTTTTGACAACAGTCAAAAACCCAAAATTCTGGCGTAAGGATATTACCTATTATAAATATGAAGTATTTTTAAATTATCAATTCAAAACTAACTGAATTCCGAAATTCAGAATATCTTGCAAAATGCAGCAAAGTTGCACATGAGGGTAGTAGAAGAATCTCACTGAATTCGGCTCAGTGTACGCACATGCGGACCCGCAAGTATTTCATCAAACGTGTAAAGGCGTCTTCACACGCTACACCGAAATAGATCGGGGTTGAATTAATTGTGAAAACGTTGAATAGAACAATGTCATTTTGCATAATTCGTGGCGAAAATAAATATGGTAAAAAAAAAAAAAAAAAAATTCATTTTGAAAAAGGAAAATAAAGCACTTTTTAAAAACTCCCTATAAAAAAAGCATTTTAAAAGGCTTTTAAAAAACGAAAATCGAAAATAAGCACCTTAAAGCACTTTTTAAAAACGCTAAGCACCCCGTTTATATATATTAAAATATCGAATAAATATAATAATATCAACGAATAAATCAGTGGTTCCCAAACTTTTTGTCTCATAGACCCCTTGCTAAGTTTTTCGGTTTTGGGCTTACCTGATATTGACTTTTTGCAAATTCATCAACCTCAAATGTATTTTTGACAGCTGGTATAGTGCTACTCACTGTGAAAGATTTAAATTTTTAACTGTAGAGAAGAGTAGTGTGAAAAACTTAAGAAAAAAACACATGTTAATTTTATACATTTATTAATTAAATTCAAATTAAAACAAACCTAATTAAAATTTATAATCCGCTATTTAAAATAACTGAGCAATAAATAAATACTTTTAGTGGGAGGGATGAACCTGATGCTTTAATAATAAATTATCAACATTTGGCATCAATTTAGTTGAGTATAATCTCAAATCTCCTCAGTTAATGATGTCCAGTCTGTTTCTTTTTTTTTTTTTTTTAAGTTAGGAGATTGGCAACTGCGCTGAAACACAGTTCCACTATAAACAAATAAAGATGGAAAAGCAAACTTTCCTTCTTCATAACTTAAAAACTTTCTCGTGATGTTCCATAGTACGGGATAAGTATATGTGCAAGTTTTTACATGTTCAAATTTTATTGCGACCACAAAGCGAATGCCTACAACTTTCCCAATTTTATGAAACATACTAATTTAATTTAATTAGTATGTAAATGGAATAAAATAATGCACTTTAAAACCCCTACTCCGCAATTAATATTATAATTGCGGAAATAAGTTTGCATAAACTGTAGTAGTGTATTGTAGGTCTGTTTATCACATTTTCACGTAAAAACTAAGCAACAAATCTCTGTGATCTTGTGCGCAGATAAAGTCTAGCTAAAGAGTTGACACAGGCTAAGCTACAATTTACGGCTGAAAAAAACTTTTTTGTTACAAAATAATACCTTACGCGCAGAGAAAATAAAAACGCATGCGGGCAGAGCTGCAGGCAACTGCTAGTTTATAATAATTCAGTTTCATATATCAGAAAATAATCCTAATAACTTAAATTTTAATAAAATTTTTACTTCATAGCTACTTTTATAAATTATGAAGAATGTAGATAGATATATTTCTTTACATAATAAGGAAGTATAATGTAAGTAAATAGGTTGTATGTTGATTATTCCAATCATGAAATGCCAAAATTAAAGCCAAGACCGGCTTATATGAGATCCACTATAATTGACCCCCATTTTCATTTTATGAACCCCCAATTTTCTTTTCACTTGACATGGGCCCCTTGCAAGTTGTCGTTGACCCCTGGGGGTCGATATAGACCACTTTGGGAATCACTGGAATAAATAAATATCAAATCGGATATAACAAATATTTCGGACATTCACCAAAGCGACCATGAGATTGTTGACATTCACTCTTGAAAATATTTCTAATACATGAAGCTATAATAGATCTCAATTTCACACATAAAAAAATATCTTTTAACTGCTAAATATCGGAATAAATTTCTGGGCAAAATTCAGAAAGATAAAAAAAAAATTAGAAAATTCTAATCATCAATCCTCTGAAGCGTGCCTTGATCTGCCTACATAATGTTATCTACATTAAAACGAAGCTTCAGAAATAATAGCTGACAATTCATAATTTAAATTGAAACTCATTTATTATGTTTTAACACAATTAATTCATTTTGAAACTTAAAATTTTATAAATCATTAGAATATGCGATATAAGCTCAATTTTTGTAGAAAGGTTTTTTGTTAAGCTTTTATTTAAAACAAGTACTTTAAAATCGTATAATTATTTCACAATGACATTGTTTAACTGTTGCTTCCAAAAATAAGGCATATATTGAACTTCTGCATTAAACAAAAATACAATGTAAAAGTATCACAGAGTTTTAATTGTTATTTGGAATGAAAACGCACACTTTTCAGCACTATATAATTGAAACACCTAATAAGCAACATTTTTAAACAATGACTATGGCACAAGTTTGTGACTAAAAATCTATGTTTCTACAATCTACAATTTAAAAACAATTTATAGTATAAGAATAAACAATTCATTATTAACTAGGTGTATAAGTTTCACAAAGATTTATAAAAAAATATCATGTATAGTGTTTTAAAATATATCTCAGGAATTTTTTTTTTAATTCCGTAGAATCCTGCTGATTCAATAATAGAGATCAACTAAAAGATTAATTTGCAATACTCATCAAAATGCCTGAATTTGATAGAAGCAAAATAAGTTTGGAATACCTGAGGCTTTGGATTGGAGAAAAATAAGGTGACATTCAGAAAAAAAAGTACTCTACTGCTTTTTATGAAATTTCCCTGATATTTGCATCAGATGGCATACATTTTGACCCCGTGGCAGAATTTTTTCAGGCTTTTAGCAACAAATTTCGCTAGCATTAATATTCTTATTTGAGATACTTTTAATTATAACAATTACTAATCTAAAGTAACAGAAACGTTGTGTTTACAGAAGAAAGTATAGAATAAAAATGTTTAATTGTAAAAGCAATATTTTTTTTACTAATATACTGTAGTAATGAACTAATCATTTCCTCTTTTGAATTTCGTAAATCATTACACAAATTAAAATTCGTAAATAAAATTAAACGATAATAAATAAAAATTCTTGTAGTAAATTAAAAATCGTAAAATCTGTGCAATAACTCCCAAAACAAATATCGACGAAAAATCACACGAATGTTTTCTTTAAAAAACGAGTACTCAAATAAGTGTATGTAAAACATAGCGTTCTTTAAAGAAAAAAAATAAAAGAAAGATCATTTCTAGAGCGGACCATCTTTTAAACTTTCGTGATTTCTGAATTTTTTTATTCTATATTATTAATTTGAAATTCTAGCTGAATCCAGTCATTACAGATTTTTTTAAAAAAAATCTCAATGAGAATAGAAAATTCAAGACTATTTCTTAACTCTCTGATGCGCAAGAAAGACATCTTTGAAAAAAAAATTCTGCTGGAAAAAGAAAACTTCTTTTGAAAAATGTTGCAGAAAGGAAAACCAAAATTTTTCCCTTCCCAAATAAAAAATCTTTCTGCAAAAGCTCTGTAACATTGTCGCCATAGTTCTGCCGTGGAGCATTTTGTTGATAGTATTTCAGCTATGCCTTATTTTTAAACATAGAATATATACCACCTCTATGTAGCGACCGACTCAACTTATGACCACTTTTGGGAGGCATGGAATTTTTTGCATTGACTTTGTGTTGAAGAAAACCTTTAGGGCAGAGCATTAAAACCTCGTCCAGTGACCGGTCAAACATCTGCACCAAATGCAGAAAAAGTCAAATAAGGAAACATGAAATAAAATATCAAAACCAAAAATTTAATAAAGTAAGTAAATAAAAATCTATTCAAAATATTTGAGCAAGACTCTAATTTAGAGAGCTCTTTTTGATGATGCTCTTTTTGCTCCTCTTGTTTCAATCAGAGTGCACAAAAGACTATGATATCAATAATTTACTTTTAGAGTTGAAAGTTAAATTAGAAATTAAAAAGTTATTTTAGGAAGAAAAAAAAAACAAGCATCTCATTATTTAAAGCTGATTTTTATGATAAATTTTAAAATAGCTTTATCATTCATAATGGGTAAATTTGTTTTTACACATAATTATCAGTCACACAGATCCGTCTTTTCATGACACCAACAGAAGTGGCATTTCCAAACTAAGAAAATGACACTGACTAAAAATAAAATCGTATGCAAAAAATCATGTACCTTTGATAACAATTTTAGTCAATGGAGGTAACCTCTAAGAATGACCAACCTCCATTTGACTGTGGAAAGGAGAGTGGTCACTCTAGGGACGTTTAACTGGTTAACAAAACACTAATACATGTCATAAGAGTTGAAAATCAAATAGTTTCAAAACCAATATTAATGGGTAAAATATTTGACTTATAAGTATTTCAAATATAAATTTATTTATTTTCCCTGACATTTCTCCTTTTTTTTTCCTTCTCCAGATTGTTTAAATTTCCTGTTCAGTGGCCACACTGGAGAAGTTTAAATCAACAGGATTCTACTGCTGGCGACAAGGTTAATAAATAATACAACAGGTATAAAGAAACTAATACATACTACCTTACCTTTTAAATTGACTGTAGTAGGGATAGTCATATACATAATTGTTTCATAAAAGAGAATTCATCAAAACAGATAAATCAAAACAGAGATCAATTTCATTAAAACTCATGACATTTTTTATTAGTTCACTAATTTTAATCTTCTTCACTCATATATGCTGCACTAGCAACATGTTCCTGAGAATTAGATTTCTTCTGTTTCCTTTTCTCATTTTCCAACTCTTCGAGCTGTGCCTGTAAGTAAAAAATCATAATCTAAATAAAATTCGCATTTAAGGCAAACGATTACTTAGATAAGCGTGATAGAATGAAAGATAAACCTAGGTTTAACGCAGTAAAATTAGATAGTAGCAATCTAAGTGAGTTTAAAGCTTGAAGTATCTCCAACGATTTTCTTTAACCAGCTAAAACCGTGTCGAACTAATCCTAATCTTTTAAAGTCTTAAATCAATATCTACTATTCGATGGATCTTAATCTTAAAAAAATCCTCAAAGCATATGCATATCCTCAATTAGAGACATGGGTTGATAAATATGTTAGCAGGGGTCTGTCTAGGTTTTTCTGAGAGGTACCTATTTTGTGAAAATTTAGACATAATTTGAGAAAAATTAAAAATTATATTAAAAAATCAACACAGAAATATGGATTTATCGTTTCTTAAGGGATACAAAAATAAAATTTTAAGAAAAAGTATTTTGTGAAACTACCGTTTTTCCTAAAATTGAATTTGTGAAACTACCGTTTTTCCTAAAGTTGAATTTGTGAAGGTACCACTAAACGGTAGTAAATTCAGCCTGGACAGATCACTGGTTAGAATCCCTTATCATTGGGGGCAAGTAAAAAAATCTTTAGTATTCAAATTAGGCAAGCTTTTCTTGGTTTCTCTCTCCATTAACGCAAATGTGGCTTGCTTAATCGAAAAGTCCTTCCCGAAGGCTAATTTGATCCAGGAGTTCTCTAGTGTCGTAGGCTGGGTTCATAATCACAGACAATATAAACTAAATTTTTTTTTAACCACAGGCACTGAACTTTCATTCTTCACCTCAGAAGATGCCGGAAGTGTTGCTCATTTAACGTTACCCAGTAGGCACCTAAGTCACAGAGGCAAGCAACACTACCCCAGCCACAGATACTCGTTCATAGGGTAGGCCACATTCACACAGAGTAAATATCCATGCCCTGAGCAAGATTCGTACCTGCAGCCACTGGCTTCAGTCAGGAATGCTGACCGCTAGGCTGGGTGAAACTCAAATATAGTTAATACTGAACAAGTGCATAGCTGCCAATATAGATATAGGCAAAAAATCCATTAGATTTTACAAAATAATATGAATTTTATGATAATTGTTGCATAATGTACTAAATATTTTACACATAGGGAATTTTAGGGTTTTTTATAGTCATCAGAATAGAAAAACTGCAATATTTTCCGGTTGGCATTAAATATGCTCGAAATGTCGTGAATGTTTACTAGTAATTTTGAATAGGCATTGAATTCATAATTGAATAATTAATATTTTTTTTAACTAATTTAAAAAAGGAGTTCTAAATCAAAATAAACTGAACATTTTAGAATAAAAAAAAGTTTTAAACTGATTTTAATAAATGAGAGATGCTTTATTATATATTAGTAATACTTATTTAAATATTCAAGCAAAAATCTGCGCAAAAATTATATTTCGATAGGGATTTTTTTTAGGAAACTAACTCAATTTTAGGGAATTTTCTAAAATGTACAAAAACCAGGAGAAACTGGAAAAATCCAGTAGAGTTGGCAGCTATGCAAATATAAACCAATCAAAAACAACCCTTTTCCTTTCATTTAAAAAAGATCTCACCAGGTATGGTTAAAAAACCATAAGTTTAAAAAAATATAAATGTAGTAAATCAAAATGTTTAAAATGATGGAGAATACTTTGTACTACTTAAGTGGAAAACAATGTGAATAAAGCACAGAAATGAACATACTACAAGTTCTGGTTCTCAAGACAAAAGATAAACTACTGCAAAGTGGATTAACCAATCAAGACAGAGGGAAAAGTTTGATCAAGATAATAAAAAAACAGGAATAAGGAGGATGGGCAGAAACTCCAGAGGGCAAAAGATCAAATTAGAATAGATTTTTATACAAGGATAAAGGGTAATATACTAAAAAGATCTAAATTATTAGAAAATCTCAAAATATAAAGTGATTCCAAGGAATCAAGTTAGCTAGATTTTACAAGAAGTTAACTCAAACCTATGATTAGAATTCCTCCTACATAAGGCATTTAATATCCTGATTCTGAATGTATCTTTCATGTTAGTTAAAGTCGAAGTTGAAGGATAAATTTAGTTTGTCCAATCTACGATAGATCACACTAACAAACTTGATAAATGTCTCAGCTATTAATATCAGCAATAGGGTCTTTAAGTTTGGTGAAATTTAGTCCAAGTCTTAGTGAATTGTTAATGTTAGGAAAAAATCAGTTCTAACTTTAAATTAAACGAGCCCTTCTTAGATAAGATAACTATTGAAAGGAATTTTTGAAGAATGGTAAACAAGTTTTCGTAAGGCAGTCACCTGTTGGTTAACGGGATAGAATGAAAGATTATGAGGAAATTGCAAGCGGTTTCTGATGAAAGAGAAATTCATCACAATTAGAAGCAATAAAATAATCTAAGAATAATAAATATCTAGAAGTCGTTTGCGGTTTTACTCCCTCATCATAATCTATCTTCACATCTCCCTAACCAAAAGATAACTAATAGAACAAATTTTAGAAGCATGTTAAACAAGTGTTCCTAAGGTACGTATCTTCTCAATGAGCTTATTTATCTTAAAGCTATCGTTCCATGAATTTTCCAGATATACCAGGTAAATTTCAATGAAAATTGAGACCATATTTTCATCAGAAAACTTTGATTCTTTTATTTGTAATGTGAAATATTAGATTTTCTGTGTAAAAAGATATTATTAAATGAGGAAGGGAACATTTCAGTTTGACTAAAATGTGAAATTTTTATAACAAATAATTGTAATAGAGGTAAGAATTATTTAACTCATATCTCAATATCTGATTACTGCTACTGACAATTTTAAAACTGCCTATTTTCCCGGTATGATATAGGAACATTCCGGTTTTTGTAAAAAAATTGCAACTTTCTCTGACTATTTACTTGATTTTTGGAGTTAAAATAAAATTTCATGACAATTAAAGGTTTTCTCCCTGACCCATGGGAACCCTGTGACTGTGGGTTTCTGTCTAATATTAATTTCATTTTTAGAAAATTAATCGGACAATCCAATGAGCTTTCTAATTTCCTTTATTATTCGAAAATCAGCTAACAAAATGCTAAGATTTTGATTAAATTTGAGTTTAAAGTCATTTTCTCCTCTGTAGACAAACTAAATTTCACCAACCTTAAAGACCCTATTGCCGATATTAATAGATGGGACATTTATCAAATTTCTTGTCAGTGTGGTGTGGTCGATTATATATTGGACAAACTAAACGTATCCTTTAACTTAAACAGCATCAAAGATAAATGATCTTCAATTGCTCTACATAGTTTGAGTTTTGTTCTGCTAAAATCATTAAATGCAACATTTCATTTACTGAACTTGATTTCTGAGGAACAACTGCATGTTCTAAAAATTTAGTTCTATCTTTTTTCGAAATCTATTCTAATTTAATCTTTTGCTTCCTAGGGTTCTTGCAAAAACCCCTCCCACCTGTTTCTTTTTATTATCGTGTTCAAACTTGTTCTTCTGCTTTGTTTGGTTAACTCACTTTGCAAGACTTTATCTCTTTGCTTTTCTAATGTCATTTGGTAGTTATTTAGACACTGAGGAAGAAAACCTAACCTAACTAGAGAACAAAAACTCTATTTTATCCATTTCTATACTTCATTTGGGGTTGAATCAATTTTGTTCCTCTGATTTTCATACAATATTAGAATTAATCTTGTCAAAGGTTATTACGTATTTCCTCTACCGACATGCATAAAGAAATTTTGGTGGGTTTTAAGAATAAAGTAAGTTAGATTTAGTTTTTGCAGGTTAAATATATAAGCATAAGTAATTCTTTGATATTTAACTAATAAGGAATGTTAATACTCTACTGGAACTGGTTTATCTGTAATATTTAAGTGGCAAATTTGTAAGACAAACAAATCTCTGAGAAGATTCTAACATTAATTTTTGTTATTTAAAATTGATGAGTAAATTATTAAATCATATAATAACAATTCAGTAAATACACTAAAGACAGCTATTGCTGAGGGGTTAAGTCTTCATAGTTTTGATATCAAAGGCTGCCTTTGCCTCCCACCAATTTTAAGCAGGATGGTCTTCAAAACTGTGCATGAGAGGGAACACCGATTCTTCACAATGACAGACTGCACTATTGAATGAATACCATCATTTTATTATAACTCTGACATCCGATTTTTTTAAACACATTCTGTTTAAAGCTCAGCACCACTCGTTTATTACAGTCCCAAATAGTTTCACCATTTATATTCTTGGTGAAATTTACATCTGCACGAATAAAAGAAAAGTTTCACGGGCAATGGTGGACTGCGCTCAGCAATTGCCTCAATTATAACCCCTGCCCCTAACAGTATGCTGATTGCGCTGCTAGTTGATAACATTTGTAGGTAGATCTCTCTCCTCATTGATATGTGAGGGGTGCAATTTATAAAAATCAAGCACTAACTTGGCGATAAGCTTCTACTTGGCCAAGAAATATATCAAAATATATTATGCCAAGTTACTAAATTCGAGCTATTGCAAACAGGTTTAGATTCACTATTAGAATATGATACATTTACTGATAGTATTGCATTTATCATTACAATTTTATTATCTTTATGGGTAAGTGAATTTACAAATGTAATTAAAGAACGGGTAAACTTATGCATTTGAGAACGTTGTGTTATTCTTTTTTCAAGTTTTGATTTACTGTGAATAAAAAATTTGATTAGGACACATTTAAACGCATTATTTTGTTTAAATATAGCACTCAGTGTTTTGTAGTTAAAATTAAGAAACAGTTTCAATAACGAGATAGCTTAAGAGTAAGAATGAAATAATTTTTAAAAATTTTACAAAGCAACTCTTTTACACTTTTATTCGATGAAGTAAAAATTAGAATATTGAGTGTAACTTTCTAATTTTGGGAAAATTGAGTTAATATAGTTTCAGTTAATTTTTCTGATATTATGGCATTTTATTAAATTTTATCTTAAAATTTCTTGCAAGATTCTCTTATTAACTCAAAAAATAAAGATTTCTTTAAAAAATAATTTATAAAAAATTCTTGCAATGCCTTTTATGATGAGAGTTATATTTAAAAAAAACATGTTGTTGGAAAATTAAGTGAGACTATGTCGACTCGACTCTCAATAAGTTAAAAAGTTACACTCAATATTTTAAGTTCTGCTTTTCCTAACAAAACTTTAGTAAAGTTGTTGTTTTTTGAAACTATTTTATTTTATAGGACATAGTAGGATTTTTATTAAGTGATTAAAGAATCTGCCTTTAAAAAAATTGTTTCCAATATTTTCTTCTTTTTTTAAAATTTGGAATATACAGCAAAACTCGATATAAGATCATATTTGTATTGCATATAACTATAGAGTAAAGCTTATATTAATCTGCTGATTGACTTAATTATCAACTTAGTAGATGAAACGAATAAAGATAGAGGTTTTTTTTATTAGCATTCAAATTAGTTAAATAGTATTAAGTTATATTACAAAAAAATTATGAAAGATTTCGTAACAATTAATTCTTCCTTTGAATTGAGTGATAATTTTAATTGTATTTATTGATCGGAGTCAAGTTTATGGGAAAATCCGGCATCAAAATTGGTTTCGAATATTTCAACAGACTCCGAAGCTCTAATCAACAGTACAAAATCAAATAAAACTAAAAGACATGTACCAACATTTTTTATTTATTTATAGTCCTCGTCAATGGCTTTTATGTTATTAGATTTGAACCATAGTAGAATAATACCTACTGAAAACGGCATCAATTGACATATACCAATAGAGCTAATTACCAAATTTAATCAAGCATTATAGGTGACAATAATACATAGCTTCTATTAATGAATAAGTATCTTTTTTCTATTGATTTTGCTTTATTGAACAGATCTTATTTTTATTTCAATTACAGTTGTTGATTTTAAATCATTTAGCTATATGGAAAAGCGTTTTAAAACCATTATTATAAACAAAATAATCCTGTATTAATTAAGCATTAAATAATGTGCAATATAATCTTAAACAGAATCGTCTGCAGTTTAAGTTATAACAATGACTAATCTTAAACTAATGCGAAAAAATAATTTTGCGAATATCTCCCGAACTGAATTTTTAAACGATTTTTAGAATAGGGGGTTAAAATTGTTTTTTGTAGTCGATGTCCAAATTTCAGAACTCCTGCACCAGCAACATAGTGCTCCGTGACAAGGACAGAGAAAAATACTGAGTCTTCTCAAAATGAAAGTTGAAAATAAATAATCATTAGTAAAGGAAAATATAAGATCAGTTTTAATTAGGTAAATATTTAAATTTTTTTTGTATATAAAACTATGAATATGTAATTTTTTTTATATTGTATTTATCATACGAAGGGTAAGCTAAATATCTTAAAAATATAAATACAGTTTTTTAAAAACTTTATTATTGTATAACGCGTAAAACAGAATAATATGTCTCGTCTTAATTTGCTTAATTAAGACAAGATAAGGTTATACTATCAAAATTCACTAGAATCCTCATTTTAATTTAAATACTAAGCGGCAACTCACATGTACGCTCTTTAATATGTGTTCCATTACTTACATCCTTCCATTACAACTATCTATACATGAAGTCCTGCTTGCTATTTTATATACACAATATTGTCTTAACACCCATTCGAACGTCTGAACAGGACTACACATTCCTATATAGCAACTGAAATTTTGTTTCTTCAAGAATATCATTCCAAAAACGGCGTAAAGCAGTTTTGATCTTACTTTCTAAGCAAATATTTTTCCATTGATAATGAAAAGCAAAATTTCCCGGGAAATTATTCATACCATTATTTTTTGTTTCATTGTTACCGCTCAATACAGGTGAAACATTTTGATTTTTCTACGAATGAAAAAACAGTTGACAGGATCTCCAACTCTTATCTTAAGCCACCTGCTCTTATCTATGGACAGAGAGTTAGTAAAATATGGATTATATTCATTATTGATAATCAACAGTCTATATTGAATACTGGTCAACTTTTGTATGCTGGCGCAGCCTTTGTTAATATCTTTCCAAAGATTACAATAGATTTATCAATCTTATTTCTCTGGTCTTCACTACTTTTACTCTTATTGTGAAGCATTGTAACAGGCTTAAATATTTTTCTAAATATCATAATTCATATACTTTTATATGTATTACTTTGTTATTTTAAATGTAAAACTTTCACTTAAATAATGATGCTTTTATTGTAAAGAAAACATTAATATAAACTCGAATTATTTTGTGTGTGTATATATGTATATATATATGTATATATATATATGTATATATATATGTATATATATATGTTTATATATATATATATATGTATATATATATATATATATGTATATATATATATGTTTATATATATGTATATATATGTATATATATATATGTTTATATATATATATATATATGTATATATATATATGTTTATATATATGTATATATATGTATATATATATATGTTTATATATATGTATATATATGTATATATATGTATATATATATATATATATATATATAAATTTTCTCATTCGAAATTACTTTTTTTAAACTAATTCCCTTTGTTTTGCTTACTGTAATATCGTAGTAAGAATATGATTTTCAATATATATATTGAAAATCAAATTCTTACTGCGAAGTTACTGTAAGCAAAGCAGAAAGAATTTTTTAAAAATCATTTCAAATGAGAAAAAATGTACGAAATAATTCAACTTTATTTTAAGGTTTTTCGTTAAAAACACATAAATTAAATTTAAAAAAAAATACTGCATTTTAAGTTTCTGATTGCTTCTGTCAGGGTTGGCATAAATCTCTTGATTTTAGTTATGAACTAAATACTGATTAAATCCTTTCAATTTTTTTTTAAAAAAATCGCTAATTTAAATTAATTTAATTAAAAAAAACATTAACTTAGACAAACATAATTTTTATAATATTAATTATGAATTAATTTTTAAAAAAATTATTATTTTAAGTTTTAAATATTTTCATACAGTATAATTAATAAATACGTTCTTAAATGTGTGAATTTTTAAAAGTCTGAATTAATTAATAATGCATGTTTATTAAGAAAGCGATTTTTTTTTACTACGGAATAATAAAAGGCATATGCATTGAAATCACTATGTTATCCCTTTCATTATTTCATTATAAAATGCATTGATATAAATCAATAGTGATTATTTTTTTTGAAAAAATAAATCAATAATTTCAACAAAATGATTAAAAAATATTAATTGAAAAAAATAAAATTTAAAATATTTTTTTATTAAAGAATTTGATTTGAATTGAAAGATTTTTTTACTAAGAAATATCGAAAGGGATATTCATGTAAATTATTATGTTTCAAAATAGACTACACTTAAATAAGAATAATATGAAACATTTAAATAGTAATTTTCCTTTTAATATGTTTAAAATAATTTTCAAAAAACATATTTCAGTTATATCCATTTAGTTTCTTGCTAATTAAAATGCAATGCTTTTATATCTTATTGAATATGGAGTTTGAGTGTATCAAGACTTCCTCAAACCAGAATGACGTAATTTTTTTTCAGTAATGTTTTCTTATCAGCCGATTTTTAACAATTATCACCTAGTTGAACCTGAGAAATATAACTATGATTTTTTTTAACGCAGTGATTAGTATGTAATAATATAATAAAAATTTTATCCATTTTTAGTAAGAAATAGTAACTATTTTACTTCTATTTTTAAACAATAGTATTAATTAAATATTGTATCAGATGCTTTGGAGAGTAAATTTTAAAAAATCCTATTAATTTTATTCAAATAAAAAAAATCCAATTTAAATTAAGTATGTACGATTTTGGAGTAAAGAAAAAATGATTGCCAACCATGGCTTCTGGTCAAAGCTGTAATCATAAACTCTTCAGTACAAGAACAGAAAAAATTCAAACATTTTAGGTTCATATATTTTTTTAAAAATAATATGCAGAAGTTTGGTTAAGATAGATTGGTTAAAACTGGTTTAGAATTCAAATTATTAAATATATTCAAAAATTGCATGTCAAAAACGATTTAAATTTTAAATTATTAATAAATATTAAATAAATTCAAATTATTAAATATTAAAGTAAGATTTTTTCAATTTAATTAAAACTTGATACTGCATTTATCACTAGCTTCTGACGAACAATATTGGCGAGACGATGCTTTTATCAGAAATTGTTTTACTGCATGAATGAAGTAGGAGGGATGGTCATAAGGGTTGCCTTAAGCGCAGTCCACCAACCTTTATTAAAGGGGGATAAGATGTTAGCAGCGCAGTCCACCATGTTTTAGAAAACCATTAGCGCAATCAGGTATCACCGAAGTTTCACTTTTCTAAGAGAAAATTATTATACACACCCTTTTAAATAAAACATTTTTTAGTAATAACATGCTAGAAACAAACTTATTCAGAAAATTAAAGCAATGAGGAAAGCTTACTCGAATAATCTGGAAATTATGACTCCTTCTAGTATTCACCATCTTCTGTGGAAAGGGATTAAGCTCATTGAAAGCAATCTAAAAGGAAAAAATAAATTTGTTTAAATGTAAGCAACAACAATTACAAATATGAAACATGAAAACTAATAAATAGCAAATTTTTTTGAGCAATAACATAATAATTTTCAAAAACTCAACTGTTGAGTTACTATTACCAGTTTCCGAAAAAAAAAAATCTGATCCTATTGAATAATTATACTGCAATAGTAATTCAGAGTTACCACTTAAATCTGGAGGGGAAAAAATCACTGTGTTTACCCTGTACATATTATACACAATATATTAAGAAGAAAAACACAATCACTGCACACTTATATGATCTGTATTGGGATAACTATACTAGTTATAATTTCTGAAAAAACTTTAGAGAAAAAAAAGAACAGCTGAACATACTTAAAACAAATATTGCTATGGTAAATAAAATGTAATATAGTTGAAATATCATCTTTAAATATCCCATAGGTTGCACTTTGAGTGAGAATAAGACAGAAATAAAATATAATGAATTTTTCCAGTTTTTTAACGAAAAACTCAAAATTCCCTGCACTTTTTAGGTTTTCCCTGTAGAGTGACAACCCTGAACAATTTCATTACTAAATTTTTTTAACAACTAATATGAAACATGGAAATCAATAAATTATAAATAGTAAATTTTTTTCAAGCAGTTTTGAATTTAACACTATTACCAGTTCAGGCGTCTGTTCAGACATTTTGTGAAAGGTCCGTTTTTGTAAAATTGTGAATATAAAATAAACGTTAAGTCACATTCATTCAACCAGGGTCCTGCTTTTGTGAATTTATGCAAATAGGGTCCTGTTATTGCAAAAAACTTTTTCAAGGAGTTTTTAAATTGTAAAGAGATACAAGATTATGCTCAACACTGTAAAATTATAATAAAAAAATTTAAATTTTCAAAAATAAACAGCAATTGCTGCTATTAAATTAGAGATGCTACATACAAATATTTGGCCTATTCTGCTGAACGCAGAATATTCATTTCAGACGAATAAAGTAAGAAGCATCTGCCGAAAACAAAACTTAATTCGATTACAACTGTCTTCTCCCCCCCCCCCTGGGAAGGGTTTATTAGATTAATAAAACAATAATGAAGATAAACATATTTGCGAAGGGTCCGATTGAAAGATAAATTATTTTGTGAGGGGTCTGCTAACGAATCCAAATTTCTTCTTAACAAACCCGTGCAGCTTCCAAAAAAAAAAATTAAAAAAAAAACAAACAAAAAAAACAGAGTCTACTGAATAATTATACTGCAGTAGTAATTACCAAGACAAAATATTATCAATCAAAAAAGAAAAAATTTATAAAATTTAATGCACTTACATGTGTTAATTTTTTAATATCAACACATTCTTCTGCAATACTTCTCAAGTGTTTATTTAATGCAAGGTAGTCCTTAATTTGTAAAATTTCATTCTCAAAAGACTTCAGGAAGGCCAATGCGTATCGGAAGAGCACCTACAATAAAAAAAACTAACAATTTTCGGGAAAGAATATCATTAAAATGTGACAAATTAGTTTTGAAAAACAAATTACAATCCAATATTCCTTTTGCCTCGTATTTACAGAGTTTTACAAGGTGGCTGACAATAAATTTAACATTTGAAATACTAAAGAATTACTGACTTTACATTTTGATGTCAGCTAAATTGTGATCCATCATAATCAGGAATCAAACTTGTTCTTGAGGAAGATACTGAAACATTTTGTTCACAGTGCAGAGTAAAAAGAATGATATTTGAAAATAGTGGGCCCACTCACAGCACTCGCCAAATCATAATTTGAACTCACTAACACTGGAAAATTAGAGGCTTATGTAATTCCAGCTTCTTATGTGTACTAGTATTCAGCACAAGTACCCATACAAAGCTAGAGCTTTTTGAAATGTAGCTCCAAAACAATTCAACATATACAGGGTGCGTAGCCAAATCTTTCAACAAAAAATATTTTTAAGTACTATATACAATAACAAAATACTCTCCAAAGACTTTACATGATCATGATAAAATACCTAGTTTCTGACAAAGAACTTTTGCCTTGATTATATTAGTCATTATAAAATGATTAAGAGATGTTTTGGTTCTACATCAGAAGCTGGAAAATGAAGCCTAAAATTGAGAATATCTTGCAAAATGCAGCAGAGGTGCACACGAGAGTGCTAAAATCTCACCGTACCCAGCTTCGTAGATGCACATGCGAACTCATAAATATTTCATCAAACATGTAAAAGGATTGATGCTTTCATAAGCTAACGACCGAGTACCCCGAAATAAATTGTGGTTGAATAAATTGTGAAAATGTCGAATAGAATAATGTGAAAAGCACACTTTTAAATAATACACAAAGACAATCCACTTTCCCTTTTTGAAAATGAGATTTTCGTAAAGGGAAAATTAAGCACTTTTTAAAAACACTCCTTGAAAAAAGCACCTTTAAGGGCTTTTAATAAACGAAAATCGAAAATAAGCACCTTTAAGAACTTTTTAAAAACGCTATGCACCATGATAATTCCTGTGAAATTTTAGTTACACAAACATGTCATTCAATTTATGCATTAGATCTTCATGGATAAAATTTGAACTATATAATGTTGCGAAAATATAATTTGATGTTTATTATTTGACATAAGCTTACCATTCTATTTCTAATTATTTATTTTGAGAAATCAAACATATTTGTTGAAAAATTGTACAAAAATTAAAAATAAAACCAATGTAAGTTCTATAAAATATTAAAAATATTTTTAATAAATTTAATTTACTTGAAAATAGAATGGCCAGAAATCCAAACACAATGAAAAGCACAAGTTTTTAAGCAGAACTAAGGCATCGCAAATCATGAATTTAACTCTAGGGACACTATGCAACCGAAAGTATAAAATTGGCTTCTAAAAATTTTGCAAAGGTAACTTCGATCTTCTAAATAAGACACAAGGTTAACTTGAATAAAAGGTCATTAATGATTATCTAATTATCACCATAGAAACTGACTCCCCGTTACCTAATAACATTACAGCAGAAATATGCTGCAACCAACTAAAAGAAATAATGCAAAAACTTCATAGAGAAAAAAAGCCTAAATTGGACAACAAATTGACTTCTAACTTATTGCATAAAAACCCTAGACCACATACTGCACAAACAAACCTGGCAAAACTGCAGAAATATGGAATTAGAATTTTTTCATAAACATTCACCAGAACTAATTTAGAAGAATTTTTTCATTCACCAGAACTAACACTTCAATTGATTTAGTTTTGCATGTATGCTGATTCTCTTTTTAAAGTTCTAAAAACATGCAAAGTATCTATCCGAAAAACTTTTGATTTAAAACATTTCATTCAATTTATATACATTACAATTTTAAACTGTAGTATCAGTATTCAGAGTAACATATTCTTTATTCTTACATAAACTTACAATATAAACTCTTAAAATGTAAGAGAAAAAAAGCATAGCTGGCACTCTTCAATCATGAAACTTATCTTATGAAGCATCATTAAAACTAAAGCAATATAGCTTGTGTAACATAATTATGCACATAAAAAAAAATTTGTATGTTCAAGAGTTTTATAAAATTTAGACATCATTAAAACTGAAAGATAGTTGAATTCAAAGAAAAACTGTTTGTTTAGCTGCACAATTTAAAATTATCATCTGCACAAATTAATAAGCATAATTCAAGAAAGAATAAATATCTGTTTAAAGTGGGCAAAAACATATTAGATATTGTTTCCTTTTTCATGCTTATGACTGCTCTTGTACTTGATATTTCAGGCTGGTGTTCTAAAAATTAAGTGTATTTATAAGAATTTGTTTGGCTGTAACCCTACATTTTTGCCCAACTTATAACCCAGTTTGCTCTCAGCTTTTCGTTGTCCACACAAGAAAAAAAAATTTCATTCAGAAATTAGTGAATATGTACATCAAGCTTTTTGGTTTAGGGCTGTTAACTCACTTTATTTCAGGTCTTCATTGCCAATAAAAAAAAGTATAATAGGTTTTAATAATCTATCTACATACATACACATTAGTGTTTTTATATAAAGTAGTAAGATGTGTAAATGAGCACACAGATTTACATAATTTTGAAACTATATTCCAAGTGTTTACTTTAAAGATAAGTAGAGTCATGTGTGAAAAATCAAGCATTTTTAATGTTACTTTTTCTCAGTGCATGTAGTTTGATTTGTTTTTAAAATGTATTAGGTTTCCTTTTTTACTTAAGTCATTATTATTTAATAAGAGTTGAATCACTATTTTTTTGACATTCTAAATCTTCTATAATATAATTGTTTTAGTAATTTCGAATGATAATTGAACTTTGGTCAGTAACTAATTAAGATTTATTTAATTAATGTGTTTTTTTCTTTTGCATAATTTTTTGTGTACAGTGAAATTGTAAAGGTCTGTCAAAAACCAGTGAAAATACTGCTTGTATTTACTATTATATCTTCAAACAAATAACTAACCGCTAACGGAACTAAGAATGCTAGAAAAAGTTACCCATTTACATTTAAAATATTTGTACAAGAATAGCAATCACAACATTTAAAAAAATTCTGGACCAGAATATCAGTTTTAATACATTAATCATACAATTTATTTTTTTAATAAAAATAAACTTAGAAATTAGTTGCAGTAGAAATAGTTATTAAATCATAAAATAAACTCACCTTACTACCTTCGTATAAAAATACATCCCATATTCTCAAGTAAATTTCAGGTGGTACATTATCAACATAAATAGTAAGGAACCAGTTGAATGTAAAGAGCGATAAATCTACATTATTTTGCTCAAGATGAACATTTAATCTTGGTAATTTATCTGCCAGCAAATCCTTCAAAACTTTCTAGAGGGGAAGAAATATTAATTAGGTACAAACCATGCAAAAGCACACTACAATAAGTTTGTATAACTAAACAAATATCTTTACAATAAACTATTATAACTCAGAAACTTCTTAATACAATTCAAGTTTTTTAAATTAAATAATACTAATTTAATTTAAAAAACTGTGCATTAAATGGATAATTTAAAAATTATCAAAAGAAAAATATTTTTCTCTTATGGCAAGGGTGCCACTCCAAAAGAATTTTAAGACTGAACTTATTTTTTCACCAAATAACACTGTCTAGCACTAGAAGTTTCAGAAATGTATAGCAAACTGACACCAAAATTTACCGAACGGGATATCCTGGTTGGCAAAGCGCTGCACTCACCCGTTCATGAGAACGGGAGTTCGAATCTAGCCAGCCATGTAGTAAATGGTGACAGCTGCACGTTAAATCTGTCAGGTCATATAGTCCTTAATGTTTTGACAACAAATTATACCTCTAGGGGTACTGAATTGGAGATTTAATAACCATCGTTGATCAGCCGACCCGATTTCGGGTTTACGATTACTAATGTTCAACTCAGTAGCCTTGTAATCTTAAATCAATGCAGAAGACAAGGAAACTCCTGGATCAGTACCCTAGAGGTATTACTTGTTATGGGGTTATGGAGGACTTTGTGACTCGATCGATTTAATGTGGTTTAGTCACCATTTACTACATTGTGGAGTCTTCGGCCAGCGAGGATTGAACCTCTGACCTCTTGGGCATGGGCCCAGTGCCCTACCAACCAGGCTATCCCAACACTATAAATTTGATCAAAATATACCTGATCCACATGAGAGGCAATTAGAGTTGGAGTGTAGTATCCATCAGGCATTATAAACTTAATGATAGCCACTAAACACCAAAATGCATCTTCCTCATCCATAAATAACAATGCAATGGCTGCTAAACGATTTAATCCCTGTTTTAATATAAGAAATATGGTATCAGGGTTCATAGAAATCATGATTTATTTTTTAAAAAAAATCTTTCTTTTTCCATTAAAAAACAGATTTTTTATGCATGTATTAATCAAAGTTCTGATAAATTATGTTAGAAATGTTTTACATTATTTAAAAACACTACTATAACTAAAATAATTAATATTTCTAACTGAAATAACAATATAATTATTACAATCTAATCAATGAATAAATTAAATTAGAGTTATGTTTGTTTAAACTTACACCCATAAAATAAATTTGTAAAAACAAAGATCCAATTTGTTAGTTAAGACAAAAAATAAAGAATATAACAACTTAGATCAAAAAACATTAAAAAAATTAATCCAAATTAATTTTATCAGAGAAAGTTTCTCTCTATTAATCATATAAACTACAGATTTAATATAAGTTTTTATATGTATTTGTATTTAAAAAAAGGGGGTATATTTAAAATATGTTTATTAATCAAAGTATTTCACTTGGAACTAATAAACAATAAGGAAGTTTAAAAATTTAACATAAATTTTATCATTATTAACTCTTTTTTTAATATTAGATCTTTTACATACATTACTTGCTCATCATTTCTCTTAATAAAACCATCAATATTAATAAACTCTAACTAACTTACTAAATAAATAAAAAGAATCTTACAATTATGATTATTACAAGGTGTGTAACCAGCTTTTTCAACAAAAAATAAGCACCTTTTAAGTACTTTTTAAGCAATCAAAAAATATTTTTATGCACTTTCCAAAAAAAAGTTCTAATCAGGATTTATGCAGCAATAAAAATTATTTTTTGCTATCTTTTAAAGTTCTTAATTTATAAACATAAAATCAATAAAATTCAAAAGCATTTTTAAAAACTTTACATAATCATGATAAAACAACTAGTTTCTGATAAATATTGCAGAGAAATTATGGAAATCATGAATTTTTTGTAATTTAGAACGACAATCGACACGGCAAAGAAAAAATTAAAACATAGAAAATTCAGCACTTTTTACTAACCCGGAATAAAAAAAAGCACCTTTAAGGGCTTTTAATAAACGTAAATGAGCGCTTTTTAAAAACTCTACGCACCCTGTATTAATACTAAAGTATGTTAATGTCTGAAAATATTTAAATTATTACATTACTTACTTAAATTACATTAAATATCTGAAAATATTTTCAAAAATCAATGATCTAAGAAAAAAATCTGGTGATTTAAATCAATGGATTCAAATCATGCGAACCTGCACAGTTTTAAGAGAAAATAAATGGAACTGACTTTAGAAATAACATTTTTACTGAAATGGTTTATCAAACTAAATACATATTTACAAAAAGCATTAAAGAAATTTAGCACTTTCATGCAGCTTTATGCACATTCATGTACGTTTATGTTCTGTGCTACACAGTAAATATAAAACACTATTCTCCTCAGATGTTGCACAGAATATACAAATTTCAACACATGAGATGCTACAGGAAAGTGTTAAATCTTTTGGCAGTATGATAAAGTTGCAAAACACTTGCATACAAAAAATGTTTAACTGCCAAATATTACATTTACATGACAATTAAAAATTTAAGGTAATATTATATGTTTACTAAACAAAATATAATAATACAAAAATGTATATACCACTAAAGATCTAAAGCAATAAAATAAATATATACATAAAAAAAACCTTTTTGGGAGTAATAGTTAGATAGCAAAAATTCAATTAGCAGTTGAAGAAAATTATTTAGCTAAAAATAAAAACATCACGAAATCAAAGGTTGAATTCCATTTGGAAACCCGAAGTTTGAAGCTGTGAATATGAAGGGAAAAAAAGTATACATGATTTAAATATAATTTTTACCTGACAATATCCTACTACTGGATTATGACGGCTGTAAGCTAGCAAAACTCTTCGCAGTTTAGGAATACCATCTGAATCAAGATTCTCATAATGACGGTTATTTGGCAATGTGCGCAACAAATCAAGCTCAATCTGAAAACAGTTATACATTTAAATAGATGTTAACTCAAATTTAATTTTTTTAAAAATAAAAGTTTTAAAAAATTCAGTCGCAACATAAAACAAGCAAGATAATTACAGTTCTTATATACTTTATAATTAAGCTCTGAAACAAGTATATATGAAAAATATACAAATTACAATTATTCTGAAGACTTCACACATAAATCTTCAATAAATTTCGAAATTATTAGTTTGATTGATTGAAAAATTGATTATCCTCATCTATGAGCATTTTTAATAATTTTAAAATAAATAAAATATAACATTTAAGCACACATTCACAGGTAAAATTTGGCTTGGTATGGGTAAAAAAGTTTTAAGCTATAAAAAGTTTTAGAAGTAATATATCTTTTGCCAGAACCAGTGAAATTATAAACACAATTGAATTTTTAAAAAAAACAGCATTTACAACTTTAATGCTCTTTCGCAAAAATGTAATATGGTTATCATACTTGGGGTAAAAATAACAGTTAAAAACAATTTATAATTTTACAGCTATTTGAAGTGAATTTTTTGTTGTTGACACATTTGGAAAAACAATATATAATTTTTTTCATACTTGGGGAAAATACAGTTTAAAACAGCCTATAACTTTATAGCTGTTTGAAAAAAAATTCAAATATTTTGTAGCATAAAATTGCTTTTTTCAAAATAGAGCTCAGTAGGTAAGTGACACTACAGTCGAGCTAGTAGAGTGACATCACATTACAGTCACACCAATCATGGAAGAAGTTTCAATGTGATGTCATAGTTTACTCTATCTTGTGACATCACATAGATGCCTCATTGACAATTTACTACACTGTAGATCCAATGGTAAACACTTTTGAAATTTTCTCCACTTTGGCCAATAACCTCTCATGGTAATGTCAAAGTCTTACTGTTATGTCGCCAAAGAGGAATATTGGCCCTATTTAAAAGTCATATTAACATCATACAGATGCAGCGCAACTTCATTAATATGCCACTGCCACAATCCATTACCAGTGTTATATTTCTTTACAAACTATAAGAAACATTAAATAGTTTGATTAAAACGTTTCATCTCTAGTGGCAAGAACAAAATTATCAGGTATGGGAAAAAAAGATATATTTTTTGCAGGGGTAGAAAACATATTTGTTTATTGATTTTTATTTTATTTTATAACCGTCCTTCAACCACCGACTCAATTTTAGAATTCACGACTACTAATGTTCAACTCTGTAGCCTTGTAATTTTGAACCCAATCCAGAAGACAAGGGAACTCTTGGATCAAGCATTGGGCGAAACTTGCCTTTGTGGAGGACTTTGTCATGAAACTAATCCGTATGTGCGTTACACGGAGAGGAAAACCACGAGTACCTCCCACGGTTAGCCTGGCAGCAAGGGGACTCTAACCCATGATTCGTCTACCACTAAGGATATTTCAAGTCAGCACTGTGGTCAGTGCAAGACGGATGAGAAATTCATATCGACCAACCATCGCGGGGATTCAAACCCGGTTCGCCACTTTTGGAAGGCGAATGTTCTATCCCCTGAGCCATTGTAGCTCTTGTTTATTGATTGTTAAAAAGTGGGAAATAAATGTTTCCAGAATATGAATGTCAATGTGATGTGAAAAAAAATAGTAATGCAATTACAGCATTTACAAAGGATGAAATAAATTAAGAACCTGTTTTGATGATGGATCCAGTCTTGAGATAAAATGCTGTGAAGTGAGCAGACTCTTATAATAATCAGGTCCCAACATAGATTTATAATCTTTTATCCACATATTGACACAACTGAAAGAAAAACATTACAACTTAATATTTCATGGAGACATCTTAATTGATTATGACAGATTACTCCTTACAGGGTGTTTGCTACATTTTTAGATTTTCAAATTCATGACTTAACGAAGTTACTATTTTCTCTGACAAAAACATAACAATAAATTTAAAAAGCATTATAATAACATTCATTGAAATTACAGGTATAACCAAAACTGTTATACTCTGCATCCTCCTATTTATTGATTTTAAATTTAAAAAACAGTACAGAAAGAGTTGAAGCAATAAAATAGCTGAAAAAATACAAAAGCAAACAATTTTTTTCTGCAGAATTATATTCTAAAGATACTTTTCTTTTTCATCGGAAAGGAAAGAAATACTCCTGATTTTTTTGTTCCCATTTCAGAACAAAAAAAAAATTCGCCAATGACTGGCTTGCTTCTGTTAGAATTTTAAATTGATAAAAAAATAAATAAATAAATAATAAAAATTCTGAAATCACAGAAGTTTAAAAGATAATTCGCTCTAGGAATGATGCTTTTCCTTCCATTTTCTGAAAGAACACCATAATTTTTAAAGAACATGATAAAAACATTTTATATTTTTATAAAATATGACTGTGAGTGGGGATTTTGTTACAAATTCAGATATTCAGAACACCATGAAAGGGGGGGAGTGGGGGGATAAATTCCATTTTTAAAAAAAATTTCGGCAACTTAAATCTATGACTTTCCATGATTTCTCATGACTTTCCAGGTGGGCAGACACCCTATCCTTATTGATGTTGATTTAATGTTTGCCTAATATATCCATTTTGATGCCATATAACACATTTTAATGTAATTTCATTTAAAAAAAAATTCAAATAGTGATTTTTATTGAGAGGCCTTACCCTTTCCATATCTTTCCTTTGTATTCATGGGGTACACCAGACCTAACAAGAACTTTTAGTTCTGGGGACCTCTGCAGTTCCTTGGTGCCCAATGCTACCATGAAGTTATCCCACTTGGCTCTCCACACTATCAACTCAGGATCCTAATAAATAAAAAATTAAAATGTGACAAATATTAAACAAGACTAAAATACATTTTCAAAAATATCTAAACATACTATTATTATAACTCACAAAATTAAAAAGGAAGTCACTCAATTCAACATGTTAATATTTATTGTGAGATTTTTTAAAAATAAGAAGTTCCTTAAATGGCAAGACTTTTCTTTCTGATAATACATGTTTAAAATGCATGTACAGTATACTCTCGATATCTCGAAAATCTTGTTAAGTCAAAAAAATATTCCCCCCCTTGGCTTTATATAGTGTAATATGAATTTGAATTCCTAAGTAGAAGAGTTTTTTCTCAAAACCTTGTTATGTCAAATTTTTTTCAAAATAGAAAAGGAATTTTTTTCAGGGAAAAATGACAATGTCAAATTATTTTCAAACAATTCTTTTCTATTAAATGCATAATTATTTTTGTCTTACTTTTAAAAATAAAAATATCATTGTTTTATTTAGACTTATAGTCAACTATCATTACATACATATTAAGTAGCAGTTATTAAGTTTCACGACTCTACTTTTTAGAGAAATATTTTAGAACATATTTAGTTCTGAATTTGTTATCTCGAAAACTCACTATTGCGAAATTTTTTTAGCGTCTCTTCAACTTTGAGATATCGAGAGTACACTGTACTTAATCAATAACTTAGTAGTTTTATTCATTTTGTGAAAACAGAATAACAAATAATTTTACCTTCTTCTGAGCTATATCCTGTGATTTTTGTTTGAAATTGGAGGCTTTTGAAGACAATATATCTTCTCTGCCCCATCTGTAGTTGAAACCTAATTCATCGTACAATATATCCCTGAAATTTCAAAACATTTGGACACCTTAATATTTCTAATTATGAAGTCAATAAATTTACTAACCATTACATTAAAAACAGAATAAATATTAGATACATAGTTAACATATAAAATACGCAAAAGTAGTACTCAAAACTTTGAATTACCTTGACCAAGATGGCAACAAATTAGTGTGAACAGTTCCTTCACCCACGGCCTCTTCTAGGAGCTGGCTTATGGCATCACTGTTGAATTTCCCACTATCTACATTTCATTAAAAAAATTAAAAGATATGAAATATTTAGGCAGCTTACTAAAGAGGCAGCATAATTAGGGTTGCCACTCAAAACAGTAAAAAAAATTCCGTGTTTTCAAAGCACATATTATTCGCAATATATTATGAGGAAGCACACATTCACTGCACTCTTGTGTGCTATACTAAGATAACGATTCTAGTTTTAGTAGCTTTAAAAAGCAACAGTTGCTTGAATAAGCAACAGCTCAACATAAAAGAAATAATTCTATAATAAATTAAATAATTTAATATAGCTGAACTATCATCTTTAAATATCCCATAAATTACGCTTTGAAAGGTCAGCATTTTATAAAAGACAAAAATTCCCCGTTTTTTTTCTCCAGTTTGTAAGGAAAAAATCGAAGTTCCCTACATTTTCCCTGTTATTTTAGATGATTTTTTAAATTCCTTGTATTTTCCATGTTGTCCCTGTAGAATGGCAACCCTGATAATGTTAGATTTACTAAAAGTGCTATCCAGTGGAATCCCGACTTTACGTTTTTGTCGGGCTAGCGTTAAAAGGAGGCGGGAAAACCTAGAATCGGGGTAAAAAGATTCTAAGGATAGTTTTCAAGAAGTATCACAAGACTAATGGAACCTTTAATTGTTTTTAGATATAATTTTAATCCCTCTCAGTACTTTCAATTGTTTGCAAATTTACCTTTTGTTTTACATTACAGGGTTGCCACTCAAATCTGGAAGAAGAAAAAATTTCCCTGTACATATTATACACAATATATTAGGAGGAAAAACACTATCACTGTACTCCTGTATGAGCTATATTGGGCTAACTGCACTAGTTATAACTGCTGAAAAAACATAAAAGAAAAAAGGAACAGCTGAACATACTTATAACAAATAATGCTTTAGTAAATGAACTAGTTTAATATAGCTGAAATATCATCCTTAAATATCCCATAAATTGCACTTTAAGTGGTTACCATTTTTTAAAAGACGAAAATAAGAAACAAAATTCCCAGCATTTTCCCTGTTATTTTAGGTGATTTAATTCCCTGTATTTTCCAGGTTTTCCCTCCTGAGTGGCAACCCTGCATTTGCAAATAGATATTGTTTCAGTGTTTTTGCAGCTTTAAAACTCTTGATCAGTAGTGCGTATATTCCTCCAACATGTTTTATTTACCTTCACTGCTTTCATCCCTATCATAGGTAACAGGCATTAAATCAAATATTGTAGGTAATGAAAACAAATGGCAAAGAACAAGACCAAAATAAAACAAACAGATAAAACATTACTCTGGTACTTTATAATCATAGATTTCACCTATCTTTAACTCTTTCATTCCGGTAGGGTCTGAGATTTTGAGTTCCCCTGTTACGGCAGTTTTCTGAAGGAAGGTTTTTCACTTGAACTCGACCACGGCTCCCACCCAGTGAGATAAGTAAAAGGGGTGTAAATGATTCTCCTTTCTCTTCATTGAAACTCAGTCAAGTGGGGAAAAAATGCATGCAGCAACAAATTGTTGGATAAGTTTAAAACACCCCATTTACCAAAACGTTAGTTCAGCACTTTTTTGGCGACGAATAACTAGAATTGTAAAAGTTTCCTTCTTTCTTTTTTTGTTTTCTTTTTACATCTTTTCTATTGTTTTTTTTTACTCGATTTTTTTCACAAAATCATGAAATGTAAAAAGTTTAGATAAAAATTGCTCTTCAATAAATTTTTTATTACATTGCATTATTTCAAATAATTCCTGAATAATTAATTTAGCTTTAAATAATATGTATGCCATACCTCACAAATTTCTCTGTTTTACCACTTCCGATATCGAATCTCGAGACTACTTTACTCAAATTTTATTTAACTTAAAAATAATTTGAATAATCTATTATTTTTTATTAAATGGAGATTTTTATTAAATAGTTTTTTAATAGTATATTGCATTAAATTTTTCAGAATCTTAAAGATTAAATTATAAAATTTTGCTCAATCTTAAAGGTTAAAGTTTAAAGATTAATATTTTGCAGAATCTGAACGATTTAGCTATCTTAGTTTCATAAATGAGAATACCCATGGCTCGAAATGATCAGTTGAACAGTCCCTAAAAAATACTAGATTTTATTTTTTAACCGTTTGACGAAGATGAGACACCGGTGTTCCTTTTATATATACTTTTTCTTGCATTCAAATTACCATCTATAACTTATTTCAGTATTTTTTAATTGTTAAAAACAGTATGATAGTTTCTAAAAAACTCTGTTAGATTATCAGAATTATATTTATACTAAAATATGAAATATGAATATAATAATTTGAACAAAAATTTTATTTTCATACATGTAAAAAAGTTATCCGAAATTGATTTTCAAAATTAAAGAAATTGTAAAAATTGAAAATTAAAGAAAATTGTTTCTTTTAGATCAAAATAACTGTGTGTGAAAATAAAGGCAAACTTTAAAAAAATATATATATAATGTTTGGAAGTGATCTGTGTTTGGAAGATTTTATCTAACTCAGAAAAAGATACGGGTGTTTCATGCTCTATTTCATAACCATAAATTATTAAAACGCTAAATATAATATTTTTCACTTATTTTCAACCAAATTGTCTTAGTGTAAACAAATTTTATACTATTTGAGTAATACGTTTTGATCCCCATAATTAGATTCAGAGAGAGTAATAGAAAGGCATAATAGTTAAAGGTATAAGTTTCAATCTTTCTCTTTACTGATCTATGAAGGCCATATATTCCAAATTATCTTTTCCTTTCTGACAACAATATTTTGAAAAATATTTATTTTCATTCTGAGGAATCACCTGTGTATTGAATTTTTCATAGAAATCAATAGTTATATGAAATAATATGTATATTCCAAGTGGACCTCTTAAGACAAAAATATTATTTCTTTTCATTAAATAGAATCATCACTCAAAATTATTAAATTTTGAGTGATAATATTTAGAGCAGTATTTTATTGCAGAGCACATCTTATATTGTTCAATAAATTAGTAATAAAACTGAATGATATCAAGACCTGCGTTTTCATCTTTAAGAACTAAGCCTTTACATAACGTGCTCGCTATCTTGTAGGCAAGAACATTCGGATAGTGTCATCGGCTTCATTAACTTTAAATTAAATTATAACAAAAACTATTCCCGCATCTGGTGGCCACAAGTTATCACATTTTATTTGTGTGTATTATTATAGATATATGGTTAGTTTATGATTGAAGAATCAGAAAGATGGATTAGTCTGTTTAGTATCTTTTTTTTTTCAGTGAAAAGAAATCTGTGAAAAAATAGAAAACTATCATCTTTATTTATATATAATTATCAGGCATAATTTACTTTTAACGGTATAAGTGTAATATTAAGCAATTTGTTGACATTAATATTTGATAATAGAGAATTTCAAAGTTGTTAGAATTCCTTAAATTCATTTTTTAATAAAAATAAAAGAATTTTCTTTTGTAGTTTGAAAGTATATTATTTAGTCTAAGTTTTAAAATACAAGTCTAGTTACAGATTCTTTTTTTTCTCCCAATAACCACTTTTGACGTCGAATCGGAATTTGTTTGCGTAAACGTTCAACAATAAATTAAAGAATGTGGTTAGTTCTTCATGGTTAAACGCAGCCCAACTGTTATTTTTCTAAGAAAATGTTTCTTGCTGGTTGCAATCCTTTTCAGCAAAAATAGCCAAAGTAAAATAAATTTTAGCTTTTACTATCTTATGTCAAGAAGTGTTTTGCATAGTATATTATTATATTCTCATTACGCAGCAGGTATTCGTCTTACACGCCTCAACTCAGTACCCTTTCCAACCGGCTCAATCATTCACAACACACATCGGGAATTCTTTCCCTTTTGTATAGCGATTGACACCACTATATTCTTCGATCAAGGTGTGCTGGCCTCCTTCTCCGAAAATAAATAAATAAATAAAACGGAAACTGTATGTGAATCCTTCTTGCTCGTATATTTTCATTTCGCCCTAGATAATTTTTAAAAAAAATAATTGCTGTCGTAATTTTACAAATGTTATTAATTTATCTATTTAATTATCTTTTTCTTATTTATTTCTTACGTTAGAATACTTTAATAAGTCACATAGGTGCTAAGCATTGTTTATTGTTGCAAAACAAAAGTTTATACAAAACAGAACTAAAGTAATTCAGTTGTTTTTAAATTTTCTCTATAGAAAAAAAGTATAAACGATAAAGAAATTAATACAATTAAAGATACTATGTGATTAATTTTAATATTTTGGAAGGCTTTTTCTAAATTTTAAAAGTATTTTTTATTACACTCAGTTTTTTAAAAAATTAAATAAATGAATAAAGTAAACAGCACATTGGAGCGGGAAGCGGGAAGGTGATAATGTCCATTCCGTTATATTAGCATTTTAAATAAAACCTGTTGATACTTGAGTTTTTTTAAAAGTAAAATGTTTCATTTATGTTCTTTTTTTCAATATTAACGTGAATAATTTTAATAAATAGAAATAGTAGTATGTTGCATGGTTAATAGCATTAAAATAATTTACATCTTGAAAGAAAATAATAATAATAAATAAACACACTGAATAATTTCTTTTAAAATTTAATTAATGAGGTTAAAACATTTCTAATTTCTTAAAACAAAATAAGAAGAGATACATGCAATGTCAGAAAAATCAGTGCAAGATTAAATTTGCTACAACCGCAAAGAAACATCAAGTTAAGCCATATTTTCTATTCAACTCTAGCCAAAGTATTGTGCGATTCAAAATTTGATTGACGCAAAATGAAATTCATTTATACGTTGCAAAAAAAAAAAATTACAATTTTTTTATTGAAATATATCACTTTTTAGTCTTAGACTTACTTTGAATAATTATTGCTAAATTGTTTGAAACGTGTACCATTGTTTTTTTCCGCAATAAAATTTAAAGCATAATATTTACTTCACTGATAATTTGAATATAAATTATTATATTATACTTGATATGATTGTTTTAATGCAGACTAACTAACTAAACTAACTCAGTGGCGCGACAGCCCATTAAGAGGGCCAAGGCCGACTGTGCCCATCTCAGTTTTCTTGACCTTGGGCTCTGGGGTGCAGGAGCATATGTTCCGGTCAGGTGGTCAGCCGAACGCGAAACCCCCAGTGTTAGTAGTTAATGCAGACATGTTTGTATATAATAGTATTTTTTTATTTTATATTTTGCTATATTGGAGACAATAGTTACAGACAGAAATCATACGTTTTGGGGCGGAAAAAAATAAGGCACAAATCGTTAGTCTAGAAAACTTCTAGAAGTTTTTATTTTATACTTTGGTTGATTCCAGGCGAAAATCGTTTAATATTTGAACGCGTAATTAGTGATTCTAATCAATGACATAGCAAGGTTTTTGATTTTCATTCACAGATAGGTAGCGTCTTAGGTACAAATTGTGGATTTTTATTAGATAGCTCAGTTCTTGTAAGTATTGCGGCAAAACTTTTCGTGAACATTGTATACAAATTCAAGAAAATTCAGTTGGGAGCAAAAAATAATACACTAAACTCAGCAACCACCAAAAAATAAAATGATTGGTAGAACAAACTGGAAGATATTTGGGGAAATGATAAAACGTCTATTGGTGATGAAGGAAAATGCCCAAATATCATTTTAATTACTCACAAAAGGTAGATAAGGACAGAATAAGATAGATAGAAGAAGCTACGAATAAGAAAGGGATGAAAAGGTTTCTTTCCTAGTTTTTCAGGAATATGAACTTATAGAATGCATGGTGTCATAAAATTATCCCCGCTCGTTCTTCCAGGCTAACAGTAAATACTTTTATACGTCGTCTAGAACAATCAAACTTTCAAAATATTTTTGAAATAGAAACGATTTTTTAGAAATTTTATCCATTCCTCATATAAGAAGAAAAATTATTGCACTTTCTCCTAAATTAGAACACATAGAAAAACGGCAGACCACATTCATTCATAACGAAAATTACTAGACTTAGTCCCCCTCGTTTCCTCCCTCGTGTAACAGTTGATTTTTATTCATTTTTTAATTTAAGCATTCATAGACAAAGAGGTTATTCAAAAGAAAATAAAAGGAAAATTATGACTGACTAGAACTAAAGTCTTTTTCAAATTGTATTCAAATGATTAATTTATTGACAAAATTTGAAATTTATTAAAATTGCTAAAATCGAAACAGAACAAAAAACTTAGGTAACTGTTTCCAATTGCGTTATTAGAAAAAAAAAGAAAATTTAAAAAGGAGAAAAAAAAGCTGAAAAGACAGCAAAACAACTATTGTTTTCTTTTTAAGAATTTTCTTTAAGAAAAAAAAAAGATTTGATTACATAAAATATGATAGAGTTTTCTTATGTCTACCAATATTAATCATCAGATTTTGAATAAATTGTTTTGAATTAATTTCAATTGAATGGTACCATTGAAATAAATTTATTTTATGAATATGCTTACATTTATTAAATGGTTGATTTTGTGAAGTGATTTAAAATTTAAGTATAACTATACAATGTAATTTCTTATATCATTGAAATCTTTAAAGTTTTAAATTATAATTTCTGCGCAATTAGATTTTTTTGAACAAGTATTTCAAATTCCTTAAAAGTTCTGTTTTCAAAATCTTTATTAAATATTCTAAATATTGTTAAATCTGTTTTAAGATTGGCTGCCAGCAAAAAAAAAAAAAAAATGCCCACAATATTCAAAATCTTTTAATTTTTAAGTATTAGTTTTTAGACCATTAAATTTCATTATTTCTAACAAAAATCACATTTCTTATTTTGAAAAAAAAAAAAAAAAATTTAAGAAGAGAGAAAAATAACTAAGTAGAGGAAGTTTATTTCTTATAATTTTCTGTTTCTACTTTGCATTAGTAACAATATATGTCTCTGCTTAATTATTTACTTACTTAATTATATTTTTGTTTATGTGTGGATAAAATTTTTTTCTATTTTTTTTCTTAAATCTATGGGAAACACCATAAACTAGGGTACGTAGTCGATCAGAGAAGGTATATATGAAATTGAAAATGCATGAAAAATTTGCACTTAATAAATTGAAGTATATATTATTTTCCCCTAATTAAAACAATTAAAATTTAATTAATTCATGTTATTGTTTAAAGAGAGAGAGACTAACAGTTGAATTATTAGACATTATTTACTAAAAGAAACTAATTAAATACAATAGAAAAAGTGTAATGGAAAAAAGGCTAGATATCTTTAATTTTATCACCATAGAAAAACTAACAGTACTTAGTTAATATTATATTTATAAATCTGATGAAAATTGCACGACCTTTTGGTGTGACACTGTTTGAATATGAATTTCTCTAACTTTTTTTTCTCCAATATCAGTTTTATCTATATCTTTTTCTTAAGGTGTTCCGTGTTTTTTCCTTATTTTTTACGATGATCGCTAATCTCTCTCTCCCAGAAAAAAAAAATATAGTATAATTTTTTCTTGAATTTAAAAAAAAAACCAACAGAAAATGAAGTGGTTGAATTTTGTGTATTTTTCTTTGGTGACGTTTACTGTGTGCAATACCTTTCAATGCCTTTCCGCAGCTATTGTAATTCCACAAGTAACAATGAAGAAGGAATAGACAAGTATTGAAAGAATTTCTGCCTCTGGTAACTGTGGGTTAGTAGGATAGTTTAGATGCCCTGTGGTGAAGAGGAGTCAAAAAGCTTTGTGAAATTTTTCTATGTAAAGCAAATAGTGGACAACCGTATTGTGCAAATCATTACTCAGAATACTTACATACATTAGTCTTTCCCTTGTCGCGAAAAAAAAAAAAAAAAAGAAATATTCCTAAGGGAGTACTACCACAGTAATATAAATTTGAAATAGAACACTGAATGATTTTTATGAAGAAAAAAAAAATGATTACGCATAATTAAGAAAAAGAAAAAAAATGAAAATATTTATTATTTAAAGTTAGTAAAATATTAACACTAATCATTAGCATTTTGAATAACATTAAAACGGTTTGATATCAATGAGGTTGAGAATCAATGAGAAATTAAAGTAGTATTTTGATCGATAAAAACTTGATTTTTGTAATGACAAATGAAAGGCTTTCAAACATTTTCGAAAATTTGTTAGGTCGTCTATTTCTAAACATTTTCTGAGCAAAAATAAACGAAAAAGATATTGAAAAAAGTAGAAATACTGAAAATTCCTTAGAATAAATCCGTATCTTTTCTTGCATTGAAATAAATTTGTAGACATTAATGTATTGTATTTTCAATATTTTTATGCACCATAAAATATTAAAAGATAATGTCTAAGTTTCTTTATTCGCGATCAATATCGAGTAACATAACGACGCATATCATAGTGAAAAATATAAGTTTTAATGTTGTTATACATTTTTAAATTTAAAAAAGTAACTAAAACAAGAAATCAGTCCTTTTTTTTTTCTTTTATCGATTTATGCGGCGTATTATTATTTAACAATAAAGCATTGATCTTTATCATTCGAAAGTTTTATGTAAGTGTTCCTGAGGTTTCCTTGTGTACCTGCTCAAAAGCACATTAATTCGTATATGTACGTATAAAACACTACATTTCCTCTGTGTACAAGATATATTGTTTTGAAAAAAAATTCCACGAAAAACTATGTAATTAAAATTTGATTCCACTTTTTAATAAGAAAAATTAAGTGTAAGGTAATTGCTCAAGCATCATAACCTCCAAAGACTTGAGAATAAGAATTGTATTAGGTAATTAAGTTGAAATATCAAACAAATTTCTGTATGCGCTAATAACAAACGCTTTTTTTTTCTATTACAAAAGTGTTTTTTTTCCTTCTTTCTTTTATTTATTCATTTTTTTTAACCACGGATGTATTTTAACAAGTGTAAAAGAAATGTTAATCAATGTTTGACAGAATTAATTAAACAACTTTCTTATTCCTATGAATAGCGAATATTTAATGCGGTTAGAGTGAAGTACAGTTTCGTCAGTTTAGGCTATTTTGTCAGTAAACTCGACATGGAAATCCAATATGGCAACAGTTTATTTTACGTTTCAGTTAATAGAAAAAATTTTAAATTCATATATACTTATATTTAGCACGATTTTAACAAGTCAAATTGCCACAAATGAACATAGCCGTTGATTAAACGGTTCTTTTTTATTTTTTTTGCTTCAAAATAAAATTTCATAATGTGATATGAAAAAAATTATAATTTCGTTTTGAAGTTTATAGTGTTAATGCAAAGAAAAATTATTAAACCGAAGAAATTAATATATGTTCCATAATTATTCGAAGTTTGCTTAACGGTTGCACTATGACAAACTCTTGTGGCTAAGAGAAAATAATTATTAAAGTATAGCAGCTCTTAGGAATTCCCGCGAAGAATAAAAAAACGCTATGTTTTAGTTTTAATTGTAATTTGACACAATTATAAATTCTAATTGATTAAATAATTGTAAATACTTTAACATCAATTCTGAAAAACATTTATTTATTTATTTATTTTTTATAAAAAAGGGCTGTGAAGCATTTCGTTATAGCACAGGATACGTCCATTTGTTGATTTAAAACAGTGTCTTTTTTGTGAAGTTTGCATTAGAAGATAAAATTTGTGTTTGGCGCTTTCTCTAAGAGCCATGCCTGCAGTTTTTAAAGTTAAGAATAGCAACCTTAGGAGAAAACTTTTCAACAATGCATAGGGAGGGAACTAATTGATGTTAACTGACAATCCTATTTTCTCCCCTCCCCCAATGAACCCCAACAACCGCGAAGCTACCTTCCCCACCTTATATACCTGGAGAGTCACGAAACAACACCTATCCGGAGTTTGCATGTAGATGTTTTTTCGTGACGCTTCGGAAATAAGGGGTTAAGAGGTTGGAGAATACAGGGCACTTAAAACTTGAGGAATAATGAAAGAGTAGAAAAATATAGACAAATCTAATTTCAATCAACATAATTAAGGCATTTTTCTTATTTATACTAACAAAACAAAAAAGGCAACATTACCTTTTTATTACCTGAATTTTTATTATTATTCTATTTAAAAATAGTTGAAAAAATTTTGAATTCAAAGATATACCAATTTTCACATCATTTTAAAAAATGCAATTTTAGATCACAAAATTTGAAAGAAATTGTTTGAATAGCTCCAGAGAGAAATTAAATTTTGAAACAGTCATTAAATCAACATACAAATTCAAGATATAAGATCAAAAATCTGCATACCATTACACTTATTTTGTAAAGCTACAAAAAGATTTGCAAGATTTTTTTACTTGCTTATAAGTAATCAACATTCATACTTTTGTAAAAAACTTTTTAATGAAATTTTCACTTTAGGAAGATTAAATTTCTATTTCCACTACTCAAATTATCGCAATTACTGCTTATTTTTTAAAAAATTTCAATAATAAGTTTAAAATATTTCTGTTTGTCTTGTTTAACCGATTAACACAAATCATTTCATTGATATATTGATGATTCTTTGGAATAAAGTGAAATGATTTGATCACAATCATTTCATTTTATTCTAAAGAAAAATCTCCAAATTTCGTTAGTGACTAAAATTATCCTTTATTACTAAAATCATTATTAAAATAATCGTTAATTCATATGATTATCATGAATTATCAACATCCAGAAAAATTGCAATATTAAAAGAGGTGAACGATATTCTATTTAGAAAAAATCTCTCACCAGTTTTTTTCAATTCATTCAAAAGATACAAAAGTTTGCTTTGGATCTGATAGCTTCTAGCCTCCCATTCACTGCATTTCCTGAAAAACAAAACATATATTAGAAATAAAAACTTTTTTTTCTTTCTTTTAGAAAAATAAAGACATGCATTTAATGTGGCATGCATTTTTTATAACCAATCTTTCAGGACAAAAAAATATATAAATAAACAAAAAATAAACTGCTTTCATAAAATAGAAATTTAATTCAAGACATTGTGCAAAATATAGAATCTTAAGCATAGCGAATTAAGGATTCTAAATATGATAACAAAATTATACTAAAAATTGAAAAATCAGGGTGGCCAAAAACACTTAGGGAAAAACACCGCTGACCAACACCTCCTAGAAGAGAGAAGGCCTCTGCACGGATTAAATCAGCAGTTCGACATAACAAGCATAAACTGTGCAGTAGGGTACATAAAAAAGATGTCCTTAAGTTTGGGCTACAAAGCTGCACAGTAGGGAGAAAATACAAAAGATGTCATTGCATTTGAACTACTAAAGGATAAAATTTCTTGTTAATGGTCACAAGTGCTGAGGCCTTCTTACTGGTCTTGCTCAGATTCTTTTATTTTTCCAGACTGATTTCATCAAATTTTCCTGATTTTGGTTAACTGGTGACAGAAATGTTATTAATAATTTTTCACTTAAGCTTTATTATTACACACAAAATATATTGCAAAACACTTATAGTTGCTATTAAGATTGAAAGTTAAAAAAAAAAAAATATTACAAAATTAACTTTCAGAAAAAAAATATTGAATTATTAGGTATCTCTAACTCAAATTAATTCAATTATGCTGAAATTTGGGATATATTAATTAAGTTCCCTGACATTATTCCGATCAATTAAGATACAATCCTAATGGTTTGATAGCTTTACCATAGCTAATTAATAAGTGCAGATATTTCAAGTTGCAAAATTAGTCAGGACAGTGAGTGGTAAATGTTTAGGTCTCATAATATTGCATATTTTACCATATCTTTAGAGATTAATTTAAGTGATTCAAAGGATTTTTGTACACTATTATAAAACTTGCTTATCTAAAGTTAATTTGATGCAAAAAAAAAAAAATACTTTTTTATAATTTCTTTTAGTATTTAATTTAATAATGGTCAAAAACCTTTAAATTGTCAGTCATACAAATGTTGGCACACTTTTAAACTATGTAATTTTAAATGATAAAATGCAAAATTAAGAGCACAATCGATCAAATTACCCTCAAAATAAATTTTAAAAATATGATCTTTTTAAAATGCCATAACTCAGAAACTATTTGGCTTATTTTGCTGAAATTTTCTATTTTATCATTACAAATAACTAAATTTAAAATGATGCATAAAATTTATTACTTTACAATTCAAAATGTTAATAATCATTAATAAATTTAATATTAAAATTAATTATAAAAATTTACATTTCACTTCAAAAATCTTTGACAAAATGTGTTTTATAACTATTTGTAAAAATTGTTTGTTTCACTACAGTAATTTCAGAGCTATGGCAAATTAAGCAAAACATTAAGAGGATTTAACTTTCAGTTGCTCTCTTGACCATATTCCCAAGATTGCTGCAAATTTGAGGGTCACAAATTTGATTTTGTAGGATGGATTTACTCAAAGAAAGTATGTCATTATGTTAAAATTTGTAGCTTAAAACACCCTCAGCACAAATTAGTTCATCATCATCATCATAGTTGGCCAGACAGCACAATGTAGGTAAATGCCTTCCTCTGAAGCTTTCTCCATAATGACATCCGATTTATCTTTGATCTCAAATTCTTTTCATTAATTACAAGAAAATCAAACTCCACCGAAACAGCCCATCTCAACTGCTGTTCCAGTGGGTCTAAAAAGCAATATCTTTTTTATTGTATTGTCATCACTCATTCGAATTACGCGAGCCATCCAAATAATTCGATTTATTTTTATGTATCTAATGATATCAGGATGCTTATAAATCTTGTACAGCTCAACACCACTTAGTATACTCTGCAAAATCTGTCTCTCAAATATTGTGATACAATTTTCCTCCACTTTAGTCATTATCCAAGCTTCAGAAGCATATGTCAAGACTGGCTTGACAAAAGTTTTAGAAAATTAGGGTTCTGACTAGGTTTCTTCCTCGAAGAACTTTGTTTTTCTAGAAAGAAACCTAGATTTAATAAATCTACTCAGCCCTATTAATTAATATAAATTCAAAACTAATCAAGATTGTATTCAGGTACATGAAATCTGATCAATTGCTCATAAACTAATGAGATATATTCCATTTCTTATTTTGCGGACCTTACAATGAAAAAGAGCAGAATTACTTTTGAAGTTGCACTTACATAGACACGAGTTGTACTCTTTCATCAGCATCAGCTCTTAATTGATTGAGCTCCAGTATCTCATTGTTAAGAAACTTATTTTGAAGTTCAAAAGCATCAACAGCAGCCTGTTAAGAAAGAAAAAATTATTTAAAATAACAAGTAAAAAAATGTTCTTAGCAACAAGGTTGGTATTTTGTCTGGCAGAAACCTATAGTTTGTCTATGGTAAGAACTTCCCCTGCAATGAAGTCTGAGGCTGTCTCTTGCTATGGAAACAGAGAGGGTAGATTCTCTCCACTCTAAGGCTAACACAATAGACCGAAGAAAATTATTCTCCGTTTCTAACCGACATGACCCAAAACATGTTTTAAGCAATGAACCCACACCACTACTTGAAATAGCTATATCTCGTTACCATCGTCACCACCATCGGCCCAGACGAATGGGTAGGGCAGTTCGTACTTTAGACAAACTATATTTCTTCCAAGGCTTTGAAGATGACAAATACAAAAGGATTCCTCTTAGGAGCAAAAAAGGGCAGAGTGCTTCCTTACAGAAAAGGACACTGAGTATTTAAAGTGTGAGCACTTTACAACTGTTAAATTTGATCAAAACGTGTAATAATTGAATTCGACTCTCAACAATGCTTACACTATTTCATGCTTATATTTCAAGAAGAAATTCTCACTCATTATCAAAATTACAGAAACATTTAAAAAATTTTAGTAAAAAGTAATTAAAGGCATGCTAAAAGACAATCTCTTTGTATAAATTTTCTATCAAAAAATTATCAATTGATAAACTTGAAACATAATTTCTTATATTTTAAACTAAAAATTATGATAAAATGAACATGTAAAGGTGTACTTTTAAATATAGGTTTTTATTTAAAAATAAATAAATAATCGTAAAATTTAAAAGCAATAATTAAATGCAATAATTATCTTACTTTAAGAAATTAACAATAAAAATCAAATTACCAGAATCTTTGCAAGTTTTATATAAAAAAAAAAAAATTCTGAAAATTTTATTTTGCATTTTTCTAATACAATTTTAATCCTTCTATGCCAGTCTCTCAGTGTATAATCATTGTCAAACATGAAGAAAAAATGCATTTTCATATAAAAGCACAAATTAATACTTAAGAGTAGGAAAAAAAAACAATGCTAATGAGAAAACGCAGAGGGAAAAATACCAAAACTAGTTTGATTGCCAACCTCTAGGGTTTCTTCACCAATCAAACAGACATTACTGTTTTCAGTTCTGCTTTCTGAATTAAGTGGTTCTTAAGTTTCATGACTGCTTAAACATTAAATACATGGGTGCCACTCTAAAAAGATTTCAAGACTGAACTTATTATTTGACTAATTAACACGGTCTAGCATTGTTTACCAGAATTTTCAGAAATTTAGAGCTATTCGACTCCAAAATGCGCCTTTCTATGATAATGGCTTGTATATTAAATCAATAATTTGCTTTTTCTAAAAAAAAAAAAAAAAAAACTAAACAAAACTAAACCCTCTCAATTTTATGAATTTATTTTTCACAGCAAAAAAAATTGCAGCACTAATCATCTTATATTGATGATAGAGTAAGAACACTGATATAAACCAGCATGGGTGCCACTCTAAATATATTCCGAGACTGAACTAATTTTTTTGATAAATAAACACAATCTAGAGTTGCTTATTAGAATTTTCAGTAACTTATAGCTCACGGACTTCAAATTTTATCTTTCTATAATACAGACTTATATATTAAATCAATCAACGAGTTTTTTTTCCTTCAATTTATTAATTTATTTTTACAGCAAATAAGATAATATTAACAGCTAACCTTATACATCTTTTTACATCAATCACTGAATAATAAAATACTAATGTTTTTATTTTTTCTATACATATCTCTACTTATTTTTCACTTCATTATTAATTTTTTGTCCTATCTCAAAAAAAATTTTTGTTTATAAAAATTATAATAATCTCAATTTAACTTTGGCCAGCATTTCAAAGCGTTAGGAAAAAATAAAAAGAAGAAAATTTCGATACAACAATAGTACAAATTTTGTTTAAGCAAGCGTTGAAGTTCCATCTGATTCTTTCATTAATGAGCTATATCATTACTTGGATTATTTCACAAAAATTATAAAAATTACCAATATTTACATTAAAATGTAATTTTTATTTTTATTTAACAGAATTTTCTTTTATATTTTTAAGGAAAAACAGAAATTTTAACATTAAAAAACAAATGGAAAAGAGATATTAATTTATGAAACTTAATCTACTAATTTTCTCTCGAGACTGATTTCAGTCCACAGGACTGAAGAGTCGTATCCATGTAAACCAGTAGCTTTTTTCTACAGCCATTCATTTCTTGATTTTTCATTTCAACATTACTTTTATCCTAGCTCTATAAATTTATTTTCTTTAAAAAAATTGCAATTTAACTTTGGATAGCATTCCAAAACATGGCGGGAAAGAAACCAGATCAAAAAATCAGGTCAAATTTGTATTTAAAAATAATACAAATTTTGTTTACACAAACGAATGAAGTTCAGTCAATCCGATTCTTTTATTGAGGTGCTGCATTAACACTTGATCATTTAGCAATAAATATAAAAAAGAACGTTTTCATTAAAATTTATTTATTTTTTATTACTTATTTTCTTAACTGAAAATATTTGTCGAATTTTAAAGGAAGTAAAAGAAAATTTAATTTAAAAAACTATTGAGAAAGATATACTAATTGATGGAATTAAGCCAACTGATTTTTTTTTTTCAAGACTGCTATCAGTCCCCATGACTGAAGAGTGGCATCCATGTAAATAGCATTTCCCAATCTCGAACGTTGGCGACTTCATTTTATTTAATAAAAATTCTGAAAATATATCCTACAAGTGGTCATTGTAAAACACCCTTTTGTACATATAAAAACTATATTCGGCCAGTAGGAGATTTAAGAAAACTAAGAAGAAGAATATTTTACTCTAAGGTCATCAATATCCATTGTTTCCTTTGGTTCTACTACAGTGCCCTCTGGTGACAGTAAAATGCTGCCGCTGCTCATTCTTCTCAGCTCATCTTGCTTATCAGTTTCTAATTCAAACACTTCATTTGTCAGTGTCATAATAGTATTGTCTTTTTGAATCATCATTTCTTGAAATAATTCGTTATTTGAAAGTAAATCTTTAACATCCCTCTGTAATGATCTGTAAAGCAATTTTGAGGGTATTCATTTAAAAAAATCAATTTATTCAAAAAGTTATAAACAAAAACAAAACACTTCTGAAAAGACATTCTAAGGATGTTGGACTGCGGCAGCTGTAGAGTAAATTTTTCACCCAAAAATACTTTCAAATTTAACAAATATTGAACTTTTATTTATTTTATTTTTCTATTTTATGGTTTTAAAATTTTTTCATGCATGAAATTATTAATATTAATTAAAATATTATATTATTATTAATAAAAATATATTATATTATTATTAATAAAAATATATTATATTATTATTAATAAAAATATATTATATTATTATTAATAAAAATATATTATATTATTATTAATAAAAATATATTAAATATTATTAATAAAAATATTATTATTTTAAATGACTTAGTCTTAGTTGGTTTTAATATTTTTTTTCATAAAATTAAGTTATATTTTTTTTATCAATACTAATACACATAGTAAATACTCATATAGCCAAAATTTTAATGATTTGTTTTAATGTTGATTAGAAAACAGAAGTAATACAAATTTTATGATTTTTCTAATTAATTATATATAACATTATTTTTTATTATGTGATTAATTATTTTTTATTAATATAGAAATAACGAAAACGAAGGAAATAAATATATGATCACTGAAGCCGATGTCATCAGGGGTTACCAAGCTCGGAAGCCATAAAACAAAATCTTTTCTATTAAGAGAGAGGCCAAATTAAATGCCAAAATTAACTCTCTCAGTACCCAGAAGGTTTTGTAGAAGTCCTGGAAAAAATACATGAAATACGTAAAACCAATATAGAAAAGAAATTCAAGCAAAATCTTGAGAAAATAAAAACTCACATTAAACCGGTCAAACAGCGATTTCACAAACAAACTAAATGCAAAGGAAAAACTTAAAACTAAAGAAAAGAACTCCCTCTATTAAAATGTGCAGAATGAAAAAAAAGAAAGAAGAGAAGTAAAATAAAAGATAACGTAACAAATTAATATAATGCCTAGCTGGGGCTGCTCAGTTAAGACTTGCATTGCGCTCTGTTAAAAGAAATAAAAAACTAGTATTCTTCAATCATTTTCTTAATCAAAAAATTTATATTACAAAAGTTAAAAGGAAAATCATTATTACTCAAATTATTCAAAAAATTATTCACAGCCTCCTGAAAACTTTCAACATTATTGCAAATATTTTTCATCCTAACCAATTGTGAAAAAACTAAATTAATTTAGTCAAAAAACTAATAATAACTTCAGAGGCCTGTACCCCCTGAAGACGTCGGCTTCGGTGGTCATATTTTTATTTCCTTCATTTTTTTTATTGCCATATTTATTCCTTCTTTTGAAAATTCTGCTGCTTTTAAGTGCGTTTCTTTCAAAGATAGTTTTGTCAATTTAGAATTAAATATTTTGTATTCTTTTGCTACTTTTATTATTTTTTATTAATTTATTATAAGGAGGTGGAACACTGAGGATATTTTACATCAGCACTGTGGTCAGTGCAAGGCAGGTGTAGAATTCGTATTGACCAGCCATCACCGGGATTCGAAAATCGGTCACCTCAACGCTCTATCCTCTGAGTCACCATGGCTTCAACATCATATATATATATTTAACTGTCATTGAACAGCCAACTGAATTTTCAGTTTACAGCTACCAATGTTCAACTCCATAGCCTTGTAATTTTGAACCCAATCCAGAAGACAAGGGAACTTCTGGATCAAGTATTGAGAGAAATTTGTCTTCATGGGGGACTTTTTGATGGAACTAACCACCATTTGAGCTACATGGAAAGGAAAACAACAAAAACTTACTTTGAGATTTTGATAAGCCTGTTAAGTAAAGTAATATGTGTCACTAGAATAATCAAAAGTATACTTACATAACTTGCCTTTGTAGTTCTTCAACTCTCTGTTGCTGTTCTTGCAGATCATGTTTAAGATTGACTATTTGGCTGTCTTTATCACTTATCATATCAACCGGCAACTCACTGTTTTTCAGTTGGTATATTTGAATTCTAAAATAAATTCAGAAAATTTATGAATAGAAAACACAAAATTTGCCAAAATTCACATTTTTTGAATTTTGGTAAAAAAGTGAAATTGAGGTAAAAAAAAAGTCATACAGCTGACAATATTTCAGTTTTATGATCCAATACAGAGAATATTTCTATTCTAACATTTTCTTGCAATGCTGCCGATGGTAAATGCCACATAACCAAAGTTAACATCTAAGCAATCACACTATTTTTAAAAATAATGTATTGTACTTAGAAGATTAAATGTGTAATGTCCTTAAACAAAAATTATAATTTTTTGTCACTGTTGTTAAGCAGAAGTTGCAAATTTCCAATTAAGTAAAAATTTTAATCCTAAGATTTTGCATCTAAACAATTGGTATTTATTTTCAATAAAGTAATAAATAAGCCAAGCATTTATCTGAAAGAGGAATCACAAAAACATTGCAAAAATTTTTGTGACAAAGACAATAGGTGTTCAATAAAGATGGGTTAATGCTCACTTTTGAAGGTGGCAGATAGACACTCCAAAAGTATGCCTCTTCCCCCCCCCTTTCCAGTTAACAGTTATAAAACATGGTCTGAGTGAGGATTTTGTTACAAATTCAGATATTTGGAACACCATGAAATGGGGGTGTGTGATAAATTCCATTTTAAAAATTAGATTTTTTGGCAACCTAAATCCATGACATTACATATTTTTTTATATAAAATAGTTAAAATCATGACATTTCATAAAAATTTTGTTCAACACCGAAATTCATGACTTTCCATGATTTCTCATGACTTTCCAGCTGCGTAGATATCCTGGATAATTTACGGAATAGTTTATCTTCTTATATTTGTAGTTCCTTACCGTTAATATCTGCGAAAATTGCTAATTTTTAAAAAATGTATTTTAATTTTGAAAAGAAAAAAATAATTCGGCATTAATTACGAAGATCCATCTAAACAATAACTTGATTCGGTCTAATGATGGATACATAGCCTTTGTGCTGAGAACAGCAGCGGTCTAATGGGAATAATTTTAGTAACATAGAGGCCAATTATTTAAAAATCAGGTAACTTAGAGGTTATTCACCCTGTATATTGCTCCTATTACAGTATTATAACAAAAACAAAATAAATTTTTAAAAAAAGTTGAACATAAACTTCATAAGTTTGAAATTTTTGTATTTCTGCAATATTTGCTAATTTTTTTTAAAATCTACTTTGATTAGATGGTCAAAGGAAAAAAAACTTACAATGATTCTTTCTCTTTTGAGGCAATATCTAATTGCCTCTGCAACAGAGATCGAACTTCTTTGCTAGCTGTCAATTCATCCTGGAGGTTAGACAGTTCTTCTTCAAGCGACTCTACCTGCTGGACAGACTGAAAACAAATTTATATTAGTTAGTACAAATTGGAAGCAACAAAAGCTTCTTCAGTTTTTTTTGTAAAAAACAAAATTCATACATTTGAAATAAAGTAAAAAATTCAAAATGCCATAATCAAAAAAGTCTTAAAATGAATCCCATATCAAAAGAAAAAAAAATTAAACATCTTCAAACAAATATGTACAGTAGGGAACCGATTATCCGGAACGGTCGGGACGATCGCTATTCCGGATAACTGATTTTTCCGGTTTTCTGAATCGCTACAAAAAGCCGTTTTTTTAATTGTTAAACCCAACTAAAAAAAAAAATAGGAAATAATCTTAAAAATATGAAAAAACGATGAAGTAATGATTATTTCCAAAATGATGGTAAGGTAAACATCTTTAAAAAAAGAAAGAAAAATCGTAAAATCTTATGAGGAAAAAAAATTTTTTTTTTAAAAATGGCGAGAAAATTTATCAAATTTCGTTCCGGTTTTTCGGTTTTCTGATTTCCGGATAACGGGTTCTGTACTGTATAATAATTTAAGTGTAAAAGCTAAAGGGTAATTTTCCGAGATAAGTTTGGTAAAAAAAAAAAAAAGCTGAAAGTGGAAATGTAAAATGTTATGAACACATTTTTGAAAAATTGGTAAAAAATACCTGAAATTTGTGCAAGAAAAAAGTGTATGTAATAAAAATATTATCAAGAATATATCAGCAGAATATTATCAAAGTTTTAATAAAATATATCCATGAGCGGTTTTTTTTAAGTTGTGAGAATATAAATCTCAGTGTGTGTATTTAAATTGCGTTAATACGAATCCTGATGTGAGGTTTTTAAATTACGAGAATATGAATGGGCGATGTGCAATTTTCTCAAGAGAACAGAACACAATGTGTAATTTTTAAACAGTGTGAATAAGTATTGCAATGTGTACTTTTAAATGGCGTGAATTTGAATTGCAAAGTGCGAAAGACGAGCAATTACTTTAAAAAATAGTGTGTACACGAATCTCGATGTGAGATTTTTAAATCAAGCGAATATGTATCGGAATTTTAAATCTAGTGAATACGAATCGCAATGTGTACTTTTAAATTATGTGAATACGAATGCCGATGTGTTGCGTAAATAATTTTAAAACGCGTTTACATAGAAGAAAAAGGAGCCTGACTTTAGTAGATTTATAAAATTCCTAGCATTTTCACTGTCTTTTTAGATTTTCTTCTTCTGTGGCCATCCAGGAGTTAACACAAATCAAATTTTTAGACTAAATCTTGAATTTTCCCTTATCAAAATACTGATAGAGTAATTAAATATAAACAATTACACATAAAAGCATATGATGATCATAGAACTTATAATTAACAGATCTCTTTTGAATTAAAAATAATAATAAGTAAACTGAACCGAACACAAGACAATTATATTAGAACGTGACAAGAACAAATATTTATGTAAATTTGAAAAAATGCCTGTAGTAATCATTGGTAGATGGAGTAAAACCTAAGCAACTACACACAAATTTATTAAAACTTATCACAAATGGTCGAGTAAATGATCTAATGATTTTTTTAGAAAAAAATAAGATAAAAAATCATTGTCGAAACAGAGGCAAATTAACAAAATACGACAATAATGTAACCACTGGAGCCATAGTGGCTTAGAGGATAGAGCGATTGCCTTCCAATGAGGTGACCCGGGTTCGAATACCAGCTATGGAAGGTCAACACGAATATGAATCAATACGGATACAAATCATGGGTTAGAGTCCCCTTGCCGTTAGGCTAACCGTGGGAGGTTTCCCTCTCCGTGTAACACAAATGTGGGTTAGTTCCATCAAAAAGTCATCCACGAAGATAAATTTCTCTCAATACTTGATCCAGGAGTTCCCTTGTCTTCTAGATTGGGTTCAAAAGACAAGGCTACGGGGTTGAAAATTAGTAGTCGTAAATCCAAAAATAGGGTCGGCTGCTCAATGATGTTTATAAAATTAAATTTATCTAACCACTGTAAAACAGTGACAAAATCTGATGACATTTTACCACTGGAAAACAGTGGTAAAATTTTATTAGTGTTACTAATTAAATTTTATGATAATTTAACAAAATCTAGTTAAACAAAATGAAAACATTTTTAAACTCAGATACTCATACCTGGCAACATTGAACAAATAAAATAGTGGAGATTTTACTAGCAAAATTTTCTAGGTTACGAGTAACGTTTTGATACATCATGATGATGATCATTTGATTGTCAAAAAGAGAAATTCAAAATTGGAAATAATATAAGCACTTACATTCAGGAAAGTAAAAAATATGTATATAAATCCTAATCTAAAGAAGATTTTTGCAACGATTATTTGTAATTACTTAAAATATTTTATTTTATAACAGTCGCTGAACAGCCGACTCTTTTTACGACTACTGATATTCAACTCTGCAGCTTTGTAATTTTGAACCTAATCCAGAAGACAAGTGAACTTCTGTATCAATTATTGGGAGAGATGTGCCTTCGTGAGGAACTTTTTGGTGGAACTAACTAGCATTTGCTAACAAGGAGCAGAAAACCAGGAAGATCTTCTTGACAGCAAGGGGACTCTTACCCCGGATCTGTCTACCATTAAGGATACTTTACGTCAGCACTGTGGTCGGTGCGAACCGAGTGAGGAATTCGTATTGACTAACCATCTCATGGATTCGAACCCGGTTCGCCTCATTGGAAGGGAAATATTCGCTCTATCCCCTGAGCCACCACTCAACTTACTGCAGTGCTCTCATTAGCAACAGCTGTTGCAGAATAAGAGAAGTACGTTTGCCACTAGTGGATATTTTATCGCCAATTTTTTTTAGGTACTTCAACAAATACAGAGAAATTTGAGAATATACTGGTAAACAGGAGATAGTCGTAAAATACAGGAGTCCTCTTAAAAAAAAACAGAAGACTTGGCAGGAATGGATACTTACAGAATGTTACGCATGGGTTCTTAACAAAATATTGATGAAGATTGCGGAAATGGTTTTCATACCTTACGGCAGGACGAGCAATATGCTTTCTCTGCAGCGTTCATGTCATCAATTTCACCTTCAGTACGTGATTTGCGAAATGAGTTTGAAAGTTTCAGCTTGAAAGTGGACGATAGACTTGGAGATTTTGTAGATTTGTGACTAGACTCTCCATCAAAACTTTCCCTCTTTGAGCTGGGTGTAAAGTGATTGTCTTGATGATTATTCTCTCTAAGAGATGTTAATGAACCTTAAAAAAAATAGAAATTTAAATTAAAAGAGTAATGATGCTGTGATTAGGGCCCTAAAAACTGGGCCGATATATTTCTAAAGTTCTGTGACAAAGATTCAGCAATTTTTTAAAATTATGCAGACAGGTTAGAGATAATCTAGGAAAAAAAATTAAAAAAAATAATAATTTGGAAAAAATAATATTTTCCATTATCTTTCCTTGCACAATTTTTGTAATATAGTAAAGATCTTAACTTAAGCTATTATGTTTTATATGAATATTAGGTAAGTTAGATTTTTAAAAAAATCTATAATAATTAAAACAAGGAGGAAAAAAAGAACTTTTATTTTTATAACCTACAAAACTAAAAAAAAAAAAAAAAAAAAAAAAAAAAAATCAATTTGGAAAGAAAAAAAAAACAGTTTTTATTTCTTTTCCTTGTATGACTTTGTAATAATTAACTTAAGCTATGATGTGTTATATGAATATTAGGAAATTAATATAAACTAAAATTCTATAATATTTAAAACAAGAAAAAAAATACATTTTAATTTAGTTTTTTGACTGTTTAAGTTGTTTTCTAGCTTATCCACAACAATTGTAGGATAATTTTAAAAATATTTCTGCACAATCTATGGAGCTCTAAGGATACTGAGCCTACTACATTATAATAAGCACATTCAGTACTGTTTGTCTACGATAGGTACTCTGCCAGACATTCGTCTGGAGCTGTGGCGGTGACTATGGTAACGAGGTATGATTATTTCAAGTAGGGATACGGGGTCCCTCTTTAGGACTGGTTTCGACAAAAGAAAAGGAGACCTCTTCATCGAAGTCACCCTCCCTAAAATGCTCTCTTCTTGTTTCCATAGCACCAGTCTTAGTGGCAGTCAGAGTACCTCTCTTAGACAAACAGTAAGAAATTCTGTTTACAAGTACAGAAAATTAACATAGTTCTTTACAACTTTTAAAAATCACAATCTAACAGTAATAACAAAATATATTAACAACTTTTAACGTAACTTTAAAATATTTTAGGGAACGTTTAAATCTCATGCAGTCTGTCCCCTGCATTAAAGTAGTAAAATATAACAATCTTATATTCTATACTCTTTACGATTATCCTTATTTGAAAATCTCTTCAATTATAGCAACCATTACAGAGGGCACAATGTTATGTTGGCACCTTTTAAAAAACCCTGCATTGATCCATTTATTCCAATATAGTTACTGAAATTTATTTTAATTTTTTTTACTTATTCCCATAAAAATCAGCTTGATACAAAACGTCAAACATTTTTTTCACTTTAAAAACAAAATGCTTTTACTGACATTACATCATTTGATCCAGTAAAAATGTCTAAGGAATTATTTAAGGCATTCTTTTGATTTACACCAAATTTAAAATTAAAGTGAGTAACATAACCTACGAGATTTTTGTGGTTATTACGAGATTGTTAGGTGGATGAGTTAATTTCTTATTTATGAGAGGATATTTATTGTATTTTTGTATTTTCTCCATATAATATAAGTATCAAAAATTTTTTCACTTTATGAACAAAATTCTTTTACTGACAATAAGTCATTTGATTTAAATATTTGAAATGAATTATTTAAAACATTCTTTTCAAAGGAATTATTTAAAGCATTCTTTTCATGTAGACCAAATTTGAAATTAAATTGAGTAACATAACCTACTAGATTTTTGTCCCAGGTGAATGAGTCGATTTCTTATTTATGAGAAAATAGTTATTGTATTTTTGTACTTTCACCAAATAGCAACCTCACCTTTTTGCTTGAACGAAAGGAGTTGTTAGATCAAAGGTCGACTTTATCATATAACAAAAATGTGAGTTTCTATTAATAATCAAAATTAGTGTATTGAATTTTAATATAAAGCTAATATACATAAAGGTTAGCAAGAGAAATTTATATAGACTTTTATGCTTAGAGGGTTATGCTCAGTTTTTCTAAAAACAATTTCGTTATTTTTTGGATCAATATTCATACCTGCTAACATTGGAGAAATAAAATAACGGAGATTTTACATGCAAAATTTTTTGGGCTATGAGTAAAGTTTTGATACATCATGCATAATCACGTAAGTCAAAATTGGAAATAATATAAGCACTTACAATCAGCCACGTAAAAAATATGTATATTAATCTTAATCTAAGAATAATTTTTAAACCTTTATTTATAATTACTTAATTTATTATCACTCAACATACTCCAGTACTGGCAATAGCTCCATCTGTTGAGAAATAAGAAAAGTATTTTTGCCATCAACAGATTTTTTATCGACTAATTTTTAAAAAAAAATTCCAACAAATACGGAGAAAATAGAGAATATATGCGTAAACAGGAGATAGTTGTAAAATACAGGAGTCTTGGTTAAAAAATATGAGACTTGGCAGGTATGAATATAACGATAAAAATAGAATATGAATATTCGTGAACTATACAACTCACCATCTTGAGATGATTTGTCCTGTTTTGAAAACTGAGCAGATTGTTTTATTTGATTGTAAAACACGTTCAACTTCTGTTGAGCAGAGACAAGAGGACGGTCTTTGTTGTGAGCTGATTCATCTCCGATGCAGTCAGTTGGGCAACATACGGGTGACATTAAAGACCCTTCACTTCCTTCGTCCAAACAGAGTGGATTTAGGGAGTCCTTAGCAAGTAATCCACTTTGTGGACGCTAAAAAATGAAATTATAATGAAAAGAAAATTATAATATCTTTACAATCTTTCTTTTTGAACAAAATTGGGCAGTAATATAAAATGAAATTTCAATTTAAGTGAGAAACAAATATGAGTATAGTGTATTTTTCAAAATAATTCTTAAGACTATTTAATTATTAGGTAATAATGACAGAAAATATTTCCACCAAAGCAGAAATTAAGGTCAAATTTACTGCAAGACCTGGTAGCAAAATTTAGGCAATCATACCTGCCAACATTGGAGAGATAAAATAACAGAGAATTTACTAGCCATATTTTTTAGGCTACAAGTAAAGTTTTCTTGTAGCTATCATGCATAATCATGTAAGTCAAAAATAGAAATTCAAAATTGGAAATATAAGAACTTACATCTAGCGAAGTAAAAAATATGCATATAAATTTAATCTAAAGAAGATTTTTTTAAACCATTATTTATAATTACTTAAACTATAAACACACATCATCTGCAGTAATGGAATCTATTGAGAAATAAGAGAAGTATTTTTGCCATCAGCGGATATTTTATCACCAAAAAAATTGTTTTTTTTTTTTAAATTTCTTCAACAAATACAGAGAAATTTTAAAATATACAGGTAAACAGGAGATAGTAATAAAACAAGGGAGTCTCCGTTAAAAAACAAGAGACTTGGCAGGTATGCGGAATGATTCTACAGCACAATAATCTAAAACCTTCCTTATAAATTTAAATTTGTCAGTGACCAAAAAGATTGTTATTGAATAAATTCAGCTTAATCAAACATACTGTAAAAAAATTCACAAAGATAAGATCTTTAAAAATTATACATAAAGGCCTTGTTGTATGCATTTAAGTTGAATTTTTTAAAAAAAATGGAATAAATCTCTATACAGTTAAGCCTGTAATCAAGTAATAGAAAAAAGTCTACTTTTCTTTTGCGATGTTCTGTCAATTTAGCTTTTCAATATTTATTAGAAACAAGTTTAGAAATATTTTAAAAGTCTAGTCTAGGCAATTCTTTATTTGCTTTTAAAAACAAAGAGATGGTGTAATAATTTGCAGCACCTGCCGTCTTTCTGGAACATTTCTGCTACCAGACTGCAGGGTACCAATGTTTTTTCTTCTCTCTCTCTCTCTCTCTCTCTTTTCGAATGCAGAAAATAATCAGAATATCTTAATTATTTTTGCTATCACTAATTATAACTTATGAAAATTAAACCTGGCCATGGTCTACTATGTTATACAAAGACAGATTAACAAGGTAAAAAATAAAAGAAAAGAAAAAGGATTCCACAAAAAAAATTTTTCAGATTTGTGAAAGATGGTAATGTTTGAAGAATTTGAACAAATTTAGAAATAGAGTGGCTGTATAAAGATATTATAAATATCATTAAGGCTAAAAGTCTATGTGGTTGGGTCATTTGACATGTCTAGACAGAAGTAAGTAAGTTATTTGATGTTTAAGCAAACAAATTTCATGGCAATAATATAAGTTTCTTAAATTTTAAAACAGAGGTTTATTAGAACAATATTATAAATATTGAAGGTAAGAAGCATTTATGAAAATAATTAATTAAAATATTAATTAAGTTTTACAACTATATTTTTATTTTGTTCTTTGCTTCAAAATTCTTTTTACAAAATTATTAAGACAAATTGACAATTTTACAGTTTTTTGTTGATTTCGTCTTGTAACTTTAAAAAAGTTAATAAAGGTTTTAAAAATTCGTATGAAAAAAGTGAGAGTTGTACAATCTTTGTCCAAATTAGAAACAGCTCAAATATACTTACAGCTCTTAAGTCAGTGACATTCGTTGATTTTTCACTGATATGTTTTGTTCGTAACAAACTATTTGTTCTTCTATGTTTTTGAAGTTCTTGCAACCAGTAAAGAGCTACTTGCCGATTGCTAGCTTCCAAGAAATAATTTCTTCCAGGCACACTAAAATATAAATTAAATAATGACTTTTTTTAAAACAAATCATACAGGAAGGATTATAATATGATACGCTGACACAGATAAATTACTTCCTTAACAATGTTACACACAACACAATCGAGAACACGTAAATTCTCTTTGAATATTTGTTCTTTTTGTTTTTAAATGAGCCTTTAAACCTAGATAACAAACACTTCGTGAAATTTATTCTATAGTTTTGCTAGTTTTTTTATCCTACAATTTTGCTAGTTTTTTTATCCTACAGTTTTGCTAGTTTTTTTATCCTACAGTTTTGCTAGCAAAGCTGCCAACATGGATAGGAAAAAATCTACTAGAGTGGATTCTACGAAATAGTATAAATTTCATGATAATTGTTGCAGAATGTACTAAATATTTAACACAAAGAGAATTTTAGAGATTTTTTTAGTCATCAAAATAGAAAAACTGCAATTTTTTCCAAGTAAGAATGTTATGATGTACTACTTGATGTCATACTTGAAATGTTATGCATTATGTTTACTCATAATTTTGAATATTAATAGCCATTTAATTCATCAAAGATAGTTAAAATACTTCTTAAAATTATTTATAAAGAGCGTTCTGAACATTTCAGACCAAAAAAAGTTTTGACCTGATTTCTATAAACGAGGTTCGCTTCATTATATATTAGTAATACTTAGATAAATATTCAAGCAAGCAATTATCTGCACAAAAATTCTACAATAAGAATAGGGATTTTTTCAATTTTAGAGAAGTTTCTAAAATGTACAAAAATTAAGAGAATTTTAATTTAACCAGTAGATCAGGAGAAACTGGCAAAATCCAGTAGAGTTGGTAGCTATGTTTAAGGAACAATTTCACCCTGACATTTAACGTTACCTAGTGGGCACCTGTGTACTTAGGTGGGTAACAATACCCACATCACATTGCCATAGAGACTCAAAGGTTGGTTTGGTCACATTCAGACATCAGAGAACAACACATAGCGAGAAATATTCATGCCTTGAACGAGATTTGAACATGCAACCATTCGCTTTGCAGTCAGGCACGCTGACCGCTACGCCACCTGGTAGGCAAACTCCATTTATAGATTCCCTGTATTTCATATCTTTTATTAAAAATAATTTTGTTCTTATATTCCAGTTATCACACAGTAATCAGATTCAGAATGTGTAATAATTGCGGCCAATTGGAAAGTAGTACTACTAACAGATACATCATGAAAAAGCCAGGCAAAATCGTTCTGTTTTGCTCTTTATTCAGACATTCTGAAGAGGAATTGATAGCAGGAAAATCTTTTATGTAAATGAATGTCATCCAAAAAGGAAAATGTAGCATCTGGATACTTTCAACCTACGACAATATACAGACTGCAGGGAAATTCGTGGATTTCCATAAGGAGTATATATCCATTAACTTTAGAAAAACAATCTTTCAATAAGAATATTGGCTTCTCATGGCTCTTTGTGAAGGAACGATTTCTAAGCCTTAAAATTGATAAAAGCTATGAAATAATGTAGGAAGAATTGTGAGACCATCTATATTACATCCCTTTCACCAAAAAAAAAAAAAAAATTTTTTTAACCTATTTGAGAAAATTTTAAAATTAAATTTAGAGCATAAGAAAAAAAAATTATGATCTATTTAACCAAATTGATTTTAAAAAATAAATGCAAAGAAATATGTTAGTATAAATAAACAATATATATGTGTGAAAAAAAAATATGGTCTGATTTATAAAACTAAAAAATTTCTCTTAGAAAAACAGAATAATTTTTTGAAAAATAACTTACCACTTACAGCAATAACTTTTATATCCTCATTTGCAATACGAATGAAAAAAAAAAGAGGTTACAGTTTACAAGAAACAATATTCTTTTCTTTTTGGTTTTCAGGGATTAAAAAATTGGCAACCTAGAAATGCTTTTTACTTATATCTTGCTTTAATAACAGGTAGTTTTAATATTTTTTATTAGCACATAAACCATTTAATAACATAGACTTAATATAACTTTTAGTTTTTACTTAAAAATTACTTTTATAAATAGATTCACATTCAAATCTCACTTTTTGATATGCATCTAAAGTACTATAAATGAAAATTTAAAATTCACAATAACATGTTTAGTTCGTCAAGGAAATCTATTTGTTAAGAATAAGTACCATAGGTTAAAATTTGAATCGGAATAAAACATAATAAACATAACATAATTGGTAACATGACATGACATACCTTATTGTAAAATGACCAGTTCTTTCTTTATTGTTGATGTTAATGGTAAAGGTGGCTTGCGAAATATCAATTTCCCCAAGAGGTACGGATTCTTGCGGCGATCGGTAATAATAAAGTTTGCAGTTATCTTCGTTAAAAACGAACCAACGTTTTTTAAAAGTGTTTAATATCGCCCGATTCCCCAGTTTATTTAAATAACCACAGAGTCTTGCGTACTGTTTTGAATCAGTTAGCTCTTCAGATGCGCTTGAAGTTTTTTCTTCAAATTTCACTGAAGTCTTGGACTTCCGACGATCAACATCAGCTGGAAATTCGGGTTCAAGTTCATCATCAGGTAATTTAGACACACGACGTTCAACATCAGGTGGGAAAAATTCAGATTTACGTTCATCAACAGGTGACAAATCAATCAAATTGCCGACCAGCTGTTCGTCAGTCGCAGACATCTTCTACGTTCAGTTTCGTTATTTATACGTCATTACGTACCCGCATAAAGTCCACCAAATTCATAAACAACACTGTAAAAAGGGATTTGATCATTAACAACAAGGAAATATGTTAAAATTTAATGAATATGTGAAATCAAGTGTGGTTTTTCGAGCACAATGAGTCTACCTATTCAATTTGTTTACATCTTTTAAAATACACGCGATTTTAAACAACACCCTTTTTTTTTCTTTTCACGGTTTACAGTGAAACATCAGCTGATAAATGTAAACAAAGGCAGAAAAAGAAAAGGGTCCTCCCTAGCCGAGTGGTTTCACCCGCTATATGCTTTGTAGCTTGAAGGTAGAAGATTCGAATCTCAACGTTACTCTGGATTCATCTTCGTGCTGCCCTGCTCTGAATTGTACTATCTGTCTTTGTACTAGACAAAGGCTTCTTACTTGTAATTGAACAAGCAGTTGTAGTTGCAATTTTATTTACGTCGCACTAAAGCTGCACAATGGGCTATTAGATACGGTCTGGGAAACGTCCCTGAGGATGATACGAAGACATGCCATCACAATTTTGATCCTCTGTGGAGGGGATGGCACTCTCGTTTCGGTAGCCCGACGACCTGCGCTCGAAGTCGAGCACTTTACGGTAGAACAGTTTAACGAGTACCAATACCACACAGCCTCGATACCTTCGTTGACTGATCCAAGTGGCCACCCACCCGCACACTGACAGCAGCAAGTGATGATTGACTTCGGTGTTCTACTGGGAACAGTGTCTTAACGATCAGTCCACTGCGGGACAATTGAACAAGCAACTGGCAATGTTCAGGGAAGCATCTCTGAGGATTATCCGAAGACACGCCGTTACATTTTTGATCCTCTGCGGAGAGGATAGCTTTCACGCTTTAGTAACCCAATTACCTGAATGGAAGTCAAATGCTTTATGGTAGAACAGTTTAATGATTCGCCCGGGATAGCCTGGTTAGTAGGGGTTTATGCCCATGTCCAAGATGTCGTGAGTTTGATCCCTGTCACTTGAAGACTCCCCGTGTAGTAAATGGTAACTGGTGCTCGTTCAGTCTTTTGGGTCACAAAATTCTCCATTTTCCCACAATAAATCAATACCTCTGGGAAAACTGAATAGATTGATCAATATGAATCTATTCTGTGATGAACAAGAGATATCGTTCTCTAGTTCAGGTCAAAATTACAATCTGTGGATGAATAAATGGATGTAGGAATTGGTTCAACCTATAAATGGGCTGTGACGTGTGTGCAGCTAAAGTCGTATTCTGGTCATAGATGTAGCTGCTTAAAAACAAGAAGATCACCCTCTGCTTTAAATTTGCTTGGTTTCACCAAGCAAACTTGCTGATTGGCAAGTAGCATTAGAAACAACACGAAGGGGATTTTATTATCGACTATGTCAACCTTCATCTATCAAAAGGTACCTCTAGATAGAACCAAGTTAACATGTCTTATATACTAGTGAATTGATATTTAATATTTATAGTGGTAGTTACTCCACAAACACAGTTCAGCTAGGATCGATACCACGCCCTCTCGATCCCTAAGTAAAATGCTCAAATTGGCAAATAAAGCCAAAAGCAAAGAATTCAATTGAATGTAGGATTTAATGTCACAAGGTCCAGAGTGGCCAAAGGCAAAGTGGTGAGTTGATCAACCATCGCTTACTGGTAGCCAGTGATGCTTGACTTCGGTGTCCTACTGGAAACCATGTAGTTAATCAGTCCACAGCGGGATAAAAATAAATAAATAAATAATACAATAAAAATAAAGTAATGTTTGGGTTTGAACGTCTTCAGGAGCATTCACAACGAATGTGGCTGTCGCATCTCCAAATGTCGTCGAGAGAAAAAGGGAAACTGTTTAGCGAGTTTTTTACTGGTAAATAATTTCCTCCAGAAATAATGAAACACCTAACATGAAGGTTCGAAACCTGTGTTCAACAATATGACATTTTGTCCCGAAAAAGCTCACCGTTAAAAACCTCTTAACAACACAGAGAGATCAGTGTTGACCTGCTATGGTTATAGTAGACCAGAATATTTATTAGTCCAAAGTTTGCAACTTGCAAACTTTCAGCTAATTTGGCCTACCCTTTTTGAAAAAGTCAAAATTCAATCTTTGTCAAATCCTATTCATAGTTTTATTATTAATTTAACAATAAATGGTGCGTCAGGAATAGCAAGCTCTGATAGTGGTGCAACATTTTCACTACAGGGTAAAAATTACGTTGACTGAAGAAGGAGGTAAATTTGTGTCGTTTCTCACCATGACGCTCGCTGATGGCGGGCAAAAAGTGAGAAAAGTTCACTCCAATTCGTGTAACTGTTGTACTTGAAGGTCAAAATTTCCCATTGACCTTGTTGGCTCTTCCAGTTACTAAATGAAATCGTAAACGGATCAATACGGATTTTTTTTAAAACTTTTTTGTTGTTGAGAAAACTGGTGTGTTGTACTGAATCTTCGAGATAGAACCTGGCATTTTGGTGATAACCCAAACTAACAATTGTGCTGAAAATCCAGCTGTCCAATTCTGTGACTTAACGGATAATGCTACCAAGCAAACCTTCACCTGCTACGACCAGACGATGGAGAAAAGCAAACTAAAGGCCAGTTCAAGCAAAATAAATTGTCTCATTTTATCATATGAAACTTGCTTTAGTCTAGGAGGAGAAGCCAACCCATTCATTGAACATACAGGAACCAGTACTCCTGTTTCTACCACATTGGATGGGCCCTACTAAAAGAGAATTCTTGAAAAAGGAATTTGATTCTGGCCTGGACCCAGAGTATCAAAAAAAAAATGCGTAAATCTGTATGCTTCACTTGTTGTTTTGATTCCTAAACCGGATGGGAAAATGAGGTTATGCATTGACTACTGAAAGCTGAATGCTCAGACTGTTTCAGACACATATGATTTGCCACGCATAGACGATTTATTGAATGGAGCAAAACCAACTCCTTAGATGTTAACACCATTGACTTAAGATCTAATTACCACCAGGAGAGAGTTACTAAGAAAGTTTTGAAAATGTGTGTGTTTTTTTCCCCTATACTATTGGATTGAGAAATTTTCCTGTCACCTTTTCTAGACTGATTAACAAATTTCGTTTCGGATTGAATAATGTGCTTGCTTTGACATATTTGGATGATGCTGTATTCTCCCTTCCAGAAACATCTTTCTGACATGGGACAAGTTTTCAAGCTGATTATTAACCTAGGAAAGCGCCATTTCGGTCGTAAAAAGTAAATTACTTTGGCTATTATATCACCAAGGATGGTATATCAGTTGATCCACAGAAGACTGCTGCCATTGCAGACAAGTCTGCTTCCGGTATTGTCGAAATATTCAAAATTTTTCTCAATTAACCTATTCCCTGACGAATTTGACAACGAAGAAAGCATGGAGAAAAGAACAAGAAAATGCTTTCCAGAACTTCAAATCAAAATAAATTAGCCCACTTATTCTTAAGCAAGCAGATGGAACAAAGCTTTTTGTTATGCGATCAGATGCTATCAAAGTAGCCATAGGAGCAGTGTTGCTCCACTGTGAAAAAGTTGAAGAACCTGCTATAAAATGTGCCAATCGCTTGCAGTCCTCTTCAGAACAAGACAACTCAACTATAGAAAAAAAAAGGCTTAGCTGTGGTATAGGTTCTCAATAAATTCAGAAGTCACGTCGTTGTTTCGGCCTTCATGGAAGACTTTTTGATGTAACTAACTCGCATTTGCTTTACATGAAGAGGAAGACCACGAGAACCTCCCACGGTTAGCCTGACGGCAAAGGGACTCTACCCCATGATCCGTATACCACTGAGGATATTTCACGGCAGCACTGTGGTCGGTGCAAGCCGGATGCGGAATTCGTATCGACCCGGGATTCGAACCCGGTTCACCTCATTGGAAGGCCGGCTCAGACCTCATGGCTCTATTCCCTGAGCCATGGCGGCTCAGACCTAGTTAAGGTTCAGATTGACAAGGCTTTCTTTGTGAACAAAATAATTTGTTAAGGGCCATCTAGCGACAATTTAGTTAGTCCCTCTCCCAGCCGCTGAACTCTTAAATCGTGAACTTTGATATCAATGCTTAAGTCCCTTTTTTGTACTCTACATCCATGCCCTCTAGTAATAAGTTTGTCTACACAATACTTCATTGAAGATTATTGTTTCTTTATAGCAGATATATTTAATTTTTTTTTTATATTTGATTTTTATAAATTCAAATGATTAATAGTAATCAATAACATTCTACCCTCTTCTCTATGCCAGAAAAATCTAAAATTTGCAAATTTTACAGATGTTAAACACATTTTTTCCCCAAATTTATTAAGATTCTTAATTTGTAAATTTGAAATTTTTTTAAAAAACAGTTTAAATTTTTGTGATTTTCCTCAGCATGCAACGCAAATCCGGATTAGTTTCATCAAAAAGTCCTTCATGGAGGCAAATTTCTCCTAGTACTTGATCGAGGATATCCGTTTTCTTCTGGATTGTTCAACTACGGTTATATATAATTATTAGTCCCTGCGTAGAACCAGTAAATGTTTCATTTCATTTTAATTATTATTACTTGTATTTTTTTGTAACTGTCATATGAGTTCTATTTTATGTATTTCAATAAATTAAAAAGAGTTAGTCGAAATCTTTATCTATAACACGAATAGTTACAAAAGTAACTTTTAAACTTAATATTTGAAAGTTTTCAGACATGTTAACGTTCGTATATATGTCACCTATGTAAATAGCCTGAAATTAGCATGGCGCAATATAAAGGCAATAACTTATGAAATATTAATAATTTTTATTGTAGAAATTTTTTAATTTACGCATGGAGAAGAGAACGGTAAAGATAGAGAAAATAAGTTCAATGGCTCTTTGGAGCGGTAGCCTTGCAATTTTGAACCCAACCCAAAAGACAAAGGAACTTCTGAATCAATTGTTGGGAGAATTTGCTTTTGTGGAGGATTATTAGATGAAACTAACCAGCATTTGCGTTACATGGTGAGGAAAACCACGAAGACCTCCCATCGTTAGCCTGAAAGGCAAGGGGACTCTAACCCATGATTCGTCAACTACTGAGGATATTTTACGTTAGCATTGTGGTGAGTGCGACCCGGGGGAGGAATTCGTTTCGACCAGCCGTCGCTGGGATTAGAACTCGGTTCACCTTAGTGGAAGGCGAGCGCTCTATACCCTGAGCCACCACGCCTCGGAGAGCAATAGTGATGAACTTTTCTGCGTTCCGACGAATATGTAAACATTCACTGAAAAAAAAAATATGAGATGAGTTCCATGCAAATTAACCAGACTAAGATCTTATTTTAGTATATGTATAGATAATTCAAAATATGAATCGATTCATATGCGTCCCTTCAGTGCAAGGTTAAAAGTTTCATTTTATAGCTTATTTTTTTATCCAAGCACAACATTGATAAACAATGGTAGTACTGATTTATTCTAGAAAATGTTGATTTTAATCTAACTAATATCTATAAAAATACGTCACAATAGATAAAAAGAAATTAGTAAAACAATTGACTGTGATAATAGAAACAAACTAAAATATCACACTTTATTTTTGAATCGAGAGTGACGCCTAAGCTAACGGGAATCGTAAATTTATTTATATTTCTGTAAATTCAAAATAAGAGAAATGGCGTCATTTTGTAAGAAAATGCTGGAAATTGGAATATTTTTAATTTTATTTTCATCTTTAAATGCTAAAGGTAAGAAGTTATTACCTATTTTCCATTAACTAACAATATGCTATAGTTAGAAAACTATCAACAAAATTTTGCGATAAACCTAGTTACTGTCATGGAGTTCCGGATCTGTATATGCTGACCAATTTCTTATTTTTTTTTTTTTTTTGTTATTCTGTTCGGCTGGCAAATTTTGTCCAATTAGTTCTTCAGAGTTATCCTGCTTTGCCGGCAAATCTTTTCTTCCAAGTCACCTTTTCGGTAAAAAAAAAAAAAAAAAAAAAAAAAAGTTCTTCCAAGTCATCCTGTTTTGCTTCATTTTGTCCAAGTAGCTCTTCCAAGTCATTTTTTCCGTAAAAAAAACTTATGCTTAATTTTTGGCCAAGCAGTTCTTTCAAGTAATTTGGCTTTTCGATGAAAATCCAAAACTGTTAATCATCATTATCCTCTATCAAATTATGCTCTATATGATTTATAGCATAGTCTTTCATAAATATAAATATTGTGTATTAGTTATAGATGAAACAAAACAACTATTTTAAAATTTTAAAAAATACAATAACAAATTCAATTTACATTAAAATATTGACATCTTTTGTAATAACTTGATAAAAAAAAGTTTGTATGCACTAGACGAACGTAAAAAAAAAAAAAATTTATGTTAAGCATTAAAAAGAAGAAAAATCTAAATACGAAATTTATCAAAACATAACAGAAAAAAGCATTGTCACTCTGAGTTTTGTTCTTCCATGATTTAAGTCATTGCAATATGCAATAAAATGAAATTAAGATTTAAAAAACGTTTTTTTTTATGCGGATTTTAAAAAAAAAATTATTAGTTCAATAATGCATTCGTCTTATCTTTGAAAGTTGTGGGGATAAGTTTTGGTCTGTACGCGACGAATTGTGCGCAATGGATCGACATACAATCAAATAAGTAAAACATTTTGAAACTCACAAGGGGGGACTAAATAAAATTCGCAGTGTTCTCAACCTGAACCAAATCAAAAATATTACCACAAATAAAATAAATTGGTAGTTCAAACGATTTTTTGAAAACTAGAACAGAGCATAGGTTGGAAAAATAAAACAAAGAGGTTAGCAAGGCTAATGCCACCGTTTTGTAGCTGCTACTGGGCACTTGACTGAGTTTCACAATCGAATTTTAAAATTATCTGTCGTTAAATCTTGTTTTTTTTTTAATTGAACTTCTTGTTAAAACCGACTTTTTTTTATTATTTAGAAATAAATCTAGTAAACAGTACACTCGCTTGCGGACCTGATCGCCCGTTACTTGTGACGGAAAAACTTGGTTATCTGACATCGCCAGGCTTTGATAATTTCCACTACTATCCGGCAAACAAAAACTGTTCATGGACTTTAAAGGCGCCAGAAGGAAAGGTGAGACATTTTATTACCCCTTTTTTTTTACATTATTAACTGTACTTTATAATCAGAAAATAACAATAAATAACGGGGATCGAAAGTACGACCTCTTGGACATGTGCCCAATGCCCCTCAAACCAGGCTACAATAGCCTTGTAAGCTATATTAAACATTGTAATACGTACATCTAAGAGGAGGTTTTATAGACGCATTCGCCCTATATTGATGCACACTCTTTATTAAAGTTTCTTTCTTTTCTTGTGTTTTATAACACAGTTCAATGCTCTTTTCAGGTTATTGTATTAAAAAAACTGTATTTTGCTTTGAATATGGATTGTGGTACAGATGCCCTCTTGCTATCTGACGGTGAAGCTCCCAACCGCAAACTGGTGGGGAAATATTGTGGTTACTGGATGCCAGGAAGCCACAAATCCAAGACCAATGTTCTGCATTTGAATTTTGTGAGTGGTCGAACGCCTCGTGATGTTGGTTTCCATTTTTATTTTGAGCAAGCATTGCCTACAGGTGAGACTTATCCAACACTATCCAACATTTATGTTCATTGTAATACTAAGCAATACTCGTTTTTGTGGTTTTCGTCGTCAGCCAGTAAAGCAGAAAGGGTGCGATCGTTCTTGCTTTCCTGTGGCGCCATCTATGGTCAATAATACAACGTCTGTCACTCCCATGCGTCTCACCCGTTAATAGAGCGGACCCATTCATTCATCCACTGATTGTAATTTTGACCTGAATCACAGAACGATCAATCTTCAGTTTAGTACCTCCAGAGGTATATTTTGTTATGAGAACATGGGGGACTTTGCGACCCAACAGATATAACGTGCACTAGTCACCATTTACTACACGGGGACTCTTCAGCTGGTTGGGTTCGAACCCCCTTTCTCACAAATGGAAGACACGCGCCCTGCCAACCGGGCTATCCCGGTCTAGCAATACTCCTCAATTAGTAATTTAGTAATTTAGAGATTTAGAAAAAAAAGTTATTGCTTTTTTTTAATTCTATTATAACGTTGAAACAAACTAACATTCACTTTTGAATACATGGAAGGCAAAAATGTAAGCAGTTTACTTCATAACCATTTAAGATTTAACTTTAATACTAATTTAAACTAGAAAAATTATTGCGTTATGTAAATTATGGATTGTTCAAATACTACTTAAGAGAATGCCATACCTCAGGAGAAATTTATGATCTTATATAAACTCACTTTTACCACCATTTCTAATTTAAAACTTAAAAGAAAGAAAAAGGGTGATCAGGCAAACCTAGAGTAAGCCAGGATGTTTTAGTTACTGAAAAGAACTTTTTTCAAAATATAAAAATGTAAACAAATTATTAAAAGAGAATTTCTCCATTATGTAATCTTAAGTTTTCTCATAAATTACTTTCCGTTTGATATTTAAATTTTTTTTCAATATTTGATACTTCATGGATTAGTCTAGGTCTGTCTGAATTCGATTTTCTATACTTTAAATTTTAAATTAGTTAAAATGGAGGTAAAAGAGAATTTGCGGCGAAAAATTTCTCGCTTGGTATGGCGTCCTCTTAAGCACCTAACACAGATATTGGTTTTTTGTGACCTGTTTACTTTTGAAGACAAGGGAGAGGTGGAGTATAACCAATGCTTACGTAAGACATTAAAATGCATTTAGTTTAAAAAATTTCTTAAAAAGAAAAGAAATTTTACAAAAAAATTATATTTGAAAAAAATTCAAATTTGAATTAAAAGTTGAACTGGGGGTGGGGAAAAAATATGAAAGAAAATTTCTTCGAAAAGTTTCAGAAGTCAACACACAAAAAAAAAAACGTAAACGATTCTGAAAGAATATTTTGCTAAATTAAAATTTTATGAATTGAATTAAAACGTAAATATCGTTTTATACAAAGTTATAACTTTTATTTGAGTTTAATCCTAATATTAGATGCCAAAATTAAAGCTTAAAAAAGGGAGGGTGCTGCGACTTTCCTACGTAAGCATGGGAGAGGGTTTGTGATTGACTTATTTTTGCTCACAAGGAGGAGTAGTAGTGAAAAATATGCTTACGTAATATTCATTACAAGAAGAAGAAAAAATAAAGGTGAATTTTTTATAACACCGCATGTATCGAATTCTCCTGTCAGATGCTTCACTAATTAATTCCCCTCTACTTTTAAAAAGGTAAAAAATAAAGAATACTGAAGAGTTGATTCTTTAAAAGGTTGTATTTCGAAGGCTCCGTCGTCATATGAATTGATTTTTTGGGCATAATATGCTGTTTTCATAATTGCTGTGAGTTCGCAATTATGATATGAGTTACAGTTGGACAACTATAGATATAATCCGTTTATAAGTAGGACTCGCAATAAAAACAGCATTCATAACTCTTTCGATTTAGTATTAAATAATCATTTCTAACTCAGTTATTAAAGCGGAAAAAAAAAATTTTTTTTTTTTAAAAAAAGAAGAAAAAAACTATAAAAACTGTCCTGATTTGAACGCCATCATCTTCGAATGATTTTAAAATCTTCGTTTAATTTTCTCCTTTGTATTAAAAAACTTTCGTTCTCTTTTAACTCGTTTTATAAAGGAGTTCATTTACTTACATAATTTATGTTTAACAATTCATTGTCAAAATATCGGATTTCCTATCGTCAACTTGTAAAATATTCTATCTCTTTGATTTGATTTTGAAATACATTTCGCTCTTTGTTAGCTGTACTAAAACATTCCTGATTACATTCATACATAATTGATTTCGTAATATTTTCTTAAGAATAAATAAGAAAAACAATCTTTAGAAGATAGTTTAAATTTATTTTTATACGGATACTAAAAATGTTTCCTATGAGTAATTTTCATCAAAATTAGTTTTCAAAAACGTTTCAAAACAAATACATTAGACATATTTTCAGTTAATTTATAGCATGATCATAGATGTGTATCATAACAAAGATATTAAAAGATTTAATAGGATAAAAAGAAACTTTATTAACTATTTATAATAATTATTATTTCTTCAATTACTTTCTTTTTTAAGAGGGCATTGAAAATTTTTTTAGTTGGAAAGTGGACTCAGTAATTTAAAAAAAAAAGCTTTGAAGCCTATAGCTCAGGGGATAGAGCGTTCGCTTTCCAATGAGATGAACCGGGTTCGAATCCCTGCGATGACTGGTTGTTGCAAATCCGTATCTGGCTTGCACCGACCACAGTGATGACGTGAAATATCATCAGTGGTAGACGGATCATAAGCTGGAGTCCCTTGTCATCAGGCTAACCGTGGGAGGTTCCTGTGATCTTCCTCTTTATGTAACGCAAATGCGGGTTAGTTCCATCAAAAAATTCCTCCACGAAGGCAAAATTTCTCTCAATACTTGATTGAGGAGTTCCATTGACTTCTGGTTTGGGTTCAAAATTACAAGGCTACAGAGTTGAACATTAGTAGTCGTAAACCCGAAAATTGGGTCGGCTGTTCAACGACGGTTATAAAATAAAATGTATCAGTCACCTTCAGCGATCAGCTGGTCCACTTTTCAAAACATAGCTTCTCATTAATTCTAACTGTTAGCATCACACCTCTGAAATGAGAAAGCACTATACGCTGTTTCGGGGAAATTGTTTTGCTGAAACCATTAAAATTGAGAAAGGTAAAGTGTAGAGAGTGGGAAAATCACGTAGCTTTCAGATGATTATTATATTCACAAAGAGTATAATGAGGAAATCGATAACATTTCCACAGAATAATGGATTATTTAAAAAAAAATTCCCTTAAACACCAGTAAAGTGTTAAAATGAACATTTGAGAGATGTTAGTATTTTTTCTTTTTACATTCAATAGTGGTGTGCAGTGATGACGAAGTAACGTGTCGACATCGCACTAAATGTGTTCAGCCCTCAAAAAAGTGCGATGGAGTAGACGACTGTGATGATGGCACAGATGAAGAGAACTGTGGTAAGTGTTTTTCAGAAAGCGTTATTTCTGTTTTCGTATTTAAAGTTCAAATAAAAATAGATACATAATTGTGTTTTTATTCAAATTCAGAACTAGTATTTGCGTTACAAGAAAAAGTAGACGCTCAGAGCGCGAAATAAAAAAGATACAATCAACTTTTATTCACATGATCGGACATACAAGTTTCGATCTTAATCGTTAAAAGGAATGTCTCCAAATATGCTAATTAGTGCTAAAGTTTAAATAAGCTACAGAATCTGACATGCTTCTGTTTAAAACATGCTCTGGATTGGATTTTAATCTATAAAAATATGACTGGTAGACAAAAAATGGAAAAAATGGTCTTAATCAGTGGTCGAAAGTAGCGCGCTACGAGTAGCGATACTACTATAGTCGCTACTTTTTTCTCGTAGTTTGTAGTGTAGTGCGCCAATTCTTAAAAAAAGTAGTGTAGTGATAAATAATTGCTTCAAATTAATTTTTTCTTGGAATTATCTTTAGATAAACAAATTTTATAGTTGTATGCAAAAACTTTTCGATTCGCTTAAAAAGTTCTTGAAATATGGTGAAATATTTAAAGAATTAAGGAAGTTAATATCAAGCTTCCGACGCTTTCCTGGTTCAACTATTGGAACCCAATTTTCAATGTTGCTGCCATCCCCATATTTAAAAATCCAAATCGACCCATATTTCCCACATCCGTCCAATTCTTTTCTTTAGATTAACAAATTTTATAATTGTGTGCAAAAAAAATTCGATTCACTTAAAAAGTTTTCGAGGTATGGTGAAATATTCAAAGAATTTAATTAACATTAAGGGAATCAAACTCATGATTTTAATTATTAGAATCCTATTTTCTAGATTGCTGTTACCCTCATAATTTAATATCTGAAATTCCAAATTTCAAAAGGTATGCTTATTCAGAGAAAGTACGTTTTCGCGTTTGTCCGCAACTTAATTATTAGTTAGCACTAATTAAGCAGCATACTTGAGATTAACCCTTTGAACCATCGGCTCTTAGTTCGTGAAAAATATAATCATTGGAAAAAATGTTACTTAGAATTATATGATTTAATTTTTTTGTGTGTATTGTCCATGCGATAAAAAGAATACAAATATAGCTATTAAAAAAACTTTTCAAATTTTGGTCAAAAACCTAAAAATCGTTGTTGTGATGATTCAATTGAAATTTCTTTCTATACATAATGGTGTCGCAGTTTTCCATTGCAGTTTGCGCAATTTTATTGGCCGGAAAATCACGTGGTAAGATCCAGTTTCTCCTCTTTCATTTCCATATTGTTTTAGTTATCATTAGCATAAAATTAATAAAAATCATAAAGGTACTATTTTTTCTATAAATATTTTTGTATCCGTAATTTATCCCTCATTTTAATTTCATCCCTACTTATTTTTCATGTATCTGTACTGCTATTACTACGCTTTAAATTCAAGAGCTTAACTAAGAGTTTAAAACAGAGAGAATTGTTATTTTTTTATTATTATTATAAAGTAATTCTGTGATACATTTTAAGATGAAGTTATTTAGATAGGTGGTATAATTTTTATTAACAGTTTCACAATTATTATTTTTGAGCAAATAATATTAATATACTGCTATGAATTACAGTTAATGAGATTTGTTAAATGATTTGAAACTTAACGATTAGCTTCATGCCCTATCAGATGTAAGCAAAAACGGTATTTAATATATCCCCTCGTTGGGTAAGCGAAAATATTAAATTACGGTTGCGAATTTAAATTTGTTTAAACAATATAATGCTATAACAATACAAACGTTATTTTTTAAAAAAAATGATTGCTTAGAAAAATTACTTCTGACCACCAATAGATCTAAATATTTATAATTCTAATAGATAATAATATTTGAACGTGGGAAGTGGAGGCGTAAGCAGATAGACAAGCGTAAGCAAATAGACTCATTTTTAGTACATATTATGCTAAGTGAAGAATTTTAGCTTAAGTAGAATTTTAGCTGACAAGAAACAACAATTATTGCGAAACTATCATCGAGGTTGGTGAACGACAGCGAACAGGGGGCTTAGTCCCCTAGTAATCCCATACAAAAGAAGAGCAAATGAAACGAGAACATATTTAAAAGAGAACACAAATAAAACTAGGCTAATAGGATAGAGCGGTCGCCTTCCAATGAGGTGAACCGGGTTCGAATCCCAGCGGCGGTTGGTCGATACGAATCTGCATCCGGCTTGCACTGACCACAGTGCTGACGTGAAATATCGTCAGTGGTAGACCCTTCTATCTATATAGTACTCTTACTTGTGAAAAGCAGCGCTTCCTAACTTGGAACTTTTCTTTTGTATTGAAAAACTAGTTTTCTAGAAGCTAGTTTTCTTTTGTATCGAAAAACATCACTTATTAATATTTCATTTAGTGTCCTGTTAAAGTCATTTATAAATTCATTTATTATTCGATGAAAACTTTTTAATAAAATTTTCTATTGCATTTTTTGTACCATGTTGCCAAATAATAAGCATACATACATATATTTGTTTGTTAAATCTAAGATAAGGCCTCAAACAAGACGAGTGAAGAATGTGGTGTGCCGAAAATCACACCAGTGTCCTCCAGTACTCCAAATCCAGTGCAAGCACCGGCAATCGGTATTATTCAGTACATTGTGGGAGGTGAAGCTGCAGTTCCAGGTAGCTGGCCGTGGCAGGTGTCCCTAAGAATTACCGGAAACGAACCTCTAAGTCACTGGTGCGGAGGAGTACTCATCAGCAGTCAGTGGCTCTTGACGGCTGCCCATTGCTTCAAAAGGTAACCATACATCCCCATAGTATCTTTAGCTATACCCTGCTTAAAATAATCTCAATCTACATTAGAGGATTCAGATAGGATGATCTCATAGTAATTGTGTTATTTGACTAAATTTCGGTCGCTGCTCCTAAATTATTTGGCTAATTTTTCGGTTGCTAGGGAAGACTTATTTTCGGCTGAAGTCGGAGTTTAAAAATTAGTTTCCCCATGCGACTGTGGACAGGGTTGAAACAACACCTCCTAGAAGTAGAAAGGCCTCAGCACGGATCAAATTAGTAGTCCGATGTGACGAAGTTAACTGCGCAGTAGACGAAAAATAAGAAAGATGTCATTATGTTAGGGGTACTAAGCTGCGCAGTGGTTGAAAATACAAAATATATCATTACGTTTGGACTACTAAGGGATATTTATGGTAACCCGTGCTGAGGCCTATTCTTTCTAGGAGGTGTTGGTTGAAACAGTAGCGCAAATTGCCCCAAACTGCTCCAAAGTGAAATTTCTGCTCCAAGCTGCTGCTTTTTCCCCAAAATTTCCCCTTTCCCCCTTTTATATCAATTAGGCGTTGAATTTTACCTCAAATGTTAGTTTTATTGCTCCAAAGCAGCAATCTTTTCAGAGGTATGCAGAGATCAAAGTTAGCGAAAATTCAGCTTTTGGCGTTTCTTCTGTGCAGCAAATTTGGGTTAACCAACATCACCCCAATAATGTTTTACTAATACTTCACTAATTAAGACCCAACACTTTCCTGGGCTTCTTAGAAGATATAGCCCTTCAAACTTGAGCAAAATAAAAAATCTGCTTTAGCTAATCTCAAAACTGCATCGTTTCTCTCTCTGAAAAAAACTTATTGTACCACAATGCAGGTAAATGTATCAACCAAGACGTGGAAAAGAAAAATCAATTGAATATCGTCCCATTCCCATTAAAAAGGTTTACTAAGTTGCATATAAATGTCATGCCACAAAACAAGCACCAACCCTTTTTTTTAAGACAGCAATGATGTGTCTTCCACTTCAAAATAAGCTAAAATAAAAATATTTTCTAAAATGTCTATTTGCAGTTAAAATATGTAATGATTAAATCTGCGTATGCTGTTCCCCCTGTAAGCTTTTTTTCTAGTACAGCATACCGAATCGAGTAGTTCTCCGCGTTAATTGCGCATTCCAAGAGCTGGATTTCCTGTACTTTCTATATTCTTTGGTCAAGCTATCGTGCTGTAACGTGGCGAAAAGCGTTCGAAATGTTTCAGTTGAATCAGGAAATGGACTTTTTTTCAAAAAAAAAGTTCCTAGTTAGTTCGAATTTTGTTTCAGTCACATAAGACTGTAAATTATTATTATTATTATTTATTACTTATTTATTTATTTTGTTTTTGCAGTGGTAGACTGGATGTCCGTTACTGGAATGTGATGATGGGGAAACATTTCAAACTAGTTCCGGACGAGACAGAACAAATCAGATACATGAAATCCATTCACGTCCATCCCTTATACAGAGGCTTCAATGAAACTAAAGTGAGTCCTTCACAACACTCAGTTTCATGGCTACAGTTCACAATCTTTATAGCTCGCGTGTCTTTATTAGCAAACATTCATATTCAATATTAAAATAGCTAAAAAATAAAATAATGGGCAACAGACATTTTACATAATTAATAACACTGAAATCGACTTTTATAGTGAACTGGAATGGACGAAAATAGGATGTAAAAGAAGTGGAACATGGAAGACTTCTAAATGAACACTTATAATGAACTAAAGTTATAAACTAATTATTTCTAAGTATTTCATATAGTTTGTCTATGGTGAGAACTCCCCCCGCCACAAATTCTGAGGCCGTCTGCTGCTATGGAAACAAGAATAGCGCATTTCAGGAAGGTAGCTTCTCTTCACTCTAGGACTAACACAATAGTCCGAAGAAAAAGATTTCCTTCCTCTCGTCTCTCCGATGTTCTACGCAATGACCCCACACCTATACTTGAAATAGTTATACCTCGTTACCAAAATCCCCACCACAAGTCCAGACGAATGGCTAGGGGGGGGGTTCTTACTTTAGATAAACTATATATGTGTAACTGTGAATGACCGAAATTGGTGGTTGTAAATGTCCGAAATATATACTAGGTCTAGTTAAATGCCACTGCCTGGTATACATTTGCCCGGTACTCCAAACACTGATGTTTCTCCTAATCTATCCACAGCAGATATTAAAATATAGAATGTGTATAATAATATCAATGAATAAATTAATATCAAATCTGATCTAACAAATATTTCGGACATTCACTAAAGCGACTATGTGATTGTTGACATTCACCGGTGAAAGTCGACATTCTCTTGATTTTGGTCATACACGGTAACATATGCATGTGCATTGTAAGTATTAGTAAGAAATATAAGCCTTAGGTTTCCATAATAGAGGAAAAAATACAAAAAATGTTTCATTTCTTAAAAACATTTTGAGTGTTAAAAGCTTGCCAATTTAATCGCTTTTTTTTAGCGTAATATGTCGTTTTCAGAGGAAAAAAAAATAGCCCATTTATTTAAATTTTATGTCAACAGCTGTCGATCCCTTGGTTAAGACGGAAGCAGCATGATCTTGCTCTGGTAAAGTTGAACGCTCCAGTCACTGTAACTGACTATGTGATGCCAGTCTGCTTACCTCCCGCTAATTACAGTCTCACACCCGGAACATTGTGTTACGTCACTGGATGGGGAGACACATACAGTAAGTATAGAAGGGTGTTTCTTTATTACCACCCTTAATGTTCATTTTTTTAGAAACATTGTCAATCAAGAAACTATGATTATTGTATTTAATGAATAAAAGAAATATTATTACGGTACTCTGACCGGGTTGCTTTTCGAGGAAGACATTAAATTCAACAAAAACTTAATTTATTTAAAAATTGAGACTAAATGCGTTACAGTTCTTACTGCTTAAAATAGTTAAAGATTAAGGATAATCAACTTCAATCGGCTAGCGAGACAGAAAATGTCGGATTAGGTTACCATATTAGGCTAAACTTCACTCTAAATTTGTTTTTGTTTTTTTCCACTCATGATCAAAATCATACTAATTATACCAAACTACGTTATTCTTTTTTTTACCCATTGGCAAAATGGTTGTTGTTTTGGGTTTGATGGCATGTGCACCTTATTTGGACGTCATCACGCTTTTCAACTGTGTTCAAGAGTAATAGTAAATACTGCGCATACGTCGTCATTGCCTGCGTTGCTGCGTCCGCTCCTGTTTGATAATTTTTTTAGAATTCTTTTCTTCACTTTTAATTTTGTGAAGCATTAAGTTGGTGAGTTTATTTTTGAGATATGGGACCAGAGAGATCCCATAAATACTTCTTGAGTTGTGAGTAAAAGAGAATTTCATCATCTGAACAATATTTTTGTTTTTATTGCTTTAATTAAGAATCAGAAATTCTCTAACCTACAGTTCAAACTGGATCGTTTTCAACACTAATTCATGTGAATATCACAAATAAAGAGGGTGGAAAAAAAATTAAACAACAACCTTGTTGTTAATGGGTAACCTATGATCGCCGAAAGGCGATCTCAATTTTTGTAAACCTTTTTGTGACCAAAATGCATCTCAAAACCTGCATTTTTTCTTAATTAGCCAAACGACACGCTAGTCTACAATGTTGCATAAACTGTAAACTATCTGATTCAGCGCCTTAAATATTAAAGATGACTTTATTTTGCAGTTTGTTTGTATAATGTTCTGATAGAAATGCAATCTTAATAAATAAGATACACTTTTTTTTAAAAAAAAACATTAACTGATTATTAGGTACATGATAGCTAATTAAATTGTCTAGAACATTTGGTTATTATTTAACATTATTTTTGCGTACAATAAATAGTTTGAATAGCTACTATTTCCTTTTTAAAAATAGGAAGAAACAATACATGTCCATATTTTTGAGATTTCCATCATATAAAGATGCTTTGTTAATCATTCCATGTTAAGTCATATTAATATACCATGCTCAGTTATAAGACATATAGTGTTAAGAAATAATAATTAATATTTAAATTCAATGCTTCGGAGTAATAAACTTTGAAATGTTATAAATGATTTGACTCTTTTTTTATATAATATTTAACTACAGCATTCAAATGACTGTATTATCAAATCTCCTTTCTGTAATAGATACTGGTGCTGAATTGGAATTGAAACAAGCTGTTGTACCTGTTATATCTCTTGAACAGTGTAGGAAGTGGCACAGGTTTTATGACGTTGCACCAACAATGATTTGTGCAGGACATCCAGAAGGCGGTCACGACTCGTGTCAGGTAAATTTGGATCTTTCGTCGTAAAAAAAAAATAGTGCACTTCAGCAAATATGATTAATAAGATTACTGTTTATAAGGACCAATGAAGCCAATTTGACAATACGTAGAAACGATGTACGATTCTGTTTTACACAGGTTACAGACAACCAATAATACATACCCAGAAAGCATGTCACCTTGTGTCGGAATTATCTTTTTATTGTCGCTAAAATGTTCGTACTTATTCGTACCTTATTTTGCTCTCTGGGATATATGATTAGCAAGCAAGGTTATATTGATAATAATCAATGTAATAATAATATAGTAATTAACGATAACAATAATCATACGCTATTGAATACCATAATATCGTGATCATTATGAATAAAGTAACGTATCAAAAAAAAATAATAATAATATTGAGAACATTAGACATAACAATAATGAATACGATATTATTGTGTAAATCTAGCCTACTTGGAAAATCAAGCAAATTTCTAAGGCAGAGGGTGCGTTTCCTTCTTTTCAATGGCGACATGTATGGCCAAGAATACGCCTTCATACACACGTCACAACCTATTTTACAGAGAAGACCTAATCATACACTTTTCATTTATGCACAGATCGTAATTTTGACCTGAACCTGAGAACGATCAATCTTCAATTCAGTTCTCCCAGAGGTATTGATTTGTTATGGGAACTTGGAGGACAGATTTAACGTGCACCAATCACCATTTAAATCAGGATTTAAACTCACGCGTTCACGAACATGATCCCAGCTTCCTACCAAACAGGCAATCCCGACCTCCTCGAAAATATTAACCAATATAAAAATAATGTATATTGAAAAAAGTATCACGGAATAATACTGAATAGCGATAATCCTGATAATACATCGCGGCATTAAAATTCGGTACTTGCTATCGTTTTGGCTTCGATTCGGAAAAACAGTTGTCAAAACACGGTCCTTGTAACAGATGAGAACCCAAGCTCATCATTTCTGACTTTCTATTAATTATGTAATAAAAACAAACTTAAATCTTTACTTACGAAGAGTAATATTTGACCTTGACTTGGTTTTTTTTGTTTAGGGCGATAGTGGAGGACCCTTGGTTTATTCTGAAGATAGGAAAAAATGGCATTTGGGTGGAATTGTGTCCACAGGTGGATCCATTTGTGCAGAAAAAGAACAACCAGGAATATACACTCTTGTACCTTACTATGTTGACTGGATTCAAAAAGTCATGAAATCGAACTAAATATTATTTATTTCTGTGTTAAGAGGGTTATGCTGTTGTTTTAGAAGTCATGGATTTTTTGATCAATAAATAATTTATTATTTTTAAACAAGTGGAAAGTAATCGATCTATTTTATTTAGAAATACATTCGAAATCATTTTTCAGATACCCTGATTTAACAAGGAAATTTTGATAAGGGTAATAAATAAATTTTGATAATTCATTTAAATAGATGGTTGAATTCGTGTTAAAAAGCGTTCATAAAACCTGTTCATATGAGCAAATTTACCTAGGAATATTTCCTAATCAGAAATATATTAAAGCTAGAAATTTTCTTAATTAAAGCTGTCAGAAAAAAAAGATAGCTTTTATTTATTTGCTTTATAATTTAAGAAGACTAGATTTTAATGAGCACCATTATTTAACGAGCGAATTGTTTTTATTCTTACATTCTCGTTATAAACGAGTTTCGCAATCATTCAAGTATTAGCATATGTCGCGGTGGCTCAGGGAATAGAGTGATCGCCTCCCAATGAAGTGATACAGGTTGGAATCCCAGCGATGGCTAGTCGATTTGAATTCTGCTGCCGGCTCACTCATAGAAGTGTTGACTTAAAAATTCCTCAGTGATTATGAAGAAAGATTACGATTAGTGGACAGATTACGGGTTGCAATCCCTTTGCCGTCGGGCTAACCGTGGGAGGTTATCCTCTCCATGCAACTTCACTGCGAATTTGTCGCATCAAAAAGGCTAGTTAGTCCTAATGCTTGATCTCAGAGCTCCCTTGTCTTTTGAGTTGGGTTCAAAATCACAAGGCAGCGAAGTAGAGTAATCGTAAACCCAAAATGGGCCATCTGTTTAACGCTGGTTATAAAAAAAAATGACGTAATTACATTCACTTTGTATTTTGAGCTAAAGTTGACTTAATGATATTGAAAGTATGTTAGAAATAGTACAACATAGCAAAAATTAAGTTGAATTAAAAATATAATTTGGACCTTATAATGTTAATTGTCATAAATGTTATAATGTTATTGTTATCTCTCTCATATCTTATTTGATTTACATGGTGAAATGCTAATTCAATTGAGTATAAGAAGCTACAACACAAAAGATTAAATATTTACATCCCTTACAAATAAATGGATTGTTCAACCAAAGTAATAATTTTTTATAAAAAAAGGCTCTTATTCATTTAAAATGTCTCTCAACAAATATTTCAAGCAAACATACTTTAAAACATAAATTTTTAAGAAATATGTTTGAGTATTTCATAATTAATTTTTGCTAAAAATACTTAATCAAATTTTCTGCTAAGTTTCAAATTACTTCAATCCTTATCGGGAATTTCAAGAAATATTATTCGCTTATAACGCGATTGCGATTACATGAAAAAAGTTTTTTTTACTATTTATTTATTTTATTGATTTATTTACTTTTTTGTTTATAGATTTTAACGGAAGAAGAGATTAAGGTAAAAATAAAGTGGAAAGTGGATGCCAATATGGTTTAATTGATACTTAAATACGGGTGAAGAAATCAATCAATTGGGTGTCAATATTTCAATCAAAATTGAACTGTACAAAATTTATTATATCCCTCACCCTGCACTAATATGTAACATAGTGTTAAAGGATGTTGTACATCTGTACGATTTACTCACACATTGATTTATATTTTAGATTTCAGAAAATTTACATTTCTGGTTTATCATTACCAGCAGTTTTTGCAATAAGAATAAGCATATCAGCAAATTTATCACAGAAATAAAATTAAGAGGAATAAAAAAATTTTTTTTGTTTTGATTTTATTATCCTTCATAACACAAAACACGCCTGCAGAAATTCAGTTTTATGTCTAGCAATACAAATAATAAAACAAATTCATTTTTTTTTATCATTTTATAGATAACAAAATCTGACCTAAAGAAATTTCTAACAAACAAAGAAATTTCATGACTCAAGAATTATCTCGAAATAAACAGAAATAACGCATGAGAAATGCGAACTTCTTCCACGTTCCACCTCATGTGTTCCACTTCATTTTGAAAATTCAAGATTTCGGTTCAAATTTTTCAAAATTTTGTTTTGATTTTATTACAATCATGCGTGTTTTTTTTTTATAAAAAAAAACCAAGTGAGGTTTGGAGTAGATCATCCATATTTATGGTAACAATGTCAAATGGTGCTAAAAATGTAAATCTGATGCAAGAGCTGCAGTTCTCCTTTGAAATCCGCAACTATCGATTCGGTTATTAACATTTTATTTTATTTTATAACCTACGTTTAACAGCCGAATCCTTTTTGGACATACGGTTATCTAACCTTGTGAAACTCTACGGCCTTGTCATTTTGTACCCAACACAGAAGACAAGGGAACTGGATAAAACGGTAGGTGAATCGTAAAATAGCCTTCGCGGAGGACTTTTCTATTGAACTAACCCATATTTGCATTAAATGGAAAGAAAGAGGAAAACCACAGAAACCTCTAAATGTTTAGCCCGACGACAAAGGAAATCTAACTCGTGTTCCACTGAGAATATTTTTACGTATGCATTGCTGTCGGTGCGAGCAACAGTAATGGGCTTGACTGTTTGGTATTCAACCCTATGATGAACCGAAATAGTTGGAGTATATGTTTACTACAGTGCTGCAATTTTGACCCGAAAGCAGATGACTGTAATAATATCCCAAACCTCTTCCCTTTGCTCCCCAACGGTGTGGAAAACCATCGAAGGACATCAGAGTGGATTCCGAATCACTTACGACTCAATCGGGAAAAGTGCAATCCAATCGGACCCCTGTGCAAGCCATACTCTCGACCTCTACTGAAAAATTCTATTCAGGAAAAGAGGTGAGTTTCTAAAAGTTGGCTGGTTACAAAATTTCGAACGCACAAGCAAATGAAATGGATGAGACGTTTTGGGAACGTTAGACGTTGTAACATTAAAACAAAACGAATGGAAAAGCAGGCAAAAAAAAATTTGCTAAGTCACCCGATATATTGGGACAATTCTATTTTCACTGAAAAAAGAAATCTCCTTCCTTTTGCTAGAACTTTTAATCTGATTCAAATGAATTTCAATAAAAAATACGCAAAAGAAAGAGATACACTATATATATAGCAACTCAAAATGGCTCAATTAAAAAAAAAAAAAAAAAAAACATTGGAAAATATCTACTGATAAACATTTATTCGCTTCTTTTGCTATGTTCATTAGTAAAGAAAGTATATTTTCAAAGAAGGAAGCATTCAGAAACATGTACATATTTAAATTAAAAATGGGTGTAAACTGACCTTTTACATATTTTTTTTTCTTCTTTCAATCAGGTCCTCCTTGTTTTGTCTTCTGATAAGGAACAAATATTTCATTTACATTTTCAAGGTGGTCTGAAAGGAGACGATAAATGGCATGAATCTCTTTGTTCTTTTTTATCAATCGAATGTTTCTATTCGGACACTTTAAAGAACGCAATAATAAACTTGGAAATATTTCTTATGGCTGCGAGTTTTACAGATAAACAAATGACAAATATAAGATGTTATCTAATCATTTTGCTTCGGTGAAAAATGTTGATTTTCATGAGCGAGTAATGACTTCTTTGAGTTCTTCCTGTTTTCCAAATTTTCTTTTTTTTCCCCATCTACTAAACAAATAATAAGTGTTTCTCATTTTTTGATAATTTTTCTCCTGAATGTCTAATGTGACAGAAAAGGGGGGTGGACAGTGCCGACAGAAGACATCTTGACTCCCAGGGCAATACTGAAAATAGCTCCCTTTACTCAATTTTGGAAAAAGAACCAGAATTAAAAATATACAATAACAATTTAAACTTAATGGGTTCAAAATTACAAGGCTAATGAGCCGTGATGGCTCAGGGGATAAAGCGTTCGCTTTCAAATGCGGTTCCCTGGTTCGAATTCCAGCGATGGCTGGTCGAAACGAATTGCGCATCCAGCTTCCTTCGTGGAGAACATTTTGATGAAACTAACCAGCATTCGCATGACATGGAGAGCAAAACCACGGCTCGGACAGCAGTATTATATCAATCGCTGAATAGCCGAACCGATTTTGGGTTTTCGACAACTAATGTTCAACTCCGTAGCCTTCTCATTATGCAACAATCCAGAAGACAAGGAAACTCCTGGATCTGTACCCCCCAGAGGAATTGATTTGTCATGGGAACATGGAAGACTTTGCGACTTGACAGATTTAACGTGCATCAGTCACCATTTACTACACGGGGAGTCCTCGGCAGGCGGAAATCGAACCCACGAACTCTTGGACTTTGGCCCAGCGCCCTACCAACCAGGCTATCCCGGCCTCGGTAAGCAATATTGTTGAACTTCCCTGAGTTCCGTCAAAAATATAAAAATTCGCTGAAAAATAAGAATACGAGCTGAGTTACAAATTAACTCCGCTAACATCTTATTTTAGTAAATGCATAGAAAATTCAAAACATGGATTGATTCATATGCATGCAAGGTCAAAAGTTTTTTTTTATTGCTTATTTCTTTTCCCAAACTCACGATCAATAAACAATGGTAGTACTGATTTATTCTAGAAATAAGTCGATTTTAATCTGACTATATCTGCGGAATTCTTATCTACCAGCTATCGCTAAAGAAAACCACGAAAACCTTCCGTGGTTATCCTGACTGCAAAGGGACTCTAACCCATGATGCGTCTACCACTGAGGATATTTTTACGTCAACACTGTGGTCGATGAGAGCTGGGTGCGGAATTCAAATAGACCAGTTATCGCTGGGATCGAACACGGTTCACCTCATTGGAAGGCGAATGCTCTATCCCCTGAGCCACCACTGTTCAAACGAACAATATTTTAAAAAAAGGAGGAAATCAATTGTTTAATAAACATTAAATCTGGGTCTCTTTCGGTGCCCCCGCAACCTGGTGCTCCATTCGATCGCCTGCTCCTCCCGATGGCCCAGCATGTCGAAAAATGAGGCAGTTCACCTTTCTGGAAAAATTTAAATAACGTTAAAAAATAAATTAACGTATAGCAAGCTAATAGCATATTTTTATTGCTAACGTCCCAAAGACAAGAATAAAAAACAGCCCCCCCCCAAAAAAAAAGTTTCAACATTAATAAAAAATTACTTGTTAAAAAATTAAATTAGTGTAGAGTGAATATCAAAAATTTTAATTAAAAGAACAAATCAACTTAGCGATATAAACGTAACCTCGTGCGATTGATTCACCAGCTACAGTTTATTGAAGTATGAATTGTGAGGCATAATGCCAGAGAAAACATTCAAAATATAATTCAAATGCAATAGATAAAGCTTGGTTAAATAAATAAGTATCGATATTTATTAACCATTGGCAAAATGAGTGTTGTTTTGGGTTTGATGGCGTGCTCACCTTATTTGGTTCTCACACTTTTCAACTGTGTTCAAGAGTAATAGTAAACAGTACGCATGCGTCGTCATTGCATGCGTTGCTATGGCGACCGCTGCTGTTTGATAATTTTTTTAGAATTCTTATTTTCACTTTTAATTTTGTTAGGCATTAAGTTGGTGAGTTTATTTTTGAGATATGGGACCAGAGAGATCCCATAAATACTTCTTGAGTTGTGAATAAAAGAGAATTTCATTATTTGAACGATATTTTTGTTTTTATAGTTTTAATTAAGAATCAGAAATTCTAACTTACAATTCAAACCGGTGAATATCACAAATAAAGAGGTTAAAAAAAAAACTCTCTTTAGTTCTTTATTTTTAAAAATTCTTATTTTTTTACAAATCATTCTTCTATAGCATTTTTTTTCTTAGAAAAGGAAGATTCAAAAGAAAATTAATGTTAAAATTAATATTAACTGTTACATTTATTTATATTATTTATTTTTTATTTTTTGATATTTCAATATTTTTTTTTCTAATATTTTTGATTTTCTTCATGACTTTTGTCTTTAAATGATCTTTTCGTTCTGAAATATTAAATATCTCTCAGAGTACATGGATTTTTATAACTGATGTAATAAAAAGCCATGACAAAAAAAGTTTGAAACGGAACTTGGAGGATTAAACATTTCTTCAAGTTCAAAGTTCAATCTAGTCATTCAATTGCAATGCTATAGACACATCCATATAAAATTGGACCGAAACAATGAATTATTCCATTTTAAGGATCGCTTGCCATTTTTCTCCATTCGTTCCGACCTTTTTGTTCGAAATGCGTTGTTCTAATCCATTAAACTGCCAGTATTAGACGTCGTATAATGGCAACAGTCGTAAGGTCGTGTGACGTCATGATATAGAACAGTTGTTGCCACGCGCGTGATTTATGGAATGGATTTCTTGTATTCAGTTAATAACCTTCTCATTATCGTCTGTGCTTTAGTCACAGTTCTCAAAAGTAGACGTTCCGATTCATTTTTAATCTTGTTCTTCAACGTTGGTGGTCCGCCCCCAATCTGAGCATCCATCACGCACAGTAATACGTTTATTATAGTTTGCTGAATGTAACATCTTACACTGGATCTACAAAAGTTGTTACATAGAATTGTGAGGGGGAAAAAACTAACAACAAATTATTAAAAAATTAACTCAACATAAGAGGAAAAGAGAGTAATTCTTTCATTAGAAAATATAAATTTTGTTTTTAATAAATGGAAAATTTGGGTAATTTTTTTTTTTACTAGCTTGCATAACATTTTGTAAACGTGGTTTACAGTACAATTTTCGTTCGTATTTATATCCGATAATATTTCTGTTTAGCTGTGTTAGTGTTTTAAAAATTATTAGCTTTGACAATATTTTAATTAATTTTTATTATAATTTCTATCTTTGCATAAATCTGGTAAATTTCAGAGGTCCAAGTTTGAATGTAAACGTGCTGAATAAACGTGAATTGTATTAAATTAAAGATAACAAAATCAGCATCTCCCTATGAATTTTGATCATAAATCTTGAGCAATCAAAACTTTTTTTGCCGCTTATCTTATTTGAACAATATTGGTACCAAAATGCTGATAATAAACGGACATAAATCACCTTGATGTTATTCCGCTTTAATTCGTAATGATATTAGAATTCAAAATTAGATGTATCTAAATTCGGATTTACTATTTGCAATTTCTTAACACATGTTTCTTTCAAGGCAAAAAGCAGCCAAGCATTGTTTCAATTCATTTGTAGACGATATTTTTGTTGTAATTGTTGAAAAGCCTCTTAGTGCCGTATTTACAGAAAGAAACTCAGGTTTTGTTAATGCTGTATATTTGAAGTCTGTAAATTCCCCCAATTTAGAGTCCGTGTCATATTTTTTTATTTACTTTGCTCATTTCTTATTTATTTGAGTCTGTTATACTGTTATATGTTAAATTTCAAACGAAGAAGATAAAAATCTGTATAACAATTAATCGAAACACATTTATGTAAACTAGTAATTGAAATAAATAATACTTATCCGTATTTATTTATTTTTCTTTCAATTTAACCCTCTACAGGCTAGATTTTTCTAGTTATGTTATGCCATTACTTAAAATTCATTTAATTTTAAGACTTTTTTAAAATTTGAAGATTTTTTAACTTTTATTTTTATTTTTTATTAATGGAAAGTGGACAGGATTTTCAAAATTAAACCAGGGAGTGGAGAAAAAAAAACTGGACAAACTATTACAACTTTATTAAAAATATATAAATCAATATAATGTAACAAGTAAGAGTAGATTTTTACCAATAAATAAATTTAAATAGCATCAAAGTAGCTACCTTTTGCAGGAGGAAATAGGGTATTTTTTGTATACAAAACGAATAAACAAAGAGAACACCCTGAATAACTTTTCATCTAATAATCAGATCTTCACATTCTAGAACTCAATCTTAATAGTTCGAGGGGGTGACCAACAATATGCTAATTACAGTTCTTAATTTACGAAATCAGACACAAAACTAGAATTAACCTAAATTGTTTTCATCAGATTTGAATTCTTAACCCCAAAATTATGAAGGGTGGCTGTCATCTAGAAATTATTGTCTCAATAATTTGGTCCGTAGAACGTGCAACGATCCTTAATATTAATTTTAATTTTTCCGTATTTTGCCACATCTCGAAAACTTTAAAAGCCAATTTAAAAAAATTTTACACACAATTACGAAACAAAAGATAACCCAAAGATAATTCCATATAAAAAAAATAACTTTTCGTAAATATCTATTATTTTATTTAATAACAGTCGAAAATTTTTTAATCGTAAGGTACACAAACTTTTGCGTCATTTTCCATCACAGTAATTTTACATGGCAAAATACAAAATTTGAGCGAAATAATAGTTATTGAAAAAATTAAATTTAAAAACAAAATCTTGTTTTTCAAATATTGATTTCTCAGGAACTATTTGAGCGATTTAACTCAAATTTTTATTTTGTCTACAACCTTTAGAATTACATTATTTCATGTTACATTTTTTTCTGAGTTTTTTCGATTATTATGAAATAAAATAATAAATAATTACTAAAAGTTATTTTAGTGGGAAATTACCTTTGGATAAACGAATTTAAATTTTATACTTATGTGCAAATTTTTTTAATACGCTTAAAATGTTCGCGAGATGTGGTGAAAAACGCACAAAGTATAAATTATCATTAAGGGTACCAAACTTCAGATAGCTCTCATGAGCTAACTATTGGGACAATATTTCCCAGATCTCCGTCTAAAGAAAGGTAGGTTTATTCAGAGGAAATACGTTTTTCGTTTTTGTGTCAGTTTTCGAAACTTAAAATATCGTCTGCACTAATAAGTTGGCATACTTGAGGTTACCTTTTTGAACCATTAATGCGTCCTAGAAAGTGAAGATTCGACCAAAAATCATTTAGTTAGTTATATTTATTTATTTATTTTGCGCTCTGTCTAGCGTTTGTAGCGCACAGAGCAAACGAACGATTTCACACTGTCGTTATAGTGCATAAACAACTTTAAAATGGCAGATCGTTTGCGTAAAAAACGTATATTATAATATATTTTACAATTAAAGTGGTAGAATAAAAGAAATGAACACACAAGTTAAAAGGAAATTAGTTTAATTTTCATTTCATTGCAAGCGACACCTTGTATTTGACCATACACTTGAATTTCTATGTTGATTACTAATCGAATTAATAAATTTCGTGTTTATAATTAGAAATAAACTTGCTGAGAAATGATGAAATGAACGAACGCATTATCCACATGAGAAAGTAGCTCACCATTTCTTGACCCCTAGCTAACCTTTACAACTGCCCACATTTTAAACAAATCTCTTTATTATTTTTTTTTTTTTTAAATATTTTTCTTTAAAAGTTATCAGTAGATGGTCATACAAATCACACTTGTGAAAAGTTAAAGTAAAATGTACTTTTCACGGCCTTAAAAAAGTAAAACACGTTACAAAAAGTAAAAAAGTAAAACGCCTTTCAAATTATTCAGTACAAATCACTAATTATATTTAAATAAAAAAATTTTTGTTTTTAACTTTATTAAATACTCTTAATTTTTTTCCGATTTTGTAATTAAAATAAAGAAGTATAGAGGAGCAGCTGATAATTAAGAGCATTTCTGAAAATATAACAATAGAATAGGTTTTCCCTTTGAGTTTATTAAAGCTAATTATGGGTGTGAAAAATTATATTTTAAAGTAGCTTAAAAATAAACTCCTTTTCCATAAGCTTTGAAAAGACATAATCAACTAATAAATTGACATTGTTAGCAACTTTAAACATGTATCCAATAAATAGAAGCATTTTGTAACAGTCCACATTGTAGTTATCATACAAACTGGATTTCTCTAATTTAAGCTAAACAAAAATAAGAGATAAGGTTAAAAAAACCTAATAACAAAAAAAAAAAAATCATATAAGAAAACTACTTAACTAAAATAACAAGCCGAATTATTTTGTGAGTGGAAAAAAAAAATTCATAGAAGTTCAAAACGCTACCTGCCTAAGAAATAAATATGGGAAATTCTAGCCATATCTAAGTTTTATTAAATCCAAATTGTTTAAATTAAAAATATTTTTCCTTAATCTCCCTATTATTAAAAAAAAAATGCTGCAACAAGAAAATTATCACTTCATTTATGATACCTAGATGGCAGCACCATAAATATTCGATTGCTTTAATTTTGAGTAATTTTTTTTTATAAAACCGTTCAATCAAAGATCTATAATATTGTAGCTTGATTTACGAAATTCTACGCAATTATTGCATATTATTTATTACCGACATTGCATATTATTATTTGAGACAAGTTTATTACTATATTGTTTGGCATAAGTTTTCAAGCACAATACTTTTCGTTCGTAACTCATTGCCTTTGCCTCAAACCTCTGAAAACTTTAAACGATACACAGGAGAATTCGCATGATCCTAACGCCTCTACATTTTAACAAAAAATATTCTCTAAGTATTTTTTGAGAAATTTGAAGAAAAAAAATGCCCAAAACTGAAAGTGTCTCTTCTATTGGTGTAGAGCAGTGTAGTGTAAATATATTTTATCGCAATTCGTTCGATTTAGCTATCCCTCACCTCCTACCATATTTAATTGTTAACTGCTTATTTGATTCATAATGTACCTTTTCCGTATTTGTAAGAATTTTATTGGTTTTTCATATATTCTATTTCAATGTGTTTACATTTCATTCCTTTCAGAGTTATGTTTTCTTCAGAGGGCTGTCCTTTATTTTAGCTTTGTTGATGGCAGTCAGGAGGCCAAAATTAATTAATTATAATAATAAATTCTGATTTACCAAAATTTGCTTTGATTAATAAAATTTATAAACTTCTGTTAGCATTGTGAGGCATTGATCAATTTAGTTTTATTTCATTCAGGGTGTTGTTCCATTAAGTTCCAGTTGTTACTCATCTTCGGTACCATCATCACACAAAACTTCAAAACAATTATGTCAATCGTTTTTAAAAGCTCAAATGCTCGGTTGAATTTATATCAGTTTCAAGTGGGTAGGTAGGTATTTTACATACTTCGCACTAGAGCTGCACATTGGGCTATTGGCGACGGGCTGGGAAGCATCCCGGAGGATGATCCGAAGACAAGTAATCACAATTTTGATCCTTTGCAGAGGGGATGACTCCTCCTCTTTGGTAGCCCGACGACCTGCGCGGCAAAAGTGAGTTTTTTACAGTAGAACAGTTTAACGAGGACCGATACTGCGCACACTCGGTCTCTACGCAGGCTGATCAAAGTGTTCACCCACCCGCTTACTGACAGCAGCCAATGATGCTTGACTTCAGTGTTCTACTGGGAACCGTGTCTTTACAATCCGTCCACTGCGGGACTATATCAGTTTCAAATGCTCAGTTGAATTTATTGATCAAAATTTTACTTTACAAATATATTTTTCAAAAATGTTAGAAGGAAATATGAAAACTGGCAAATATATATTGCCTATACAGGCATATGTATTGCATATATAGACTTATATATAATCGAAAAAGATTTAATTGTCTAGTATATAAATTACATTATTTTAAAGAAGACGATTTCAAATGACAAAATGAAAATATTTGAGCGATTTCGGTCAAATAGTTTCTGAGTTATTTAGTTTTAAAAAATCATAAATTAAAAATTCTTGAGAGCAATTCGATCGATTTTGTTTCTCAACGCTCTGTTGCCAAAGAAAATAAAAATGCCATAGTTTAAGTGCCTTTCACTTGAGGCAAGCAATGCGATGATTTTTAATTATATATATAATCTTGCCGTGAGAAATTATCTGGCCTTTAGAACAGACAAATGACTTAACTATTTTAATAATTATTAAACTTTTTTTTAACAATTGGGAGACATTTAGGAGACATTTTTCCGCCTCGATGAAAATCATCAAAATCACTGCCTTATTCTCAGTCTTTGTAAATTTTTATGAGCCCAGGTAATGCAGCATTGAAGTAAGTTTTTAAATATGAAAAAACTAGACTACAAACGCCTTCTCCATTGACTTTTCTCGTTATTTTTAAAAATAAGCGTAGAAAGGGTTGGCTTTAGATAGGCTAAACTTGACCTCACAGGAATAAGTAATTGTTGTAAAGACACAGCAGCTATAAAAATAGCATTTCGCAAAAAAGCATCATTTCATATTACTACGGAACCTGCGAAAAACAACATAAAAAAATAATGTAGAAACTTGTATGAGTACAATGTGATTTTTTCCGACTATTAATTAAATAATAAAAAATATTTTATTGTTAAAAAAATTTTTTTATGAGGATTTATCTTTGGATAAACTCGTTTTATAAAAGTGTGCAAAAAAATCTTCATTTGACAACGAAATACGCAAAACGACTCTCCTGCCTAAACAATGTGGATCATATTTTATACATTTTGGTTACCTTCCATATTTTGAGGGTCAACAGTTCAAGTTTGTTCGAAAAATTATTCAGAGAAAGTTTTTTTGTGCCTGCTTTCGTAGTTTAAAAATTTTCTGTACTAATTAATTTTGTTTTATAAGCTTTCATGAACAGCTAACCCAATTCAGAAGAAAAGGGAACTCCTGGATCAAGTGTTGGGAGAAATTTGTCATCGTGGAGGACTTTTCGATGGAACATCCCCCTCATTTGCGTTTCATGGAGAGGAAAACCACGAGAACCTCCCACAGTTAGTCTGAAAACAAAAGGACTCATGAACCGTCTTCCACTGAGGATATTTCACGTCAGCACTGCAGTCTGTGCAAGCCGGATGAGGATTCGTATCGACCTGCCATCGCCGGGATTCAAACCCGGTTCACCTCATTGGAAGGCGGATGCTCTATCCCCTGAGCCATCGCGGCTCTTGCACTAATTAATTACCAGAATTTTTTTTATTTTAAGACTGAGAGAAAATCTGAATTTTAAGATCATTCAAAGCAAAGCTATTATAAGCTATTTTTTCGTTTGCGCACTGTTTTTCTTTTGCGCATTGAAAAAAAAAAAGAAAAAAAGAACTGATTGAAAGATTGTTGCTTGGAAGTTAATAATAAAAAATATAGGAACCAGGGTAGGCAAAAATCTTTTTAAAAAAAAACAACTGAAAAAAACTGTAATTTTTTAAAATTTAAATCATAGTTAGTGTGTTTTATTTTTTAAAAATCTTATTTTTTTATTTAGATTTACTAATCAAAGTTTTGATTAGATGCATTAGAAATGCTTAATAGTATCCGTTAACAATATTATAACCAAAGAACTTGAAATTATTGTATAAAAGAAAATCATAATTATTTTTATTCAAGCTCAACATCTTCATGAATTCGTTAAAACAAAGACCTAATCTGCCAGTTAAATTTCAAATAAAAAATAAATTAATTTAGAGTTGGATACATGAAAAAAATCCATTGTTTTAAGCAACTTTTGGCAGAATAAGTCTTTCTTTATTATTTATAAATATGCTAGGCGGTTAAGTCCCCTGTTCACTACCCCTCAACAACCCCGATGATTGCTTCGCAATAATTGTTGTTTCTTGGCAGAAAACAGTTTTTCTAAATTAAAAAGTTAAAATTATTCACTTAACATATAATGTACTAAAAGGAATTCTGCTTGCTTGTGCCTCCTCTTCCCACCCCCAAATATTATTATTATCTATGAGCATTATAAATAATTAGATCTATTGGTGAATAGTATGTGTTTTTCGAAGTAACCATTTTTTCTTAAAAATAACATTTATAATGTTATAAAAATATATTTAGTTTAATATTTTTGATTACCAAACGGGTGGATAGATTAAATACTATTTTTGTTTGCATCTCATTGTGCATGAAGCTGGTCGTTAAATTCTAAGTAATTTAGCAGATATCTTTAACTGTAATTTATAACAGTATAATAATGTTATTTTCGAAAAAAATAATAATAATAATAGTTGTAAAACGGTTAATAAGATTAGACCACCTTTCTAAATAACTTTATCTTAAAATGTAGCTCAGAATTACGTTACAATAATATTAATAAACAAAAAATTCTCTTCGTCTTAAACTCTTGAATTAAAAGCGTAATAATAGCAGTACGGGAAAATAACTTGAAATTAGGAAAACGAAAATTTTTATAGAAAAACAATTCACCATCTATCCTAAACCAACCTCCACAAATACTGCCCCCTACCGTGGAAACATGAAACACGGTCGAGAATAAGGTGAATACCTTTATGACTTTTGATTAATTTTATGCTGATGACAACCAAAACAATATGGAAATGAGTGAGGAAACGTGATCACGTGATTTTCCCGCCAATCAAATTGCACTGACAAGAAAGGAAAACTGCGGCACCATCATTAAAATTTTTTATATATTGTAAGAAATTACACATTTAAGAAGCTTTAAAGGCACTCATTAATTTAAATAAACAGAAAACTACTAAACAGATATAATTAAAATAATGGGTACATAAAATCACGAATTATTTTACATACAATTAATAAAAAAATGATAATTTCAAAGTTTTAGTTTTATCCACTTTTGATCTCCTTTTTTTTTAATTAGTTTTTTATTTGTATCAAATATTAATTTATGTATTACTTCTTTCGATAATATATTCAGTATCTATAAAATCAGTTTTTCACAAATAACTCTGACGTAACTCAATATTTTAAAAAAAAAAACAAGATTAAAAAAAAATAATTGATTTAAATCAATGATATTTTTTAAAAATATATCAAGATATTTAAATCATGGTTTTAATCAAATGATTTAAATCCTCTCGATCCTGAAATATTGGTTGAGAAAAAAAAACTAATTAATAATAGAGAATAAAAAGGACGTCTTCTTTACGGAAATTTGGGCTGATCATTAGAAGGAAGGGAAGGGGGAAAAATGAAAACTTTAATCGATTGAAAAATTACATAAAAAAAGAAGGAAAAAAATACATCCCACATATTAAAAACGATGAATCATTACTTTTCATCTTTCAATATAAACCATCTTCTAAAATAAAAGCCATTTCTATCAACATTTAATTCGAATTAAGGAACATGAGTGGGTAAGACAGCTAGAATCTCTTCCAAAAATGGACAACCCATCAGAATTGTCAAACTTCAGTGGTCTCATTTTAAAGTAATTGTGAATAAATCCTCAAAATGAATTATTCACATCACACCTTGCAACTTTATTTTCCGTTGTGAAGAATTCTCCAAAAATAAATGCACTTCTGTCAGCACCCCATCAGTACTTGTCAGTTCTTTTAAAGCAACTTTTTTATTCTAAATGCGCCAGGAAGAACGTCTCTAAAAGAACTATTTACGTCACCCGCCGTTCCCTTGTTCAGAGTAGCCGCCACTCCTCTTTTTTCAAGTTGCAGGAGTGGTAATTTCTAATGAACATTGGTTTCTTACAAAGTGATATGACAGTTTACTCCGGATATAATCAGTACAGCAAGAATAGGTCTTGAGTGGTAATATTCCACGTGTTTCGCAAAAGATTTAAAATCGGTATAACTTTTTTGTTTGTTTTTGTTTTACTTATGGACATTATTTCACATCGTACACAAACCAAACAATTTCAATTTTTTAGATAGTATGATTCGTCGGTAAAGAAACTATCATGAAAAAAAAGAAGCAGAGATTAGATATTTGAAAACGATTTATTTTTATCTTTTTATTATTTATTAATATTAATAAGTATTATCATTAATTTTATTGATTAATTTTATTATTAATTAATATATAACACGATATTTCTGCCTGTTAATTACAATAAAGAAAATACAGAAAATTGCAGATATCCAAAAAGCTTTAACAATACAAAGCAAATGAATTTGGCTTTCTATGAAGAAATTTGTAAGTGCCCCAGCACAGATAGCCAAATTAAAAAAAAAAAAATTTATCTACACAAATATCTATGAATATGTCTAAGACTTAAATAAAATCTTTATTTCATTTCTAAATTACATATTATTAATATTTTCTCTTGTTAAAAATAATGTATAGTATTCTTTTTAAGGTTTTGTTCCAAAACCAGTAATTTTCTACTTCTAATTATTTTCTAAAGCTTCAACGGTAGAGAATTTTGCAACCAACCATATTTCAATATCAGAAAATGAAATAAGCTCTATATTTCAAGGTGATTCTTAACTATTCAGTTTTTTGCCTTTCCTGCAAAATTAGTTTTGTTGGAAGTGACCAGTTTTCGAAGTCATTGATTCAATTATTTGATACAAAATAACGGGTGAAAAATAATCGTCATGAATATGATAATACTTTCTCCTCTAGTTGTTATAATTCATTTACGTCGCACTAGAGCTGCGCAATGGGCTACTGACGACGGTCAGGGAAACATCCTTAAGGATGATCCGAAAACATGACATCTCAATTTTGATCCTCTGCAGAGGGAATGGAAGTCCCCCGCTTCGGTAGCCCGACGACCTGCACGCGAAGTCGAGCACTTAACGGTAGAACAGTTTAACGAGGACCCATACCGTACACCCTCGGTACCTACTCAAACTAATCCAAGTGGTCACCACCCGCGCACTGACCACAGCCAGTAATACTTGACTTCGGTGATATAACGATCAGTCTACCACTCTCTCCCTTAAAAAAATCGGGGGGGGGGGAATTTATCATCACATATCGAAGAGCAAAAAGAAAAAGGAAAGACTTGTCATTGCCAATTAAAATTGTCTTTGTCAATTAGAATTATTATTATGCATCATATTTGCCTGCTTAAATAATTTATCTTTTAATATATAAAAGACAAAAGTTGGATATCACACCTTGCACCCCAAAATTTCCAGAGTCAGGTCTTGGACGAAATTCTAACAAAAATGAAATCCATCTAAATCAAAAACTCAACACAGACAAAATACTCGAGAATTTGGGAGGATTCGGTAAAGTATCGATTTCAGCTTGACTGGCATCTCGCTTCGAGTTACCACAACTAGTTAGCGCTCTGAAGAAAGACCCAGGGCCTGATTACCGAAAAGGCACAGGAAGCAAGTGCTTCCCCTTTTAAATTCTAGGGGGGCCCCCAAGTGACTGAAATTAAGGGCCCAATTTCTTATTTTTTATAACAAAAAAAAATAATAATAAAAGAAACAAGAAAAAAAATGACTCCAACAAAAACTCTTGAAAAGAAAAAAAAAAATGGGATGCTTTGTGTTGTTTTGCCGCTAGTAAAAAAATTGGCATAAAAAAAAGAGACTCATCTTGCAAAGAACCTTTCGTATAACAAGTAATTTTATAATTTGATTTAGTGAAATATTTAAATTTTTGTCAACATATGTGCTAGCTACTCCCTCATGTTTTTGCTACTATATATGGATGGGTGATCTAATGTAAACAATAACAAGCGTCCTGAAACCGGAAGAAATTTAGAAAATTTCCGGTGTATCCCTCCGCTTATGTTATGTCTACGAGGCGATGTGTGAACAAGCCTAATATTCCATGCAGTTTTGCTATTGTAATTTGGGTTCAAATCTAAACATAATTGTACCATTCATAAGAGCTTTCTGAAATGTATTGATTCTCACAGGTCGTAAGGCCGAAAAAAATTTTGGAAAGTTAATATCTCATTGTGAATAATTCTTAAGGTTTGCCATGTTTTGTATTTTATCCCCTATTTGGCTACATTTGAATAAAATGTCGCCAAAAATATCTTTTTAAGTTAGCCTAATCAGAAAATATTCTAATGATTATAATATTAATATGATAATACTGAAGTATAAAGGCTGAAAGAAAGAACTCGGTACATGTGAAATACTGCAAAAGATATGATGCAATAATATGATGGCGCGTTTCTTCAATCTGCGGCGTAAAAATATATCGGAAGCAGTAACCCGGAAGTCTGAAAAGATCAATTTTACCACTAGCGCCACCACCCTTAGCTTTACACGATCACCCATCCATAGTTGGCTACTATACATGTTGGACCCTTCTTTACGTGCTTTATAAAGCACGTAAAGAAGGGTCCAACATGATTGCATAGGATCTCTGTATTCCTTTCTAAGGTTCTAATAGTTTTCACATGGTTCTTCCCTCTTTAAAATGTATTGTTGATGGGCGAAAAATATCAAAAGTTTCTTTTGCTCAAGTTAGGGGGGCCCCAAAATCCTATTATGCTTCCCCTATTTTCAGAGGTTAATCGGGCCCTGGAAAGACCTAAATCGGAAAACTTGTATTTTACAATAAGATTTGTCGAGTCAGGTCAAAGACGAAATCCTGGCAACGTTGAAATCCATCTAAATCAAGCTCACAACAGATAAAATATATGACAATGTTAGGATTTCAGCAAAGTCCAGACTTTGATTGGTTTCTTATAACGAAAAGCTGAGTAGCTCTTGCAAGAAAGGTATGAATAGGTTAAAACTCACATTGTAAGATTTGCGAGTCTGGTCTTGTATGAAATTCTGACAAATTTGAATTCCGTCTAAATCAAAAACTCAACACAGGCAAAATATACGACAGTGTCGGGATTTTGGCCAAGTCAGGACTTAAGCTTGTTGGCCATCTTGCTTCGAATTATCACAGATGGTTAGCTGTAATGGAAGGAAAACGGATCACAACGGATCAACCAGATCAGTCAAAATTCGCATATCACAACAAAATTTATCGATCAGGGAGGAAATCACGACATGGAACGTAGAAATCCATCTATATCTGATCACCGACAAAATATCAGGTAATATCTAGATTTCGGCAAAATTGGAATTTTAGCTTGTCGATCATCCTGCTTCCAATTATCACAGCGCTAGTTAGCTGTTGATGAAAGAAACACCTCAGACCTCGCATTTCAAGGCAAAGTTTTGACGAGTCGGGTCTGAGACAAAATCCCGAAATAATGGACGGAATTTTGACAACGTTGAAATCCATCTAAATCAAGCTCGTAAAATACATAACACATCCGTTAGTTTCGGGGTTTAGGCCGAATTGAGACATTGCTTTGACTTGCGAATACAAAAATTCCTTGCGTTGTTTACTTTCTTTTGACGACATTACTTAATTAATTTTGGTAATATATACTATGACTGAAATGAAAAAATAAGCTATGTGCTCACAGAGAAATAGTACTAATGTGTTTAACACAAATTAAAAAATCTCTATAAAATAATTGAAACCATTGATGCTTAATGAGTTTTGGTAATAGGTGCAAATTAAAATAAAACTATACGCTATGTATTGAAAAGCAAAATGAATGAAGAAATCGTTCTAATTCTTTCAGGAGGAACATAAAAATCGCCATACAGTTATTGACGCTAATGGTACTTAATTAATTTCGGTAATAGTCATTTGGTATAATAATAATTGCTACAATTTAAATATAAGTGGAATTAAGATCTCACTACTCTATAAGTTGGAGCTGGAAAACTTACGCTGCTCACTAACTTTTTCAATTACAACTCAGTAAGCTGTAACTACACTTTTAAACAATAAGCATGCATAGAGATACAAAACCTACTCTACTTACTAAATTAAATGTTAAAAAAAGCTTCCCTTATTCATTAAGTTAAAGCTACAAAACTTACACTGCTAAGTACGTTATACAATTAGAGTTCACTAAATTGGCGGTTCCCAATTTTTTTCGGCTACGGAACCCTAAATAATCAACCTTCTTTCTGTGGAAGTAAATGAAGACAAATGTTGTGAAAGTATTAACCATTAAAAGACTACTTTTAGCCTTATTATATTTAAAAAGAAAAATGAAATTTTGTCATTAATAATCGTAACTTATGTTTTATATTCGACAGTTGAATTCGCAGTTTTGGGGTTGAATCTAGTCTAGCTAAAAATGTTCATTTTGTATTGCTGTAAAATAAAAAATAAAAGAAACTACTCTAAGCGTTTAAAATATAGGGAAACATGCTTCTTTATTAACGAATTTAGTGATTTTACTTTGATTGGAAAAGCGCAATATGAAATACTATTGCAATTTCTTAGGATAGCGCGTCCTTTTTCATATTTATGCATTTTTAAAAAAAAAAAAAAAATACAATTTCTCTCTTATTGGCATTTTATTTCAAATATTGCACGTGCGATTGAAATAATGGATCATTGATTGAATCTAAATATAATTACAGATTTAAAGAAGGTTAAAAATGAACTGTTAAAAAATAGTCTCGGAACCCGTGTCACATTTCGCAATGTCTTCGCGGAACCCTTCATGGAACCCTCATGTTCCGCAGATCATCATTTGGAAACCGCTGCACTAAACTACACTATAAGCTAAACAATAAGAGAAAAAATTAGCTAGAGGCACTCACTATATTAGAAGATCGCATAGACTAGACTCCTCATTGATTAGACAATCACTTAAACTACCCTACTCATTAAACCAGAGGATCACATAGACCAGGGGTCCCCAACCTCTTTGTACCTAAAAGCAAATACCAGAATATCAGTCGAATGGCGGGCACCATTTATTTTTTTAAGATAAATTTATAATTGATAGACATAGGTAATACAAACTACACATAACGCAGAAAAAAATTTAATTTTAAAAATTAATTTAATATATGAATATATTTAGTATTAATATTCTTGTTTAAAATAAATTATTACTAAATTGCTTTCAAAACATGCGAAGCATAAAAACCATTCGTAACATGTATAAAATACAGCCAATGTGATCTTTGGCATTGCATTTCACTGGCCAGCGCTTCATAATTGAGAGAATATGATGAAATTCCTGCTCACAAGCAATCGTCCAGGTGCCCAGCTGTAAGTCGAGATCTATATTTTGATTTTATGATATTCACTGTCGAAAACAATGATTCACACAAGTATGTGGAACCAAAAAACGACTTGATTTTATATGCTGCTCTTTTTAAGAATGGAAATTTATTTCTGTTATCACAGAATTTCTCATCTGATATAATAGTTTTGAGGATAATGTCATTCTGAAGATCCAAAATTTCTATTTCCACTTCTCGCCTTACTTGAAGAAATTCTGAAATGTATGCTGCTATTACGGTTACGTTTATTTGGTTGGTAAAAGGATTTACAAAAAAGGTGATCAAAAGATCGATGATAATATTAAATCGTTGAAAGCGCTTTTCAAATTAATCTTGAAGCGATTGGAGGTTTATGACAAATGTTAATAAGTCAATTTCACCTACCATTTTTTTCATGTTTGTAAAATGCACGAGAGGCTTCAGTTTCAAATGTGATATCCACAAAGCTAACTAAGCTCTGAACGAGTTTATAGTCTCCATCATTCTTGCTATATGTTTGCCCTTTCCCTGCAGCTCCAAGTTTAAATTATTTAGTTTTTCCGTTATGTGCGTTATGAAAGACAAATCTGCTAGCCAAAGAGGATTTCTTAGTTCTAAAAACGTCTGATTTTTGACTGCAAGAAATTTCTTCAATTAAATGTAGAATTATTTCTTCAATTAAATGTAGAAATCTATCAAGTACTTTGCCTTTACTGAGCCAGCGTACTTTAGTATGTATTTACATAGCATAAAATGTGCATTGCATTTTATGGGAAAATGGAAAACTAAAATATTTTATCGTTGGACACAAGCAGCGGGCGCACCTAGACCAATAGACGGGTGCCATGGTGACCGCGGGTATAGAGTTGGGGACCCCTGACATAAGCCAACTACCCCCTCACTAAATCAGTGGATCACATAGACTGTTTAATTTTACTTTCTGAGTTAAAGATACAAAACTTACGCTATTCACTAAGTTTGAAAAACTTGCACTACCTATCAAAATTAAGTGACATATTAAAATCTAATATTTAATAAATGTAATAAGGAACAAGTTTTGAACTATACAATAAGTATGGATGAAGGTTTTATTCCGGAGTATAGGAATATAAGTATAGGAAAGGAGCATTCCGAACGCTATACAAAACTAAAACCAGCATTTCAACTTGAAAGCATCCGGTGTTTCATCAACTAAAGTAATTAACTAAACCAATAACATTCCATCAAGCTTGGAGACGTCCAAAATCTAATTTTCCAACTATCACATTACAATAGGGGTCACAACTCTCAATAGAAAAAAGAAAAAGTGCCGGGGTGTTATAAATCCTCAAAAAATATCAATCACCTGAACCTACCCTTTTTAATATCCTCTTCCTAACTCTTTGTTCCTTAATAAGTCTCACCTATGGAACAAAATGGCCGTTGATACCATCTTGCATTATGAAATAAACCAGCATTTTCCAATTTCATTATTGCAGGAAGGATCAGATGTAAATTTCTTCTTGCATGGGCACAACCAAGGTGAGTGATAGATTATAAAAGAATCCCTCCTACGAAAAATTAAATATAGTATCATGGCCATTGCCAAATGTTTGGGTTAAAAAAAAAAAATTAGAAGCTGTTTTCATCACCATTTTTATTATTCCTATTATGTCGGTTTTGGCGATAACATCTTAATGTTACTGTTCTTCCATGTATCTTAGCTCCCAGAAAGGTTGAAGAGGTTATTTCCATTATAATCTGGACCGCCCCCTTTTAGCACATCGGGATTTTATTTTATTTGCCACGTCCGGTAGATGATGAAGTGCTGCTCAAGCAAAAATGGGCAGGAATACAATAAAGCTATTAAACTATATTGCGTTTTATGGGGGTGGACGTACGTGATACTTTGCAAGACGAGTCCAAATGTGGCAACATAGAACATAAGTTAAAATTCAAATTACCTGTGGTAGAGAATAATTAAGAAAAGTACGCACTTAAAATGTAAATACAGTGAAAATTCGCTGTAACAGTATTTTACGCTATTACGACAGGTTTCAAAGTAACTTTCAAAATGCTAATACAAAAGATGCATTTTTTTAATTTTTTTTTCTGTGAAAAATACTTTTCTCTACTAATAAAGCAGTATTACATATGAGAGAGAGCAAAATGAAATTAGTCTTTTTTTTCATTGCTGGTATCAATACAAAAAAAAATGGAATAACGAACATTATTTCAAATTTTTGTTTAACCCATTTTGAAATAACCCTTCTTCTAAAGGTTTTGAAATAAATTATATGAAACTGACTGACTTCTGGTATCAATATTATTATGAGAATTAATGATTCATATAATAGATAATGATCTGGAGAATAACTGAAGAACTAAAACCTATAAAAATATTTAAAAGATAACATCAGAGATAGTTGCTAGCTTATAGCTCTTTTTGATCAAAAACGGAGTTCAGTGACCATTCTTCAATATTTAATTATTTTTTATTTAATATGGCTGACAAATTACATGTTCAATTTGAACAGGACAGCACAAGCAGACTTTTATTCAAATTAAGAAAAAAAAATACTCGCCCTATTTTCAGTTACTTTACAGTTGTGATATTTCTATAAATTTCACTTTAAATTTTCAATCGATCCAAGTATTGCTTATTTTTATTTGCTTATTTTCGCTAGACACTATATTTTCAAACAATATATACATACGATTTTGTTATACATACTTTTGCACAGGGGCCCCCACCAGGGGGGGAGGTGGGCGCGCGATGCGCCCACTTAAAGCTTGGGGGGGGGGATTTTTACACTAAATAAAACGAGTAGTTTGGGGGGGGGAATTTAGAATTTGCCCGAGAATGCGCCCAAGAGCTTGGGGGGGGGGGGATGGGGGCCACTGCTTTTGCAAGTTATCGACTTATCGTTACAATCTAATTTTGGAAGCAATCGCTTTTCAGTCAGGTTTCAGGTACATCTATAGTACAGTAAAACAAAAATAGATGGCAGCACAAAAATTTACAATTCCTACTAAAGGTCGGATATGTTTTGCTTATTCTGAAATTAAACTATATATATATATATATATATATATATATATATATATATATATATATATATATATATATATATATATATATATATATATATATATATATATATATATATATATATATATATACCTCCATTGCCTTTAAAATTGTTATCGAAGGTACATGATTTTTTGAAAACTATTTTATTCTTAGTGAGTGTCATTTTTCTTGGTACAGAAATGCCACTTCTGTTGGAGGTCGTCGTGAAAAGACAGATCTAGGATTTAAATTTAGCGACTATAAATAAACTATCCCTAATGATATAATTAAATTGTTTGAAATAGATTCTTTTAAATTTGAATCTGTAAAAAATTTTACTTATCTAGGATCAGAAATAAACTATCAAAATGACATTAATCCTGAAATCAGAAAAAGAATAATCGCAGCCATCTATGGTTTAATATCATTATTGAAATCTAACTTAAGAAAAAGAAAGACGAAGATTTTACTCTATAAGGTATTAATCAAGTCAGCTTTGACTTATGAGTCAAAATTTTAATAGCGGTAACACCCAAAATTTGATATCGTAATTTTTACATCTTTCGTTGTTTTTTAAAAAGTATATATTATACAAAACAATATAGCCCAAAACGATTTTTTTTATTTAATTTATTTTACAAGATATTAACAATTAAATTTTAAAGCTCTTTTTTTAATTAAAAAATAAATATCTAAGGATAGAATGAATGGATTTTAAAAAAATTTACATCATTTTACGCGGAAATAATTTAAGTTTTTGATAAAATAATTATAATACAACAAATGTTTAAAAAATTTAATTTTTATTGCAAAATTAAGTTGTAAAATGAAAAACAAAAATGTTGTTAATGTCGTACAAAGTTCAAACAAAACCCTTTTTAAAGTAAATTTTATTCTGAACAAAATGGCTTTTCAAAAAAAAAAATGGATCGCGATTCCATAAAAAGTTATAGCTTTTTTTGAGAAACGCTGCACCACGGCGCGCTCTGCCACTCCACTCCGCTGATCGCTCAATTGCACTGTATCAGTTAATTTGGAGGGAATTTAAAAACCTCAACTAAAGTTTCACAAAATAACAAGCATTATATTAAATAATAAATACATAGTTTACAATTTTAGGTGAATAATATTATGAATACAGTGGAGCATCGTTTATACGACGATCACTTATACGACGTTTACATTTATACGACGTTTTAGTGTGGTCCCAAATCATTCCTATTCATTTTAATGTAAAAATATATCGTTTATACGACGCGCAGAATCGGTTATACGTCGGTTTTTAGATTTTGTTCACGTTTATTTAATTTTTTCTTGTGTATTTTAAAAAAGTTCGGAATTTGCCAACATGAATGATATAGAAAAGGGTGTCAACAAGAATGCTTGGATGACGACCGTAATTTTTACTAGATGACTGAAAAAACTAGTCAATGTTATGAAGAAGGAAAAACGAAAAATTTTGCTATTTATCGACCAATGTCCAAGGCACCCCTCGATACTAATTATTTTGGATAATGTAAAAGCTCTCTTTTTTCCTGCAAATTGCACAAGTGCGCTTCAGCCATTCGATTTGGCCGTGATTAGAAATTTAAAATTGCATCATAGAAAGCAGTAAGTTCAACTCGCTATTCAAAGCATTGTGGAGACTAATAGCAAGAAAATATAATTAAAGGTAACATACATTCAAATTGCTCACTGCAATTTTTCTTCTTTGGCCATTTGTTTGTTTTGTTTTGTGTAATTTAGAAATTTATGTAAATCAACACGTTAAACATTAAAATTAACTGAAAACAGAGTTAGTTACAGTTTTAGAAGTAAAAATCGATTATACGACGTTATCGTTTATACGACGTTTTTAGGTGGTCCCTTCGGCGTCGTATAAACGATGCTCCACTGTAATTAGTTATTTATAATTTATTTACAAAATTCTTTGAGTTCAAACTTGGAATTAGAAGAATATATTTCACATTTGAGAGTTAAAAATTTTCAATATTCTTAAAACAAAAGCTTGGATCTTTCGTCAAAATCACACTCTTCATCAGAACAATGCGATACCACATTTTCGTTATTTTCTAAAATTAACAAAACATTTTAATTATTAGAATTATCTAATTTGAAATTAATATTTTAAATTATTTACAAATTTACGAATAGAATTACTTTTTTCATTAATAACTATTACGGGTATATTTTTTTGAAAAATTGTCCGACGACAAGAATCACATATGAATTGATTTATTAAATTTGAAAATACCGAACTCCAATTTTTTGTCACAAGCTTAACATTTTTGTAGATCCTTCGATGATTTAATTTGTTCAGCGGGTTGCAGCAATAGTTCACCATTTCTTGATTTTATCTGTAAGTTTATAATTAAATTTCGTGATAAATATACAAATCAAATTCTTAGAATTAATGTATTTCTTAGAAATGCAATTTTATGTTTAAAAAAAAACAATATTTATTATTGAAGTTGATATTACTAAGTTAAATAACAATTGAAACTTACCTTATTTGATAATTATTATCCCGTAGATCAGCATTCCGAATTACCTTAAAAAACGCTCGTTACAATTCGAGTATAAACATGAAAAAACTCGCAGCGCATGAGGTAATCAGCCCTGACAACAGAGCGAGCCGCGGTGCAGCTCTTCGCGAAAAAAGCTATAACTTTTTATGGAATTGCGATCCATTTTCTTTTGAAAAGCCATTTTGTTCAGAATAAAATTTACTTTAAAAAGGGTTTTGTTTGGACTCTGTACGACATTAACAACATTTTTGTTTTTCATTTTACAACTTAATTTTGCAATAAAAATTAAATTTTTTAAACATTTGTTTTATTATAATTATTTTATCAAAAACTTCAATTATTTCTACGTAAAATGATATAAATTTTTTTAAAATCCATTCATTCTATCCTTAGATATTTATTTTTTAATTAAAAAGAGCTTTAAAATTTAATTGTTAATATCTTGTAAAATAAATTAAATAAAAAGAAATCGTTTTGGGCTATTGTTTTGTATAATATATACTTTTTAAAAAAGAACAAGAATTGTAAAAATTATGATATCAAATTTTGGGTGTTACCGCTACTATAATTTTGACTCTTATGCTTCAGAGACATGGACTTTAAAAAAAAGGGAAGAGAAGTTATTAGCAACCTTCGAAAGGAAGGTCCTACGAACCATCTTTGGCGCTATCCTCGATAACAACAACTGGAGAAAAAGATATAATTTTGAAATATATAAGATCTTTAATAGTGATGATATCATTAAATCTATTAAACTAAGTAGAATGAGATGGGCCGGGCATGCAGAGAGAATGAGCCCAGAACGAACAGCATTAAGAGTCTTTAATGCAACCCCTTCCAATAAAAGGCCCATAAAAAGATGGAAAGACTGTGTGGATGAGAATTTTGCCACCCTAAAAGTAAAGAACTGGAAATCAATTGCTGAGAGAAGGGCAGAATGGGAAAAGCTTCTGAGGAAATCCCAGGCTCACAAAGGGATGTCGTGCCAATGATGATGAATGATATAATTATGCGCAAAAACAAATTTACTAATTATAAATGATAAAGCTATTTTTTAAATAAATAAAAAATTATTTTTTTGTTTAGTTTAAGTTTGCATTTAATTTTACGTCATAAAAGTTAGTTAGCTTTTCAAGATGAGAAGAGGTTTGTTTGAGATGCTTGTTTTTTTTATAAAATAACTTTTTTTTCCTAATTTAACTTTCAGCTTTGAAGTCGTTGGTAGCTTCGTCTTTATTGCAATCTGCATGCAGCATGAGATTGTATCATCAAAAAGAACTTTCTAAATAAGAGTCTTACACCAATATTTAGAATACATTTTGATCTACTTATTAATTTTGTTAATTTTTTGTTTTGAGATTTTTCCTTATTTGACCCTTTTCCGCATTTGGTGCAGATGTTTGCCCGGTCGCTGGGAGAGGTTTTAATGGTCTCTCTTAAAGGTTTTCTTCAACACAAAGTCTATGGAAAAAATGTTGTGCCTCCCTAAAGCGGTCGTAAGTAGAGGTGGTCTTTTCCGGAGGTTTAACTGTAATTCTATGCATAGAGCAGAATTTGGAAACTAATTTTAAAATATCTCGAATAGAAGATATGGAAAGAAACTTTCTTATAATTAAGAGGCCCTTCCACCCCCCTACCGAACTGAACTGTCGAAGGAGTGGAGACGGGGAGTGAAATTCTAAACATGCATTTAATTCTTGTCATTTAATTGTCATAAATAAATCGATGGTGGATATTTACTCTTTTTAGCACTGTTTTTCGATACATGTAAAATATAAGGCTGTCATCCAATCAGAATTTGAGATGTGATGTCCCAAGTCAAAATTCTTGATGGTTCCATCAAATTGTTTTAATGGTTCATGTTGGTTTCAGAGCGATTCATTGATGGTCCAACATCATTTGAGGGTCACCATCATCCAAAATTTCCCACCATGTATTCATGGTTCTTGATATGTCAACAAGATTCCATCATTCCATGATGGAAAATGCTACTTTAAAACCATGATCGCTAACCATCAAGAGAATTTTCATTCTCATAGATCAAAAAATCATGATGATTCGTAATAGTCCATGATGGTTCCAACTATACATTTCCATGATGGTCTAAAGATAATTCTTGTTGGCTCTCAGGAATATACCATCAAAACAATTTGGGCTTTTTTTTTTATGTTGGACCATCATAAATCAATCCGAATTCCTACATCTGGATGATGGTTGTTCATCATTGATCCAACAATCGATTTCTAAGAAACTATGATGGAAATTTCTAATGGTTTAACATGATCAAGCCATCACAACAAGTTGCTATTCTAATGTTGGACCATCAAAAATCAGTTCCAATTCCAACATGGGGGTGATGGTTACTTATGTTGGTCCATCAATGGAACACCATAAGAAATTTGGACTTGGGGTATGCGGAATTTTAGAATCTCTTTTTTTTCCTCACAAAATTATCCCAATACAGTTCAGCAGTCAGCATATTTTGAAAATTTATTTATATAGTAAACAGTCATTAGTCTTTGGATTTTTTATAAGTATCTTTGCTTTTATGCAAATTAACGTTAAAGGAAATTTTTAGCGTCATCCAAATTGCTTTTCATCAATTTGAACTGCAGTAAGATAAGATGTTAAACAATCTGAAAACGGAGAGGCGTGTAGTTTCAAATTACTTATACTCAAAACCACAAATCGCATAATTTTATAGCTTTAAGGAAAAATTCATATAAGTTCAATATAAAAGTCATCAAACGCTATTTCTCATAATCTGTTAAATTATAAGGGTCCGTTGACCTTCTTTCTGATGTATTTCAATGTTTTTGAGGCTTGTTGCCATCGTTGTTCATGTAAAATTTTTAACATTTTATTCCTATATACTGGCTGTTAAATTAAAAAAATTTATGTTCCATTGTATTCGGCGAATGGACCTATAGGCCTAGGCCGCTGTAAAATTTTCTTTTTTCTTCTCATAATCTAATAAAGCGACCCTTTCATTGTTTATTTTTTTTTAAATATTATGTGCTGACTAATCATCAATAGTTTATGTACAAAAAACAATAGAGAAAACTCAAGTTAGCAATTTTGCCTAGAATCCAAGATGGCGACTTAAACGCAAAAATAACATCTTCAACAAATAAACCTGAAAATTCAGGAAATAGATGTTCCCTCCTCAAATTACGAAGTACCAGAAATAAATCAATAAGTCTGTTTCGGTAAAATTTTTTCTTCATGATACACTGTTGCCCATGATCCGTCCACAATTAATCTTTAGATTTGTGAAAATGCATTTTTTTTCTTCTAATTGACTCAAGCTTCTATTCGTTCTAAAGCGCAGTTAAGAAAAAGTAATAAATAAAACATCAAGATTCCGTATCTTCGGCATTATGAAAAAAAACTTTAGTTCAGTAGATCCTACTGTTGAATTCTTTTTACCTAACAGCACGACCGAGTTGAGATAAATCACTGATTTGACACGCAGACGACTTTTTTCTATTGTACGAGATGTTACTTGAATACCAGACAATTTGTACGGTAAAGAATTCTTTTTCGTTCTCTTCCTTAAAGTCAATGAATTTGTCACTAAATCATTCGATCTGTTTTACTTTGAGGTAATATATAAATATAGGATCAAGGGGAGAAATCTTAAAAAGAAAGATTTTTTAGAAAGATTACTTTTCTTGTAGAAATTGAAATACTTTTATCATCTGCAGTCATGCTGAAAATTATCACAATTATTATTCTGTTTGAATTAACTAATTTTTTTAATAGATGATGAATTGTGACTAAAGTAATAAATAATTAATAAAATTAAATAAGTACTAACTTATTTATGATGACTCTTAACTAAAGCGATAAATAAATAAAATTAAATAAACACTAACTTGTTTAAATTACATAAACATTTCTTTTAAAGAAAGTAATATGTATCAGAGTTATTCTATTTTTAAATCCTTTTACATATTAAGAATAAAATGCAGAGTATCGAAAGGAAGATTGAATACACTTTGTTCACGATATGAATAGAGCACAAATAAAGAAACAAAAATATTAGTTATAATTATAGTTTTGGTTCTGTAAACAGAAACTTTTCTCAGGAACGGAATACAGAACTTCTGTTCTTGCTTCTATGTTTCGAAACTAGCGAAAGTTCCTGTTTACAGAATCGATTATAAAGTATGTCCGTCCCTTATTTGTTATATATTTAAAATGCAGAACATTTAAAAGAAGTATGCCAAATTGATGACAAAATTAAAATTTTACAATGACAATTCACAATATAAAATAAATAACAACTAGCCTTCGTGGAGGATTTTTTGATTGCACTAACTCTCATTTGCGTTACATGACGTAGGAAATTGCAATGACGAAATTTTACTGTTATCCCGACGGCAGACGGTTTCTAACCTATGCCCCATCAACCACTGATGTCAGCACTGCTGTTGATGCGAGGCTGGAGCAGAATTCGTATCTAGAAGCTGATATTCCTAATTGAGAATCAAGTGCTCGATCCCCTGAGCCACAGTATAATTCATCATTCAAGCATAAGTTCAATAAGAGTGCAATCATTCGTCAAATTACCTCCAATTAATAAGTAACTTAATTATTCTACAAATTGCTTTCGATAAGTAAATTGCAATTATTCGTCGAATTACTTAAGCCTAAAAAGTCGAAATAATGTACAGTAGCTCTGGTTGAAATAATCCAAATACCGTTAGATAGTTTGATCCGCAATTTATTCATTTTGAAATGTATGTACACATACAAAAGCAGAATACTTTTCTACAAAATCGAAGTACTCTCACAGACATAAATTTGATAAAAACTATTCTTATCAGCAAAGAAAAAATGTGCCAAGTTGTATTGTATTTGGTAAATTGCTATCATTCGACAGATTACTATTTTACAAAGAAAAAGAAGTCTTTCGTCAAAAGGGAAAAAAATGCAATCATATAAAGTGGTTTTGGTGTATAGTAAACGAAAAACGCGTATAGATACACTAAAGATGATGGCAGTTAAAAATGGTGTAATGGAACACCAAGGATAGTGTATAGAAAATTATTTAATTTACTTCTTTTCCTGTACAGTATAAAATAAGTTGGTTAATTTGCTTTGAACTATCTCTTTGTTTTGTTATTGTTCTTCAGATAAAGACTCATGGTTCGAAAAACATCGTAATTTGCACCCCTGATTTCCATAAAAGTTTTTCCTGTTCACTGGATTTATGGTTCATTACTCACTAACTTCCAGTTGTTTTCGGAGTGTTAAACGAATTTTTTTTAAATTTCACTTGTTTTCGGAGTGCTAAGCAAAATTTTCTTAGCTCAGCTGGAGATATTGCTGACTAAAATCGGGTTTTTAAAAACAAACTATACTTCAATAGTCATAACATTGTATCAACCAGGCATTTCTGATTCCTTTGTTAAATCCGAGTTTTCGTTAAAAAAAAGTACTCGTTATAAGCGAGTTCAACTGTATTCTTCAAACTCGAAATAAAGAATTCTTTCAATCTTCGAATTTTTTCTACATCATATTCGGTGAAGTATTACACAATATATTTTATGAGTAAATGCCACCGAGAGGTTCAATTCGAAAATTAAAAATACCAGCGCAGACACAAAAACAGCTTATAAATAGCATGAAGAAAAAAAACATTTTTATAAAGGTTTTATCGTTTTATAATTTTAGTATATTTCGCAACATATTGCTGTGAAGAGATTTAAAATAAAAAAAAGGTAGTTATTATTTGGAATTATCCTTTCACACCGTAAAAGTTTATAATCGTATCTGTCAGAAGAATGATGAATCCAAAATATCAACTGCAGAAACAAAACGATAATTTCCGTTATTGCGGAATTAAAAAAAAAAAAAAAAAAAAAATCGATTATGACAACAGGAATGAAAATAGCTTTCCGCCTCCACTAGAATGTTTATAAATAATTTACAAGCTATGATGGATTGCGATTGATGATTTATAGTTATGATGGATAACATCAATTGAATGTGATTGCTTTTTAAATATTTATTTATTAATTACACGGATATATGGGCCATATAATCTATTGTTATTTAGTGAAATTCGTCAGGAATCAATTTATGGCTGACGCAAGAGACTGAAAAATCGTTTGGTTTAATATCAATTTTTTTAATGCTTATTAGATTTGAAAGTAGAACATACTATAGCAGATGTTAATAATTCACATCACGTGATTTTTATTAGGAAATTTTTAAAAAAACAATTAAATGTATTGAATTATTTTTACAGATGAAACGTCTATACAATTTTCGTTAAAAATTGTTCAGAATTAATAAATTGAAAAATAAATACACGTGTAATCCTTTCAAATGAAAGATTTTGTATTGGCAACTTTTGTTAAGAAAACGTTATAAATAATATCAAGTTGATGTTATAGTTTTTTTTTAATTTAATTATTTGAAAGTGGAAACTACTTAAACAGGTATCAATAATTTAAATTATGATATGATTCTCATTAGGAAATTAGTTTATATTTATAAATTTTATATTTACTTCAATATATTTCATTTTACTTATTTAAAGTTACTTTTAAATTTTAATTTTAATCGCTTATTAATTAATTAAAAAGATAATATTAATTATACCAAAATGGTGTCTTTGCTTGTTGTCTTTGTGTCTTCAAAAATCGTTTAGAATGATATCAAGTTTTTCTTTTTTTATTAATTTGAAATTAAAAAATATTTAAACAGTTATTAATAATTCATGTCATAAATATCGTTTTCATTAGAAAATGGAATAGCAATAGTACATGTGAAATTTGTTTCTTAACTGAAATATCTTGTCCTACAAATTTATAAAACGGAATTATTTTTCATTTTCGCCGTAAAGTTTAGAGGCAAATTGGACCGAATGGCGTCTGTGCCGATCTTCGGGGAATGTGTAATAAATAAATAAATGCTTCATTTTCTAATTTTGTTCTTTTTTCGAAACTTAAAATTAATGTTCAATCATGACTCGTAAAAAAATATGCCAGAAATCAATTGAATATACTAATTAGCAATTGAATATAATTATTTAAATGAAAAGGTCGATTCTAAGAATTCTAAGAAGTGTTAAAAGTGAGTTGTAATAGGATTACATAATGCTGTTGGTAATTACCTTTATCCAAGTTAGAGAGTAAAGTTATTACTCAACAAATCTGAGCAATACGCACGTGTCCTACTTGTAACCACCTGCGCAAACTTCTTTCCCCCAAAATTCTTCACCGCCAACATAAACCCCCTAAAAGAGGGTTATTGTCTTTGCGATATTTAACTTATTTTTAGCTTTTGTTGGGAGGGGAGGGGGATCTTTTACAAATTTGATGATCTACTTATACAAAGACACGAATGTCCCTTTTAAATGAATGTTTAGATTATCTATATAATAATAAAATGAAGAGTTCGTCCGACTCTCTTATGACCCAAGAACTGTTTGTTCTATCATTTTGAAATTCTAACAGCAGCAGCAAGCGACAAATTTAGATCTAGTTCCAAAACTTCGTTTGAAATTTTCAATTAGTTCGCTCAGTAGAACCGTATGAAAATTGAAATTTTTGTATTGTCTTGGAACTCGCCATTGGAGACTGCAGCAGACGATTTTTTTTCTTCTTTCTAATATTTTTGAAAATTAGATCTGTCGTAGTTGCTAGCTCATAGCTTTCAATTAAAAAAAAAGAAGTTCTTTTCAATTGCCAATATTTAATTATTTTTCAATCGTATTGTTAGATGAACATGATAGCGGTGGATTGCGTCTCCAAAGTAGTATTTCTAATGTTATTTGAAACCACGTGTTTTTTTTTTTTTTTTTTTTTTTTGTATAGTTACGCTTCTAAATCGAGAATCTATAAAAATTTATAATATGAAATCAACTGCAATAGTAAAATAATAAAAAAATAAGTTATGTATAGTAAAGCAAAATTAACGGAGAAATAGTACTGATTCGTATAGGAGAAACGTAAAAAATCTCCATATTATTATTGACACCAATGATGCTTATTTAAATTCGTTATTAGCTAATAATTTAATTAAAATATAAAGTTTCTGAAAAGAAAACTAATAGAGAAAATGTTCTTATTTTGTTAGGGGAACCGTAAAAAATCCCTATACCATTATTGACTCAAATGGCGATTAATTAATTTTGGTAATATGTACAAATTGAAATTAAAAATAAGCCGTGTTTTTATTTTCTAGAAAAATTAATGCAGAAATGTTACTGAATCATTTAGGAAAAACGTAAAAAATTGCTAGTAATCTTCAATGATACTTAATTAATTTTGACTTAATTAAGTACCAACTGATGTTCTGAACCTATTTACTCTAAGTACTTTAAATTCAAAATTAATAGAGAAATAGCACTAATTTGTTAAAGAGAAAATGTAAAAAATCACCATATTATTCACACCAAAATTTTTCAATTAATTTTGGTAATAGGCATCGCTGGTATCATAGAAAATTCGTGCAGTTTTTATAAATACAAAATGTACAAATATAGACACAATGCATTATATCAGTATATTTGATACCTATTAAAAGTGCTTCAATGAAAATCTTTATAAATACTGCGGAAATTGTCTTTTTTTTTTTTTTTTTTTTTTTTTTTTTACTGTCCGTCAAAAAGTAGAATTACCGGAGAAAATCTCGTGATTGTGGTAAATTTTTTTTAGAGGCCACTAACAATGATATCATTCCAAATGATACTCATGCAGTTAATCTTTATTTTGATGGGTTGAACCAGTGTTCTCCATAAGCCTTTTCAGAAGAGCAGTGTGCCCTGCCTGCCCCCTATGATCCCTATAAATGCGCCCTCTTAGTCTTTTTTGTAAAAAAAGGTCGTCCGTCCCTGAAAAACACTGCCCTTTTCATTCATATTCCACTTTTATAAAAATCAATTCTCTGTTTAAATAATAATTACACACTGGTAGAATTTTTTGTGTTTATGGGTTTAATTCTAATTACTATTGCAAATATTTACTTTGTTAGGATTATTCTCAATTCGTTAAATTTTTATAAGTATCTCTTTTCCTGGGGGAAGGAGGATAGTAATATTTTTTTAATGATTTAAAAAAAAAAAATTTGTAGAAAAAAAGGCAACCTGAAATGTTTATTTTCTCATAATTTTCAGTCTGAATTATATAAAAAATCTTTCAAGTTGTTTATCAATTAATAAATTTTTTAAGCTAACTTTTTTTGGAAGAAATTTATGCATAGAGAAGATTATCTATTAGCATGCCTTTAATTATTTTTATTAACTGCAAATTGTCTCTTACTTTGATGATGAGAGAAAATCATTTTTGAAATATACACATTAAATAGTATAAGAGGGTATTTTAAAAATTGTTGAAGATCAAATTCAGATATCAAATAACATTATATATTTTGAAAAATTTTATCGGCGCTAAATGAGTGCCCTTACAAAACTTGCAGTGCCCTTTTTTGAGCGGCGCGCCCTGACCTTTTTTTTTTATTTCTAGGGAGAACTCAGGGTTGAACTACTAAAGACGTGATTTGCTTAATCTAATAACATAAAGCCACTGGGAAGAACAAAATGTGGGTAGGTACTTTACGTAGCACTAGAACTACACAATGGGCTATTGGCGACGGTCTGGGAAATAACCCTGAGGATGATCCGAAGGCATGCCATTGCAATTTTGATTCTCTGGAGAGGGGATGGTTCCCCGCTTTGGTAGCCCAACGACCTTCTTCTCGAAGTCGAGCACTTTACGGTAGAACAGTTTAACGAGGTCCGATAGCGCGCACCAACGGTCCCTACGAAGGTTGATCAAAATGGTCACCCACCCGCTTACTGACTGCAGTTATTGATGGTTGACTTCGGGGTTCTACTGGGAACCATGTTTTTACAATCAGTCCACTGCCGGACGAAGAATAAAATGTAACAGTAAATATAAACAATGGAATTATCTTGGCTTATTTATTTTAAATTGGTCACTAATGGTTAAAACGCCTGCTCATTAACATAGTGCATAATACATTTTAACTTATTCTTTTTCTAATTAATTACTTTCTCACAAAAAATTTTTAGTTTGTAAATTACAGCTAGGTTATAATTTATGATTTGTTCGTGATTTTTTTATTTTGATTTTTAAGTAAAAGTAATTTTGATGACGTCGGTTATTTTGTTTTCCATGCTGTACTAATTTTAAAAATTAAAAAGAAATGATACTGAAGATGTATCGTTTTGGAAGTGCCAGATGCATTACACAATTGGCATTACATATTTCCTAGGTTTTAAAATTTCTTTAATTTCATACATTTAATTTTTTATATCATTCTCAGTGTAATTTTAATTAAATTGAACCAATTATTTAATTTTTATTACATTTTATAAAAAGCAAATGTAAATATTTTATTCTCTTCTTGTAACGGCTTTTAATTTAATACAAATATATAACTCATTAAATCACTGTCGCGATTCAATCGAACATCAAAATCTATTTTTAACTCTTTATTCCTTAATCTACTGTATTTTTCTTCCCTCAAAAATGTATCAGTTACAGGGTAATATTAATTTTCAAGGTCAGTCACAATTACTCATTCTGCGAGCCGTGGTGGCTTAAGGGACAGAGCGCTTCATTTGAAGCCTGTGCGAATCCAAGCGAAGGCTGCTCGATACGCACCTGTTTCCCACCGACTACAGTGCTGACGTAAAATATCTTCAGTGGTAGACGGACCATGGGTTAGAATCCACTTGCCGTCAGGCTAACCGTGGGAAGTTTTCGTGGTTTTCCTCTCCATGTAAAGTAAAGGCTGGTTAGTTCCATCAAAAAATCCTCCATGAAGAAAAATTTCTTCAAATATTTAATCCAGGTGTTCCCTTGTCCTCTGCATTGGGTTCAAAATGACAAGGCTATGGAGTTGAACATTAGTAGTCGTAAACCCAAAATTGGGTTTTCTGTTTAACGACGGTTATGAAATAAAATAAAATCATCCACAGCTTCCTCTTAAACTTTTTCTTCTCTCCAAAATATGTATTGTTCACGAATGCGTAATCTACATAAGTTAAGTATTTTACAAAGGCATTAAAGAAACCTGATAAGTAACCTTATGAAAAACAAGAGGAAACAATCCAGCAAAACGTTACTAGTTAACGGCTTGTCACACGCTTTGTTGAAACAGTAAGGATAGCAATCCTCACTAAAATCTGTAAAAACTCTTTTGTAGAGGAGGAAAAAAAGTTTTAAAAAAAAACAACGGAGAATCGTAAATCGGACTTAAGCACGCCTCGTCGTGTGAAGTCGGTAATTTGTTTTGCTCCAGCTAAGCTTCTAAGATTAATTAGGTGCAAAGGGTTAAAGCAAAGGTTTCTTTAAAATATAAATAAGAGGATATTTCTTTCGCGGAAACATCCACACTTTCCACGAAGATTATTTACATGTTAAAGGACACTGCTGTGTGCAAAAACGGAACGCAGATTCCTTTTATTTAAAATTTGCATATTTAAAGTAGTTTTTCTTCTTTAATCATTCCGAAAATAATTTTCTCTACAAACTTTTGCTGTATAAAGGAGACTATGCACAAATACGTTCTATGAGCGATAGTTCAAGTTTACTTAAGCCTGTTTTTGTCACTTTCAAGCTCCCCCTCCCCTCTCTGTCAGCGAAAATAATCACACTATAAGTCCCACCCAAGCTAATGTAAGGACATTGCTATAACAATCCCACTCCAGTTTTTTGTTTTAATATATTTTTTTCAATGTAGTAATGTTTTAGTTAAGAATTTTAGAATTGAAATCAAAGAAGAGATGTAACTTTAAAAAAAAAAAAACATATTAAAACGCACAAATCGTTTTAAAATTTTTAAATTCTTTGGAGAACTTTTTTCCAATTTTTTCTTATTTTGACTTTCCTTAAAAAATTAATAAATAAAATAATTCCTTAAATAATAAATAATTTAAAATGAGGAGATTTTAATGTGTTAAGTAAGCTTTGGTGACATCCTTTATCCCTCTTTGCCAATAAAATAAGTGAGATGTCATATTTAGAAATTTTTTTTTGTTTCGCACGCATTTATTTCTCACAGCATTTTTACGAAATTGTGCAACCTTAAAACTTTTAAATTGTATAAACATTATTTTTGTTTAAGTTAATGTTTTCAATAAACACATAAGAGAATAAAAGCTTCGTATTTCTGAGTATGTGTTATACGCCCTTTTCGTCTCCACAACAAAACCTTCAAACAATAGGTACTTACTTTTTTTTCTCCAAAATCTCGAACTGCACTAAAATGCAGTTTCTGTTAATGAACAATAAATCAATAATTTTTCACGTAACTTGTCTGTAATTTCTTAAAATTTTTTTATTAATTTTCAACAATATTATGTATAGTTTTTCGAATCGTTTTATACTGCAATTTTCTGAAGACGCTATATCACAAGAAAAACCTTTCATGACAAATTCTCTTCCTCATCCATTAGTAACTTAAAATTAAAAATATAGAACAGAAGTAAAATTTCAAATGACGAAAAGCGTTCGAAAATAAATTAAACGTAAGTTTAAATAATCGTACTATATATATATATATATATATATATATACATGCATTTTTCGGGCCCATCCTTGGTAACTAACAAATCAAACACATTTCAGTACTGCAATAAAAACGCACTATAAATCATAATCCCTCGATTTACGCTTTTACCTCAATTTGCGCTTCTGTTTTCATATCTTGTAATCTGGCACTCTTGTTACGAAAATATTTTAAATCATTCTGTAAAAATTTCCCGTTCATATAAGTTCATTTGAATTAGCTACTCACTTTATAGATTTCGTTTTTATGTTTTAATTTGTTTTTTCTTTACATTTTATTTTCTGCCTTTAAATGATATTTTTACTTAATCCCTTAGGGCACAGATTTTTTGGAAAAAAACGGCCAAAAGAATACATTTTTTTATGTAAAAAAACACACTTTAGAACACAGAAAAAACACAATTCTAGATTATATTTGAGTGTGAAAAATTATAGCAGCATAAAATACAACGCTTCTCGAATTATCTTGAGTGTGCACAGTTTGGCATGTTTAGTGCGCTCGAATTAATCTAGCGCACAGGTTAAGAGATTAATGTGTTCTATTTTATTTGTTGTAAATTTTTTTGAGGGCTCCTCACACTATTTCATGATATATTTTGCTTTGGCTATATTGATGCAATATTAGAATGCACTTCTTTTGCGGATATAATCGTGTAAGCTGATGAAAGAGATATCTTTTATATCAAGGATTTTTATTAATTCCCCCCTTTTTTCGCATTTTTATTATTTTTATTATTAATTATTTTTATTTTTCCCTTTTTTTATTGTTCTGTAATTTTTTCCATGTTTTCCCAATATATGTATATATATAATAGGGAAAATGTTGCAAAATTTAATTTATCAAAAAGAAAAAAAAAACGTGCTGGACATATTCCGATGGAAGCCTCGGCACAACCTTTCAACCTCTCCTGAAAGCGGAAGACGATAATCTCACTTCAGTATATCAATTGTAAAGAAAAACAAAAGGTATAGTAGTAAGATATCAAGAAATCTAAACACTCGAATTGGCAGCTGTTAGACATCGTCTATTAAATCAACATCCCAGATTTGCTTCTTTTTCCTTTTGGTCATGTCTTATTTTAGGAAATCTAAAGGTTAGCTATTTATTCTTCACCTTTTTTTCCCCGAAAAAAAAATGTGTATTGAAAGGTTGCATAAATTAGTACTGAAAAGTGCTTACTTACGTGTACATCAAATGATTCATTAGGTAATGGTGTAAAGAAGTAAAATTATTTATGAATATAATATTCTTAAATTGATAGTTAAGTTGCTTTGTTATTTTTTCATCTGCGCTTCGAAGAGCTGTAACTGCAGCTAAAAGTTTTGTAATGGTTATTTCAGCATAACAATGATTAGAAATCTTTATGATCATTATGTGAGTATTTTATACGCTGTGTACTAGAGCTGCACAATGGGCTATTGGCGACGCCTGGGAAACATCTCTGAGCATAATCCAAAGACATGCCATCACAGTTTCGATCCTCTGCAGAGACGATGTTTTCCCCTCATATTGGTAGCCTGGCAGCTTGCAAGCCATGTTGATCATTGTTTAGCCAGGTCCAATACTATGCACCCTGGGCTCCTTCACAGACCAATCAAAGTGGTCACAGCAAGTCTCAGTGGCTCAATCAACTAGCGCATTCGACTGTTAACCGAAAGGTTGGTGGTTCGAGTGCACCCAGGGGCGGTACAGTTTACATGGGATAGAGCGCTCGCCTTCCAATGAGGTGAACCGGGATCGAATCCCAGCGATGGCTGGCCGATACGAACTCCGCATCCGGCTTGTACTAACCACAGTGCTAACGTAAAATATCCTCAGTGGTAGATCATGGGTTAGAGTTCCCTAACCGTCAGGCTAACCGTGGGAGGTTTTCTTGTCCATGTAACGCAAATGTGGGTTAGTACCATCAAAAAGTTCTCCGCGAAGGCAAATGTTTCCCAATGCTTGATCCAGGAGCTCCCTTGTCTTCTAAATTAGGTTCAAAATTACAAGGCTGCGGAGTTGAACATTAGTAGTCGTACACCCAAAAAATTGGGTTGGCGGTTCAACGACGGTCATAAAATATAAATATAGAATAGTAGTCACCCACTCGCTGATTATTCGTCACCAGTAATGTTTGACTTCGGTGATCTAATGGGTACTTGATACTCTTTATCGCAAAGCAATTGCAGTAGCTTAATAATCGCCATTTCTTTAAAAGCCTTTTTTTTTTCTCCTTAAAATATAGTTCTATGTGTCTTGAGCATTTTTACAATTTGATGATTTACCAATTATCGTAAGAATAATTGTCATATCATTTTAATCATCGTGTTGTTGAAAAGACACTTAGAACTATATATTAATAGCCTCCATTTTTTTCTTCTCTTTCTTTGGAAATTTGACTCATGTATTTGCTTGATCTTTTTCATTGTATTCACTTTATCTAGATTTTTGCTCTGCGATAAAGAGCAATCAAAACAGTAAAGTTAATGTTAAATCAAGATTTCTATAGTTTTATTGAACAAATAGGAATTTACAGCGAGTTGTACGTGCAACTCGTGTCACGATGGGACATAACGAACTGTTAAACTATATTTACAATATGTTTCAGTTCAAACTATTTTACAATGTGTTTCTCCACTACTTTATGTTGTGTTTGACATTAAACTATTTTACAATATGCTTCGCTTGAAAAGATTTTACACTGTATTTCTGTTTTAACTATTCAACAATATGTTTCCCTTCAAGCTATTTTTCATTGTGTTTCCTTTCAATCTTTCGTAGAACTTGTTAAAACTCAAAATATTTTATCATATGTCTTTACCATATAACCCAAGTCAAAAATTTTGATGGTTTTCCATTGATGGATCAACATAACCTTGATGGTAACCAACATAAGTAACCATCACCTCAGTGTAGGAATTTGAACTGATTTATGATGATGGTCCAACATAAGAATAGTAACTTCTTTCGATGATATGCTGAACCATCACGAATTTCCATCATAGTGTCTTAGAAATCAAATTTTGGAACGATCATGAACCACCATCACCCCAATGTCGGAATTCAGACTGATTTATGATGAGCCAATATAAAAAATAAAAAACACCAAATTGTTTTTATGGTATATTTCTGAGAACCAACAAGAATTTCCATTAAACCATCATGGAAATGTATAGAGCGAACCATCATGGATTGTTGGTCCATGAGAGTCAAACTTTTCTTGATGGTTAACCATCATAGTATTAAAGTATCATTTTTCATCATGAAATGTTGGAAGTTTTTTGGCATATCAAAAACCACGAACACGTAATGGAAAATGTTGGATGATGGTGAACATCAAATGATGGTGGACCATCATGAATCACACTGAAACCAACATAAAGCATCAAAATTTCGTGATGGGACCATCAAAAGTTTTGACTTAGGAAAGGAGAAAACAAATAAAAAATTTAAAAAAAAGTGGCTTCAGTTTGCGATACAGAACTTATAAACCCAAGGTTTAAATATACTTTTCCATTCATTGTAACCATAAGGTATATATTATATCGAACAATAATTCTATTTAAATTGAACTCGCACTATCGCTGAAGCTCGTTTCACGTTACATCTCTGATTACTTTGCAGCACATTGTAACATGATTTTCGTTCGAATTGTAACATTTTCTACAGAGTTGCTTTAAACGATTTTAAAGTTCGAATAACAGATTCGAAGCAAATATTTTTTTTAAACACAAGTTCATCCTCTCAGAACTTTCTTAGGAACGAAAACCAGTAAAAGAAAACACGACAGTGAGGCTTAAGCCTTACAATTTACGAATTTGTTTGCCAGGTAAACACATTAGCATCACAACTTCTTGTCAAGATTGAAAAGAAGAACGTGTCATTACCCACTTACTTCTTAAAGAGCTCCAATTATACTCCATTTTTTTTTTTCCTTTCTAGTATTGCCATTCTAAGCGCATCAATAGTTTTGTCTCCGTAGGCGATAGATCGGTTACCGTTGGGGCTGTCACTGCTTTACTTCATTTCATTTCTTCTTTTTTCTTCTTCTTTTTCTTTTACTTTCTCTAATTTACCTTTCACCTTGATTTAGTTGCAGGCACATTTCAATTCCCTGCACCGGATGTAATTTAAAAAGGAAATTTATTACATATCGTAAGTCAGTGAGAAATGAAGAGAAATTTAAAACTTCGCAATCGGAATTCCATTCTTTCTTCTTTTTTCTTTCATATTTCTTATTGTTTTTCAGCCAAACTGCCTTTTGTTAATTCGAGGGCCTGAGACCAGGCCCTCGATAAAGGTTTCCAGAAGAGGTCGAGTATTTTCTCGGTACAGAGTCAATAATAAAAAGCATCAAAAAGAGTTTAGTCGATGGTCCCAAGTTGACCTTAATCGGAACATGATAGTATTCTCGCTGTACTAAATATAACGAATTTCGAAATGACAAGCCATTGGTATAGCGAAAGAATTCTCGCTGAAAAGAATTAATATCAAAGGCAGTTAGGATATCGTAATGACAAGCCATTGGTTTTCAAGTAATATTAATTCAAGAGAATGATGGAATTCTCCTGTTGAATTAATCAATAATAATAGGTGAAACAGAATCAATAGTAACAGCATTGCGAAAGCTTTACACCAAGCTATTGGTTAACGCTGACGTGAATTAAAGACGCAAGTAGCGTGAATTAATGTGATGAATTTACTAACTTGTTGATGAGAATTAACTACGGAATGAGCGGATCAGAATGTGATTACTCAAATTCGAACTTCGGGTTATCGTAAACACCTAAATTGGAAAATCACAAGGAGTTCGCCTAAAAAACGACAATTGACAGTCAAAAAAATTATCGGAAAAAGATGAGTATTAACGGTGGAATCGTGGTTAATCGAGAGCGACAAGAAGTGATAACAATAATTTGCGTATCGTAGCAACATCGTATTAGAAATAACATGAAAATGATCGGAAAACCAAACTATTAGACGTTACTAGTAGCTTTTGCTACTCCGTTTTTCTGTAACCAGTTTTTATTTATTTATTTTTTTTTTGTAACCTACCAATTTGTTACTTGCTAGTCGACAAAATCGCACCCAGGTTCGTGTTATCCAACACTTATTCTTTTTTAATGTTGCTGTCCGTGGGTTTATCTCCGCACTTTTTGACCGATATATTATGTGATACATAAAAGTGTGTGATATATAAATGTTTGTGATATATATGCTACCGTGAATTAATTTAGACAATTTCGACTTTCACCGGTGAATGTCAACAATCACATAGTCGCTTTGGTGGATGTCTGAAATGCTTGTTATATTTGATATTAATTGATTCGATATTTTAATATCTACTGAAGATAGATTAGGAGAAACATCAGTGTTTGGAGTACCGGTTAAATACGTTTTGGGCAGTGGTACTTGACCTTAAAAAACATGGATGGAGGGCTTATCGGGAAAATGTATACCGGGAAGGGGCACTAAACCTTAAAAAGTCATCAGTGTAGGGTATACCAGGCTGTATTACTGAATCTTAAAAAAAACATTAGAGCAGGGTATATCAGGCAAATGTGTACCGGGTTGTGGCACTTTACTAGACCTAGTATATATTTCAGACCAAAGCGACTATGTGATTGTCAACATTCACCGGTTGAAAGTCAACATTCACCCGTTTCGGTCGTTCACAGTAACATATAAATGTTACATTCGTTTTTTTTTTATATTTATTTTTCTTATAAATTTGTTTGAAAACAAACCAATTCCCTGTTGATATTCCCGACAAATTTTTATGTCCAACAATTTTCATTCCAAAAGCAGTGAAACTAACTTCGGCTATAAAAAACCTCACATTAACGGCGCTAAAAACTCACCTGCAAAATACCCCGAGGTTAGCCGAAGTCTTTTATAAAGAGGCGGGTTTAAGAGGTCAGGAGGGTGAACATTTACAACAGGGGGCATCTCCTGTCTTTTTTAAAGAGGGGAGGGGAAGAAATTGTAATTTTCTGCCAATTATTCTGCACAACTTGGAAATTGTATGTACCACAACTGTGGTTAAACTATGTGGAATGATATTTAAGATAGTAAAAAAAAAAGCATGTCCAGCAGGAAAAGCTTAAAATAATGTGATTCTTGACACACAAGTGAATGAATTGTATTTAATTTATTATGGCTGCAACTGCACTTCAATTTTCGGATGCCTCTTATTTACAGATATTTTTTTTTTTGGGGGGGTCTCTTTTTTTTCTTCTTTCCATTATTTTTTTTAGGTAATTTGTTTACAGGAGCGAGTATTCATTGCTCGATTTTACAATAATATATACGTTTGCAGCAGACATATTAAGAGTAAATGTATATGTTATCAAAATTTCTGTTTCATAATTTTTTTCTAAATAGTTTAATACAGTTTGTTCTTTTTTTTTAACTATAATTGCGTAACTCAATTCGATTTTGATTTGACAAATGTTTTCCAACTTTGTTAAATGTGCCAATAATATTCGATAACTTGTTAACCTTAAATAAGCTGATAAGGTAGAATAAGACATATAAATTAAAATAAAATAGAAATAGGTCAGAAATTATAATAATTAAATAAGATGAAAACGGAAAAAATAAGCTACAAATAGAAATAAAAAAACATGGAATAAAATAAAAAATGGACAAAAAAAAGTAACAAATTAAATGTAAAATTAAAAAGTAAAGTAGCAATTAAATTTAATGAAAAATGGAAGAACATTTAATTTGAAATCAAATTAAAGTAAAACAGTTATGAAATGAAAGCGGGAAAGAATTAAATTAGATTTAAAGGTAATAAAAATAAAAAAGCAATTAAATTATATCAAAATAAAAAAGAAATCAAACTAAAATAGAAGTAAATTGAAATTAAAATAGAAATCAAATGAAATCAAGAAATAAATAAAATGAATATAAAATCAAAATAAAATGAAACTAAAATAAATAGAATAGAGAAGAAATTAGTTCCAATATTCACTTACACAAAAAGGGGAAAAAAAGAAGGAAAAAAAACTATTTAGACGGCTTAAACATTTAGCAGCAACCGTGCCACTGAAAGTTAAAAAAAAAAAATCAAACACTGCTAAAATTCGTGATTTAATTTTCAGTGGTTGACTTATTTCTCTATGGGGAACAGTTATCCGACCAAGGCTCGGGTGATGTAAAATTGAAAATAGCCATTAATTTATTTTAATTTGTTAAGCCATTCTCTTACCCCATATTTAGGGCCCGAGCTCAGGATTTTAAATTATTAGCCAAATTTCAAAAGTATTCTCCAATTTTCAAAAGTTTTCGCCCTATGTTAAAATCTTAACAATTTTTAATGGTTGATTTTCTTCTCCATAGAAAACTATTTTATGCTTATTTGTTTCAGGCTTATATTATTCGTAACCCAATTGGCTATGCGGTGCATTCAGGGCCGGATTAACCCATAGGCACACTAGGCACGTACCTAGGGCCTGCGAAATTCAGGGGCCTACGAAAAACTTGGGAGAAAAAAATTTGTTGACAAAAATAATTTAGCTTTAAAAACAACAAGTGTATTTTGCACAAAATTATGAAGATACAAATAAAAATATAATATTTTTCGGTAATAAATTATTTTGCAGAATCTTATGATCTAATATATTACTTTTTTGCGATTTTTGGATTCAACGAAATCTTGTATTATGCTGTCGAATTCCAAACTACCCAAAATGTCGTATTCAATAGACATAAGTGCGAGCGATGCCAAACGATCTTGATTCATTGTTGAACGCAAATAATTTTTTATCAATTTTAATCTGGAGAAAGATCTTTCTCCTTCTGCATTTGATCCAAGAATCGACAAATATATTCTTAATGCAATGTGAACGTTAGGAAAAGTATTCACAAGTTTATCTTTCATTTGAGACTTCAACATTTCTTGTGCAGATTTATGTTCATATAAATATGAAAATAGTAAAAATTCATCTACGAAGTTTTTCTCTAAATCGGATGAGTAAATTTTCACCAAATTTTGCGCTTTTAGTTTAATCTCAGATTCTGACAAATTTTTGTGTAATTTCCTTGTAATTCGGGTTCGATAAAACATCGATTAATGACACTTTTTGGTCGATCCAGAAAACTGGGAAATTCAGACATCCGGGATAGCGATGGTCCCGGGCATCCCAGATAATTGGTTCTCTACTGTATAAATATTTCTTGTAATTAATCTCACTATCAATTTCACTGTTTTCTTTGTTGTATTGTTGACGTGAAGTGTTTACATAGTTATCGATCGAACTTATCATAATGGTATTATCGATATCAACTGCAATATCGACAGTATGTCGGTATTGCAGATAAAGTTCAATAAACAAATTCGTAAATTAAAATCCATATTAATAAAAATGTAAAAAAAAAAAATATGCAAGAAAATTTTAGCATATATTTTGAAAAGAGGGGAGGAGTGGGGGAAGGCCCAAAAATGGCTATGCCTAGGGCCTACGAAAGGTATAATCCGGCTATGCGGTGCATCTACCGGAAATTACTGTAATCGAATAAAAAAATACTGATTTGTTTAGGAAAATTCATTTTGACGTAATTTTGAGGATCAAGTTAATTATTTGTTTTTCTTCCCGGTGAAAAAAATCATTCACCAATATTTTCGCTAAAACAAAATTTTATTCGCCTAATTTGGGATTTTCTCGCATTTGGCGAGGTGGCGAATGCTTAGTGCAGGCCCTGCATATTACAGATTAACTTCAATAGAATATATGTAATTTTGAAAATTCTTATCGATGTATTTGTATACTCAGAGGCCAATTGTTGTCCACATGCAGTAATTGATACTGCATACATAAAATAGTAATCAATGATGGCACAGTGGTCAATGTGTACCGTATGGCGGCTTGAAGACTATTCAGCTTTAAATCGATGGTCGTATCTTATCCAAGAAGAATATGCGGTCAGTCCGTAATGAACAGTAATTGAAGAAGAAGATTATGGATACCCATACAAGCGTCAGCTGATGCTGATCATTTCTTGCAAAATGCCGTGTTAAAGTTGAGCTAAGTTCCACCACATAAGTTAAAATGTTGATTAAAGTAAACTTGAATAAATATAGCGCCGTGTCGCACACCTAATTTGTTAAAAGGTAATGTTTTTTTCTCGTCTACGTCTCTTACTTCACTTAGATTTATTATTTATGTATTTTGCTGCAACCGTGATATATTTTTGTTTTGCGTACCTGGTAACTTCGATGCATAATTAGTTTATGTTCTATACGGCTTTGTGCCGCTTTGTGTAAAATAAGAAACATATAGTGAAAGAATATAAAATGGCCACTTCCGAGAATTGATAATTGATTCACTTGGCACACTAGAAATAGAATGGAAAGAACAGTTGCTACCGTAAACTAATGATACGTTTCAACACCCACACTACGTCTCTTGCAGGCATTGTGTTGTTTTGAAGCTCTATCCCCCGTGGTTGCCTACTCATCTTCTGATGCGATGGTTAGTGGCTTGTTTCGAACCGGTTATTTGGCGGCCGGTTAATTGAACCCTAGTGGTGTAGCCAAAACGTTACGCCTTCATCATGTCATTGGTCTTAAAGTTGATAGCTTCAATGATACCAGGCTTCCACGAAGGCACATTTCTCCCAATACTTGATTCAGGAGTTCCCTTGTCTTCTGGATTGGGTTCAAAATAGCAAGGCTACGGAGTTGAACATTAGTAGTCGTAAACCTAAAAAATTGGGTCAGCTGTTCAACGACGGTTATAAAATAAAAATATGATAACAGGCTTACTGAATAATCTCTATGTTAACTTGAAATTGCATCAGTGCTTAATTTTACCTTTCAGCAGACCACAAGGTGGTCCGCACTAATAGAAAGATTGGGAACCGTTGGTTTAAATTCATCAAAAGAATACGAATCCTTGATCAGACATTTTATAATACAATAGTATCAAACACAATTTTTCAAAAGTTTCATAGGGTAGCTTATAACAGCTTACAACAATAATTACAAATATTACATACATTTTAAGACATTCCAACAATAAGGATCTTTAATATTACATCCGGTATAATAAATTAAATCCTATAGAAAAGCTCGCATCGCAATCGCCAAAAACTCAGTTAATCTAATGACCTGGGGTCAATCAAATCGTAAAATCTTTTTTTCAGTAAGCTACCGTCTTCCATCTTTCATATTTTATCTTTCTGCATTCTTGTTTCAGAAGCATTAATGTTATAGAGGGGGGAAGGCACCCTACAGTAAAAGAGGAGGTATTTACTACGGCATGCCACAGGTTACAAAACACCGCTACAGACGCCTCGCATCAATAAAAATTTAGCTTTGACGTCCGAATGGATTGAAAATTTAGTGGCGAATTAGTGTAGGGACTTTTAAGGAAAGAATAGGGATTTTCTTTTATAATTAAAGGAATCTTTAGTGCTTTTCTATATACTATAAATGTATATAAGTTCTGCGTAAACTCTGAAAAGAATTAAAAAAAATAACACTTAAAAGTTTTAAAATGTGTATTTTTTGCATAATGTATAGAAAATAGGAAAATAATTTTGTTTTTGTAAGAATCCACTGCACTACTTCCTGGCAATAAAATATCAAATATTCGAAAGTGTCATTTGCAGATAGTTTATGCCTGACGAATTAGCATAATTTTCTCTCTACTAAAAGAAAGGTCTTCTTTAAAAAAAAATTTTATTTCATTATTTTTATTTATTTTTTAATCTTTTATTTATTTTCGTTGGTTTAGATGGATTGAAGTAAAAATTTTGATTAACGGTAAATTTTGTTTCCAATAATCAGAAAACATTTATAACTTGTACTGCCATTAAAGCTTTAGTTGAAGTAAATTATCTTAGCCATTTAGAAAAGTGTGTCGATATTTCATGGTAAAATCGTAATTTGTATTTTCTACAGGCGACAGTTAAAATTATTTCAAAATTTTAGCTAATTATAAAGCGGTCAAAATTTAAATTGAAAATATACTATTTGGGTCTTGTATTGCCATCAGGGGGGGGGGAGGTTTCCGAGGAGATTTCGTACCACAGTTAGTCGATAACTGTTAGGAATTTCGATTGATAATATGATAAAATGATCAACCACAAATTCTGCTTGCAGCGTTTTAAACGATTAAAATTAGAACTATCACTGTACGCGGAAGCTTTGGCAAAGATTTGAGGGCTTTAGCTGGTAGGAAAATGGTAAAAAACTAGATAGCTAGATAGCGAGCTGCTTTTCGTGAAGAAAAAAAAATTCATTTTTGGTGAATATTAAAGTAGTTTTTCTAAAAATGTTTTTTTTTTCTCTCTCTTTTCAGTGTAACTTATCCACAATAGTTTTTCTTCCTAAAAACAGGTTTTTCCTTATTTTTTCCTCTCTTTTTTTTAAAGTAGAGTTTATTTTATTTTATTTTCACTATTTTTTGGTGCAGTATTTTCTTGGATGTTTTTTGATTTCAAAAACTGTTTTTCTTAAAAATAAGAAAAAAAATAAGCGATTTTTTTTTGTTTTAGCTTCAAAAATTTAACTCGAAAAAAAAGCTAAATTTCGGAAAAATTAAACCTCTTGACTTCTTATTTGGACCAATTGGGTACTTGTACTTCAAGAAGAAGAAGAACTCCCATACCCGCTCATGTGATCTCTGACATCAGCACCAGCTAGATTAGACGATACGTTATATAAATATAGAACATTTATTATATCAGGTATTATATTATTATATTGCAATAATTAGATCATATTATTAAATGCTCTGTAGTTTTTTAGTAGTTACATGTTCTGCACGAGTTTATAGGCGATACTTTTATATTTAAACGTACATGTAATGGGTTTTTATTCAGAAGATTTTTTACATACTTCCCATTTGTCTTTATTTTTAACGTATTGCATTACAATGTTAACCCATTGATAACACGAACGTGCAATCCGATTTCAGCCGCATAAAAACACTGAAGCTATATTGTATCACCTGAGTAATTAAGATTTTACATAGAATCTTATAGTGCGTCTAATAGTTTGGTCAGAGACTGTAATTCTTACTGTACCTAAATTGCTTTGCGATAAAACCTTTTTCAAAACCGATAGTTGCTGGTAAAGAACAATTTTTAAGGAAAATAGGGAATTTTCCAATGAGAAAAGGGGAAAACGAAAAGAGAAAGAAGCAGGTATAAATTGAAAAACCTTGCAGTCGCCATTAAGTTTGAGAAAGATTTAGATGACGCATTCTACCCCCAACTGTTCTAGCGAAGCCTCATTACTGCTCAGATTCGTTTTAGTATTCTAGAGTTCCATTCGATTATTAAAAACAATAAAACTTCTGTCTTCACAGTCCTTATCACATCGTACATTCTCGTATCGGTTCCACCATAAATCCAGATTTAACATCATTCACTGCTTCGAGCTTTTTATTGTTGTTGTGTTGCCGCTATTATTGTCATTTTACAATTGAAACCAGATATTAAGAAAGTGCAGTTGTAGAATGTGTACTGAAAATAAATAATCATTATTTTTCAAAGTTTTTGTGGTTTAAAACAAAAATTATTCAAAAAAAAACTAAAAGTCAGGATACAATATGCCTTTGTTAAATAATGCGTATTTAAAAAAACTTTTTTATTTTGTAACTAGAATGAACAGCCGTATAGTTTGTCTAAAGTAAGAACTCCACTATCCATTCGTCTGAACCCGTGGCGGTGACTATGGCAACGAGGTATAACTATTTCAAGCAGGGGTGTGGGATCACTGTTTAGGACAGGTCGGGTCGGCGAAATAAAGGTGATCTTTTTCTCCGTTCTACTACTGTATTAGCCCTAGAGTGAAGAGAAGCTACCCTTCCTGAAATGCACTATTCTTGTTTCCATAGCAACAGACTGCCTCAGACTTGGTGGCGAGGGGAGTTCTTACCGTAGACAAACTTGTAATTGTGAAACCAACCCAGAAGACACTTGAACTCCTGGATTAAGCTTTAAGACAAACTAGTCTTCGTGGAGGACTTTCTGATGGAACTAAGCCACATTTGCATTACATGGAGAGGAAAACGACCCAAAACCTCCCACGTCTATCCTGATGGCTAATGGATTCTAGCCTATATCACTGAGGATATTTTATGTCAGCACAGTTTGTCACTTATTTGAACAATAATGAATAAAAGATAATTTAAAGCCGACGGTAAATAAAAAGAAAAAAAAAATATATATATATATTTTTTTTTATCGCTTTATTACAATCACTGGCTACCCATTCATTGGTCAAATGCTTTTTTTTCTGGTTTGACTCCGATAAACGTCACAACATTTCAAATCATGGGTTGCAAAAACTGTTTTAATTGATCGTCGGATTAGTTTTCAACTCCTGCCTATATGCGTGTTTCAAGAAGTCACGGAATACTTTTCCTTCCTCAGTATTCATGTTTATATTAAAATCACTGTCAGGGCAGCAATTATAAGTTAATAATAGAAAAAATATAAAAATACTTTAAATTATTATTATGTAAATACATTAAGAATGACTTCTGGGGAAAATAAAAAAGAATTCTAAAAAAATTATCAAACAGCAGCGGTCACCATAGGGCACATAGGGTACAACGCATGCAATGACGACGCATGCGCACTCTCTACTATTACTCTTGAACACAGTTAAAAAGCGTGATGGCGTCCAAATAAAGTGGGCATGCCATCAAATCCAAAGCAAGACCCATTTTGCTAATGGGTAATAAACAATAAGTGGTACTTTTAGGTTATAGCGACCAGGAAGCTAAGTTCACCAACACGTAGGAACAACATCAGATTTTGGTTTACATGGCTCATCATTAAACAGTAATACTCAAAAGCGTGTCAATTACGCTAATATCATGATCATTAATATTAATTGATATCGAATTATTAATAAATATATTTCTCGCATGCGATACAATCATAAGTATTGATATATTTGAATATTGCCAAATATTGAAATTTTTGATTTATTGTGACATCTTACTTATCGCTTACAAGGAACAATGTTCACGTTGGCTAAAACTCGGAAGAGCCGTCGCCAACATAAAATCTCAAATACCACTAAATACCCAATAAGTGATTGCAGAGCATAGTATTCAAATAATGTGTAAAGAATAATGCGTAAAGAATATCTAAGAATAAATTATCTTGAAACGCAAACCGAAGTAATTTTGCCAAAAATTCTGAAAAAAACGATCAATCAGTTTAAGTAGGTCAGAATGCAAAAGTATTTACAGTAAAATATTGTAAAAAAGTGTTTTATAATTCAACTGTCACAATCGTGATCTAAACATTGAGCTTGGAGTTGTTGAAGAAGTGAAATATTCTTCAACCTCTAATAATTTGATCGGCTTTATTTAAACAATACTGAGTGAAGATAAATAATAAGTGGTTGACGATAGAGGTTAGTATTCATTATGATCTTTTGAAAAGAATATCTATAAGAACAAATCCTCTAGGAACACAAGCCATCCCTAGCAACAATTTTGCCTTGTCCCCAGTTGGGCTCAAAATTGGCTTAATATGGATCCGACATGAACGTCCACCGAGGGACCAATATTGACATGACTAGATTTTTTAATATTGGTCGCATATAGGGCTAATATTGGCCTATATACGGCTAACATATAGCCTACATTGGCTGAATAATGAATTTAATGTATCGTCTGAATCTGAACGTTCTATATAGGGCCGATATTGGTTGTAAAATGACTGTAAAATATTGAGTAAATCGGACACTTCTATATAAGGCCAATATAGGAAAATAACGGTCCCTTGAATACTTATTGAGCCAAGATTTGTAAATATTGATCCGATGAGGGCAAAGTTATTTTGCTTCTAGGGATAATAATGCTGCCAGGAGTTCTGAAAAATCTGTAGCAAAATAAGCAAAATATTGTAAAGAAGTGTTTTATAATTTAATTGAAACATACGTAATCTAAACATAGAGCTTAGAGTTTCTATTTTATAACGACGAAAGTTTTTTTTATTTTTTTAAACTTAAACTTGATGTTAACAGAATTCTTTTCGGAGATAGAAGATTTTAGATTTATTAAATAAAAAGACATCGGGTTTATATTTTTTAGTCTTTGGTTACATTCAGTTAAAAAAAGGACAATAATATCTAATATAAAATTAAAATTATTCTGTTACTCTAAATATTGAGTGAAACAGATGTTCCATTTTAATATCCTTTACCCTTGTCCTTATTGCATAAAAAGTACTTAAAAAAAAAAAACTTTTTTTTCCCCAATATGATGTGTCAAACAATTCATTTTATTCTTTTCTGACAAGAAGGAAAGAAATCTATATCGAAATTGCTTCTTTGAAGTACATCAACCTTAACCCCACGCAGACATATCGTTTTCTATTATTCTTTTATTATTTTTCTATTTTTTAATTCCAGTGCAGAACTTTTTTTTTTATTCTATATCTCGCGGTCAGCTTTTGCAGACGACTTCTAAAAAAACCTGGGCTTTTGTTTACGTTATTAGAAATCGCTTTATTATATTTTATTGGTCTATCGCGGCAACTCACGGAGGTTCTTGAAATCTTTCTCCACGGGGGTCGAATTCGTGACTGAAGGGTCGATTCGAAGTGTCCAAACGATTCTCTTTTTTTTCTTTCCTTCTTCTGTTTCCATGTTGATGTTGCTGAAGATGACTGTGCGGTTGATTCAAATGCGTGAAGACACACGTTTCGGGCTTGAAAGTCGGGTATATGTTGGAAAGGTATTGAAATTCGAACTCCAGGTGTTTTTAACAATGGTTTTTCTGACTTGTTCGTTATCCGTCTGTTGCTTACGCTGCTACTCTTGATAATACTTCGGAAAATGACAGGTTCGCTCTACGTGAGGAAATTTCAAACTAACTCTATTAATACTTTTGGGGATATGTGTCCATACGTCTAGTATATCAGAAGAAAATTGAATAAAATACCCCGGCTTAGAACTGTGTCTATAAATAAAAATCAATACAATTTTTAATCTTTTAACTTCATTGTGCTGGGTAAAAACGATATGGAGGTCATTTCCGAAATGCCCAGGACTTGTTTGCAAGTAAGTACTTTCTTCTATGAAATGCAATGCCTATTAATTGATGAAGTTATAACAGAAGAACATTATTCCATGAAATTCTTTGCTTAATTTAAGAAGATATCAATAAAGAACTTGATGCTTAGCTAAAGATGCTACACTGCTTATTTGAAGAAAAACAGTGGACGAAATTTATTCCATAAAATATGAAGAACCATATTTACAGTCCCTGGTCAAATGGTTATTAGACGCACTATAAGATTCTATGTAAAATCTTAATTATCAGGTGATACTATTTAACTATATTGTTTTTATGTGACTGAAACCGGTTTGCACTTACTTACGTTCGTCCATCAATGGGTTAAATTAGACGATGTAAATAAATTCGACGAGTGGATAAATTAGACGATATATTATATATAGACTATTTATTATATCAGGTATTATATTAGGTATTATACTAGGTACTATATAGGTGTTATATTAGTATATATAATTAGACCAAATTATCAAACTCACTGTAGTGTTATAATAATTGCATGTTTTTTCACGAGTTTAAATGCAATACTTTTATATTTAAACATGCATGCAATATGTTTTTATTCAGGATATGTTTTACACCTTTCCTAATTGTATTTATTTGTATTGCATTACAATGTTAACCAATTGATACACGAAGGTAAACAGATGCTGCAAAACCGGTTTCAGCCGCGTTACAACAGTAAAGCTGTATTTAAGATTTTGCATAGAATCTTACAGTGTGTCTAATAATTTGGCCAGGGTCTGTATACTTAAGAAGGCGTGGAGAGAGCTTAATTCGATACTTAATTGAAGATGCCATTTTGCTTAATAGAAGAACATATAATGGAAGTGATAACATATTTGTAAATTTGAGAAAGTAAGCTTTAGAAAGAGTCTGGAAAAAATTTTCTTCCTATTAAGAAAAAATCACCTTAGCAAGGACTAGCCAAATGAACATAACCACAACGTGCTTCGTATTTGGAGGAATTACTAGTTCTTCATCCCGAACTGCGTCGCATGAGGTTTTCTAAAATTATGAACAGACATTCTAAAGCAAGAAGAGTGAATGAATAAACTGATTCAAATGCATCGTAAATTACTATTTATTTAACTGTTTGAGATCTAGCACGCATGCGCTACATTTTTTTTCGAATCGTAGAGCTGCTTATAAGGTGAAAATAAGGTAAGCATCAACGTAAGAAAAAACACCATGAGAAATCTTTCTGTTGATTAAGTAAGAAGTAATTTCGCCTTTTTAGAAATAGTGCGATTAGCGATTACTATGAAATAAAATAAAAAATAATGGCGTAAATCAACCTGCAATGCCAACGAAGCATCCTAAACAGTGACTATGATTCGAACCTCCCGTGAAATATGAATTTTTGAATAAATTATCCCGTAAATTCTAAGATTATGGAGTTTTCAGATGTACTTGGAATATAAAATATTTTGTCTGTGTATGTTTGAATGACAAATTCTATTTTTAGAAGTATTGTATACGCTGCAAAACCTCTGGTGTAACACAAATTCGAATTTAGTGTTAAAAAATTCTAAATATTGCGCATTATTTCAAGTTAATACAGAATTGAGCGTTTAAACACTCTTCAAATAGTTTAGTTAAATCTTAACACCAATAATTGATAAAGATTACACCAAGCCCAAATGTTACTTATGGTTGGCAATAGGCTAGATAATTTATTGTCGTTCTCGGTAAATTTTGTAAAATTAAAGGTAAATTGTGATGTTATTTGAGTTCGGTGTGATATAATGGAAGACAGAAAACTCCAATTACTCATTGTGAATGAGTTTACTTAATTATCAACATTATTTCCGAAGGTATGAACTTTTTTAATTCTTGATCTATGATGGCGGACATCGAAGAAGCCTAACTAGTCTTAGCTATCAGCCTCAGTACCTACTACAGGAGAGAAAGTTCCAAGATCACAGTGGATTATTTGCCAAGCAATTTCTTTCTTCTTATCGGATTGATATGACAAACTACTCATATAAACTCTTATAAAGGTCATGCATGTTTTTATACGAATCTATCAATTGTGGTTAATAATTTTATAATATTTAACTTCGATCTGCATCAGTTTTGCTAAGCCTAGTTCGAATTCATATTAATATTCTGTTTGGGTTGAGTGTATGCTTGATTACAAATGATTTTTAAGAAATAAAAAAACGCATATGGATCTAACTTACTTCATATTATCGTAAAAATAGTTTAACTGACTCTTATGAGCACCATATCTTACAGTAATTATAAATTATAGTATTACTGAATGAAAAAAAAAAGAAAACGGTTGCGGGTACTTTACACCATATATTGTTACAAGAACATTCTTCGTGCTTCACTGCAATAAAAACTATCCTTGGTTCTTAGTGTAGTGGAACTTCAGATTGGTGTAAGGTGGTTGAGTTAACACCATATTTTGTTGTTTATACATAAGTGATTGCAGTGCGGTGAAATGAATTTTATTTAGACGAAAAGCCACTATTAATTCAGTCTACCCAACTTACAATTAGCGATCTTAATTTGATCTTAATTAAATTTTTCACAGCATCTAGAAACCTCTCCTTAAATATGTTATATCATTAGCATAGACGATACTTTAAATTATGAAATCAGACACAAAAACGAACTTTTTCTGCAGAAACAAGTCATTTTTCAACAAATATATATATATCTTAAAATTTTGATTAGAACTTTCGAATTGGTACTAAGGCACATTTAACTACGTTTAATGCACTCTGAAAAGTTAATTTATTGAAATAATAAAAATAAGCGGAAAAAATATTATGATTTATGCCCGTTCTATGACAGAAATTCACCTTCAGTAAAACTCGCAGTCAGGTGCTTTCTGATAGGCACACTTTACCACAGTCGAGGTTGTAATTCATCGCCAAATATGACAATTTCGGGAAAAACTCGTAAAGAAACGTCAGGATCCCCTGACGAACTCGAAAAAAAAATACGAATAAAAAAATTAAAAAAAACATACGGATAGACGGGCTAACGCTTACAATATCTTATCTGATTTCTGGAAGGGAAATCTCATCTCAGGAATAATAATAACAACAATAAAACGATTCGAAAGTAGCTACGGGGTTCTCGGTGATTTGTTCTCATCTGCGGACTTAATATACCCAACTTGCGACAATCATTCTATAAATGTCTCTTCCACCTGATGTACAGCTGAGATTTGAAGATTGGATAGAAGAAAAAAAAAAGGCAAGGTATATTTTGACAATCTCTTATCTCGATTACAAGCTTCGCGTCAAATGCCAAAGAAAAGAAAAACTGGAAGTTTGAAAAAGATATTTTGGCGACTTTTTGAGGCGGTAAATTTAGACACGCGCTTGTTTGAAGTGTCAAGAGTAGAGATCTCGATGACTCTATATACAGATCGTGCTCATTTTTTTTCTTCTTTTTCTTCTTTTGATTCAGTCAGTCAAGTGGTTTTATGCAGAAGAATCCCCCAAACGGACATTTTTATTGAAACTGGAGTTAAATAATGGAAGAAAATAACTCACTTTTGAGAGATGGAATGAACTTTAAAGAGGCTGTACACGGGATATATTCATTTTTCTTTTCTTTTTTTGGTTCACATTTAATGTGAAAATATATGTATTCGAGATATACATTGGAATGATTTTAATGCAGACCACAGTGGAATACGGATTATATCTTTGATAAATGGCATTCTCTCCACTATCTTCCTAACATTAATATCAAACAAATTATAGACTTAAATATGACACTTTGAATTATTTTTATTTCCATCAGTGTTACGTATAATATTTGATAAAATATGTTATAGAAACTGCACTATTAACGCTAAACATACCATAATCGGACAAATGACCGTTTAAGAACCTTTTTCGCATTGAAAATGCGCTTATCATCTTATCGTTTTTGCACATTTGACTTTTTCTAACAATTATATACTGTTAATATTCTAATATTATTATTATTTATTTTTTGTACTTGTCGTATACCCATATCTACCACAACCGGTCAATTGACCGGAAGAACAATTTATGGCTTTATTAGGTTATCGCATCAGTTACGATTTTGAGTTCATTCAACGCATTGTATTCTGCAAAGACTGTTGCGCAGCTAGTGCAATCAGAATAACTGTTAATTCAAATTTCAAGAAAGTACCTAAAATATTAGATTGGCATTTTTGGGTCGAAAAAAAAACACAAACTAAATGTTTTGGTAAGTAGCTATTATTTTATTTTGATAGCTTTACTTTATTTCTAATTAACTGTTAGTTTTTACTCAGAAAAATGTCGAAACAATCAAAACAGCACAAGTTCTTAGAAGAAATAATAATAATTATAATTCTTATATATTCTTATAATTATAAGTATACTTATAAGAATTATAGAAATAATACTAATTAGAAGAAATATGTTTGCTGAAAATGTACTATGGAAACACCCTGTAAATGAAAAAAATGCGTTGAGCAATTAATTAAAAAATTTTATTCTTTGTGTTTGTAATACATAAAAATTGACAATATACAATTTTGTTTAATTATTTCCTTCCTAACATCCTGCTTCATGCATTCAAGCAAGAAACATAAAGTCCTTTCATTTGATTGGCTAGGTAGAAATAGGTATACATTAAGTTTTGGTATGTTTAGTGTTAAGAACTTTTGATCTAATAATCGGATCTTCGCGATCTAGGGAATCATACTTAATGATTTGAGGGGGCAACTTCAAATATGCTAATTAATTAGTGCAGACGATATTTTAAGTTACGAAACTAGATACAAGAACGTTCTTTATCTGAATAATCATACCTATTTTTTGACGGATATGGATTTCTGACCCTCAAAACATGTGGGGAGTCAAAAATTGGTCCCCTTTATGTTTATTTAACTTTTTGTGTATTTCCCCATATCTGGAGAAATTTTTAAGCGAATTAAAAAAATATTTTAACCCACAATTATAAAATTCATTTAACCAAAGATCATTCCGTGGAAAAAATTACTTTTTTTTAATAAATATTTATCTATTTTTATTATTTTATTTAATATTAGTCAAAAACTTTTTAAATTTTAATATATAAAATTTTTTTATATGTAATTTTAAAAAAATTTAATTTTACACAGCAAAATACAAAATTTGAGTGAAATCAGTCGAATAATTCCTGAGAAATCGAATTTTTAAAATACGAATTCGGCACCTGCCTCGCACCGATCACAGCGCTGACGTAAAATATTCTCAGTGGTAGACGGATCACGAGTTAGAGTCCTCTTGCCGTCAGACTAACCCTGGAAGGTTATGGTGGTTTTCCACAAATGCGGAGTTAGTTCTATCTAAAAGTCCCCCACGAAGGCACATATTTCACCCAACACTTGATCCTGGAGTTTCCTGGTCTTCTGGGTTGGATTTAAAATTACAAGGCCACGGAGTTGAATATTGGTTGTCGTAAACTCGAGATTGGGTCAACTGCTCAAGGACGGTTATAAAAAATATTTCGGACAAAATTATGGGAGTTTTTCCTTTTTACTATTTTGGAATATTAGCATCTGTTAATATTTAAGGCAGAATTTGGTGTGCTACTGAAGTTTTTATTTCTTGCCATTCTGAAGTATAAACACTTTCTTTAATAAGTATGCCTGTTAATATCTATGACAGAATTTGACAGAATTGCGAGTTTTTATTTCTAACTGTTTCGGAAGATTAGCACAAATTATGTAAGTATACCTGTTGATATACATGTTCTGAAATTCAGGTGAGTTATGGTATTTGCAATTTCTTACTATTTTGGACTATTATGTCCTTCTTTAAATTGTGTAATTCTATAAAAATAATTCTATCAATGTACTACATGTTATACAAGTACATGTTGTTCCATGTTATACGAACCCATGTCCAAGAAGTCGTAAGTTCAATCCCCGAGGGCCATAAGACTGCCACGTAGTAAATGGTGACTGGTGCACATTAAATCTGTCAAGTCACTAAGTCCTCCATGCTCCCATTACAAATCATACCTCTCGGGACACTGATCCGGGAGTTTCCTTGTCTTCTGGATTGGTTCAAAATTACAAGGTTACGGAGTTGAACAATAGTAGTCGTAAACCCAAAATTGGGCTGCTGTTCAACGACGGTTATTTATATATATATATATATATATATATATATATATATATATATATATATATATATATATATCCCAACGATGACTGGTTGATTCGAATTCCGCACCCAGATTGCACTGACCACAGTGCTGACGTGAAATATCCTCAGTGGTAGAAGGATCATGGATTAAAGCCCCTTGCCGTCATGCTAACCGTGGGAGATTTTCGTGATTTTCCTCGCCCTGTAATGCAAATGCGAGTTGGTTTCATCAAAAAGTCCTCCACGGAAGCAAACTTCTTCCAATACTTGATTCCCATATCTACTGGATAGGGTTCAAAATTACAGGGCTACGGTTTGAACATTAGCAGAGTAAACCCAAAAAATTGGGTCTGCTGTTCAACCACTGTTATAAAATAAAATTTAGTTATTTGTGAATACATTAAATTTGAGATAGAACCAAATTCACGGACACAGCAATTTATTCTTACATAAGATAAAAAACAACAACATACAAGACAAAAATTAAATTTTAAAACTCACGCATATTATCTAGAAAATAGTCAAATAATGTTAAACTTTTTATTATCCTTACAAAATTCTTATCCTACCAGATGGAAAACATTTCGGTTTGATATGTTTTCCTCTTGACAGTGATGCAATAATAATAAAAATGAAGATTTTAAAAAAAAAAAAAAAAATAGTGTCTTGCAAGACGAAATTGAGAAAAATATTTCTTTAATTGCATCTAACGTTAAATCTGATAAAATAAATACTTAATTTCTCCCGCGCCTGACCTTTCATCGTTTTCAGACATTCTAATCAAACCAAAAACACAGCTCCCCCCCCCCTTTCAAAGTGGTTAGTACAACTTATAAAACTCACTAATCGTTCGCTAAAACATGCAATAATCTTCTCATCATATACTCAAAAAAAACATCAAATTAAAAAATAAAAAAAAGTCAGATAAGCGATTTTTTACTTCTTTTTTTTATAACCTCATTTGCGAGAATTATCGAGTCCGCGAATAAAAACTGCCCCGAGGTCAGTTTCATCATGTGACATGTGCCGCTCCTTGTACTATCCTGACAATTAAAGGCATCCTTGAGACTAAGGATATAAGTTTTTACTTTTTAATATCTATTCAGCTACCTTTAATCGTTCTTTTATAATATGGCTGAGTATCTGATTTACAAGTCAGTGATCGTCCTCTTCGATTACTGGAAGGAACGTGTCCAATATTTTAATGGCCCTTTTCCGATAAAGTTGGGGGGGGGGGAGAGTTTTCGACACGTTTAAATGATTCTACTATTACCTTATCTGCAATTTCTGCCTCAACGACAAATGTATATTCATCATCGCCGATAGCCCCTGGCTAAAGGGGGGGGGGGTAGAAATTCCGAAGACCCCTATTGACGACCCTCTTCCTTTCATGATCTTTTTAAAAAAAATGTGGGCATATTAAAGATTATTGAGTAAATGGCGGTAGAGGTGGCATGTGGATTTGACGAACATTTTATATAGTCATTGATAACTTACCTGCCCTTAAGATATCTTTTTTTTTATTGTTATCATTTTTATTAAAAGAAGAACCATTAAAATCTTTTTTGATGAATGGACCTGATCAATATCTTGCTCGAATCGCTCATTGTGAAAAAGAGGATTTTGATTAAAATAATGTATGAAAATTGGAAAACAGCACAGTAGGATATCCCTTTTGCATATAAACTGTTTTTTGACTGTTCAGCTTGTTTATATATTGAATGGCACATAAACATCTAATATGGTCCGCATGAGTGTGGCAGAAGTCGAATTATTGGTCATAGATGGCGCCACTTGGAAACAAGAGCAATCGCAACCGTTACCTTAATGTCCTACCCATTACAAAAACAACACCATCGAATTCGACTAAAAATAAGCTCCTGAGTCGTAGTGGCTCAAGGGATAGAGCACTCGCCTCCCAATGAGGTGAACCGGGTGCGAATCCCAGTGAAGTCTGGTTTATTCGAATTCCGAACCCGGCTCGCACCGACCACAGTGCTGACGTAGAGTATCCTCAGTGGTAGACGGATCATGGGTTAGAGTCCCCTTGCCGTCAGGCTAACCGTGGGAGGTCTTCGTGGTTTTCCTCTAAATGTAGCGCAAATGCTGGTCAGTTCCATCAAAAAAGTCCTCCACGACGGTAAATTTCTCCCAATACTAGATCTAGGAGTTCCCTTGTCTTCTGAATTGGGTTCAAAATTACAAGGCTGCGGAGTTGAACATTCGTAGCCGTAAACTGAAAATTCGGTCGGTTGTTCAATGACGGTTATAAAATTAAAAAAAATAAGCGCTTACTTTGAAAAAATGAATGTTAGACGTGGGAAGTGGAGACTCAAGCGTAAGCAAACAGAATTCTTTATGTGCATAGATTTTAAGTGAATAAATTTTGCTTTCTCAGAGAACACTGTGTTTTATGCTATGAAACAATAATTACTGTGAACCAATCATAGGGGCGGGCCGTATTATGTCGGGGAATATGCGTTTTAACTATTTTAATCTCAGCTTTTAAACTATTACTATGTCTTATTTTCTCCTCCGTGCTTTTTTAAAGCAAATCTACCGAATTGCCGAGATAAAAACCGCTTCCTGCTGAATTTTTATAAGTCTTACTAACGAGAAAAATTACTTCTCATTTATATATATATATATATATATATATATATATATATATATATATATATATATATATATATATATATATATATATATATATATATATATATATTAGAAAGACATCTTGGAATTTATCCTAACTTTTGTCTCTCTCTCTCTCTCTCTATATATATATATACTAACAGGGCTACATCCCTGTTATCATTGTTGTATTCACCTTTAATAATTCAGTCGTAAGCCATAATACGTTCTCAAAAAGTTTATTTAAAGGTTGGTGGTTATAACAGTTCACATCCACACTCCACAAGGGAGAGGGTGTGGACAAAACTCCGGATGGTTCCGGCATATCTTTTGTGGAACAAGTTAATCAGCTAGAGACATGCGAAAACCATCGCTCTCGCATTAATTATTAACAGAATAGGATGTGAAAAGGCTCAGTCGTTGCATAGTTTGTAACTCTACGCATCATCGATAATCATTTAATGGTTCCTAATATGGAAGTGAAAGAGGAACAAAATTCTAATAATATATATATTTATATATAAGCCATAATTTAATTGTCAAAAACCAGAACAAATATATAATTATAAACCTCATGTGTACCATTTTGCGGTAAATATTTATCACGGCAATAGAATGGACAAATAACTTACATTTTTAAAAATTACAAAACCTTATTAATACTTCACAATTTTTTACAAGTTTTTTACGTGTAAAAATAATGATGATGAAATTTTTCAACACGAACGTTTTTTATTTTCACAAAACTGTGGATTTCCTTCAAAGCAAAATTACGTTATAAAGAGATTTTGACTCTTTTTCACAATTATCTGGATGAAGATTAGCAATACCTAACCTAACAGTCGTGTTGCAAATTCATAATAGTTGTAATAATAGCATATTTTTTGCTGCAAAATGTATTTCAAGTGATAGCAGGAGCCAGCGAAAAGGCTTTAAATTGAAAAAAAAAAGCAATCTTTTTTATTTATCTTGTAAAACTAATTAAAATGTTAATTAGGTAGATTATTTGTTTTGGACTAACGGAAAAGTTTCAAAACACTTGCGTCATTTGATTTACTTTATTTTTTTTAATTTTCTTCTTCTTTTAATTTATATTTTTTCTGTTGTTCAAGTATGGAAGAAAATTGTCCAGATAAACGACAGTAATTGATTTCCTGTCCTGCAGTTACAAATCTTGTTTTCTAAATGAAAAATTACCGATTAAAACCATTAAAAGGCACTGAATTGCTTTTTTTTCTCCACGAACCTTGGAAAAGCTTAAGGACGCCAAAAGAACCAAAATCACCACTTATTACCATTATTAATCGAACAATAAATGGTACATTGAAAAGGAAGCCAATTAATCACATTTGGCTGATTCTTCTGAAATAACTTTGGGAATGAAATACCATCATTGCTGAAGGATCGTTACTCTCTCTACAAGTTACCTGCAAGCTCCGAATTGTCATTCCCGATGATGAAGAGGATTATTTTCAGCTGTCCCCTAATTATTCTCTTGGCGACAATTTCTATTGCCGCATCGTTATTAATAATGCCAAATAAGAATGAAACAAAAAAATAATAGCAAACGCACATCGACACTCTATCAATTAATCATGATGTCCCGCCTAGTAATTGATGTCGCCAACAATTCCTCCTCTCAAATTTGAGAACATTCATTCTTTTGCCACAGCTACAATGTCTAATCAAGGCACCATCTGTGTAAAATTTAATATCTCTGTCGGGTATAAAGGGGGTCGGGAACATAGCTCCAAGTCATCTTTACAGCTCTTTGAGGAGCTTAGCTTTGTATTTCGGACTTAGATCAGAATGTGCGTTTAGGCAAATGGATTCATATCAAAAAGCGTATTTAAGACAATGCATGCGAATCGTATATGAATTAGCTGTTCAACGCTGGTGATAAAATAACACTGTTCAATAATAACACTAGGGAACACATTTTTTATTGCATTTACACACAGGGTTGATCTTTCCCGCTTCGGCAGTGGGGTCTTGAAATTAGAAATCAGCTTTGCTCCTAAAGCTACAGATATTTTTTTTAAATCGCAAATTTTGTCCAAGTTTAAAAACGTTATATAAACAGCGGGTTGCATAAGAGTCAAGTTCAGAAAATGTCTAGGATTCACGTCTACGGTACACGTCTAGGATTACTACCGTTTTATGACCGGATCAGAAGCTCACGAAAAAAGCAGACCATAATAGATCAGAGACTTATGACAACATTTCCGGGCATGGGCTCTTGAATCGTACAATCGAACGAAATTTTCAAGATTTTCTCGTTTTAAGAAGTATTGGCAAGTGCAAAGTCATGAATTTGTGATCGCACACCAAATCTGTGTCATGCATTCCATTACTGAGTATGTTATTTATGATTTATCCATTTGTGGACCTTGTGGTTAGTTTTAAAAATTAAGTTAAAGCTAAGTTATTTTTTCTATTTTAAGTTTTATATTTGTTGAAGAATATTCAAAACTTTTTTTTTAATAATTAAATTGGTTCTTTTTTATTGTTAGTTCTTAATTGAAAATAACTTTAACTGGACGATACGAATTCTGCACCCGGCATGCACCGACCACAGTGCTGACGTGAAATATACTCAGTGGTAGACGGATCATGGGTTAGAGTTCCCTTTCCGTCAGGCTAACCGTAGGAGGTTCTCGTGGTCTTCCTCTCCGTGTAACGAGAATGCGGGTTAGTTCCCTTGAAAGTTCCCTCCACGAAGGCAAATTTCTCTCATACTTGATCCGGAATTTTCCTTGTCTTCTGGATTGGGTTCAAAATTACAAGGCTACAGAGTTGAACATTAGTAGTCGTAAACCCTAAAAATTGGGTCGGTTGTTCAACAACGGATATAAAATAAAGAAAATAAAATATTTGATCCAGGAGTTCCCTGGGTTCACAAAGCTGCGGAGCCTGGGTTCAAAATCACAAGACACAAAATCACAAGGCAATGATAGTTGTAAACCCAAAAAGGGGTCGATTGTTGAACGCTGGTTCTGAAATAAGATAATATTTTGTTATATTTTATTTCATAACCGTCGTTGAACAACAGACCCAATTTTGGGCTTCAAACTACTATTGTTCAACTCCCTTGCCTTGTAATTTTGAACCCAATCCAGAAAAGAAAGGAACTCTTGGATCAAGTATTGGGAGAAATTTTACCTTCGAGGAGGACTTTTTGAAGGAACTAACCCGCATAAACGTTACACGGAGAGGAAAACCACGAAACCTCTCACAGTTAGCCCGACTGCAAGGGGACTCTTAACCCATGATCCTTCTACCACTGAGGATATTTCACGCCAACACTGTGGGCTGTGCAATCCGGGTGCGGAATTCGAATCGACCAGTCATCGCTGAGATTCAAACCCGGTGCACCTCATTGGAAGGCGAATGCTCTATCCCCTGAGCCACCACGGATCTTTCCGTTAAATATTACCGAACTAATTATAAGTGTTTTCTCCCTTTGTTGTTAGTATATTCGCAACAGCTAATAAAGTTTGTTCATAAACTTGCTTTTGTTCATAAACTTGTTGAAATTTGAGCCAAAAGATGCTCGATCTTTTAGGGTTCCTTCGTCGAAATCGGGATCGCAATAGGCTCTAGATATCGAGAAAGCAGTTAAAATTTTGATTTCATCCTCGCAAACATGAAAGCGTGTTAATAAAACAATCAAAATAAATTATTGCCCTTCAAACACCCACGTTGCATACATTTGCGATAGACAAAGCTGTTGAGTCACGATTAGGAAAAAAAGAGAACACATTGATTTCTAGATTCATTCATGTAGACAATCAGTTACATAGCTTTACAGAAACACACATTTATTATATGTGAAGAAGACAAGAATTTTTATGTTAAATAATAATTTATAATAGATATATCCATTCGATCAAATACAGGGAATGTCGTCGAATTACCCCTCAAATGTAGAAATCAGTTGTTTTACAGCTTATCTGAAGAGAGTTATCTGTTACAGTGTTTTCTAGGTCATCTGCAAAAACCAGCGGTTCACTATTTTTTTTACTACGGAACCCTGAAAACCTTCTTATTTGACGAAATCCCGATTAATGTTATATTTAAGGCTTTATGTCCGACCGTTGAATTTGCACTACTGGAGCTGAACCTAGTCTAGTTATAATTTATTTATTTATTAATTATCATTTTTTTTGTATAAATATAAGATGGAAATGAATGAAAATAGCCTAATTATGGTTTTCGTTAAAATAAAAACTGAAAAAGAACTGCCTCACATTTCTTTATAAAACCATCACACATACGAGGGTCGTTTTTTAAGTATAAAGGACGTTCGAAAATAAAAATCAAACAATAGAAAATTTCCAAGAAGCAAATTAATTTTCAGATTCTGCATACGTTTATCTTTTTTTTCAGCATAGTTGACAAGTTTGTTTAAACACTTATCATACCTTAGAACTAGATTTAGAATACCCTCTTCATACAAACTTTACCGCCTGTTCCGTTAACCAAGAGGTGACGGCAGTTTTCACGTATTCGTCATCGTTGTAGTGATTGCAGCTAAAATGATACTTGAAATGCGGGAGAAGATGAAAATTACCTAGCGCAAGGTCTGGACCGTAGGTGGGGTGGTCCGAAACTTCCCAGCCAAAAGAGTCCAGTAAAGCTGGGATCTGAGCAGCGGAAAGAGTCATTGTCGCAGCGTAGCAAAATTCCCTGCCAGCATGGTAAGTAATTTTGCTGCTTCACGAATCGTAACTTCACAAATCTGCCTGTAAATGCATGCGCAGACAGGTTTTTCGCCTACTAAAACGCGTCACTGACCATATCTCGTTCGTGGCGGGCGATTTGTTAAATTTGAATATTTTAAAAACACAAAACTAACCTTACAGTTTACCAACACAGCTGCAACTGAGCACAGTTGTTCCCAAGGAATGCCAGGATAGTCGCGATGACTCAGGGGATACAGCGTTCGTGTTCCAATGAGGTGAACCAGGTTCGAATCCAGCGATGGCTGGTCGATACGAATCCGCATCCGGCTTGCACCGACCGCAGTGCTGACGTGAAATATCCTCAGTGGCAGACTGATCATGGGTTAGAGTCCCTTCGCCGTCAGGCTAACCGTGGGAGGTTCTCGTGGTCTTCCTCTCCATGTAAAGCAAATGCGGGTTAGTTTCATCAAAAAGTCCTCCAGGAAGGCAAATTTCTCCCGATGAGTTTACTTGTCTCCTGGATTGGGCTCAAAATTACAAAGCTGCGGAGTTGAACATTAGTAGTTACCAAAAATTGGGTAGACTGTTCAACGACGTTTATAAAATAAAATATATACTAATCTATAAAAGTACATAAATATTATATATATAAAACGAGGTAATATTGATATACTAATCTAATAAAATCTTTAAAGGAACAACAGCAGCGTTTTTACACGCTTTTAACAGAAAATTATTTATTTATTATTCGCTGTATAAAACAATCAAGTTACTACATACAGTCAACCAACCAGTTGATAACTCTAAAAACTGTATTACAAAGAATCAAATGGTTTTAAAATATCAATACAACTAGCCATTAACAAATTCCCATTTGTATATCTCTTAATATGAAAATAATGAAGTCAATAAATACACTTAAGTAATCAATCAATTAATCGACAGAAGCAAGCTTTTGAGCTTTAAACCAAACGGAAACCGTTAATATCTACATTGCCAACGTAAATTACTGAAAACATTTGATTCCTCATTTTTTAACGGTCTACCCTAGTTAATTCGCAGATTAGCTAGGTAATGTACATGTTAACGGCTTTCAAGCCCAACACGCATGTCTTATCAAAAGATTCCGATCTCTAACAAGGTGAAGCATTGTGATCATTTATAGATGGTCCCCCCATGCTAAACCGATAATCAGCTGTTGAGATCTGGTGTTTGCTTTAATGGCGCATAATTCTCATTCGAATAAAAAAAAGAGAGAGAGTTAATTGTAGCGTGCGAAAGATGCCGAGTCGGAAGTGTCGCCTATGGAAAGAGCAGGTGATGTGCGACACCTCATTCTCCACCCCTCCAGAGGGACGACCCCCGAACATTCGATAGATGTTGCAACCCGAGCAATTAGTGCAAGAGATAGATGTTCTTAGAAGAAAGAATTCTCTTGTTGATAATTACTGCTATCGTCTCTTGCAAAGGGGAAAAGGAGATCGATGGGGAGGAATTTTTGATTCGCTGATGATATCTTGTACTTCATTAATCGATTGAAAACGTTACGGGCGCAGTTGAGATCATCGGCTAACGGTATGAAATGCATAATTTCACAGCAACGCGTTTGAAAAAGTGGGGAAACTTTTGTTTTAAAGATGTTCCTTTTGAGGACAGAAAGTAAAAAAAAAAATTTATATTGCTGTAGATCAGAGGTCGCCAAAGTGGTCTATATAGACCCCCAGGGGTCTATTTAACATAAGCGGGGGTCGATCTGAGCCAGGGGGTCGAATGGGGGTTGATCCGAACCGGAAGGGTCAATTGGTCGAAGGATTATCAGTATTTTTCAGATATGTGACAATTAGAAATAAAAGATGAAGACTTGGAAATATATACAGGTAATCTTCAAAAATTGAGCGACGATTTTATACTGCGTTTTGTTGATTCTGAAAACATTGACATCCCTGATTGGATTATTGTGCCATTTTCTGCTCAAATTGAAAATGTGGACATCAACCTGCAAGATGAGCTTGCTGAATTATTATGGGGATTTGAAGCAAAGACGCTTTTTAAAAATTTAACAATAAGCAAATTTTGGACAAATATAAATATAATGCAAAAATATGTAAGACTTTACGAAATAGCTCAGCCATTTATGATAGCATTTCCAAGTTCCTATATGGTTCAAGCCGGTTTCAGTCACGTAAATTCAATCTTAACTAAGTACAGAAATAAATTAAATGTGGAGTTACGAGGGGATTTAAAATTAAAATTGACCAATTTTGAACCCAATATAACGAACCCTGCAGAAAAAAAAACACCAGGCACACCCATGTCATTGATTAAGAAGCAATAAATCCGTAGCTACTTTACTTATTATTTCTACTTACTTATAATTACTTATTATTTCATAAATATTAAGGTATTTATATTTCAACATTAATATATTTTTCATAAGACTATTGATACACTATGTACTATTACTTTAATAAATGTTCAAAATCATAAAATAACAGTACAAACACAGTATCTAATAGAGTTTTATTTTAATTAACAGAAGATTACTTTTATGGGGGTCGATTGAGATTTCGAAAAATTATGTAGGGGTCGATGATCAAAAATGTTTGGCAACCCCTGCTCTAGATATAAAGATGTTGACTAGATAACTAAATAAAAAAATAATATTTGACTACCGAAAAATAATAAAATTTAACTGACTTGATTAATAATTATACAGACAACCAGATAATATCGATAGTTAAAATGAACGAAACCTTGCATTAGGGAAGGTGGGGTTCCTTTTGTTTTATAGATACTTGCGTGACGTAGCATGAGTATCTCGATCCTGATTGGTTGTTGAAACGTGGCATTTGTTTACGTTAACAACTATTCTTTCCATTCTATTTCGAGTACATCAAGTATCTCTTAAGTGACACATTCTAAATTCCTTCACAAAGATTATTTTTCAAAGATATCAATTCTTTCACTATGTATTTACACAGAGACTTAACACAAAGAAGTGCACGAAGCCATGTTGAACATAAACAAACTAATTATGCATCGATGTTTGCCAGGTACACAAAACAAAAATATATCACGGTTACAATAAAATACATAAACAAATAATAAATCTAAATTAAGTAAAAGAATTAGACAAGAAATAATTATATTTCAAATAATTCGATGTACGATAGGGTTCGGTATTTAATTAACTTATCGTTAATTAAAATTTTAACTTATGTAGAGAAACTTAGCTCAACTTTAATGCGACATGTTGCTGATAAAGATTAGCTGGCGCTAACGTCATAGGTCACATGTGTGGGTATGGGAGATCTTCTTCTTGAAAAGTACCCAACTGAGAGAGAAGATTAAGTTTATGAATTGTCTTTTATTTTTTACACGTTACGAAGGAGGTAGAATAAAAATATCAGTTCTGAACAAATATAAAATTAGAGCAGCGATGGCTCAGGGGATAGAGCGTTCGCCTTCCAATGAGGTGAACCGGGTTCAAATCCCGGTGATGGCTGGTCGATACGAATTCCGCATCCGACTTGCACCGACCACAGTGCTGACGTGAAATATCCTCAGTGGTAGACGGATCATGGGTTAGAGTCCCTTCGCCGTCAGGCTAACCGTGAGAGGTTCTCGTGGTTTTCCTCTCCATGTAACGCAAATGCGGGTTAGTAGCATCAGAAAGTCCTCCTCGAAGGAAAATTTCTTCCAATACTTGATCCAGGAGTTCCCTTGTCTTCTGGATTAGGCTCAAAATTACAAGGCTACGTAGTTGAACAGTAGTAGTCGTAAACCCATAAAATTGTGTCGACTGTTCATGTATATATATAAAATTAGGATCCAAGAAAAGTAATTTATTTTGAATGTTTTTTTTTTCGTTTTTAAATAAAAAGCAAAGCAATTAGAAGTTCCAGATAGAAATAAATAAATAAATTGTTTACAACCAGGTTGTTTCATTGTTAACAAAATATTTAAGTACATGTTATGAGTTGATAAATTAACTTGTGTTGACAAAAACTTTATAAAAAACCTTTGTATTATAGCATTTTGTTCCTTACATTTCTGCGCTCATTATTATACTTTTGGTTCTTGACTGAAGGAAAGGAAGAATAACACATAATTTGTCTACTGATCTTTATTGCTTTAAAAAAAAATTTCTCAGTTAAAATTTCATTAATTTTTATACTCTTAGATATCATGTTAAACATCAAACAAGACATATACAAGACGTATGGAAAGATTTAATGCAGCTTTTAATTAACTTTGGGGTTTAAGACTTTTGGGTATACAAACATGTAACTTTTTCTCTTCGTTTTAAAAAACTAAACTATAAAACGGTTTTAAGAATTCTATATTTGTACAATACAAATAATTTAAATTTATGTGGCCAACCTTGCAAAAAGGACAGCTGATTTTCGGTATATTTTCAAAAAAGACTAATTTTTAAAAATGTTCGAAGTTATGAAGGTAAAACATCACGCTGCAAATTTATTTGGATTTGATAGTTTATTCATTAATAAAATAACAATTCTCTTTAAGAGCAATGAAGAAGTCTGATGTCTGGTAGAAGTCTCAAGAAGTTTGATGTCTAGTTGAAATCTCAAGAAGTCTGATGTCCAGTACAAGTCTCAGAAAAGTCGGATGTCTAGTGCAAGTCTCAAGAAGTCGGATGTCTAGTAGAAATCTCAAGAAGTCTGATGTCTAGAAAGTCGGAATCATGCTGTGTCCGTTTTCTGAAACAAAAAAATGTCGAACAGTGTCCATTTTCTTAAATAACCATTTGTCTAGAATAAAAAGATCACCGACTAGCTTCCTCTTTTGATAACTCGGAGATAAGATTCGAGGCAAATCAAAGCTCGTTCGTTATCTCTGAAAATTGTGCCTAAGATAAGCTAAAGAAGAGGCGTTTTTCAAGTAACAAAAAGGATTTTATTTTTTCAGTTCAAAAAGTTGGTCGACGGGTTCTGGAACAACTCTAAATTTTTCAGAGACAAATTATTTCTGCAATGTATCATCGTACGTGGGTGTTAACGTTCTACTTCCAAATTTTTTAAATCATTTAGAGTATAGTAAAGGCGCTAGAAATCCGCTATTACTACCGAGGTATCTTCAAAATGGTAATATTTAAGTTATAAAAATTATTTGTTTATAACTATCGGTATTGTTTACAACCGGGAAAACCTTTAATATCTATAGACTGTGATGGCTCAGGGGATGGAGTGTTCTCCTTCCAGTGAGATGAACCGGGTTCGAATCCCTGCGATGGCTGGTCGATACGAAATCCGCATCCGACTTGCACCGAACACAATGCTGTAGTAAAATATCCTCAGGGGTAGACGGATCATGACTAACCCATGATCCGTCTACCACTGAGAATAGTCCTCTTGCCGTCAGGCCAACTGTGGTAAGTTTTCATGGTTTTTCTCTCCATGTAACGTAAATGCGGATTAGTTTCATCGAAAAAGTTCTCCGCGAAGGCAAATTTCTTCCACTGCTTGATCCAGGAGTTTCCTCGTCTTCTGGATTGGGCTCAAAATTACAAGGCTATGGATTTGAACATTAGTAGTCCGAAATCCAAAAATTGGGTCGGCTCTTCAACGACGGTTATAAAATAAAATATATACTAATCTATAGTAGTATATATATACGTATATATCATTATTGTATTGATATATTTTGCTTTGGCTATATTGATACAATATTAGAAAGCACTCCTTTTTGCGGATATAATCGTGTAAGGTGATGAAGAGATTATATCTTTATTTTGTATCCAGATTTCTAATAATGTTTTTCATCTTTTTTTTTTAGATAGATAAAAAATAATAATAATACTTTTAAAAAATAATAATAATTTCTCTTTTCTCTTGTTATTATTTTCCATATTCCTTCAATATATATATGTATATTGAAATTCTAATTTAATTTCACTAATTAATCACTAATTATTCAATGAAATAATTTAATTTCAATTTATTTATCGATTTTTTCGATTACCTATTCCAAATAACATCAAGATAAAAATTTCACTAATCTCTTAAAATACATAATTTAAAATTTCAACCCTATAAATAAAATGTCTGCCTTCAAGAATAAAAAGAAGGGGGGGAAAGCTAACAGCTATAAATAACAACAGAAACTAGGTTCATATAAAACAAGGTATGATGACAGCTAATAATTAGCTCGGCGAAAAGTCTTCGATCTTTTTTATTTCGCTTCTTTTTCCCTTTTATCTTCAGACTCATTTTTGCGATCGCTATTATTATTGTTTTTGTTGAGTTTATATTTTGGGGGGTTTGTTTCTGGTGGGTGATTGATTATTACGTCGCAATGACAGAGAAAGCTGAAGTGTTTATAACTCTCGAAAATTTTTACCTTTGGCGCTGGAAGATGACACTCTAATCGTGCCACGCCCACCCCCTGCCGGGAACCAATCATCGACATATATACGTGCGCAACGTCATGAGCATGCAGATTGGATTATTGCACCAGATGAACGTGGTGATAAGGTTTTCTTGCAATGTGCCTGGTTTAATTTTCACTGTTACAAAATGTTATCTTGGTAATAGTAATGTAATCTCGGATTCCTGGTCATTCTGGATACCCTGGGAAACGAAAGCGCAGACGAATTCGCTAAACTCATCCAAAACCATACTAATATGCAACTAACTTATTCTAATATCGAAAACACAGCGAATCATACATTACAATCAGAATGGCAAAAAAATTGCAATATTGAAATAATTGACAAATGACGCGACCCAAAACTAAAAATAGAACCATTTCGCGATTACTGTTATTGTTCAATTAGTAACTGTCCAAGAATTTTGAGTGACTAATGTTTAAGAAGGTGACATAATTGTATTATTATTGTTTACAAATGCATTAGCCGCAAAATTTCTTCCAAAAGAGTTTACAAAAATATCTTACAGCTCATAATTCTTGTAGATATCCAAGCGCGCCTTTGCAGATATCTCAGTGTTTCTGGTTTACGCATTCTTGCAAATGTTTTGGCACTTCTGGTTGCCTTATTTATATCCCTATCCTTATATCCTTAGTATCCTAGTGTTCTCGGTATCTTAGTAGTTAGTGGTCTCGTACTCAGTACCTAGTGTTCTCGGTATCTCACAAATATCTTAGTGTTTCTGGGGATGTTTATGTCTAAAAAGATAATCTAATGTAACTGATGTTCATGTTCTCTGGAATGTAACTGTTCCTAGGCATCATAGACATCTTAGTGTTCCTAGTACTATCTATATTCTAGCTTTTCTGTTGTCCATATTTTTGCAAATATTAGACATTCTAGTGATTATGGGGTTCATATCCTTGCAGATATACCTGAATTATTGGTGTTCAGATTTAAATTTTTTTTTTACATTTAATAATGACTTTCAAGTAAGGAATTCGATGAAGCAAAAGGATTAAACTTGCAATTTTTTAAACTATACTTAATAACATTCCAATTCATTGTTAACATTCTTAATCATTAATAAAAAAACGCACTCCATTTTAGAATCAGAACTAAATTTAGTCATATTTTATATCGTTAAGCAACCAGCAACGCATGTACCATTTCTTAACTTGGGAAACTTCTAAAGTTAAGTGTAATTTCATACCAGATGACCTAGTGCAGGGATGGCGAACCTTTATGCACCAGCGTGCCATTTTTTTTAAAAAATTGCTTAATGAGGTCATAGACGTGCTGACAAATAGTTTTGGCTTCGTGATTATTGAGTAAATAATAATATTAAATACTATCAACTCAAAACTCTTTTTTTACTGAAAAAAAAGTACATTTTTCAATGTCTCAGTTATAAGCGTAATTCAACTTAAAGTGACATCAGTGTGACTTCCATTGTTGCAGATTAGATGACAAGTAACTTATATTAGGGATATAAGATGTTAGTTTGAGCAGAACTGTTAATTTTTTTTGCTAGTTATTTATTGTTAGCTTGTCAATTTTTTGTGAATTTTAATTTAATTGTTAATGTGCTTCATAGTGAACTTTGTGATCGGTGGCGTGCCCAAAATATTGAATCACGTGCCATAAATGGCACGCGTGCCATTGGTTCACCATCCCTAACCTAGTGTATCTGGTATCCCAGTATATTCCCTTTTGAATCAGAATTAAATTTTTTGGCAAATTTGGTTTAATTATGCTGAAAACTATGCGCTATGGTAGATGGTGCTGAAAACTATGGTAGACGCATCATGGGTTAGAGTCCCTTTGCAGTCAGACTAACCATGGAAGGTTTTCATGGTTTTCCTCCCCATGTAACGCAAATGTCCCGTCAAAAAGTCCTCCTCGAATGTAAATTTTCTCCCAATATTCGATCCAGGAGCTCCCTTGTCTTCTGGATCGGGTTAAAAATGACAAGGCTACGGAGTTGAACATTAGTAGCCGTAAACCCTAAATTGTGACACTGTTTAACAACGATTATAAAAATAAAATAATAAGTTTTTCTAATGATTAGGAGGCAATACTAGATAAAAGAAAAAATCGAACAACTGCCAGTACCGAAATTAAATAAAAGGCTTGCTGTAGGATTTTAAGAAAAGAGAAAAATTTAGGAATTATCTTTTATTTCGTAATAAGATTATCGCCAAAAGTAACCTCATCAAGGAGAAAAAAAACCCAACTTGTATCAAGCAGGGGAGGGGGGAGGAATTGAAGTGGAAAAGGGGGAGTTGAGCTATCACTTGTGTCAGTGCACATTTTTTTCCCCTCCTTACCTGATAGGAGCCGATGAAATTGTCCCTATCAGTTACCCGAGAAGCTTCAATGAATATCAATTGGAAAAGAAAGATGCTTTACTAATGACTTTAATGGTCCCCCAATACTGATAGAAAATTTTCATCTTCGGTAATTACTGTGGCGAAGAGATAAAACTGGAATTAGATAGAAGGGGGGGGGGGATTAGAGATGAAGTAAGTTAGTATTTAACGACGTGATGAATTGTTTCTGATGAATCAGAGACTTAACAATGATTTGTTATTCCCTTCCTAATACTGCGAGATGAGCTCGAGTGTGACATTTCAAAGCAAATAAATAACCCGAGTAGTTTGCTTCGAAAACTGAAACAATTTATGGGAGCAGTTCCTCAGCCACAGTTACAGTGACTTAAACTGTAAGGAGAGTTTTACTTTTTTCAATGGCTGAAAATATTTGTATTTAAAAAAAAGGACTACATGGCTTAACATAAAATAGCAAATGATGACTTGAAAATTATGAAATGTACTAAAAAAAGGAATTTCAATTTAATAAATATATGTAAAAATAAAAAAATAGTGCGTGGAGTCCCTCCGCGCGGAAGAAGTGAAACTTCGTAATGTGGAAATGAAAATAGGAAGGGGTAAAAATTGATTTTTAGTGAAATCATATTGTTTCTTTAAGACAAACTTTATTAACAATGCTTACAACTCACAATTGATCGCATCTTTTAATTATCATTTTCGAGTGGAGAAATATCCAAATCTATAACATTTACAATGGGATTATGATAACTAAAGATACGAAATGTTTGAGTTCTATTTTTTCCATATATTTCTTCCAAAAACTGCATCAATGGTAGTTCCCCCTTTGGTTCTTGGATCATTCCTACCATTTATTATTTCCACACAGGCCGCTCACAATAATCAATTTCTTCACCAGTAACGTCTGCCAGAGCTTGTGAACACACAGTGGATAGTGGCAATAAAGATTTTGCAATAAATAATTTAATATCCCTCATGACTGCATTTGGTGAAATATAAATGGCAAGTAGAAAAGAGAAAACCTAACAATCAATTGATATTCACAAGAGACGTACCTTGACATAACCTTAAATCCGTCTCATTGTCCGTGGGATTGTTTTCACTCATTTTTTACAATTGTTATCCATTAAGTTTGAAAATAAAAAATACTACCCTATTAAATTATATGTGTATCAAATCAAAATAAAAAAATATTTCTAGAAAAACAATACTTTTATGACAAGTCGAATAAGAAGTATCACTTCAAAAAGATTTACCTTCATTTTATTTTACAACCGTCGTTGAACAGCCGACCCAATTATGGGTCTACGACTACCATTGTTGAACTCTGTAGTCTTGTTATTTTGAACCCAATCCAGAAGACAAGGGAACTCTTTTATCAATTATTGGGAGAGTTTTCGGCCTTCGTGGAGGTGTTTTTGATGGAACTAACTCGCATTTGCGTTACGTGGAGAACAAAACCACAACGCAGTAATTACTAGTTTCGAAAATGAGTTAAACTGGTGTTATTAACGTTATAAGAATAGCATTTGTGACTAAAACATTGAAACAAAATGATATAAATGGGAAAACGGAAGATCTGATGGGAACAAAACCAGATTGATTTTATTTTGTGGTCAAAGTAAAAATGATATTCTACTACGCTAGCGTTTTTAACTTAAGGGATTTTGTAAAATTTCTTATTTTCACTTACGTAAGTTTGATATTTTTCACGGGCGCATGCGCATTTCACCAGAACTGATGCATGCCGCGTGACGCACTATAAGTCCTCATGCGCAATTATTTTAAATCTTAAGGGTACGGAAGCTATAAATTCTCGAAATCTGACTTATAACTCGAATCACTTATACAGTTCCTGGTCAAACTATTAGACGCACTATAAGATTCTATGCAAAGTGTTGTATTAGTATTAGTAAAGGTGTTGTATTAGTATATTATAATGATTAGATTAAACTATTAGACGCATTGCAGTGTTTTAATAATGACATGATTTGCACGAGTTTACAGGGAATACTTTTGTATTTAAACATACATGTAATGGGTTTTTACTCAGGAGATTTTTTTTATATACTTCCTATTTGTATTTATTTTTAACGCATTGCATTACAATGAGTATTGCATTCTTTTTGCAATGAGTATTACATTCTATTAAGAGACTATTGATAGAGGAGCGTAAGGATTTGCAAACCGGTTTCATCCGGGTAAAAACAATACAGCTATATAGTATCACCTGCTAATTGTAATTTTACATAGAATATCATATTTACATCTAATAATATGACCAGGAACTGTATATGCGATTATACTCCGAATCATTTATAAAAACTAGCACTTACCCATCCACCTAAAATTCCTCAAAAGTTCACCGAAAAAGAAAGGCAAAATATATGAGAGTTTGAAAAAAACAAATGCGACGATTCGCACCTTCCAGATTTCAATTTCTAGTTGTGGCCACTGTAATCGTAGGTTGCAATTCCTGAGTTGCAAGAATACTAATAGGCAAGGAGGAGATCATTAGTTCTGAGAGTGTCAACTCCTTGCTCAGATCTTCTTTATTGACTGTCCCCGTGTACAAATCAGACGGTGCAGTCGAAGATAAAGAAACACATTCTATCTGTCGCCTTCCTACATCCTCGGCGTTATTTCTTTCTAAAACAGTTATCATATCGGTGGTTTTTTTCTTCTTCTTCCTTTCTTTTATTTTTTTACCTTTGAATCATGTGTCTGGTGGGGGTGTATGCTCGGCACGTGCACCTGCATGTGTTGTCCGTCCATCTTTGGTGACAGCCAATGGCTTCATCTGTAACTTGTAACTAACACTATCTGTGTGCTAAGAGGGAAATTTTATAACCGTCGTTGAAAAGCAGACAAAATTGTTTGGGTTTACGACTTCCAATGTGTAACGCCGTAGCCTTGTAATTCTGAACACAATCCAGGGAACTCCTGGATCGAATATCGGGAAGAAAAAAAAGCTGCGTCAAGATAAATAAACACTGAACCTTCGTCTACTGCTGAGGATATTTTGTGAGCACTGTGGCTAGTGCGAACCGGGTGCGGAATTAACCAGCCATTCCTGGGATTAGAACACGGGTCACCTTATTGATCAAGTATAGGGAGAAAGTTACCTTCGTGGAAGAATTTATGATTGAACTAACCCTCATTTGCTTTACATGGAGAGAAAAAAAACAAAACAAAAAACCTCCCACTGTTAGCCTGGCGGCAAGGGGACTCTAACCCAGTGTTTCCCAAAGTGTGGTACGCGTACCCCTAGGGGTACGGGAACAGTTTAAAGGGGGTACGAGTTCATAAGCGAAATATCTTGCAACAAAGGAAAATTTCAAAAATTTTTATTTAAAAACAAAGATAGCCATGAAGATTTACGTTTACGTATTTTTCTATTGGCTATTTTTTGCAGAGTTAGCAGTTAATAATAAGTGGTGTCAACAGCCAGTTGTGATTTTTAACTTTTGTGCAATTCTTTTATAGTAAAAAATACATTCATTTTTTAATTAGTGGTACACAGCGTTACGGGGAATTTAAAAAGGGTACACAAAAGTCATAAGTTCGGGAAACACTGCTCTAACCCATGATCCATCTACAACTGAGGATATTTTACGTCAGCACTGTGAAGGTCGATGCGGAATTCGTATCGACCAGCCATAGCTGGCATACGACCATCGCTGTTTTCCGAAAGCTTTGTAGTCGCATGAAAATGCTTTTTTTGTGTGGAGTAGTCTGCTATTTTCATAAGATGTCAGATGTGAGTTTGCAATAGTCACTCATGACTGACTGTTGGATCAAATTTATCCAGTGCCCTCTATGTTTCTTTCTGAAAATGGCGCAAAGCGTCAGTATAGAAAAAAGCCGCAGTTTTGAGAAAATAAAAAAAACTAATTTTTTAATATTTAAAAAGAAAATAGGAATAGCAAAAATTGCAAAAAATAGGAATAAGATATCTAGGTCGAAATATGTCACCAAACTGGCAATTTTTACAGGATTTTATAATTTATTCTAAATATTTTAGTTGTTTGTCCGTCCAGACAATTCCTTACAACAAAACGGTATTTACAATTTAAAAATATAGCATTGCTTCAAGTGTAGGGCAGTTAAACTCCCTTGGCGAACGAGCTTCGAAAAACCATGTTACAGGGAACGGGTCTTGGCATCATAAAGTTGAGATAGTAGTTACCCAGTATCTCAACTCTATGGTTGGCATCTGCTTTTCCGAGTAGTTATCGCCAACATAAGCATTCCCTAAACCGAAAAATACGTATCTTGATATCACGATAAATTGTCAAAAACTATAAATGCATAAGAATTGCAATATTTTTTCTAACAGTTTTTTTTTTATTTATCATTTTGAAATTAAACAGCATTTTCTTATCTCGAATATAATTTATCAATATTCACATTAATATCGTATCCATAATTATTAAGCCTTAGGTCAACAGAGAAAATCTTTATTTTAGTTACTTTTTATTAAATAATTAAAAAAATTTCTCTACATTTAATTCTAAGTTTAATCTAAAATTTATTTATTATATTTAATTAATGAATTAATATTAAAAAAAACTGTATTAAATTCTGTAAAAAAACTGTATAAGTGTTTCACACTCAAGTTTGAGAAATGAAAAAAAGATTTTGGCACTTTATTGTACCACTTTAGTTCATCTATATTCAATAATCAATAAAAATAAAAAAAAATTTAAAATTTATCAGTAACATATACGTTCAAAAATTATGTTTTTAGGTAAGTAAATTAGAGTATAAAATTAAATATTTATTCTTCATATTTAATTGATAACAAATGATTTCAGACATTTCGTTAAAAAAAAAAAATATTGAACTATAAAAATGATAATTACAATTTGATAAGTGGACATTTTCCCCTAAGCCCTTTATTTAAATAGGTTATTATAGTCGCAAAAGACCCGGATGTGCGTCCAACTTAACCACCCACGTACGGCACCCCCTTCTCACCCCCACTCTTCCGAACACCACTTAATTGCTGACTCTCGTTTTCTAAAAAGACTAGTGGACCGGCACCTTTGATGTTACAGAATGTAGAACAGGTATGATATTGGAACGTTTGTTTATAGTAAGTTGAGGCACCACAGATTCGACCGGCCAGCTCAAGTGCTATGTTCGCGACGCGGCTGTTAATATAAAAGATGCTCGGGTAATTACATATTTCGATGTCTTGTAAAGCACCCCCACTGGGTGATGGTTGGAATTATTATTTTTATTTTTTACGTTCCATTTTTTAGAACAAAATTTTTATACCCGAAATAAGTTTTGAATAACGGTTATTATCTTTTGGTAATTCGAGGCTTAAATTTTAGTATTTTCAAGGACGATTCCCTGCTTTGAGTGAGTCAAAGGAAAATTATTTGAACGTATCCACATTTTAACCGCTTGAATCTATATAGCACATCAGAACTAAGAAATTATTTCAAAATTTTCAATTTCTGATTGTAGAATACATAAGAACAAGAAACTAATGTGAAAATTTTACATTTTATTAAACTGCCGATTCTATATCATCTCAGAAAAAGAAAATTATTTGATCATTATAACATTTTTAACCGGCGAATTCTATAGCATTTTAGCGAAAGAAAATTATTTGATCAATGCAATTTCTTTAACCAGCCGATTTAATAGCATCCCAGAAAAAAATTACATGATCATTATAACACTTTTAACCATCCAATTCCATATCATCCAATTCCATATCCATTCCATATCATTCACATATCATCCCAGAATAGGAACATTATTTGAATATTATAACATTTATAACTGGCGAATTCTACAGCATTTCAGAGAAAAGGAATTATTTGATCAATATAATATTTTTAATTTGCCAATTCTATATCATCTCAGAAAAAAAACTATTTGATCATTCTAACATTTTTAACCATCCAATTGCATATCATCCCAGAATAAGAACATTATTTGAATATTATAACATTTTTAACTGGCGAATTCTATAGCATTTTAGGGAAAGAAAATTATTTGATCAATATAATATTCTTAACTAGCCGAATAATCTCAGATATAAAAAAATATTGGATCATTATAAAAAAAATTTTAACTGGTCGATTCTATAGCACGCCTAAAGTATCGTTTTATAGTGCAATGTAGTATTTTATAAAGCAAAAAAGAGTAACAATGCAAATCTTATTAGAAATGGCAATCAGAAGCGGTCATTTTTTAAAAATCTTCTCTACACAGTTAGTTTACTTGCACAACCTTTTTCTACTTCTTCCTAAGTCATAAAAATCTGAATATACTTTATCCTTGAACTTCTTAAGAGGCAGAGACAGTATGGGGGTGAGCTAGGAAGAAGAAAAAAAATTCATTCCACAACTGTTCATTATTCCCCCTTATTACAGGTCTAGGTGCACACATCATACATGATTAATTACGCATTCTCTACGGGGGATCGTACTCTTCGTATTTTAGAGATTGTTTTTACGCAGCTTTCAATCTCCTTTTTTTTTTTCTTGCTTCCTGACGAATTTGACGATATTTTTAAATTCATATTAGCAGATATGGCGGCCATGTCATCTCTTTGAACAGGTTCAGTCTCGGTTGCATTTAAGTGATGGATATTAAAGAGAGGGACGATATGAAGGATGGGGGCTTTCACAAGTGTTGAGGGTGGGGGAGAATTTACATCCGTGATAGTTTTAGGTAACAAGTCCAAAGTCCCAGGTTGAGGCTCTTTTTCGGAGGCTCTTTGGTCAAATGAAATGCGCGCCTTTTTTTCCTTCCAAATAATAGGCTATTTCTTATAATTGTTCCAAGCTTAGTTCATTATAGACTGGTGTCAGAAATTAACAGAATTTGCAGACTTGGTCGACGATCTCTAGAACTACTGGACCGATTATGAAATTTGATATGTACATACATTGATACAATACAAAACAAATAACCATACAACAATTGTAATACGCACGCATGATCGTCGCACGTCACGCATCTCGCGTCACAAGTACTGTAGTCGCTACTTATTTCCTTAGTTTGTAGTGTAGTGAGCAACTTTTTAAAAGAAGTAGTGTAATGAGTAGTGCGATACAAAAAAAAAAACAGTACTTTGAAGTGATTCTTGGCAACTACTTTTAACGTTAGTTAAATAGAGAAACAAAGTTTAAACGCAAAAAAAAATTTCTAATCTGATTGGTGCAAATCCTTTACGGGCCCAACGTACGCAATGAAAATGCCTCTGTGGCCGAGGGTTAATATGATCTACGTCTGATCCTTGGAAAAATCAGTGCGAAGTCGGTCGAGTTGCTCCTAAGAAATCGAATTTTAAATACCTGACTTTTTTAAAATTCGATTTCGCAGGAACTATTAAGTTCGTTTCTGTGTCTGATTTTGTAACTTAAAATATCGTCTGCATTAATTAAATAGCATATTTCGGTCACTCCCTCCAACCATTAAGATTGAGTTCTAGAACGTGAAGATCCGATCATTAGATCAAAAGTTATTCAGGGTGGTTCGTTTTTTTTGTTTTTCGCGCTGTACTTTATTTCTTGGAGGATATAAAAAAAGCAATGATCACTAAAAACACAAATATTTGATAATTTTGTGGCATTTCTTAAATCACTGTCGAGAAAAGCATAGAGTTCGAAAGTTAAAAGAACGAATTAGAAAAAAGTGATTTAGAATTTAAAAAAAATATTTTATGTAAACATGAATTAAAACGTCTTAATATCTCCTCATATTTAACCAAACCAATTTTTTTAACCAAAACCATTTTGAATATTGATGAAAATTAAGTTCTCCAGTTAAGTTTGTCTTCTACGAGAAGCGAAGTAGTGACTACTCTTAAAAAGTACCTTGTAGTCGCTGCATTTAAAAAAAAACAGTAGTTGTAGTTAACGACAATTGTAATAAAGTAGTTATAGTTAACTACAAAGAAAGCGTAGTTTTTCTGACCACTGACAACAAGTAATAGGTTAATGATTATACCGAAGTCAAAATACTTGATGGTCCCATCAAAATGTTTTGATGGTTTATGTTGGTTTCAGCGCGATTCATGATGTCTAATATCATTTGATGGTCACCATCATTCATTATTTTCCATTGTGCGTTCATAGTTTTTGATATGCCCACATACTTCCATCATTCCATGATGGAAAACGCAACTTTTATACTCTAATGTTTAACCATCAAGAGAAGTTTAATTATCATGGACCAACAATCCATGATGATCCGTGATGGTCCATGATGGTTCCAACTATACATTTCCGTGATGGTTTAATGGGAATTCTTGTTGGTTTTCAGGAATATACCATCAAAACAATTTGGTTTTCGTCAGTTTTAACCATCAAAAATCAGTCTGAATTCCTACATTGGGATGATGGCTGTTCATGATCGCTCCAACATTTGATTTCTAAGAAACTATGATGGAAATTTCTGATGGTTCAACGTGAACAAACCATCAAAACAAGTTGCTACTCATATGTCGGACCATCCTAAGTCTGTCTGAATTCTTACATTGGGGTGATGGTTCTTATATTGGTTACTATAAAAGATATAATAGTTCATGAGGAAATTAGTGATGGTTACCATCAAGATTATGTTGGTCCATCAATGGAAAACCATCAAAAATTTCGACTTGCGTATTGGATTATGGAACAATTTCAAAATATTCAGCGAATTAGCAAACAGAGTAAATGATGTTAAATAGTAGATCAATTCAAACAAATGTTTTTTTGTTCTTGCTTCTCAAAACGAGTTTCAATTAAGATGCAAGAAACGTCTTAAAAAGGCCCACTTGATTGTTTTTGAAGGTAGAGAGTATGAAACCAACTTATTAGGGGTAGAGAAAGCACCATTTCCGATCCATCCATTTCGTTCTCCTGACAGACAGTTATAAACTGCAGTATTCCATTAAGTCTGAGGCAAGAAAGAAAAAAGTGCTAATCTAATTTCTTACAGACTGTCCCTCGTGTTTAGTAAGCGAGAAGAGTGGTTTAACACCCACTCAATAAGGCACTTAATTCGTTATTCATAGAATATATGAAAGTTCTGTGAACTGTTCATCAGCGAGTACTTAATAAGGTTTGGGAATTCAAACCGAGTCCTGTGAGGATATACGCCTTTCATGATGTATTGGGACTAAGGTTAATTCGTATGTTTGTTAAGGTAACATTTCTTGCGAAGGATGGCTGAGAAAATTGTTTTCTCTCATCATTCCCTGTGAAATCATTGAAAATTTTGTTCGTGAATGTATGATAAATGATGTCTCTATTTACCAAAATCCTGCTAAGAATTCTTAGCGAAAATTTTTGTCCAAATCGGCAAAGAACCCTGGATTTAGCAAACAAGAATCACGCATCAAGTTCTATTTTAGTGTAATTTCATAAAATTTCTAGAAATTATCAAAAAAGTGTTTTATTTCCTTATCTATTAAAGTGACGTTTTTATTTTCGGTAGTGCTGTCAAACAGTACTCAATCATCAAAAGTTTTGTTTATCGTAAAAAAGGAAAATCAAAACTTTAATCTAAATGGTTCGGATAGAAGATTCTTAATGCCAAAAACTTATTCAATTACTACATCTTGTTCAAATTTTCAATCTCTAATAAAATACTTTTATTCGACCACTCAAGTTCATATGCATTTTTTTAAACTAATAGTGGAGGACACTTGATGTTAATACAGTTTTTTTTAAAAATATTAATTCATTATTTCTATTTAATAAATTAATTTCGGTTTTATATGGCAGAAAAAAAATTTGCAATTATTTAATAAAATGTAACTAAAATAAGATTTTTCTTTGTTGATCTAAGTAGGAATTGATTTTAGATCTTTTTTTTTATTATATTACTTGCTTATTCTTTAAGGAGGTAAAGAAAAAAAAAGAAAAACGTTGAAAAAATTTAACTCGTAAAATGTAACGTCTTGGCTCTTAAGCACGTGCCTTTATTTAGAAAAGAAAGAAAAAAATAATATGTTTGCGAATCAAAGAAAAGAGCTTTGTGAAGTATCAAAAAGTAAAAATGTTTATTTTCCCTCGCAGAAAAGGGGCCCCGGGTCCCAGAGACCTCTTCTGGGTGAAAATAGGGGAATATGTTTACCTTTTCTTTCCCAACCGCACGAAAATTCGTGCCTATAGCTCGATCAGAGAATTAGTTACACTTCCGGTCGTCGTGTGGCGCGCTGAAACACGGTGTTTTACCGCTTCAAAAGCAGGTGTTTCTAACAGGCTAAAATAAAGGTTATGAGAATGGCAACAATGGAAAAAGAACATCCAAAACGATAGTTAAATCAGCGGGGGATGTCTTTTTATGAATTACAAGTAACTTAATGGCCCTCCTGGCAATACCAAACACAGATTCGCTGAAGAAGTAATTTCCTGGAACTTTTTATTTTATTTTATTCGAAAGCTGCGATTAGAGGGACGGCATAAGTCACAAATGAAATTTATTTAACCGATAAAGGAACCGAAACCGGTTACGACAAGTAATATCTGGTAATGTTTTCCGACATTCCACCCACACTCGCTGGACATTCTAAGGAATTATTACTTTGGTCTGTTTTCACGGTGACACGGACAAAATCTGCTAATGACCTGAAACCTTTGAAAAAGGGATTAAAAAGGCCACATAACCATCCGAAATTTTCCAAGAATCGAGTTTTTACAGCATTTTCACGAATTTCATAAAATAATAAATTTAAATAACATTCATAATTAGAGTCAAATAGCCTACACTCATTGGCCAAATTATTAGACGTACCGTCATGTGGGGCTACTTTGTGCAGTATTGCCCAGTTTTTGAACTTTGACATGTAAAAAAACTATGTTAATTCAAACTTGAGCAAAATGTATCGATATTATATTCATAACTGGACTCAGACGAGTGAATTTGATCAATATCGGCATTATTTGTGCGTAATATTTATAAATAATTAGTCAAAACATACCTTGCACAAAGTAGCCCCCAAGTGGGTCTACTTTGTGCAGCGATAGGAATTCAGTTTAATAATCATGTTTTTAGTAAAATATTGATATAAAATTGTTAAAAAAGTTAATTGTTGACATTTTTAATAACAAAAACATCAAGATATGTAAAAATACTAGTTTAAAAATAATTTTCAGCATTAAAAAAACATTTTTTATAAATAATTTTTTCTTAAAAAGAATGTTTATTTCAAAACATTTAAGTTTAAACAAAAGGAAGCCATATACATTTTTGAACATTGAAATGGATGAAATTTCAAAAATAATAATTATTACATATTCGTTACCATTTATAATATTGATAAGTTTGAACATAACCTGCTAGAATGAACATGACAGAACTTGCTCCTCAGTTTCTGTCAAAATCACCTGATGCCCTATAAAATATATTTTTATGTGTTAAATCGTTTGACTAATTCGTTAGAAAAATCTTTGCAGAAGAGAAATAATAGTTTACCAGGAAGTTTCACGTGCTTCTTGTGAATTTTATTAGAGATAGTATTTCTGTGGTTTTTGTACTTCCGAGAAGCTTCTGCAATCGACATACCACCAGCAACTGCTTGCAAACATTGTTGCAGCTTTTCTAAAGTGTAATCACGGTAGTTTCTCGTTCCAGGTATTTTTTTTTATAACGTCTGACCATTTTTCTGTCGAAAAAAAAAAACGAATGAAACTTTGCACAAAGTAGCCCCAAAGTGCATTTTTTTTTTCATTTTCCGTTTATTTGTTATTAATTTTCAAAACATTTTAACGCTAACATGATATAATTGTTTATTAATATATAAATAAAAGATTTTGCACTTACGACAATTGTTTTATCAACGTCTTTGCATTTCACAGCTAAAGTTTCGACGCACACTTTTCGACGTCCGACGTTCTCGGAAAGTTGTTGACATTGGATAAACAAAACACACTCTGAGATTGCTTTAAAATTCGAAAAAATGTCTGTAGTAATAAAGGAGACTTCTATCTTCAAATTCCACACATTTTTAATGTGAAAAAAAAACATAATACTGAATAGCAGCACTTGAAAAGAGCCAAATTCAAATTTGCACAAAGTAGCCCCACATGACGGTACTATAAGATTCTATGTAAAATCTTAATTATCAGGTAATACCATACAGCTTTATTGTTTCTACTCGTCTGAAACCTGTTTGTACTTCTTTACCGTTTGTGTATCAATTGGCTAAATTAGACGATATATAATATAAATTCGACGAATGGACAAATTAGACGATATATTATACAAATATAGAATATTTATTATATGAGGTATTATATTAGTGTATTATAATAATTAGACCCAATTATTAGACTCGCTGTAGTTTCTTAATAATTGCATGTTTTGCACGAGTTTATATTCAATACTTTTACATTTAAGCATACATGGAATGGGTTTTTATTGAGGAGATTTTTTTATATACTTTCGTATTTATTTAAAAATAAAACGTATTGCATTACAGTGTTAACCAATTGATACACTAACGTAAAGAAGTGCGAACAGTCACATAAAAGCAATAAAGCTGTATAGTATCACGTGATAATTAAGATTTCACATAGAATCTTATAGTGCGTCTTATAATTTTTCATATTGCATTCGAGGCCACTTTTTAATTCCATAGGCTTGTAATTTTGTACCCGACGCAAAAAAAAAATAAGGACAATTCTGGATATTCACCTTCTAAAAGTATTTTTAAATGTAACGTACCCTAATATCAACTACATGGGAAGTAAGATCTCGAAAAACCTCCCACAGCTAGCCCATCAGCAAAGTTTTATAATCTACAATCCGTCTACGATTGAGGACATTTTTGGACAAGGTTGTAAGAGTGATAGATTTTACTATCAGATTGATATTTCAATCCACGAAACACAACCGAAATTTGAATGTATGTCTCCTATATGAAAAGAGAGCGCTAGATCTAGAGGCTTTCATCTGAATGATTTAGTCTAATCAAAGCTTCAGGGACCTACAACAACTAATACAGTGGGAGCTGTGGTGGCTCAGGTGACAGAGCAGAAACGAGGTAACCCAGGCTTGAATACCAGCGGTGATTCTGGCGCATACGAAATCGTCGCCTAGCTTGCGTGGATCACGGTGCTGACTTAAAATATTCTCAGTTTGACTGGTCTTGGGTTAAAAATATCCTCGCCGTTGGTCTGAGCGTAGGAGGTTTTAGTGATTTTTCCTTCCAAGTTAATAAACTTCTGAATGAGGACAAATTTGTTCCAATGCTTAATCCAGGAGTTTCCTGGTCTTCTGGGTTGAGTTTAAAATTACAAGGCTACGGAGCGAAACATTGAAATAAAAAATTTAAAAAAATAGTGCGTGGAGTCCCTCCGCGAGGAAGAAGTTAAACTTCGTAACTTGTGACGTTAATTGTAGAAGAATCAGCAGTCGTAGAAGGATCACTAGTTCTATTCAACGACTCTTTTTCCTGCTCCGCTCGCTTCCGTGCTCTCTAATTACGGTAATATTGTGCATTTTTTCCTCGTGGACCTCTTGAACCAGTGGAAGCGCTTGTGGTTGCCTCATCGTCTCGCCCGGGAAAATGTATTTGTATTAATAATGTATGTGAATGCGTCATAATGTAATTTCAGAAGAGAAAACCAAACAATCAATTGATATTCACAAGAGACGTACCTTGACATAACCTTAAATCCGTCGCATTGTCCGTGTGTTTGTTTTCACTCATTTTTTACAATTGTTATCCACTAAATTTGAAAATAAAAAATACTATCCTATTAAATTGGGTATACTATAGCCTACGTCACAGATCGTGTTATTCCTACTAAATTTAACTAGTAAACAGCATTTTCTGCGAACCTGATTTCTAGCAACAAGTAAAAGCATCAAACGAAATGCCTTGTTATAAGTCGCTACTCGCCAGGTTGGAATTGTATTAGTCTAGTTCCTTTGGAAATAATATATATTGTTGTTTTACCGAAGTTTATGAATTTAGTAAGCATATTTAAAACTCAGTTTATTAATTAAACTAAAAGGTAAATGTTATTCCTAGTAAGTGGAAGTAGTTGTGCTTTTTTCATATTATACCCAATTATATGTGTATCAAATCAAACTAAAAAAATATTTATAGAAAAACAATACTTTTATGCTAGTGAGAACCGAAACAGTATGGAAATGAATGAGGGAAAACTGGATTTCCCGGCCAATAAAACTGTAGCGTTAAACGTTTAACGCAACCTTGTTGGAAGTCGCATAAGAAGTATCACTTCAAAAATTGATTGAAGTTATTTTACACTGATTCATTGTTTCTTTTTTCCTCCACCCCGTGCCAAACTAGTAAATAAATAAAAATATTTTTAACTAGTGTCTCAAATTATTTAAATCAGGGATACAAAAATATTTACAGAAAAACAATATCTTTATGATTTCTGTTAATTTTTATGCTGATGACAACCAAAGCAATATGGAATTGAATGAGGAAAAACTCAATCCTACCATGTGATTTTCCGGCCGATAAAAATGCACGGACAAGAAGGGAAAACTGCGATACCATCATTAGATTTTCACATAGTAAGATATTTTAAAAAAAAAAAGAGAAAAAAAAAAGAAAGAAAAAAAAACTTGGCGCATTTAAAACGTTAAGGTTATGATTTATTCTAGGTATATCTGAAATTACTGTATGCTTTAAATTTTAAATTACTAATGTATGCGAAACAGAAATTGCCATAAAGCATTCTTCTCACATCCTATTAAAGGAAACGACTGACAGTATCAGCTTCGGTTTAAGGAAGAAAAATCTCCAAGTATACAATTTCTAAATATAGCAATATCTCTAAAAAGTATCTCTTCTAGTATCGCTAAATAAAGTAACTTTTGACAGAATATAGTCCTTTTTTCGATGGTAGTTGAGCAATCTCTACGCTAAGTAAGTAATTTTCTCTCAGCTCCCTCGTTTTGTAACGTTTCTATTGAAACCTTTTAAAACAAGTAATATCAACAAAAAAAAACTTCCATTCTATTCCTATTTGGGTCAACAAAAAACATTTTTATTTCAGTCACTTTTTATTAAATATTTACAAATTTTTGTTTGAATTTAATTCTAAATCTAATCTAAAATTAATTATTCGAAATTATTGAATGAATCTATATTTAAAAAAAATGTATTAATTAACATCAAGCGTCATTTACTACAAATTTAAAAAAATGTACTTGATCTTGAGTGGACGAATAAAAAGTATTTCATTAACGATTGAAACATTTGAACAAGATAGAGGGAAAGTCTTCGGTTGAGCGTTAGAGTCCTAAATTAAAGAATGAATAATGTTTAGGTTATTGTGCAAGAAAACGACTGGGGAAAAACAACACTGTCACCATTTGTTTTTCGAACGTATTTCTCAAACAGTACTATTTCAGTTCCAGGTTCGAAAAAGAAGAAAGAAAAAAAAATCTCCATCTTTTGGTAGAAAATTATGAAGGCTACTGTGTATAAGCGAGTTATAAGAAGCAGGGACACCCCACAGAGTGGCAAAATAACGCGGACGTTACGATTCCAATCAAGAGTTGGGTCACAAGGTTCACACTTACTTAAAAATCCCTCGCGTATGTGCTCTGTCCCTCAAAAACCCCAAAGTCCTCCACAAATGAAAAAAGATAGAAGGTAGAAAAAAAGAAAAGACAAAAAAAAAGTTCGAAATAAATGTTCGATGCCAAAGTTCGCCGACTTACCTGCGCATTCGGTTGAGGGTTGTTATTACGGTTAAGAGGGATGAAAAATCTTCCTCGTTGCATTTTCTTTGTTTTTGTTTTGTTTTGTTTTGTAAAGGGAGGAGGAGGTGGGTCGAGATTGAGTTCTGTAAGTAGATGAATGAAACTTCCTCTTTTTTTTTCTCTCTCTCCCTACATTGGTTACGGATGTCTATTGGAATAAAATAGTTGAAGGCCTCAGAAAACGGCAAAAGATATCTTTCTGATAACTTACACTTCTTTTTCTCCAATAGGTTCCGATTTCAGAAATCTTTAATGAATCTAGTTTTCCCTTTTTTTTTTTCTTTTTTTTTCCTTTCTTCCTTTTCACTGAAATGATGGCAAAAACTTGTATTAAACGAAAAATGTTAAGGAGGTTTTTCAATAACTGAGAGAAGACTTCTACGATGAAAATTAAATTTTTGAATGAGGAAATTTTTTTCTGACATCGCAACATTCTTAGATTAGATTGTGAACTGTAAGAAATTTTCTTGTATCTTAACACAAAAAATGGTGGCAGCTATAAAATTGTGAAATATTTAATATCCTAATGAATGATCCTTTTGATATTTTTGAAATTAAAATAATCATATATCGTTTTATATATCATAAAAATGTATGATATAAACTTCATAATACTTTAAAATTTACGGTACATACTAGCATACTTGCATTTACGATATGTTCATGCTTACATACAGTAAAAATGTATCACTATATCATAATACTTTAAAAAGGGTATGATATACAGTCCCTGGGCCAAATTACTAGACGCACTATAAGATTATATGTAAAATCTTAATTGTCAGGTAATACTATACAGATTTATTGTTTTTATGCAACTGAAACCGATTTGTACTTGTTTACGTTTGTGTATCAATTGATTAAATTAGACTATATATGATATAAATTCGGCGATTAGATAAATTAGACGATATACTATATAAATATAGAATATTTTTATGGGGTATTATCTTAGTATATTATAATAATGAGACCAAAGTATTAAACGCACTGTAGCGTTTTAATAATTGCCTGTTTTTGCACGAGTTTATAGGCAATACTTTTATATTTAAACATACATGTAATGGATTTTTATTCAAGAGATTTTTTACATGCTTCCTATTTGTATTTATGTTTAACGTATTGCATTACAATGTTAACCCTACACGAACACAATGTTAACCCTATGTTAAGCATACACGAACATAAACAAGTGTAAACCGGTTTCAGTCAGGTAAAAACAATAAAGCTGTATAGTATCACTTGATAATTAAGAATTTGCATAAAATCTTATAGTGCGTCTAATAAATTTGGCCAGTCACTGTGTATACTCCATTATACGAAAAAAAAAACTGATGATACATTCTTTATTACCATAAAATAGCATGATACATAGCTTTTGACGATCTATATTATATAAAACGCTAATACGTATGTATCAATAAAACCGATGATATTTCTTTTCTCGCGTTGGCAACAGTTTTCATTTTTAATTGATAGGCTTTGGCACGCAAGAGCACGTAGTGAGCATCATATGGCTAATCTATATTATATAAAACGCTAATACGTTTTAATTTATAGGCTTCGGCACGCAAGAGTACGTAGTGAGCATCATATGTCTAATCGGGTGAATTCTCACCGAATTATCAAAAAAATCTCATAAAATTATCTTCATCGAAGTCGATGCTTTACATCCGGCGTTCAGTACTATTTCATATTGTTTTACAACGCATGGTTTCAGCCCTCTGGTGGGAAAGACTTTAAAGCAAAACTTACAACAGTTACTTTTCTCAACAACTGAAATTTAGAATAATGTGATTAAGAAAAATATGTGAACTGTTTGCAATTTCAAATTAATATTGAAATGCACAGGTTTAGAATTTTCTACAGTGAAAAGTTTTCGGAACTTCAGTGTTCAAAAAAGTATACGAAAGCTAGACGTTAAGAACGTATCCAATGAGCGAGCAAAATGAACTGCGATAGCAGTTCCGGGGGTTGGCGAGCGCTAGCGAGCAGGGGGCGAAGCCTCCTAGTGTAAAAAAAGATTGATCAGTAGAAAATGCATGATAATTTTTTTTTATTTTTTATAAAACTGCAACAGAGTATGATACGATTTTTATACAACAAAAAAAATTTGATAGACACATTTAAGTTTTAACAAAACGAAGGATGTCCATTTTATTTCACAATTTTGTTGATTTCCCGAAAACGGAATAAACAAAAAAATAATTGGAAAAGCTATTTATTGACGTCGGTTGTAATTGAATTTCATTTATCTTTCTCCCTTCAAGAAATCCACCGGAGAGAATTCTAACCAGGTGGGTAATTGATTAGACATTTTTGTCATTGTCAGTTTTAGCAACGGTATCTTAAAAGCCTAATTTATCTTCGCCTTGAATATCAGTTGAAAGAGTATATAATTCCAAACATAAAAAAAAATAAATGCCAGAAGAGTGGAAGGTGTGATTGAAATTCCTACAACTCTTACTCTTTTTTTACGAATCCTTATAAATAAATTGAACGAGTTTCCTTTTCAATCGATCAGGATTTATTTGCAAAACACGAATGGATATTCTTTCAATCTCTTCTTAACTGTTAAAATGCTTAGCGTTTAAATCATTTGTCATCGTTCGTTCAGTTTTTATTCGTCTGTTCTTTAAGTAAAATCAGTCTTTTCCTTTTTTTTTGCTATACGTTTTTTTAATTTTTTCAGTTCTTATTTTTATTATTATTATCTGCGTGTGGATGTCAGACGGACACGAGTTCTCTACAAGCAAATCGCGTGCTAGAGGGAGACTAAACCATTAGCTGTCAACTTTCGTGACTTTAAGGTGCGGCGCATGGCCACACCATGTAATTCATTATATTTCGGTTTTGACTGCTAAGATTAAAGTTTTCTTTTCTTTCAAGTTTCAAAGGTGAAATTAGAGTGGATTTGTACCAAAAAACGTAAATTAATATCCGATTGATGCTTATTATTGTAATATTTCCCTGGATTGATACGAAGAATACGTATATTTAATATATGTTTGTTCTTTAGACACTTATACAGTAATAAAGAGATTCTACAGAAGGCTAATTGAGCTTAACAACGCATGCGCGAAAATTTCCCTACAAACACACAAGTTGATATCTAGTTAAGAAGGCATTGATTAAAACCCAAACGGAAAAAATTCCGATGCCATTTCAAAAGATTAGGCACTAATAATTTGTTCAATATTCTCAACAATATTACTATAGAAAATTACATAGAATAAAAAATTGCTTTATGAATTGAATAAACATTATACATTTATAGCAGGAAAATAAAAATTCTAAACACGTATAAAATTATAAAAAAGAAATAATAATAATATCGCAGTGTGATATGAGTTGAAGCAAAAACGTAACTCTATATGGCTCGTAAAATTAAAAGGGTTCTATAGCACTTTGGAAATTTTTACGACAAATTCAGTTTATTTCCATTGGTTATTTTAAAATGAAAAATTAATAAAAAAGTGAGTTCGGTTAAGCCTAGAGTAAAACAGAAAGTTTCAAAAGCTGAAAAATATTTTCAAAATATCAAAATGCAAATGCATTTTCCCAAAGTTTCGAGTGAATATAATATTGTTAAAATTTGATTACATTTTGAAACTTTAAAAAAAAAAAAAAAAAAAAAAACAGCATTAGAAACTTTATGCATCACTCTAGATTTCAGATTTACCTGAAATACCTTTTTTCTGTATTTTTTCACTATTTATTTAATTATTAATCTACAATAAGCCGAAAGAGAAGATTAAAAAGGCATGCATTGTTCATACATTTACATAATCTGTTTCCTAAATACCATTAAATCACCTAATTTCTTATCCTATTGAATTAAAACTGGTGTGCATGTTACCGCTGAAAACTGTAAAAAAAAAGCAGTCATTTTATAGATTTTATTTTTATATTTGAATTTACGACTACTAACAACTAGCGTAACCCCGTCCCGCCCCCGCATCCGGGGAAACACCGATAGTTCGAAGTGCGCGCAACAGTTCAATCACATAAGCAAACAAACATATTCAAATTTTCAAATTAGAGTTTAAACACATAGGGAGAATATTAAATATGAAATGCAGGAAACAACGTTACTTAGAAATGAACTAAATACAAACAAACATTACAAATAATATAAACAAGGAGATATTGATGTCGCATCTTCAGAAGCGGATAAAAGTAAATAAAAGGAAACAATTTCACATGGTTAAATATAAGATGCTTGTAACTTAGAATATAATCACAGATAACGGAACAGTAGGTGCTTAAGGTATCAAATTGCAGGAGAAGATTTTTTTTAACACAGTAAATGCTTACGATTACGAATGTTCAACTCCGTAACCTTGTCATTTTGAATTCAATACAGAAGACAAGGGAGCTCCTGGATGAATCATTGGAAGAAATTTGATTTCGTGGAGGATTTTTTGATGGACTCTAGCCCGCATTTGCGTTACATGGAGAGGAAGACCCTGAGGAGAACCTCCCACGGTTAGCTGGATGGCAAGGGGACACTAACCCAGGATCCAACTACCACTGAGGATATTTTACGTCAACACTATGATCGGTACGAGCCGGAGGCGGAATTCGTATCAACCAGTCGTTGCTGGGATTCGAACCCGGCCCACCTCATAGGAAGGCTCTATCCCCCGAGTCATCGCGACTTTTCTGCAGATTATAGCTAATGTGCAGTTTAACAACGACAATCCGTTAAAGTGCCAGATTTTTTTTCTTCACACTTCTCAATGTGCACATTATCAACTCGTTAAAGTGAAATAAGATGGGATAACATGCTTCATTAAACACAATATTATTTGTTTCTTGCTATCTATAGGGGAGAGTGGGGTCAATTGTAACATTTTTTACTTAACTATTTTTAAATAACAAAAAATCCAAAATATTATTAGTATTAATTGACAGACGAATAAAGTAGACTATCCTCTACTAGAAAAAATAAATAAATTCCTTATTTTAAATGTTATTATATAAGTTATTAACAATTTTTGACAGTCGTGCACCTGTTACAATTGTCCCCACTTACGGGGTCAATCGTAACAGTTCATAAATTCAACTAAAGCATAGTTAATTATACATACTATCATAGTTGTGATATATTTTTTATTGATCAAAATAGTAGTGATATTTTAGGAGTAAAAATAATAATGAGCAGAGACCTAAAGGATTAAACTTTTAACTTTAAGGGGTTAGAAATTTTAATTTATGCTGTGAAAGGTGATAAATAAAATAATGCACATGCAACATAATATAAATGATATAGGAAACTATTGGATGTTCTTAAAGAGTTAAGTAATGGTTTGTAAACATATGATTATTTATTTTCAGCTGTTGCAATCGTCCCTTTACTTATTGTTACAATCGTCCCCAAGTCGCCATTTCAGCTTTATTTGTTAAAAACAATGCTAGTTAATTAATAAAACTAATATCTTTTTTATTGAAATGTTAATTAAGGTGTCCACTTACATATTCGGTTAATAATTTTTATTTGTTTAAACAAAATTTCTTTGTTACAATATAATATTCTAATACCAAAAAAAGTACTTACGTAGCGTGAAAATATCTTTTGTGATGTAACTCTTTCAAAAGTACATAAAAATGGTTGCCAGCAGGGGTGTAAATGTAGATTTATTAAATACACCTTGTGCACCACGTAGGAACCAAATCTAGAACCCGACACTCGAAATTTTTGCTCTGTTACAATCGTACCCTGTTACAATTGACCCCACTCTCCCCTACTATATTAGTGAATATTAAAAACTATAATTGCAAAGATTCAAACTTTTTATTTAAGGAAAATAACATTTTACTATCAAGAAATGTCTGTAGAATCGAGTTAATAAATTCAATCAAAGTTTATAGAATAAGAGAAGAAAAAAATTTTGAACTTAACGAAGATCGTTAATGTAGAGATTATCTAATTACATAGTGAAAACACTTGATTCCGCACTTAAACGGATTACTTTAGTTAATCTGCAAGTTTTCTATGTAGTATACAGTCTCTGGCTAAATTATTAGACGCACTATAAGATTCTATGTAAAATCTTAATTATATCAGGTGATACCACACAGCTTTATTGTTTTTAGGTGACTGAAACCGGTTGGCAGTTGTTTACGTTACTGCATCAATGGGTTAACATTGTAATGCAATCAGTTAAAAATAATACAAATAGGAAGTACATAAAAAAAATCTCCTGAATAAAAACCCATTACATGCATGTTTAACTATAAAAGTAAAGCTTATAAACTCCTGCAAAAGCATGCAATTATTAAAAAAGTTACAGTGGGTCTAATAAGTTGGTCTTATTTTTATAATAAACTAATATAATACCTGATATAATAAATAGTCTATATTTATGTAATATATCGACTAATTTATCCAACCGTCAAATTTATATTATGTATCTTCTGATTTAACCAAATGACGTAAACAAGTGCAAACCAGTTTCAGTCGCTTGAAAATAATAAAGCTGTATAATATCTCCTGATATTAAGATCTTACATAAGATCTAATAATTTGGCCAGGAGCTGTACATATTAACAGCTTTCGAGTTTAATCGGTAATACATATTAAAAAAAAAATAAGTAGCACATTAGAGTAATTAGCACAGTAGTACACTAATACGCACATTAAGAATTAAAGAAATAGAACAAAAAGGCAAAGAAGGGTAGGTGAACTTCTCAAGCGATTAGATGTAGGTGTAGGAAACAAAAATAATGTACAGAGAAGGGAATGAAATGACGGCATATGACGGATTGTTTTTTACCAGCCTTCACAGTCTTGAAGGTAGTAACAAAAATAAAAAAAAGACAAACTAAAACAAAAGCTTTTTTTTTTCCACACCCACCTTCATCAAAATTCCTTCAACCAAACAATTAAAAGATGAAGGGAAACCTTCTTAAGAAAAATGTTATCTTAATTAATAGTGGCCAACGACAACGAGGATTTTCTTCTTTTTTCCCTTCTTAAGTTCTTGCTGGTAGGGTAGATGGAATTTATTATTTGAAAGCGGTTTTTGCTTTTGTTTCGAATTCGAAAATCAGAAGTTTTTTTTTTTTACCATTTTATTTTAACCTCACGATGTGGTTCTTCAGGTATTTATATCTTGTCTATGTTACCGGCAAAGTTTGAATTCCGGCATTCTATAGAATGCCTAAGACTAGCCGGCATTGAAGCGATTTATATTTCACACATTTCCTGGGCATTCTATAATACAATGCCAAATGAGAATGTTTTGAATTCGAAAATCAGAAGTTCCTTTCCTTGCCATTTTATTTTAATCTCCCGATGTGGTTCTTCAGGTATTTATATCTTGCCTATGCTACCGGCAAAGTTTGAATTCCGGCATTCTATAGAATGCCTAGCCATTGTATATAATACCTAAAACTAGCCGGCAATGTATGAAACGATTTATATATCACACATTTCCTAGGCATTCTATACAATGCCAAATGAGAAACCGGCAAAGTATAAAATACATCTCCGATTTCAATTCCATTCTGTGATTAAAATGTCATTCAAGCCTGAAATGTTGAAACAAGTAGATTAATTTCTTATTTTTTTATATGAAAATTTTGTTTTCCTTAATAAGAAAGGCATAAATTATGCTTAGTACAACTTTCCTTTTTCTTCATGCATTTTGAATAAAAAAAATTTTATGGCACTCTTATTATTTTTTCAGAATAACATTTTTATTTTAGAGAAATGCACATGATTTACGCCATAACTTCATCAGGACGCTTTCTCTTCATACTTTGCCTAAATAGCATTTGTCATTCTATTGAATGCCTAGGTATTATATACAATGCCTAGAGAAAGTTTGTAATACTTCTCATATTTCATACCTTGCCTAAAAACATCCGGCATTCTATAGAATGCCGGGGTTTCATACTTTGCGGTAACATATACATTAAATCACAAAAGTTCATTTTATTCTCCTTTCTCTCATTAAAACTTGGAATAAATTTTACAAGTTAAATTTTTGAATAGTTTTATATCAATACCTCTCTAGAAGAGAGAAGGCCTCAGCACGGGTTATCATAAACAAGAAATTTGATCCTTTATTAGACCAAACGTAGTGAAGTAATGACATCTTAATAGCCCGACCGTATAAACATCCTTCTTATTTTTCATCCACTGCGCAGTTTATGTTCGTTACGTTGGGCTATTAAATTGATCTGTGCTGAAGCAGTCTGTCTTCAAGAAGGTGTTGGTTATATGTGGTAATAAATAAGCATAATTACATTTGATGTTATATCTTTAAAAAAATAATTACCGTTTTTTAGGATTTAATATATTTTTATATGTAATATAATTAAAAAAATACATGGATATAATTAGAACAACCTACTTGCAGTTATTGAAATTTCAAAACAGTTCATTAAAAAAGCAACATAATTTTTGTTTTGTTTCATATTTCTTTTCGTTTCGCGAATTTTGTAACAAATTGTACAATGCTAGCGATGCTATGTTGCGAGCTTTATTTATTAGCATCTGCAACGCTAAAGTTTATATTAAACATTTCTAACATAGACAAATTTCAAACATATTTTTACACAATTTTCAGTCGAAATTTCTTGATATCAGTCATTATGGCTCTTTTATAAATTTTAAAACTCGATTTTCAAATTTTCTCCAATACTTATTCAATTATAAACTGCTCGGATTTTATTTTATAACCGTCGTTGAACAGCCGACCTAATTTTTGGGTTTACGATTCTAACGTTCAACTCCGTAGCCTTGTCATTTTGAACCCAATCCAGAAGACAAGGGAACTCCTGGATTAAGTATTGGGGAGAAATTTTGCCTTCGTGGAGGACCTCTTGATGGAAATAACCCGAGTGTGCGCTACATGATGAGGAAAACCACGAGAACCTCCCCCGGTCAGCCTGACGGCAAAGGGCCTCTAACCCATGATTCGTCTGCCATTGAAGATATTTCACGTCAGCAATGTGGTCGGGGCAAGCCTGATGCGGATTCGTATCGACCAGCCATCGGTTGGATTCGAACCCGGTTCACCTCATTGGGAAGGCGAAAGCTCTATCCCCTGAGCCATCGTGGCCCCGTATTGAGGAAAACGATTGGATATAAGCAGTCACGTGTTACCGGTTGAAACGGTGTTATCTGTGACTTATTATCTTGTCAGTATTATGTGCGAGTTTTGTCCTCACATTCATTTCGAGTTATCTTGATTATCTTAGAAATGGTTCAATTTTTAATAATAGCTCATATAAAAAGGTAAACACATTGTACTGTACACATTGCTCTAAAACAAAAAGGTATGCACATTGTCATATTTGTGTACTTTTGGACTATTTGTGCTCCGTGTTTTATGCCATAAGCATATTCATTCTTAAATGTGATAATCGTGTCAAACGAAACAGTGACTGCAGTTTTCACTGCAATAAGGAAAAATCCGATAATTAGATCAAAAGTTCTTTATGGCATTTTTTCTTTTTTGACTAACTGTATATTAGTTTATTTAGATATATAATCAAAATAATGCACAAATTTTTTTTACAAAATAAAACTTTTATTTTTCCAAAACCAGATTTATCTTCAATTTATGTACAAAACTATATACATATATATCGATGCAAAATATGAGAATAAAAATTTACAAAATAACTTTTTTTTCAATTCAGTTTCTGTTGTAAGCATGTCAAAAAGAAGAGTTGATATTTAAGAAAAATTAAGAAATCAATATACATATCTTACAAGTTCGACAATTAATAATCAATCATTGTAAAAGGTGAAATAATTATAACTTTTCATTCATAACCTCACACAGTTTACTCTTAAATATGCATAATTATAGTCATCAGTGTCTGTGCATGTTCAAAATGAGAAAAAAATACAAGTGATTTCAAAATCTTTTATGGATATTAATTGAAAACTGTTTTTTAGAAAATATTCCTTGATCATCCAAAATGTTTAGTATTGCTACAAAATTTGTAAAAATAATGTGAAAAATCCTTGTTATAGCGTGAAAAATTTTGATTTAAAATTGATATAAAACTTTAAACCTTGTCAAATATGATTTAAAAACATAATGCACATTAGGAGTCTCAGATTAATTTTTAAACAAGTTGAAACAGGAACTCTTCTGAAAACAAAAGAATCGTTTCTAAAAATTAAGGAATTGAAACTTATTATCATTAAGGCCAAGGCTATTGCATTTATTTATATTTATTTATAATTTTTTTTTGTTGAACTTTTGGATTCTTTTGCTCTTCTAAGGGATTCTTTAAAATATTTAGGGCGTTTCTCGGTTTGTATTTTTATAATGTTAGAACATTTTTTTTTAAATTTTTAAAAAGTGCAAACTCATTCATCCAATTTCCAAACTTTTTACTTGTGTTACACTATAAGGCATTGCCATTAATAGCCATTGAAAAGAACTATTAAAAAGGAGAGAAAAATATAAAACTTTATGTATTTAACTAACGTCAGGGGACTCTTAATGTATTTAAAAATTAAAACTCAAACTATAATGGAAATTACTAGTTAATTTTTCTTAAGACTCATGTTCATGCACTAAATTACAGCTATATATCACAGAGAGTTCACAATTTGTAACATTTACAACTATTTTCCTGTTTTTAATTTTCAAACAAAGCATCAAATAATCCAAAATTCATAACGAATATAAATTTCTGTTTGATGTTTATAAAAACATTTATCAACATATTCATCCTTCAAATGTATCATTTTTGATACACAGATGTGTATCAAAAAATTTTTCATTTGATATACATTTTAATTCATGTAATTTAGAAATCATCATAGCATAGCACAAAACTTTAAAAAAATAATTTTTTTTAAACAGTAAAAATGTACATTTTTCACATTTGTGAAACATCGAAGCACCAAATTTTGAAATATTACAAATAATTATTTACACATTCATGTGACTTGAGGCACAATCATTATGACTTAAGGCACAATCATTAATGAAAAGGCACAATCATTGTAAATTATGAGATTAGAACTCAATGAACGAAAAGTTTAGAACACGAAAATTCATAAACTGCAATTTTACAGTCTTAAGTAGAAATAATCTAAATAAATAAAAATGGAATTTTTGTAATGACTAATTTGTTCAGGGTTTTCATTTGAGCATATGATTCGTTGTCATGTACTTCCTTATCTGAAAAAGAAGAAAAAAAAATATTCAAATTCATTTATAGTTCAGTTCATTTGTTACAAAAAGTTATTATTATTTCAGCATATATATTCTAAAAAGTACTGAGGTAAGAGAAACTAAAAAATTTAATTACAATTAACAATTAAAAATATAAAATATCATTTTTATCTCCAGTATATGGATGTAGCTTATATTTTGTAGCTGAAATACATGTTTATATAGTCTTATGATACTACGTAATACATGTTATTAACCTTACTGTTTGTTTTTTCGCCTAAATAAATTAATAAAACTGAGTTTTTTAAGAAGATATGCGACATTTTAAAAATTTCAATTTTAAAATTGCAATTTAAAAATTTCAATTTTAAAATCGCAGATTTTAATACACCTAAAATTATATGCAATTGCAAGATCAATAACTAAAATAGTAAAGAATATGTCTGATATTTAGGAAGAAATACACATTTTTAAATTCAGATCATGAAATCATTTAAATACTAACTTTTTTCTCAACCTTCTTTATAATTTTTTGATTTTGAAATGATTTAAAATCTAAAATAATAATACATGTTTGGAATTTTCTGGAAGGTCCCATTAATAAACTATGTAAAATAAGAAAATATATTTAAAAAAAATAAATTATTAGTCATGTTCAGAAAATGAATCTATTTCATTTTAAGCGTGGAGGATGTTCTCCGAAATAGCACCCTAACAAATTGTATGAAGTGGAAAAAGTACTTTTTTAAAAAAATGCAAAAGTGTTGTTTACAAATAGCAACTTTTCTAAGGGGAAAAAAATTTGCTTATTCCATGAACTGAATAAAAATGGTCAAGTTTAGCCTATTTATGCCTAAATTATGCTCTGCTTTAACTCTGGTGATTAAATTTCCCCCGATATAATTGCAAATACAAAGGGGACTAAAAATCATGTTTCCAACTTTGGCGAACTGTAAATTAGAAGTAAATGGCGAACTGTAAATTAGATAGCAAGGTACAATATAAGATAGCAAGGAACATGCCAGAAATGTCACACGCACTATAAAATGTATAAAATATAAAAATTTTATACATTTCACTTTTGTTGTGATAATATAAATTATGAAAAATGCAAGCTTGAGCGAAAAAAAACAATAAATGCAAATATTAAAACCGCAACCATTAAAATTTACGATTAAGGAAAAATTTCTTAAAGCAACTTTTTATAGCCAAAACTGCTTTTCGACTGTAGGGGGAAAATTGTAATTTGTTTGATAAAATTTGCAATTTTTAATTACTTAAAATTTAATAACTATTTCGAAGTAGACAAAAAAAAAAAAAAAAACTTTTGTATATTTTTCCGAGCATAAAAATATGCCTGGAAGAAAAAACTAAGTCCAAATGGCGAGAGAAATTTAGATTACCTTCTTTGTATGGTTTGTACCTTTTGTGATTATAATTTTGCTATTTTTATGTTCGAAATTGTTTTAAATTAAGTTTAAAAAAAAAAAAGGTTTTTAATATGTAAATTAAAATAAATTTCTAGAAAAACTTAATAATGTTTTAATTTATATTTTAAGGGTTAATAGCTATTATTATTTATTTTACTTCTTTTTAAATAATAACATAAAAACTATAAAAGAGAAAGAAGGTTAATACATGATTTTTTTTTTTACTCATTTGCTATAATAAATTTTTTGTTTTAAATGTTTTTATCCCCATAAAATAATTTTGAAACTATCAAAAAAAATAGTAATAATAACTTTTGCGTAGTAAGTAGATATAAAAAAAAAATAAAATGTAGAAAGAAATTTGTAACACACACACATACATATATATATATATATTTGTGGGTGTGTAGTAGTAGAAATAAATTAATAAGCTGTGCTTTCCTACAGGTATCATCCATAAATCCCAACAATATAAAAACGGATTTTCCAAAAGATTAGATTACTAAACTAAATTCTTTCCCGAAAATGGTAATTTTCAACATCATGTACTGCCACACTATTTTATCCAACAAAATAGCATTTTCAATTCAGGAGATGAAAATTTAATTTCCGTAATTAATTCTAGTGTACGTATCATGTCTAGAGCACAAACGCGACTGTAACTATCAAAACAAGATGTTGATGGGAAAAAAAATTAGAAGATGTGACGATACTACTATATATTTTCGGTGAAATGTAGATGTTATTTTTAAATTATGTGTGTCAGTAGCAGAGTTCATTATCTCACTCTCAATACTCGTAGAAAAATTAACATATTTATGCAGAATTTTAGATCGAATGAGAATAAGAATAATGAATTTTAAGCGAATTTATTATTCACTGAGTAGTCCAGTTTTTCCCAAACGTCATCAACTCCCGCCAATCATTATCTTCATATATAATTGTTTCACGTGGCACCGAATTCGCAGTTATTTCTTTATCTTGGTTGGCAACATATTGAATCAATTATAATTTTAATACGGGGACCGTACAAATATTATGCGAACGTGTTTTTGGAATACCCATTTTCCTTGTCAGCAAAAATAAGTAAATTAAAAACTCCTCCCTTGCTTATGTAAGGGATTGCACACCCTTGCTATTAAGTTTACTTTTGTTTTTAATGTAGCAATCAAATTTTAAGAATAAACTCTTAAGCAAAACTCAAATATTCTTCCCCAATACATGTTTACGTAAGATTTGAACGGCTTCCTAACTTTTCCAATATACGAGGGCAGTTTTTCAAGTAAGGGCAGTTCGAAAAAAAAATTCGAATGGAAGAAAATTTTCACTAACAAATTTATTTTTTAATTTTACATATGTTTACTCCCTTTTTTCTTTTTTTTTTCAAAATAATTGTCAGAGCAGCGACGATCAGGGGACAGAGCGGTCTACTTCCAATCAGGTGAATCCTGGCGATCGCTTGTCGATACGAATTCGCATCCGGCTTGCACCGACCACAGTGCTGACGTGAAATATCCTCAGTGGTAGACGGATCATGGGTTAGAGTCCCATTACCGTCAGGCTAGCCGTGGGAGGTTCTCAGGGTCTTCCTCTCCATGAAACGCAAATGCTGGTAAGTTCCATGTGCAAGTCCTCCACGAAGGCAAATTTCTCCCAATACTTGATACAGGAGTTCCGTTGTCTTCCGCATTGGGTTCAAAATGACAAGGCCACGGAGTTGAATATTAGAAGTCTTAAACCAAAAATTGGGTTGGCCGTTTAACGACAACTATATAATGTAAAAAATAAATGGTGGCCTAGATTGCTGAAACACTTATCATACCTTACAACTAGATTTGGAATACCCTTTACATAGTAATTTGCTGCCTGCTCCAATAACCAAGAGACCAAGATAGTTTTCACGTCTTCGTTATTGTTGTAATGATTGCCTCCAAAATAATGTTTGAAACATCGGAAAAGATGAAAATCACTTAGAGCAAGGTCTGAGCTGTATTGCGGGGTGGTCCAAAACTTCCCAGCCAAAAAAGTTCAATAATGCTCGGGACTGAGCTGTGGAGAGAATCATTGTCATGGATAGCGAGATTTTCCTGTCAGCATGCCATTAGGAAGCTTTGCAAACTTCACAAATCTGCCGGTGAATGTATGCAGAAGACATGTTTTTTGCCGACTAAAAACACATCACTGACCGTACTTCATACGCGACGGGCAATCTGTTTAACTTGAACATTTTAAAGACACAGAACTGACCTTACAGTTTATCTACACAGCTGTAACTACACAGTTGTTCCCAAGGAATGCCAGGACACGACGCAAGCGTCACCTATTAGCGTAAACAACAAAATGGCCCTTACTTAACCCTAAAAAAAAAAACTAAAAAAAACAGCCGTCGTACATGGGCATTTTATTAATCATACTACTACAGTTTTTTTCATAAATTACAGCAGTTTTTAATTACTACAGTTTCTTTTTATGTTTGATAGTTTAAATATCTTACTTTTAGATTTGCACCATCCTGGACCAAACGAAAATTTGGTTTTTCAAATTTAAACTAGGCGCAAAATTCTAGCAGCTGCAAATAATTAATGAGTAAATTAAAGTTATGCACAAATGAACACTTTTTATGCAAAATTTAAATTTTTTTTCATCATTTTTAAAACTATAAATTTAAAATAATTACAATTGAATTAATTTATTTTTAAAACTGAAACGAAGTGATTAGTAATTCTTTTCGTGTTTCTATAAATAACTACAGTGGCATTAAAGAGCAAATTTCCATGAAATATAAGTACGAGTTTTTAATACGACTTACGGATAATATAATTTCTGTGCTCCTTTTTTTTTATAATTTATTTCTTTTTCTTCAGAATTTTATTTCATAACCGTCTTTAAACAGCCGATTCAATTATTTATTTATTTTTTGGGGGGTTTAAGACTACTAATATTCAAATCCGTAGTCTTGTAATTTTGGATCCAATCAAGAAGACAAGGGAACTTCTGGACCAAGTAATAGGAGGAATCTGCCTTCTTAAAGGACATTTTGATGAAACTAACCCGCATTTACTTTACATGGAGAGGAAAACCACGAAAACCTACTACCGTTAGCCTGACGGCAAGGGGATTCAATAATTTCCGGTTTGAAAGAAAAACTAGTTAAAACTAGTTATGTTGAAGCTCAAGTCTAAAATATTAATCATACATAATAAAATCACAATCATAATAATCAGCCACATAATTTTTGTTTATCTAAAATCAGTTATTAAATTTAACCTCTGGTGAAATGTATTAAATTTGACTAGGCTTACAAATTTTTCACGTGATCCTCTTTCAAATGAGTTCCATTTTTTCTTTTTAAGTCATATGAGTTTAAAATAATACATTAGTAACATAGAGAAACATATTCGTGACCCAAACAAATTCTTCCCATAATCGATCTCAAATAAAAATCAAAGATAAACGCTATTAAAATATCGCCAAATATTAATACACACTCGCCATCTAATTTTTAAAGGATCCACTTTGAGACGCGTTATATTTGCGCGCACCATATCTCTCTATCTTGGCACCATAGTCGTGACTATTTACACCCTATCATTAGTGCCAATTTATCGGTAGCTCTATTTACTTACGCCAAAAACACTCTTTAAGCTTATTCTTTTCGGGCCAATCATCAAAGATGGACACAATTCTCATTAGATTTTTATTCGAGGGGTGGGCATGATGAGAAGTCGTTTTATGATATTATTTAGCTTAGAGTAAGAAGAAAAAAAAATCTTTTAAAGTAACTATTGAAACCCACGTAATCGTTCTTAGATTAGTTCTGAAAGTTTCAGAGTTAATGGACGGTTTCACCAAATGAGTTTAGCACCTGTTGCCATTTTGTGGTATTTTAAACATTTAATGTTTCTAAGACCACCAAGTGCATCACGATTTGGAAATGATTTTTATTTTATTTTATTACTTTCCCTTAAAAAGATGCCGGGAAATAACAGTTTTTTTTAAAAAAGTTTTATTTCATTAAACGTAAAATATATAAAAATATTTATAATGAATAGCATCAACTTTTAGCCTCTTCTACATTTTGAACTTTTGTCGACATGTGATTTTAGACTCCATCGACTTTGATTCAAACGTTGACTTTTAAATAGTGATTTTATTTTCATCTTAAATTTCCTTAGTATTATCATCAATTTTAATTCTTGACATTTACATCGGCGTTTTTAGCTTTCATTGAATTTAAATCATGATTTTCACTACCTTAATTTTTAGCTAATTCACCTTTAACTGACCCCCACCACTGACGTTTGGCAAAATTTTACTTTATGTTTAGTTTTTAGTTTAAATATTTAATTTAATTTTTAATTTCCGTAAAACCCCCTGGGGTGGGTTGAGGTTTTACCTATCTTATAATGAATAGCATGTTTTGTTTGCAATCTTGTTACAGTATTCTTTAAAATCTATGCGATAAATATTGTGCTAAATTCGCACTTTTTTTTTGTCGATGCAAATAAAAGTAATGACCATTTCACGGAGTTTTATTTTTTTTCCGGATGTATTAATCTGTTAAAACAGGATGGATTTTAATTTTTTTTGGAAAACTAACTGGATAAAGTTTTGCTAAGTTTCAATAATATCACTTCAAATAATGATTCAACTTTGCATACATTTTTAGTGAATAAATGTAATGGAAGACTTCTTTATGGCGGGATAGAACGTTCGCCTTCCAATAAGATGAACCGGGTTCGAATCCCGGAGATGGCTGGTCGATATGAATTCCGCATCCGGCTTGCACCGATCACAGTGCTGACATAAAATATCCTCAGTAGTAGACGTGTCATGGGTTAGAGTCCCCTTGCAGCCAGGCTAACCAAGGGAGGCTCTCGTGGTCTTCCTCTCCGTGTAACGCAAACGCGGGTTAGTTCCATCAAAAAGTCCACCACGAAGGCAAATTTCTCCCAGTACTTGATCCTTGTCTTCGGGATTGGGTTCAAAATTATAAGGCTACGAAGTTGGACATTAGTAGTCGTAAACCCAAAAATTGGGTCGGCAGTTCAACGACGCTTATAAAATAAAATTACTTTAACTGCAGATTGTTAATTTAAGTTTCTCTCTTTGTTCTTAAGTATAAAATCATTTATCATTCGAGAGTTCACTTTACTTTTGCATAAATCATTTTGAAAACCAGTAAATGATTTGTATACACAAGTTCAAAATAATTATGCAATTAAGAATGAATTCTGATTTATGACTCCGATTTTATTAAGAGAACGTTTTTGCGTGTCAAGTAAAATGTTACATTGCATCTTTATTGCATAACCACTTGGACAAAATCTAATAAAACGACGGAAGGTCTGAAAAAAAAATATTTTCATTGACGAAAATGAACCATGGCGATCACAAATCTAAACTTAGACACAATGATGAATTGAGAAATATATCTCATCTGTTTTCGTGAATTCTATGTCAGTAAAATTTTGTTTCCCCAAAACTTAAAAAGAAACAAAATTTAAAAAATGTATAACTTTTTAAAATGTTTGGAAGAGATTCAAAGATTAAATATCATTTATTTTTCCACCTGGAAAAATACCAACGAATGTCCGCCCATTTCTTTTGTTGGGATATAGGTCGTCTGGAATTAAAATATTGTAGCGTACCATATGTCTCGATGCTTTTTATCATGACAAAAGGTAGAAATGAATTATTACAATAAAATGTGGCATCCGAAATCGTAAGGAATTTTTTCGTCTATAATTCACTTATTGCGTATGCAAATTATTCATCACGATTTACGTAAAAAAGAATTTTATATGATTGCATGGTTAGGATATTACTTTCATGCCACTAAAAATGTGTAGGATAAGAATTTGTAATAAATTTTTTCGTAAAAAAAATATTCGCATTCGTATGTGGAATGAATATCATTGAGACTAAAACAAAACAAAACACACAGTTGGAGTATTAATTTCACGCATTAAGTAGGTACTTTATTTACGTCACACTGGAGTTGCACAATGGGCTATTGGCGACGGTCTGAGAAAAATCCCTGAGGAAAATTCGAAGACATGCCATCGCCATTTTGTTCTTCTGCAGGAGGGGATGGCTCCCCTGATTTTGTAGTGCGATGACCTGCGAGCGAAGTCGAGAACTTTATGGTAGAATAGTTTAACGAGGACCGATACCGCGCCCCCTCGGTCCCTACGCAGGCTGATCAAAGTGGTCACCTACCCACTTATTGACCACAGCCAGTGATGCTTGACCTCGGTGTTCTGCTGGAAACAGTGTCCTTGCGATCAGTCCACTGCGAGACGATTTCAAACTTAAAGAGGGGGGTATAGATAATTTTTTTTTAATTGATTTTACACCATGCTGCGAGCAGTCTGCGAAGGAGGGTAGCCAAAAAAAAAAAAAAAAAAAAAAAAAAACAAGTTACAGTATTTTTTAACGGCAGTTCATCAAGCAGTAAAATTTATTGATGTATGGAGAAAAAAGTTAGGACATAAAAATCAGATGAAGCAACGATAAACATAAAAATATTGTTAATCTATTGTTAAAATATTGCTCTATAAATGTACTTATATCTACTACTGATAACTTTGCCAAAGCATTTCAAATATAGTGCTTAGGACCCTGGCAAATGAAAAGCACAATAAAAAATAATTCCATGCATACTTTACAAACCAGGACAACTTTGCCTAGGCGCTGTTTTGATATTCTGACGAAGTTGGAAAATACACTAGTTTGAACGTTTATCTGTACCCGTTAACATCATTTTAAATTAATCGATGAAACCATATGATTCAAGAAGAAAAAAAAATCTTGTTTGCGAGGAAATACGTAATGCTGATACTCCTGTTCTGCTATACTTGAAAAAAGTAAAAAGTGGTGGCAAAATCACTTCGTTTTCAATTAAATACCGCAATTCGCCAAGTATAAAAATATAATAATGATTTCCATAGAATATTTAACAGTGAAAAATTGTACATAATTTAACATTCGAAATTCTCATTCGGTGGAAACTAGCTGAAACTAGAATTCTTTCGACAGATTTTATTTTATTACTAGAGTTGAACAGCTGACCCATTTTTGGCTTAAGAGCACTTTAATTTTGCCCGTTAACCAGATCATTAATCGTTTGAATTCGAATCTTAACGTTTGCTCTATCCCCCCACATTTTATTTTATTTAATTATAATATTTATTTATTTATATTATAGCACTTAAAATAAAAGCGAATGATGCCAAATTATTTGCAGATAACTAACATGGTAAAAAAAAACTCAACAGTATGGAATACTTAAATTTTTCAAACTTTTGATGATTAATCACTTTTTACTGATGTGTTAAGATAGTATCAATAATTAATTGAGTTAAATTATATTGTGTGAGTGCGAGAAAGGGAATGAACGATAAAATAAAAAAGTTCTGCCACGCATCCAGACACATTCTAAATTACATTCGGATATCCGTCATTACTCATTCTGTTCGAACATTCGAGCATTCCACTGCTTTAACTTAATCGTAACAAAGCTTTAAAAACGCGCGATTTTTTTTTCTTATTATTATTCATTTTGGTATCACAATTGGCAAATAACAATAGGGACGGGAGCAATAATCAGAAGCAAATCGGGTCAAGGTCCAGACCGCATAAATGAATTTACCTGACCTTCAACCATAGCGGCCCAATTTTGATCCACTTTGTTTTTAATTCACTTCTAATTACGATCAGATCGTGATTTTTCACGGTCATGATGTCAGATTATTAGAAGATAGGAACAACAACAAAAAAATCTCAAATGTGAAAGCGCTTTAAAAGTGAAAGAAATGATCCCTTCACGAATTTTGTAAACATAACATCAATTTGCCGAGATTGTCCTGCATTACACGAATTTTGCACAAAATGCATTCTCACGGCTGTTATTATCTAACATAGTTCGTAAGCTCTCCATAAGCTCTTTTCAAACAGGCTGCCTCTCTCTAATGGTAAAATGACAACAAATTTTACATACCAGAAATGACTCAATCTTAAATTGAGGTTTAACTCTCCCGAATCCTAAAATGGGAGTAAAAACTTCACTTCAAAGATATGTGTTTTCCTAGGTTTTCCAGCTCACAGTATGACAACTTTAGAAGATCCTGTTTTATAAATTGAAAAAAAAAATAAAAAATAATAATAAGTGATGGTTGATTGCTCACACCTCTATATTATCAAAAACGAGTTTCGTGAAAAGTTTATAGCACATTTTTTAATCATTATCTTTGATCAACCACAACCATGGATAGTGCAATATTGGAATCTAGTCATGTTACCGCTTCCGAGGCAGTCGACGCCTCATGTTTTGTATGGTATTCCTACAGGAAAAATTTCCTCAAAATATACGTTCTAGCTTATAGCCAGTATCTTTGGATATAGCCAGGGCTTTGGATATCTACCACAGAAGGGCAACAGAGAGTTCCTGTGGTATTTACAAACCTGCACTCCAGGCAATCCTGAGGGGCAATTCCTAGCTGACCACAGTGATAATTGCTCTTGTAAATAGAATAGTTGCAGCACTTTGCGATGGATACCGGTCACGTAAACATCTTCTTCTATGGCAGGCTAATAACCTAGCCATAGAAGCTCGAAACTCTCCAATAACTTAACCATGCCCCGGGATAGCCTGGTTGGTAGGGCCTATGTCCAAAAGGGCGTGGGTTCGATCCCCGTCGGCCGAGGACTTCCCGTGTAGTAAATGGTGATTGATGCGCGTTAAATCTGTCGAGTCGCAAAGTCCTCCATGTTCCCATAACAAATCATACCTCTGGGGGTACTGATCCAGGAGTTTTCTTGTCTTCCGGATTGGGTTCAAAGTTACAAGGCTACGGAGTTGAACATTAGTAGTCGTAAACCCAAAATTGTGTCGGCTGTTCAACGACGGATATAAAATAACTTAACCCTTACTATCTGATGCAGATGCAGTAGTCATACGAAAATTTAACCTCCCAACCACCTGAGAAGATTTCTCCCAGAACTAAACTGCAACAGGGAAATTCCAACTACCATAGCCAGACCTCTATAAAAGTGAAAGTTAAAGCAGAAAAAAAAAAAATTTAAAGGAGGGTGTTGCTGAGACAACCTTTCTTAAGCATGGAAATCGGTTTCTGATTTACATATTATTGCTGGCAAGCGAGTCCAAATTTGCTAAAAATCTGCTTACGACCTCATATTAAATATAATTAATTTTTGCTTGATGAGTTTACTTTACTACTTAGATAGTATATGGGCAGTTAATTCAGATTCATTTATAACCCCTTCCAAGAACAAATATTTATAAAATGATTAAAATGGAAGTGATTTTTAACTCGAAACAATCAAAGAACATTTCAATAATGGGATAGGCCAACGATTACTTGAAAGATTGTGGGAACAGGAACATAGTTTACTTTTTTCCCATCATTCATAGCGATTAATCAAGAAATAAATGAACAAAAAATACACAGAAGTGCTATCGTTGGTTACTTAGCTGCCAATCAAATATTTTTAATAAACTCCGAACAAAATAGTAACGATACGGTCAATTGTTTGTTCTGACCACACAAGAACAACTCAATTACGATGATTTTTTTTAACTCATCCATTTCAAAAATTGCTTTATGGAAATTAAAAGAAATTTCGAAAACAGGCTATAAAATTCTTATTACTAAATTTTTGCCCGAATAAACACAAGCTATACTTTCTTATAAATGTTGAGTGAAAATTAAGTCAACAACAATAACACATAAAACAAAAAGAATTAAAAGTTTTGTTACTGTCATACGTCAGAGTGTAATATGTGAAGCTTTATTGGTGAAAAGTTTAAAGTATTGCCTCTACCTTTTCATGACTTTTTTTTTAATAATTATCGCTTTTTTTTAAAATTGTCAATAACCCATTTTTTTTTCAGAAAAATAAAATCCTGTATGTTATAGATTTTTTATCAATTAATTATTAATTTTTGTGAGTTTTTTCTTACACCTTTCGTACATTTTTGAAACATTTTTCAAGGCAATTTCAAAAATTCTTACAAAATATTGAATTATTTCCTAATAAGTATAATATAAATATTACGCCAATAAAACTAACTATAGCATGCTATATAATCATAACCTCGCCATTATTTAACATTACATTTTTAACAAGTAAATCTTAGTAATAAGTACTAATGAGAAAAAATTAAAATCCGAGAAAATATTAAATAACATTCAGAAAACTAAATTAATAAAACAATGTATTAATTAAATTCTGAAAGAAAATGCTTTTATTAAATTTGGAAATTAATTAAAAACATAAAACGGAAGCATTAGAAATAAAGGTAAGGTTTATATATATTTTTTTGTTTGAACTTCAAGAAGCCGCTATACCAAGGGACAAAAGCTTCATGGTGAATTCCGTTTCCTCCCATTAGTAATTTAAAATTTAGCAAGGTTTTTAGAAGCTCTGTCTCCAAAGAAAATAAAAAAGTCACAGTTTATGCGCCTTACACTTGAAGTATTATACTTCATGAAGTGAAGAATTTTTAACTAATATTACATCTTTCTGTGAAGAATTTTATCAGAGCTTCAGAACGGACAATTAATTTAAATATTTTAAACGTTACTAAACTTTAAAAAAAAAAAAAAAAAATCGCCAACTTGGCGACATTTTATTCACCTGGAGGAAAATTATCAAAATCACTGTTTCATTCTCAGTTTTTACAAATTTTTATGAGCCGAGATAATGCAACCTTGGAGTAAGCTGCAAGTACTAAAAAATTAGACCTCAAACGCTTTTTATTTTCATAAAACTGTGGCTTTTCTCCATATTGCGCCATTTACAGAATAAGCATAGGCAGCGCAGACTTTGGATAAACATGACTTAACATTCATGAGTAACGGTTGCAAACTCTCAGCAGTTATGAAAATAGCACGTTATTCGTAATAAAGTATTATTTCATATGACAATGGAGCTTTAGAAAAACAGACCTTAGGTTTGAAAAAAAAAAACTTAAAGTATGGTAAACCTAAAGTAAACCGTGAATTTTCAAGAGCTGAAAGTTGTTTTTCAAAATATCAAAATGCGAACAAATTATAACAGGATTACTTTCCTATCGCTTAATCCTGCATTAAATTGTTTGCCTTTTGATATTTTGATTTTTTATCAGCATTTGCAATTCATCGTTAACTCTTCGCTTACCTAAACAAACTTTTTTCTGTATTTTAAATTTTAAATTACTTATGTAGGTGAAACAGAATTTGCCATGAAATGTTATTCCTGCAGTTTTAGTATCTTTTGAAAGCCCACGTTTACCAAAAGAAATTAACTTCCTCATCCCCATAGAAGGGGCCTATTTTTTTCCTAAACTTTATAAGTTTTTATTCTTTTCTATACATAATACTCTTATATAGATCATTCTTTATGGAATTAAAATAATACAGTGAAACCCCTCGGGAGCGACCACTCTTCGTTCCGCAGTAAAATGGTCGCTAACGGAGGTTGGTCTTTCTTAGAGTTTTCCTCCATTCATTTCAAAACTGTTATTTAATGGTACATGATTTTCCGCCAACGATCATTAATTTTAGACAGTGTCATTTTCTTGGCGAAGAACACGGTGAAAACACGGATCTATGGATAAAATTTAGTTTCCATAGAAATGATGCCAACTGATATAAACATGGAACATAGAAATGATGCCAACTTGTAAAAACAAATTTACCAATTATGAATGATAACGCTATTTTAAATAAACAATTATGTCTTTTTCTTCAAGTTTACATTTAAAATTAGTTAATTTTAAAAGTGGACAAGATGTTTGTTTAAGATGCTTGTTTCATCTAAAATAAATCTTTTTGTTCTAATTTAACTTTCTACTCTAAAAGTAAATCATTGATAGCATCGTCTTAGTGTACTCTGACTGCAACATGAGGTTGTATCGTCAAGAAGAGCTCTCTCTAAATAGCAGTCTCACGCAAATATTTTGAATACATTTTAATCTACTTATTTGTTTTACATTTTTTGTTTTGTTAATTTTCCGTGTTTCCTTATTTGATTTTTTCCGCATTTGGTGCAACTGGACGTTGGGAGAGGTTTTAACGATCTCTCATAAAGGGTTTCTTCAACACTAAATCTATGGAAAAAAAATTCCGTGCCTGCCAAAAGTGGTCGCAAATAGAGGTGGTTGCTACATAGAATTGGTCGCTACTTAGAGGTTTCACTGTATGTTCAATATCTAAAAAGCACAAGTTTGTCTTATATTTTAAGGTTAAAATATTTAAAAAAAATTTACCTTTGATCTAACGACTTCCAATTTTCTTCTAAGGCTAAATACCTGGTGACTAAACCAGAATCAGTAGAAGCTTGAAGGCTCATATTTTGATTTCTTGCTCATAATTCTAAAAATGGCGGATGAATTATGTTTTGATTCAGAGTACGAAAAAAATATAAGCTCAATCGAAGGACCGATTCCAAAAACAAAGCTTAGAACTGTTGAGGACATTTTGTACAAGTTTTCAAAATGGATAAAAAAAAAACTTCACTAACAAGTTCATCCAGTTCCACTTTGTAGCAAAAAAAAGCTCGTTATTGTATAATAAAATCAATTAAAATTGTATTTATCACATAAAATGAGGTAAGTTCTATCTCGATTGTTTATGCAATAAGTCGATATGTTACACCGTCGCATGCCTTTTCATGTGCAACGAAAGGTGATCCGATCTCGAGAATGCCCTCTCACAAAGTCTGCACTGAAAAGGTCTATCTCCGGTATGTTTCCGGTAATGCCGAGTTAACTCGTCCGATCGTGCGAATTTCCATCCACATCCCTTCCAGTTACACTGATATGGCTTCTCGCCGGTGTGAGTCCTCAAATGAGCTTTCAGGTGAGAGCTTTTGGTGTACGTTTTCGAACAACCAGGATGAGAACACGTGTGGACTGTGATTTTCTTCCTTCCGGTGCTTCTACGTCCCCTCCTGTGCTTCGTTGCTGGTGGAATGGCACCCAGACCAGGAGGAAGCAATTGCGAAGGTGGATGGTTGGTTTGCGGCCTGTTAAGACCGTAGGCATTCCCTGCTGCCAGTAAATCGGCGAGGTGCGGTGAGGAAGGTGGTGTCATCATTCGAAAATGGGATTGCGTGGTCATGACGTTGTTGGCCATACCATAGCCATAACCAGACATCATAGAAGGACGACTGTTCGTCGAACTAGTAGCAGAATAGCCATCGAGGCTAGTGGTTTTTTGGGGATTTGTGGATGTCTCTGGGGACGCTGGTGGTGACATATGAGATTGTATGGACGCTAACGTTGCGTTGTATGAATTGGGATGGCCGTTGTACACAGAGTTCATCATTGGATCGTGTTTATTATTGGTTGGAAATCCACCATTCATTGGGAAATTGGAGTTGTAACTCATATTTGAACAGTCGTTAGCGTTCAACTTCCCCATCATGTCCCAAGCGTTCGATTTTGTGTTTTCACGCTTGTAGGAATTTCTGTAAGGTCCATAAGTATAGCCGTTATTGGTGGGATATTTTGCCCCAACTACCGTGGGGTTTAAGTAGTGTTGCTGTTGCTGCTGCTGATGTGCTACTTGTTGCAAATGGTACGAATGAGGATGTGAGTACGAATAAAAGTTATTGGGTGAGCTAGTAGCATTATCTTGTGACTGATTGAGCTTGGGACTTTGTTGTGTACAAGGTTCTGCAGTATAAGAGTACATTTGAGTTCTTGACTCAGAAGAAGCGGATTCACCCAGTAGCACACTTTCTATATCTTGCCACATCTGAAAAAAAAATTATTTAGAATCTGGAGATAAATTTCACAAACTATCAAACAAAGGGTAAAACTTTATGCTATGAAGACTGAAACAAAATAGTAACGCGAATAATATAATACATAGATTGTTGTTGGTTTGCATATTCGTACAGCTGCATAATGCACATAATACAACCCTAAGGATGATCCGAAGACATGCCATCACAATTTTGATCCAGACTAGAGAGAATGGCTCTCCTACTTCGGTAGCCCGACGACCCGCGAACAAAGTCAAGCACTTCACGGTAGAACAGTTAAACTAGGACTAATACCGCGCACCCTCGGTCTTTAAGCAGGCTGCTCAAAGTGATCACCCACCCGCACGCTGACCGCAGCCTGTGGTACTTGACTTCGGTGTTCAGTTGGGAACGTGTCTTGACGATCAGTCCACTGCAGACACAGCTGACATACTATAGTTTGAGTTCTAAATATCCAGAATCTTCCTCGGTGTGTAAACGTCATTTACATTTGCAAAAATACGTACTTTTGACGTGGTACATACTTTTGAATTATGTATTGTGTATTGCACATTTACATATTGCAGAAACATGTATATTTGACATTTAGACACTGTGGAAGATTCTTGTTAATAGAAGTTAAATTACAGAATGTCAGTTTATATGCTTTCAATTGAGAGTTATTCATGTTGCTTCACCATTAATGAAATGACCAGGGAAAAAAAGGCTTATAATTAAAGAGTTTCGTTGAAGAAGGTAGCATGTCCGGTTGAAGAAATCGGCCATCGGACCCTGCAGATTATTTTTAGCATCTGCAGTTTATTTTTGATATAATTATGTCGCAAATTATTTTTTATTATTTATAATATTTCTGCAGACTAGTTTTTATTTTTATTTTTAAAAAGCAAACAAAAGAGTGATAATTGTTAAGACTTCGTTTTTAAAACATCTCTAGACTTGTTTCTAATAAAAATTAAAAAACTGAATTAAAAAAAAAACATAAATTTTTTGTTACTTAATTGGCCTACCGACCAGGGATTTATTCTATTTTTTAAGTTTCGCTGTATAAAATTCAAATTAAATTTAAGCCACTTAAATTCTTTTATGTATATTTTTAAAGGACCTTATATTTACAAATTTTACTATATGTATGTTAGATTAAGCAGAATTCATACAATAACTATCTAGCTTCGTTGAAATCGAGACAAGTTTTGATAATTGAAGATAGTGCTGCAGACTCAGTCCTAAATTCTGCGACCGGGGTAACAGGTGATAGTTTGTAAATATCCCAAAATTATTTTAAACATAGCCATCTTTAATTCGAGTGTAAATACAAAATCTGTTGTTTCAAAATTAAATCCTCCAGTTAAAATTCTATTGTTATCTAAAATAAAATATAACAATAAAATTGTTCGAATAAACAACAACAGAACTAATGACAAGGACCTGCCTATTCATTTAACTTTTAAAGCAAAAATGAAATGAAATAATTAATAGTATTTTTTTCATTACATTTTAATAGCCTTCCAAACCCCAGATGTTGCTTTAATAAAATAAATTCCTCGTCTTAAAGGATCACGTGGAGATTAAAAGATTCTATAGTGTTTTGAAGATAGTTCCTTGTTTCAACTGAAGATAAATGACAGAAATCTGAAGGTTAGCCTTCCGAAGGATTGTTTCTGAAGTGGAAGGTTGCGCATATAAACGAGAGATGTCATTGATGAACTGTTTCAATAAATTATTTAGAATGGAGAAAAAAAATTATTGCTACACAAGTAAAAATTTTTGATGGTTTTCCATCGATGGACCAAGATAATCTTGATAGTAATCTTCAATAATTCAATCATGAACCATTATATTTTCGATCGTAACCAACATAACACCATAGAACCATCATCCCAACCTATGAATTCGAACTGATTTATGATGGTAAAGCATAATAACTTGTTTTGATGGTTTATTAATGTTAAACCATCAGAAATTTCCATCATAGTTTCTTAGAAATCAAATGTTGGAACGGTGACGAACAACCATCATCCCAATGTATGAATTCGGACTGATTTATGATGGTAAAGCATAATAACTTGTTTTGATGGTTTATTAATGTTAAACCATCAGAAATTTCCATCATAGTTTCTTAGAAATCAAATGTTGGAACGGTGATGAACAACCATCATCCCAATGTATGAATTCGGACTGATTTATGATGGTAAAGCATAATAACTTGTTTTGATGGTTTATTAATGTTAAACCATCAGAAATTTCCATCATAGTTTCTTAGAAATCAAATGTTGGAACGGTGATGAACAACCATCATCCCAATGTATGAATTCGGATTGATTTATGATGGTAAAGCATAATAACTTGTTTTGATGGTTTATTAATGTTAAACCATCAGAAATTTCCATCATAGTTTCTTAGAAATCAAATGCTGGAACGGTGATGAACAACCATCATCCCAATGTATGAATTCGGATTGATTTATGATGGTAAAGCATAATAACTTGTTTTGATGGTTTATTAATGTTAAACCATTAGAAATTTCCATCATAGTATCTTAGAAATCAAATGTTGGAACGGTGATGAACAACCATCATCCCAATGTATGAATCGGACTGATTTATGATGGTAAAGCATAATAACTTGTTTTGATGGTTTATTAATGTTAAACCATTAGAAATTTCCATCATAGTATCTTAGAAATCAAATGTTGGAACGGTGATGAACAACCAACATCCCAATGTATGAATTCGGACTGATTTATGATGGGCCAACTTTAAAAAAAATTGTTTTAATTTTATATTCCTGAGAATCAAGAAGAATCCCCTTTAAACCATCATGGAATCGTGGGATTTCGCTACAAGGGCTTTAATTGAAAATAAAATATTCAATTTCAAAAGCAAGGAAAAATATTTATCTGATAACCAGTCTCAACGTTTCTAACAACACTTTTTCGTTTTCAATATAGCGAAATCCATAAGATGGCGCATTTTATAAATTTTCAGCTTACCCATTTACAAAATAATTAAACAAATAAATACATAAATAAAAAATAATTTGCATGTTCAGAATTAAATTAAATGCCGTTTTAAATCAGTGAATTCAACAGTTTGACATAAAACCTAATTTTAACAATATAAAAAGCAGAAAAAAAGCAGATAAAAAGCAGAAAAAATCCATTTGTTGACTCAATTTTGAGCCGTACTAAAAAGAAAAATTAGAGACGAAATAGTACTAATTCGACTAAGAGAAACGTAAAAAATTTAAACAATTATAGACGCCAATGATGCTTAATTTTGACAAATAGTACTAATTTTCTTATAACAGCAGACCCAATTTTTCTTATAACAGCAGACCCAACCTCGAAAACTACCCACGGTTAGTCTGATGGGAAGGGGATTCCAACCCATGATCCGTCAACCACTGAGGATATATAATTCATATTAAATATTTTAAAAATAATTATTATTCTTTCCTTAATTACTAAGTTCTCAATAGCGGACGAACTTCATTTATCAAGTAAAGGTTCAGCCAAATAAAAAAATAAATTAAAAAAAAATTACGATAATTTTTTAAGAATCATTTAGCCGGAAAAAAAATCGAGAACCTTTATATCTTATGATCGAAGACAAACTCATCTGACAGGCGATCAAATGTTTCAAGAGTAAAATTTTTTGATTTCCCCTTAAAGGTGTATCATAAATTATTCTAACCTACTAAGCAAATAATTAAGAGATAGCAGTGCATAAATAAAAAGGGGTTTTTTAATGCTCGAAGGGATGATGAATAAACATTAATCGGGATTGATTGCCTAATGGAACAGGCGTAAGATTCTTTAGTAATTGTTCTACTCGTTGATGATTTCAAAAATGGTTTCATGTTTTTCATGCATTAATAACTTTCCAGTAATACAGGTTAAAACTTCTTTCCATTTAGAAGATAATCTTTATATTTGCATAATTAAACAGTTTTTTACTTAAAATTAACTATACCACGTATATAGATCTGTATTACGATTGTTATAGACGCAGTTAGGATTAACAGTCTAACGCTATCATTCTGAATAGCAACTCAATAATATAAATCTTCTTGATTTGATATAATTTATCTTGATTTACATTTGATTTTATTACTGTGATTTATATCTTGATTTATATTGTGTCTTCACTGCAATGCTCCTTGTTAGTATATAAATTTTACATATCTACTCTTAATAAAGTTTTTTATCACATAGTTTGAATAAAAATGCTCTTAACTACATAACTTGATCGGTAATAATCTTCTTTTTCTTGATTTCATAATTTAAACAATGCCCTTGTTTGTAAATATATAATTTTAATTATAGTGATGCTTTTGATTTTATAATTTTAGTGACAATTCTCAATGCGTAGTTTTAAAAATATTTTCGATAATTTTTTAATGATAATTAAGCTCTTTACACTATTATTATTTGCGAATTACATGATAGAATTATGCTGATTCAACTAACTGCTATGCATATGGACAGGTTTTTATGGTCGGAACATTTTGGTTAACATAATATTAGCTTGCTTATATGAGTGGTATTTTAATGTGGGTTAAAATAAAACAGAAATGGTTAATTTCCACCATACAATTAAAACAAAAATGCAATATTTTAAGAATTGACAAATTGCGAAACACTTTAAAAAAATTTGAAGGAAAAAAAAAGATTTAAAAGATCTTGAAATGCAAAAAATATTAGAGGTGAAAAAACAGTGTTGAGTAGCCAATATCAAATTCTATTACTTCAGCATTATTATTTATACCCTTCGATTTAACATTTTATCAATTTTTTTCATTTGAATTTCCTATTATTTTGGACAATAAATTTATGGTAAAACTATCAGCGAGGCGATCGTCGAATGATTTGTAAGCTACTTCATGAGTAAGAAAATAGTATTTTGTTTCAAAAATAAATTCATAAAAAAATACTGAACGTAATTCGAAAAATTGCATGAATCAATAAGATTTAAGAACTTACTTTTATCTATTTTCTTTTAACATAATCGAAACGCTTTTTATCTTTTACACATATGTTAAAGTTACTATTAAGTCCTGTTGAAACTTAATTAGTTTATTTGTATTTGTAAGCATCTAAAAAACTATTTTTTATTTATTGTTTTATTTTATTTATCATCAGTCTATTTATTTATATAGATATATTTTTTCGTTTTGTTTGCATTTAACAAAAATTGAAAATCATGTGATTTTAATAGTTTACGTAAGCATTACTCATGCCTCTTTCCTTTTGTCAGTAAAAATAAGCATACCGCAAATCTCGTCCTCCCCCCCCCTTTCGGAGCTTATGCAATATTTAAATCGGCTTAAGACAGAATTATAAATTCCCTCTAAAAATTTCAAAGGAAATTAAGTTAAATTTAGTCGTTTTCAGACCTTAAAGTTTAGAACTGTGCTATGCTCTCGCTTTATTTAGGTTACTAAATTTTCAATTTCAGAGAATATACTGTTTGAATTTTTATTAAAATTACTGTGTATTTCGGTGGAAGTAAAATCTCTTTATCGTTATTTGATGTACCACGATTCTTCATCAGCATTAAGAGTCGCGATGACTCAGGGGATAGAGCGTTATCCTGCCAATGAGGTAAACCGGGTTCAAATCCCAACGATGGCTGGTCGATACAAATCCGCTTCCGGCTTGCACCGACCGCAGTACTGACGTGAAACATCCTCAGTGGTAGGTGGGTCATCAGTCAGGGTCCCTTTGCCGTGGGAGGTTCTCGTGGTCTTCCTCTCCGTGTAACGCACATGCCGGTTAGTTCCATCACAAAGTTCTCCACGAAGGCAAATTTGACCCAATAATTAATCTAGGAGTTCCCTTGTCTTCTGGTTCGGGTTCAAAATTACTAGGCTACGGAGTTAAACATTAGTAGTCGTAAACCCAAAAATTGGGTCGACTGTTCAACGACGGTTATAAAAAATTAAAAAAAAGCATTAACTGCATTATAAAAATAATTTATGTTTAATAGAATTGGCACCTTCGATTTCACTATAAAAAAAACTGCGAAATAATAATAATACGGGGTCGTACAATTGTTACGGAAGTACGAAAGGCGAGGGAGGTTTGTGATTAATTATTTTTGCTGATGAGGGTGACATCCATTTAAAAACCAAGAAATTAAAACATTGCATTAAACACACCTAAATATTGTAATAGAAAGTCATTTTGATTATCTATAACACGTATTTGGAAGACACAGCGTGTTTAAATACATAATATTTTTTTAATTATAATTGAACGAAAAATGTTATACCTACTTTACATATTACACCTAATTAATATGTCATTTAATAAAAATCTTAAAAATTTTTTTAAAAGCACGTCTATGAAACGTCTATTTTGTTTTTGAATCACTCCTGTGCATCAGTTAACATTTTAAGGAATACTTTATTTGAGAATATCCCATGTCGGGGACCATCATTTATACTACGCTTAATAAAACAAAACAAAAAAAAAAAATATTAAAAATATTAGAAAAATATATTTAATTGATGTCAAAATAATTTGTTATAAAAGTTAATTTGCTTAAAGTTAATTTGTCATAGTCAAATGTGAGTAGACGAAAACCAAAAATGTTAAATTAAAGTATTTTTAAAGAAATTAAAAAATAATAATAATAATGAATCGCGTAAACTGTGTTATCGTTGTACAAAATAATTCAGGCGAAGAAATTATTGGCATGGACTATAATGAACATTAAATATGGTACTCAAATCGTGACAATAACATTAACAGTCAAATTTCAAAAACATAAATTATGACATAAGGACCATCACTTAAATAGAAGCCTTAGAAAAGTAGGATTTAATAAAACTTATCTATTAGAATCTATTAAAAAATAAAATAAAAGGAAATTCAATACCATCGAGCTATGAATAAGAGAATATTTACAAATTTACATTTATTTACACTTATCTGACCCTTCCCCATGTCAATATCGTCCCGACATGGACTTACATTAATTGCAATCAGGAATTTAATCCAAGCAAAACACTGTTAGAATTTTCATTCTAAAATTTCGATAAAGCAATCAACCGGCAGCAGTCTGTCCATCCAATTAACGGTGAAGTTTATGCTAAAGAACATTTTTTACCTCTACTGTTTTCAACTAGCATGGTTATAAAAGTCCACGAATACAAAACCATACGATTATTTAATCATTTACAACTAGCATGGTTTCAAAAGCGTCATTGTAGAAAACTTTCTAATCAATATCAATATTTAACATTAATGTACAAAATATTTATTTATTTATTTATTTAAAAAAAAAAGGATCTTAGACATTAACAGTTAATTTGGCGGAGCAGTATCCTTTTTCATTAAGAGTAGCTATTTAAAGAGATGGTACTCTACCAGTCTAACTTTGAAATCATTTGAAACGGTTAACACGAAATATTCAGTACTGTACTAGAAAATCACTCATCCATAACCACGAAGACCTTACCTAAACCTTACCTAAAAATGCTTTCTTTTTAAGTAATGATACAATATTAACTTGGGAAAAACCTGCGTCAATATAAACTTTCGTCTACCTCCGAGGATATTTTGTCAGCATTGTAATTGGTGCCAACCAGGTGCGGAATTAGTATTAACCAGTCATCACTGGGGTTCGAATCCGAATAATTTTATATTTTATAACTGTCGTTGGAACAACCGACCCGATTTTGAATGTTCAACTCCGTAGCCGTGTAATTTTGAACCCGATCCAAAAGACAAGGGAACTCCTGGGTCAAGTATTGGGAGAAATTTTCCTTCGAGGAGGACTCTTTGATGGAACTTACCCGCATTTGCTTTACACGGAGGGGAAAACAACGAAAACATACCACTGTTAGCCTGACAACAAGGGAATTCTAACCCATGATCCGTCTGCCACTGAGGATATTTTACGTTAGCACTGCGGTTGGAGCGAGTCGGATGCGGAATTTGTATCGACCAGCGATTGCAAGGATTCGAATCCGGTTTACCTCATTAGAAGGCGAACGTTCTATCCTCTAAGCCACTACTGCTTAATATACAGCAATTGATAATTTTTAAATCATGGTACATATTTTTAATAACAGACATATCGTGTTTTAAGTTTAAATTTTAAGGCGCGTCTTTTATTCAAAATAGTCAAAGTCGCAGTGACAAAAGAGAAATTCTAATTTGTATTTAATATTTTTGATGCGAATTAAGTGTTTAATAAAGTAATATCTTACCGCTTCAGTTTCTTGGGATTATTTATTTAATATTTATTATTCACTTAGCAGTGTAAAGGAAATTTTAAAGCACGGCATTGGTTTGTTCTTGGCTAGTAAATAAAACAACGGGATTCATCAATGAAAATTAATACAGTAAGGTTAAAAATTGAGCATCCTCACTTAATAAAATAACATTTCATAATTCAATAACATTATCATTTTTCCTTAATTAGCTTCCTTGTTTTACAAAACTAAAAAATTACGTTTCGTTTCTAAATTAGATCAAAACCTGAAAAAGTCATTATATACTACATACACTCTTTCTTTAAATAAAACTGGTGTGTGAGATCGTAAAAGGAATATTTTTTGAACTAGCGAATTTTTTTCCTTTGACATATTATGGATATCGTCTGGTTTAAATATGGAGCATTTGAGAATCGTTTGCTCGAAATAGAAAAACTGAAGAATCGTTTGCTCAAAATAGAAAAACTGAAGAATCGTTTGCTTAAAATAGAAAAACTGAAGAATCGTTTGCTCAAAATAGAAAAACTGAAGAATCGTTTGCTTAAAATAGAAAAACTGAAGAATCGTTTGCTCAAAATAGAAAAACTGAAGAATCGTTTAGTAAATAAAGATAAATAGGGAATCCGTAATTTGAAAGCATTTGGGTAATGTTTGCTTTTAAAAATAATTTTAGAATCATTTGAGAATCGCTTGCTTAATATAGAAAACTGAAGAATCATTTGCTCATTATAAAAAACTTTAGAATCGTTTACTAAATAAAGTTAAATAAAGAATCGATGTTTTGAAGGCATTCGAGTGTCGTTTGCTTTTTAAAAATAACATTTTGGATCATTTGAGAATCATCTGCTCGTCATATATAACTTAATAAACAATAATTATAAGCTGCTGACATAGAATAAACTACTACACATTAAGACTCAATTTAAATAATTTGCTTACAATTTTTTTATGCTGTTTTGAAACTATTATTTTTTAATAAAAATGGAGATGAAAAAGTTTAATTTCGGGAACACAATACATTGTATTATTAAACAATAGAATTTATAGAATACACTTGTAGGTGACACAGATTTCATAAATATAGATAAATTTTTTAAGAAGAAGAAGGAAAGAAATACTTACATCATGGAAGTCAGCCATTTCTGAAGCCATTCCAACTCCCGCAGCGCTCTTATTGCTGACGGCATGCGGCGATTGCCACCGTACACATTCCGCCACCGGGTTCCCCGTGGCCACCGACATGTATCACCGCTCAAAACGATACTGGCAACGACAATCAAGAAAAAAAACAATTTTTTTTTAAATGCTTTTTTTTCTTCTTTTAATATTGAGGTGAGGATCAAAAACAAAAACGAAATTTCTCTTCTTTTTCCCGTTCAAGACCACTAAAAACGCCGTTTGCACTGAGCGAAGGTTGGAGACTTAGTGGATGATGATGCAGATCAGCGGGTAGGCAGCGGCAAAAAGTCGTTTGGGAAGAATTCATTGGCGGGTGATGGAAGGAGGGAGGTGTGCGGGGATCTTTACCGTCATTGTCGCCCGGTGGGGCGCGCGCCAATCGCGAGACAGGGAGGAGCGGCGATGCGTGGAATTTTGTTTTTGTTTTGATTTCTTGAAGTAGGGGGAAATTGTTACGACACGAGCGCTTTGTATATTATGCTTTTGCTTTTTTTTTTATCTGTAGAAGTCTTTCATTCAGAAATTCAGACTTGAAATTTTTTTACTACTATCATTGAAGTAGAACCTTGATTATCCGTATCTCTCACATTCGAAAACTTCTCTTAACCGATGTCACTTCTTCTGTCTTTTAATAAATTTTTAAACTTGTAATTTTTGTCATTTATTCGAAAACAATTTATATTCTGTATAAATTTTGTTAAAATCGTTCGTCTCGTATCGGTAAAATTTATATAAATTAAATATAATTATACAATGCAATGCGCATACAAATACAAATTTAAAATAACTAAAAATTACTATATATTGATTAAATAATTTTGCAATCTTATTCATATGCATTAAAAAAAATATGAATGCATCATGAAAAACAATAGACCATTTAAAAAACGCCGTAAGAGATGACAGTGTGGAGATAGTTCATTATGAACCATCTATTCTGTTCGAATAATTGGGTGACAACAACTTTCATTGTACAGAATACCACACTCCGAAACTTTTGTTATTATATGACACGATTATTACGTCTTGTTATTATGCCACGCGATTATTTAGTCCAATGTGAATACGAATAAATTCAAAGTGTTCAAACGATTCATGCAAAGAAGAATATCTATCGTATGTTAAAATCGATCTCTACTAACCTAATTTTAGAAACAAAACATTTTTCTTCACCTATTTTCACCTGTTCTTTCAGATGCAACGAAAGATTATATGTGGAAGTCTTTTATCAAGTTTTTTTATGCACAGTAGCAACATTTTTACCAATATAAAGTGAGCGATTACCTAAAAACCATTCTTAATACTTAACTTACGCAATTTTTTAATTCCGATTTGGAAAAGCAAAAAAGGTTAATTCAGTTTGAGTTTTACAAAGATAGTTAGTCATTTATTTTTACTGCATTTATGCTGAAATAGTACATTAAAATCACAAATTTTGATAAGAACTAAATGAAACAAAAGAAAAAAGAAAAGAAAACTGCAGAAAAAATTAGTACTTTAAAGAATATTGCCATAAATATAATTAGTCATCAACAAATATTTCATCTTTAATATTTATAAATTGAACTTACTGCAAATTTCCATACAGTATGGTATGACATTTCGGTTTTTTTTTTTTTTTTTTTTTTAAAAAAAACAACAACCTAAATTCTAGAAAATAAAACCAAAATATGAGGTATTTAAACAATTCATTTGTTAATTTTTCCGTTCATATAGTAAGAGTTTAGCGGAAATTCTGGTTTTGCATAATTTAGTTCTTGGTACCACACATTTAGTAAAAAATACAAAACTGAAAAGTAAATTTAACCGAATAAATGGTTTTTATGCCATCCTTTAAGTATCATGATAAAATTACCAGTTTAACCACATTTACCAAAATTTATCACATATTATAAAACCAAATCTAGTTGTTAATTTTAACATAATTCTGACCAAAGTGCTTCTGTAAATATTATCGTGCTTCTGATGTTCCCAGAGAGGCAGAGAAACACAAGAAATTTTTTCATATTCAGGTAGTTTTGACCATATTTTTTTTTTCTCAGTATGGCAAAAAGTATGAACACACATTTTACACTGATGAAGTCGATGATGTATTCTTTTTCAATGCCTACCTGGAGAATGACCTTTCGTCATACAGGGCAGATTTGTTGGCCACTCTTTCAGGCGTACCCTATTAGGAAGGCCAACGTTGCTCCCATAGTAAGGACAGATAAGACAGAAAAGGAAAGAACATCCATGTCTTGTCCGGTATTCGAACCCAGAACCTTTCTGATGCAAGGCTTATTCCCTGACCCCTACACAAGCCGATCGGCACATGATGATACACACTGATGGAAAAAAAAATCCCAACACCAAGAAAAATCATTTGTGGAGTAATGACATTTCGGCAATGCGTTTGTCTGCAATATATTTTATTTTATAACCGTCGTTGAACAGCCGACCCAATTTTATGGGTTTACGACTACTAATGTTCAACTCTGTAGCCTTGTAATTTTGAACCCAATCCAGAAGACAAGGAAACTCCTGGATCAAGTAGTAGGAGAAATTTGCCTTCGAGGAGGACTTTTTGATGGAACTAATCCGCATTTGCTTTACACGCATTTCATTTCGCATTCCTGGTTGGATAATTTACGAACACAACAAAAAAGGATAACATTTAACTTCAATATTTATTTATTTAAACTTCAATATTTATTTATTTAAACTTCAATATTTATTCATTTATCTAAGAAAATTCACTTCTTAAATGGAAACTAGTTATTTTTCATTCATCCGTAAAAGTGTTTTTTTCTTTTTTTCTTTTGAGAAAATAAAATGAAAGAATGTGGTATATAGAAGACAAAAAACAAATAAATTAAATATTTCATCTTGGTATTCACATTCCTGGTTTGATACTTTACGAACACAACAAAAAATGGATAACATTTAACTTCAATTTAAACCACAAGAAACACACACACTCCTACTATTACTTCGTTTCTACCTGAATGTATAATATTACAGACACACATAGAAAAATAATTAAGGAATTATTGCGCGTGCCTTTGTTTGCCTTTATGATGATGGAAAGGTCACGTGGGTTCACGTAAATGGAGGAAATGACGGACGATACATTTTGTTCAATATTGTGGGGCCTGCACGAATTTGGCACCATTCAAGATGAATTAACTTCATTACCTTGTCATTAAGAGTTTACACTGTGAAACGATTCAATGTAAATTCTTTTTGGCATACAATTGCTCCAATCTCTTGTAAAAGAAGACAATTCACTTTGGAATAGTTTGTATCACCTTTTCTTCATATTTGTATAAAAGAACTTTTCTTTAACAATAAATAATTTGCAAACAGTATTTCGCAAGCTGAAACCATCTATCATCATCGAACAAAACGCTTTTTTTTCTTCTTTTTTTTGAAAACCAATTTTTTAAGGCACTTTCTCACGAGTATGTCGAAAATTATTTATTCGAAATTTCTTATATGATATACGGGATATAGATAAATCGAACAGATTCCATTTGAATCTAAATTAATCGAATAGAACACCATCAATTTGATCCCAAACAAATATCAATAAATAGAACGCATAAGAATTTATTAAAATTTTTAATTTATTAAAGTTTTTCGCATAAGAATTGGAACTTAAAAGAATTTTTTGAAAAAATTTCGGGATGCAGATAAATAGAATTGATTCTGTTTTAATCTAAATAAATCGAATAGCACCTGTTCGAAGATGGGTAAACTTTCAAGAATGGATAGCTACCGAGTTTTTTTCCTGATTTTTTTTTCTCCTTTTTTTTAAATTTTGATATTCAGTGTATTATTACATCAGTTTTACTGTATCATTATTCATCAGTTTTACTGTATCATTAATGATAATCTGTTTCGGCATATTACTGCTATGGATTCATTATTATCAATAAGAACCCGAATATTGCGTTACTAAAGTTAAATATAAATGTAGAAAATGTCTTCCCTAGAGATTATCTAGGTAGTGTGCGAATTAATTCCGGTAAAGTACCAAAAAATTGTATCACTTCTCAAATAACCGAATTAAATTGCAAATACTCCACAACGCTCGTTAAAATGAAAGGATCATTTCTGGAATGACAGTAACGTTTCCGTCATTTATTTATTTTTCAATACCAAAAGAATCAAGTCAATAAATACAACCAACCAATTAAAGAGGGTAATAAAAAACGAATAAAGGAATAAAAATAATAATAAAAAGTGAACCGTAATAAAAGAAACAGAGAATGCAAAGTTGCCAGCATCCCACTATGAAAAAAGAGAAGAAAAAAGGTGAAAAATTAAAAAATAAAAAATCGCGGTAGCCATGAGTGAAGAAAAAAATTCTTGAAAACCGCAGCGCTCGAGAAAGGCGAATGAAGGGAAAATGTAGACTTCTAATGAGCATCTTTAATATTTTGATGCACGTTTTTAAATCAAATATGTCTTACCATTTCAGTTTCTTAGGAACGTAAATTTATTTAACACATAAGTTGATGGAATGGGGGACACAAACTTTTTAACTTCAACAACACGAAAACCATTGGGTAAATTGCGGAACACTTGATTCCGCACTTTAACTGATCACCCTAAGTTAAATTTGCAGATTAGCTAAGATAATTATATATTAATAATTTTAAAGCTTTAACAGTAACATAACATGTAACAAGTATACAGTATACAAATAATAACATAGTATACATTGATGATAAATATTGTTCTACGACCTATAATCGAATAGCACTAACGAATCCAGATTGTTAAAAATTGTCAGTCGTTATGATTTTATTAAACATCGTATTAATTTAATAGATAAGATATTCAATTCTTAGTAAATAAGAGATAAAATAAAGTATTTGTTAACTATTTAGAATTATAAATAAAAAACTATTTACTTTTTTTTTTCAAACACTCTGTTGATCTCATAGTAAAATTGAACAAAGGAATATTCTAAGTGGAATGAACTATGTTTCTTTCATATTTTGGAATATTACACATGAAACATATATTGGAAGGTGTAACATGTTCGAAAACTTGCTCGCGGTTGTTGAGGATATCATATTTCGAACGATGCTGGTAAGTTCGTCCAGGAAATCATTGACCGAAATTCGTCATTCACCTTTATGGGTTGATGGTCTTCTTTTCAGGGGACTGATTATACCGAGGGAGGCGCTTTTCATTCTTCAGCCTTGGAATTTTAAAGAAAAGTGAGTTTATTTATATTAATATTTCAGTTGAGAAAATTAATAAGTTTTATTTACTGCTCATAAGCTGCAAATATGTATAACACATAAGTTAAAAATATAGAGAAAACAAGAAAAATATTAAAATCAATGAAAAGAGAGGAAGAAAGATTGCTGAAATGAAATAAAATAAAATAATTAAAAAAATATTTATTAAAAAGCCAGAAAACAAAAATGCTGGAAAACAAAAATAAATAAAAAGATATAATCGTACAGGAATTTTCTGCCATCCACCAAGGATGAATTTAGTTTCACAGATTTTCATATTTAAAAATAAAAATTAACCAACAAACGTTATGCATTGTTTCACTAGAACAATTAAAAAAAAATTCAATATACAAGCAATTACTTTTTTCTTTATTTATTTTAATGCATGCAATTTCTTTGGTTAAAAATATATTTGAAGGGCAGGGATAGGTCGGTAGGGCGCTGAGCCCATGTCCGAGAGGTCATGGGTTTGAACCCCGCCGGCCGAAGACGTTAAATCTGCCGAGTCGCAAAGTTCTCCATGTTCGCATAACAAATTAATACCTCTGTGGGTACTGGACTGGAGATCGATCGTCCTCTGATTCAAGTCAAAATTACGTTCTGTAAATGAATGAATGGATGCGTGAATGGGTCCACCCAATAAAAACGGGCTGTGACGTGTGTGTGGCTGAAGACGAATTATAGGCCATAGGATGGCGCCACTGAAAAACAAGAAACGCACACTCTGCCTTAAATTTGCTCGGTTTCACCAAGCAGGCTTGCCCGTGTTGCAAATGGTATTAGAAACAACGGCAACAAATATATTTGAAGGTGACCCTTGACGAAACTTTTTTTGGTGTGCCAATTGTGTATAATACACCTTTTATATATGAATATATACATATACATATACATATATACATATACATATACATATACATATATACATATATACATATATACATATATACATATACATATATACATATATACATATACATATATACATATATACATATACATATATACATATACATATTTACATATACATATATACATATATACATATACATATACATATACATATATACATATACATATACACATATACATATACATATTAAAAAAGCGGAGAAAACAAAACATAATTACAGGAATTTATATCGAAATAAACAAGGAATCAACATTTAAAAAAATCACGCATATTATCCAATAGGCACAGTTATGAAGGAAATAAGAACTTACCTTAAATGGAGTTTCTGTGCCGCTTGCAATACATAAAAAATCATTGCTCATCCTAGCGACCCACTTAGCGATGATTCAAGGGGGGGGGGGCATTGTTCCGCAGTGTATCGTAACTTGGTTCATATTTAAAAAAATATCTTTAGAACAAATGAATGATTCTTCAGTCACAAGACCATGCTTCGAAAAGATCAATCTGTTTCAAACAGATTATTTCCATCCAAGTTTACTATTTTCACGAGATGATTATTTCCAGCCAAGAGCTTCCGGACCCTACAAGTAAACAGCTTATCTATTTCATTTTGCAACATTTCTATAATGCTCGTTGCTAAGAATGTAAAAATCAAAATCGTATTGACATGTATTTTATTATTTTTTTCATAAAAAAATATAAGTACGTCACTAAACAAAAGTATTTATCAGGGGAAAAAAATACATTTTTTAATTCTTTTTTTTTAAAAAAATGCGAAGAATGTTTCAATAGTTTTAAAAATAATAAAATTATAAACGTTTTATTACAATTATTATAGCATTTATTAAATCTTTATTCACACATCATCTATGCCAAAACGTATTCAATACTTAAATTGTAATAGTAATCAAGTTATTGCTTAACATACTTAGTTTCACAATGCATTAGCGCGATTTTCTACAACTATTGGAAAGCCGCGATGGCTCAGGGGATAGAGCGTTCGCTTTCCAATGAGACGAATCGGGTTCGAATCCCTAGCGATGGTTGGTCGAAACGAATTCCACATCCAGTTTGCACTGACCACAGTGCTGACGTGAAATATCCTAAGTGGTAGTAGGATCATGGGTTAGAGTGCCCTTGCCATCAGACTAACCGTGGGTGGTTCTTCCATCAAAAAAAAAAGTCCACCAGGAAGGCAAATTCCTCCCAATACTTGATCCAAGAGTTCCCTTGTCTTCTGAATTGGGTTCAAAGTTACAAGGTTATGGAATTGAACATTAGTAGTCGTAAATAAAAAAAAAAAATTAATAAAATGGTGAATTACACTGGAATATATCGAATCATGTTGCATTTTTTTACATTCATCATTTCATCACGTCTTTTTTTTAAATAATTAATCGCTAAAAATTAGATTATCATAAATTGCTTTCTTGTATGAATATATTTGTATTTAACCTAAATCAATTTAACCTAACTACCAGTTTTCAATTTTAATGAAATTGCCACTGCTATTCAATTTTAATAAAGTTGCCATTACTTTTCAAATTTAATAAATTTGTCCGTGAAAACGGAAGATCGAATCCAATAGGCCAAAGACTCCCTGTGTAGTAAATGGTGACTGGTGCACGTTAAATCTGTCGGGTCACAATGTCCTCCATACTCCCATAACAATTTATACCTTTGGGTGTACTGAAGAGAGTGATCTTTCTCTGGTTCAGATCAAAATTACGATATGTGGATGAATTAATAGTAACGTTCTATGAACGGGTGTGACGTATGGGTGTGGCAGAAGACGAATTCTCCGCCATAGATGCCGCCACTAGAAACAAGAACAATCACATCTTTTGCCTTAATGTCCTCAGCAACAACAACAATAATAAATCTATCATGATGCTGTGATAAATTTATCATTGAAAAAAAAAATTCTGTTTTTTTCCCCCCTCCTTTTTCTAATATAACAAGAATTTCAATAGTATTTGAAATTATAATTGATTTAAAATTTTTGGGTGCCATGAATAATTTAAAATGATGGTTTTCAATAGAATGAACCCTCAAAGAAAAAGTTGTTCGGTACCTTTTTTTTTAATTATTTTATTACAATACAAATGTTTTAATAATGTCTTATACAGTTGTGCGTTTAATCCCTTAAAATGTTTACTGTTATGAATCTGTGAATGAGAAAATAATGGTTACATACATTCATGGCAATCTTTTAAGATTTGATTTGACGTTAGTAAATCAAAATCTTTTTGCTTATTTAAAAGAAATAACCACTTAAAAAACAATCACTGAGAATCATCTTTATCGCATCACAAGTAAAATATTGTTTCATTTATACTTTTTATCAAATTTTAATTGCTAAATTCTTTAAAAACAATTTAGAGATTCAATCTTATTTATGGCTGTATCTTTTTAATATCGACTTTTCAAATCCTTGACTTTTATGGCTTTTTAAGTTAGAAGATTTTTTCTAAAACATTTCAAGAAAATTTCTTCGATGTCTACAATTTCCTATTAGACCATACGTTTCAAATGCATCTTAATGTCCAGTGAGCATTGTAAACTTTTAGGGGGCGTTGGGTTTTTCTAAAAAATGTGTAAAAACTTCAATACATAAAAAAAAATAAAAATAAAAGTACTTTTTAGAATTGATATTTCATTCTGAATATAAAAACCGATATATATTTATCTTTGCATGAAATATATGCTATTAAAGTTGTTACAAATTCTGCAATTTATGGAGAAAAAATTACTTATCAGTTTTTTTTAAGCAGAAATGATACTTTGCTGTTCTACACAAAAAATTTTTACACGTTGAAGTTCAACATAAAAAAAATTTCTATTCAAAATTCTAACTTTTATTTTGAATATTTATAAAGATATTTTGATTTTTTTTTTATATATTCATTTCTCGTGAATATAATGTGACAATATTTTTAAATTTCTTAAAAAAACAAAGTTTAAAGTTATTCCCCTTTCTATGTAGAAGTTTGCAGAGAATATTATTTTACAAATAGGCTAGTTACAAAAAATCTAAAAAAAAAAGTTTATTGGTCAGTAGGAATTTTCAATGAAAAAAAGTATACTAAAAAATTTTTCTTAAATATTTTAAAAGTATACTAAATTAAAAACAACGAACGGAAAAATAAAAAATAAGTAAATAAAAAATAATTGCTTATTAAAGATAATTGAAAGTTTTTTACTGGGGCTTTGAAAATTTTTAATCTTTTAAATTTCTAATCTTGTTATTATTCTCATAATCAACAACTTTTTTCAAAAAATTGTTGGGATATTTCAATATTCAAGAGAACAGCAAATTTCAAGAGAAGTACCCCTTTCAGAATTAAATTTTTTTAAGAAGCTGCTGGGATATTAGCAGCAAATTACAAGAAGTTCAATCAGAATTATATTTTTTAAGAAATTGTTCGGGCGTTGGCGGTGAAGTTTCAAAAAATGCCTCCCCCCCCCCATTTGTTTCTTCTCTTTTAAACTGCAAAATCAAGTAACACAGGTGAGTAATATAATTATGCAGGTTGTAAGTAATACAGGTAAGTAATAAAATAAATCCTTCTTTAATAAAAAAAAGCTCTTGACAAATTGCTTAGAGTGTTCAAATTCTTTATTCTACGAGAGGTTAGAAAACTTTTCTAAAAAAACAATTTTTTTTCCCGACATGTTCTCAGTAATATTGACAAATGATTCTATTTGAACGTTGGTCAGTCACGTTCTTGAATTTTTTTTCACCCCTCCGTCGACCGGAAACAGTTTCGTTTGGTGTTTGATTTTGTAGAATGTTTTTCCCTGTTGGTTCTCCTGCACCCCCACAAACCGACCAAGCGTCGAGTGGCGGAAACAGGAAACGGAGCCTCCGTCCGCTCTTCGTCTTTGAGTACGGTAAACCACCATCACACAGGTTGATTTTTTTCTGACCTTGAACCGTGAGGTACAGGTGCATTTAGCAAACGATATGTGCGTTTCCTTTGGAACGTATGTTGTTCTTTACAATTTTTTTTTGTGCGTTCATACCATTTATTAAGGGGGAATGAAAATATGTCTGGTTGTCAAATCCAAGTGATTATACTATTCGAAGGAAATGCAAGATATTCTCTCTAAGAACACTGTTCAAGTTTAAATTGCTTGTAATTGCAAATTTGCAATATTTTAATTGCAAATATTTTATTTTATTTTATAACCGTCGTTGAACAGCCGACTTGATATTTTTGGCTTACGACTACTAATGCTCAACTACGTAGACTTGTCATTTTTAACACAATCCAGAAGACAAGGAAACTCCTGGATCAAGTATTGGGAGAAATTTGTTCATCCAATACTTGAGAAATTTTCAAACATTTTTACGTTTTGAGTGATTGTTTTTGCATCATGTGGTTGATATCCATGAGTTTGTAAATAGCAATTGCATCATGAGTATAGTTTTAAAATAATTATCAGTTTTTAATAATAGTGATAAAAAATTCAAATTCAAATTTAAAAATTTTTATTTACTTATTTATCTCAAGTGTTGATTTTTTTTTTAGCATGCCAGTTATTCATTGTGTAAAATGCATTAAAATATTAGTTCACAAGGACGTATGCAACAAGAAAACATATTCATTTCAACATTTAGAAATTTATTTTTTTATACTTACAAAGTGAATATGTTACAAACAAAATCCCTTCATGCTTGTAATGAATGGTTTAATCACAAAAGGGTTTAGTTTGGTTATTAATATGTTTTTCCTAACTCAGTGAATTTCTAATGTATAGCCGAATTCCTAAAGAAGCTATCTTTTCAGGTCAATGGGGGGGGGGGGGGTCTGGAATAGTAATCAATAACACCCTATAAAAAATAAGGCATCCCTTCAGAGGTCAACATACAAAGTTACCAAGTGGTCAGTTTATGTAGGTTTTATTCCTTTCTATTATAATCGGTTTTAGATAAGATGCCAACCTAAACAGGTGATCAACATAGGCTTCACTGAACAGACTATATATATATATATATATATATATATATATATATATATATATATATATATATATATATATATATATATATATATATATATATATATATATATATATATATATATATATATATATATATATATATATATATATATATATATATATATATTTATAACCGTCGTTGTACAGCCAACCCAATTTTTTGGGTTTACGACTAATAATGTTCAACTCCGTAGCCTTGTAATTTTCATTCCAATTCGGAGGACAAGGGAACTCCTGGATCAAGTATTGGAAGATATTTGCCTTCGTGGAGGACTTTTTGATGGAACTAAACCGCATTTGAGTTAAAGAGAAAAAAAAAAACCACGAAAGCCTCCAACACTTAGTCTGACGCCAAAGAGACTCTAACCCATGAGGATAACATACGTCAACCACTGAGGATATTTTACGTCTGAACTGTTGTCGGTGCAAGCCGGATGTAGAGTTCGTATCATCCAGTTCGTTCGTCGGTTTTCGACTACTAATGTTCAACTCCGTAGCCTTGTCATTTTGAACCAATCCAGAAGACAAGGAAACTTCTGGATACAGTACCCCCAGAGGTATGATTTATTATGGGAGCATGGAGGACTTTGAGATTCGACAGATTTAAAGTGCATCAGTCAGCATTTAATACAAGGGGAGTCTTTGGTTGGCTGGGATCGAATCCACGAACTACTCGACATGGGCCCAATGCCCTACCAACCATACTATCCCGGCCCTGAACAGACTATAAGTGTTATCCCTAAAGAACACAAATCAGTTATTCTGCAGATTATCCAGGTCATGCGCAGATTAACTTGGGTAATCCGTTGAAGTGCCGAAAATTGTTTCATTTCTTAGATTATCTAGGTGTGCTACTAAGAAATAAGTCACATTACCCACTAGACACTCGTTAAAGTTAAAACAAGTTATTTTCTGGAACAGCTCCGGTACTCTTAAATTAACATGTTATTTCATAACTTAGTGACTTTCCAGTTTTAGCAGTGATATAGCCACCGATATAATGCTAAAAAACTGTTTTAAATATATAGGGGGGGGGGAGAAAGAGACAAATTTCGATTAAAATAAGTTTTCTTGAAAACGTTTTAAGACAGACTATGCCCTGACCCCGAAATCCGGTGTAAGAAAAATTCATTGTGATGTATGGGGACATATTATGTAAAGACGCGTCACTTCGTGAGATAAATTTCGGATAGGATTTCCTTCAAGAAGCCGTAACCGTGAAGGCAAGTGCCGGACGGAAAGGAGAAGTGTGCCGTGATGGTCAAGGTCTAAGGGTCTATTAACACTCATCATGCTTGAAAAACGGCTTTTTTCTTAAGAAAAAAGTATTACACAACAATTTTAAGTGGTACAGTATTTGTAATCCAGCACTTTGAAAAAAAATACTATGCTAAATAAAAGATAAAATAATAATATTTTATAAAATAATAAGATAAAATAAAAGATAATGGAATGAATAAAGATTTTTTTAAAAAAATAAGTAAAAAAAAGGGCTGTAGAAATAATTTGCAAGAATTTATTTCTGCAGCCCTCACCCTTTTAAGCAAAAATAAGCAAATCATAACCTTCTTGCTTACGTAAGAAATTCGCAACCCTTTCCCCGCTTTCCTGCTTTAACTTTCATTGTAATAATCTAATATAGTAAGAACTTTAGAATTAAATTCAAATACAATATGAAACTTAGCTTATTACACATTTGACGCTTTTAATTCATTCTATAAAATTTCAAAAACACTTTTAGAAAAAAAATCTAATCCTAAAACAAGAAAATCTAATCCTAAATTTTACTGATACTTCAAAGTAGAATTTTTTTCCAGGCGTAATTTTTTCCAAATATTTTAGCCATTTTTTTCTATAGGAAAAAAAAAATAAAGTGCATTTAATAATCTTACCTGAGCATTGCTCAGTCCCCTCCTCCACCCATTACACCATAGGTAAGCAAATCACGAAATCCTCTTACCTTTAGGTGCTTACGTAATGTTTAAACGGCTTCTTACGACAATGAACAATTGGATAGGAAAAACAAGAAAAGTAAATTTCAATGTATAGCATAATATGAGTGAAATAAATTTCGGAAAAAAAAAAAAAAATTAATTGCAGCATTATTGAATTTAGACTTCAAAGTTTTATCTTTAAAATCTAGAAATTTTTTTACAAAAGTCAAGATAAAATAATAAAAATAATAATAAATAAGTAAATAAAATAACAATTTTATGTCCAACTGAAACTATCTTGTTCAACACATGCTATTATATTTGCGATGAAACCGGTTGAATATTGAAGCAGCATCACGTGTGCGCGTCTGGTAGGTATATTAAAAAAAAAAAGAAAACGTTTCTTTATACTAGGTACTTTATTTACGTCACTAGAGCTGTACAGTGGGCTATTGGCGACGGTTTGGGAAACATCCTTGAGGATGATCTGAAAACAGGCCGTCGTAACTTTGACCCTCTGCAGAGGGGATGGCTCCCCTCTTTTCTTCCCATCATATTATGCATTTTTTTTTAAAGGATTTAACTATTTTTCAGTTTAATAATAATTAACTACTTTTTAGTTTAATAAGTAGTATGTTTTATAATTAATAATAATTTCTTAACAATGATTTTTCTCAAAAAAGGGAAAGTTTACCACATTTAAAAAGAAAGAAGAAAAGAAAAAATAAATCAAGAAATCTGCAGTACTAATGAAAAGCTACAAAAATATATTTGATTTTCTTAATTAGACGCTCTTGGGGCCTTAAAATCATTATCACGTTAAAATGCTTGCCTGACACAACATAGTTTGAAAGTATGTATTTTATATATATATTCCAAAAAAAATTAAGCACTGGGTTATAATTTTGTTTTTTATCTTTTCATTTTAAGAGAATTTAAAAATAAAAACATTTAAATCTTGAAGCTGTAACTTCATTTAAAACGATTTTATGATTTGATTAAAGTATACTCTATGAGTATATATCGTTTTCATCTATGCAAATTTCATTATCCAAAGATTTTCTGCTTCAACATTATTGCTTTGATTTTTTTTGTTTAAAATAACGATTTTAGAGCTGCTAAATTCAAATTTATTTTTAAATATGGTAAATATAAAATTTCTTTTAGAAAATTTTTTTTATGACAATTTATTAAAATTTTTTAATTAATAAAGAAAGCCCACGATTTAAAAACTCTATCTATAAATTTTCTAATGTCATAAATATTTTTAGTCAAAGTTTCTTGGCGGAACAAAAATAATAAATTTTATTTTTTACTGTTTATTATTTAATTTGTTCTTACAGAAATAATAAATTCAAGTAACGTTGATGAGAAGTATAGTTAAACATACATAAGTAGTCATTTCTTTCTTTTATTTTTTTCTAAGATCATTCATATTTCAATTCACTTGTGTCGAAAAAAGAACCTGTTGCTTGAAAAAAGAAGAAATCGTTTGGCTCGTGGATGTGCGTCGGGTGGATGATCATAGAAAAATTCTGTTGGGGGAAAGGGTGTCTTATTCAAGAGAAGCCAAGCGTCAACCACTTTTTCCGGTGCAGACATTGTTAGCCAACCTGAACCCCCTCCGCAACAACCACAGCACACGCTACATCGGAAGTCGCGTGGACCGATCCTGGAACAAGTGGATTGTTCGGCAAAAAGTTCTTTAGCAGACCAGAAAGAATGAAAATTTAAAAGCGTCTTGCTCTACTGAAAAATACCTGTCCTTTACCATATTGTCTCCCTTTTTATTTATTTATTTTATTTATTTATATATTTATTTCTGAATTTAGGGTCTTATTTTTACTTGGCGTATTTCTTAAGAAATGCTATATAAATAATATTATAACTTATATTACTCTGTCTATTTCTGTACTTTATTCGTGCTTGGTTCTGGATCAAATCAAAATTATATTATATTCATTTCTATACTTTATTCGTGCTTGGTTTAATCGAAATTATATTATATCTATTTCTATACTTTATTCGTGCTTGGTTCTTGGTTTAATCGAAATTATATTATATCCATTTCTATACTTTATTCGTGCTTGGTTCTGGGTTTAATCGAAATTATATTATATCTATTTCTATACTTTATTCGTGCTTGGTTCTTGGTTTAATCGAAATTATATTATATCCATTTCTATACTTTATTCGTGCTTGGTTCTTGGTTTAATCGAAATTATATTATATCCATTTCTATACTTTATTCGTGCTTGGTTCTGGATCTAATCAAAATTATATTATATCATTTCTATACTTTATTCGTGCTTGGTTCTTAGTTTAATCGAAATTATATTATATCCATTTCTATACTTTATTCGTGCTTGGTTCTGGATCTAATCGAAATTATATTATATTCATTTCTATACTTTATTCGTGCTTGGTTCTTGGTTTAATCGAAATTATATTATATCCATTTCTATACTTTATTCGTGCTTGGTTCTGGATCTAATCAAAATTATATTATATTCATTTCTATACTTTATTCGTGCTTGGTTCTTGGTTTAATCGAAATTATATTATATCCATTTCTATACTTTATTCGTGCTTGGTTCTGGATCCAATCAAAATTATATTATATTCATTTCTATACTTTATTCGTGCTTGGTTCTTGGTTTAATCGAAATTATATTATATCATTTCTATACTTTATTCGTGCTTGGTTCTTAGTTTAATCGAAATTATATTATATCCATTTCTATACTTTATTCGTGCTTGGTTCTTGGTTTAATCGAAATTATATTATATCCATTTCTATACTTTATTCGTGCTTGGTTCTTGGTTTAATCGAAATTATATTATATCCATTTCTATACTTTATTCGTGCTTGGTTCTTGGTTTAATCGATATTATATTATATCCATTTCTATACTTTATTCGTGCTTGGTTCTGGGTTTAATCGAAATTATATTATATCCATTTCTATACTTTATTCGTTCTTGGTTCTTGGTTTAATCGAAATTATATTATATCCATTTCTATACTTTATTCGTGCTTGGTTCTTGGTTTAATCGAAATTATATTATATCCATTTCTATACTTTATTCGTGCTTGGTTCTTGGTTTAATCGAAATTATATTATATCTATTTCTATACTTTATTCGTGCTTGGTTTAATCGAAATTATATTATATCCATTTCTATACTTTATTCGTGCTTGGTTTAATCGAAATTATATTATATTCATTTCTATACTTTATTCGTGCTTGGTTTAATCGAAATTATATTATATCCATTTCTATACTTTATTCGTGCTTGGTTCTTGGTTTAATCGATATTATATTATATCCATTTCTATACTTTATTCGTGCTTGGTTCTTGGTTTAATCGAAATTATATTATATCCATTTCTATACTTTATTCGTGCTTGGTTCTGGGTTTAATCGAAATTATATTATATTCATTTCTATACTTTATTCGTGCTTGGTTCTTGATCTTTTTTTTTGGGGGGGGGATCATTATTGTTAAAATGAATAATCACTTTTCGATAAAATGTATCAAAAGGTTTAACCATAGAGAATGTACGAAATTTCCTACCAGAATTAAGTAGTTTCTTTTTTTAAAAATAAATAAAATTAAAACAATCGTTTTCAAGATCATTTTACACTAAAATGTATCAAAAGGGATACAACCTAGAGAAATAATGACAGAGAGAATAATAAGGAGAATTAAACTCTTTTTTTTAATGCAGCGGCCCAATGCCAAACAAACAAATGTTCTTCGCATAACTGTGAAAGCAAACTGTTATTGTTTGAAATGGGTATTTTTTTATTTTATTAGAACTTGAAAAAAAGAAAATACGAAGAACAATTCCTCGCCAACCATCCCTGATTTCATTTTGCAAAGAGATGTAAGGCCTTCAGGACGGTAGAGAAAGTTTGGAACCAGATAATATGTTAGGAAAATTGAAGGTCGTTTGGTTAAAGATAGTAGTTGGTGAAGAGAGAATGTTTTTTTTTCATTCAGTTTTAAGACCCACTCTTTCATTTATGCTTCTCATTTCTTTTTATTTTATTTTTTCGAGTGTGTCATTTCTTTTCTTCTTTTTTTTTGTTGAAGGGTGAGTAGCCAATTGATATAAGGGGTGCTGATTCGGAAAATTTTATTTATTTATTTCCATTTAGTTTTAATTCTCAAATTTTCTTTGTTTTTCAAAATATTTTTCTTAAATGGATTTTTTTACATTAACTAGGGGGCTAAGCATACTGTTCTCTAACGATCAGTGATTGTTTGGCAATAATTGCTGTTTCTTGGCATGGAACAGTTGAAATTATTCAACTAAAAATATACAGAATCTTACAGTACGTCGAAAAATTAGGGACTGTAAATACTAAAAAGAACACATATACCTCCACTTCCCAAGTTCAAATATTTCCGATATGATACTTCAGTCAAACCCCGATATAGTGAACCTTCAAGGGACCAAAATTTCGGTTCACTATAACCGGGTGTTCGCTATATCCGTTACGCAGATAATTTACTTAATGGTTCCCAAACTCCTCCCTTTTATTGCACATTATTCAAATAAATGACTGAAAAATATTATGTAGTAATATTATGTAATTTGTTATTTTTCATTGCTCTTCGTCTTACATAAAAAAAATAAATTAGTAATCTTTGGCTGATGAGCAATCCTCAACATCAGTTATGGAAACACTTCCCGACACTCAGACTGAATTCCTGAATTTATGTTATTCCGTTTTTTAAACCTGTCTAACCAGCCATTCGAGCACCATGAAAGTAGTCTCATAAAAACATTTAGCAAATTCATCCACATTTGTCAAAATACAGGAAAATTGCGGCTTCTTCGAATGGTGAACCACTTCAGTAATGTTTCTTCATCATCCTTGTGATCTGCTTTTCTCAACTTATTCTGCCATCTAAATTTTTTTCATGAGCAGAAATTATTAATTGCCTATTTTTCCGTATGTTACAAACTTCAGATTTGGATCGTTTATATTCCCTGAAAATATCAAAAAAATCAGTCGAAGACAGAAAAAAGTTCATTATATCCAACTTCCTCACTTTTTTGGTTCACTATATCCACAAAAAATGACATTATGCGTGTATAGCAAGGCAAGGGACCGAACATTTGGTTCACTATATCCGGGAGTTCGCTCACTATAAACTATGTTCACTATAGCGGGGTTTGACTGTATTAAGATCTATAAGTGAGCATAAATCATTTTTCTGAGTAATCATTTTTTGAAATAACATTTAAAATTAAAAGTATAGTGTTATAACAAATTTGGTGTGTTCTCAGCTGTTATTTAATATTTTTGCTTACGAAACGGACGGATATATTTTAAATACAATTTTTGCTTTCATCACTTTATACACGAAGCTGAAAGTTAAGTTCTAAATCATTAAACGAATCTCTTAAACTGTAATTTATAACGGTATATTAATGTCATTTGCACCAAAAATAATAATTGTAAGACGGTTAATAAAACCAGACACAGATGTAAATAACCTTATTTTAAAATGTAACGCAGAATTACAATATTCTAATAATAATAATAACAAAAACTATCTTCTTAAACTCTTATTTTAGAAATCAAACAAAATCAAAATGCAATAATGACAGTACAGGTAATTTTAACGTCTAAATTAGGAAAACAAAAATATTTATAAAAAAAAATAATAGCTTTATGACTTAATTTTATGCTGATGACAACCAAACCAATATGAAAATTAACGTGGGAAAACTGGATCCTACCATGTGATTTTCCAGCCAATAAAAATGTGGAAAAATTCGACACCATCATTAGATTTTTACATATTGTAAGATATAATTGATTTCATAACAATCTATACACAGGTTGGTTATAAAATAAACAAATTATATTAATACAGAGAAGTAGATGAACAATAAGAGAGCATTTAAATAAGGAAAGTTTTTATTTTAAAAATAAGAATTTACTAAAGAGAAATCTAATATAATCCAAAATGTGTTCTACCTCGAATGAAAAGGACAAGAAAGTTTAAATTTTTTTTTTTTTTTTAGAGAATGGTAAACCAACTGCTGCATTTTGAGATGTCGCATTAAATAACTGTTTTGAGTTCATGACTGTTAGGACAGTTTTTGCCTATCTTTAACCATCTATGATAATTATGAAAATGGTGCAAAACATTATTATAACCGCCGTTGAACAGCCGACCCGATTTTCTTGGGGGGGGGGGGTAACCTTGTTTTACAGAATACAAGAGAACTCCTGGATTAGGTATTTTTTGATGGAACTAACTCACATTTGCCTTACATGGAGAGGAAAACCACGAAAACCTCTCCCGGTTAGCCAGACGGCAAGAGTACACTATCCCATGATTCGTCTACCACTGAGAATATTTTACGTCAGCACTGTAGTCTTTGCAAGCCGAATGCGGAATTCGTATCTACCAGCCATCGCTGAGATTTGAACCCGGTTCACCTCATTGGAAGGCAAACGTTCTATCCCCGGAGCCATCACGGCTCGATGCAAAGTATTATGTGATAAATGTTTGTTATCTACTTCGTTAATAAAAAATTTACGTAATGTTTTTTTTTTTTTTTTTTTTGTCTAAGTTAAAGCGATATTCCACTACGTTAGCGTTTCTAACTTATGGATTTTTGCGAAATAACTCAGTTTCACTTATGTAAGTTTAGTATTTTTTCACGGAAGTAAGCGCATTTGGAGTGCGCATGCGCAATTACTTAAAATCTTAAGTACGAGAGCGTAAGGGAGCTAACATAAAGTTGCCAACTTCTCCCTAATTACTCTAAGATGCAACTCTCACTCTGTCCCTTAATTTTTATTTTCATTGACCTTTTTAATTTTTAAGAAACAGAACAGTTTTGAAGGTATTTTCTTCATAAAAATATTTTTACAACCATTTCAGTTACCCTTAATTTTTATTTATTTTATTTTTTGTGCTTTGAAGACATTTTTTTCAGTGACTTTCTTGGAATTTTCAGAAACATAAAATATTTGATGGTTTTTATTTAGTACTATTTACTTTTTCCGGGACAGAAAAAAAAGCGATATATATTCCAATGCTCGCTCGATACATTATAATATGACGAAACTACATTATAATTTGTGAGTAGGCGAACGTTTATAAAAATAAACAAGCTTTTAAGCAAAAGCGAAAAAATAAACAAATAACATCATAACATCTAAAGTAAATTACCAATACCAAATGTATTATTTCAATCTCAATGAAATAAATGAAGGAAAATTTAAAATTCTTCGCTTGTAACCTTAATTAAAATTTCCCTAAACAGATCCGATTTCATTAGAAACTGAAACTCAAATAAACCATCGCAAATAACACCATTAATAATCGTTAATGTCATGTTTCGTACATGGATATGCAATTAACTACTTTAAACGTAAACATCGATTTAGATAGCAAAACATTTGATTTTGTTGAAGACCAGAAGAAATAAAATTTTAATATCTTTGCGATAATCGATGTTTAAAATTGAAGGCCGCAGTGAGTAGGTTGATTTTTCCCCCCTTCAATCGAAACACAATAGGAAGTCCGCTATCGAAGTTGATCGAATTACAAAATAGGCATAGATCAAGGTTTAACGGTCACCACACCTGTTTGGCTTCATTTTAAAAGTTTTACATGTCCTTAAAAGTGAATACTGATGTTATTTTATACATCAATGCGCTGTAATTATTGGTTAAATACAATAGATAAGAATAAACCAATTGATTTTAATCTTTCTTTCTTTTCTTTTTTTTAAATCTGTTGATGAAAATGGTTCCGAAGTAGGATTTAAAATACTGATAGCTGTATTTGTTTTCAAAAATATATATTTTTTAAATTTATTAAAAAGGCAATTATTTTATATGTCACTGTTCTATAATTAATGGTTAAATACAACAGATAAGAATAAACAAATTGTTTTTAAATTTTTGTCTTAAATCTGTTGATGAAAATAGTTACGAAGTAAGATTTAAAGTACTGATGGCTGTATTTGCTTTAAAAATATTTTTTTAAAATTTATTAAAAAGGCAATTATTTTATACAACAATGTGCTATCATTATTGATTAAATACAATAGATAAGAATAAACCAATTGATTTTAATCTGTTCTTTTTTTAAATCTGTTGATGAAAATAGTTACGAAGTAACATTTAAAGCACGGATGGCTGTATTTGTTTTCAAAAATATTATTATTTTTTTAAAATTTATTAAAAAGGTAATTATTTTATATATCAATGTGCTATCATTATTGGTTGAATACAACAGATAAGAATAAACCAGTTGATTTTATATTTTCTTTTTTTTTTAAATCTGTAAATGAAAATACTAGTTACGAAGTAGGATTTAAAATACTAATGGCTGTATTTGTTTTCAAAAATATTATTTTTTTAATTTATTAAAAAGGCAATTATTTTATATATCAATGTTCTATAATTATTGTTCAAATGCAATAGTTAAGAATAAACAAATTGTTTTTACATTTGTTTTTTTTTAAATCTGTTGATGAAAATAGTTACGAAGTAAGATTTAAACTACTGATGGCTGCATTTGTTTTCAAAAATATACAGATACTTTTTTTTTTCAAATTTATTAAAAAGGCAATTATTTTATATATCAATGTGCTATAATTGTTGGTTAAATGCAATATATAAGAATAAACAAATTAATTTTATAATTATTTTTCTTTTAATCCATAAATGAAAATAGTTAAGAAATAGGATTTGAAATACTAATGGCTGTGTTTGTTTTCAAAAATAAATCCATAAATGAAAATAGTTACGAAATAGGATTTGAAATACTAATGGCTGTGTTTGTTTTCAAAAATATTATAATTTTTCAAATTTATTAAAACGGTCACAGCTAATAAAATCTTTAATTTTATTTCGAGAACTTGATTACTTTAAGACATTTTTCTAACTCAATTTCATGAAATTTAAAACTAATGATCTCTTCTATTTTATTTTATTTTATTTTATCACCGTCGTTGAACAGCCGACCCAATTTCATGGGTTTACGACTACTAACGTTCAACTCCGTAGCCTTGTAATTTTGAACCAATCCAGAAGACAAGGAAACTCCTGGATCAGTACCCCCAGAGGTATTGATTTGTTGTGGGAACATGGAGCACTTTGAGACTCGACAGATTTAACGCGCATCAGCCACCATTTACTACACGGGGAGTCTTCGGCCGGCGAGGATCGAACCCACGACCTCTTGGATATGGGCCCAGCTCCCTACCGACCAGGCTCGTTAACATAATGAAACCTTTTCATATGTACAGATCCTGGTCAAATTATTAAACGCACTGTAGGATTCAATGTAAAATCTTAGTTATCAGGTAATACTATACAGCTTTAGTGTTTTTATGTGACTGAAACCGGTTTGTACTTGTTTACGTTCGTGTATCAATTGGTACGATGGAAAATATAAATTCGATGATGGGATAAATTAGACGTTATATTATATAAATATAAAATATTTATTACATCAGGTATTGTATTAGTATATTATAATAATTAGATCAAATATATTAGACACACTGTAGTGTTTTAATAATGACATGTTTTGCACGATTTTATAGACAATACTTTTATATTTAAACATACATGTAATGGGTTTTTATTCAAGAGATTTTATATATGCTTCCTATTTGTATTTATTTTTAACGCATTGCAGTACAATGTTAACCCATTTGTATAGGAGAGTAAAGAAGTGCAAAAACCGGTTTCAGTCACCTAAAAACAATACAGCCTGATAATTGTAATTTTACGTAGAATCTTATAGAGCTTCTAATAATAAATCCAGGGCCTGTAATGTCCATTACGGTAGTGTGAATGTTAAAACAGCTATGATAGATATAATATTGGAAATGTTTTGTGTAGAAGTCAAGATTCAGATTAAAAAATAATAAATGCACTTTTTCTTTAAGCGCCTACTAAAAAGGTAAAATTCATCAACCGCACCTAAATCTTCAACCTCCCGCTAAGTGCCATTTATCCATTTTCTAATCTTCATTTATATTATTATTATTTCGATCCTTAGTTTTTTTCCCCAACGAAAATAGAATCCTGATCTAATAAGTTCGAAAGGTCAAATGCTTTTGGCGAGCTAATGGCTCACTAAAAAGCAATTTTGATTGAGCTATAGTTTTCCACATTCTCTTATCGTCTGCTTTTTCTTAATAATGATGATAATAAAAAAAAAAAGGGAAACTTAACTGTCTTTCAAGACTGACAGACAAAATGAAATCCAAGATGGCCCAGCATGGTTGGGTAATTGAATGATCTCTTACTGACTTAATCTATTTGGGGATCACGAAGACAAATTTCTTCTTTCGAAAGGAAAAAAAAAAGTGAAAGTTATTTTGAAAATAAAATGAAAGGGTCATAAAATGGAAAAACCCATTTAATGTAATATGCCTGTGCATTTAATTGAAGCATCAGCGAGTATTTCGAATTTTAAAAATCATGCAGAATATACAGTTCCTGGCGCACTGCAAGATTCGATGCAAAATCTTAATTATCAGATGATACTCTACAGCATGATTGTTTCTACGTGGCTAAAACCGGTTTATACTTATTTATGTTCGTGTATCAGTTGGCTAACATTGTAATGGAATATGTTAAAAAGAAATACACATAGGAAGTATATATATAATCTCCTGAATAAAAACCCGTACATTACATATAAAAGTATTGAATATAAACTCGTGCAAAACATGGCATTAAAACACTACAGTGAGGTCTAATAATTATAATATTCTAATATAATACCTGATGTAATAAACATTCTATAATTGTATAATATATCGTCTAATTTGGCCAGGGTCTGTAATTGCAAAATTGATATTTATAGGATGATATTGCTATCATGTTCAAATTTGATTAATATACACTTACAGATAATTCAGAATCACGAGGAAATTGGACTCTTAAAGTAAAAAATTCACCCGTAGAATGATGACACAAATACTCAGAATAATACGCAAGTTACAGGAAGTTACCACATGGCGCCGATAGTGTGCCACAAAGACGATAGTATAAGAGAGCGGCATATAAAGAATGGGGCAAGGAAATAAAATTTGGCGTACTGCCAGTGCCATAACTGCATGGGTATGTTTTTATGCGGTAAAATTATCGGCTGCATGGAATGCGAAAAGAATTATCCAGCGAGCTTAGAATTGTCCAAAGTGTCATCTCCAGACTTCGGCAACTATTCCAAGGTAACGGAACTGTCAATAGACGTTACAATACATGTCTCCCCTTGAGTTGCAACGAATGAAGACTGGTTGACGAATGAAGATTTCCAAAGGAAGCATACGAAGCACAGCATCCAACCTGCCTCATCAGCTATGGGCATCCATGGTTTCAAGGCAAACAGAGTATAGATGTTTGAGTAATATTGATCTATTTGCTCGCAGGGCTGCCAGATGTGTTCTGGTCATTGCAACTCACTGTTGCCAGCGATTATTCTGGAGTAGAGAACATGCATCGTCACATTGTGTGATGCTTTCTGACGAGCCCAGGTTTACCTGGTAATCAGACATTCACATGACCGTGCAAGATTGTTCGTTGGGGTGGAATTATACTGGGCATCAGAACAGATCTTGTTCAAATCGAAATCATGATTGCCCAAATTTATAAGGATATCATTCTGAAACAACGTGTACATTTGATTAGGGGTGCCATGGGTGCAAAATTTGTGTTTATGGATGACAACGCCCATCCTCACCTAGCAAACATCGTAAAAGATTGTTTGCGATTCTCGCTCCAGTGTTCTTACCAGACTTGCAGGAATGGGACATGCTTGATGGGCGAGTTGCAGCCCATCAAACATCTCCTACATGCGTCCCGGAACTTTGGAGAGCATTGCTTGCTGAGTAATCTTCCCCAAGATATGTTCGAAATTCAGCATCCCTTAGCGTTCTACGGACTGTATTTTATCGCATGAAGACATACAATGTATTAATCATCATACGAAAAATGCAAAATTAATTTTTAATCAAAGGAGATATTTTTGTAGAATTGTTACATGGAGCAAAAATTGTTGTTTTTATGAAGGGTATAATAATGCATTGATCATATTTTTTGTTCTTTATCTTTCGTTTAATAAATAGGCTTTATGAATTATTCTTGTAAAAATATATATGTGTTACTGTGAATGACCTGAATTGGTGGTTGCTGACTTCCAACGGTGAATGTTGACAATCACGTAGTAAATGTCCGAAATATATACTAGGTCTAGTTAAGTACCACTGTCTGGTTATACATTTGCCCGGTATATCCTACACTGATGTTTTCTTAAGGTTCAATGCTTCTGTTAATCTATCCTCAGCAGATATTAAAATATCAAATAAATATATCAACGAATAAATTAATATCAAATTGGATAAAAACAAATATTTCGAGCATTTTTCAAAGCCACTGTGTGAATGTTGACATTCACCGGAAAGAGTAGACATTCTTCTGATTTAGGTCATTCACGGTAACATATATACATAGATATAATACAATTAATAATGCACCGAGATTGAAATTGCAATTGAATTACAATTTACTTATACAATTCCAAGCCACAACAGTGCCTAGCTGCTAATGTTATAACTGAAAAATATTTGAAAAAATTACCTGTCATAAATCTGATTAAAAACACGAAGGCAGGAATAATTCAACCAGCATCAATAACAGAAAATAGGAAATAATTCAACCAGTATCGAAACACCTACAAGAGAATAATATCCACAAAATAAGAAAAAAAAATGAAAATGGAAAAGCATGAACAAATATGGCATCATCATTATCAGGGGGCCATTACAATGCCGTCAAAGGGGGAGTCGTTTCTGCGGTCGGAGTTATAATACCGCAAACAAGAAGAAGGATAAGTGATTTTCATTATCAAGCATGTCTTCGAAATATATTTAAATTTGAAATAGTAGCGTAATGAAGGTCACACGTTTTTAAATGTGAGAATTCGATAATAGATCTGGATATATTAATTCTTAAATGCAATTCATAGAAAAACAAAAGTTTTACTGTTTAAATTTCTTTTGAGACCAATTTTAATAGATGCTTGCGAAACCTGGACCTTGTGTCGTACGGATGAGGTTACGTTGGGTATCTTTTAGAGAACGGTCTTCTTTTTGTTGTTGTAATATATTTACCTCGCATTAGAGCTGATCAATGGGCTATTGGCCATGGTTTGGGAAGCATCCCTGATGATGATCTGAAGACAAGCCATCACAATTTTGATCCTCGGCAGAGGAGATTGCACTCCCACTTTGGTAACCCGACGGCCTGCACGCGAAGTCGAGCACTTTACGGTAGAACAGTTAAACGAGGACCAATACAGCCCACTTTCGGTCCCATCTCAGGCTGATCAAAGTGGTCCACCCACCAGCACACTGACAGCAGCCAGTGATGCTTGACTTCAGTGATCTGCTGGGAACCGTATCTTTACGATTAGTTCACTGCGGGACAGAAAGGTCTTGAGAAATATTTTTTGGGGGAATTCAAAAAAATGGTGAATGGCTTAGACAAATTTAGAGCTTTATCACTGACATTGTTTACTTCATTAAAAGACAAAGGATAAAATGGGACCGCCACATGATCAGAATGGATAAAGACTGTACCACAAAGTGAGTTTTTAATGCCAGACCAATTGGCACATGAAAAAAATGCAGGCCGAATTTGAGATGGATAGATGACCTAGAAAAAGGACCTTTTGGTCTTAAAAACTAAAAACTCTAGCAGGAAAAAGGTTGGCCTGAAAAAAATTTGTTGAGAAGACCATGGCGCACACTGGGCTGTCGTGCCATTGAGAATGATAATATTAATTCTTAGGCGTAATTTATTACAATATTGATCTACATATTTCATATCATAGAATTTACAGGAAATCCTGTTAATAGTATTAATTGTTTGGCATGCTACATTAGCCGTCTGTGACTTGCTAAGGATCAAAATTAGGATTTATGCTGGTAAAGAAAGTAGTAGTTTCTAGCTTCAAAAACTACTGAATAACCATAACACTAAATAAATAGTATTCAGATTTTTTGCAAACATTAGGGCATGACGGACCATAAAATAAAAGTTAGCAACCAGAATAATTTTTATTCTTGTGATAGTATTTTCATTTACTAGAACAATAGCTCTAGAGTGTAAATGTGCTAATTAATCAGTGCTGGCGATGTTTTTATGCTATGATATTAGACCTGGACCAACATATCTTTTATTTCGAAATCCCAACAATTAAGATATGAGAACGTTCAAAATTTTGGACACTTTAAGATAAATCCCTTAATAATACCTTTATTGCAATGTCTCTCTTTTAAGCGAATCGAAAATTTTTTGTACTCATAAATTTTTTTTTAATACAAAGATTATTAAATCTATACGAAAAATGATTTTTATTCCTTATTTATAATGTTTATAACTTTATTTAAAAACAGCCGAAAAATTTAAATTCTAAGGGTATACAGATTTTCACATAATTTTAAAGAAAGTAATTTTAAATTTAGTAATTTTGAACAAAACCGACCGGACAGTTCTGGGGGAAATCAAATTTTAAACATATAATTTTTCTTAAATTTGAAATTCGAACGATTTCGTACAAGCAAGGTCTTTTATTTTGTAACCATTGTTGGACAGCCGATCCAAGTTTAAGTTTACAACTACCAATGTTCAACTACGTAGCCTTGTCATTTTGAACCCAATCCAGAAGACAAGAGAACTCCTGGATCAAGTATTAAGAGGAATTTGCTTTCGGGAAGGTCTTTTTGACGGAACTAACCCGCATTTGCGTTACATGGAGAGGAAGATCACGAGAACCTCCCATGGTTAGCCTGACGGCAAGGAGACTAACCCATGATCGGTATACCATTGAGGATATTTCACGTCAGGCCAGTGGTCAGAAGTAACTCGCTACAAATGACGAAACTACTGCAGTCGCTACTTTCTTTCGTATTTTGTAGCGTAGTGCGCTACTTCTTAAAAGAAGTAGTGTAGCGTGTAGTGCGATACAAAAACAAAACATTTGTTTGTAGCAATTTCTGGCAACTCCTTTTAAAATTTAGTAAATAATTTCGGTTCCAACGAAACTAATTTTTCGAATTTGATGGGTACAAAACATCACTTGTCCAGCAACGTATGCAATGAAAATGTTCAAACGCTCAATGTTCATTTTTTCGTCTGGTGCTCGACAGCAGCAAATTCTTTACATATTTTCAATTTTGTTGGCAGCAGTTATTTCTTTCATGCTCTTAAGTTATTTCGTTTATTATCATTGAAAATCTTGTAAACAAAGGAATCATTAGCTTTCTTGGAGGACTTTTTGATGAACTAACCCGCATTTGCGTTACATGGAGAGCAAAACCTTTCACAGTTAGCCTGAAGGCATGGGACTCCGCCTACCACCGAGGACGGACGTTACGGCTGCGCTGTAGTCGGTACGAGCTGGGTGCGGCATTCGTATCGACCAGCTATCTCTGGGTTTCGAACCCGGTTCACCTCGTGGGAAGGAGAACGCTCCATCCCCTGAGCCACTACGGCTCTAAGTTGTCAAATTGAAAAAAAATAACACAAATACTTTATATTAAAAAACAATTGCAGATTTTTTTTCTTCATATTAAGCTTCTGCAAAATTTTCATCAGTAGCATTGACATTACTAGCAGGAAAAATTCACAGCTACGTGATCTAGTTTGGTCCAACTGTTACTGTAGTTATAAAAGTTATGTACTCGATAAAATTTTATTATTTCATACGAAACAATGATTATTGAAAAGCAGACTCAGGCAATCAGCGCTTCTCTTACCTACAACTAACATCTATTTACGAATGCAAGCATGTTTGCGTTTGTAACCGTGCAACTTATAATCGTTTGAACTTTTTTTGACGAAACCAGTTTCCGCATCATAGTTTAACCAAAGTATTTAAATGGCAACCGCAGATAAAAGAGCATTGGAAATCTCTAAACTCACCTCTCTCTCTCTGTAATACAAGGCCACAGGAAGACGTGGGCAGATAAAAGAACTTGTTTAATTTTTTTCTTCTAAGACGTTAATTTGTTACTCCGTCAAAAATGCTGGAATAACTAAATAGTATCTACTTTTTGTAGAAATTCATTTATATGCACTTTAATACTTTTCGACAAAAAAAAGGAAATATTTCCAATTAATATTTTTTTTCTCGCATACGTAATTGCAAAAATTAATATTCTTCTGAATATTAATTTTATTTTGGAATGTATGAATATTATGGGATGCTCCAAGTGCGAAAGAATAAAAAAGAAAAAAGATAAAGCCTTAATTTTACAAAAACAAAAATAGCCTTTTTTTTTTTTTTTTTTAAGAAAAAGCAGACTTTTTTACTTCTTTTAAATAAACGAAAAGAAAAAAAGATTAAGATTCGAAAATTTTCTAGTTTATTTTTAATTTATGAATAATTAAAGACAAACGATAATAATTTATGACGATAATATTTAATTCCGATAATAATGAAAGATAATTTATGAATAATTAAGGATAATTTTAATTTATTTACTAGTGAAAGTACAGCACAAAATTATAATAGCCATATAGACTATATTGAGCAATTATTGTACCACTATTGAGTAATTAATAGGAGAATGAAAATCAGATAAAATGGAATAAATAAAATGTTTAAAAACTACGTTTATCAAAAATCAGAATATTTTTTTACAATTTTGATATGATCTAAAATTCAGAACGGGGCACTTTTGTATCACTGTTGAAACTCCAAAAATAAGTTGCCCATTTAAGTCTGACAAAAATAAAAATATTTTCCCCTTTCAAACTTAATGGGAAAACGTAATATTTAAAATTTACATTTCATCAACCTTTTCCTTTAATTTTGTGTCTTTTCATTTTAGTTTTGCATTTTCTCGAGGATTTAGGGTGCAAAGTGCTGTAGACTTAGATTAACGATAAAATCGGAATTAATGTATCTTGCTCTAATTACCATCAAGTGGGCCTAGCAATATGTTTCTTAAGTTGTTGTTGTTGTTATAGAACATTAAGGAAAAGGGCGCCTTTTTCAGTGGCGCCATCTATGGTCAAGAATTCGACTTCTGCTACACCTATATTTCACACCCGGTTACAGGGCGGATCCATTCCTTCATTCACAGATCGTAATTTTGATCTGAAGCATCAATCTCCAGTTCAGTACCCCCAGAGGTTCAATATGTTATGGGAACATGGAGGACTTTGTGGTCCGACATATTCCATGTGCACCACTGTGTAATTTGGCCAGCTGTGTTCGTATTTATCGAGCAAATTTATTAAAATTAATAACAACAAAATATGAAAATAGAAGCGCAAATACTGAGCATGTTTTGCACCAGTTTGTTTGCAATACTTTTATGTTTAAACATACATGTAATGGGTTTTTATTCGGGAAATTTTTTATATACTTCCTATTTGTATTTATTTTTAAAGTATCTCATTACGATGTTAACCAACTGATAAACGAACATAAACAAGTGCAAACCGGTTTCATCCGCGTAAAAACAATAAAGCTGTATAGAGTATCACGTGATAATTAAGATTTTGCACAGAATCTTATAATGCATCTAGCAATTTGCGGTCAGGGACAGTATATATATATAAAACATTATAAGCCTTGCATTATATACGAGAAACCTTAAATATTCAAAATTAAATAAGAGGATAATAAACCTGTTTAATATTTTCCCCTCCGTCTACACACCTTGAATTCAGTCACGAGGAAAGAATCATAGATAAATACCGAAGTCCCGAACACTAACGAGGCAAGAACAGTTTCGATTTGTGGAATCTTTAAATGAGAAGAATCGATCGATGACAAATCTTTAGGATTCATGTCCAACAGAGAGAGGGTCTAATCCATCACTGACACTTTCCTAGGGAATGAGTGATGGTCACCCAACTAACCCAAAGACATTAGACTTTCATTCAGAAGAATTTCTTATCGTTTCTTGTCATGAAAGAAATAGAGATGTTCTTCGAGAAATAGTCACCTCAGATCTTCTGCTCTTATCGTAGGATGACAACTTTGATGAAAGATCTCTTCCTTTTTTTTGTCCCCTTTTCTTTTTTTTTCTGATAAGTTTGGTTCAGGATTAGTGGGTCCTCACTTTGTGGATGTTTCATACTAAAGAAACTGAATTTGACGAATATGCTGTTTTTAATATTGGTCAGTTTTTTTTTTTCGTATTTAAAAATTCAAATATCGATCTAATTTTATTACACAAACCTCACTTTCTTTGACCGTATTGCGCAAAAAATAAAGAAATAATCTTTCTCCCATTCTACCTTAATTGTTCGCATTTAATATTTTTCTTCCACAATTCGAAATAATGGAGATAAAACGAATATCAAGTATAGTATCTTTCAGAAAGCCTATACTTATTAAAAAATACAATGAAACCGCGTATTAGTAAAATTATCAGAATTAATAAAACAGTAACTAGATTTTCACTATCGCCGATAGCAATAAGAGAAGAGACTGTCGCAGATAGCAACAAATCTACAGCAGGGGAATGATGAAGGGTGCAGGGGAGAAGTAGAAAAGTAAGTAACATCTGTCTCTCAGAACAGTCATCGTCACGGTGCCCGGTGGATGCTATAAGAACAGGGTCAGTATTTTTAAATAGGGATGAGGCATGACTAAAACTAAGAACAAAACAGAAGAATTTATATTATTGGGTGTTAGCGAACTGAAAAGTATTCCAGAATAGCAATAATTTCAGACTATAAAAGACGGCTAGAACAGCAACATTGTAATATTCTAATTTCTGTTATGCTCAATGGGTGGCAGCACGTTATTTAAGTTCATTAATTCCAAAATTGTTATCTATGCAATTTAATATTAATTAAAACAAGAGCTAGAGACCGCGTTAGGAACTTACGGAGGCTGAAGGTTCTCCGCCTTGGCCCCAAAACGTACTTTTTTCCTTCTTTTTTTTGGTTGTTGTATCTGAAAATGGTGAATACAGAAAAAATGCTGAAGGTAAATCAAAGAATTTTTTTAAATTTAAAGTAAATAAAACGTTGTTAACTGTAATAGATAATATTTTTAGTTACATCAAACACATACTACAAACACCAATTTTTTTTAAAAATATAAAATGCTTTTATATTTCTCATTATATGTTAGCAGACATATTTTGTATACTAATAAAATAAACACAAAAAATACTAAAAAAATTTAAATCAATAACAGATTTATTAAAATATCAGATTATTAAAATATGAGATTAACAAAATATCAGATTATTAATATATCAAATTTATTAAAAATATAAAAAAATTATTTTTTTGAATTTAAAAAAAAAATTTTGTTTAAAAACATTTTTAGAATTTTTTTTAAAAATTAAATGTAACTTCAAATTCTTTTCTTCAACTTTTCAAATTTTTTCACATAAATCTAAATTATTCCATTTCTTTTACTGATTTGAAAATAGTTTTTAAAGTCTTTTTGTACATAAATAAGCAAACAGTGCTGATTAAAAAAAAAAAAAAAAAAAAAAAAAAAAAATCAGAAAGTTGAAGAAAAAAAATCTGAATGAAAACCTGGAAAAAATTTATTAAAAGTATCCCTAATTCTATATTTTTTAAATTTTTTTTTTTACACAGGGAAAAAAATGAATAATCGGTTTCACATTATAATATGATTGAGCCATTTTGAACTAAAATATTGACATATTTTTCATAAATCATTTTTGAACGTGCTTGACATTACTATAAAACAACTCTTTGAGTCGAAGAAATTATTCAGCGGTGCATTTATTTCGATGACACAAAAGATATCCGATGAAGCACTTGAGAGAGCAAGACGTGCGATAAAGAGCGTTCTCGACACGTGCCACTCACGCGACAGCCATTGGATCATCATCTAGATCAAAGAATAAAATAGATATTTAAACTCTTTGGAGGGGATATCATCTTAGCGTAGCGTCGTACATCCTTAATTTTCTTTTTTTCCTTCCTCAAGTGGTTTTGAAGATGTTCCGAGAGGATGACTCAAGGGTTATACCATTTTTTCTTTTAAGTTTGGCGATCGCCAATTTCTTTAATCGAAAAAAAAAAAAGAATTCTTTCATTTATTTTATATTTTATTATCGTTTTCTTTATAACCGTTGTTGAGTATCCGATCCAACTTTGGGTTTACGGCTACTTATGTTCAACTCCATAGCCTTGTTATTTTGAACCAATCCAGAAGACAAGGAAACTCCTGGATTAGTACCCCCAGAGGTATGATTTGTTATGGGAACATGGAGGACTTTGCGTCAGATTTAACATGCATCAGTCACCATTTACTTACTACACGGGGAGTCTTCGGCCTGCGGGGATTGAACCCACGACCTCTTGACCGAGAGAAAAAAAACTAAAACACAAATAACAGTTTTTACTTATTTGAATGGTTGGTAGCGACACGATTTGACAGAAATTAGGTTTTCCAATTTTGCTTTAGGTCTCAGCAAATCTGAGAATGACCCTAGGTACATCAAAATATTCGAAATTCCATTTTAAAACGAATATTTACTAACGGTTTTTATGTTTAAGGTGTATCTCTATATACAGTACCGTTTCAAAAAAGCATTTCCGACCATGCATTACGTTACGATTTCGAATTGTCAGGAGGCACTCTACCCTTCTTAGTTGTTCTGAAGCGTTTGACTGATATGTATGTGTTCGAAATCGGGTTCGATCCCCAGTGGCAGCTTGGAGCTCACCCTGCTTAAAATCAATGGATACCAGCTTGTCTGGGAAGTAAAGTGCTGACCACATTGCAGCAACCACGCCGTTGATCGTGGAACCTTAACCTCCATCATCCCTTTGGTTCATAATGGGTTGTTGTGGTAATGCTTTACTTTACTTTTCCCGATATCTGAATGTGTACTGTTTGGGGTAGAATATAACTACAGTCGAACTCCGGTTTAACAAACCCCTATTTACCGTATTTCGCGATTTAACGAATTTTATGAAGCTAATAAAGTAGATTTATAGGAAACAATGAATAACGACTCTGAGACAGGAGTCGATGATGATGAATTTCCAGTGAAAACTTACCTTTTCTGATGCTTTATACGGTTTGGAAACAGTGAAAACTTACCTAATACAGAAAATGAAGGAGTATTTTCATCGCTTCATGACGTTTAAAAAAAACTTTCTAAAGTGAGAAATCAAGGAAATAAGCAAACCTTACTCGCGAAATGCTTTAAAATTTCAAATGAATCAGCGCGTAAACATTCGAATCATTCAATCTGAATAAAAAGTGTAAGATTTCTATTTATTTTGTGTATTTGCTTATTAGAGATGTTCGAATATTAAATGCTTATGTATTTGCTTATTAGAGATGTTCGCTTATTAGAGATGTTATTTCGAATATTTAAGGTTTCTCCTATCGCATATAATACAAGGTTTATAATACTGACCCTGCCCACAAGACCAGGACTAGACGCACTATAGAATTTTTTTATTTTGCCCCCGATATTACGAACTATCCTCGATTTAGCGAATATTATTTTCGATCTCTATGAATTCGTTAAATCGGGGTTCGATTGTATTTTTCAATATTGTCGTAAGAGCAAACCTACAGAGGTAATTTGACAAGGTAGTGCATTTAATTTCGAAGAACAATTTTCAAGATAAAATCATTTTGATTTCTTAGAAAGCCAAGTAAGCGATGAGGAGCCTTTTTATGGTAACCCCTTCATAAGGAATCTAATCAACTCATTTAGTGGTTTTTAATACGCATCGGTGGACAGAAAGGAGATGGGGACTCGTGGCTAAGAAATCTTTCAACTGTTACAAAATATCATTTGACCTCAAAACTTCCACAATCACTTTATTTGGGATAAATCTTGTTTCCCTATCTTTGGCGGAATATTTTACAAAGGATTCGAAGAATCATGCATACTTAGATTGATTGGGCTAACTTGATTGGGCCAACTTTATACTTAGATTTTACCTGTCGAGTATCGAATAAAACTAGTTATTTTCAGAAACAAGAAAATGATCCCTAATTTATGTCGGAAGCAAAAAAAAGTATGATGGATAAAAAGATAAAAGGAAATTTCATAATAAAATTTGGTGATAAATTTGTATTAATCATCTCTAAATTCAGGTTAATTATTTTAGCGAAAACATTTATTACAATACGGTATCAAATGTGATTTAACGCGAGGTATTTCAGAATTAAAAATCCAATGTATTTTTTTTTTCTACCCCTCTGTACGACGATAACCATTGGAAGGGCCCGCGCTAAGTATTCGCCTCCTCGACAAATGTGATAAAATCGCAAGTTTAGCAAATAAAATTGTGTTTTAGCTCAAGTAGTGGAGAATGATTTTTTCCACTGGAAAGAAAAAGATTCATGAAAAACGTAAGATTTGCATTTGGCGAAGACTTTCGAAAATTGGTAAATTGTTTCGATATTTGGCTAATTTACTGGATAATAATTTGAAATCCTTAGCGCGGGCCCCTACACTGGTAATTCCAATAAATCTATCTAACGTAGCTGTTGTTACTTGCGGTAGTAACCATTATGCATTTTCAGGAATTCTTACACTATGAGCCGTGATGGCTCAGGGGATAGAGAGTTGTCCTTCTAATGAAGTAAACCAGGTTCGAATCCCGGTGATGGTTGGTTGATACGAATTCCGCATCCGGCTTGCACCGACCACAGTGCTGACGTAAAAATCCTCAGTGGTCGACGAATTATGGACTAGAGTCAAATCGCAGTCAGGCTAAGAGTGGGAGGTTTTTGTGGATGTCTTCTCCATGTCGCGCAAATGCGGGTTAGTTCCATCAGAAAGTCCTCCACGATGGTGAATTTCTCCTAATGCTCGATTCAGGAGTTCCCTTGTCTTCTGGATTGGGTTCAAAATTACAAGGCTATGGAGTTGAACATTAGTAGTTATAAATTCAAAAATTGGGTCTGCTGTTTAACGACGGATATAATATAAAATAAAATTCTTACACTATACATTTTTATTAATACATATAATTCCTGTAAATCCATATGCGTACATTTAAAGTGAAATGGTAACCATTAATCTATATAAAATTAAACGAGTCAATCAAACTGCTTTCCCCTTTATGTTAATCATTAAAATCCGAATGAACTCTTATAGCGTGAGAATCTAATAACTTTTCATTCCACAGCTTTTCTTTCAATGCAAGTTTTATTCTCTTTTGTAAGAGAAATTGAGAGAAGAGACAGATACTTTTCATAAAACGGATATATTCAATAACTTATTTTCGATATAATCGGTATTTCTCTTTCATCAAACACACACACATCTACATATTGCATAAAGAAACACACGGCATAAAAGACACAAATGATGTAAACTAAGCAGGAGAACAAAAAATCGATCGATATCATTTCGATATGAAACAGACTTTCTGTAGATGGTTGACTGAATGTAAACAATAACAAGCTTCCTAGAAAACCGGAAGAAATTTAGAAAACTTCCAGTGTATCCCTCCGCTTATGATATGCTTACGAGGTGATGTGTGAACAGGCTTAATAATCTAAGAGATTTTATTATTGTGATTTGGGTTTAAATTTCAACGCAATTTTAAATTCTTTAAGCGCGATTCGAAATTTACCTGTAATTTATAAATTCTAACAGGTCGTGAGTCTAAAACAAATTTAACAAAATTAATATCATAACATAAATAAAGCGTAAGGTATTTGGGTACATTTGTGTAAAATAGCATCATTTGTAATTTTTTGGGGAGCATTACAGCAAGGCTGCGGAGTCTTCCGAAATTCATTTGTTGTTTGTTTCGGTGGAAATTAGTTTGAAAGAACGCGTTTTATTGAAGTATAATAATATTGGATGTCGCGCTTTTTCAAGTTCAGGCTTAAAAATCAATCGAAAGTAGTAAACCCGGGAGTCATACGACGAATTATAACCCCTAGAGCCATTTTTACTAAGCTTTACACGGTCAACCATCCTATAAGAGATTCATTCGTTCGCCTTCCAATGAGGTGAACTGGGTTCGAATCCCAGCGATGGCTAGTAGATACGAGTCTTGCACCAACCACAGTGCTGACGAAATATATAATGGCAGTGGTAAACAGATCATGGGTTAGAGCTCTCGTGCCGTTAGGCTAACCGTGGGAGGTTATCATGGTCTTCCTTTCCCTGCAACGCAAATACGGTTAATTCCATCAAAAAGTCCTTCAAGAAGGCAAATTTCTCCCAATACTTGATCCAGGAATTCCATTGTCTTCTGGATCGGGTTCAAAATGACAAGGCTACTTTGTTGAACATTAATAGTCGTAAACCCAAAAATTGGGTCTCCAGTTCAACGACAGTTTTAAAACCATCCATAAGATATTTTTTTATTCACTTTACGAATAAAAATAATTATTTGCAAAACTTTGAATGTAATTATTGTTAAATAGTGAGTTATTTTCTCATATTTTCAAAATTAATTTCATTTCAATGTGGTAAGTCAGTAAGTGTATACAATGTTCCAATTTAGTATTTTTTCTAAATTCCGTCTTTACGTCGCAATTATTAACTACTTATTAATCAATATTAAAATAATTTAAGTTAAAATATATTAATTAAAATAAACTGAATGATTATAAATTCCAAAATTGTGTTCATTTCATATTATAATTATAAAAAATATGTTTAAGATAGGACGGATTTTTAAATCTTGAAGAGAACAAACAGAAAATATTTGCCATGAAAAATTTCTCACGGGATAAAGCTTTCTTTTAAGTGGCCTCATCTTGGATTTTAGACTCATTGAAAGAACACGGTATGTTAATAACACTACAAGTATAACACACACTACTTATATTGAAAACACTACAAGAAAACACGTAAAAATCAATCGAAATAAGCAACCCGGGAATCTTACGACGAATTTTAAACCCTACATATACTGTTAGAAATTTCTCGGAAAAAATGGTTAATTAACAATTTATTGAATGGTTATTTTACCACATTTATTAAAAACAGTCAAATAACCATAAATAAGATGGTAATCAAATTGTTAGGTTTGAAAAAAACTGTTTATTAACTGATTTTCACCTATTACGGTTAAACAACCAGAATTTTATTGCACCCACTAGAACCACCTAATGAAGCTACTTAGCTCTTTGCAACTGCGTACACATCATAGTCGGGCGGGCATAGTCTGTCATTCTCATGACCGGCAGAACTGGAGTTCGAGTTCTAGTGTTGACACCACACTATTTCCCTCATTCCCTTCAACGCATGAAGAATTTCTAGAGTCCGGCACTCTCCAATGTCCATTACTTTACGAAAAGCCGAGCTCCCATATCTAGTTAAACTTTTTTTTTTTACGTTTTTGAAAAATGCTAGTCGTAAATGGTTAAAAAACCTTTTATTTTTGTATTCATGGTTTGATAAACTTACTTTTTGTAAATTAGTTTCAAAACCATAAAGGAAAAAAAATGTTCCTTACCGTAAATTTTACGGTTCATCGGATGAACAGACATCTGCCCGTTATTTTACCGTAATTTTAGAATGAAAATTTTAAGAGTCTAGCGTGATCTGCACTTAGCTTTACACGGTCAATCATCCATTTTGAAGGTTTGGTAAAAGTTTTAAGTTTAATAAAATCCCTTCTACTCCAAATGGGCACTACTCTGTATTCATCAATTCCGAACAACCAAAAGATCCTAAAAAGAACAACCGTTTCATACCTCTTCAATATTCCACTCAGATCAGTTCAAAATTTGAGAGAGAGAGTGGTAATTGTTTTTATGATTTGCAGCGCCAATTGATTCGGAAGAACGCCTTCAGAATAACAAACACATTCGGTAATTGATCCCGTGGTTTTGGTTGCATCGTCCTGTGTCTGTTCCAGAACTTGGATCTTTAATTTTAACAGCCGCTCAAAAAACAATTACCGGCACCTGTGATTTACACCTTATATAACTTTCCAAAGACTCTTATTACAACGCTGGCTTAATTCTTTTCTTTTGGGGTTGTATAATTTGTTTATTAAAACTTTGAATACATGTATCGCACGTTCCCGTAATGAAAGGGTGTACTTGATTAAATAGGGCATTACACACTTAAGGGCCTCGTGTAATTTATTTGAAGTTAATGGTACATTATGAATCTGTTTAGGATCACTCATAGCTAAGGTAAAGCTGCTCTGCAAGTTCAGCAATTACAGCCTTTTTTTTATTTTTTATTTGGGAATTTTCCAAGGCAGTGTTGGGAACAGGGATGAAGGGGCTAGGACAAACACCGTAAAGTCCTGTCATTCCACTATAAAATAGTTGATTAGCGTACTTCTCCCGAATAGACACAAATCTAGCAATTCATATCCCAAATATCATCACTAGATCCTCGGATTTTGGTAACTTAAATTCCTGAAAATGCCATGAAAAACAACAAAAAATGCTCTTTAAAATAACGAAAAGTTCTATTAAACGTAGTAAAAATGGCGTTTAAATAGCAAAAAAGAAAAAAAAATGTTCATAAAACAGCAAAAAATTTGTTCAGAGTTACAATATAACAATAGTCAATGTTGATTTGGTGCAGTGGAGATTCATTAAGTATTGCATACCAGAAGTGCTCTAAAAAATAACAAAAAGTTCTACTAAACGTAGTAAAAATAGCAAAGAAAAAAAAAGTAGCAAAGAAAAATAGCAAAGAAAAAAAAAGTCCATAAAGCAGCAAAAAAATGCCATTAAAAGGAAAAACCAAATCGATCTTAATTAAAAAATTTGTTCATCGTTTCAATATAACAATAGTCAAAGTGATTTTGCGCAGTGGGGATTCATTAAGTATTGTATACCTGCAGTACTTTTTTAAATAAATAAATTAAAAAAAACTGACGAAATGTAGAATTATTCTGTTTTCTAGAGGTATATTTACAAGCTGTAATGCATTAAATAAAAAAAAACTCAAATATTATGTGAAAAAGGTAGAATGAGCCAGCATTTCGAAATATTTAATAAAATGCCCTGTAATGAATAAATTTCCCAGAAATCTCCCAAAATTCCCTATAACCTCGAAAAACCGTTTGAAAAACAAACAAAAAAACGACCTAATGAAGCAAAAGAGTCTAAAAAGGTGAAAAAATTTCATTAAAATCCATGTATTTGTTCAAATTTTAAATTTAATGTTGTATTTTTAAATCGCGAAATTTTAAAAAGTTTTAAAATACTACCTGCCTTTAAATTCGTTTGCTAGGTTCATTAGAAAAGATTTTAATGAATAAAATGCTATAGAAAGTATTCAAAAATATTAATTAGTTGCTTTATAAATAAGGACACATAACTGGCTGTAGGACAACAAAGAAGATTTTCTATCAGGCAAGTACCTTGAAGACCAGTGTAGAAATTCCAGTGTAGTTCAAAATTTCTAGTGAAAAACGAGGCTTAACTGCTGTTTAAATTTTGTGAAGGATTTTTTTAAATTATTTTATTTTGTTTTAATTATTTTTTTACAGAATCATTAGCAGACCTTTTCGTTACATACCAAAGACGCTGACCCGAAACTGACAAGATTGTTTATCCATTTATTGATGCATCTAAATTATAAAAAAACATTCCACTAAAAGATTTAATCTCTGATTTTATTGAGATATTCATCTGCAACGTCACCTACAATTTTGTCTCTTTGAAAGCTATAGAAGAAACATTATTTAGCTATTCCTAATAATGTTCTACAATTTTGTCTCTTTGAAAGCTATAGAAGAAACATTATTTAGCCATTCCTAATAATGTTCTACAATTTTGTCTCTTTGAAAGCTATAGAAGAAACATTAGTTAGCTATTCCAAATAATGTTCTACAATTTTGTCTCTTTGAAAGCTATAGAAGAAACATTATTTAGCTATTCCTAATAATGTTCTACAAATTTGTCTCTTTGAAAGCTATAGAAGAAACATTAGTTAGCTATTTCAAATAATGTTCTACAATTTTGTCTCTTTGAAAGCTATAGAAGAAACATTATTTAGCTATTCCTAATAATGTTCTACAATTTTGTCTCTTTGAAAGCTATAGAAGAAACATTATTTAGCTATTCCTAATAATGTTCTACAATTTTGTCTCTTTGAAAGCTATAGAAGAAACATTATTTAGCTATTCCTAATAATGTTCTACAATTTTGTCTCTTTGAAAGCTATAGAAGAAACATTATTTAGCTATTCCTAATAATGTTCTACAATTTTGTCTCTTTGAAAGCTATAGAAGAAACATTACTTAGCTATTCCTAATAATGTTCTACAATTTTGTCTCTTTGAAAGCTATAGAAGAAACATTATTTAGCTATTCCTAATAATGTTCTACAATTTTGTCTCTTTGAAAGCTATAGAAGAAACATTATTTAGCTATTCCTAATAATGTTCTACAATTTTGTCTCTTTGAAAGCTATAGAAGAAACATTATTTAGCTATTCCTAATAATGTTCTACAATTTTGTCTCTTTGAAAGCTATAGAAGAAACATTATTTAGCTATTCCTAATAATGTTCTACAATTTTGTCTCTTTGAAAGCTATAGAAGAAACATTATTTAGCTATTCCTAATAATGCTCTACAATTTTGTCTCTTTGAAAGCTATAGAAGAAACATTATTTAGCTATTCCTAATAATGTTCTACAATTTTGTCTCTTTGAAAGCTATAGAAGAAACATTATTTAGCTATTCCTAATAATGTTCTACAATTTTGTCTCTTTGAAAGCTATAGAAGAAACATTAGTTAGCTATTCCAAATAATGCTCTACAATTTTGTCTCCTTGAAAGCTATAGAAGAAACATTAGTTAGCTATTCCTAATAATGTTCCACAATTTTATCTTTTTGATAGCTATAGAAGAAACATTAGTTAGCTATTCCTAATAATGTTCTACAATTTTATCTTTTTGATAGCTAAAGTAGAAATATTAGTTAGCTATTCCTAATAATGTTCTACAATTTTCTAATTTTCCTTTCATATACGTTGAATAGACGCAATTTTACTCAAAGCTTATATTAAAAATAACTTATTTAATCAGGTCATTTCATACTTACTCTCATAAGTAGATCATAATTATAAATCTAGAAACGTTTAATAAATTTAGATATATTTATCATAAAATGTTTTTTAACAAGCTAATCGTAGCGAGTATATTTCATATATATCATAATATTTCATTTTATAGAAACACTGACTTCAGTTTAGAATAAGTAATCATATAAATAAAAAAAAAGCTTAATAATAGCATCGAATTTTTCATAAAATTTGATTTTTCATAGATATGGATATAAAATTATATCTGGTTTGTATAGCATAAAGACAAACAGGATTCTCAAACATTCATTTGATGATGACCGATTAAAAAAAAATTTCTTTCAGATTAATTTATTCTAACTGTGAATACCAAAACAACAACTACAAAACACAAAGGACTTAGATAATCATTTGATAAAATTTTCTGCAAAACAATAATTTAATTAAAATATCGGCAACGAAAATCTAGATCGCAGTTCAATAAACAATGTCTTTTCTACTAACGATAGGTTAGATGGGCCTTTAAGTATAAGAAAAGAAAAAAAAAAAAAAAACTTCAGAATTCATAAATGCTCTAAATAAAAGAGCAATTTTCTTCACGAAACGTAATTCGAAGACATTACCGAAAATTTAAAAAAATTCACGAAACGATGGTATAATAATAAACATCCGCCACACATTGTAATTACGGCAACGAAGTAGCCATTTGACTGACGTTCAGCCACGGAATCCGTCATTTCGTAAGCCTGCCACTCTCGTTCAACAATAAAGCGACCGGTCACCAATCCTTTTGTTGCAAATATATTCTATCCATGTCACGTAGACGAAAAAGATTCGAAAAAAAAAGAATAAAAGGAGCCTTCTAGATCTTCTACTTGCCGAAAGAGGTCGGTAGGGTTGTCAAATTGGGTGACGCACCCCTATGAGATTTTAATGACTAGCGAATAATCGTTTTCTGTTCCATAACACATCCGGAAGCACACATCAGACACTCAAATTTCGAATAATCGAACTATGATCCCCTCCTGCCACTTTCTGGCCATTGTCGGACAAATTTGCATAATGTTGTTCGGTGTAAAATTGACTACAATGTTCTTTCCTTCCATCTTTACTCTAATTTTTGGGTAGGCGTTTTGTTAGAACTTCGGCATTGTATTTTAATAGGATTTTATTTACAAATAAAAAGACATCATTCTTGAATAAAGGGAAGCAACTGATGTATAATACCACAGAAATTAAGTTGTGAATGTATAATCAATTTACCCTAATATTTGTCCTAATTTATAAAACTTATCTAGTAAGGTTTCTTTTCCACGAAAACTATGTTTTATTTGTATCAGGAATGTCTAATAACTTAGAATAGAATAATTTTTATGCTAAGAAAAACGCACGCAGTGAGAACTTTTCGTAATTTATAACACGAAATCGCGTATTTTGGTTTATGTGTACATACGTTCCTCGTACGGGGAAAAAATAATCATTTAAAGAATCTGTACTGAACGGTACTACAAAATCGCGCTCAAAACTTTAAGAGAATACCTAAACAAAAAATAAAACTCAAATAATTCTATATTTATGTATTATTATTGGTGACTTTTCGTTATTAGATTAAGCAACACACGCATTTAGTAAGATTCAGTATCATCTGGCATGATGCTGTTGCTCGAATCGTTTACAGTTTATTTTAAACCAATGGTTTCTGGGCAATTCCATATGTGACGGAATGACATTTTGACTCGCAAAATAACAATTAATTGAAGTTCCTATGTATCTAATTTCAAATAAAATAAAAAAATTCTCATGCATATCATTATTATTGGCATAATGCGCTTCATAAACTAAAAAAACAGGATTTTCTATCTTTTTTACTTTTAATTTTACGAACTTTTTATTTGCGTGACGGAATGACATATTGGCAACCAAGCTTTTGGCATGCCGCTTAGATCTGGTAGTTTCTGCGAATTTTGCAGCTATTATTTTTCTGAACTATTTTATACTTTTAGTATAATGTGTAAGCAATGTAAAATGTGAATTTGGAAAATTAACCTCAGGTTGGCTAGCAGTTATTAACATCTATTTGCAGTGACGGAATGACGAAAAGTTTAGTAGAAGAAAGCCTTCATTTAAAAAAATGTTTTATTAATATGTAAATGATAAACAGAATGTAACAGATATACAGGATTAATATTTATGTAAGAATTAGTAAAAATTTCAAACAGTTTGAAAATTAGTTTGTCTCTGAAGAGGTTTTATATCTAACTTGCCAATGTCACATCTTATCTTCGTTCTCAGGAAATTTATACATTGTGACAGAATTGCGTAAAAGAAGTTACTTTTATTTTATATATTAAAATTAAAATGATAATGTTTTAAATGTTTAAATTTTGTTCTATATGCACATTTTTATCAAAATATTGCAAAAGAACGATACATTTCTTTTATTTCATTAGTATTTTTCAAGAAAACAATTTGAGCACCAATGTGAACAATTCACTTGTCAGCCATGTGATTAGTTTAGAATGCTGCCAGATTCAAAAAATTTTAGAATTATCAAAAATGAAACAGCAATATGTAGACTTTGGCTATTTTTGAACATATTTTTAAAATTAAAATATGCAATTCAAAAAAAAAATTTTTTTTTCACTTAAAAGTTGACACTTCCGTGGAATTGCCCTTCTGCTAAGCCAGAGAGAAAATTAATTTCTTAAATGTCGCTGATTTCAGAAAAAAAATTAAAAATTGGGTCAACTGTATTCATTCAGCTTCATGTTGAATTTTGCATTCTTAGAATTTACTTGTAATCCGGTATACAGACACAAATTCTTTAATTTATTCAATTCCTACTGTTCACACCCTCTCTATATCTTGTTCAAATGTTCAATCGTTCATAAAATACATTTTTTATTCATCCACTCAAGTGTTCAAATACACTTTTTTGAACTTGTAGAGGATGACACTTCATGCTAATACAGTTCTTTCAAATATGAATTCATTCATTAAATTTAGTTTTATTTGGGAGAAAAAATTATAATTCTTTAATAAAAAGCAACTGAAATAAAAAATTTCTTTGTTCAAATTTTGTTTTTATGTTACTTGTTTTATGAACATAACAAACCTAGAAAGGGCATAACATATAATGTTTAATAACTTTGAAGATATTAATTTTAACATTGCGAATTTTTCATATTTTATAACGAATGGTGTATTCCACGGACATGGGTGAAAGCCCTTATATAGCAAGACGGAAAAGAGAAAAACCTGGTACGTAAAACATTTCATTCCAGCATTTTTTTCGAGAAAAATGAAATATCTGTAACTATCAAGATTTCTTTTACAATTCTGGCATATATATAAAACTGCTTCTTTTCCAAGATAAAGTAGATATTGAAAAATTTAAAAAAAGAATAAGTAAACTCCTCCCCAAAACTAGCTATAACTGAAATGGTTTTACTACCAGCCTTTCCTCTTTTCCGTCTCGCTTTCACCCCTGTCCACGGAACTGTGTTTTTGGTATCAGAAATATCTAATATCTGAGAACAGAAAAAATCGAAAATGAGAACATTAGTATCATAATTTATAACAGAGCCGATAAATTCCGACTTGGAAATATGAAGAATCACGATGAAACGCGTTTGAAGTTTCCCTGACAGCAAAATAATTTTCCTACGTAAAATCTTCGGGCATGTAGAATATCTACCACTACAAAATTCTAATTCTAATTCACTAGTATATAAGACATGTTAACTCCATTCTACGGGAGGGTACTTTTTCATGGATGAAGGTTGACATGGCCGATAACTACTGACCCCCCCCCCCACACACATGAAGGTTGACGTTGTCTATAACTTCTCTCCCCACATATGGCTTATTTCGCAAATATGACGCATTAGTGATAGTGACAGAAAACTCCCACTTCGATTTGAACACACTTTCTTCGATGGATGGTTCACATTGAACAGTTGACTTGCTACTTGTGACTGCGATAATAGCCACATCCTAAGGTTGTTTCTACTCAGTCTCGATCACACACAATGTCGGCCGGCATACACTCGACTGCTAATGGCAATACAGGAGCAACCCCGGCCATGAACTTAGTACAGTTCTCCTGAGCAGCAAAAGTACGGTGAACTTAATACAACTCTCCCGGTTTCTCACAAAACAGCCATTACTTATCTCAGTGTTTCCCAAAGTGTGGTTGTCCCCCAGGGATACGGGAACAGTTTAGTGGGGGTACGCGTTCCTATACGAAATATCTTGCAACAAACGAAAAGTTCAAAAAATTTTATTCAAAAACAAAGCTAGCCATGAAAATTTATGGATATGTATTTTTCTATTGGCTATTTTTTGCAGAGTTAGCAGTTAATAGTTAGTGGTGTCAACAGCCAGTTGTGATTTTTAACTTTTCTGCACTTTTTCAATGGTAAAAAAAATACATTAATTTTTTTATTAGTTGTACACAACGTTACGAAAAATTTAGAAAGGGTACACAAACCTCATAAGTTTTGGAAAACTGGCCTAGAGAGTCTTAAGTATTCTAAATGGAAGGCAATAGCAAACGGAAATGCTCATTCTAAGATAGTATACTTTGCTAATGGGTTATTTATGACTCCTCTCCAGGCAAGACTTTCAACAGATTTCATTTACATACGCTACTCGTAAATAAAACGAGTTGTTTTCGCCAGACATCTCAAGGACCCCCTCTTACAATTTTTATTTTTTTGACATATACTTAGTGCAACAATTATTTTTTAATCGAAGGAAAATGTAATGGAATCTCCCGCTGGGACGTTAGAACAAAGTTATAAATCAATTCTGCAGTTTTATAAGTGTTTTTAGTATAATTAGAAAATGTATGATAACATAAATAATGGAGGGAGACAAGAAAGTATTCGGAAGAGGAAAAAAAAAAAAACGTTCGAAATTCTTAAGAAAAAAAAGTGTTTTCGTTCGAAGCTGTGCTTCGTTACAAACAGTAAAAAAAAAATCACTTAAAACGGATTTATATATTCATTTGATACATAATTGTTAAGTTTCTAACTATAATTAAAAATCTAATAATGGTATCGCAGTTTTCCGATACATTGTTATGGGTCGAAAAGTCACATGGTAGGATCCAGTTTCCTCGCATAAACAATGTTACAAATTCTACTATTTTATACATAAACATAATATAATAAAGAAAGAAGAAGAAAGAATTATATTTCAATAAATGCAATGTGCGATACGGTGCTATATTTAATTAATTTTACGTTAAATAACATTCTAACTCACGCGGGAAAACTTCGCACAACGTCGACTCGCCATTTTGTTTATTGACGACCAGCTGGCACCGACGTCATAGGTCACATGTGTGGGTATGTTTGATCTTCTTCTCGAAGTCCAAGCAGCACTGAATTATAAAAGTCATTTGCCCAAAGATAATTTTATGTAAAATAAAATTTTAAATAATCATTTATTATTTTATCTTATAATAGTAGAGAAAAATTTAAATTGTAAGGTATGCAAATTTTTTCATCATTTTAAGGAATATAATTTTAAATTGTAAAATGAATTGAACAAAACCGCTTGAATATGAGAAATTAAATTTTAAATTCTACTATTTTACTTTTTTATTTTATAACAGTCGTTGAACAGCCGACCCAATTTTTGGATTTACGACTTCTAATGTTCAACTCCGTAGCTTCGCAACTTTGAACCCAATCCAGAAGACAAGGGAGCTCTTGGATCAAGTATTGGGAGAAATTTCGTCTTTGTGGAGGACTTTTTGATGGAAATAACCCGCGTTTGCGTTACATAGAGAGGAAGACCACGAGAACCTTCCCCTGTTAACCTGATTGCAAAAGGACTCTAACCCATGATTCGTCTACCACTGAGAATATTTCACGTCAGCACTGTGGTTGGTGTAAGCCTGATGCGGTTTCGTATCGACCAGCCATCGCTGGGATTCGAACCCGGTTCACCTCATTGAAAGGCGAACGCTCTATCCCCTGAGCCATCGCAGCTCAATTCTACTACTTGCAAAAAAACGAAAGAAAAAAAATTATTTACTTTAAAGATTTTAAACAAGTATTGAACTCTGCAAAAATTTTATAAATTGAAAAATTTCGCTGGCTAGCTTGTGGCTTTCAAATAAACAATAAAAGCCCCGAGCTTGTTGGCTTTAATTGGCAGCAAACATAATTAAAACAGATGAGTGGTGAAACATTTTATCTTTATCGATCAAAACAAGAATGAAAAATATTTATTCGTTCGCATTCATTTTATATTCTCACCTTATTTAAAACTTCATCGCCACTCTTAACTGATAATTTCTGTCTTCGGTGAATATAAAGTAACAGAAAAAACTAAATAAACTTCTTGGAGCGTTTGTCGCTAAGAAAAAGGTATGGCAACACCTTAATTATCGCTTTCATCGAGTGTTGTAAGCTTTGTTGTAGCTCACTAGATCCCATTTATTAAATATGTTACAGGTTTTTTTTACGTAGTGAAGTAAATGCATTATCTTTATAGAACCTATAATTACGAAAGGGGGGAAAGGCAATTAATTTTCTTCGCTCAATGTATTTTGCATTTTCGACTGGTAAATAATGAATACCATTGCTGCATTTTTAATCGATTAAGTATCTTTAGTCAACATATATGAACTTATGATGGTTCGGTTCGTTAAAAACAGTTTAATGATTTTAAAAAAATTTAATTAAATTTCTGCAAGGCATTGTATTTTTTTTCTTCTATAATGTTATAAAAGAAATTCTTATTTATAAATATTTGACAAATTTTTTTTATTCTATGAATTTTGGATTTATTATTCAATAAGTTTTTAATTATTTCAAACTTTTAAAACACCTATTTTTGATAATCAATTTAAACTAATTCGATTAAATAAATCGAACAAATAGAGAAGACCAATAGAGTGAACAAAAAGAAATACCTAATGATGAAGAGTCGGAAGTGGAAAAAAGAAGTCTGGAATGGAAGGATTCTAATGAAGGCATTGGCCCACAAAGAGCTGTCGTGTCAGTGAAGAAGGTACTTTTTTTTATCATTTAATAAAAGAGTCCAAAAAAATAATAAAAAATTATATTTAACGTTCGACAGATCTCAATTTTCAAATAAAATTTTTACTTCTTAATTATTTTCTTGTTTCATAAAAAAAAATTTTTTTTTTTTTTTGAATAATACATTCAAAAAAAAAATTTTTTTAATTAAAAAATGACTGCAAATTTTGAAAATTTAAAAATGAGATATTTTTTATACTATGATAGAAAACATTGCTCTTTAATATAAACAAATTTTAAGTTACTGTGAATAAAAAAAAAAAAAAAATTCCTATATTATTCAGCATAATAAAAATTCAAGGTTTTTTTTCCTTTTTAAATTTATGTATATATGTTACCGTGAATAACTGAAATCAAGAAAATGTCGACTTTCACAGGTGAATGTCAACAATCACTTTGGTGAATGTCCGAAATAATTGCTATATCCGATTTTATATTAATGTATTTGTTGATATTTATTCGATATCTGCTGAGGATAGATTGGGAGAAACATCAGTGTTCGGAGTGCTGGTTAAATGCATAACGGGCAGTGACACTGAACCTTAAAAAAGCATCAGTGTAGGATATACTGGGCAAATGTATATCGGGCACTTCACTAGACCTAGTATATATATATGTATGATTGTCGACATTCACCGGTGGAAGTCAACAGATTTCTGTCATTCACAGTAACACAGATTTGTTTTTTTTTTCCTTTTATTATTTCTTTTAAAAGTCATACATCAAATTTTTTTTTTTCAATTTCCTAGAGATAAATATTGCATGTATCAAAAAAAATATCAGTCAAAATGGAATTAGAGTGTTTTTGAATTAATAATTAATAAAAAAAGTAGTTCTTGATACTATAATAGAAAACATTACTATATAATATGAAGAAATTTTAAGTTATTTCGAACTTTTTCTTTATTAAAGTCTTCAGCATTTTTGCTATTATATTAAAACAATCACAATTTTTTTCTTCGTTAAAATTATTATTCTTCCTTAATCCTTTTGTTCCTATTTTTTTCTAAATTTTCATGGCAAAAAAATTTATTGTTATTCATTTTTTTTGTTTGATTTTTTTTTTTTGCAAAATTCTAGAGATAAATTTTTGATGTATAAAACAAATATATACACCCAAAATTATGTTAGGTTTTTTTTAAATTAGTTTTTAATATATATCGTTTTGAGGTTGGAAAAAAAATTTAAAAATAGCTACGGAGAGCAACACATTCAAAAGCATCATCTCGCGCTAGGTTTATTACGGTCATGAAAAAAGTGAAAACGCTAAGTGAGGCCTCGCATGTCATGGGACACAGTTCTTTTGCTACATCTGATTCCCTAAATAACCCTGACTTTTCACCACCGAATTATCATTATCAGATTTAGAAGTTTATAAAAAATTTTAAAAATTTCAATAATAATGATATAAGGCAGCAATTAAAAGACAGCAAACACTAAAAGATTGCAATTACTATCGTGTCAATCCGATAGTATTACAATTTGTATAATAAGATAAATTTAAATTAAATTTTTTAAAGTTTGAAATAGATGTTAAATGCTAATGAGCCATCGAATTATCATTATCGGATTTAGAAGTTTATAGAAAAATTTAAATTTTAAAAATTTCAGTGATACCGATAAAAGGCCGCATTTATCTCGATTAACAACAAACTCTATTTGACAACAAACACTAAAAGCTCGCAATTATCTTGTTAATCTGATTACTATCTTGTTAATCTGATAATATCAAAATTTGCAGAACAAAATAAACTTAAATTTGAAATATGTGTTAAATGCTAAGAAATCATAAGAAGTTTAAAAAAAAGAAAGAATAAAAAGCGTTGTAAACTGCTCTGAAATATAAAATTAAGGGGGAAAATATTATAGGAAAAAAATCTCCGTAAGTCTAATATAATTTGTAAATGAATAAAAACCGAAATTAAAAAAACATAAAGTAAATTTTTTTGGAGGGGTGTGTGTGTGTGTGTGAGGAAACTCAGGTTATCAGCGCATCTCAGATTAGCCAATTTATAGAACCAGCGAAAAACCGTTCGGCGCTGATACAGAAGTAATTTAAAGAAAGTCAAACGGATTAACGTTTTGTTATCAACATCAAAAATTGCAATTAATTTTCTACACTAATTAAAATTTTACCAAACAATAAAATATTCCGCGCAATCAAAATGGAATTAATTTTTTAACACTATCCCATTACCTTAATTTTAAATACGATACTCAAAATGTTTCATTAAAACTTGAAAAGAAATATTTTTCTTTATTCGTTTCAAAAGAAAATTCCAAGGATTCTTCACTGGTTGGATATTTATCGATAAAAACAAATCTGATTGATAGACTTTAATAAGAAAAAGAAATGAAACTATAATCTTTGAGTAATAATCTTTCAAAACTCGATTTGCATACATTTAGTAAACAATAGAAGGGCTTGGCTCTGTTGAATAAGTGCACGGATACACTAATCAGAATTGCGAAAATTTTTTTATTTTTCAAAAACAATAAATACAAATACATGTCTATGAAAAACAGGAATGATTCTATTCAAATTTTAGAGCAACTGTTCTTTACTGCTGACAGGAAGATTGGAATCATAACACGGGTAATATTTTCGGAAGAAAACAAGTAATTATTTTAATGTTGGATAATATGCTAATTTATTTTATTATTATCAGTTCTGTGAATCAGGAATATATACCGGTGATTCGTTAGTTGATGTCTTAGTATATGGAATGAAGCTGTCTCTGATAATAGTTATCAAATTTGGAGAAAGTGCTAAAAATATCTGACAGTTTTATTATCATTTCAACAATAAACATAGAACATTAAAATCATTACAAGTAACCTCCACGAACGATTAAATCGTAATTATTATAATTAATTATCATAAATAAATATTAAATATTATAAGGAATTATAAATAAGAAGAAACATAGCAATAAATAAAATTATACATAATTATAAAATAATAGGAAATTATAGATTACAATATAAAATTATAGATAAAAATAAGCATAGGGCATTAAAATGACAAGCAACCTCCACGAAGGATTCAATTTCAATCGTAATTATTATAAATAATTATCATAAATAATTATTAAATATTATAAAGAATTATAAATAAGAAGAAAAATAGCAATAAATAAAATTATAGATAACAATTATAAAATAATAGGAAATTATAGATTACAATATAAAATTATAGATAAAAATAAGCATAGAACATTAAAATGATGACAAGCAACCTCCACGGAGGATTCTATTTCAATCGTAATTATTATAAATAATTATTAAATATCATAAAGAATTATAAATAAGAAGAAACATAGCAATAAATAAAATTATAGATAACAATAAGCATAGGACATTAAAATGATTACAAGTTACCTCCACGAATGATTTACTTTTAATCGTAATTATAAGAAATAATTGTTTCTAAAAATTTCGAAGCGTAACTATCGTAAATAATTATCATAAATAATTATTAAAAATAATTAATAAATATTATAAAGAATAATAAAATACGAATAATCTTTATTCAAAATTTCTCGATTAATTATATTTACGAATACAATTGCTATCGTCATTTCAACTATTATTGAGCAACGATTATAATAATCAATAATATATTAGATTATAAGTAGTTATTTTAAATTTCGGTTAAAATTGTATTTTTGATTTCAATTAAACGTGAATATATTTAATCTTTATTAAAATTGTAGTTTTGGTTACATGTTATTACGATTACGTCTAACGTTTGTAATTTTCATGGTAAGTATTGGTCATCACTAGCAATCTTGACTACATTTAACCTTGATTATAATTGTAATTTTTATCGCATGCAATTACAGTAGGGAACCGATTATCCGGAACGATCGGGACCATTGCGATACCGGATAACTGATTTTTCCGGTTTTCTGAATCGCTACAAAAAGCCGTTTGTTTATTGTTAAACCCAACAAAAAAAATGTTTTTTTGGAAATAATCTTAAAAAGAAGAATAAACAATGAAGGAATACACTAATAATTATTTCCTAAATGATGGTAAGGTAAACATCTTTCAAAAAAGAAAAAAAAAACCTAAAATATTATGAGGAAAAAAATTTTTTTTTTTAAAAATGGCTCAAAAATTTATCGAATTTCGTTCCGGTTTTTTGGTTTTCCGGTTTTCTGATTTCCGGATAACGGGTTCTGTACTGTATTATTACATCTGATCATGTTTACAATTGTATATTTTGTATAGAAATAAAATAGTCTATGCAGTGGTCAGAAAAACTTAATTATTTTTGTAGTTTACTACAAGTATTTTGTTACAAATGTATTCAACTACAACTAAACTACTTTGTTACAAATGTATTTAACTACAACTAAAACTACTTTGTTACAAATATACTTAACTACAACTAAAACTACTTTGTTACAAATATATTTAACTACAACTAAAACTACTTTGTTACTAATATATTTAACTACAACTAAAACTACTTTGTTACTAATATATTTAACTACAACTAAAACTACTTTGTTACTAATATATTTAACTACAACTAAAACTACTTTGTTACAAATATATTTAACTACAACTAAAACTACTTTGTTACTAATATATTTAACTACAACTAAAACTACTTTGTTACAATTGTAGTTAACTACAACTACTTTTTTTAAAAAATGTAGTGACTACGTACTACTAGTTACTTTAGTAACTACCTCACGACTTTAAGGTGACGAACTTTGCTGGAGAACTTAATTTACATCTATGTTGAAAATGGTCTTGAATAAGAAATTGGCTTACACTAAATAGATCGAAATGACTTAGAAAAATTTATTAATATATCTATGAACCAGTTAGTTATTCCAAGGTATTTTTTTTTTGTCGAATCTGTTCATGTAGCCTTCAACTTTTTATACCTTCTTCGACAGCGAATATTTAATTCAAGAAATGCGCAATCATCAAATACTTGCAATATTTTATTGTTTAATGCTCTTTCATTTCCTCTAAGAAAATAAGTCCATCGAAATAAGATCAATGTTTCACGCAGCGTGCATTCGCATTTGAAAGTGTAGCCAAAGTGATTAATTATCTATTTTTCCTAATGGCAAGTTTAAATATGAGTTATACATGATTTTCAGTACTTAATTTCTGTTAAAGCTCAGTTGCAGCCGAAGGATCATTTTCATTGTTTCCATTAATGAACCAGCGAAGATTTGAGTTCATAAGATTTCAAAAAATCAGTTGTGTTAGAACCGTGTTTCGTTTATAAACGTTAAAAGTAGTTGCCTGGGGCCACTACAAACTGCTGTTTTCTTTTATTTTTTTTTTAATTGCACAACTCACTACACTACTTATTTATTTTTTTTTTTTAAGTAGCACTCTACACTACAAACTACGAAAAAAAGCAGCGACTACAGTAGTTTCATTACTCGCAGCTCAAAACTACTTCCGACCACTGATTTTATGGAATACTTAAAGCAAGAAAACTGACAAAAATATAAATGCGCATTTTGAGCCTCCATGGCTTTGGGGATAGAGCGTTCGCCTTCGAATGAGGTAAGCCAAGTTCGAATCCCAGCGATGGCTGGTCGAAACGAATCCGCATCCGGCTTTCACCGACCACAGTGCATACGTAAAACATCCTAAGTGGTAGACGGATCATGATGGCAAGTCCCTTTGCCATCAGGCTAACAGTGGAAGGTTCGCGTGGTCTTCCTCACCATGTTTTGCAAACACGGGTTAGTTCCATCAAAACGTTCTCCACGAAGGCAAATTTCCCCCAATACTTGATCCAGGAGTTTCCTTGTCTTCTGGATTGGGTTCAAAATTTCAAGGCTACGGAGTTGAACATTAGTAGTCGTAAACCCAAAAAAATTGGATCTGCTGTTCAACGACGGTTATAAAATGAAATAAAAATGCTTATCCTAATAGCTGGTGTTCGAGTTTAACTGGTAAGAATAAACTTTGTTGAAACCAATTATAGTTTTGCTTTAAAATCGTTAAAATAAATAAATTAAAGAAAAAAAAAAGAAGGCGAAAGAGAGAAAAAGGATATTTACGCAACTTTAACAATTTATGACTGATCATCCCATAGAGCAGGATGCAATGCTTGATTATAGCATTGAGCAGTAAATCACCAAATGGTAATTTCTAACTTCATAAATGCAACTTCTTCATTACAGGTTGGGCACTATGTGGCAGGTAATAATTATACTCGATGAATGGACGAAGGAAAATGGACGGCGACCATCAGAATTTTTTTTTCTTCCATTTGGTTTCCGGTAAAAGTAGATCGGACTTGTGGTTGCCTATTTTCTACCCAAAAAAGTGTTTTTCAACAAACTAAAATGCGATTTGACATTTACATGAAACAATTGTTTAAATCTAGTCTTCCGTCACGCTTCGAAGATGACATTTCTGCTCAACTAGAAAGTTTATTTTAACGCTCAACAATACTACTTTAAATATAGACAGTAATAAAATGTTATATATTTTCTCTCTTATTATTATTCTGCTATAGTTGCGGACGGGAAAAAAATATATTAACTTAAATTTTGCAAATAAGCTAATAATAACAAAAATAATAGGCTATGTAATGTTTTAAAAAAATTTAAACTACTTGAGCGGGGGGGGGGCACTCATCCAAATTCTTAATTATATCTTTTTTTTCTTATTTTTAAAATGTGCGCATTGTAGTTTTAAGTAAAATAATATATATATATATATACTTTGTTACCTGCATGTTGGTGTGTATACCTTCAACTTTGAGATAGATATCAAGAATATACTGTATTTTAAAATATTTTTTATCTCCTTCCTTTATTAATTTAAAAACTTAAAAGAAATACAAAACTGCAACGAATTTTTCCTAAATATTAGGTAAAATAAAACCTATTTTATGAACCATTACTTTAATTAAGGATTTTTTGTTATTATTAAATAGAGCTTTTAAAACAAATTTATGGCTGAATTAAAGTTACAAAGTGACAGCAGAATTCAGTTAAGTGAAAATAATTTTAGTTTAATACTTCGGAAATTGGGCGAAATGCCATATATAAATATCTTTTTGCTTGAAATTTTAATACAAAAAAAAAAAGTTTTCTGATTTAGTAATTTTTTAATAAAATTTTTTTTTAAATTCAATCTTGAGTGAATTTTTTTTTTTTACTTACAGCAAAGGATTTTAAGTAAGGTATTAAGTATTTAATTTAAGTATTTTGAAGTGAACATAATCTCCTCTTATCTGTACAAAATGTAAAATCAATAATTTTCAAATTCCCTGATGTTTTATTTAATTGTTAAGTACAATATATAAGCGCCTCTTTTTCAACTCTAGAACCGTTTACTCCACTGTCCTGAAATTTGGACAGTGAGTAAAAAAAATCAATTTTAGCCCCCGATCCCAAAAATCATTACAAAATTTAAACTAGATCGTTCAGTAGAGACATTTAAAAATGGAATTCTCATTGGCTTAGAGTTAGCATCAATGATAAAATTGAAACTGCAGACGATTTTAAAGATTGCGTTAAGTGAAAGCTCTCACTGACAAAAAAAAAAAAAAGGATTTTCTTGCTCGGTCTTAGATATTTAATTTTTATTCGTTATGTCAGATATATTCAATGACCAAAGTGAGTGAGGTAACTTAGGTCACCAAATTAGTATTTCTACAGTAATTTTTTAGTAATTATTAAGTCATTTTTTAATAAAAAAATGATTTAAAACTCAATCTTGATTGGAAATTTTTTTTTTACTTACAGCAAAGCATTTTAAGTAGGGTATTAAGTATTTAATTTAAGTATTTGAAGTAAAAATAATCTGTACAAAATGTAGAATTATTAATCTTCTACAATTTATACAGATAGAACGAATTTGAAACCAAGTGTGTATTTCATTTTTAATTATGCTTTTAAAACGTGCTTCTATAAACTAAATAACTTAAAATCAACGATATTTAAAGTATTAAAAAAAATAATAGGTATACTTAAAAGCAAAGTAAATCGAGAAATAGTACTAAATCGTTAAGGAAAAAAAATCGTCATAAAGGTAATAAAACAAGGTAAAAAAAAATTGCCATGCTACTACTGGTGGCAATGTTGCTTGATTAATTTCGGCAAAAGGTATTAATTCGAACAAAAAAAAATATCTACTTACTTAAGAATTATATTTCAATAAATTCGATGTGTGATAAAGCACTGTATTTAATTAACTTCACGTTAATTAACAGTCTAACTTATGTAGAGAAATTTAGTTCAACTTTAATACGCCATTTTGTTGATAAAGATTACATGTGAGGAATGGAAGGTATTGAAGTCCTGGTACGCAATTTAGCTTAGTTCATTCATTTGCAGTATATGCATACACCCTCACCGAATTCATAATTTTAAAATATTGCATTGTTCACACGAAATATTTTTGAAATAATTAACGGAATTTTTTTATGTTCATTATATTCACTCCTGTTAATAATTTTTTTGTTATTATAGCACCGGGGTTCCGTTGGAAGAAGCTCGATCATTTACGGTTCCATAAACGAAAACAATTTGGGAACCGCTGCCTTACATAACCGAATTACCTTTTCTTTATCTTCTTAAAATATACCTTTTATTCTTCCTCTTTATTTTCTTCAACAGAATGTCGAATATAGATAACAAAACGAATTTTCTCTCCAATTTTTTCCTCACAATGCATTACAGTGTCAGCAAAAGATCAAACTGTAATGGACAAAAGATAATTTTTTCTTCTTCCTATTTTATCGTCTGCTAAAGTTACACTCAGATTGTTTTTGCGCTGCCAATGAGCTCGTATGTGATCATTTTATTGTTTCTTCACCTGTCAAAGAGATATATTTTTACTGAGTGCGGAATTGATATCTAACGGTTTTTGACACTTTCATATCTTTAAAACATAGATTCTACAAGTACTGTCTACTCTACTTTTATTTTTTTTTTATTTATTTAACGGAACAATTTAAGAAATCGTGTCATGGCAAAATACAAATAATAAGATAATCACGTAGTGTAAAAGACATAAAGTAATGTTATTTTAAGAAGAGTAATTTTCAAGTTTAGAAATCAATTAAATTTAACTGATATAACGACAGTATTTATTTTATTTAGACATGATTGTTGGCAACGGATCTGAAAATCTGAATTCTGTATTTAAAAGTATTGATAATTACCTGTAATTCCTTAGGCACGTGCGATTACCCGTTAATTACCAGAAAATAAATATTATATTAATCTAGCAGAAATGTACGGGGGGGGGCAAAATAATGGAAACATTTCTATACTAATAAATTTCTTTCATATTTTTCCAGAAATACTTAGAAAATCATTTTATAACTTGTTTTGATCATGTGATTTCTCATACATAAAAGTAGTTTAAAGCTTTTTGAGATTTGAGGGACCGTCAGTAAAAAACAAATGGAAAATAAGATTTTTGAAAAAAAGTGCCAAACGAAAAAAAATAAATTGATTTGTAACATGTGATTTATTTTGGTTATTATATGCAATAATTGCACAAAATTCCGTAAACCTAGCTTAAAAATTTATGGAGATGAACATTTTTTAACAGATAAATAAACAAACAAATAAATAAATAAAACACATTTTTTGCTTTAAACTAGTTTTTTTTTCTATAACTTTAAAAAGATTCAATTAAATTAAGAAAAAATTTCAGAGAAACTTAAAATTAGTTATAAATATTTTGCCTTAAAATTTGAAAAAGAATTATAGAAAACTGTGCAATATATAAGTAATTAAAGTAGTTATTTTATACTGCGTTTGTGCGGAAAAAAATTTATTTTCTTTTTTCATAATTTTGTAGTGCCGTAATTGGCGACTTTTGCTTTAAAATTGAAAAAAAATTCTTTTAAAATTGTGCAAAATATGAGTAATTAAAGTAGTTCTTTTAATTTCATAGTGAATCGCATTTGTCAACTAATAAAAGAAGTCTGATTTGAATATCTTAAACATTTAAAAAGTTTCAAGCAATTTTCTAAGTAGTTTTCGCACTTTTTAAAAGAATACTCAAAATGATACGGGGTATTTCGCACATTTCATTATGTACTATTAAACAAGATTTATTAAAAATGATATCGGCATTATTGGGGGTCATTCCCCATAAAAGTATATATTTTTTTTTTTGGTCTGTTTTCTTTCCTTAGTAAATCACATTTTGGTGTGTGAACGTTTATTGTAATTCTGTCTTATTTTGTATCATAAGACATAATATCACTTGGGGTTGAACTCTGTCTTATGATACAAAATGATATTTGTAGATAATCCCCTTATCATTTTGAGCTTTTACTACATTCACAAGTTACAAATCGATTGCTACAATTCTAAAAACTTTTAATCTCATTGATATGTATGCGAAATCGCATGATTTAAACATTTCTTAAGTTATAAAATATTTCGTTAAGTATATCATGAGAAATATGAAAAGAAATGTATTAGTATTTTTTATTATTTTGTCCACCCCTTGTAAATCGATTATTTGATCATTTAGCACAAGAAATGAATATAAATATCTTAATTAGAATTTTGAAATAAAGAAATTCTTACGTTTTTGTTTTTATTTTATTTATTTTTTATTATTCGCGTTTTTACTGATATGTTCCTTCATCCACTCACTCACTCATTAAATCACTCCTTTTATGTATTCGTGAACTTATCTATTCATTTATTCACTTTCTCACACTGTTAATTTGCATATAAATACACTGATAAAAATATTTAAAAGAAGGAACGATTTAAAAAAAAAAAAAAAAGAAGAATAAAAAAAGTAACGCCTATATGCAGTTAAAGTTTCAGGTGATATCTAAGCTCTTCCCTGACACTTCTGCCTCTCAGTGGCCAGTGACGTCGTAAAGCTGTGACGCTGAAATCACGTTTGTGTAGAGATACCTCACTTGCTCGTCAATGCTTATTGCATAGTGACGTTTTGAAACATCGCAGCTTAACCCAATCTTTTTTTATAGTTTTGAATTTTATCCATCGTTAGTAGGGCGTCATCGCCTAGGTGAAGCCACAAGATGGCGGATAGTTAGGATATTCGAGGAGGGTCAACCGCAGGTTACCTGTTGTAGGGTCACAGGGTTCTGTGGAATCAGCTCATAGAGGCTGGAATAGTGGTCCGCCGACCTGGACAAAACCACAATGAGGCAACAACGCCGACTTAAGAGTGTTATTTGAAATTTCTACTCAAAAGTGATAGTTCAGCGACGGAACTGCTCTTACAACCTGTATGATGCAACAGGAACATCCATTTTACGGATAATAGTCGCCCAGAGACTAAATACAGGTAGCCTGCGTGCCTAGTGACCTGTAGTCTGCATCGCTTTTGACTGTGAGCCCTCCAACATGATGTCGAGAACAACTGTCTTGAAGAGATGATGATTGCGAGTGGGTTTTTTTCCAGCATGAGTCGCGATTCGGTCTCGACATTTCGACTCGAGGCGTGTCCTCACCTGAAGAGAATTCATTAGACGATATCATTCCTCAAACATTGTCGAACATCGTTGTCTTGACCTTACATCCATGGAACACGCCTTTGGATCCTCAATTGCAGCTCGAAAACTAACTAACCATCGATGAACTCAAAGGTGCTTTGGCGCAAGAGTGGGCGCGCCACAGGCATTGGTAAGGACACTGGTAAACAGCATGAAACGCCGATGCAAGAAATGTGCGTCTGTTAGATGCGATCATACACCCTATTATTTTATTTTATAACAGTCGTTGAACAGCCGACCCAATTTTGGGTTTACGACTACTAATGCTCAACTCCGTAGCCTTGTCATTTTGAACCCAATCCAGAAGACAAGGGAACTCTTGCATAGGTACCCAAAGAGGTATTGATTTGTTACGAGAACATGGAGGACGACAAATTTAGCGTGCATCAGTCACCATTTACTATACGGGGAATCTTCGGCCGGTGGGGATCGAACCCACGAATACTTGGACATGGGTCTCTACCGACCAGGCTATCCCGGCTTTGTAAGTGATATCAGTTGTTACAGTCACGGCTTCCAAAATACTCGCTCATTGTTAAAGAACTTAAATAGACACTTGCTCAAGTCCACCATTCTGTCTCTTTAGGCTAAACCAGGGTATTGAGATCAATAACTAAATTAAAAGTATTTTCGTCACATTAAGACCAAAAAATTTTTATATTTATTTTTATCCATTTGCAAAATGGGTCTTGGTTTAGATTTGATGGTGTTCACACACTTTTCAACTGTGTTCAAGGGCAACAGTAAACAGTGCGCATGCGTCGTCATTGCTTGCGTTGCTATAGAGACTGCTGCTGTAATGCTGCTGGCATTTTTAATGTATTTACATTATAATTTACAGTAATTTTATATTCTTTTTATTATTAACGTATAATTACTGTCTTGACGGTGATTTTAATATAAGTATGAATGCTAAAGAAGGAAAAGTATTTTGTGACGTCTTGAAACGCGTACATAGGCAGGATATGAAACCACCCATCCGATGACAAACATCAATGGAGACAGTTTTTTGCAACCCTTGATTTGGAATGTTATGGCGTTAAACGGAGTTAATCCAGAAAGAAAAAGCATTTGACCAATGAGTAACCAGTGATCGTTATAAGGGATCACAACTTTATTATATTCTTATTTTTTTTTATATATATATTTTTATTTTATTTCAAGTTTTAAAAATGTTCGAAGCAATTAAGTCTACTCACTCGAGAAAATAGGACGAAATGAAGGTAAGAAATTGATTTCATCTGACATAAAAGTAGAAAAGAAAATGTATCGAGAGTCTATTTTTTTTTTTTTTTTTTTTAAATGCTCTAAGACTTTCAAGAGAGAGGAAAGAGAAGGTTCAATGCTTAATGTTTCTGACGATGTCTGTGGTCTGGAGATTAAGACGAAGTTAATAATGGCTATTTGCTATCACGATTGCCCATTCTAAAAGAAATTCAGTTTTGTCCACCTCCTGTACGCCCCCTTCTTCTGATGGGCCCTCTCACATTAAGTGCTTTCCCCTCCCTCCTCGTCGAAATGATAGAAAATTGAGACGTCTTGTCTGCTTTCACGGTAGATGAATCAATTTCAGTTTTGTCTCATCTCCACGCATTGCTTTCACGTCAGAATCTTTTGAACTTTCACTGTAAACATTTTTAAGGTAGGAGGAACAGAAAATTATATTGATAAAAAGAGATAGATTCCAAAAATCGTGCCATTTCTAAATTTGTCTAGTCTATTGTACTGAGACGTCACGTCCCTAGCAAAATAACTTGGGCCCACATTTTACCCATATTCATAAATCTTGCCTCAGTATGGGTTCAAAGGGCCTTTATTTTTTCCGATATCGGTCCTATATAGAATTGTCAGATTCACCCGATATTTTACAGCCACTTTACAACCAATATCGGTCCTATATAGAGTTGTCAGATTCATCCGATATTTTACAGCCACTTTACAACCAATATCGGTCCTATATAGAGTTGTCAGATTCATCCGATATTTTACAGCCACTTTACAACCAATATCGGTCCTATATAGAATTGTCAGATTCACCCGATATTTTACAGCCACTTTACAACCAATATCGGTCCTATATAGAGTTGTCAGATTCATCCGATATTTCACAGTCACTTTACAACCAATATCGGTCCTATATAGAATTGTCAGATTCACCCGATATTTTACAGCCACTTTACAACCAATATCGGTCCTATATAGAATTGTCAGATTCACCCGATATTTTACAGCCACTTTACAACCAATATCGGTCCTATATAACTTTATTCCACTTTACAACCAATATCGGTCCTATATAGAGTTGTCAGATTCATCCGATATTTCACAGTCACTTTACAACCAATATCGGTCCTATATAGAATTGTCAGATTCACCCGATATTTCACAGCCACTTTACAACCAATATCGGTCCTATATAGAATTGTCAGATTCACCCGATATTTCACAGTCACTTTACAACCAATATCGGTCCTATATAGAGTTGTCAGATTCACCCGATATTTTACAGCCACTTTACAACCAATATCGGTCCTATATAGAGTTGTCAGATTCACCCGATATTTTACAGCCACTTTACAACTAATATCGGTCCTACATAGAATTGTCAAATTCATCTGATATTTTATATCCATTATTTAGCCAATGTGGGTTCTATATCGGCCAATGTAGGCCCTATATTGGTCATTCTAGGACCCATAGTAAAATATCTAGACATTCCAATATAGGTCCCACGGTGCATGTTCTTATAGAACCCAAATCGAGCCAATTTTGAATCCAACTGGAGCCAGGGTAAAATTGCTGCTAGGAGTGGGCTTAGATGTTACTATTGTATCGAAGACAAACGCGCGAAACACGTTTCAACAGCGTGGGAGCAGTTTAAAATCATGACGAAGAAAAAAAAAAAATTAAAATAAAACGTTATTCAAAGGTATCACATTCAAATAGAAAAAAAATCTTTAAACGACTGAACAACAGTAATCGTTACTTTTGGCAGGGGCTTAGGGTTGGGTGTTGGTTTCAATTTTGTTTTCACGGTAGATGAATCAATTTCAGTTTTGTCTTATCTCCAGACATGGCTTTCACGTTCGAATTAGTCTTAGAAATTTTGCTGTAAACATTTTTAAGGTAAGAGGAACAGGAAATAAATATTGATAAAGAGAAATCGATTTCAAAAAATCGTTCTATTTGTAAATATGTCTCGTCTATTGTATGGATACGTCACGTGAGCTTTGATGTTACTATCGTACTATTGAAAGTCAACGCGCCATGCACTTTTTAAAAGTGTGGGAACTGTTTAAAATCATGAGGAAAAGAAATATTAAATTAAAGTAAAACGTTATTCAAAGGTATCACAGGCAAATAGAAAAAAATAATCTTTCCATCTATGTTCACTCACCTAAAACACTGTACTGTTTACACTGTATCATACCTGATTGTTATTTGAGACGGCACAATATAAAATACCAGAACTTTTTCGACCCCCTGTTTCAACATCTTTGCTACAACAATTATTGCTTTTGGAAGGGATTTAGGCTTGGGTGCTGGTTTCAATTTTGATGTAGGTTTCTTGTAGCGACTATTTATTAAAACCCTTTTCATTGTCCCTAACAGAGATGTTTTTTATGGACAGTAGAAATACATTTTCACTTGGAATTTTCACTTTGATTTCACGCATAGGGCCAAATTAAATCGGGGGAGTCATCCTCAAAATACTGATCATATGTCTTGAGATCGTCTTCAAGGATGTTTCCCAGACTGTCGCCAACTGGTACATTCAGTACACCATGGTCTCTTATAGCCTATTGTGCTGCTCTAGAGCAACGTAAACTATTACTACTATCTGCATCTACCCATATCAATACAGAAATTAAATGTACATTCTCTAAATAGAAATGAAAACATTCGGAAAATACAAATAATTTCCTGAACCGGTTAATAACAAATCTATATCTATATACACATATATAAACGTTATATAATATTTTTTATAATTAAAAATATCGCACTGATTTCAATTGTTTAGGCTTTTAGCATAAGTTTTAGAGAATTAAGCCCTCAAAATAATAAACTAACAATTTCAACAAAAAAAAATTGACTTTTATTCTGGATTAAAAATAGAAAACAAGGCTATTCATAAATAAGGTTAATTGAGATCTTTTTTTCGAGCATCATTACGTCTTAATAAATCTTTTTTCTCTAAACAGGAAATTGCAACAAAGCTCGCAAATTATACAGTTTCCAAATCGAAGAAAATTAATGAAAATAAATAAACTAAATACATAGTTTACAGAAAAAAAACCCAGAAACAAAAAACATTAAAACCTCACAAAAGGAAACTGAGATTCGAGGTTGAAGTTCTTAAGGAAAATAAAAATAAGAAAAGTTAATTATTTTCTTTCTCCTTCCCCTCCCCGTCACTTTAATACTTCCTTTTAAGAGTCGAACACCCCCACATCATCTTGAGTCATCTGTAAGTCAATAATACAACTTTATCTAGGATAAATATAGTGTACTTTCGTGCATTCACAAATAACAGTGTTTTCGAAGTTTGTACTTTCAAGTACAAAAGCTGTTTGGTGTGGACCCTGTCATTTCGAACACCGGAACTTTCTAGTGTGGGTGGTCGAGAGAGGATTGGGAGAACATTTTTGCTCTCTTTCTTTTTATTCTCTACTTTCTTAAGTTACTTTACTCTTCGTCTGGTGATTTGAGATTTTATTGTTTTCTCAATGATTATCGCGATTTCAATTTGTTTGGAACTATTTAAAAAGTTTTAATTTATTTGCATTGTGTTTTGAGTGGTAATTCTTAATGAATCTAATCATTCTTAAGAAGAAAAGAAAAAAAACAGTTAACTTCATAATTTTCTTTTATTTTATTGAAATGATTTTTGTTTCTTCTAATTATAATTATAACTTCTGCATTTTTAATCGTTCTAAATATAATTATAAGTTATTCGTTCTAACTATACTTAACTTATTCGTTCGAGAGAGGATAATACTTAACTTATTCGTTCTAACTATACTTAACTTATTCGTTCGAGAGAGGATAAGAGGATAATACTTAACTTATTCGTTCTAACTATACTTAACTTATTCGTTCTAACTACACTTAACTTATTCGTCTAACTACACTTAACTTATTCGTTCGAACTATACTTAACTTATTCGTTCTAACTATACTTAACTAATTCGTTCTAACTACACTTAACTTATTCGTTCGAACTATACGTATGACTTATTCTTTCTTGTTCGTTCTAACTATAATTATAACTTGCTTTTATAACTTTTGTTGTTCTTCTTTCGTTCTAACAAAACAAATTATCGCTTTATAAAAAATTTAAGAGCCACCACTTTTATTTTCGGCGTACAACTTTAATTTTAACTGCAAAACAAAATGTGGTGTAAACTTAAAGCTTAGAAACTTGAAAATATTTACAAAAAACTTTGAAATAGTAGGGTGGAATAAATTTTAGCACTCAAAAATTGATTCAAGACTTATTGATGAACTTCTGGGGAAAAATTTCAAGTGGGCAGCTTTGCAGCACTTAAAAGTGAAACTGAAGTGCCGTACTCAAAGGATCCTTCTTATTTTTTTGAGATTTTAACCAGTAATTGGAATAATGTAATCACAAATTTTCCTTCTTTGCAATTAAATGTAATTATTTTCTTTGTTTTATAGTTTGTTTTTAATTTCAGTCATAAATTATATGGTATCTGACTCAAATGTTACAAAAATATCCTGTTATTTTTGTGAAATGAAGAAAGTACGCATGAAAGGAAATGTAAAGTATTTACTTAGATTAAGTACTCTATTTATGAGATTAACAAATAGTTCCAGTCAAGCAAGTACCTATATTTTTTTAAAATCTTAATTATAACAGAACTCAGTATTTTCATTAATAAGAAAATTTAATTTGCCTAATACTACAGTGCGGACAAAATATATCCTCTAGGAGTTAAATGGAAGCTATACTGGGAGAAACACTTCATGGCAAGTTCTGTTTCCTCCCGATCGGAAATTAAAAATTTAAAATACAGAAGAAAAAAAACCGAGTTCTGATAAACCAAGAGTAAATCATAAAATTTTAAATGTGGATTTTTTTTTTTCAAAATGCAAATAAATTTTTCCAAATAATCAGAAAGTAATATTGCCATAATTTATTAGTACTTTGAAAAAGCAAAATATCAACCAATAAAGCTTTACAGTTGATTTAATATTTTCGTTTTATTTTTTAAAATTTTTAACTATAAATGGAGATGTTGTATGTTTGTTAATAAATGAAGATGTAACAATATTCTCCATGAAGGGTTTCTCTCGGGTTAAAGCGTCCTCTAAATAAAAGGTTATACTACCCTTGCCGTTAAAGTAAAAAAAGAAAAAGAAAGGACATTTTCGCGGTTTGCCACTTTCTGTAACGAAAAGATGCTACACAACTTCCCACTTGCTGGCATTGACAAGTCACAGAAAATAAATATATAGTATAATATTTCTTTTTATAATTGGATTTAAAATTGCATAAAGGATTGAGACATGTAAAATACAAATTAATGAAATAAAAGATGGTAAAATAAAAGATTTTATTCACAAAATGTTATTTTCTAAACTAATATATTTTATTAACAAGATTTACTTTGCAATATTTATACTAAAAATCAACAAAATTTTTTGATTGATAATTAATTATGTTTAAGTACGAAAAAATGTATTTTTCGTGAAAAATATAGACATTATAGGAACAAACAATCAGGAATGCGAAGCAATCATGAGGGTTGGTGGGCGAAGTTACCTTGCAGAAAAATAACTTAAAAACTATAGAATATTTTTAGTGAACATTTTTAATGGTCATATTGTGAACCGCGATGGCTCAGGGGATATAGCGTTTGCCATCAAATGATGTGAACCAGGTTCCAGCAATGGTATCGACCAGCAATGGCTGGTCGATACGAATACCGCATCCGGCTGGCACCGACCACAGTGCTAACGTCAAATATCCTCTGTGTTAGACGGACCACGGGTGAGAGTCCCCTTGCCGTCAGGCTACAGTGGGAGGTTCTCGGGGTCTTCCTTTCCATGTTAGTTTCAGTCCCCCAGGAATGCAAATTTCCCCCAATTCTTGATCCAGGAATTCCCTTGTCTTTTGGATTGATATCAAAATTAAAAGGCTACGTGGTTGAACCATAGTAATCGTAAGCCCAAAAAATTGGGTCAGCTGTTCAACTACTGTTATAAAATAAAAAATGAACATATTTTATTAGACTTATCAGTCACCTTCTTAACATTGATAATATTTATAATATCAATTTTGTATATTATTAATAACATTGATAATATTTAGTATTGCTTCGAAAAATAACTATTTTTTAAAACTTATAATTCCTTTGGAACTGTAACTATTCAGAAATATTTATTATCACAATTTTTGTTTGATTTAGTTTCGCTCATGCAAAAAGTATGAACGCTACAATTTAATTTCAATACCAGAAATGAAAAATAATTTCTGTTTTTAATTTTTTTTCTGTTTTTTTTTATTACTTATAAAGTTTTAGAGCCTGGATATTTTTTTTCTCCTATTTTCGAATCATATACCGCATTATAAATATTTTTAAATAGTATTATTAAAATTGCACTGCATTTTCTATGTCTATTCCGAAAATGATAATGAGTAATATTAATTCAAAGTTCAAAAAACTTATATTTAGCTAGTTTAACTTGTATTAAACTTGTATTGTACTTTTTCCCCCTAAAGTTAGAGCTGTAAAACGTTTCCAATATCTTAGAAATGTTTTGAAAGTGAAAAATAAATTGGAAAATAGTTTTAATTTGCTGTCTAGGTCACAACACTATTCGAACCTAATAGATGGCGCCACAAGTAGAAACATATTCTAGAGGCAATAAGGTATGAGAAGATGTAGAGGAGTTTCTGTGATACAGAGAAGAAAACTGTTCTTCGAACTACTTCTGTTATTATCTCATTATGTTATTATTCTGTTATTATCTTATTCTGTTATTAATTATTAAAAATTGTTTTTTTCCTCCCAAATTGAAAAAAAATTTGTCTTTAAGTAATCATTCTTTCTTAAGTAATCATTCAATCTTTATATAAATCACGAATTCTAGAATTCAAAACATTATTTTGTTTTAAATAAATAATCCCAAGAAACTGAAGATGTTGTTGGAAAGTGAACTGAAAAACTTGATTCGCTACAAAAATATACAGATTGGAAATTATTATTGTGCTTTATTATTTTTAGTTATTTTCTGCTTTTTCATTTTTTACATAATATCATATACTTTTGCATAATATTATATCATTTTTACATTAATAATTTTTACCTTATCATTTGTTACATTTCGTGATAAAATGTAACAACTCTCAAATTTTATCCCATTTATGTAAAAATTAATTTGGCAAAATAAACTTGATTTAACTTATCGATCCCCATTCTTAAAACTTAATATATTTTTAGGATAAACTTTTCTTCCTTTCTGTATTTTATGCCACATTTAAGTTCGCAAATGTATTATTTATTTAAAATATTTAAGTGTAACAAAAAGTGTTATGAAAAATATACGCTGGTTAATTAACAATTTATTTTGTATTAAAAAAATATTACTCTAATTGTTTTTTTATTTGTTGTATTTTCCATCATTAATTTCTTTCAAAAATATAAATAAACATTAAAAAAAAATAATAATAAAATCAGAGCTTAGATAATAATAATTTTCTCTCGTGTAATCACTTTCTTGTAATTTTTCATAAATTAAAATATTGTTCTTAATGTATAAAAATATTTTAATGTTAAAACCAACAAATAATTTTAAATCATTATAAAACTAAATAATTGTTCATTATTATTTTTCTCAAGATGAAATAAACTATGTTTCCATGCAGATGTATATATGTTATAGATTTATTCTAAAATGAAATATATGTTAATTATTAATTTAATCTCAACAAACGTATAAGAAAATTTGCATTTATATTTATTCAATTCCTATGATTAGTTCACATTCTCCCTATATCTTGTTCAAATTTTCAATCATTAATAAAATACTTTTTATTCATCCAAGTTCTCAAGTTTGAATACAATTTTTTGAACTTGTAGTAGATGACACTTGATGTCAATACAGTTTTTAAGAATATTAATTCAATAATTAAATCTAATTAATTAATTTTTGTCTTATATGGGAGAAAAAATGTAATTATTTAATAAAAAATAACTAAAATAATTTTTTTCCGAGGAAGATTTCAGATTAACTAAGACTTAGATCAGAAGTCTTGATCACATTCATGTCAGAACACGTTAAGAGATATTTTCAGGAGTCGTCCTAATGCATTTTTTCGCCAATTATAACTTTCCTCCTGTTTTTTTTTTTTTTTTTCTTTCTCAAAAACAAGCAAATTATATATCTTCTCTCATTCTTACGTAAAAAATTAGCAACATGGCCTGGTTTTTCGCCTTAACTTTTTAAAGTAGTAATCTAATTTTAGATTAGATTCAAATAAAAGACACTTTGCAGAAAGCAAAGTTTTCGTTTCTATTCATTTAAAAAAATCTTGAATAGAATGTTCTTAAGGAATCTTTTGTGTTTGCTTTCTTTATTGGAGATTTCAGTTATTTAAAAAGCAATGAAAAAGAAGGAAATGAAACAATAATTTAATTTTAATTAAATTTTTTATGAATTAATTATAACTATTATATTATTAATTGATTTATAATTATTATATTATTAATTGATTTATAATTATTATATTATTAATTAATTTATAATTATTATATTATTAATAAATTTATAATTATTATATTATTAATAAATTTATAATTATTATATTATTAATTAATTTATAATTATTATATTATTAATTAATTAATAATTATTAATTCATAATTTTATTAATTAATTGTAAAAAAAAATTTTAAAAATGAATTTTCATTTTGTATTTTAAAAAATTAAAACATGAAAATACGTCGAAGAAAAACACATACAAGCTTTTTAAAAGCTCGAAATTCCGCAACATGGATGTTCATTTATTTTATTTAGCCTTGTCATGATTTATCCTTGCAGAACGCATATCAACATTCAAAATTGCATCCAGATTATAGATTATAAAAAAAAAGATATAAACTAGATTATAGAGAGAGAGAAAAACATTAATGAGCTTTATAGTTATAAAATTTATATGTAATAGTTAATATAACTTTTTTACTCGGAAAACCGGATAGTTAAAAAATATAACGAATGGAAAACAATTTAAACTTGTTTCAATTTGATGTTAAGAGAACGTGATGATGAATTTCATTATATTTTAGCAATTAACGCTTTTAATCTTAAAACAAAAACTAATAGTCTAACAGAAAATAAACAAATAAATAATAAATGAATAATGAATGAAAAATAAACTGTTTAGTAATAATTAATACGAATAATAATCTCATTAATTATTTTCCTGAAAAAAAAATTAAAAGTAGAATAATTTATTATTCAGCATCTACTATTTGTAGTTAATTTGCTTCTCAACAACAATTAATTCTTTCCTCCGCGACATTTAATAATCGTGGCGCCTTTTGATTGAAGCCAAACACCGCCAACAACATTAATATTTCACACGTTGATTCTCTCTTTAATCTGAGCACACGCACGCCAAAGGGCTCCAATAATCGCAGATTGGAAAAACGCTCCGATATTATTATTCCCATTTGAGCCGCTATTCGAACCTCATTCCACCCCCCTCTTTCCAGGTATAGGGGGTGGGGAGAAGTGTCACGATGCACCTCATCATCTGAATTTTGACTCCAGGAGGGGGAGAGAGAAAGACAGGTACATACAATCACCTATGATTACAAAGCTTCGAATTTAAAGTCATGATAACTCTGGGTTTATTGGTGTGTGCGGGAGTAGGAAGATGTGGGGGTAGTTGAGTCAGATGGAGAGGGCAGATGCGCATGCGCGCAGGTGAGAAGTGTGCACGCAAACCCCATGAGGGATGGAAAACCATCATCTGCATCGCTTTTACGGGAAAAGCTTATCTAATTGAGCTCTCTTGAACGCTAAAGAGGATTGTAGATCAAGCGGGAGGTGGGGGGGATAGAAAGGGTTGAGCATATGGGGGTGATCATCATGCAGACGACTTGAAGCTCTAGTGGAAAATCAATTTATTACTTCAGCTCGATCATCACTGGCACTTGGAAAATGTTCGAGGTATTCTTGGTTATAATAACAGTAAAGTTGGAACGCAAGAGAATAATCTATTAATAAGGAAAATTGGATATAAATGCAATGTTGCATTACGATTGTGGCATAAATTAGATATAAGTAGGAACAAAGCCAGATACTGATTTGCACAAACAACTACCAATAATACACATAGGTGTATAAATAAGACAACATCGCTTCAAAAATACTTGACGAATACAATAATATCTATATCAAAAAGATAATATTGTAATTATTATTCATCACGATAATTACTAAATACTATGTTATTGTGTGGGTTGACAAATTTCGTTTAAGTAAAAAAAATATAGACCCAAGAAAAAAAATATAAATGAATTAAATTTGAAAAATATTGATAGGTTGATAAATACAGATTTTTTTTTTTTTTTGACGTGATATTAAAATTTGTATCTCTTGGGTTTTTGGATCCATGGGTTTATGGATTATTCGTATCTCTTGGGTTTATGCTCGTGTTGGCCCTATACTCAATAAATACCGATTTCTCGTGCCAGTTGTCGATATTACTTTGTTAAAAATACATAATATTAATTCAAACATATCGATATTGAGTACGTGATCTTAAAATAGAATACGTATTTATAATTACTAAAAGGAATTCTTTAAATTATAATGATTCAAAAATACCGTTGTAACAAACAAAGCGTCTTTCCATGTATAACTATAATCTTAAGCATATTGCAGCTATGCATAGATTAGAAAATGCATATATATTTTTAATTTATTTATTTATATATATTTTTTTAAGAAGTGCATTTTACATTTGAAACAATTACTTTCAGAATATTTAGGGCAGTACCACTAACTTCTAACAAATTTTACTTCTGACAAATCAACATCTGGATAAAACAGACTTTTTTTCCATCCCCATTTGTATTTAATACTACAATTGATGAAGGTACATTTTTTATACTGGTTACTTATACTATAAAATTTCAGTTTGAGACTTCATGTGAAAATCTGACGAATGCTGTTTCTGGTCAAACGAAAGCCGTAATTCTGGAAAATAAAACTAAAATATATGGTATTTAATATTTATCATTTAATAATAAGCATTCATTTAATTTAATCATTTATTTAATAATTCATTCATTAATTGTTCCATTCATATGTTCCATTCATATATACATATAATAACGGTTTGCCGAAAATTCTGGTTTACAAAGGAATATATTTTGCTTCCACATTTTTAGTAAAAAATGCAAAACTGTAAAATAAATTTAACTGAATAAATGATTTTTATGCCATGCTCTTAGGTATCATAATAAATTTAAAAAAATTTTCCACATTTTCATCACATTTTATAAAATCATATTTTATACATAAGTTTACCAAAATCATTAACCAATCATTTACCTAAAACGGTTCGGTAAAAATTGCCTTAGAGCCTTTTGGCGTTTACTTTACCGTATCCTGGTAGTTTTGATCAATCTTTTTCCTCAACGTACATAAAGACTTGGAAGATAAATATCATGCTAAAATAAATAAATTTTATCTATGACCTAAAAATATATTCACCAGAAAAAAGAATCGGTATTTTTCGGGTAACTTTTTGTCTAATAAGAATATTTTTGATGATTTCTCATTCACATTGGTTGTAAACCTAATTTGTATTTTCTCTTTATGTGGTAAGAACTGCGAAATACTCAAAAAGCACTAACGAACGACAGCTTTTTTTTTAAGTGTCCTTGATATAACATTTCTAAAAAAATTTTTTTCATGATAGTCCTGTATGATAATTTATATAAAATGGCTGACAACGTGTTTTGGAAAGTTTTCTTAAGAAGAAAAGAGTTTATAATAAAATGTTTTAAATTTTCAAGACTCATAAAAGTTTGCAAAGATTAAGAATAGTTTATTGATTTTGATTGTTATCTACGTGGAAAAAGTACGCCAAATTTTTTAAAAAAGTTTGATGTTTTTAAAAAAATGTTTTAGCTTTTTGTTCATTTTTAAACCCTGATAATTCTTAACTGTGTGGTGGTTTATTTAGCTGGGAATTATTGATTTGTCTCACGTGTAAAAGAATTTTTTATTTTATTTCTCTTTTCGCAAGAGCATATACGTCTGCAGAAAAACAAAATGTATTTATGTTTTAACTTGTCTAATAAGGGCAATCATATTTAAGTTTTTATATATATATTTATCTTATTTTATAACCGTCGCGTTGAACCGCCTACCCAAATTTTTGTGTTAACGACTACTAAAGTTCAACTCCGCAGCCTTGTCATTTTGAACTCAATTCAGAAGACAAGAGGACTCCTGGGTCAAGTATTGGGAGAAATTTGCCTTCGTGGAGGACTTTTTGATGGAGCTAACCCGTATTTGCGTTACATGGTGAGGAAGATCACGAGAACTTCCCACGGATAGTTTGACAACAAAGGTACTGTAACCCATGATCTGTCTGCAACTGAGGATATTTCACGTCAGCACTGAGGTTGGTGCAAGCCGGATGCGGAATTCGTATCGACCAGCCGTCGCCGAGATTCGAACCCGGTTCATCTCATTGGAAGGCGAACGCTCTATCCCCTGAGTCATCACGCCTCAAGTTTATATATATGGATCAATCGAATAAAATAATTTTATAATATTTCATTTCTATGCACTTCTGTTTCTTGAGCAAAATTCATTTTACTATTCTCTCTGCGCGGAGTGTATGTTTGATTACTACAACAAACAAATTTTATTTTAGGAATTAGTGTGCAGATGCAAAATAAATTCGTACTTTACATTGTTACACAAAATAGATTCTAACGTAACATTGCAACACAAAATAGATTCATGGTGCTTCTCTACACCTTATTTGGTTCTAGGCGTAGTGAAACACCAAAATTAATAGTTATCTATTATTATTTTTATTATTATTATTTTGGTTTTAAGATATACTGGAATTTTTATCACTGTAGACTTAGCACAAATGGAGAAAACAAGATGCTTCAAAGGAACATTTTAAATAGAAAGTTTGATATATAATTAGTTCTATTACGTATTCCTTTTAATAAATACACAACAGCTCGTTGGAGTTTTTTCGGAGGTGAAAATAATTAACCCTTTGGGCACAGATGGGGTCACCGGTGTCCCTTTTATGTATTTTTTCTGAGTCTGTCTGATATATTTCGGTACGTTTCAATTATAAAAAAGGCAATTTAATAATTACTTAAATATTCTGTTATTTTATTGGAATTATATTTCTTCTAAAACATAAAATCAAAAAAAAAAATAATAATAATAATAAAAAATAAATAAATGAATAATAATAAATAAAAATAATAATGAATAATAAAAATAAATAATAACAATAATAAATAATAATAATAAATAAAATTTTAAATTTTGAAAAATGAAATTTTTAATTTTAAAAAAAAAGTAGTTGGAAAAAAAACTTTCCATTCATATGCAAAAAATAATCAATAATGGATTTTGTAAATTAAAGAAATTTCAATGATTACTTACTATTTCTTTTGGATTTAAAAAAACTGCAAATTTGAAAAATTATTGTTCAGAAGATTTCATCTAGAAAAAGACACCACTGTTTCATGCTGTATTTCATAACCATAAATCATTAAGGCTAAATATAATATTTTCCCTTTATTTTGACCTAAATTAATACAAAACAATAAAAAAATATGAAAAATATGTTTAATAAAAATTCTACGAAGTGCTAATAAACGTAATTTCAGTACTTTGTGTTCCTCTTAATTAGTGTTTGGATTTATCTCCAGTTTTTAAAAGGTAAATGAAAGCTCAAATATAAAGTGTTGATTAACACGATATTTTGTGTTGATCAACACATAACTCGGAGGAGAATTACACCACTATTTTTACCGTGTAGATGTACCGGCATATTTTCGACTAATTTAGACTTTATTTGGTATGCCCATTTCAAAATTTGAAACTAATTTTTCTTTATTATTCTGGTTTCAGAATTTTGGCACAGTCCACGATGAATCTGCTTAAAAAAAAAAAAAAATATTCTGTTTCGATCAATTATAATAATAGGCCAAAACTGAATATAAAATTATAATAATAAAATTATAATAGTTATTCAGTTTTGACACAACAGCAAATCTACTGAAATCAGCTAGTCAAAATATAATCGAAATCAGCTGAAAAATCTCGGGGGGGGGGGAAGCATTTTTCAGGACTGTGAAAATCGCATGGATGAGAAAGCAAAACTATTTACACATTTGAAAGCATCACTGAAAATTTATTTAAAATCAATGCATAGGTTTCAAAATGCGGGTTTTACCGTTTTTTATTCGACATTTTCAGACAGAAATAGGCCAAATGAACAATTTAATAGTATTTCTCCCGACTGTTTGTGTTCACAGCTATTAAAAAAAAATTATGTAATTCGGTAAAAAAAAACTGAGAGGCTGTTTTAATGCAAATCGAAGTGAAAAACTGTTATTACAGTTGATGTAATCTTTGCAAAATATTCCTTTTAAAAAAAATCCATTCCATAAGCAGAACTTCATAATGTAAAGCTGCGCCCTTTTTTCCGTCCATCCGTTCAAGCAAAGTGATAGGGTGCAGAGGGATGGTGAAGGGGGGGGGGCTTGACTGTCAGAGTTGGGGGGAGGGGGGATACGAAAGGATGGATGCTTTACTTAATAATATGTTTGAGTGGTTAGTGTCAGGTCAGACAATTATAACAAATTTATTAATGTCATCGTGCCTTATGATTTGCCACAGATCGATTTTTATTTTTGAAGAGCGCATGCCTATGTGTTAGCTTGTAGTATTATGTACTACGGTATGCTTCTGAATCTGCAGCCTTAAGGATTGGTATCTGATTATGTTTAATCGAGAAAGCATTTATTTCAAATTAATTTAGTTGTATTTATTGTTAAAGAATTCATTTAAAAAATAAAATGAATATCCATAATGTTCGTTTTTTAATTGAAGAAATTTTTTTCCTCAATTACATTACTTAAAAATTAGGTTATTTAATGAACAGTAGCCAAACCTTTTTTTGAAGTAAATTTATGCCCCCCAATAGGAACAGGATGAAAAAAAAAAAAAAAAGTTTAATCCTGCACGAAAAGTAACCGGATGAGGGGAGGAAAAAAAAACCATATTTGGAACGAATATTAACCGGATTTGAAGGTAGAATAAAGCAATTTGACACGAATAGTAACCAGATGAATGAGAGAAAAATTAGCTTGAACAGTAACTGGATGAAGGAAGGATAAAACAAGTTGGCATGAATAGTTACCGGATAAAGGAAAAATTTTTTTAGCACGAATAGTAACCAAATGAAGGAATAAGGATTAAATAATTTGGCACGAATAGTAACTGGATGAAGGGAACAAAATTGGCACGAACAGTAACCGGATTTGAAGGTAGAATAAAGCAATTTGACACGAATAGTAACCAGATGAATGAGAGAAAAATTAGCTTGAACAGTAACTGGATGAAGGAAGGATAAAACAAGTTGGCATGAATAGTTACCGGATAAAGGAAAAAAATTTTTAGCACGAATAGTAACCAAATGAAGGAATAAGGATTAAATAATTTGGCACGAATAGTAACTGGATGAAGGGAACAAAATTGGCACGAACAGTAACCGGATTTGAAGGTAGAATAAAGCAATTTGACACGAATAGTAACCAGATGAATGAGAGAAAAATTAGCTTGAACAGTAACTGGATGAAGGAAGGATAAAACAAGTTGGCATGAATAGTAACCGGATAAAGGAAAATTTTTTTTAGCATGAATAGTAACCAAATGAAGGAATAAGGATTAAATAATTTGGCACGAATAGTAACTGGATGAAGGGAACAAAATTGGCACGAACAGTAACCGGATTTGAAGGTGGAATAAAGCAATTTGGCACGAATAGTAACTGGACGAAAGAAAAAAACAATTTGACATAAATAGTAACCTAATAGAAGGGGGGGAAAGGAAATATTACAAGAATAGTAACCTGATATAAACAACTTAAATTTAGAACAACTTAAATTTAGAACCGGAATAAATGAATAAAAGCGAAATCGCATACGAATAGTAACCAAATTAAAAAAGACAAAAGCTAAATCGAGCATGAATTAAAAGGAAAATAACTTTGAAACGATAGCAAAAAAAAGTACTAAATCTGGAAACGAACAATAAACAAATTTAAAAAAAGCAAATATAAACCATCCGCGAATAAGTAATCAAATGAGTAGAAGCATATTCGAATACTCGTAATACTTTTAAATACACTTCTAAAACATACTCTTACTTTTAAAACATACTCGTACATAATAACATAAAGTGGAGTAAGTTGTCTAAATTTCCTCGGAAGGGGAAAAAACTTAAAAATAATATTTTCTTTTTAACACTACTCAAATTATGCAAAAGCAAATATCTGAACTTAAATAACATTAAAATAATTTCATGTACCTGTTTTATTCAGTTAAAGAACGGAATCAGTATTAACTCTTTCTTAAAAGCAATACATTTTTTTTACTATGTAGATTGATAGGGCACACATTAACAATTTGAGTAACAGTCAAGTTCAAAAGTTTGTTTCACTTATTGTATCAAGGAATTTTTTTTTCTGTCTTGATTCTTTGGATATTCAAAAATAAATAAATGACGCTACATTAATTTCCTTAATTGTAATATTCATAAACGGATTGATTTTTTGTATTATATTTTATAAAATGATTGATGATTGAATCTGTAAAGTAATAGGGTTTTTTGTACGATTAATTTTCATGATAAAAAATTTTAAATTGCTAAGTTACCACAGATTATTCGTGGTGTTTCTGATTTTTTTTCTTTAAAGCAAATTAAGGTTTCTGCTGCTTTTAAATATTTTTCTACGCTTGGAAAAAAGGTGCGTAATTATAAATTTTTATGTCGAAATCTTAATTGTATTTCTAAATTTGATTGTTATTGCAATGAAAAAGATTTTTCAAAATATATTGATAAAGATTACGGACCTAAAGTAGGGGAGAGTGGGGTCAATTGTAACAGGGTACGATTGTAACAGAGCAAAAATTTCGAGTGTCGGGTTTTAGATTTGGTTCTTAGGTGGCGCACAAGGTGTATTTAATAAATCTACATGTACACCCCTGCTGGCAACCATTTCTAGGTTCTTTTGAAACAGTTACATCACAAAAGATATTTTCACGCTACGTAAGTAATTTTTTTGGCATTAGAATATTATATTGTAACAAAGTAATTTTGTTTAAATCAATAAAAATTATTAACCGAATATGTAAGTGGACACCTTAATTAACATTTCAGAAAAAAAAAGATTAGTTTAGTTAATTAACTAGCATTGTTTTTAACAAATGAAGCTGAAATGGCGTCTTGGGGACAATTGTAACAATAAGTAAAGGGACGATTGTAACAGCTGAAAATAAATAATCTTATGCTTACAAACAATTACTTAACTCTTTAAGAACCACCAATAGTTTCCTATATCATTTATATTATGTTGCATGTGCATTATTTTATTTGTCACCTTTCATAGCATAAATTAAAAATTTTAACCCCTTAAAGTTAAAAGTTGAACCTTTGAAAAGTTGAGTCTCTGCTCATTATTATTTTTACTCCTAAAATATAACTACTATTTTGATTAATAAAAAAATATATCACTACTATTTTAATAAGTATAATTAACTATGTTTTAGTTGAATTTATGAACTGTTACAATTGACCCCGTAAGTGGGGACAATTGTAACAAGTGCACGACTGTCGAAAATTGTTAATTACTAATATAATAACATTTAAAATAAGGTATTTATTTTTTTTTCTAGTAGAGAATAGTCTACTTTACTCGTCTGTCAATTAATACTGATAATATATTGGATTTTCTGTTAGTTAAAAATAGTTAAGTAAAAAATGTTACAATTGACCCCACTCTCCCCTATTGCCTATAAACTCGTACAAAACATGTTATTATTAAAACACTACAGTGCGTCTTATAATTTGGTCTCATTATTATAATATACTAAGTATATAATAAATATTCTATACTTGTATAATATATCGTTTAATTTTTCCAATCGTCGAATTTATATTATTTATCGTCTAATGTAACCAATTGATACACAAACTTAAACAAGTGCAAACAGTCGTGTAAAAACATTAAACAAGTGCAAACAGTCGTGTAAAAACATTAAACAAGTGCAAACAGTCGTGTAAAAACATTAAACAAGTGCAAACAGTCGTGTAAAAACATTAAACAAGTGCAAACAGTCGTGTAAAAACATTAAACAAGTGCAAACAGTCGTGTAAAAACATTAAACAAGTGCAAACAGTCGTGTTCTATCTACATTAAACAAGTGCAAACAGTCGTGTAAAAACATTAAACAAGTGCAAACAGTCGTGTAAAAACATTAAACAAGTGCAAACAGTCGTGTAAAAACATTAAACAAGTGCAAACAGTCGTGTAAAAACGGTAAAGCTGTATAGACTATCACCTGATAATTAAGATTTTACATAGAATCTTATAGTGCGTCTCATAATTTGGTCAAGGACTGTAACTATTTTTATGCCCTCCCCATTTTTTAAAGAACTTATATCACTGTCATATGATATGTTTGTTCGAACGAGGAATAATTGCAATAAAATAAGCAAACAATTTTACCCAGGACCCATCTGGTTTCAAACTTGTTTCAATATGGGTCTAATAAGAACATACACCGAGGGACTGATATTGGGGTGTCTAGAATTTTTAATATTGGTCCAAGAATGACATCCAATATTGGACAGAGATTCATTTCTATCTAGAATTAATATTACAAAATATGGCATCCCAATATTGCAGATCTATGAAGAGCCTAGATAGATATGATTCGTGATCCATTATTAAAAGTCATTCTGGGACCAATATTAAAAAAATCTAGATATCCCAATATTACCTAACATTAAAAGCCTAAAAACTGTAGTCTGAATTGAACAATTCCTCATACGGCCGATATTGGCTGAATTGCGACTGTAAAATATCTAGTGAATCTGATCATTCTACATAGAGCCGATATTGACTGAATAGTGGTTATAGAATATTGGTAGAATTGGATTATTCCACATTAACTGAATAGGGTCTGAAAATAGAGCCTGAATTTAGCAATTCTATATAGGGTCTTTATTTTATTTTATAACCGTCGTTGAACAGCAGACCCAATTTTCGGATTTACGACTACTAATGTTCAACTCCGTAACCTTGTAATTTTGAACAAAATCCAGAAGATAAGGGAACTCCTGGATCAAGTAGTGGGAGAAATTTGCCTTCGGGGAGGACTTTTTGATGGAACTAACCCGCATTTGCGTTACATGGTGAGGAAGACCACGAGAACCTCTCACGATTAGCCTGACGGCAAGGGGACTCTACTAACCTATGATCCGTCTACCACTGAGGATATTTTACGTCTGTACTGTGGTCGGTGCAAGTCGGATGCGGAATTCAGATCGACCAGCTATCGCCGGGATTCGAACCCGGTTCACCCCATTGGAAGGCGAACGCTCTATGAGGTGAACCGGGTTCGAATTCCGGCGATAGGGTCTTTATTAGCAGAATTGGGGCTAAATAGTATGGGCGGAATCGGACAATTTTATATAGGGACTATATTGGTTAAATAATGTCTATAGAGTATCGCGTCAGTACGACAATTCTTTCTAGGGCCGATATTGGATGAAATATGGCAGTAAAATATCGGGTTAATCTGACTATTTTATATAGGGCAAATATCGGCAAAATAATGGCTCTTTAAAGCGTTATTGAGCCAAGATTCGTTAATATCGATGACTATTAATCTGACTATTTTATATAGGACAAATATTGGCCAAATAATGGCTCTTTAAAGGGTTATTGAGCCAAGATTCGTTAATATCGATGACTATTAATCTCACTATTTTATATAGGACAAATATCGGCAAAATAATGGCTCTTTAAAGGTTTACTGAGCTAAGAGTTTTGAATATTGTTCCAATGAGAGCCCGATCTGTTTTTCTGCTAGAAACTCTTCCCCCTCCTTACCTGTTAGTAAAAAACAAGATTTTTCATAATGTTAAAAGAAGAAAAAGACGACAACCTAATTATTGAAGGTGTGAGCGGTATCTTTATCATATTTGACTATCAAAAGGAACTGGAAAAAAGAAACTGGCGATGGCTGCTTAAATAAAAGCCAAGATGCGGCTTACATTTGGCGGGAGATTTATCACACCATTTGAAAATTACACATGTGCCCGAATCTAGATGCTAAAAATGTCAGTCTGGTGTTTGCCTGTGTGTTATTACTCTTGAGCAAGTGTTGAAAGGTTGGCAGATTAAAAAAAAAAGAAAAAAAAAACTACCGGTGTATTACTTAAGATTGAGTTTATATTTTCCTTTTTTTTCTGAGTTATGTTTGCCTATTATTTCGAAGTTGGAGAATCGCAATTCGTTAGATGGGGGGTGGCAGATGATAGAACAAAATTAATGGGATTCCATTTTTTCTTCTTCTTGTTGTTCGTAATCTTTTTCAAGTGGGATAGGCCTGATCGGACACCTTCGCATCTACCAGAGAGGCAATTTTGAAACAAACGTGCGGTTACAGTCAAAAAATGATGTAGTTTAAAAATGACTTATAGTTTGCCCGGAGAGTTTAACACCTCAATAAGAGCGAGGTATGAAATTTATATGGGGAAGCTTCTTTAAATTAACGGCTTTCGAACGCTCTTTGAATGGTTTTAGAGTTTTATTAGAAATATTTTATGACCATTACGCTGTTTGTAATTTAAAGCGAAGAAGAAAAGAAATATATATGACAGCAAGGTGAATCATTCTGAAGGTCTAATATAGTTATTAGACGGACAAATAAGTTCTGATCAAATAATAAGTTACTTTTACTGTACAATATAGGATGCACACATTCATTAATCCATTAAAATAAACTTACTTTTTAAATTAAACCTACCAGTAGTACAGAGAGAATATAAGGATGAATAATATTCGGAAATAGGCTTAACAGTACAAGAGCGAATAGAAATTATACGTGATAAAATCTCTTGATACATTTCGCAGAGATTTAAAAATTAGAATATAATTATATTTATTACACAATTAAAAACAATTGTGCATTGCAATAGGAACCTTTTGCTCATTTATTCTCTACTAATTTTCTAACAAATGTCCATTTTGCTGTCTGATGAAAAAAAAATGATTAAAATAAAACAAAATAACACAATATGAAAAAAAATTTTAAAACTATTTCAATAAAAATCCGGGAATAAAGAAAGTTATAATCTTTTCATCACCTCTCACGTTTAGATCCGCAAAAAGGAGTGCTTTCTAATATAGTATCTATCAATATAGCCAAAGCAAGATATTTCAATGCATTAGGAGCACTCAAAATGTGTATTTTTTTATAAACAAAATAGAACACATTAAGTAATAAATATCAAGTAAAAAACAAAAAATTAAATGTAAAGAAGGAAAAAAAAACAGAACAAGATATAAAACGAAATCTATAAAGCTATAATAGATATTTTATAATATTGTTATAATTTGGATATTGTTATTATTAACTCAATGATTTTATATGGAATTTGATTACTTTAGTTGGGTATCGAATGTTTTTCATTTTTATTTATCAAATTCTGAAAGAGTTTGTCAATTTGTTCTTTGGATAATAAACATTACTACACATTCTTTTAATTCTATTCGTTTGATTAAAAATGGTATTTAAATAGATGTATTTAGAAACATTAGAATTCCAAGTATTAATATTAAAATAAATTCTTTTATCGTATAAATCAACTAAGCAGATATTTTCTTCTTTTACAATACTCAAATCCAAAAAATTAATATTATCATCATGATTACTATTTCCTCTGGGTAAATATTATTTAATAAAATTGTATAATCTTGAATATATATATATATATATATATATATATATATATATATATATATATATATATACTAGGGGGCTAATACGCTTGTACCTCTACTTCCGACGTCAAAATATTATTATCTATTAGTATTATAAATATTTAGATCTATTGGTAAGCAGAAGTAGTTTTTCTAAGTAATCATTTTTGAAAATAACAATTATATTGTTATAACAATATATAGTTATAATTACATTACATTATATTACATTATAATAATAATAAAAAAATACAACTATTCTCTTAGTTTTAAACTCGAAAATTGAATTAAAAAAGCAATAATTAAATTAATAGCCGCACAGGAAAATAACTTTAAATTAAGGATACAAAAATCTTTATAGAAAAACAATACCTTTATGACTTATTAGTTTTATGCTGATGACAACCAAAACATTATGGAAATGAATGAGGAAAAACTGGATCCTACCACGTGATTTTCCGGCCAATAAAAATGCACTGACAACGATGTAAAACTGGTACACCATCATTAGACATACTCAAAACAAAATAAAAATTTCTACTAACTTTAGCTGGTAAGCTTAGTTGTAACAATTCTCCTTCTTGCTCCAACTCCCGTAATTGATGCTTATTTATCATTCGTTATTTCTTTCTATGATTGACACGCGTACTTGTTTATAAAATAAAGAAATAATGATCTCGAGGGAGAAACATAAATTTTCTACAACAATGGATAAACGGTCAGTATTTAATTAAAAAAAAAGTTGAAAAAAATATTTCAATTCGGAATAACTTTCAAATAAATAGATATTTCGAAAAAAACAAAACCTTGTTAGAATTATAACACAAAATGATCCTATCAGCACATTAAATTTATTATCAACAGTTGAATTTCAACGGAAAAGGTTTTCTTTACTACAAGTTTAATATTCTTGAATGAACAATCGAATTATAATTTTTTTTTTGTTCCGCCAAGCTTTTTGTGCACTTTTCTATGCGCCTTCGTAATTTCTGGTTTTAGCAAAACAAAATGTAACATAAAGCAAAATAAATAAATAAATAAATAAACAAAAGAGCAAATAAAATTGCAATATCTTTCACACAAATAAGAATTTAGAAAGAAAAAAAAATACTACATTAAGTTCATAATTAAACATGACCTTCGCAGCATAGGCCGAATTTCATTCATTTTGCTGCCAGTAGAGCGACAGTTATTTTATTTGTACTGATAAAATATGTTATTCATTTATTTGGTCAAAATATCAACTTGTTTGATACATTTGTTCGAAAATAATAATTTAACAGCATATTCCCAATTAAAACTTTCAACGTACTTAAACGAACTTAACTTACTTAACGTACTTAAACGAGGAAGTACAAAAGTAAATATTCATTGTAAATAAATAATGTACCTAATATGGCACAATATTTTATCGAAATAATATTCTTTTCCCATATTAAGCAGAATCGTATTTATTTTTTAATAAAATTAGCAAATTATCACTTAATATCGAATGCAAATTATAGCATCATTGAATATATATTGCTATTATTTATTTACTGGAAATGACGATTAAATTTATAAACTAATATTACTCATAAACAAATATAGCAAATAAATTATTGATGAATTCAGGTTTCGTTTGATAAAAATTAATAAATAATTACTGCATTATTTATGAGAAAGGAAATCTTGTATTATACAAAATACGTAAAATAATATTTGATATAAAAGGAATTTAAAAAAATAAATAAAAATAAGAATGAAATAAAAATAAAATTAAAATAAATAAAATAAAAATAAATAAAATAAAATAAAATAAAAATGAAATAAAAATGAAATAAAAATAAAATGAAATAAAAATAAAATAAAATAAAATAAAAATGAAATAAAAATAAAATGAAATAAAAATAAAATAAAATAAAATAAAAATGAAATAAAAATAAAATGAAATAAAAATAAAATAAAATAAAATAAAAATGAAATAAAAATAAAATGAAATAAAAATAAAATAAAATAAAATAAAAATGAAATAAAAATGAAATAAAAATAAAATAAAATGAAAATGAAATAAAAATAAAATAATAAGAAATAAAATACAATTAAAAAAAATAAAAATAGAAATAAAATAGAAAAATAAAATAAAAATGGTAATAAAATAAAGAAATAAAAGAAGTTTTTTAAAAAAACAAAAAAAAAAAAAAAAAAAAAAAAAACTTTAAAATAAATAAAAAAGAAAAAAAAAATTAAAAACAAAAAAAATGAATTTTTTTTTTCAAAAACTATAAAAAATAAATAAATAGGTAAAAGTTATTTTCTTTAAAGTATTATGTATGTAAATATAACTTGCGTTAGATTCATTTCTTAGTTCATTCTGATAGTTTACTTTAAAAATATGTATATTAAAAAAAAAAAAAAGAGCCGATAAGCAATAAAATGTTATTTTCTTCCTCGTTCGAATTGTTTATCTGTATCACCGAACTTCTGCTAACGCTCTAGCTTAATGTCCTAACATAACACTTTTTTCGTCGTCGGCGTGGGGTGTTAGCAAAACGTTCACGCCGAGCGAAGGCGTTTGTCATTTACTTCAGTTAGTCATTACTTTTGTTTTTCATCATTCAAAATTCACAATACTCTATTAGAAATGAGCAGTATATTACGCGCAATAAATTTATAGCAAAGTGATTATTAGAGTAATTTTAATTAAACTATGAAAGTTACTTAATAGAAATAAGAAATGCATAAAAAAAAAAGCTAATTCAAGGAAAATTTCTTAACGTTAAGCTAATGTCATAGTGTTTTATAAAAATTAAAGACGTTAAGTAAGGCTTTTTATTTTTCGATAAATTAGAAAAGAAATTTTTTTTATAAAAATAATGGGTGTTCATTTTTTTGTTGAAATTAATTGATTTTAATGCCTTTTTTTTATATTTATTTTTATTTTTTTGTCTTTTTTTTGCTTTACGCAGTTTTGCTATTCAATTTATTTTACTATGCACGATGGCACATTTATTCACTAGGTATCGGAGTTCACTAAATTTCCTGATTAAAAAAACCATTCTGTTAACACGTTGAATGCAACGCTAATTTTACATGGCTTGCCCGTCCGGCCAAAATGATTTTTTTGTGTTCTATATTGCATCAATTTCTTCAAACCATTTTAGTAACAATAATAGTAATAAAAAAATTAAAAGCATTTAAAATTTACTCTAATTATGGTATTCTTATAATCTTGGCTTCGGCGGTCACCGGTGACCCCGTGGAGATACAGACAAATTCAGTGCCGATCACCGGTGGCCCCTATGGCATTCGACGTGTTAATGAGTTAATTTTTTTTTATTATCAAAATTCGAAACCATATTTTCCATTTGGAGATCCAAAGTTCAATTTGAAGTAAAGTTCAATCATAGTATAATTATCGAGCAATAATTTATGAAATTTATTTTTTGATAATTTATGAAAAACTTCACTTATTAAAAAATAAATAAATAAAAAAATTTTAAGATTTTATTTTATTTATTTAAAAATCTTTTAATAGAAAAAAGTAAGGATTGTTTCCCCCATTCGTTGAAAGTTATCAACATCGTTTGCATACATTTCGAACAAAAGTATGAGTACTAACTTTCAAAAACAATAAAATGCAAGTAAATGGAAGAAAAATGTTATTTTGCAAAAAGAAAAGCAATAGCTGTTTTTCTTTCTTTCTTTTCTAAATTATACATTATCAGATGAAGAAGTTTAAATACGTATTTCCTCTTGCAACCAAATTCAAATTCCAGCAAATCGCATTACATATTCGAAACACAAATACAATAATTTAAGAATGTGGACACCAATCAATCGAACGCGAAGTCGAGCAAATGGATTCATTCACGAATCCACCGATTTGAAAGAAAAGAAAAGATCAATCGAAACGAAGATGAAAAGAAGAGAAAAGAAAGAAAAAGAAAGAAAAAAGCGCGTATCGCACGTGGTTTCTTAAGAGTCATCACGGGTCTTTCTTTTTCAGGAAGAAGGCAGTCCCAAAGCGGCATCGCGTGCCATTGGAGAATCACCCTGCGGCACAGTTGATTGGCGGCGTGCGTCGCAGACCACCCCCTCGCCATGTAACAAGCCGTCCCCCCCTCTCTCAGCACAATTCTAATAAACTTACTCCCCCACCTCCCACCCGCTCTTCTGTTATGAAGTCGGGTATCTTTTTCCTTATATTTTGCCATTAGTATCCGAAAAGGCGTTAGAAGTGCCGGCAAGGCGTTTAGCAGGTTCCGAGCAAGGCGTTAGGCTTAAGAGTTGTTTTGACCGCTTCCATGTCCGCGTGTGTGGCCGTCGATACGACCGCCTGCACGTCCACCGAAGGCCTGCGGACGTATTACGGCTCGGAAATGACCACAGAAATGGCCGACTTTCATGATGTAAGTCAATTATATTTCATCTTTTCTCTCTCCTCTTCTTTGCAACGTTTCTTATTTCTTTCAATACAGTAAAGTAGAATGCAGACGACCGTTTCTTTTATGCTAGATATCGTGAAAAAAAAAATCTATCGTCTGCTTAAAAGAAACTGGCCCCTTTGATTGTAACTCTGATGTTTTATTCGATTAAGTTAAGAACAAAAGAAGAAAAAAAAATCGATTACTTAAAAAATTTGTGCATGATAAACTTGTTTATTATCCTCAACATCATTAACTTTTTTCTGGTAAATCTTTGTGCAATACCCTTATTTCTTAGATTCAATTTTGCAAATTTAGTTGCAAACTAATTTTCAACGAGGTGTGTGTAAAAATAAAGAAACATATTAAAAAAAAGGAATTTGTTTAAATTTTCATCTTGTAAAACCAACGCCTTCCCCTCCTGATTGCCGTAAATATGTTAACTTGCTTTATAAATATTTAGGAAAAATTGGGAAAATATATCCAAATATACATGTACAGTAAGATCTCTGTACTCCCAGAAATTTTAATTAATACTATACATCGATATAAAGCATGATGTTGGTTAAAATAATGCCTTTGCAAAATGCTTGTTTGTATTAATTGATTATAAAATAAGATTAATTTGGCTAGTAAAGCAAGTTTGTCCCAATGCTTTGTAATAAAAATTTGATTATTGTCTTAGAATTATTTCGTTTCAAATTACTTGATATTTATACTTTAATATAATATATACTTTAAATATACATTTCAATAAACAATATATACTTTAAAATAAGTAAATATATACTCTAAACATCCATCCATACCTTAAATTGAAATTACATATTACTTCTCCAAATAAATAAATTGTGAGTAGTAATTAACAGCCCGCATTTCCTTATAATGAGTGTTAATTAAATGGTAAAATCCTTAGTGAAAACGTAAGGGTTATAAAATGGAGACATTCACGACAGATGTTTCCCCTGTCTCCATGCATCCTCTGAGTCGCGGTGGCTCAGAGGATAGAGCGCTCGCCTCCCAATGAGTTGACTCAGGTTCGATACGAATAACTGGTAGTTCGCAGCTGGTTGATATGAATTCTGCTCACCAGTCACAGTGTTGGTGTAAAATATCCTCAGTGGTAGATGAATCATAGGTTAGGACACACTTTTCATCAGGCTAACACTAGATTTTCGTGGTTTTCCTCTCCATATAACGCAATTGTGGGTTCTTCCAAAAAGTCCTCCCGCCAAAGCTAGTTAGTTCCAATTCTTGATCCAGGATTTTCCCTGTTTTCTAAGGTTGGATTCAAAATTACACGACTAAGGGGAGTTGACAGTCGTCAACTCAAAATTGGATTGGCTCAAAGTCGGTAATAAAATTTTTAAAAAAAAACTGTCGTGAATGTTTCCAATTTATGAACAGAACATATTTGTCTCAAATCTATTACGAAAAAATTGTTTTCTTTTACTTAAATTTATTAAATAAAAGATTTTTTTTTTATTGAAAATGACTAATATTTATCGTAAACTACAGTTTAATTCTTATGCGACCTGTTGCCATATAACCCCTAAGCACTCTGAACATAAAATGGTAGATAATTAATTGACATTGCTTAAAGTTCTGCAGAAATCGTAAAAAAGAAATTTAAAATTTTTTCAATTCTCTGACACTACTAACTTTTTCCTCCCTAAGAAAAACTTAGAAGTTGATGTCTCTGTCTTCTTGTTAATAAGATTTTTATTTTTAACTGAAACAAATACTAAAGAAAGAACAGGTTTGGAATTTGTACAAGTTGACTACTTGCGGGTGCAAGTAGTCACTTTTTAAAAGGAGAACGAGGTTTTTCTAAAAAAGTTTTTTCTTGTCTTATAGACATATTATTCATATATTTCTTATAGATTACCAATCAAAATGAATGTAAAAATTTAAAAAATTTTTAAATCTAACTTTTCTTTTTTTTGTTGGAAGATTTTACATAGAAAAACTGTTGGCTTTGATCACACTTGAAGCTTTTTGAAAAGGTATCCTTTTTTACCCACTCAAAATTTGCATTAACCGAAATGAGCACTTGAAGTTAAATGCTTTTTCAGTAACACCACCATAGAAACACATTTAAATATAAATATTGAATTGATGATAACCATTGAATGATCGAATTGAATTTTAATATAAATATTGAATGATTTGAAAATCTCTCATATCAAAACCAGAAAGAAGTTAGTAACTCATTTTAGTTGACCCGCATTTCGCATGATTTTAAAAAGCGCGATTTTTCAAGTTGTGCCATAAACATTTCGTGAAGTGTTTAGACAATTTTGTCTGATATGCAATTAGGAAATGCCATTTCCACATTTTATTTTTTCTATACTTCATAAAAATAGTTTTCCGATTTGTTCAACCAACAAAAAGGTTAGATTAGCACTAATTGACATCTTCAGTGAAATTTTAATGCATAATAGTATAAGAACATTTCCTTAAAAATATATATATATAAATATTTTTTTCCTTGATCAATTTATGAAGAATTTAGAATAGCTAATTTTTGTTATGCAGGATCAATTCAGTTCTTGATAATAAAGATCTACTTAGACCGATGGAATTGGAACAATTTTCAAATTACGTAAAATATAAAAATAAAAAAAACAGTAAAAAATAAATAGAAGACTTGGAAAAAGAAAGATCGCGTATAACAAGGCCGCTTTGTTGGAAATACTGAAAACAACAAACCAGAACAAGAAGTTCAAGTTGTATATATACATAAAAAGAAAAGGCGAAAACGTGACATAACGTGTTGTCGTTAATATTGGCTACTACATTTTAATTGTGTTATAAATTATGTTCAAACAATGTTACACTAATGTAGATCGCTGCGTAACGTTGCATGTGATTATTTGTAGTGATTATTTGCTTCTGGGCTTCAGAAATTCGGTATTGAATGATTTACTCCGGATTTTGGGGGGAAATCTTAGTGCATGTTGTTAAAATTATTTATTTGATTAATTATATGATTAAAAAAAATAATTGATTCATTTCAATGCTTACAAAGATTATTCTTTTGAGTGTAATAGATTTAATAAATGTTGCAAAAGCTTACAACTTAGTTATAAGTATTTAAGTACATCATCAGTATTGATCACCGTATTTATTTAGTTATCGAATGAAACGCTTTATTTAAAATGTCCCAGTTGATGATTTCAGAGAAATATCAACAAAGCTTCACAGCATCAGTAATAAGGAGTGTTATGCAGATTTAAATTTAGCGTCTCTTAAAGAAATAAATAAAAAATAAAAAAAACTAATTTACATTTTTTTAAAAGTCAATCCCTACTTAGGCGAACAACGAAAAATTTTATTTTAGTTACTTTTTATTAAATGATTAGAAACTTTTTTCTCTTACAGAAAACTGAAATTAATTAAATTTAATTAATGAATTAGCATTTGAAATAACTTAATTAAAATGAAGTAATCATCCTCTACAACAGTGTTTCCCTAACGCATGACTTTTGTGTACCCTTTCTAAATTTTTCGTAACGCTGCGTACCACTCATAAAAAAATTAATGTATTTTTTACTATAAAAAAATTGCACGAAAGTAAAAAATCACAACTGGCTGTTGACACCACTAATTATTAACTGTTAACTCTGCAAAACTAGCCAAAAGGAAAATACGCAATCGTAAATTTTCATGGCTAGCTTTGTTTTTAAATGAAATTTTCGTTTGTTGCAAGATATTTCGCATTAGAACGCGTACCCCCACTAAACTGTTCCCGTACCCCTGGGGGTACGCGTGCCACACTTTGGGAAACACTGCTCTACAAATTTTAAAAAATGTACTTGAGCTTCAATAGTTGAATGAAAAATATTTTATTGAGTCATTGTAAATTTGAACAAGATATATAAATATGTATAAGATTGTGAAACTTATAGGAGGAATTGGGGGGGGGGAGGAAAAAAAAGGCGCGTAGTATCAGATAACTATAGAAGTATAAATTTGGTGACGTGGACGACACGTGCTACCACGTAATGTTCTTTATTGAATTTATCTGTCACAGCGAACATAAAATAATTAAATGTGCGCAATACATTTTTTTCTTTGTTCAAATAGAGCTATAAGTTAGAAATCATTGGTGTTATTTTATAATATGCGAAAAAACTGAACGGCTTATAGTAAAATTTAAAACAATGACCAACGCTTAACCCATCAGAAAAATTCCATTCCGTTTTTCGCTCATTCCTTTCTTAATGAATGAATTAATATTTGAAAAAACTGTATTAACATCAAGTGTCATCGATAGTTTTAAAAAAATGTATTTGATCTTGAGTGGATGAATAAAAAAGAGTAGGAATTAAAAAAGTAGGAATTAAAAAAAAAAAAAAAAGGATTTATGAATAATAATTTCTAGACGGTAATAATGCATCCAAAAGTATAGTTTACTTGAAATACAAACAAAGTTTCTTAATCTATGAAAGCGATGGTCGATAAATATTTTGGTAACAGAGTTAATTTATTAATAAGAGATGCAATTCTGTATAGTTTATGTGCCTTTCCGTTGCCTGTCAATAAGATTTTGATTTAAACATCTTAATTAAATATGTTTTTTGAGCGATTCAATATGTTCCAATTCACTTCCATTAGAAAATTAGAAATCACATAGAACTGAAATCTTCACTGTAAAAAATTTTGATCCTAATTAAGGTAAAAAGTACAAGCACCTTCAGTGCACCCACCGTAACATCCATTTTACAGCGAAACCCATTTTTACTGTGAAATGTTATACTGTAATTTTTACAGTTATATTTATTTTATTACAGAAATTTCACAGTAAATATTACTGTAAAACTTATGGGTTATCAGAGTTTTGATTGATCCAAAATTTTTTACAGTGTTTATAAGTATTTAGAAAGCTAATTATTTAGTTCGGAATAATGCTTTTTTTTTCCCATAAATATTTCTCGTACAAGATTATACTCGACATCAACGATAGAATAAAAGCATAAGAAGCATCAGACTTCCGAAACATATTTTTTATAAAAAGACTTTATTAATTATTTAATGTTAATTAAGAGGTCAGTTGTAATAAGATCACACACAATTTTTATTTCAATCTACATTAAAATTGTTTTAAGTAACAAATCATATCGTATAAAAACTTATTCAGTTGCAATATTCATTTTTGTTATCATCTGTACTACTTTATTATATAGTTTTATTTAGTAATTTTTTAAGCGGTTTCTTTCACATAAATATTTTTAAAATTAAGTTTCTTAAAACATTAAAACAATAAACATATTTTAAAATAAATTAAGTTACTTAAAAAATTAAAGTAGTGAGCATTTAAATAAAAATTCAGTTTCTTAAAGCATTAAAGACAATAAATATTTTTAAAAAAATAAGATTCTTAAAATATTAGGAAAGATAAATAATAATAAATTTTAAATATTTTTAAATGAAAATAAAATTTAACAAAGTTGATAAAAATTTTTTAAAATTTTCTTAAAGTTTTTTAAAACATTAAGACAGTAAACATATTTTAAAATAAAATTAAGTTTCTTAAAATATTAAGATAATTAACTTTTTTGAAATAAATTTACATCAATCTTGATTTTAAAAAGTTAGTTAAAAATATTGAAAGTAATGAATATAGTTAGTATTGAAATTATATAATTTATAATTCTCAATTTATTTAATACAGTATTTATTTGCATAATTTTGTTTAATATCAGGAAAATTTAGGCACCAAAAACATTGAACAAAAGTTAGCAAATGTAGTTAGTATAAAAAATTATATAATTTCTATTACTTAATTTATTAAATACAATAGTTATTTGCATAATTTTGTTTAATATCAGCAAATTTTAATCACCATACATATCGAACAAAAGTTAACAAATATAGCCAGAAAATATAGTTAGTAAAGAAATTATATAATTTCTATTTCTTAATTTATTTAATATAGTATTTATTTACATAATTTTGTTTAATATCAGGAAAATTTAGGCACCACACTTATCGAGCAAATGTCAAATTAACGAAATGAACAATTTTAGTTATGAAACTATTTCCTAAAGTCTTAAGGCAAATAAATGTATAGATGTAATCGGAAAGATTAATTAAAATTAACACCATAATTTAAATCAATAAAACTCTGGGAATTTCGCATCAAAAATTTCAGGGAATTTGGTTTTGTTAGGAGAATGGCCACAGTTTGGCTTGAATAAAGGAGGAAAATGAATATTTAAGAGAAGCAGATTCTGTTTCAGAACTATATAGTTCACAGTCAACACATGTCCTTCAACAACAAAAAATAAATAAAAATATTGAAATAACTTTAATTAATCAACTAAAAAAAAAAAGTAACAAAATCCGATAGCTTTTTTTTTTAAAATAAAATATTCAAACCTAACCTCAATCAAGTGTTTGTTTCGTTTTCCTGTGTCTTGTTTTAAATGTCCCGACGCAAATGCTGTTCCAAAATTAGTTAAAAGTACCCATTTAAATAGTTTTTGTAAATTATTTACGACGAACTGTCGAATTCTAACGACGTTAAAAAGAAAAAGTTTTGTTGAAAAACAACGATTTCTAATGAACATGTATATGTATCAATTGATCAAGTAATGATTACATAAACTTATCCTCATCGTATCAAAGGCCTGTGATTCAATTTTCTGTATTCAGACGAATAAACAGCGATCTGTTTTCGAGAAGGCACTGTTTTCTCTAAGAAAAAAAGAAACGAAAACTCGCAAATCGTTCAAATGTGTCTATGCACCTTTCTTTTGCATCATAAATATTTTTTTTGTAAGTACGTATTTTTTAAAATTTTTTTTTTACTAATTAAAGAATTACTAATTTTTAAATATAATTGCTTAAACATTTTATAAATTTCCAAATTTGATATTTTGTGATGACCTGCACTCACCACTTTTCCATACATCATATTCTTGTAATTTTAAACCCTATTCAGAAGACAAGAGAACTCCTTGATCAAGTGTTGGGAGAAATTTTTCTTCGTGGAGGACATTTTTGAAGGAACTAACCTCATTAGCGTCGTTTGGAGAGGAAAACCACGAAAACCTCCTACGGTTAGCCTAATGACAAGGGGATACTAACCCATAGTCTTTATACCACTGAAGATATTTTACGTCAGAGCTGTGGTCGGTGCGAGCCAGGTGTGGAATTCGAATTAACCAGGGATTCAATCCCGTGTCACCTCATTGGGAGGCTGTGAGACGAGCGCTCTATACTTACACTTATTTTATTTTATAACTGTAATTGAACCGCCTACCTAATTTCGGGTTTACGAGTACTACTGCTCAACTCCATAGTCTTGTAATTTTGAACATAGTCCAGAAGACAAGTGAACTCCGGGATCAAGTATTGGTAACAAGTCGCTTTCGTGGAGGATTTTTTGAGGGAATTAACTAGCATTTGTGTTACATGGAGAGGAAAACCACGAAAACCCCCGAAAGTTAGCCTGATGGCAAGGAGAGTTTAACCCATGATTCGTCAACCACGGAGGATATTTAACTTCAGCACTGTGGTCGGTGTGAGCTGAGTTCGGAATTCGCATCCACCAGCCATAGCTGGGATTCGAACCTAGACACCTTATTGGAAGGCGAACTCTCTATCCCCTGAGTCGAAATGGCTCATACCTATACTTATGTAGGTGAAACAGGCTTTGCCACGTAAAGCTTCTCCCTCTGTAAAGTGTCCCCTTAATTGAGGGAATTGGTATTTATGACGCCACGCTTTCTGTAATATGACAAAATTGCAAACATTAGGGCTTTCTTCGTAAATCGAGCCTATTTTGTGTTTCCGTGACACTGTCGTTACGTGATTCGATTCAAAATTTACTTTCTCTTACTACGAATTTTGTCACCAGAATTTATATTCATAAAGGAATGTCCCACGAGAATCGACGTTTTATATTTTTATTCACGACGTTTTTCCAAAACATCAAAACTTAACTTTTATGTCCTTCATTCTTGCATGTTATAGTCACCGGTCACGGAATATCTAAAGAGGTCTTTATTTAAATTGTAATGAGAAAAACACGAGTGCATACTTATCTCCGTCGATATTTAATTGCATCGTTCGTCTCTTTTTGAAACATTCGAAAATTCTGTATTTTGTTTAAATCGACATAATATTGCCCGGCAATAATGAACCAACGTCAGACTCTATTTTAATTAAGTTTTAAACGACACATTTGTAATCCCATTCCAGTTTTATAAGGCCGTGGAAACTAAGGTTCCACGATTTCGGTATTTTACTTAATAATTTATATCCGTCGTTGAAGAGTCGACCCAATTGGGTATACTATAGCCTACGTCACAGGTTGTGTTATTCCTACTAAATTTAACCCATGAACGGCATTTTCTGCGAGCCTAACTTCAAGTCACAAATAAACAAACGAAGTGTTTGATCGTTTAAATAGCTGCTCGCCAGATTTTATTGCATTATAAAGAAAAGTAATTGATATTCGATTTTTGATTAATAATTGATTTATGTGGATAGTGGCATAGAATTTAGCATTACGTCATGGTAAATGTTATTCCTACTAAGTGGAAGTAGTTGTGCTTTTTTTTAATATTATACCCAATTATTGGGTTTACGACTACTAATGTTCAACTCCGTATCCTTGCAATTTAGAACCCAATCCAGAAGACAAGGAAACTCCTGGATAAGTACCCCCAGAGGTATTGATTTGTTATGGTAACACGGGGGACTTTGCGATTCGACAGATTTAACGTGCATCAGTCACCATTTACTACACGGGGAGTCTTCGGCCGGCTGGGATCGAACCCAGGAATTCTTGGACATGGGCCCAGTGCTCTACCTACCCCGGCCCTTAATCGATTTCGGTATGGCATTGCACACCGGCTACTTTTACTTTCCATACAAGCTGGTATCCATATATCAGAAGTTGGATATGCTTCAGACTGCCTTATATTCGCAATTACACGTCGCTTTATTTTATTTAATAACCGTCGTTGAACAGCAGACTCAATTTTGGGTTCTAATGTTCAATTCCATAGCTTTGTAATTTGGCACCCGATCCAGAAGACAAGAGTACTCCTGGATCAAGTATTGGGATAAAGTTTCCTTCGCGGAGGACTTCTTGATTGAAATAACCCGTATTTGCATTAGAGAGAGAAAAACCACGAAAACCTCTCACAGTTAGCCTGACGGCAAGGGAACTCTATGATCCGTCTACCAATGAGTATATTTTACGTCGGCACTGTTGTCGGTGCAAGCAGCCGGATGCCGGTGCGAACAGCCGTCGCTGGGATTCGAACCCGGTTCACCTCACTGGAAGGAGAACGCTCTATCCCCTGAGCCACCACGACTAAAAAATTACGGTTCATTGTAAGAATACGTAATAACTATACATAATAACTATATACAATAATATTAATACTTAATAACTTCTCAAATATCAGATGGTTTGACTACTGATCTAGCCATTTTAAGAGTGATTAATTGGAGGACCATGGTCAAAAGCAGAGAGATCTGAAAATTCTTAAAAAGAGCAGGGCCCATCCATGGCTGTCATGCACTGAAAAAAAAAGAACTATATAATAAACGAATAGTTTATCCTTTAAAATAGTTCGGCTTTTGTTTACTTATTGAACATCTAATTTTTATGCTTTCAAAATTTTTTTTATATTACGGTTACCATTCAAAAGAATAAATTTATTAGAAAATACAACGCATGATAGCTTTTAGAAATCTTTAAGTTCAAAGCAACAAGATTTTTATTATTTAATTCTGCTCGTCTTCCAGGTTAGTAAATGTGTTTGCTTTTCTCTAAAGCATTTAGAACTTTGAAAGATTCTTCTTTTTTGAGACAGATAAACTAAACAATGACAAATGTTGACGAATAATATTATATTATCTTTCAAAAAATTCAGATTTGTGGAAAACAAGAAAAAAAAACACATTTAAAGTCTTTGGAAAACAGAAGTTATGACCATTTTTTTCTATGTAAAATCATTCGATAATAAATTTTTAAGTGTGTTAAAAACTTATTTACCTAAATATATCAATGAATATTTATTCAAATTAATAAATAACTTAAAAATAAATACTAATCTCAAATATTTATTGATTCGAATTTAAACTTATTAATATTAGCAGATTATTTGTTAAATTTTAAATCAGGATTTCAAATTTTAATCAAGATTTAAAATTTTTTCAGTTAAATTATATTTTGTTTTAATATTTAATTTTTTTTAATTTAAAAAACAGCTATAATGAAATTGAGGGTTTTTTAAATCAGGTATTTTAATGAAAATTGAAATAAAGATTAATAAAACTTGAAATGTTGTAAATAAATGACGAAAAACTGTACAAATTATGTGTTTCGTCAAGTACCAAATCGTGTGTTCTTACACATTTTAAAGGGTGTATTCTAAAAAAAGAAAAGTTAATTTTTCAAGAAATCAGACGATCGATATTTTTTTGTTTACTATCGAGAAGTTCGATTTTGTCTCATCCAATGCTAGAAATTACACAAAAGTAAATTATATTATAAATGCTTTTAGTGGTAAAACGAAAGATAATTTTAGATGTCGAATGAAAGAAGATGTTGAATTTTTGGAAGATGTCTAGTATACTCTTGATATTTCAAAGTTGAAGGGGCGTTAAAAAAACTTCGAGATAGCGAGTTCTCGAGATAACAAGTTCAGAACTAAATACGTACTAAAAAGTCGAAAAATATATTCTAAAATATTAATCTAAAAAGTAGAGTTATGAAACATGAGAATGACTACTAATAAATATGCATGTAATGATAATTGACTATAAGTCTAAATACAACAATGATAATTTTATTCTTAAAAGTAAGACAAAAATAATTGGGCATTAAATAGGAAATAATTAGTTTACAATAAACTTACATTGTCATTTTTCTGAAAAAAATTCATTTTCTCTCCCGGTAAAAAATTCGACGTGACGAGGTATTCAAGAAGAAACTCTTCGACATAGGTATTGAAATTAGCACTAGGTTGACATACGATGACAAGGAGAAAAATATTTATTTGACATAACTAAGTTTTCGAGAGTATACTGTACATTAACCTATCAATTGAGTTAATTATTTTTATGGTATTTAAATTCGTCAATAGTTTTCTAAAGCCTTGTTCGAATTCATATCTATATTTTGTGTGTGCTGCCAGTAGGATTAACAAGCTAATTTTATTTTAAGAAATATTGAATACATGCAAAAATAACTTAACTGACTTACGTATATCAAATCTTACTGTAATCAGCCATTTTAGTGTTATTGAATAACAAAACTGGTGGCTACTATATTAAACTAGGTACTGTAAAAAAAAATTCTTGGTAAAACGAAGCATTTAAAACCAGGGTGCCTTTTAAATCAGAGCTGAAAGGTGCTTATTTTTGATTTGCGTTTCTTAAAAGCCCTTAAAGGTGCTTTTTTTTATTTGGGGTTTGTAAAAAGTGCTTAATTTTCCATCTTTTAAAAAGAGATTTTTTCTTTACCGTATCGATTGTCGTTCTAAATTGCAAAACACATTTTCCAAAATTTTCTCTGCACTATTTATCAGAAACTAGTTATTTTATCTTAATTATGCGAAGTTTTTGAAAATGTTTCGAAATTTTATTGATCATTTACAAATTAAGAACTTTAAACGATGGAAAAAAATATTATTGCACAGATCCTAATTATGATTATTTTTTTGGAAAGTGATTAAAAATATTTTTTGGGTGCTTAAAAGGTACTTAAAAGGTGCTTAATTTTTGTAGAAAAACCTGGCTACGCATCCTGAAAACTAAAAGTTATGAATGCTGTTTCATTGCAGCATTGTGTAAAGTGGTTTTTAGTGTTTAGATACACTAAAATCTTTCACAGTGTAGGTCCTTAGTCAGGTGACTCAAATATATTCTATTGGTTGAATTTTTTTACTGCAATCGTCTTTGCAGTCTAGCTCAAACGAAGGAAGAAAAAAATTGGAAACCATTTTAGTAGTTTAAATTCAGCAGCAAGTGACGTAATCGAAATCTGCTTTTCGAGAACAAGATATATGATCTAATTTCATCGATAAGGGACCCGTTTTTGATGCAGGTAGTTTTTTTTTTATTTCTCCTCAGCTGTAAGAAAAAAAGAAAAACTCGTCATGTTGTATTGAAGACTTCTGTGCCACCCACGCTTGGTGGCATCAATGTCTAAAAAAATGGTTCTTTATGTTTCCGGTCAGCATTCATCACGCTTTTGATATCGAGCTTCAATGAACTCATTTTCAGGTGATGTTGCCACCACTCGAAATAAAATAATCCTCTTAAATAAGTTAAGCCTATTTTTACAAGTAATTTGGAAGTATCCTTTACGTAAAAACAAAATATCTATACTTGTAAAAGATTAAAACTATCATTAAAAAAAAAAGTATGCTAAAAACGTAAAAGATTTAAACTACAGTCGGACTTCTATTTAACGAACTTCCATTTTGCGAAGTTCTCTTTTTTGCGATGTTTTTCAAGGAACTAAGAACATTTTGGAAATTAATTCGTAAAACAACTTCCAAACAGCGAAGTGAATTTTCTATTAAGCAAAAATTTTTTGAGAATATTTGTTAACGCATTTTATGGGGAAATTGACCTTGAATTGATTTTCGAAGCCACTTAATTTTTTTTAGAGAAAGCAGTAAAATCCCTTTTCCTTTTTTGTTTGCATTTCAAAAGAAAAACTAACGGATTTTATCAGTAGCAATTAAACTTAAGAACGCATGCGGTAGTGTAAGTGGAACGCATGTAGTATGTTTAAAACTATTTTTATAATAAATGTAGCTATAATTTTATACATAAATTTAGCTTTTTTAGTTGAAAACGTATGTAGCATGATAGTGTAACTTTCAATAATGTTTTGCTTTATTCTTGCTTTCCATGCAGATTTCTTTTACGGTTAAGATTTATAAAATAAATAGTAGATATTAGTTTACTAAATAAAGGTGTGTCCATTGATCTTTTAATTATGTCTAGTGCTTATGAATTTAAAACCTGCTTTGTGTTGTTTAAGTATTTCAAAAGTTGATTTTCAATTTAGAGAATTTCGTTAAATAGAAGTACGACGGTATTATTAAAAAGATATTCAAAATATGAAAAAAGATTAAAACCATTATTATTTAAAAAATATGCTAAATTTATTTCACATTTCTTATTATTAATAAGTGTAATAGGTTTGTATTTCTGCTTAATATGATGAATATCACTTTTCAACTTTGTAAACAATTTTTGACTAAATTATGAAAATCGACGAGAAAGGCTAAAAAATACAGAAATTACCATTGTAAAACCTAAAGGTTAGTTTTAATTTTAAAATATTTTATTTCGAATTTACTGGACTTCGGAGCATAAGTGGATAAATGAAGCTCATGGTCAATACAATCGTAATAAAAAAAATTATCTTCGCTGCTTAAAGTGGAATTTAACAAGTTGATGAAAATTGATGATAAAGGCAATATAATGCTGAATTTTATGGTGCTATAAATCATGGAAACATCAGAAAAATACTAATTTTAATTTTAAGTAAAATAATAATGCATCAGATAACCAAATATTTAGGACTCTGAGAATCAGGTTTTTACTTTTCAAGAAGAAGACCTCCCATACCCACACATGTGACCTATGACGTCAGCGCCAGCTAATCTTAATCAGTAAAATGGTGTATAAAAGTTGAGCTAAGTTAGAATGTTAATTAACGTGAAGTTAATTAAATATAAAGCCGTATCTTACATCGAATTCGTTGAATTATAATTCTTTCTCGTCTATTTCTTTTACTTAACTATTTGTTTAGTAATTTTAATTATTTGTTTATGTATTTTATTGCAACCGTTGTATATTTAACTTCGTGTACCTGGCAACTTCGATACATAATTAGTTTGTTTATGTTCAACATGGCTTCGTATCTGTCTTTGTGTTAAGTATCTGTGTAAATATATAGTGAAAGAATCTTTGTAAAACAATTTAAAATACGTCATTTAAGAAAATTTATACTTGACGGGCTCGGCTTACTCGAAATAGAATGGAAAGAACAGTTGCTAACATAAACAAATGTCACGTTTCACCAGCCAATCAGGATCGAGGTACCAGCTCCAGGTCACTTGCAGGTGTCCCATTATTAATTAAATAATGTTGATGATTAGTATACAGAACAGTAAAACCGAAGGGAAGATTAAAATTTTTGATTAATATTTGATTTTCTCTTGAAGAAACCTGGTTTGATTTTTTGTCGCCAAATTGATAAATAAAAAATTCTAATCACAAAAATTTTTTTGTGTTTTGAATGGTTTGAATAAATTGTTTTTGTTTAAAGTTTTTCCTAATTTTTTTTTTTAAAATCATTACGAGGTAAGAGAAAAATTCTATTTTGTAAATTCCAATATTTTTAATTCGAAATTAATCTGTTCACAGAAGAGTCAATGTTATATTCAAGTCAATGATATATTCTTATATGATGAATGAAAACATTCTTTCAAGTCAATGCTTCAAAAATTTTCTGATTCCATGCAAAAAAAAATTTAGGCTGAAAGAAACCTTTTGATATACACCGCAAAATACGATTATGCATTCTAAAAATGTATCTTTTACAGCACACACAACGCAAAAAAAAAAAAAGAAAGAAAAACATTAGCATCTTATAGCAAAAGTTACTAACACTGCGACTGTCAGCAGATGCTGTAAAATTTACGGAAAATTTACTGTTTTGAATATTACTGCAGACTGATGTAGAACTCACAGCAAAGTTTTGGGAAGTTTTTGCTCCTTCACTGCATTATTGCGACAACGTGTTGTCAGTAACAACACGTTGTGGATTGTACATCAGTTTGATGAAAATGTCACAGTATACTTTTCACAGTTTAAAACAGTAATTTTGTAAATTTATATACTTCCTGTTTTCAGCAAGTTCAGCTGTAAAATACATAGAATATTCTTATAGTGTATATACTTCTTTTCCCGCGTTGGCAACAAAGATTTGAAATAGTGTCAAAAATGAAGAGTAAGGAATTAACAGACTGAGTTGCATTTTTTAAAACTTTGCTTATTAATTTACGTAGGTAACACACTTCATAGCCGCATTTTAGCTTTAATGGCGCTTTATAATTAACAATTTATAATATGTTTTATCAATTGAGATTTGCCAGAAATCTTGCTAACACGAGTCTGGCAACATACGTTGCTAATTGGAGTAAATAATCTAATTATTTTTTAACTCTTGTGTAATACCTCCATTGTTACCCACTTCGTCACTTATTTTGATGGTTGTTATTGGTCCAACAACAAGCATAGCATGATGGTTGAACCATCATAGTAGAAAAACAACATGTTCCATCTTAATTTGATGGTTGCTGTTGGTCCAACAATACTAAGCATAACACGATGGTTGAACCATTATATTAGTAAAACAATATCTTCCATTATATTTTAATGGTTGTTGTTAGTACAACATTAATAAACAAATCTTGTTGGTGGAGGATAAAAGTAGCCATACAGCATCTTCTATCATATTTTGATGGTTGTTGTTGATCCAACAATAAAAAACTTGTTGGTTGATCATCATACTAGTAAAACAACCTCTGCCATCAAAATATGATTTTTTATATTGGTCCATCAAAGATCAAACATTGCTTGATAATTTATCATCAAAACACAAAAGCAAAATTTTTATTTCGTAATGATTGAAATTTGTGGGACCATCAAAGCTAGAGGAAAATTGTTGTATGGTGGTGACCATCAACAGATGTTGGACCATCAAGAATCTTTCTGAAACCAACATTAACCATCAAAATTCTTCGATGGTACCTTCAAGAATTTTGTCTTGGGTATGCTCTTTTATTCATTTTCTGAACTGTTTTTTTTATACATCTTATGACTAATATGTTTTTTATAGTGTGCTTTCTAAGTAGTACTGAAATGTAAATAAATAAAATCATGATGTACCTTAATTAAATAAAATGTACATCAATCAAAAGGTTCATAGCATGAATAAGTAACATAATTTAAAAACTTCATTTCGAAAAGGGTAGCAGCATATACACAAAAGCAGACTAAAATAAATAATTATCCAACGTGCAAATGAAGTAATCTAAAAACAATAGAGGCTTGGCATATAGTCAGGGGGCGACCCCTTAGTAACTTTCGTGTCTTCTAAACAAACCTGATAGCTATTAAGCCTGTTTTTTCAAGGAAATATAAATAAATAAAAATCGTTGCATGTATATTATAACTATTGTTGCATACATTTGCATGTAAATAGTTGCATGTTCATTGCATTCATTCATTAATGGAAAAATATTTGCATGTATGTACTACGGATTATAAATAATGTTTTTTTATTTTATTTGCAGATGTGGCAAGATATTGAAAGTGTTTTGCTGGGAGATTTGACTCTAACGACGTCATCAAACTACACGGATATTCGCCCGGTTTCCTCCAATCAGAGTTCTTTTACACCAATGACGGATGACAGCGGGGGTGGTAGTTTATCGTCCATTCACTTGCCAAGCCCGGGCAACAACAGTGGACAACGTCGTTGTCCTCAATACAGCCAACCACTGTCGCCAAACTTTTCATCTCAAACGCAACCCTTTCACCAGATTCATCAGGCTCAAAAGAGAATGGGTGACGCCAACACATTACGCCTGGACAGGGACCTGGGCTTAGTTTACGATTCTTCGCCAAAGACTTTGTACAGTGAAGAGCCATCGAACATTTTACCAAGTACTTCGAAGTATGATCTGGGTTTGATGGGTAATACCCCCATCGAACACCACACTCCGGAACAAGTCGCGATGTTTGGTGCTCAAGATTACCAGACGGCTTCGAACCAACAACTCAGATACGGGTCTTCCATTGTGGACATTAAACCTGACGTGATGGCAAACAGTGGTTTTTTCAATAATCCTTCGAATAATACCGTGGGCAGCAATAATTACCTGATGCCGTCGTGGAACAATTATTCCTCACCCGTTTTAGCTAGTCATTCTTCGCCTCCGACAACCCCTGATAGCAACGTCATGAGATACCAACAGAACCAGTATGACGCTTACTTCAATAACGCTCAAATGCAGAGGATACAGTCGGGACGTTCTAATAGCATGCCCAATAATCACACTTTGCAATCCCCATTTTCAACGTCTTTCACCCCACAAGGAAGGATGGTCACCCCACCAACGTCACCTCACCTCATGGACTTGCTTTCAGGTCGCGGAGGAACCACGGGGATGACCGTGCTACCGAATTCGGTTGGAGTAGGAATCGAACAAACTTTAGGTGCTGGCGTTGTACCACAACCTCCACCACCCACTAAACCCAGAAGAGGTAGAAGGTCCAGAGGACCTAAGAAGGTGACCATACACACCTGTTCGTACCCGGGTTGTTCCAAGACTTATTCGAAAAGTTCTCACTTAAAAGCTCACTTAAGAACTCACACGGGCGAGAAGCCTTATCAGTGTAATTGGAAAGGGTGCGGTTGGAAATTTGCGAGGTCTGACGAACTGACGAGACATTACAGGAAACACACGGGCGACAGACCTTTCCAGTGCAGGTTGTGCGAGAGGGCATTTTCTAGATCAGATCATCTATCACTGCATATGAAAAGACACTCTGAAATTGTATGATTTGAAGTAGACACTATAAGAGTATTTAAAAAAAAATATAAAAAAGGTGGAGGTCTTTGCTGAATTTTTCCTCATTTCTTTGAATTTCTCTCTTTCTCCCCTCTTAAAATTTGGCTTACAACAACATATCGATTTTTTGCTGCAAGGCCGTCGCCAAATGATTTCTGAATACTTTGTTGGCACCGAAGTATGTAGGTAAGTTTCTCATCTTTTAATTAACTCATTTTGATTGCCAATTTTTTTTAGATGGTCTTTGAAAAATAATTCTTACTGAACTTATTACTTTTGCATTTTATTTCGCATCAATTCGTTACAATTAAGCTAAGCAAAATATTTAATAATAACTAAGCAATTTAGAAATCGTTTCAGCGATTCTACCAGAGTCGAAATTCTTGAGGGTTTATGTTGGTTTCAGTGTGATTCATGATGGTCACCAACATTTTCCATGGTTTTTGATATGCCAACAAGCTTCCATCATGGTGCATGCTACTTAAATACTACGATGGTTAACCATCAAGAGAAGTTTGACTCTCATAGACCAACAATCCATCATGATCCGTGATGGTTCCAACTATACATTTCCATGCGTGGGAATTTTTGTTGGTTCTCAGGAATATATGATCAAAAAAAATTTTTTTTTTATGTTGGACCATCATAAATCAGTCTGAATTCCTACATCTTGATAATGGTTGTTCATGATCGTTCCAACATTTGATTAAGATACTATGATAGAGATTCGTGATAGTTTAACATGAACAAACCATCAAAACAAGTTGTTATTCCTATGTTGAACCATCATAAATCAGTCCGAATTCCTACACTGAGGTAATAGTTATTTATGTTGGTTACCATCAAAAAATAAAATGGTTCATGATGGAATTATTATTGGTTACCATCAGTATTATGTTAGTCCATCAACGGATCGTAAAACATATTAATACTTATAGCCATCACGTGGTGAAATGTAAACTTCATTTTCTATAGCTAATTATTTGGTTTAAACATTATGTAGACCATTAAAGGTGCTCAACGCTAAGAAAAATCCTGTAATTTATGGTTTCCAATTCTGACTTTCTAAGACGTTTAGAAAGTCAGCATTTAAGTTTCATCATGATTACTCCCGAAACAGTTCATATAAATTTACATTTTCCAATTCCGATTTCCTAAGACAAGTCAATATTACGCTTTGTTAATTATGAACTTTCAAGGTCACTGTTTTCCCCCCCTTTAGTTTGTAGTCGTTAGTTTTGTTACCATTTAGTAGTATTATCTGTCTATTAAGAGACCTCTAACCTTAATGTCTAGGTTTTAGGTTGAATTTTTAATTTGTGTTAGCTTGGTAATTTGTGTATTTAACTAATGCTTGATGATATAATATTATTTGTCATAAGAATAACTTTCAAAAAAATGCAGAAAATAAAGGGTATCAGACGTGGAGAAATAGTGCTTGATGATTTTTAAAACTTTTATGAAATTTTCCTCAAAACTTAAAAAGCAGTAAAAAATGCGAGTTGTGTTTTTTTGCTCAAATAATTTAAAGCTACGTTTCTTAGAATTTACATTTATTATTGCTGTTAAAATTAACGAAAACCAATTTTGATGACGCTGAAAAAATATTTTAACTTTAATTGCATAAAAGCAAATATACTTCTGTGTCAGTAAGCGGGTGGTTGGCCACTTTGATCAGCCTGCGTAGGGACAAAGGGTGCACGGTATCGGTCCTCGTTAAACTGATGTACCGTAAAGTGTTCGACATCGCGCTCAGTTCATCGGACTACTAAAGCGAGGGAGCCATTTTCTCTACAGAGGATCAAAATTGCGATGGCTTGTCTTCGGATCATCCTCAGGGATGTTTCCCAGACCGTCGCTGATAGCCCATTGTGCAGCTCTAGTACGACGTAAATAAAGAACCTACCTACTTATGAAATATCCATGAACAAGCCTTTGCAAATTATTTAACGATTAATCAAAAACTGTTGATTGCAAAATTGTATTAGGATAATTTGCCCAAAAGAAAGAAAAAATCAATAGAGAATTTATAATTCTGCACGCTTTATATTTCAAATACCACCCCTGCGATACTCCACCCCTGCGATAGTTAAGCTCGGTCGGGAGAGGCATGACCTAATCAGTTGGTCGGAAAAGTTATATTATTTTTGGAGTTAGATCTAACTGCTTTGTTGCAAATGCAATTAACTACAACTGCTTTCTCTTAAAATGTAACGACTACAAACTACTTTCGAAATTAGTTCACTACTTTAAGGAGGCGAATTTTGCTTTAGAATTTAATTTCCACCTATGTTCAAAATGGTTTTGAATACGCAATCTGCTTACATTTAATATAAAGGAACAATTAAGAATATTTATTTATATTTTTACATGAGCCTGTTTGTTATTCAAAAAAAAATTTTTTTTTCCTTTTGAATTTGTTCATTTAACTTTCAATTTTTTATAACTTTATATTTAATTTTAGAAATGCGAAATTATCAAATACTTATAATTTTTTTTAAAATTCTTTAATGCTTTTATATTTCTTTCAAGGAATTAAGTACAACGACGATACGCTCTGAAATAACATCGTTTTACGAGTGTACAGTCATTCGTGAGAGTGTGACCAAAATGATTAATTATCTATTTTTATCATTGGCTTGCTTAAATATTAGTTATACATGGTTCTAAATACGTCATTCCTGCTCACGCTCAGCTATACCCAGTCACAGGGTCATCACATCGATTGACGAACCCGAGAAGATTCCTACCCATCCAATTCGAAAAGATTAGTAGCACTAGAGTCGTGTTTCCTTACTAAACTAACGCTAAAAGTAGTTTTCAGGAATCGCTACAAAATGCTGTTTTTTTTTGTGTCGTACTACTCAGTACACTACTTTTTTTTAAAAAAATCGCACACTACACCGTAAACTACGAAAAAAGGTAGCGACTACAGTTGTTTCATTATTTGTAGTGCGCTACTTCACACCACTGGGCTTAATAAACCAACAGCGTAGTTTGTTTTTTGAGATTTTTGTTTTTCCAGTTTTTCTACACTATGAAAGATCGAAAGAAATTTTATTATATAATTCATTGAACCGCGATGGCTCAGGGGATAGAGCGTTCGTCTTCCAATGAGGCGAACCCGGTTCCAATCCCAGTGAAGGCGAGTCGATACGAATTCGGCATCCGGCTTGCAATGACCACAGCGCTGATGTGAAATATCCTTAGTGGTAAACGGATCATGGGTTAGAGTCCTCTTGCCGTCAGGCTAACCGTGGGAGGTTCTTGTGGTCTTTCCTCTCCATGTAACGCAAATGCGGGTTAGTTTCATCAATAAAGTCCTCCACGAAGGCAAATTTTTCCCCAATACTTGATCCAGGAGTTCCTTTGTCTTCCGGATTGTGTTCAAAATTACAAGGCTAGTTGAACATTAGTAGTTGTAAACCCAAATTTGGGTCGGCTGTTCAACGACGGTTATAAAACATATAATTCGTTAATTTCTTCAAAGAAATCAAGGAAGTCATATGTGGAAATTAATTCGAAATGTTCAATTTTTCTTCCTTTAATGTATTGTTTTTAGTAATTCTAAGCTTCACTTTACAACCGACGACTCTTAAAATTTTTTGAAAGTCGATAAAAGTAACTAACTCAACACCTTTTTGTGTACTAAACAAAAAAAAAAAAAAAAAAAAAAAAAAGAAACGAAAGCAAAAGCTTATGGTTATTAAGTGAAACTTTCTTTTACTTGATTCGGTTAACGTTCGTAAACCAAATTGCAGCTCACACTATAACTGCCGGTGTAAAGCACCAAAGGTTATAACTAGCGTGACTTTGAAAGCCTTGTGAAGACCAGGGGCCAAAAACCACTTTGGCGGCTTGATTTAAAGCCGGTAATAAAACACCCACTATTACATCGGATAAGAACGCCTCATTTGCTACATTTTTAATTTTTTTCTTTTTATTTACTTATCAGTGTTATAGACTCTGCTTTTTCACTTTTATTGCTTTTATATTGCCTCTTAATTTAACGATTGAGTAGAGTTTCATTATTTATACACACCGCAATCTATTAAACTCCATTGTGAGTTGAAAACTTTCATTGTTGCTTTGATTAGTAGTCTAACAATTCATTTAAATTTTGCACCATAATTTGGGGCTGTATAACACGACAGTATGGTTCCACTTCTACGAGAATATGGTTGAATTTAACACATTATTAAGGTTACAGCATATTTATAACGTATTATGGTTTAACGCACCGATATCGTTTTTTAATGTTGAACAGATATTTGTTACAATTATGTTAGTAGCTTGATTATTTAAAAAATTATGTTATTTAAAATTACAATTGTGTAGCACCACAATTACAATTATGTTACTTAAAAGTAGCTTGATTATTTTAAAAATTATGTTATTTAAAGTTACAATTATGTTACATTACAATTACAATTATGTTACTTTAAAGTAGCTTGATTATTTTAAAAATTATGTTATTTAAAATTACAATTGTCTAGCACCACAATTACAATTATGTTACTTAAAATTAGCTTATTTATTTTAAAAATTATGTTATTTAAAATTACAATTGTGTAGCACCACAATTACAATTATGTTATTACAATTATGTTACTTAAAAGTAGCTTGATTATTTTAAAAATTATGTTATTTAAAATTACAATTGTGTAGCACCACAATTACAATTATGTTATTACAATTATGTTACTTAAAAGTAGCTTGATTATTTTAAAAATTATGTTATTTAAAATTACAATTGTGTAGCACCACAATTACAATTATGTTATTACAATTATGTTACTTAAAAGTAGCTTGATCATTTTAAAAATTATGATATTTAAAATTACATTCATGTTACACTACAATTATGTTATTTAAAAGTAACTTGATTAGCCATATGTTGGCAGCTGTTTTCAGATTTGTCGCCAATATGAACATAAGTCCATATTACCGTTTAGTACAAATTTAAATATCGAAATGTTTCGCCAAAAATTATCGATATTAAAAATATCTTGATATTTTTCCAAATCGACTTATTTATATAGATATCCATGTACATATTTTACTAAAGTCGATATTTTCGTTATACAAATAAAATTTACTAACTCTCACGTTAATATCGATCGTATTCAATAATTTATCTTTGCATGTAATATTCTCGATATTATCTTTTTGATATTTTGATTTATTGAACGCAATATCATCTCATTCTATTATTATAGTTATCGATAATGATCACGGTATTACCGTGTTCGATATTTATTGTGTTCGTTAATGATCAGGATGCTGTCGTATTTGATACTCCTGTGTGTATTATTGTTAGTCGGTGACTTGCACAAACGAGCATTTGGCGCTGTACCTACTTGTTGGCGATTTATGGTCCTGATAGTAAAAAATAATTTCAAACTTTTGAAATGCTTCTGTGGATTAACTACCACTACAAATATTAAACATCAATTCACTAGTATATAAGACATGCTAACGCGATTCAATCCTGAGGTACCTTTTGATAGATGAAAGCTGTCATTGTCGAAAGATCATTTCTTCACAAGTGCTAAACTTATTAAAATTCGACATTTTAATGACTCAAGTAATGAATAAATATTTAACATTTTTTGTGAAAGTTTTTTTGATGGATGAGTTTTTATTTGACATCTATTTGACTTAAAATATTTCTATAATTATTTCGATGAAATCCAGTTCAAGTATTTTACGCTTCTCAAGTGCCATATTTTTATTATAAAGCTAAAATATACAAAAAAAAATTCTTTTGTTTCATGTATGTTAGATCGTTATAATGTATTTCTTACAAAAATACGTATAAACAGTTTTTTTTTAAAGTTTTTTTTAAATCTTGAAGTAAATAGTAGAATATTTGTGATTCTAATTGTTTTTCGTGATATTACTTGAAGTGATAAATTTCATAATCCCCATATTTATGTGGATAATTATTTCGATGAAATAGTATCGAGTTCAAGTATGTTACACTTTTCAGTGCTGCTTTTTTATTAAAAAGCTGAGAAATACAAAAAATTTCCTTTGTTTTATGTATGTTATATTATGTAAACACGTATATGTAAACAGTATTTTTTTAATCCAGAAGTAAGGAAGTAAAAAGTAGAATATTTGTGATTCTAATTGTTTTTCATGAAATTATTTGAAGTGATACACATATAATATTACTTGAAGTGATAAATTTCGTAATCATCATAAACTATAATAAAATTTTTGAATACTTTCTTAAACATATTTTATCTTTAAGTGTGATTTAAATAATATAAACATAATTTTTTTAAAACAAAAAACTGAACAACAAAAAAAAAAAAAAAAAAAAACTTAAAAAGTATAAAATACTAAGAAAAATAAATAAATAAAACTCTTAAGATTAGTATATAACCATGATTTTCAGTTTTTACGTTTAATCTCAAAATTTCGAAAAATCTTATTCCTATTATTTTTTCTATTTTTATTTATAAACCTTTCGATATTAAAAAACTGAGTTTAAAAATTATTCATATTTAATCCTAAACCAATAATGGCTGCAAAAATTACTGTAATGAAACCGATCTCCCAACACTCTTTTCCGACGCTTCAATACTTTTTATTCCATTCTTGATTAAATGTCCTGTCGAATACTTGTACAGTTTATGACAGGCAAACGCTCCACTAAACTTACATTGTGTCCAATCTTTTCACAACTAAACGCATGCGCAATATGATTGTCATCTCGACGTACTGTGAAAGATTCTGGGGTAAAACCGCTGACGTACCTTATGAATTTTTTAAAACGCGTTTTCCATTTTCATCTAGAACCCGATAGAAAAGAAGGAAGAAGGAAAAAAAAAAATGTTCCATCGAAAAGTCTCCTCTTTATATATTATTCCACATATTCCAGCGCCTACCTTCACGAGAATCCCCCTCTTCTACGGGAGTCAAGAGGGGGGAGATGGCGGAGAATTATTGTGACGAGACTTTTTCGAAAAGTGACGGGCTTTCCATTAAATAACGAGCTAAATTGAAATAGATTTTTTGGTTTGCGTTTTTTTTTATTCCCCCCCCCCTCCACTCATTCGTAGACAAATTTATCACGCAATGGGATATCTTTCATTACTGCTTTGGATGTTGTTTTTGCGGGAACAAATTCTCTCGCTTTGTTTATACATTTGGTAAATCCGATTGCTGTTTTTGAGCCTGATTGTGCAATTTGCTGTCCCGCATGTTTTAATTTATTTTAACCATCATTTTGGCTTCAGTGGTAGTTTAGGGGATAGAGCGCTCGCTTTCTAATGTGGTGAATTGGGTTCGAATCCCAGCGATGGCTAATCGAAACGTATTTCGTAGACGGCTTGCACCGACCACAGTGCTGACATAAAGTTAATTTGCGTAACGAAAGAGCTTTTGACTCTTTTCAGCAATTTCGTATCTTTTAAATATTAAACACAATCATGAAGACAAAGGAGCTCCTGTGAGCCGTGATGGCTCAGGGTATAGAGCGTTCGCCTTCCAATGAGGTGAAACGGGTTCGAATCCCAGCGATGACTAGTGGATAAGAATTCCGCATCCGGCCAGCACCCACCACAGTGCTACGTGAAATATTCTCAGTGATAGACGGATCATGGGTTAGAATCCCCTTGCCACCAGGCTAACCGTGGGATGTTTCGTGGTTTTTCTTAAAATGTAACGCAAATGCGGGTTAGTTCCATCAAAAAGCACTCCACGAAGACAAATTTCCTCCAATACTTGATCCAGGAGTTCCCTTGTCTTCTGAATTGGGTTCTAAATGACAAGACAACGGAGTTGAACATTGGTAGTCGCAAACCCAAAATTGGTTCGGCTCTTCAACGGCGGTTATTATATAAAATGTTCAACACCGTAGCCTTGTGAATTTGAACCCAACACAGAAGACATGGAGATCAAGTATTGTGAGACGCTTGCCTTCGTGGAGGATTTTTTGATGGATCTAATTATCATATGCGTTGTATGGAATGGAAAATCGCTAATACCTCCGACAGTTAGCCCGACACTGAGGTATTCTAACCCATGATCCTTCCAAAACTGAGGATATTTCATGTCAACACTGCGGTTTTTGCAAGCCGAGAGCAGAATTTGAATTGACTAGACATCCCTGAGATTCGAACCTGGGATGTCGAGCATTCTATTTCTTGAGCCACTGCGACTCTGTTCCTAATGTTTGTGTATTCTGTTGTTCCACATGTTTGTGCATTTCGCTGTTCCGCATTTATTTGAATTTTGTAATCCGGCATTTAGCAGAGATGCCAACTTGCTCCGGGCAGCAAATATATATTTTAAAGTGGTAGTTTATCAATTGTGATTCTTGGTTTAATAAATTCAATTTTGTAGATTTTTATCCTCCACTCTTTCTAAATAATTCGTAGGCTTATATAATTCACCACTTTATAGTAGTTATGTCCTGCTATACCTTTTAAAAAGAAAACAAAAGTTTAAAAAGTTGCAAAATTTACTTCGTAGTTATTTACCGTTTTTTTAATTACTTTAGCGTGTCCGGAGCAGTTGGCATCTATGATTTAGTGCAATTTGCACATTCAATTATTCATGAAAAGTCAAATAACAGTATTACAGAGTTAGATATAAAGTCTACATTTTCCAGAGAAAAAAAGATGTCTTTCTCTGACACCGGATTTTAGACGTTTACGATATAGCGTGTAACCACAATTCGGAACATATTATACTACATATAATACGTTCCAAAATGTACTTATAATAAATATAGTAAAATATTCCATACATAATAAATTTAATTACGAGAACAATCGTAAATTAGCATCTGCTATTGTAGAGTTTGTTAGAGTGCCTGTAAATACTATGTAAATTTTTAAGTACTTCGTAATTTCTTGGGAACTATTTAACCAAATCAAAGAACTATGCATAAAATTTAAAAATCTTTTATCAAAAATTTGGTTCTAAGCATTGCATAAATATTAACAACTATTTATTAAATAAGGATAAAAAAAATTATGTACGAGATTTTTTTTTTATTATTATTTTTATATAATTTTAAGCATTTTAGTTTTTAAGACAAAATATTAAATTTGAATTTAGTAGGTGTTCTTTTAATGTTTACAAACTATGAAACGATTATTTTTGAATGAGATCCATAGCTCAAAATTGGTGTTTTGTAAATCTACTGTGTTCAAAAAGTAACGCCACTATGAAGTTGGCAGCTTACATTTTTATCGATTACCTTTATTTGTTTTATCTGACAACGGAGTGTTCAAAATTATAACTCAAAAGTCTCCTTAATATGCGAAATTATTATAAATAAATTTTTTTAATTAACTACTTTGGGGTTCCAATGTATAATAATTGCATTGCTCACCAACTCCCATGTTTGTCTCGTAATTATTTTGTCAGTAGATCGTTACACCTTAATTGAAGGATTAAGGGACAAAGGTTTTATTCTTTTGCATCCACAAATTAGGTTTCCGATTTCATTAGGGTAAATCTTAAACTTTATCATTTTGCTCGGGCACAACATCAATTTCAATTTTGTTTCTTAAATTTACATTAAATTTTTGGATGCTTTAAGTAATAGTACGAAAAGTCAATTTCTAATGAAGTTTTAAAATTTTGCGTTCATCATTTTAATTGCGTGCGTTGACTAGATTTAAAAAAAGCTTATTATAAAAGTAAATCTAACTTATTTACATTTTTTAGTACATGTTTCATTTGTTTAGATATCGATTGCAATATGTTAATCATAAAAAGGTTGCGTAATATGATAACTGCATTTAATTTGTAATAGTAATCAAGAACTTAATAAGAAAGACAAATCTTTTAATCCTTTAAGCAAATATCTTTTTTGCTACAACCAAATATATCTGTTGTGGGAAAAATACACGTGATTCATCTGACCAATGAGAACCGACGTGATTTTCATTCGATTGCTGAGAACACTGGACATAAGGCGAATCTCGGTGCGTTGCCGTGAAGCGTTGGATTTGTTACGACATACTAAAAGGAATAGGGAAATTGTGGGAATAAGTAGGTGGGAGAGGGGGTGCTAGGCCCCAAAATGGTAAGAATATGCCGAGGGCTGAGAGCTTACACACTATGTAAAAACTACAAAAAAATAAAAACTGGTAAGAAAATCTTTTTATTCTTGTTTGTTTTCGGCATATCCATGGCTCACACGAATTTTTTTATATAGTTAATATTAGACTGTTTGTTGTTTTATGTTGTTTATTGCTTAGACTGCAAAGCTAAATAATTAATATTGGCCAATATTACCCCTCTCAAAAACAAGCTAGAGTTGTTCTTTTTTTTCCATCTTTTTGTTTTTTTGTTTCTAGTATCCCTTTCAGACTGTTGTTGTAGTTCATTTACGTCGAATTAGAGCTGCACAATGGGTTATTGGCGACTGTCTGGGAAAACATCCCTGAGGATGATCCGATGACATGCCATCACAATTTCGATCCTCTGCAGAGGGGATAGCACCCCTGCTTCGGTAGCTCAACGTCCTGCGCGCGAAGTCGAACACTTTACGGTAGAACAGTTTAAACGAGGGCCAATACAGCACACCCCCTACGCAGAATGATCCAAGCGGTCACCCACCCGCACACTGACCGCAACCAGTGATGCTTGACTTCGGTGATCTGCTGGGAACCGTGTCCTAACAATCAGTCCATTGCGGGATCACTTTCAGATTGATTTCGCCAATTGTGAATTCCTAATATAATGGGAAAAATCAAACTACAAAAATGTTATTCATTACAAAAAATTTTATTCAATTACAGTGGATGGCAAAATATTATCCATTTAATATAAACGCATTAAACTTATATTAGGTTTTATTAGAAAGAATAAAAGTCTGTTTATTATTATTATTACAACTAAGAATTTATAACGATGAAGTTTTATAAATTGCATTAGACTTCACCCCACAAGATCTACAAAGGAAATTGAAACAACAAAATGTTATTCATTTATAAATGTCTTAAACTTAAGTTACTCGATGAGAGGAAATGGTAGACCGTTTTATTTTTTAATTTTTCATTAAATACAATCAAGTGATTATTATTTGCATTTGGAGTACGAATAATCAAAAGCAGATTTCAAATCTACAGAGGAAAATAAAATTTTATTCATTTTTAAATGCATAGGTTACCCGATCAGAGGCTGTTCAAATTTTCCATGCGTTAAAACTAAGTAAATATAATTTGCATTTGGACCCGATTGTGGCCTACTGATTTGCATGAAATGTTAATAGATATTTAAAATTTCTGGTGTTTTACAGTGTTTCTTTCCTTTCTACAATCAGAACAATTTGATCAAAAACATTGCAGAAGCGAATGGAGACTACAAAATAACTTTACAGTAAGCATTATGACAGTAATGTGAATCCCTAACCCCGTTTTAGTTTGTCATTCATTCAAAGTTGTTTACAGTTCAGGAAATATTCATATATTCCCCCAAGTGGCAGTTTTAGCAATGTGTTGAGAGTTTAAAATTAAAGACACTTTTTTTTCTTTTCTTAATCCTTTCATTTTATTTTTTCACAGACCACCCAAGTTGCGTGCGCGAAGGAAATGGATTTAGCGTTTAGGAAATGAAAGAGCGTCAAATGAACAAAAAAAATAAAATGTATATTATTACTAGTATAACGCCACGCGTTTTGCTCGCCACATTTGGTGCAGTTTTGTGTTAATCTTTTTTTTTTTTGTATCTTCGTTCTCTCTTCACTTTACTTCGTCTTTTTTTTACGCAGGTGTTTTTTCAGCGCTTTTAAAAATATATTATTAAATTGATAATGAGTGGGCGAGAAATTGTTTTCACTTGGCATTTAGTGTATAAAATATCGTTTTTCAAAAAACCCGGTTCGAAAATTCACTTTTTTAGCATTAAAGAAAAATTGTACGTGGTTTGATCCTCTCTGTTATACAGGAGGTCTAACTGAAAGGAGAAGATTTTTATGAGATTTTATTTCGAAAAATCAACTTCCAACAGCGCCACAGAACGGCTATTGAATGTATATGACGCACTAGGATAATGCGACATAAAAGTAGGTCTATAAATTAAATAGCTGGCCATTTTTGTCACTTTTGGATGAAAATAATTATGCTTGCAATTCCAACAAACTTCAAATTATAAAAAGAAGAATATTATTTATACACTAATTATGGATTGCTATTTATGGACTAATTTTCGTTAGTGATTGCTTAATGTATTTCGGATCATTTTGGGTGAATAATAGAGCAAAGAATAGAGCACTTTCCCATGAGGTAAATAAAGTTCGATTCAGATTTTGCTCCCGTCTCGCACTGGCCACAGTGCTATCGTAAGTTGTCCTCGGTGGTAGACGGATCATGGACTAGAATCCCGCGGTCATCGAGCTAACCATTAAAGGTTTTCGTAGTTTCCCTTTACTTGTAACGGAAATGCGTGTTAATTTTGAATGCTTGATATAGAAGCTCTTTTTATTTTAATTTATAACCGTCGTTGAACAGCCGACCCAATTTTTTTTTGTTTACTACTACTAATGTTCCGTAGCCTTGTAGTTTTGAAATAATCCAGAAGACAAAGGAACTCCTGGATCAAGCATTGGGACAAATGTGCCTTCGTGGAGGACTTTTTAATGGAACTAACCCGCAATTGCTTTGGATAGGGAGAAAAACAACAAAAACCTCCCAAGATTAGCCTGATGGAAAGGGATTCTATCCCATGATCCGTCAACCACTGAGGATATTTTTACGTCAGCACTGTGGTTGGTGCAAGCCTTATGCCGAATTCGTATCGACCAGCCATCCCTGGTATTTGAACCACTTTCACCTCATTGGGATGCGATCGCTCTATCCCCTGAGCCATCACGGCTCATAGGAGCTTCTTTGTATCATGATTGAGTTTGAGATACGGAATTGAGCACTAATAGCTGTAAATCCAAAAAATAGATCTGCTGTTCAGCGCCAGTTATAAAATAAGAGATTGTAATCGCAGAAATCAATAGATTAAAATAGGTCACAATTGATTCTTGAATAACGCAGAACTAAGTCTTAAAATAAAAATCATGCCAGATCAATTGGTTTAAAAATCAGGGTATTAGTCAACAGAAAATAAAACCTAAGCTGGGATAATCTGAAATATTGCAAGATATGTCTTTCGAGTTCGAATCCCGAAGATGGCTGGTCGATACGAATCTGATCACAGTGCTGGCGTAAAATATCCTCAGTGGTAGACGGATCATGGGTTAGAATCCCGTCAGGCTAACCGTGGGAAGCACTCGTGGCCTTCCTCTCCATGTAACTGAAAGGCTGGTTAATTCCTTCAAAAAGTCCTTCACGAAGGCAAATTTCTCACAATACTTGATCTGGAGTTCCCTTGTCTTCAGGATTGGGATCAAAATTACAAGACTACGTAGTTGAACATTAGTAGTCGTAAACCCGAAAATTGGGCCAGTTGTTAAACGACGGTTATAAAATAAGATATGTCTTGAACTAGAAAACAATTGATTATCAGCAAAGATGGACAGTACAATATCGGCAATGGAACAAATTTCGAGAATATTCTCGATTTATCTAGTTTCATGTTTGCAAACCCTTTATTTCTGATTTATAATTGACGTTTTTTGAAAATATTTTGTCTTTTCGAAATAGATTTTATCATTGATAAATATATATATAAAAAACTACGTCATATCCTGTTTGATTATTGTCGTAATCTCATGCAGATAAAATATCGTCAAAGAATCTTATGCAATCAAAAAATCATTGTAAGGAGTATCAAACAGCCAATATATTATGGTATCAAGCAAACAAAATATCATGAAAAAAACTCTAAAAAACTAGTCTTCAAAATTTAAACTGAAGTTAACTAAAACTTTTTAAACGAAACAAATTAATAACCTACACTGGTGTAAAAAATAAAGAAAATTTGCAGACTTGATCAATTATCTCCAGACCTACTGGTCCGATTTTAATGAAATTCGATATGTACAGACATTGATGCAATACAAAACAAATAATCATTCAACAATTGTAATACACAATCGATCGTGCATGACACTGGTTGGAGTCGGAAGGTATGAAACAGCTGTTGCAGAATAAACAACAACAAAAAATGGGTTAATAGATGGTCTCCTATTACAGATATACAGGCCTTGCAGCGTGATGACTAGAGCCCGGATTTTGATGACCTAAAAAATCTCCACTAATGCCCTTAAAAAGGGCAAAAAATGCCCTTAAAAATGCAAAAATTGCGCAAAAAATGCCTTAAATAAAGTAAAAATATTGAATTAAAAAAATGTTTTGCTCTTTAAAATTATTATAAGTCATTTAAAAAATATAAAACAATGCAATACTTGTTCTACGCTCATTAAAGTTTGAAAAATATGATTTATATCCTAAAATAACAAAAAAAAGGAAAATATATTGACACCAAAATATTTTCATTTTGTATAGAAACTTTAATGGATATAACAACTTCCATCTCATAATATTACTAAATATCAGAATTACATTGGATTATTAAATGTTTTTCGATAATTTGAAATGTAAACGAGCGTCTCTTGTCTGAAAGTCAATTTTCATTCCTGCAGAAGCTTCTTTCAACGTCTGCTGATGTTACAGGCGTGTACTTGAAAAAGACGGTCTCACTTACTGACAATTCTTCTTCAATTTGAAAAGATTTTGCTTCACCTGTTAATATCCTATAGATTTTCTTCATTGTTCAGAAGCCAGTGTAATAATGAAAATTGATAAAAAATAATAAAAATTGGAAAAATTAACAAAAAACTTTAAAAAATGCATTAAAATGCAAAATACGCCCAAAAATTTAAAGAAAAATGCCCTTACAAATCTAAAAAAAATGCTCTAAAAGACAAAAAATGTTTAAAAATGCAAAAAAATGCAAATGTCATCAAAATCCGGGCCTTAGTGATGACATACTTGAAATAAGGCAGTTCATCCTTTCCTGTGACAATTGGTCTGAATTGTCCTGCGGCAATTTCATACCTTCCGACTCTGAAACTTCATGAAAATCGGTCCTGTAGTTCTAGAGATAATCGACCCAGTCTGCAAATTCTCTTAATTTGTTACACCAATGTATTTTAAAAATAGCATTTATCGCAACGTATCGTGGGGATAATTGTTATCCTGATTAGAATTAGGAACTTAAAATTAGAAGTAGGAACGAATTCATTTTTTACACTAATGTCACACGCCAAGTGACAAGAGGTTAACATTTCATTTCTAAAAATAAAAAAATACGGAAGATAGTGGTGCAGCATAATTATAATGGTCTGAACCACTACAGTCTAGTCTTATGAGATATTGTTGACGCCACGAGTTATTACGCATTTTGCGGAAAATTATCCGAATTATTGACTTAATTAGTTTTCAGAAACATATTAACCGAACAGAAAATATTAACCGAACAGATCAATGAATTGATTTCATTGTCAAAATGGGGAAAAACAAATCACTCACAGTCAGAGGAATTTGTTTCCTCACAGACTGAAGGAGAAATTACTTATTATTACAAATGTCAAAATATTGCGACACTTTTTACTATTATTGTGTCATAAAAATATTAATTCATGCACGGTAAAAACTGTGGTCATCACTTTATGTGGTTAACTTATCAAATCGAGCACGTATATACATTTTAGTAAGTGTACTTAAAAACCTAAATACAAACAATGGAGGAAATGAACGCCAAAACCACGTGCATTCACAACAATCATAAATTATTTTCGGTTCAGGAACCATTGATTTAGGTGTAGTTTGGATATTATCAGAAATTGTTTACAATCGAGTAGAAAAAGACACGAGTTAAGTTGTTTCACACGTCTATACATCTACTGCAACAAGAGTTTACCTTTACTAAATGTATATTTAGTTACTTGTTTCAATATCTTTTAAATTGGTACTTGGTTGATGAAGACATCCCATATCCACGCATGTAATCTATGACGTCAGCTAATCTTTATCAGCTAAGCGGCGTTTAGCTAAGTTTCTCAACATAACTTAGAATGTTAATTAAGCGATATGAAATATGATTATGAGAATTTGAAATATAATTCTTTATCGACTACTTCTTTTACTTAACTTAGATGTATTATTTATGTATTTTATAGTAACCGTGATATATTTTTCTTTTGTGGACATGGCAACTTCGATGCATAATTCGTTTGTGTTCTATATGGCTTCGTGCTTGTCTCTGGGTAAATATATAGTGAAATAATTAAAATCGTTGTGAAATAATTTAGGGTTCCTTGGGGTATTCATCCACTTTTCCTTTGAGGTTAATATCTTCCTTACCTGTACTATGCATGATTCTTTATCGCCTTACGAGATCATCGCCAACAAAACCAATTATTTTCATTTTTTGAAATGCCGGATGCTATTTAGGCAAAGTATGAAATAATCGTCCTGAAGAGGTTATTATGTAAATGATGTGCATGCAACTGTGAATGACCGAAATCGGTGGTTGTTGACTTTCACCGGTGAATATTGACAATCAAATTAGTCGCTTTGGTGAATGTCCGAAGTATTTATCACATCCGATTTGATATTAGTTTATTCGTGGATATAATTACATTTATTCGATATTTTAATACTTACTGACGATAGATTAGAACAAACATCAGTGTTTGGAGTATCGGGCAAATATATACCGGGCAATGGCACTTGACTTTAAAAAAAAACATCAGTGTAGGGTATACCGGGCAAATGAATACCGGGCAGGGCATGGGCACTTAACCTTAAGGTCATGGGCACTTGACCTTAAAAAAACATCAGTGTAGGGTATACCGGGCAAATGTATACCGGGCAGTGGCACTTAACCTTAAAAAAACATCAGTGTAGGATACACAGGGCAAATGTATACCGGGCAATGGCACTTAACCAGACCAAGTATGACTGGACCTTTGGTAAATGTCCGAAATATATGCTAGGTCTAGTGCCACTTTTGCTATAGCTTAAATATTTAAAAAAAATTAAACAAAGCGTTTGAATCAATTTTAAACTGATAACGAAATTATTGCTTTAAAATTCAAAAAACAATAATAAAAACTGCGCCAGATAAGAGTAATTGAAGTAGTTGCTTTATACAGCGCATGTGCGGAAAATTTTTTTAAACAAAATAATCCACGTGCATCTAAAAGTGGATGAATATCCCAAGACACCATAATTTAGAATGTGTCACTTAAGAGAATTGGTACTTGATGGGCTTGGCTTACTCGAAAACAGTTGCTAACGTAAACAAATGACGCGTTTTAACAATCCATCAGGATAGAGATACCCGCACTACGTCACTTTCAGGTATCACATTTAAATAATTTTACATTTAATGTCTATCCCCTTTTTCTGTTAAGCGTAATTCGAGTTCGCTTCAATATTCTCTCAACTACGCGTATGTTCGATTTATCCACTAATTTTATTTTATTTTAAGTATTATTACACTTTAAAAACTGGTGTTATATCTTTTCGAATATGATGTTAAAAATGTGTGAAAGAACTCTGGGTTAACACCAAATTGAGCGTTCATATACGATTTAAAGTGTTTCATTTAAACATAAACACTTAAAATTGAATAATCTTACATCCAACTCATGCTTTTACGACTCCATACGAGAATTATTTTCTTTTCCGAAACCATCATTTTTGGCGATAACAAAAATTCAAGAAACGCCAAGTAGAATATCGACAGAAGCTTGTTAACCATCTGCAATGAGCTAGCGAGAGTTAGTTTTTGCTTTAAACGCTCATATTCATGGGCAGAACAAAGTGTTCTGTTTTAAATATGGACGTTTTTAGTTGGATAATTATATTTTAATTTTTAAATCTCTAAGAACTGTACTTTAAGACTTTAAAATGCATAATTTTTATACGCTTCTACTTTGTTTAGCCTAGTTCGAATTAGTCTTAATATTCTCTCTGTACTACGCGTATATTTTATTTTAAGAATTAGTAATTATTGTAAGAATTAGTAATTATTTTAGAATTAGTCATTATTAGTAATTTTAAGAATTAGTAATGCATAATTTCTATGCGCTTCTGCTCTGTTAAGCTTACTTTGAATTCGTTTTCATATTCTCTCTGCACTAAGCGTATTTTTGATTCACAAGCAAATTTTATTTTAAGAAATGGCAGACCTATGCATTCTAAATTATTCATTGTTACTTTATATTGTGTTTTGAAATTAACTTTACTGACTCTTAAGTGTATCTTATCTTACAGTAAAAATTAATTTTAATGTTACTAAATATAAAAGATGGTGGTGGATACTTTACATCAAGTAGTGTATAAAAACATTGGTGGAATGAAATAACATTAAATCCAAGAGTTGTGTATAGCGTTTCACTCCATTACTTTGGTTTTAAGAAGTTGCCGCCATTTTTTTTTGGCGTTAAGTTACTCAATAATTTTTTTTTACTGAGTAGGTATCCTAAACAAACTGTTCTTACTTTAAATTGTATCACAAAATTTCTTCATTGACTCTTATGTGTATCATGTGTTGCTATTGTTGTAAGTTTTAGTGTACCTGGTACTTCACTGCACCAATTTATTATCTGTGGTGTTTTACTGCACCACTTTTGGTGTAAAGCAGCTGCCACCATTTTTGGTCTCAAGATATATAAAATTTTTTTGGGTGTAGTTAGTAGCTTTGATTATATGAATAAACAGTAGATAAAATTTTTTCTTTATCACGATTTTTATCAAAGTATTTGAACTATTATTTTAATTAAAAGATTCCTTCGGCCGGATTAATAAACTTATTGAAAAGCATTGAAAGCATCATTTAATGTTAATCGTTAAAAAATTTACATTCTTAAAAAATACACTTTACAACTAACCGTGACAACTGTTTAGAAATCTTTATATTCAATGAACTAGCTGTCAAACTTCGGAAGATATTTTTTTAATTATAATCATTTCTAAGTAACAATTAATAATTATTGTTAAGTAATTATAAATAACATAATTATTAAGCAATTATAAGTAATAACTATTTTTAAGTATTAAGTATAAACTAAAACTGAAGGCTATAAATGTTTAATCTCTTTTTTGAAGATTTAAATTAAAAATCTTCAGAAATTTTAACAACCCCGCAAGCAAGCTGATAGTAGTAGTTCATTTACATCGCACTAGAGCTGCACAATGGGCTATTGGCGACGGTCTGGGAAACATCCCAGAGAGAAGACATGCTATCACAATTTTGATCCTCTGCAGAGGGAATGGCACCCTCGCTTCGGTAGCCGGACGACCTGCACGCGAAGTCGAGCACTTTACGGTTGAACAGTTTACTGAGGACCCATACCGCACACCCTCGGTCCCTACGCAGACTGATCCAAGTGGTCACCCACCCGCACACTGACCGTAGCCAGTGATGCTTGACTTCGGTGATCTGCTGGGAACCGTGTCTTAACGATCAGTCCACTGATGGACACAAGCTAGATAGCATACCGAATCGAAAAAAATTTCTTCGATCGAAATGCTAATTCTATCCTTTTTTTAACTTTCTTTTTTTTTAAAAATCTATTTTTTTATGACAAAATTTTTTAACTGCTATTTTTTTTTTGCCAACGAATTTTTTTTAACTTGATTAAAATTTATTTCAATGTAATGGATAAACACATAGCTTTTCAGGGTAGTGAAAACAAAAATCTAATTGCGATCAAACATTTTAAAGTTCGTTTAGATACTCCAAAAAAAAAAAAAAAAAAAAAAACAACAACAACAAAGAAAAATGTAAAGTAATTGTCTTTCAGAGCCATTTTTCATAAATTCTATTATCATATGTTAGATAAAAAAGGGTTGTACAACATCTGACTCGGTGTTTCGTAAATAGGTTACGGTAGTTCAAAAAGTTAAACAGGTTAGAAAAGCTTCGCGCACTGTTTTAATGTATCGAAATAGAATATTTAAATTACAAATCATTGTTGATTAGAACAAATTGCTATAAGTATTTCTTTCTTCTTTCCTAGACCTGAAAGTTTTTTTTCTTCTTTTTTTTCGAAAAAAACATTAATGAAATTTCCCAACATTTTATGAATACACCAATCATACCTGCAATAGCCGGGCATCACTTTATTTCATTAGCATAAATCATGAGTATTCTTTCTTTGTATTCGTAGGAGTTGTGTAAAATAGTAAAGGTAGTGGCATCAATTTCTTCGACTGCAAAATCTCAGGTTTTGCGTAACTGTTTCGTGAAGTTCTATTGTATTCGATATACAAAAAAAAAACTATTCTATTAGCAGGATGGTCGACCACCCCGATGCAGACTGCCCGTTTGAAGTTCCTCACTTAATATATAACAGACTCTGATTTTAAAAAAATTAGCATTTGAATTGTCTTTCTTTTTTTGTTGAAAAATATTTTAAATATTTAATAAATACTGCAATAAGAATATTATGATTAGAATATATTAATGATTCGAATATTTAGTTTTTAGGAAGTTTTAGTAATTTAAATTTTGTCACTTTGGATTTTGTAAATTGAGAAGTATTTTCTTTCTTCTCGGGGGGGAATGACATATACTTGACGAGAAACGAAAATAATTAAAAAAAAAAAAAAAAAAAAAAAAAAAAAACTAGTTAAAATGCTAGAAACAAAAACAAATTTTTTTTGAAGGAAGAGGCTAAAAAATCAGGAAAAAGAGACCTTTCGAGGAAAAAAAATATTCATAGTAAAATTTTAGAATTTTTTTTTCTTCTTTAATAAGAAATTCTCTCTTTTTTTTTCAAATTTATAAGATAAAAAGTTTGTTCGAAATGTTTTTCTTATTTCACAATCTTTTTCGCGCTAAATAGTATTTGAGTTTAAGGAACGGGTAAGGTAAGTTTAGTTAAAAGAAACCAAAAGTAATATATATATATATATATATATATATATATATATATATATATATATATATATATATATATATATATATATATATATATATATATATATATATATATATATATATATATATATATATATATATATATATATATATATATATATATATATATATATATATATATATATATATATATATATATATATATATATATATATATATATATATATATATATATATATATATATATATATATATATATATATATATATATATATATATATATATATATATATATATATATATATATATATATATATATATATATATATATATATATATATATATATATATATATATATATATATATATATATATATATATATATATATATATATATATATATATATATATATATATATATATATATATATATACACATTTCAAAACTTTATTTTACTTAAATTTAATTACTTTCAGCCACTTTTTCGTGTCTTCACAAGTTCCTTAATAAAAAAGCGTTAAAATTAAATTTTAAACAATTAATAAAGTGTATAGGAAAAGAAATATATAACTTCTATTTTTAAAAAAAAATCCTGTTTTCCATATTTTTTAATATTTTTAAAATTTTGTAAAAAGGTTTTGCTCTGGGCTTTGGACCTCTAATTTAAATATAAATCGAATCTAAACTTGCGAATGTAACGCCTTATACAAGAATCTACTAATAAAAAATCACTAGGGGCACCGCGAACTTTGGGAGAGGTAAAATTCCCATTTTGCAGAATGATATTACTAATTTGATCGAATCATAAATTAGTACTTACAATTATTCTTACATATTCTAATAAAGTTACATAAAATGTGACTCAATTTTCAAACAAATCAAAAGCGAATTTTTTGGTGATTGAGCTATAAGTAAGTATAAGTAACATAATTTTCAACTGTCCCTATTTTCTCGAAAGATTTTATTTTTATTTCTTAAATGTTAGCTAAATTTACATTTTGATATTTCTGTGAGCAATAAGTTTGATTTAAAATGTTCTTGCTCCCCATTATATTTAATAAATTTAACCATACATGTGAGCCATATGATAAATCAGGGATGTGATGCTAAACGAATTTAAGGAATTTCTACTGACTGTTATCGTTGCAATTTTTACTTCACTACAACTAGAAAAAAGAAACTTCTTAAAAAATATTAATTGTTGGCAGTTTAGAAAGTATGATTTGTGTAGTATACTATCAACTAACCAATAAGCATATTTTTTAAGTCTGATCTAGGGGTCTTCAACCTTTTGCAATCTGATTGCACCACATCAGATTATCAGTTGTCGCAATCTCTAATTCGGTAAATCGTGGGGGCCTCGCATGTATTAGATAACGGTAAAGAAATTCAATAGTAGGAAGGGAAATACTTGATCCAGGAGTTCCCTTGTCTTCTGAATTGGGTTCAAAATAACAAGACTACGGAGTTGAACATTAGTAACCCAAACCCCCCAAAATTGAGTCGGCTGTTCAACGACGGTTATAAAATCTGTATAAGCTAAATTGTAGAATAACCGATTTTTGAATTTTGGTGACAACACATACATCTGCAGACGGCAAAACGTTATTTTAAGTTATTTGTTGACGACTTTTTTCATTACTTTTTACAATGTGCAAGACTACTAACGTAACGTTTAGTTATTTTATTTGTCAAACTCCTCTTCCCAATAATTCGAAGAATGTCGCCAAAATCATTTTTCTAGTTTGACCTTAATGAGAAATCGATTAATGATTTTTTTCTTTATTAATGATACTTTTGGCTTTCCCTGGGGGGTGATTTTTATGACAAATCACTAAAAGGACCTTTTATCAGATCAAAACTTTAAAATGAGTTTGCAGATTCAGATCTTCTCTAATTGGCGTGCGATTGATAATGTTTTTCAATTATATCTTCTCATTGAATTAATATTTCATTTCTGTAATAAGAAAACCATTAATTTCTTTAACGAGATACATTTGCAAAAGTGTATCAATGTCTATTTTCTATTACTATTGCTATGTATTTATTTTATCTTCACTAATTCTACTAATTTATTATTACTGTTACCGTTAAGTATGAAATCCGTTATTTTATAGAATACCTAGTTATTCCATGAAATAACTGATCGTGTCCGTTAAAGTGTAAAACTTTCTCATATTTCATGATTTAACTAGTTATTTCATAGAATAACGATCTGCAGCCCGTTAACGTGTAAAATAATCTATATCATATTCAAGCAGTAGAAAAATTAATAGTCACAGTAACAAATGCAACACCAGATGTAATGTTTTATTGCTCAAGTTATTCCTTGTTTGACATTTTGTACGAAACTCATTAATCTATTGGGCACGGTGGTAGAGACCGAATAATAAGAAAACTTAATAGTCGTTACAAAAATATTACGCAAAATGATATTAAGATTTTCCTGAATTTTTGTGAATCTTGTCAACAAAAATGCAAAGTGGGCAGAAAAGGTGTTGCTGTTAAACCTCGATTTTTTCGCATATGAATTCAAGATGTCAGGTTGACCTCATAAATTTTCAATCACAACCTGATGGAAACTATAAATTTATTTTAGTTTATCAAGATCCCCTTACAAAGTTTGTGGTTTTAAGACCTCTTCAAACAAAGAGAGCAGAAGAAGTTGCAGGACAGTTGCTTGATATATTCCTGTTGTTTGGAGCCCCATGTATATAATATTCCATAAATACCATTTATACGCTGCATAAATTAAATAAATTGCTTCTTTTCATTTTAATTGTCTATCATTAGTTTATTTTTAGAATACCTAGTTATTTCATTTTAGATAAATTGTTTATTTTACACTTTAACTGTCTCTCATTAGTTAATTTATGGAATACCTAGTTATTTCATAGAATAACTAGTTAAAGTGTCAAATTAATAACATATTACACACTTAAACGGACACGATCAGTTATTTCATGGAATAACTAGGTATTCTATGAAATAACTGCATTATATACTTTAACGGTAACATTACTATACTTAACTATCCATACTAGTGCTATATTTACGTTCTAGAACTTAATATCTATTACAATTGGTAGTTAAATCAATTTTTTTTATAACTATTCATTTTCAAAATACGTGATTGAATATTTTAAGTTCGCCATCACTTAACAATTGATTTTATGTATGATTCTGAGAATAACTTCGTTATATGGAAAAATCATTAAATTGAAAATCACCTTTTGAAGTACTTAAACACCACTAATCAGGTTTTAAATTCATTAACACTAAACATAATTTAAGTAGCAATGGATACACTTTTATCTTGCAAACAAGTATCCACTATTTATTTTATAAATTTTATCCATAAAAGAAATCTGCATGAAAAGCAAGAATAGAGCAAAACGTTATTCAGTGTTACAGTATCATGCTACATATATTTTAAACAAAATAAAGCTTAAATTATGTATAAAATTAAGGCTGCATTTATTTTAAAAGTAATTTCAAACTTACATTACGACATGCGTTCTTAAGTTTAGTTGCTACTGATAAAGTCCGTAAACTTTGTTAGAGTTTTTCGCTTGAAATGCCAACAAAAAAAAAAAAAAAAAAAAAAAAGAAAGGGATTTTACTGCTTTCTCTAGAAGTTAAGTGGCTTCGAAAATCAATTAGAGATCATTTTCTCCATAAAATGCGTTAACAAGTTTGAAATATTCTAAAATATATTGAGAAATAGGGAAAGTGGATCTCAAAAAAAGTTCGTTGAATAGAATGCTCACTTCGCTATTTGGAAGTTATTTTACGAAGAAATTTCCAACTTGTTCTTAGTTCTTCCCCCCCCCAAAAAAAAAAAAAAAAAAAAAAAAAAATAGCACAGTAGAAAAATTCGCAAAATGGAAGCTTGTTAAATAGAGGTCCGACTGCATTACTGAATTCAGAATTCACAGTTAAATGTTATTTAAAAGAATGTTAACAACGAAGTTTTATCCGTACATTTTTCCTACGATTCAACTAAATGATGTTCTATCTATTTCCTTTATTTTCTATCTATAAATTAAATAACAGTAAATCGCTAAAATTACTTTGTTTAATCTCTGTCTGTCCCAAATATACGAATTTTTAAAAAAGTAATACAATCGATATTTTTAAAAGCGTTGGTTAATAAATTCATATGTTGCCACATTGTAGAAATCAACCATTCCATGTACTACATTCATTCTATGTTCAGTTTAACAAGGATGATCCGCTGAAGTTTTAAATTACGATCAAGGCGATCTATTTTTATTTATTTTTCGATATCTAACGAATCAAGTTACTACAATAAAAAAATCAACACATTAGTTGATATAATCAATCCTTTTAAAAATATAAGAAATTCAAAAAAACTTAATCAAGTACTTAACAAAAACTCAATTAAGTAATCCAAATGAATTCAATTAATAAACTCAGTTTGGCAATCAAACGGTTTAGAATATTATTACCATAAAGGAAATTAATATGTCATTGATTTATTTTTCAATATCTAAATAAAATTAAATCAAAATTTATATAATCGAAGTTTATAAAATAAGAGCCGTTTATGCCTCCATAACGTTAATAATTCTTAAATTTATCTACTCTACTGTCCACGCGAGTGATTACTTAATTGTAACTTTGTTTATTGTATTTATTGCAAGACATATTTTTATCAATCGTAATAGACCTTAACTTAATCAAAAGGAACTATCAACTATTTTATTACTGACTATAATCAAAGCATGATTAAAAAAAAAAAAATTTTAAACGAAAGTCAGTAGAAATACATTGATAGTTCTGCTGCTTTTATATTGCTGACATTAAGTGACCAGATTTCTGAAAGCTAAATTAATATGAGCCACTAAAACAATGAAATTTCATGATTTTTACATTTTTTTATAATTTACAATTAAATGTTGATTGAAAGTAACAATTTAATTCATAATTTACTTAAATAGTACAAAATAAAGTTGTTCTGTATTAGGAAATTATTGTTGTTATATACACTTACAGACGAAAGTCAAGTGTGCAAAATTTTATTTCATTATATACTAATTCAAACTAAGCACGTAAGGATAAAAATTGAAGTTTTGAGAAAAATCAAATCAATATTTAAGTTACAAAAAAGTTGAAAAACATACTTGAAAATTAAAGATTTCTTTTAGTTAAATTCGTTTCGATTTAATAAGTGAAACATCTATTGCATTTTAAGTTATGTGTTGAAAAACTGTCAATTCTTTAAGCATATGCAGCCCTCTCCAGTTAATACATTTACATAAACTCTAAAAAGAAAAATCACAGAAACTCAATTAAAATATTCAGAAGTATTCAATTAAGAAATTCAAAGAAATTTATTTACAAAATTCAAAAAACTAAATCTAGTAGTTAACATGAACTCAATTAGATCTTGTATTATTTTTCCTAATGAAAAATCTTTATGATGGATTATAATTAAACAATTCAATATTTCCCGAAACAGTCAAGTGTAGTCCTCGCTGTGTTAAAACGGAAGATATCGAGTAGTTTATTTAAAAAATTTTAATGAATTTGAAGAACATTAAATAATGGAATTAGTATTTTAGTTGCAAAAAATCTGAATTGCTGATTATTTTGATCTAGATATGCATTTTTAAATATGAAGAACTTCGGCTATATAATGATAATCCACTTTTCAAATCGTTTAGAAAAACGTTTTTGTTAAAATAAAATAAAATAAAAACTAAGAATATGAATAAAATAAAAACGATTTTCATACGTAGACAATTACAGGTTTGCGTAAATAATTCTGAAATATTTTGTCTCAATTTCGACGCCCATCGTCCATTAAATATTTTTTAATAAATACATTTTTTAAAAAAATATAAATATTCAATTTTATAACTATCTTTTGTGCACAAGTCTCAAAACAAACACATATTAAATGAACCTAAGGAATTGGATGATTTTGCCGAAATTCAAAGCTCAGATATTTTATTTATATTGCTACTTTCAATCGATATTAAATAATCTAAGGAATCTTTGCTATATTTTTAAGTTAAAACTATTCAAATAAAAAAATCCAGTATACAATAGATTGTGAAACTTTTCTGGGAAAATAAAACTGTTTCAATGCGATACTCAGTTCAATCATTTGCGTTTTTCTTTTTTTCTTTCTTCATTTATTTATTTTTTTCATTTTGTAATCATGAATCACTTGGTCTTTCTGACCACCAACGTGGACTTCCTGTCATGATTTATTCTGTTTTTTTTTTTAATTCTAAAATAACGGCTACGAAATCAATAGTCTATTCACGACAATTTAAAATGAAATTGAATTCTGTGGTATTCTTTCATCGAGCTTCATAATTATGTGTCACTTGGACGAATAATAAAAAAAATTCAAAAATCTGATCTTTTTATTGATTTATTTTTTCAATTGAAGTATCTAAATCTAAGCATTTTACTGTTTAAATAAAGCGCTTTAAAAAAAAAACTACTTCTAGTCAGGCTCTGTAATTTTTATTTATGCGTTAAAACACACACACGGGCGTTAGTATCCGTAACATAGCAGTGTGCATCTGTATTGCATTCCTGTAAGAATAGTATTTTCGTACAAATTCACAAAAAAAATTATTAAAATGTGTGTTTTTTTTTTATAAAAAAAAACTTAGTCTGCTTTAATAGCAGTTATTGTAAATAAAAGTCCATTATCATTTACGTTCAGTGGAATGAAGTTTCAAATTTAATTAATAAATAATTCTGGCATATTAGTTTTCCTTTTCAGTCAATTTTTATTTTTTTATACATCATTTATAAACTAAAAAAATTTAAATATAAATGTAAAATAATCATAAAAATTTAAATGTATTTATTCTTCATAAAAAATTTGTATTCTTAATCTTTTATTTATTTATTGAAAAGACCAACTTAAGCACCAATTTCTTCACCCAGAACTACATGAAAAATGTGATATTATCGTCTCCTTTCTCATCACCTTCCTCAATTCTTTTCTCAAAATCGTGAAGAAGTATAGTCCCTGGGCAAATTATTATACGCACTCTAAGATTCTATGTAAATTCTTAATTATCAAGTGATACAGCTTTATTGCTTTTACGCGACTGAAACCGGTTTGTACTTGTTTACGTCAGTGTATCAATTGGTTAAATTAGACGATATATTATATAAATTAGACGATCTATTATATAAATTAGACGATCCATTATATAAATATAGAATATTTATTATATCAGGTATTATATTAGTATATTATAATTAGTAATTAGACCAAATTATTAGACGAACTGCAGTTTACATGTTTTGCACTAGTTTGTATGCAATGCATTTATATTTAAACATACATGTAATGGGTTTTATTCAGGAGATTTTTTTATATACTTCCTATTTGCATTAATATATTATTTTTTTTACGCATTGCATTACGATGTTAACTAACTGATGCACTAACATAAACAAGTGCGAACCGCGTAAAAATAATACAGCTGTATAGCAGAGATGCCAACTTGCTCCGGACAGCAAACATATTTTAAAGTGGTAGTTTATCAATTATGATTCTTGGTTTAATATATTCAATTTATTAGGTTTTTATCCACCACTATTTCTAAATAATCCGAAGGCTTATATAATTCACCACTTCGTTGCAATAAGGTCACGTTGTACCGTTTAAAAAGTTAACACAATTAAACCATTATTTGCAAATTTTAGTTTGTGGTAGTTTACCGTTTTTTAATTGATTATGGCTTGTCCGGAGCAGTTGGCATCTCTGGTATAGTATTACCTGATAATTAAGATTTTACGTAGAATCTTATAGTGCGTCTAATAACTGTATATAAATATAAAAAATATAAAAATGGGCTTTATATAACTGTAAATAATCTAAAAAGTATTAAAAATTAATTTTAAACAAATTTCGTTACACATTATTCTTACACAATGCAGTCATTTTGACTGCTTTTGGGCAATATAGGTATATGTTAAGTTTCAGTCTTTCTGGTGTTAAAAATTATGGGTTAACATAATTAAAAAAACATTTCAAATTCAAGTTCATTTAATGTCGACCATAAACTGAAAATAGCACAAACCTAAAGGCCTGGTTTCTTAGGACAGGACGCCGTCAGCTGGAAATCAGCGCTAACCTTTGATTGGTCCATTTGTGAGCTTGATAGTATACGTCATCGAACGCTTATCTTGAACTACAATTGCCGTCCAACTCAACTACAACGTGACGTTAACCACAGAAACAATGGCGGACAACATTCAACAGCACATTGAAATCAGCCAAGATTTTGATATTAAACATAGCTTCTTCATTAAACATAACACTCTTCATTTAGCTCAGCTATAATGTGTTTTTTCTTGGACAAAGTCATTATTTGCTCTCTAAAACACTGGTCGACAATAACAAAATCAATATAAATTCAAAATAAATATTTGTTTACGTTATTAACGCATGCGCAATGAGAGATAATGTCTGCGTTGGACCAACTGCTCACGCTGAGCTAACAAAAAAGTATTTTTTTTGGCGTCAGCTCTACGTCAACTTTCCGCTGACGCCCAGATAAGGCGCTAGTTCTAAGAAACCAGGCCTTGAGCTAACAAACCAGTATTTTGTTGGCGTCAGCGGGACGTTGACGTCACGCCGACGCCCAGATAAGGCGCTTGTCCTAAGAAACCAGACCTTAAAAGATGATAAAGTTTTTGTATTTTGATGACAATAAAAATCCCTAAAAAACCCTTAATATTTGTATATAATGCAATAAAGTATGAAATTTATTTAAGCAAATTTGAAGAAAAAATATTAAAATTAGTCAAAAGCGCTAAAAGCAGCTAAAACCAAATTTGTCGTATGTAAACAATTTAAATAAAAAGTTAGAAACCAAAAACAAGCAAAACGTATATTTTTTATATATAGATGCGTCATTATCAGTATTTTCTCAGTTTACTTTTGACTCTGTGTATCATTGGGTTTCCATCTTTATTTCAATTATTGAATTTAGGAATTATTACATATTCTTATCTAGTTTTTCTATTATGGGGGCACAGTCAGTTTTTGATTTAACCACTGACTACAAAAAAACTCCAGTGTGATAGCAGACAGTGCGCCCCCTGATGAAGTGTTGATTTTGCTAACATATATATGCTTAGAATTTCATTTTTCCTTGTTTTTGGTTTCGAACTTTTTATTTAAACTATTTATGTTATGCAACAGTTATCATGAAATTTATATTATTTCCTAAAATCTACTGGATTTTTTTTTCTCATCCATGCTGATATTTTAGATCAAATTTTAAGACATTTTATTTTTATAATATTTATCTAATTTAACATGGCAAAATAGGAAATTTGAATAAAAATTGGTTGAATAGTTCTTGAGAAATCAAATTTAAAAAAAAAATTGTAGCAAAAACTTTAAAGTAACAATTTTTACAATAAAACGAATGCAGTATTCGGAAGGGGGCATTCTTTATTAAGTTTGCCAGAAACTACAGTATTTGTGTCGAATTCAATGACCTGTGCCATCGTCACGTATCGTTTGACGATTTTCTTATAACGGTGAATCTTTGTTGGGTATAAAGTTTCATTTTACAGTTGAAAGAAAACGTCATTATTAATAGAAGATCATTTTTATGATTTTTTTTCGTACCGGAACAGTTTTTTTAAAAAATATATTGGCGACAATAGGTCAAAGTAAATGAATATTTGACAAAGAAAATAATTCGGTTACTGGGAAGTTATACTCTGATTATTTTTTCGAAGTACAAAAGGGATTGTTCAAATATTACATTTTTAGCTCTCCTCTCCCTTGTCAAGAGATATGAGTGAATCCTAACCCCCCCTTCTAGGTTTAAGTGAGAAAGTCGCAGTCCTGTATTTTTCTACTCACGGTATAGAGCGTTCGCCTTCCAATGAGGTGAACCGGGTTCGAATCCCGGCAATGGCTGGTCGATACGAATTCCGCATCCGGCTTGCATCGGCCACAGTGCTGGCATGAAATATCCTCAGTGGTAGACGGATCATGGGTTAGAGTCCCTCTGCGCAGACTAACCGTGAGAGTTTCCCGTGGTCTCCCCCTCTTAGTTCCATCAAGAAGTCCTCCACGGGGACAGATTTCTCCAAATACTTGATCCAAGAGTTTCTCCGTCTTCTGGATTAGGTTCAAGATTACAAGGCTATGGCGTTGCACATTAGTAATCGTAAACCCAACAACTGGGTCGGCTGTTAAACGACGGATATCAAATTAAAAAATAACGTTGATTTCTAATATCAGGTCTTAATAAAAGATGTACAGGGTGGCAAAATAAAAAACGGATCACCCTGAATAACTTTCGATCAAATGATCGGATCTTCACGTATTAGGACTCATTCTTAATGGCTCGAGGGGGTACTAATTAATAAATGCAGACGATATTTTAAGTTACGAAATCATATACAAAAATGCACTTTCTCTGAAAAAGCACAACTTTTTTTTCGACGGATTCGGATTTCTGACCTCAAAAATATAGGGGGGTAGCAAATATACAGGAAATAGGGTCCCCATAGGTTGGTCAGGAGACTCCGAATGTTAATTTTATTTTTTGGGTATTTCGCTATATCTCGAGAACTTTTTTAGTGAAGTGAAAAATCTATTTTTGCAAGCAATTATAAAACTTGTATATCCTAAAATATAAATGCAAAAAATAAATTTTAGTAAATATTTACTATTTTTTTATTATTTTATTTAAGAACAGTCGTATAACTTTTGAATTGTAAGATATATAACTTTTTGCGTAATTATAAATTATCTAATTTTACAAGACAAAATTCAAAATTTAAGCGAAATCGGCCGAATAGTTCCTGATATATCGAATTTTAAACATAAGACTTTTTTTTAAAATTAAATTTCTCAGGAACTATTCAACCGATTTTGTTCAAATTTTCCATTTTGCCATGTTAAATTAGATATGAAGGTTGAACACTAAGGGCTCCATAGCCGGAAGAAATTTGAGCTTTAGAGAATACCATTTATTCGGTTACATTTACTTCTCAGTTTCGTATTTTTTTACCGATTACGTGGTAAAAAGAACTATAATTTTGAAAGAAAAAAAAAACAGAATTTCAGGTAATCTGTTATCATATCAACTTAAAGCACAACCAAAATGAATGGTTTAAATATCGTAACCGTACATATTAAAGCACCGTGTAATAAGTTATACCGTGCAATAAGACATTTTAATTTTTATTTAATTAATACAAAATTAACTATTAAATAATTAATTAAAAATTAATTTAATTTTTAATTTATGAAAAGTAACTAAAATGTGTTTATGTTTTATTTCAGGTATATTGATGGAATATTCAAAGGAATAGAAAAAAAAAATCTTCTCTCTACCTCAAGTCTTCCAGCATATCCAAACTTTTCGAAAAAAAACAAAAAAAACACAGCAATTCGAATGTTTTTGAAGAAAATATTTATAAATGTTTATAGTGATGTTCCAATATAATTTTTACTGTAATTAGTACAAGTTCATCAACTTTAATTTTGAATGATGTGATAATTAACGTATTTATTTTATTTTTTGAATGGATTATTATTCTTAGTTAAAATGTTTTAATTTTCTGTATGGACATTTAGCAGCTGGAAATTTGTTAGTAAAGGAAATATAAAAAAATTAAAAATTGTGGTTTTTGTAGTTTCTAAAAAGTAATAATTTGATGGGAGAATAGAATTTGTATTCATTTTAGCAAATTGGCGAACTGTTAAGAGTGTCAGATAAACTAATTAAAATTATAATAAAAAATATTATATTGTTATCAAAATGGTGATTTTTTTAAACCACAATGCATAATCTGAATTGGGGTTGCTTGTAATCAATTACATTTCGGCCTAACTCTGGGACTTTTCTAAATATATCAAACCAGCTATTTTTAAGCGTTGTATAAAACCTAAACACTATGTATGACTTTTTATTTTAATTTTTTTTTCAAGTGCAATGCCATTCACTTGTTGTTTATACGAAATATATGTCAATCCTTGTTTTCCTTTCACAATATTCTATTAAAAATCTGTACATTTTTCACCATTTTAACTTGATTTTGCAGCCACTTTTAATGGTTTTCTCTTTAACAAGATATTCTAACTTAATACTTTTTCGAAGGCAGAAGAAATATATACCATAAATCAAAACTTTATGATTCGGAATGAATTGAAAAGTTTAATTGAAGTAATTTGAAATTATACCTTTGATAGTGTTTAACTGATTTTTTTGATAGTGTTTACTCGATATTTGATAATGTTGAAGCCGGCGTCCACTTGATATTTAACGCTTACGAGTGCCGTATTTCACCGGCATCTGTGTGCACGCTCGCCGAACTTAGACGGCATCTACGTGATGACTTGGGTGCACGAGCGCCGTATTACGTAGAGTCGTATTTATGAGCGTCGTACCGACATTAGCGTTATGCTATTTGATAACCTTCAATACCATAAAAAGTATATTTTGAATGCTGCTCTTAATATATCTTGTAAGTTCATTGCATTTTTATTTATAATGCTTCCAAACTCATCGATTATGTAACACTTAAATAAGAAAATCTGTACATAAGAAAACAGACATGCAATGTGCATACTTTGCGGCTCAGACTGCCTTAACGAAAGGGTTAAAAGAAGTTAGGTACAGAAGAGAAGTAGGTTAAAAACATGAGTTAAATCTGCCGAGTTTTCAAAAAAGCGATTAAACGGAGAAAAATATCATTTCTAAATAAGCTTTCTGATCTCCCTTTATTTATTCTCTTTATTTATTTATTTGCTTTACCCGATTTTCTTCACTTGATCAAATCTATCATTTAATATGTTCTCTTACTAACAAGGATTTTAGGTTAAAAAAAAAATAATGTATTAAATTTGTCTATTTCGAAGTGATTATCAAAATAGAATATTTTTTCTTCTTCACCTTGCCAAGTTCTATTCCGATCTCTTTTAGTAACGTTTTATTCAATCTTACATCGGGAATGTATACGCTGCCGTGAATAATCGAAATCAAGAGAATGTCGACTTTCACCGGTGAATGTCAGCAATCACACAGTCGCTTTGGTGAATGTCCGAAATATTTATTATTACGATTTGATGTTCCATTTATTCGTTGATATTATTATATTTATTCGATACTTTAATATCTGCTGAGGATAGATTAGGAGAAACATCAGTGTTCGAAGTACCGGTTAAATGCATACTAGGCAGTGACACTTAACCTTAAGAAGACATTGATGTAGGGCATACCGAGCAAATGCATACCGGGAAGTGGCACTTAACTGGACCTGATATATATTTCAGACATTTACCAAAGCGACTATGTGATTGTCAACATTCACCGGGGAAAGTTAACTACCAATTTCAATCATTCACAGTACCATACATATACGAAATATTTCCCCTTAAAAAGGTTGCAATTAAAAAGTTAAATTTAAATGTTAAATAAAAAATTACTTTTTTTAATTTTATATTCTAATACTTCTACATAAATCTACATTTAAAAAAAAATTACTTGTTGAATTTGAACTTTAACAAGAAATTGTTTTAATTTGCGTTTTTTCCCCCTGTATTTGAGGTCGAAGTAAACTTTCAATTCTTTTTCATTTATTTCAAATTACGTCGTGAATTTTATTTTTCCCTTTAGTATTGAAAAATGTAGTTGATTAATCTAATGCTGAATTTAGCTATGGTTTATTTTATATTTAAATATTCAAAAAAGAAATATTAAGAGTAAAATTTCGTTCCATCGGAAACTGAAATAAATAGTGACGAAAAAATTTTAAACATTCCTTATGGCATATTTGACGAAATTTCTGTCATTTAATAACATTCTCGTTATATAATTTAGTATTAAATATACATTAAATTAATATTAAAATATATATTTTCGTTAATTTAGGTCATCTTTCAAACTGAAGCGAAATAGACAAAATATTGGATGCATATTATTTAATTATAAAAAAAAAAAAAAAAAAAAAAAAACCGAACTGTATATAAAAACTCAGCTTGATCTGCAAGTGTCTATTGGCGGGTTCATACCCGTAAGATCTTCAATTATATTTCATGGACTTGTCATATTTATAAAAGTAATTTGGAAGAAAAATTGACATTTTTCTGAGATTTGTTAGTTGAATTTTGTGCAAATTCAATGTTATTTCTGAAGAAACAAATTTTAAGGTTTATTTATTATTTTATACAAACTATTGTTATTTTCACCATTCTTTGAGGAATCATTGTTAAAATGTTAACTTATCTCGATGTTAGTAAAATTTTTAAAACAGTACCAAAATATTATGTATTTTTTTCACTGTGGTTTTTTTATTTATTGGAAAAAAAATTGCACGTATCTTAACAGCATTGTATCAAAATTGAAATTTGTGTAAATTATTATGAAAATCGTTATTTTGTTTTAGGCTTAAATTTTATCCCTTGTTATGATGTGCTTTTTTTTTCAAATGTACATGCAGTTTTTTTTTGTATTTTCCTAAAGAAAAAATTAAAATGTACATATCCTGTTCAGTTGCATATTTTACTGTGTGGAAAACAATCTATGAATTAAGATAGAGTTCAAAAAGTTAACAATCAAATAAATTTTTTTATGGGATGGTTCAAATATTGCGCGGTGTCGTTAAAATAAGTTTCTGATTTGCTTATTCTTGTTGACAAGGGGTAGGGGTATGAGAGATGCTTTCGTAAGGCATTACAACGCCCTGATTTTCAAAATTTTCATAAAAAGCAAAATAATAAAAATGTAGCCAAAATTACAAGCGTAAAAATTTCCAATTTGAAATAGAAGTTAAATTTGGAAAAAGAAAAAATTTTTTTTAAAAAAATATCTGAAAGTAAAAGACTTCTAAGAAATATTTCAAGAAAAATCGTAAAATGCGTTAAGACTTATGCATAGTTACATCTTTTAAGTCACTTTAATCCAAAGCTAGATTATTGCAGCAAATGTCAAAGTTTGAGCAATGAGGTAGGGTGTTGCAACATTTTTACGTAAGCATAGGAGCGAGTCTGATTTGCTTATTACTTTACTTGCTTTTTAGATTACTGCGGCAAATGTGAAAGTTTAAGCAATGCCCAGGGTACGTAAGCATAGTCAGTTACGTAAGCAAGAGTCTGTGATATACTTATTTTTGCTGACAAGGAGGAAAGGGAATAAAAAAATGTTAGAAAATGTAATTTTTGAATGGTTTCCTTTGGTTTAACACCAAATTAAGGGAAAAGAATATTATAAGCACATTTTTATTTCATTCGAGACAAGTCTTAGAGAATGTCGTAGGCTAATTGCAAGATTCAGCTTTTTGCGTATGACGCCGTCATTTTTAAAAGCACCCAGCTAATTGAAAAAAAATATCCAGTCTACAAGCTTTTTTGGCTTATTAAAAATGAGCGAAAAATTACTTAGTCTGAATTTGCTTAGGTTAGACTAAGTACGGCTTGGATAAATCAGGCTTGCGAACAAAGCGTGATAATTCTTTAATTAGCTTAAAAGTAAGTGTGTTGTTAATAATTAGATTAAAGGCTGCATCTGTCAGGCTGAATTGAAAAATATAAAAGACTTTTCCAAGTAACTCGGCCCGATGCAAAGTGACGTCACGGCTTACAAAAGCTGGATTTTTCAATTAGCTTACAGCAGAAATATTGATATGCATTATTAAATAGGTTCATTCCACATAATGTACGAGAAATTTCAAAGCCAAATGGTTGTGTTTTTCTTCATTATAAAAATACAAATAAAATATTTAATTATTTTTAATAAAAAGGAAACATCCAATTATTTTAATGCATTATTTTTCATCTTCATTCTTTTAAAAAATATATAAGCTGCAACTTTTATTTATAGATGAAACTGAGTACGGCAAGATTATACATTTTTTATTTATTTTATAACCGTCGTTGAACAACCAACCCAATTTTCGAGTTTACCATTACCAATGTTCAACCCCGTAGACTTGTCATTTTGAACCCGATCCAAAGAAGTCAGTTTTAAATCTATTTTGTCAGGAATCAATCAAGTAGATAGAAGTTAAAATGTTAAAAAAAAGAATTAGGGATTTGAGTTAATTGCTTTGGCAAGTGAAATCTTCATTTATTTCACGAAAAATTAGAAGTTTTAAGAATAAACCAACTTTGAAAACTTTCAATTTCCATTCATTATTATATTTGTAATGCAAATACTTATTAATTTCGAAAGCATTTATAGACAGTCATTTTTATTTTACCAACTGTTAGCTTATAGAAATTATTTCATACAAATGATTTCATACAAGTTATTTCATACAAGTTATTTTATACAATTATTTCATTTCAATTATCACATACAAACTATTTGATGCAAATTATTTCATACAAATTATTTCACGAACAACCAAAAGTTTTAAGAATAAACCATCATTGAAAATTTTCGTTCGTTATTATATCTGTAAAGCAAATACTTATTAAAATTCTAAAACATTTATCGACAGTTATTTTTATTTAATTAACCGTCAACTTCACTTGAATAAAATTAGTAATTAAGTTGACAAATAAAAGCTTTTTTTCCCATGCATTATTAAAATTTGATGCAGCATAAGCACCTGATAACAACTCTGTGCTCACACTGTAGTCATGATGCATTTTAAATAATAATTCTATTGCAATTTTATTCTTTTCATTCAATTCCTACTATTAGTTCACTACTCTCCCTATATCTTATTCAAATTTGCAATAGTTATTAAAATACTTTTTATTCATTCATCCACTCAAGATCAAATACATTCTTTTTTAAACTTTTTGTGGATGACACTTGTTGTTGATACAGTTTTTTCAAATATAAATTCATTCATTAAATGTAATTCATTCATTTTAGTTTTATATGAGAGAAAATAAATTTATCTATTTAATAAAAAGTAACTAAAATTAAATTTGTCTTTGTTGACCTAAGTAGGAATTTACTTTAAATTTTTTTTCTTTCTAATTTTTTTTCCTACTTGTTTATTTATTTTTCAAACTTGAAGCTTTACATTAAAAAGTTTACATTTTTCAACATAGTGCCTAATTTATTTTATTATTAAAATCTAATTCAATGTAAAAACATACATACAATCATTTTATGACAAGGACATAAATTTTCAAATCAAATTTCTACATCAAAATATTTTATTCATTTTTTATTTCACAAGCGAGTGCCGTTCTTTCAGCCATTTCCGATGATAAAAAACATCTTTTTAGGGTGCAGTAGGGTGATCTGTGACCCCCAAAATCGATTCCTACTTGTCAGTTTCATTCTTACAGGTGTATAAAATTCCAGAATTTATGTTTGTGTGAATTACCCCCTTCTGTTAAAGAAGCTTCAAGTTCTTCACATTTTCTCTATGAATATTCATTCGGATAAAAAAAAAATCGATGGACGGAATTGCAAAACATGAATGGTTCTATTTCGTTCTGTTTTTATTCGAAACTGCTCAACACCTCCCGTGGGTGTCAGAAATAAGAGCGATCGCGTCATTTTTATAGGTAAGCTCATTTCGAACAACAATAATGAAAGAATCATAGAAGATTTTTCAATCAGTTTTGTGCATATATTAAATGACACAACATCGCGAAATTCGAAGCACAAGTCTCCGGCCTGTATATTGTTTAATTATTTTTCAGCTATTGGCTGTTTAAATGGATGGAAAGCAAATAATTTTTAATTCAATTCGTATTTTAAGCAACTTCAGGTGATATCACATTACTTATTTATTGTAGGTATAAAAATTTCTACCCCACTCTCTAAAAAAATTAAAATAATTTCAAATATTTTCGCGTTCATAAGCATCCGGAATAATTAAATTATTTTTAATAAATGTGAGTAGAAAATTTACTCTAGCAATTGAAACATTTTGTACTGTGTTAATACTGTGTAGACATGCCTTGGCTGTACAATTTTTTCAAAAAAGCTAAAAAAAAATCTGGTAATGGTGGGGTAAAACCAATTTCTACCGTAGAATGTTCTTATACACTAATTTGTGTAAAGTTGAACATCCAAAGCTGAACAAAGGTTTTAACGGGCTCCAAGACAAATTTTATTGCGGATCCCTTTCTCAAACCACAAAAAGCCTTATTTTCATATTTTGTAGAATTTAAGACTCTTTATAATTGAAGTTTTTATATAGATAAAGAAATTCTCTGCTATTTTCTTTTTAAACAAGTAATATGAAATAAAAATTCAAAGTCAATTCCTACTTAGGGCGACAAAGAAAAGTTTTATTTTAGTTACTTTTTATTAAATAATTACAATTTTCAAATATTAATTGATAATTTAATTAATTAATATTTGAAAAAAAATGTATTTGAACTTGAGTGGAGGAATTAAAAGTATTTTAATAATGTTTGAAAATTTGAACAAGAAAGGAGACAATGAACTAATAGTAGGAATTGGAAAAAAAAGGGGCGTGGTTTCAGACAACTATAAAAGTAAAAATTTGGTGACGTGGCCCACACGTGATGCCACGTCATGCTCTTCATTGACTTTATCTGACACAGCAGATATAAAATATTTGAATGTGCGCCATAAACTATTTTTTTTGTTCAAATCGAGCTATAAGTTAGAAATTATCACCTATGTTATCTTTAAAATATGTGAAAAAACTGAGTCGCTTCTAGTAAAATTTAAAACAATGACTAACGCTTAACCCATCAGAAGTTTCATTTCATTCTTCGCTCATCCCCATTTAATGAATTAATATTTGAAAAAAACTGTATTATTATCAATTGTCATCATCCACTACAACTTTAGAAACATGCATTTGAACATCAATGGATGAATATTAAGTACAGTACAGAACCCGTTATCCGGAAATCAGAAAACCGGAAAACCAAAAAACCGGAACGAAATTCGATAAATTTTCCCACCATTAAAAAAAAATTTTTTTTTTTCCTCATAAGATTTTAGGGTTTTTCTTTCTTTTTTTAAAGATGTTTACCTTACCATCATTTTGGAAATAATTATTAGTGTATTACTTCATCGTTTTTTCTTCTTTTTAAGATTATTTCCAAATATATATATATTTTTAGTTGGGTTTAACAATAAAAAAACGGCTTTTTGTAGCGATTCAGAAAACCGGAAAAATCAGTTATCCGGAATAGCGATGGTCCCGATAGTTCCGGATAATCGGTTCCCTACTGTATTTTATTAACGATTGAAAATTTGAACAAGATATATAGGGAGAGTGTGAATTATGAGTAGGAATAGAAAAACAACTTAAAAAACAAACTATATTTTTTGTAAAGAATTTCGAAGAAGTCTCGAACCTCATACCGTGGGGTACCGGGTGATTTGGGTTTTTCGAGGAAAAAATAGTTTATAAAAATAAGAAGTACAAATATAACTTTTCACGAATGATGTACACAACTAAACCATAAATATCTTGATTAAATCTGGCAGCTTCTCGATCAAACAGTTAAGCATTAATAGGTTTTCTAAATTCCCGGCCTTGAACCTAGAACACTTTCTTTGCGCAACTCCATTAAGTTGTTTTCTTGACTTCCTATATTAACTTGAGAATTTCTTTCTAAGGTTTTTTCCTGTTATTTTGGGGTCAACCACTTATATGCTTACATTTTAAACCACATTCACTTCGAATATTAGTAATCGGATAATTGACAGTTAACATTTTAATTTATAACGAAGTTCGCTTGAGAATTTGCCTTCTTACTATTATTTTACTACCCTTTTTAAGTAACTCTAAAGCCCTAGATTTATCCAAGACTTTACGTAACTCCAGTCAAACGTATCTGTCCCGTAATGATAATTTTCTTAATGCAAACTGAATGCTTTGGACAGAAATATTTAGTGTTCAAGAGATTAGGATTAGGACATAAGAACTATGGAAAAGTTTCAGTAACTCTAAAGTTTTATAGTAAGAAATAATAAAGTTTATGCAAATTTTATAATTAGTTCTGTTACCCTTGCAACTTTTTAATATTTGGTAACCTAAAAAAACTCGTTAAATATTTTTATTCAAGAGATTCTTTAATAATAAAGCGAAAAATGAATTTCTAATCATGTTCATTGATTTTATTGCATATATTTTAATTGAACACAGCTTTACACTAAGCACATAATAAAAGGTCTACATAAATTATTTACCATTTCGTATTTGCAGAAGAGTTAATAGGTTTAGGAACCGTTACAAATATATTTATCATAGATGCTGTTTAATATCACAGGAACACTTTGTAATAAAAAGCTTTTTTACGCTTTTAATTTCGAATAATAACCAAAATAAAAAATGTAATAATACTAGAGAATATTAAGAAAGTATTATTAAATATTGTGAATCAATATAATTAAACTAATAACAGAGAAATATTTTATAAGTAAACTATAACATCTTTGATGTTGTGGAGAAACTTGTATCTTCATGCGACAAAACAGGATTCAAAACATCAGATTTTCTGACCAATAAGAATACGGCGAGATTGATTTTTTATGTTAGGTATAAAAAATAAATGAATGACAATGAGTTTTCTAACAAAATATTAGAATAGTCATTTTTGCTTTGTTAGCGATATATAATCCAGGCTGAATTTTTGCAATGTTTTTTTTTCCTAGAAAAAATAATGAAACTTTTTAAAAAGATAAATAGTTATTACTATGGATTTGTATTACATATAAAACTATTAGCTGTAAAAAAACTTCAATCAAGAGGTTCGGAACAATATAACGATATTTTTCTTTACTTTTTTCGTTACATATCACGATTTTCCTAATAAATATTATGAAACCTTTTTTAAAAGGTAAATAGTTGTTTCTATGGTTTTGAATAACTAATAAATCTATTTGCTGTAAAAAAAAAACTCATGAAAAGGCTCGGGATAATATAACGATACGAAATGTCTCTTTTCTTTTGTTAAATATCGCGATTTTCTGAGCAAATCAGATGTTTCTGTATATTATGTTATGCAATAGGAATATTTTGGATGGAATGTTGAAAAAGAAAACAATCTTAAGGAATAGTTTGACGGAAAACTTTCATTTTTGAAAAACTTTTCTTTTTCTATCCAAATGCCTTTCATGAAATTTTTAGGGGAAAAAACCCCTCCAGGTGATTGCTTCGCAATAGTCTTAGCATAAAACAGTTGAAATTATTCAACTAAAAATATTTGTACTGAAAAGAACACTTGTACCTCCACTTCCCACGTCCAAATATTTTCTTTATGATACTATTAGTGATCTATAAGTGAGCATAAATCATTTTTCTAAGTAATCACTTTTTGAAAAAACATTTAAAATTAAAAGTCTATTGTTACAACTAATTTGGTGAATTCACAACTGTCATTTAATATTTTTGCTTATCAAGCGGACGGAAGTACTTTAGATAAAATTTTGGCATTCATCACTTTGTGCATGAAAGTTAATCATTTAACGAATCTCTTTAACCGTAATAGTATATTAATGGAATTTGCACCAAAAAATAATAACTGTAAAATGGTTCATAAGATCAGACACTGATTTAGAGATTAAAATGTAAATGTAGAATTACGTTGTTCTAATAATAATAATAATAATAGTTAAACAATCCTCCTGAACTCATAGTTCATAGTTTTAGAAATCAAACAAAATCAAAAACGTAATAATAACAGTACAGGTAATTTTAACCTTTAAATTGGGTATAATATGAAAAAAGCACATCTACTTCCACTTACTAGGAATAACATTTACCTTTTAGTTTAATTAATAAACTGAGTTTTAAATATGCTTACTAAATTCATAAACTTCGGTAAAACAACAATATAAATTATTTCCAAAGGAACTAGACCAATACAATTCCAACCTGGCGAGTAGCGACTTATAAACAAGACACTTCGTTTGATGCTTTTACTTGTTGCTAGAAATCAGGTTCGCAGAAAATGCTGTTTACTAGTTAAATTTAGTAGGAATAACACGATCTGTGACGTAGGCTACAGTATACCCAATTAGGGAAACAAAAAATATTTATAGGACAGCAATAACTTTATGACTTTTATCAATTTTATGCAGATGACAACCAAACCAATAGGAAAATTAATGTGGGAAAACTGGATCCTACCACGTGATTTTCCAGCCAATAAAAACGTATTGACAACACTGAAAAACCGCGACACCTTGATTGGGGTTTTACGTATAGTAAGATTTACCGTTAATTTAGAAAAATCTATAACAGCAACTATTTTTCATATTTATACCGGTTAGTAAATTTTGCGCTATCAATGCAAACTACAATGTAGCGGATTCGTTTCCTTGCAAACATCTGAACTCTCCTGTTTCCGTTCACAAACGCCAAGATATTTAACGCTTTTTCTGTTTTGTGACATGTCTGAACTTTGAACTTACATTTTCGGCAAAAGGTAACTACACCGTAGGGAGGGGGCTTTTTTTTTTTATCAGCAGGTAGATAGCGGTAGCTGAGAGACACCTCAGAAATGAAATTGAGGGGGAGCAACACCTCACCCTCGATATTCATATGCTTTTCATTTTCTGTAAATGTAATTGAAGGTAGGGAGACTGATAGGGCATTATTCGTCTTAGTCTTGTTAAATATAATCTAATTTTTTTTCCTTCTTTTTTTTGCCATTCCCAAAATTCAGGTGTTGTTTACTTTTTTTTCTTCTCTCCTCTTAAATCAGCGTTTAATAGAAATGGTAATTTGGTTGTGATTCATCATTTTCTGTGCTGACAATCCACGGGACACAGTTGAGTTTTGAATGAGTTTACTTGCTACATTGTTTAGTCAGTTTAAAAAAATAGAAAAGTCTAACACGTTGAATGTCACGCTAATTTTACATGGTTCGCCCGTCTTGCCAAAATAATTTTCTCAGTATGTATTGTATTGATTTTTTCAAACCATTTTAGTAACGATAATAATATTTAAAAAAAATTAAAAACATTAAAAATTTTCTCGAATTATGTGTTTTTAATAATCTTGGCTTCTCCCGTCACCGGTGACCCCCGTGGTGCTACAAACAAATCAGTGCTGGTCACCGGTGATCCCAATGGCATTCAACGTGTTAACTGATTGAGTTTTTAACATATTTCGGTTGAATATATGCACTTTCAGAAGAACCGGTTCAAAGTTAAACCATAGCTAGATCCAAATTTGTTGCACCCTTAGTATAAGTTGTCATACTAAACCATTTTGTAGCTCAAGTTGAAACTTGATAGCAATAAAGTTTAAGAAGTACAATACTGTGATTCAACTTATTAAAGTTGCACACTTATCACTTACAACACACTTAGCACTATTAAGTTGCGACAATGACGTTAATTTTAACGAACATATAGTTTAACTAAACACCATAGTAAGTTTACGATATTAATGATAATTTTAACAATATAATTCAACTAAACGCCATATTACGTTTGCGATATTAACGATAATTTTGAACAATATACATAGTTTAACCACCATATTAAGTTTGCGATACTAAAGATAATTTTAACAATATAGTTCAACTAAATATTATATAAAGTTTCCGATAGTAGCTATAAATTTAACAATATAGTTTAAGTACCATATTAAGTTTGCGATACTAAAGATATTTTTAACAATATAGTTCAACTAAATACTATATAAAGTTTGCGATAGTAGCTATAAATTTAACAATATAGTTTAAGCACCATATTAAGTTTGCGATACTAACGATAATTTTAACAATATAGTTCAACTAAATACTATATAAAGTTTGCGATAGTAGCTATAAATTTAACAATATAGTTTAAACACCATATTAAGTTTGGGATATTAACGATAATTTTAACATTATAGTTCAACTAAGCATCGTATTAAGTTTCAGATATAAACGATAATTTTTGTCTTCTGCATTGTGTTCAAACTTGCAAGGCTACGGAGTTGAACAGTAGTCGCCGTAAATCCCCCCAAAAAGGATCTACTGTTCTGAAACGGTTATAAAATAAAATATCTTTCGTTTATGCACAAATTCATTCGAAAAAATAATATAGCTCTAAACTACGGTTAGTTCTAAATACCACATTTAGAACAAAATGTTAAATTTTGTTTGGAAAAAGTAATTATTTTAGATGAAGCCTTATTTGACGGAGTAAACACCAAAAAGTGTATAAATAATCGATAAATAGATCAGTCGCTACAAATGGAAGAAAGAACAAAAAGGAGTTTACCGCATAAATATTTAGTTCTTCTCCCAAAAATTTCTACGAATCGTAATAAAAAATGTGTCAGTTTTTTTCCTGCCTCCATCTCAAGTCATATGACAGTTAGGATTCAGTCAGCTACACAAGTTGCCATAGTTACCAGACAACGTTCTCCCCTATCCCCATCATTTTCTCAAGAGCTTGCTTTCTTATTTCTAGTAGAAAATTAAAAGGAAATTTTTTTTTTTTTCTTTTTGCATCCGGCGTTTTTCTAGAGTATTATTGTTATGGAAAAAAAGTGATGAAATTTCTGGGTTGCATTTACTTGATTAAATTCGTATCTTTTTGATGCGATGTATCCAAAGGAAGAAAAAAAAAAAAGGTTTTTATGAGGTGAAAAGCGATTTTATCAGAACAATTTCCAGTTTTCTGCAGACGATAGTGAAAGGTGTTTTAGAAGCGAAAGATTTTTATCAGATCGGATTGAAAAGAACGTGAGTACGAAAGATATATTAAAATTAATGTTTTCAATTAAATTTATGCGGGTTTAATTTATTTTAATTTCGCGTTACACATAACTTTTACTTAAACCAGATTCCAAAAAGTTGGAAGTTTCAATAGTTTTCTAATTTATTTATGAAACGTATATGAATTTTTTATTCAATTTACTAATACATTTGACAGTTAATGCAGTGATTGTATTATTCAAATTATAAGAAATAGACCAGAAACTTATTTATTTTGGTAAAACTATATTTTCCCTTTCAAGTGTTTTGTATCATTTTTGTAATTAAAACAGAGGGCGTTAGTTAAATATATGCAAAACTTAACCTAACAGCTAATTATTATAAAATCACAGTAATTATAAAAAATGCTTATTTTTTATTTAAAAGCATTACTTCGAGCCGTGGTGGTTCAGGGGATAGAACGCTCACCTCCCAATGAGGTTATCCGAGTTCGATCCCAACGATAGCTGGGCGATTCAAATTCCGCACCCGGCTCGCACCGACAACAGTGCTGGCGTAAAATATCCTCAGTGGTAGATGGATCGATCACCGGTTAGAGTGCCCTTTCTGTCAGGCTAAACGTGGAAAGTGTTCGTGGTTTTCCTCTCCATTTAACGCAAATTGTTGTAATTGGCCCCAGTTGGTTCCAAAATTGGCTAATTCTGAGTCCAATAAGAACATGTAACGAGGAGCCAATACTGGAATGTATATATTTTTTAATATTGGTCTTAGAATGGCTTTCAATACTGAACCAAGATTCCTTTCCTTCTAGGACCAAGATTAAGAATGATGGTTAACTGAATATAAACAATAACAAGCTTCCTAAAACCTGAAGATATTTAGAAAACTTCCGGTGTATCCCTTCGCTTAATGTCATTCTTACGAGGCACTGCGTGAAGAGGCTTAGTATTCTAGGAAGTTTCATTAATGTGATTTGTGTTTAAATTTGTGAGTCATTTTAGTATTCATAAGAGTTTCCTGAAATTTATAAATTCTAACTAGTTGTGAGCCTTAAACAAATTTAAGAAAAATAATATCACAACAGAAATAAAGTGTAAAGTTTTTTCTTATGACTGTCGTTAAGCAGCCGACCCAATTTTTGGGTTTACGACCACGAATGTTCAACTCCGTAGCCTTGTAGTTTTGAACCCAAACCAGAAGACAAGGATCATGTATCGGGAGAAATTTGCCTTCGAGGAGAACTTTCTGATGGAGGCAACCCGCATTTGCGTTACATGGAAAAGACCACGATAACCTCACACGGTTAGCCTGACGGCAACGGGACTCTAACCCATGATCCGCCTACCACAGTGAATATTTCACGTCAGCACTGTGGTGGGTGCAAGCCGGATGCGGGATTCGTATCGACCAGACAACACTGGGATTCGAACCTGATTCACATCATGGGAATGTTCTATCTCCTGAGTCATCGCGACTCGAGTGTAAGGTTTGCTGTGTTTTGAGCGTTATCGCTTCTTTGGCTACATTTGCGTAAAATATCACTTTAAGTTATTTTTTGGGTTGTATCTTGCGGGGCATAGAATGCTTGGAGTTTTCCAAATTCTTATGTTGTTTATTTCGCATTTTATGTTGTTTATTTTGCATATTATTCGTATATTATGTTGTTAATTTAAAAATGCGTTATGTAGTAAACATTACTAAGTATAATAATATTTGATGCCCCCCTTTTTCAAGCTTAGGTGTAAAAATAACTTACAAAAAGGTATAAATTGATACACCTAATTATATATATAGCAAAATATTTCTTAAATACTTTTAAAAACAATTTACAAAAAGATAGAAATTCTTACACTTAAATATATTGCAAAACATTTTTTAAACCTTATTAAACAACTTACAAAAATGTGTCAATTCATTCACTGAATTAAATATATTACGAAATATTTTTAAACAATTTTAAACAGCTTTCAAAAGGTATAAATTCATGCAATGAATTAAATATATTGCAAAATATTTTTTAACAACTTCCGAAAGGTATAAATTTATACACTTGATTAAATATATTGCAAAATAATTTTCAAACACTCTTTCAAAAAAATAAAACAACAACAAAAATAAAAACAATAGCAATAATAAATGAATATTAAGATAAAAGTTCTAGGCAATTTATGTGTTAAATAAATAAACATCTATTGGAGCCAATCTCGAGAATAAAAAAATAATTGCTTAATAGTCGCCTAGTTAAATTCTAATTTCTCTTGGTTCCCAATCTATCTTGCTTACGTTAAAACCCACCCACTGAACGATATGAATCAGCAAAGCAACAAATTCGCTTGACCTCATCTTCCATTTACATCGAATATTACTAAAGGTGAAAAATGTTTTTTCACAACCAGTAGGAAGGAAGAAAAAAACTTTTCATTAAAACACTCTTAAATTATGTTTTCTTTGATTTGATCGACAATATCGAGAGATAAATCTTTCAAAAGAATAAATAGCAAAACCAAATAGTCGATTAAGGCTTGTTTTTTTCTCCAGTAGAATGTCTCGGCATCTGTTTATCAGAAGAAACATGCTTCTAAACATGATTAAACGTTATTCGAACGAAAGAAAATGTAAGCATTGATAATTCAGCGGATTTTAAAACAGCTTTTAACATAAATAAATAAAGATAAAGCGCATGGTTATAAAAGAAAAATCAAACTTTTTCTTTATTTGAATTCTAGACTATTTACAAGTTATTTATCTTTTTGACACTCAATACAAAATTCTGTTTTTTTGGCAAAGAATAACATAATTGAATAAATAAAATGCTTAGCTTAAGCACATAATCCTAAACTGATTTCAGACATTAATTGTTGAAATATTTTCAAAATATGGCACACTATCCTTGACACCGTTTGATTCATAAATGTTTGATTACTTTTATTGTAACTTTACATTTTTATATTACATGAACATAAGTTTCTACAACAAACTGTCATCCCGACGAAATTGGAGCGGACAATTGTGTCACGAGGAATTGTGTGCGAAGAATAGACGCAACACCATAAAAATCGGATTCAATATAAGTAAAAAATATATATTTAAATTAAATGCAACCTATTTTCACTTTTATATAAAATAAAAAAGATAAATTATTAAATTGTTTAAAATTTCAGTTTTATTTTAAATATCACAGAGTAAATTTTGTAAATTTTTAATTAAGTAAAATTAAGTAAATTTTGCATACTTCAGAAGGTGACCTAAGTTCTACAGGCATTTCATGACTGTAACGTTAATAAACGAAACAAAAATTATCTCATATTTAATAGCTACTTTTTTTATGCTAAATCTGAGCAACTTTTTTGTCAAACATTGTGATAGCAATATTTTAAAAGCATTTTAACAATATATCCTGAATACCTAGTACAATATTGCATGCATGATAATTATTGACAACGATGATATCGTAATTATTACAAGGATACATACCGCATATGATAATGAGACGAATATTATTAAATAGGATAGCTTTTTTTGCAATAATATCTCAAATACTGTCTTTAATACTTCAAATACTACTTTTAATGTATTAATATCTCAAATACTGTCGTTTAATACTGTTTTTAACATTTCCAATACTACTTTCAATGCCATAATATCTCAAATACTTTATTTTAATACTTTCTTTAATGATATATTTCAAATACTGTTTTGAATATTCAGTAAAATAACAAAATTATTGACTAACATAAATAAAAATATAAATGACATAAATTGGAAAATTATCGAGAAAAATTATAAAATACTGATATTTTTTATAAATACATAAATCGTGTTATAAAAAATTCGATATCTCTCGTATTACAGTATAATAAAAATCCTCGTGATCGGCTTGTGACATTTAGGGTAATTTTGTTTTTCAAATATTCTACTGAAAACTTGATTTATCGTAAAAAGAGAATTTTAAGCACGCGTAAAAAATCGAAAAAATATCTCTTAATCGTGACTTTAAGGTGTGCGTGATCTGTTCTTTGAGAACGAAATGCAAGAAGAAAAAAAAGGGGAGAATTTATTAAAAGGAACAAGAAAAAAAAAGAGTTAATGATATTTCCTTCAAAAATCAAGAGAACCTTCGATTAAAACAGCTACCGATTTCCAACCTACAGAAGATCAATTAATCAAAAAAAAAAAAAAAAAAAAAAGAGAGAGAACAATACTTCGAATTTTTACGCTCTCTTTTTACTTTTAATTGAAAAAATTTCCTTAATAAATGAATATTAATTAACACTAATAACTTATTCGGTGAAGGGACTCGTTTCTTAAACATTAAAAAAAAGGGATAATATTTTGATGATCGAAAAATATTTATAAATTTCAATGATAATTATTTTTTTTTTCTTTTTTAAAAATTGAAATAAGAAAAAGAATTGGTGTTATTGATCTAATCAATCTTAAAAAAAAAGATTAAGCTCATATGATATATTGATGTTATTGACATAGTTTTAAAAGTAGATTCAACTTATTAAAAAATATGAAAATATTTTGCTTTTAATTGAAAAACTTTTATTTTCAATGAAAATGTCTTAAGTCTAAAACTACTAAAATTATCTAAACTACAATTTTTAATTGAATTTTTTAAAAATTTATGGATCAAAAATTTCTTTTTTGCAAAATTTCGATAATCTATATATGTTTTGACGCGACTGAAACCGGTTTGTACTTGTTTACGTTCGTGTATCAATCGATAAAATTAGACGATACATGATATAAATTCGACGATTTGATAAAGTAGACGATATATTACATAAATATAGAATATTTATTATATCAGGTATTATATTAGTATATTATAATAATTAGACCTAATTATTAGAGGCACTATAGTTTTTTAATAATCACATGTTTTGCACGAGTTTATAGGCAATACTTTTATCTTTAAACATACCTGCCACGGGTTTTTATTTAGGTGATTTTTTAATTGTGATAGGTGATTCGACAAATATAATCTTTTCGACTCAGCCCATCGGATCAAGGCCCAGAGGTCGACCAAAGCTGAGATGGGCCGACTGCGTGGAAAGAGACTTTTCAGTCTTAAAAGTCTCAAACTGGAAGACAACTGCCAGGCAGAGGCAGGCCTGGAGGAAGTTGATTGAGAAGGCCAGGGCCCACCCGGGGCTGTCGTGCCATTGAGGAAGGAAGGAAGGATTTTTTTATATTCTTCCTATTTGTATTTATTTTTAATGTATTACATTACAATGTTAACCAATTGATGCACGAACCGCCGGCTTCTGCCGTGTCAAAACAATAAAGCTGTATAGTATCACCTGATAATTAAAATTTTACATAGAGACTTTCAGTGAGTCTAATAATTAAAATATATATAAAAAAATCATTAAAAGCAGCGCAAGATAGGATTATTTAAAGTAGTTCTTTTATATTGTGCATGAGCGAAAAAATTCAAGAAAGAAAAAAAAAATTTCTTTAGTTTATAGTGAATACTATTTGGAAACTAATAAAAAATGTTCGATTTCAAAGCCATAAAAATTTAAAATGCTTCAAGCAATTTTTTCGACTTTTTAAAACAAAGCTTAAAATGATCTGGGGTTTTCCTGAAATTTTACTTCTTGTACTATTAAACAAGATTTATTAAAAGTAAAACCGGCATTGTGGGGATCATCTCCCACAGAAGTATAGTTTGTCTACGGTAAGAACTCCCCCAGCCGCAAAGTCTGAGGCCGTCTGCTGCTATCGATTCAAGAGATTCAAGGAGGGTAGCTTCTCTTCACTCTACGGCTAACAGGAAAAGATTCCCTTTCTCTCTCCAATCTGAGCCGAAACCTGCCCTTTGACCCACACCCCTACCTGAAATAGTTATACCTCGTAACCATACTCACAGCCACTGGTCCAGACGAATGGCTAGGGGAGTTCTTACTTTAGACAAACTATATGTTTTCTTTCGCATGCTTTCTTTCCTTATATCATCACAATTTGGTTTCCGGACGATTATTGTATGATATTATCATTGGTTATCGATTTTATCTTATGATACAAAACAAAATTTAAAAAAGAAAACCTGATCGTTTTGAACAAAGCTACTTGTGATCGTTTTCTAAAAAGTGTAAAAACTACTTAGAAAATTGATCTAAGCAACTCTAAAGTTATTAAATAATCCGTTAAGCATTTATTGAGACATTTAGAAAAATTTAAAAACTCAATGTCTCTTCTAATTATTGTAGGGTGGAGTATATTCGGAATTGTATCAGTTTTTTTAATTTGGTTTTGGAAATATATTGTATAAATACTAGATTTGTGTGCCTAACTCTTAAATAAAATAATAATTGTAACATTATTAAAATATTTAATAATTTTGATGCAAACAACTTAAGAAAGAACATTTTTTTAAGGTTGATTGTTGGGATGTTTAAAAACAGAAATTAGAAAATTCAAATGCATTAAATATACATATTTATTTTTAATGATAGGCAATGGCTTACACATTTCACTATGTTTTTTCTCACCATGACTTTTACCCTTTCCATTAATTTATAATATTTAAAAGTTAGCTATGTAGCAATGGAAAGACAAAACTAAATATAGAAGCTCTTAAAAAATATATGTTTCATGTGTTTCAATAGCACATTGGAGAGTATATTTTTAAACTATTTTAATTTAATAAACACTAAAACAATTCTAGTTGGCATTAGATGAAAAGTTTCGCAACATATGGATTGTATTAAATTCTTATAAATGATATTTAATTAACTTACTTAATTCTTAAAGAAATGTACTCCTAAAAATAAAATATTACTCAAAAGTTTAATTACTGTCAGCTTTTTACCTTAGATAACAATAGCTATTATTTATCTAAAAGAAAAGTATTTTTTTGTATTATTTGAATTGAATATCTTTCTTATTTAAAGATGAATTTGCTTTAATCTTTTGGAGACGGCTGGTACAACAGTTGTACCACAAGAATTTTTTGTTTTGTTATAAAAGTATTTGATACATAAGAGATTTTTGTAAGATTGAAGACGAAGGAAATATGGCTCCATAAAAAAGTATTTGTCTCCTATTTATCAAATACTTTTATAACAATTAAAAAAAGACTTTGGGTATAACTTTTGTACCAGCCGTCTTCAAAAGATTAAAGAAACTTTTTTTCTTGCAAAATATTTCAACAGTTTGAACAAATTAGTTATAAACAAACGTAATTTTCCCTCCTCTCAATTTGTGAAAATGCATATCAATCAATAAAATATCATTTCTCCTCAATATTTATTTATTAAATACCAGCGAGCGGATATCAATCGAAAACATTATCAGCGATATTTTAGAGTCCGATATTTTCTTAATTTTGATGAATCTCATTTTCATTTGAATCTGATAGAGGAAAATGAAATGTTGATATTCGATAATAAAATATTCTTTTCATAATCTTTCACAGTTCGAACATTAAAATTACCAATTTTCTCAATCTTTCATTCATATAATATTTATAAACGAACCAAAATTAGTTAATTGTTTCTCTTTTGGCGAGAGTTATTTCCCCCCTTTCTCCCCCTTACCTTATCTACTCCGAAATGCACTAGTGAATGTACTGGGGGGGGGGGAGAGACATGTTAAGTCTGAGTGCGGTTAGTGCAAAACGTTTTAATTAGTTTTCAACTCACATTAATGACCACCTGCGGTCATTAATTAAGAAATGAGTACTTAATGGGGAATATGAGGTCACGTGAGGAAAGCGTGCAGCCCTCATTGGCGGACTTATGATAGATGGCGGCTGATATTTGGCTTAAAAGGGATTTAAGAAGGAAGTTTTCGGAGGAAAAAAGAAAAATAAATAATAGGTTTTATCCTAGTATAATACTCGATAATGAAGCATCTGTGGATCAAACTTTCAGAAATTTTCCAAAAATTTCCTCATTTATTATTTAATTATTTTTTCTATTTTTTAATTCATGCTTTAAGGGTGTTACAATAATGTGATGTTGACTTCAAGTTAAAAATATTTTTAAGTTTAAAAAAAGTTTTCAAACTTCTTGTTAAATATTAATTATTGGTTCTACCTATATTTTAATTACCTTGTCGAGCCTTAGTTTGTTTGTTTTAAGCGATCTCCCATTCGAACTTAATAGACACAAAAAAATCGAAATATAGAGAAAATTCGAAAATCATCTTTATTTAATTTTCACAAATGAACTGATGTTGGCGTTATTAAGTTAAATTGGCATTAGTTTAGAATTTTTGCTGATTTTTCATACCATTCTACAATTAACATTTTTCAAAGTCAATTTTTAAATTTTATGTCTATTGCTATTTATATATTTAAATTTTATACATTTTTGTCCATTTTTAAATTTTTGGACAATAATTTTGTTCTTGCTTGATATAATGTTAAAAGAACTAATTAGTATCACCTAAATTGTTTTTCATTTGTTTAAATAATAATATAAATCAATTTTGTTCTTGCTCAAAATTACTAACCGAATAATTTTACTGCTTTACATTTTTGGGAAAAAATACATATGCTTTCTGAAAAAATTTAATCAGTGATTCTTCTAATCTAATCTTAAAAACCTAGGCCTTTATTTTACTCCTTACTTCTCCCAAAAATATACTACTCTCAAATTACGTTTTTTAAGAAAAAAAAACTATCTTGAAGACAAAAAACAAAAACTTTGCCTAAATTCCGAGAAGAGGGGGAAATTGGCTTTTTTATATAGTAATATAAGTTCCCAATTATTTATTTTTCTTATTTTGACGTTTTAACAAACTCTTTTATAATGATGGCAATTCTTATTTATTTAAATACTCCTTGAAAAAAAATTTTTTCATAATCCATACTTCCACTCGTTATAGTAAGAGAAGAAATTACGTTAAGTAGAAAAAAAGTATAGTGACGCATTAAAAGTGATTTGTTATGTATGCAGGAAAAACGGGAGGTGGGACGTGACTTCTTAATATAGTAATTTCAGTCCCTATTTATTTATTCCTCATTTTACTATGACGTTTTAATTTTTTTTAAAGATGACACTTCCTACTTATTTAATTATTATTTTTTCATAATTCATACTTCCAATAGTAAAAGAAGAAATGACATCAAATAGAAAATATAGAGACAAAGACAAACGTCAATGGCAAAGCGTAATATGCTCTAATGCAGGAAAAAAAAATTGTTGACGAAAATGCGCGTATTCTTAACAAACTGTTACAAACTATCTCTTTTTCTCAAATAAAACATCATAATGATATGCTATACCAAACATTTTCGTAACAGGTTAAAAATAATGTGAACACTAGAATGCCTTTTTAAACTTTTTTTCTAAGCGAAATGCACTACCAGCCAAAAATAACAAATTCAAATGAGCCTGTTTTTTTTCCAAATCAAATAGTATCTTCTGTGAGTAATACAATTTAAGCATTTGTATTGAAAAATTTCGAAATTTTGAGACAATACTTCTCACAGAGCACATTATTTGATTTGAAACAATTTTATTTTTAATGTTCACGTAAATTGACCACTTTTGTCAGGTTTTGGGCAGGAATTGACCACTTTTTGGCAGTAAGTTAAAAAACGTAACACCCTAGTGAACACCGACATGTAGCACATATTTAGGATTTCATTTTAATCAGAAAAAAAGGATATACATAGTGATACATTTTGTTACGATAAGAAATGGTATAGTTAAATATACATGCATTTAAAATGTTTCATCGGTGCGAAATTAAAATTTAAATTGGGGCATAAAAAGAACTGTATCTAAACCAGTCGAATACCTTCATAAAACATCAAACAATTTCACTCAAGTACGTAAAATACGAAGATTAAATAAAAAAAATTTTATTGAATTAAAACGTAACTAGAAATAATTAAAAATACATTCATAACAGCAAAAATGACTGTAAATAAAAGTTTCGTAAAAATTTTCATAATTTACCATTACATTTTCAATATACTTCATATAATCCACGAAATATTATCAGCGAGAAATAATTGAAACTACTTTTATCTTTTAAAAAAAAAACTTGATAAATGCTGTTGTTTATTAAACGTGATCCGTGTACAAAAAACAAGAAGTTCTAAATTGAAACCTCATGCCATTTAATAATAGAGCCATCAACTAATATAAGTTATTAGCTTATTAATTTTGCCATTCCCCAAAGCGGTGGCTTATTTTTGTTATTTTCTTTTTTTATATATAAACAGCAAACAATGGCCGAATTCCAAGCCTTAAAATTCTCTAATAGGATGAAATGCGGTAGGCGAATTAATTTCTATTAGATGAAGAGCAAAATTGTTTTCAGACATTGATGGATCTCAATGAAAGATGATGTAGTAAAAATAAATGAGGCTAGTTAAAACTGATATTTATTTTTTGAAAAAAATATTTTCTAAGCAAAGAAATTCAGAAAATACGGACAATTAACATTTTTGAGTAATTTATAAATTAATCAATGAACCTTTACTAGAAAATTTAATATTTTTTTTAAAATTTCTTCTTATAAAAAATCAAATTTAGACAAAGTTTTAATAATATATCTAGTCTATAATTATTAAAGTAAGCATATATATATATATATATATATATATATATATATATATATATATATATATATATATATATATATATATATATATATATATATATATATATATATATATATATATATATATATATATATATATATATATATAGCACAATAAATAGATACAAATAACAAAAAAGAGAAAAATGCAGAAAATTACGTGAATCAAAAAGTTTTATGTTTTATTTACTGCGCATAAATAAGCTGCAAGTACATAGAACTCATTAAATTGTTTTTGTTTTTTTAAATAATTTTCTCGTTCTCTTTCTTCATTATTCTGTAATTTTTTCCATGTTTTCTCTACATTTTAACAAGTCTATAATCAATAAAAATAGTCAATAACAGTTTGAAAATTATTTTAGGACCCCAAAAAGTAGAGAAAATTGTTATCAAATCATTATCGAGAAATTAAATAATACGAATATCTTACCTAGAGCATATTAAATTACAAACATCTTAAAAATTTAATAATTTTTACGTAGATTTTTTTTTAGAAAAAAAATAATTTAGAGTTAGGAAAACAAGAGCTATCTCCTATAATCTTACATTTAAATAAAGGAGAGATTAGTAGCGAAAACCCTTTTTAGCAAATAAAGTATAGAAAGTGTCAATAATAAAGAAGTAAACAGTCAATAAATACAATGGCCCAAAATAAAACGGACCATCCTGGATAACTTTTGACCTAATGATCAAATCTTCTCGTTTTGGGACTAATTCTTAATGGTTTGATGGGGTGACTTTAAATATGTTAATTATTTAGTGCAGACGATAGTTTAGGTAACGAAATCACAGACAAATACGTACTTTCTCTGAATAAACATACCTTTTTTTTCCGACGGATTCGGATTTCCGAAATATTGGTATAGCCACAAACTGGAATATATGGTCCCATTGTTTGGTCAGGAGAGCTGTCCAAAGTTTTGACCAATTGATGTTAATTTTATTTCTGTGTATTTCACTGTATCTCGAGAACTTTTTAAGTAAATTGAAAAAGTTTTGAACACAATTATAAAATTCGTTTTCCAAAGATAATTTCACGAAAAAAAAATAATAAATTTCAATAAACGTTATTTTTTATTATTTTATTTAATAATGATCAAAATAATTTGGAGGTATAAATTTTTCCCCATGATTTTAAAGTATCTAATATTACATGGCAAAATACAAAAATTTGAGCAAATTTGGTTGAAGAGTTGCTGAGAAATCGAGTTTTAAACATACCACTTTTTTAAAATTCATTTCTCAGAAACTATTCTACCATTTTCGCTCAAATTTTGTAATTTGCCATGTAAAATTCGATACTTTAAAATGCTGCAAAAATTTTATACGTTACAATACAAAATTTTTAGACTATTATTAAATTAAATAATAAATATTTACTAAAATTTATTTTTAGCATGCAATTATTTTTGGATGCATGAATTTTATGATTGAGTGCAAAAAGTTTTCATTTCATTTAAAAAAGTTATAGATATATGGGGAATCACAAAAAAAGTAAAACTAACATTAGGGGGGCCAAAACTTTGGGTCACTCTCTTGACCAAACTTTAGCATATTATAATAATTAGCATATTTGCACTAAACATTAGCACCCCCTCCTCGAACCATTAGTCCTAAAACGTGAAGATCTGATCATTAGATCAAAAGTTATTCAAAGTGGCCCGTGCTTTTTGGTGAACTGTACAGCTGTAAAAAGACAATACAATACTCGAGTTAACAATAAAAATTCGAGGTAAGCGATTTCATAAAACTGTACTTTGAATTTAAGTAATTGGTATCTATTTTATGCACAGAATTTTTTTTACCCATGAATTTTCATACATGAAGCGAAGAAGTCAGGAATTAAAGTCATAAACAAAAAAAAAATCAGTTGGTTTCTTATATAGAATAACTAGATTACAGTGTTCATAATTCATTTTTCCGAATTAAATATGTTTTCTTTTTCGCATTACTGAATATCAGTTTTAACAAATATTTAAAGAAAATTAATAATATTTACGATATCAATGAAAGTTTACAGTGCCGATTAACCCTCTTTAGAAAGAAAGGGCACTACTTTGGAAATTCAATAAATCTTGGTATATTACTAGTATTAAAATAACAAAGCGTATCAGAATTCTGAGAACAATGTATTTGAAATTTTAAACACACTTTATATACCCATTCATATACTTTCTTCCAAATTTCTTTATTCTATGTTCAATCGTTTTCAAGTTTGAAAACTGAAACTTTTGAGACAGTCTACATTTATTGACAAAGCTCACAATAAATCAATAAGGTCAAAAATAAATTAATGTTTAAAAACTTACCATTGGAAGATGTTGATATTTTTCTCTGAAAGAAAAAATGTCCACAAAATTTAATCCCGAAGAAACACAACACAAGTTTCAGACACATTGTGACTTCAAAAATTGATATTTTAAGAGACGCTAAATATGGGCGTCAAATCTTTTCCGGTTAATCCCTTCGCTTATAAGAACTTTAACCAAACTATTTTTTTCTTCTAGTTAAGGCTCTTGACGACTTAAAAACATGCATTTTGTATATCGAAACTAAAGCCTCAATTGCTCACCTCTCATCTCATATTATGTTCAGTATAGAATTAAATGGCGGCATGGTTTATTGGATCTACATACATTTGCAGGTTTGTGTGCTCAATTTAGGCTTATAAACTTTTGTCAAATAAAAAGACAGATAGCAGAATACAGAAAGACTGCACGCAGACATCCTGGGTAACAACGCGATTCGAAGCCGCTACCTCCAACCTTAGCATAGCGTTCGGTAGGTAATACCGCTCGGTCAGACATTTGCAGGCTTATAAACCTTTGTCAAAAAGAAGGACAGATAGCACAATACAGAGAAGGATAGCACGAAGATACATACAATGGGTAACACAATGGGATTCGAACCCGATACCTCCACGCTTTGCACAGCGTTTGGCAAACGATACCGCTCAGCCAGGGAGACCACCTCGGGGGCATGCCATCGGATCATCCTCAGGGATGATTCCCAGACCGTCGCCAATAACCCATTGTGCAAATTTATTGTGACGTAGTTAAAATACCTACCAACCTTAGAAGTAAATAGCTTGTTTTTCATGGTTAGATTGTTGTTGTTGTTGTTAATTTACGTCGCACTAGAGCTGCACAATGGGCTATTGGCGACGGTCTGGGAAACATCCCGGAGGATGATCCGAAGACATGCCATCACAATTTTGATCCTCTGCGGAGGGGATGGCACCCCCGCTTCGGTAGCCCGACGACCTGCGCGCGAAGTCGAGCACTTTACGGTAGCACAGTTTAACGAGGACCAATACCGCACACCCTCGGTCCCTACGCAGGCTGATCCAAGTGGTCACCCATCCGCACACTGATCGTAGCCAGTGATGCTTGACTTCGGTGATCTGCTGGGAACCGTGTCTTAACGATCAGTCCACTGCGGGACCATGGTCAGATTGAAAATATGCTCTCTCAATGATAAGGAAGTGTTTTTTATGCCAAATACTCGAAATTGAAGAGGTAGCGAGTTCGACTCTTATAACCTTGGATGCATCTTGTAATACAGTCACTCGAAAAAATAGCTATTTTTTCGAGTGACTGTAAGTTCTTGCGATACCTTCTTATAAATTCTAATATAGCTCTCTCTCTCAATTTAATTAGGATTTATAATTAAGTCATTCCTTTTTTCCTTCGACAGGCACTGAACATTCGTTCTTCAATTTGAAAGAAGTGTTGCTCCTTTAACCTTGCCCAGTGGGCATCTGTGAATGTGTCATGGAGACGAGCAACATTACCCACGCCACACTGCTGCAGATACCCGTTTATTGGTTGGGCCACATTCACACATGCACAACAGAGAACAACACACAGAGAAACATATATGCCGCATCGGGATTCGAACCCTCAGTCATTCGCTTCCCAGCGTGGCACGCTGACCACTCGGCTGGCAAAAGTCGTTGTTGCTGTAGTTGTAGTTCATTTACGTCGCACTACAGCTGCACAATGGGCTATTGGCGACGGTCTGGGAAACATCCCTTAGGATGTTCAAAGACATGCCATCACAATCCATCACTGCAGAGGGGGTTGCACCCCCGCTTCGGTAGCCCAACGACATATTCGTGAAGTCGAGTACTGTACGGTAGAACAGTTTAACGAGGGCCTATACCTCACACCCTCGGTCCCTACGCAGACTGATCCAAGTAGTCAGCCACCCGCACTGACCGCAGCCAGTGATGCTAGACTTCGGTGATCTCCTGGAAACCGTGTCTTAAAGATCAGTCGCCAATAGCCCATTGTGTACTTCGGGACCCGCCGGCAAAAGTCAATTCTTTATACTGTCGTACATACCAACCTTCACGACAAGAACGACAGTTCATATTCTTCACGACTTATTTGGAGAAAATGCTTAAATTGTTTAGTGAAATCAAACAGCGAACTCAGAAACTTCTGAAAGGAATGTATTTTAGTTTTTACGATTAATTTAACCACAATTTAAAAATATTTTCAGCTTTTACTAAAATGAACTTTTGGTATAAACTAACGAATTTAGTTCTACACGTTCAAGTGGGGTACGAACTTGTTTCCTTATATGACATTGCTCCGTGGTTCTTTCTATCAAGACTAATGTAAGGTTATAAATGATCGGCAGACATTACTAGTTATATTTGACATAGATCACGAAATATTAGATGCATAATAACTATTTATGTATAATTTGATGTTCACAATGTAAATTTGAAGACAAAAATATGGATTATTTTATGAATGATGACATGAACAAAAATATAATTAAGTTCTAGATTTTCACTTTATCTTCTTTGCGTTGTCATTATAATTATCTCGCAGAGAAGGGGAAACATTAATGAAATCAATGCTTTCCCTTATCATTAGATTCCCTTTCATCGCTTTAACCATGCAATAAATTCTTCCCTGCCTCTAATCGCTTAATTGTCCCTAATATCTGTCTTAAAAATCTGACTTTTATTATTATGGCTTCTCATTAAGAGGGATTTTCAAATGGATAATGGGGAAACGATATTTCATTTTCTTCAAAAAAACATTACAGGTGTAGGGGATAAAGAATTAAAAAAAATTTGGGAAAATGACTTATGAATCTGAAATTGTTGGGGAAACTAAAAAGGAAATTTCTGGCATAACTTACGCTTTAGGCATAACCAATTGGGATAAAGATTTTTAATTGTTATCTCATTACTGAGCGTGGATTTATCTCAACTCCTCTCAGTGTATATTCTGATTCAATCAATTTCCGTGAGTCAATATTCTGAAATATAAGATTAAGGGGATTCCTTTTTTAAGAGGTAATCAAGCTGATTCCATCTTATAATAACGGAAATGGTAAAGTTTTGAAAACTCTTCTCTGTTGTTGTTACTTATGCCACTTGTGAATAAATACTAACAGGCCTGATATGGAAATCCAAAAGATTTTTAAGACAGAGGATGCATTTCTTGTTTTGCAGTAGCACCATCTATGGCCAAGAACACGACTTCTACACGTCATAGCCCGTTTTACAATGAGGACCTATTCATTCATCCACAGATCGTAATTTTGATCTAAACCAGAGAATGATCAATCATCAATTCAATACCCTCTTAGGTATTGATTTGTTAGGGGAACTTCGAGGACTTTGTGACCCGACAGATTTCATGAGCGCCAGTCACCATTTAATACACGGGGGTCTTCGGCCGGATGGACACAGGATCTCACGATCGTGAGTCCAGCGCCCTACCAATTAGGTTATCCCGGCCAAACTAGTGTATTAAATGTGTTGCTGTATTTGGTCATGAGAATCAATCCTCATGGTTGCGTCTCATTCCTCATCATGATACGCAAAACTCTGATCATTAAATCAAAAAGTTTTTTAAGTTTCGGTCTTCTTCCTTTTTTTTATTTATTTTTTTTAGTACACTGTACGTGTAACAAATCCAAAACAGAGTTACATTTTGTGACGTAGATTGTACTTGGCCTCTGAGCAAATAACAATAACCATTTACAGAAAGAAAGAAAGAAAAAATCACGCTCTCTATTGTCATGAAGAATGTTGTCACGTGGAAATATCACGTCATATATGTCATGAGGAGGAAAATATGTGAATGTTTATTAAGTGCACATCACAAGAAGAAAGTGATTATCGCGTCTGGAGATAATTGAAAACAATCCTATTAACGATCCAGTTGCGTAATTTCTGAAAACATCGTCGTCACGGTAAATTATGTACAGATACCTAAAATCCGAACAAACAACCATAAAACTCTAAATATCATCAGAAATCGTTTTGTTAGAGGTCACTATTGTCAGATAGTTTTCTATTTTTATGTTCACACTATTCGTTAAAATTATCATTTTCAAGTGTCGTGTATTCATAATTCTTACAAAAGAATGTTGCGACGGGTATTATGGATGTAGCTAGAAATGCGTGTTTATAAAAATGGACACAGTTGAAAATGTGGGTTTACAAGAATGGACACAGCTTAAAATGCGGATTTACAAAAATGGACACAGCTGAAAATGCGTGTTTAAGAAATTAACATATCTATTTAAGAAAAAGGACGTAGCATTTGATTCCGTTTTTAAACTTCTTTCATGAGTATTGTTCTTTTCATAAAGAATAAACTAATGAATCCAAATCAATTCATAATGTGTTATTGTTCATTTGCATGAATCACTTGGTACATTAAAAAAGATGAATTTTATAACTCAACAATTGTTTTTTTAAGTTCTTTAAACTTGCAATAGGGGTAAAAGTTTGCGCAGTGGGAATTTAGATTTTTGAAGGTCTCTTCATCGTTCTAAATTCGAAGAGATAGCCTGAAAATTTATAACTGTTCACCCCAAAGTCCGTGACTTAGCCCTGCAATAAATATGCTTCATGTTTAAATAGGTCAGGAAATGTAAAAGTACGAAATTCCTCTTTTTGTCGTTAAAATTGGATTGAACATTGAAAAGACACTTTTTGAATTGTGTCCATTTTTTAAAACACGCATTTTGAGTTAGGTCCATTTTCTGAAGCACGCATTTTTATGCTCTGTGCATTTTCTTAAACACGCACTTTGTGCTGTTTAAAATAAAAGGATTACCGACAGTTTAAAGTTAACTTTTGAATAAAGAAAATTTTGGTGGCGTAGGAACTTCAAAACTCACAAGCGCTAAAAAATATGAAATCATCAAGTATTTGCGTTTGTTTGCGTTTCTAACAAGTACTTATTAGCTCAGCTGATAGAGCGTTCGCCTTCGAATGAGGCCTAGCCATGGTTGGTTGATACGAATTCCGCACTCGCCACACAGCAACCACGGTGCTGACGTAAAATAACCTCAGTAGCATGGGTTAGAGTCCCCTTGCCGTCAGGCTAACCGTGGGAGGTTCTCATGGTCTTCCTTTCCATATAACGCAAATTGCAGGTTAGTTCCATCAAAAAGTCCCCCAAATTTCTCCCAATACTTGATCCATGAGTTACCTTGTCTTCTGGATTGGGTTCAAAATTAAATGGCTACGGAGTTGGACATGAGTAATAGTAAACCCAAAAAATTGGGTCCTGAGTACGACGGTTATAATATAATATCAAATAGTTGTATGAAATACGGATGATTTAAGAATTTTTTTATTCATCAGTAGAATGGCTTAGAAAATATTAAATATCGCAATGTACATTTTTTGGAACTTATGAGAACCATTACCGCCAAGCTCACCAAAACGTTATGAACTTCGCCAAATTCTGGTTTACAAAGATCACTGACTACCAGTAATGCATATAAATATATCAAATATGTCAGTATAGCGATCATTAACGATAACAATACATAACGAATATTATAATGACATAATGTAGCAATCGCTGTCGATAATGCAACATATCAAAAAGATAATAGTGTGAACATTGTACAGAACTATAATTATTGAATCTGATATTATAGTGAATGCTAATAAATTTTATTTGGGTTTCTAAACTATTGACCAATGAAAATTTATATAAATTATTTTGTAAGAATACAAATATAAAATCGAATTAAATTAATTAGTTCAAAAAATACCGTGACAAATTCCATAATATCGATAGAGATTTTTTTAAAATACTACATTACGATATTCAAATTCGTACTTATCAATAAAAAGGTACCTATGATAAGAAAAGCATTGGCTAATTGTTACTTACGAGTATCCACTATTTGATTCAAAATTAATATCATAAAATAGGATTTTTTTTAAGCAAACGATTCGTTAAATAGAGGAGATAAGAAAGAGAATAATTTTTTTTTCAATTTTAAAATTTTGTCTTCGAATAGTATGGGCACACGTTTTGTAGAACAAATTATTCTTTGTCAAAATTTGGATGTTTTGTACAAACACTTATAAATTATATTGAATTATTGTCTTACAAAAAGTATGATGAAAGATTTTTTAGATATTTTAACAGTAGAAGACAACTATTTTAGACGTTAGCTTGTATATTTTAGCGTAACAATCAAATTAATGAACCTATTTTTTTTTTTTTTTTTTTTTTTTTTTTAGATGAATAAACTTAGTTTTCGTTCTGAACTTTTCTATCAATAGGAGTTCCTATAAAAATGTAGTGCAGGTTAATATTCATGCATCGTTAATTTTCTTATTAAATCCATAATTAAAGGTTACTGTTCAATATCTCAGAAATATAGCGCAAACTTGGCATCTTTGTCTTAGCATCCTCGCCACCGTTTCTTGTAACCCCAAACAGTTGAAAATTGGTTGTTACTATTATACGAGGGTAGCTATTTATATTTCTGGCCTTGGAAACAGTTAGTGTTGCTAGGCGACCGCAGACGATTTTAATCGAAAGTTTGATATTTTTAAACATAAATTCAGCAGACGATTTACCATTATAGCTTCATTTGTGTTGCTGACAGTAAATTGAAAATTTCTTCTCTTTCAAAAAATGAAATTGAATCGTGAACATTTTCGTGCCATTATTTTTCATAACTTTCGACGTGTATTGTCAAGACAAGAGTGCTTCGATGAACTTAATTCTTTATTCAGCGATAAAGCGCCATCTTACAGCACTGTAAAAAATTGGTATAACGAATTTAATCGTTTTCGATGTTCGATCCAGGACGAATCCCGAGCAGGTCGTGCAAAATCCGTTGTTGTGCCAGAAAAGATCGATGCTGTGCTTGAACTGATAAAGCAAGATCGTCATGTGACATACCGTGAGATAGAGGCGTCTTTGGACATTAGTATGACTAGCATCAATAAAATATTGCATGAACATTTGAGCGTAAAAAAAATTTGTTCGCGTTGGATCCCGCATAATCTGACAAACGCTCAAAAAAGGCTCCTGTCGATTGGTGCAAAGAAATGTTGGAAAATACGCTCAAGGTACATCAAAGGCTGTGTATAACATCTACACAGGTGACGAATCATGGATCTATGCATATGAGCCGGAAACAAAACAGCAATCAACTGTATGGGTCTTCCAAGACTAGGCAAAACCAACAAAAGTTGTTCGAGGAAGAAGCACATCGAAACAAATGATTGCCTGTTTCTTCGGCATTAACGGTCATGTGGCAACAGTGGCGTTAGAGCAACGCAGGACGGTCAATTCTGAATGGTACACGACCATTTGTTTGCCAGAAGTCATCGGAGAAATTCGAAAGAAGCAGAAAAACAGGCGAATCATTCTTCATCATGCAATGCGAGCTCTCACATAGACTCAAACAAAGGCATTTCTGACGGAGCGAAAGATCGAACTGATGGGTCATCCGCCGTACAGCCCTGATTTGGCACCCAATGACTTCTTCTTTTTCCCACACATCAAAAATAAATTACATGGACAACGATTTTCGACGCCCGAAGAAGCGGTTGATGCATTCAAAACGCATGTTTTGGAGTTACCTCAATCGGACTGGAAAAAGTGCTTTGAAAATTGGTTCAAACGCATGCAAAAGTGTATTGATCATCATGGAGAATATTTCGAAAAACAATAAAAACCAATTTCGATCCTACATGTTTGTTTTTTCATTATTAGGCCAGAAATATAAATAGCAACCCTCGTAGCAATAGCGTGCTCGTAGCACCAATGATAATAAAATCTTAAAAATCTTATTTACAGTCCATAGCTATTTTATTCAATTGTTATCAAGCGAACCAGCATAGAAATCAAATCAAATGGTATCGAACAGTTACGAAAATTTTCTTATAAGTATGACGGAATTCTATGTCTCTAAAAACAACTTTTCAAGTCAATTTATGAATCAACTACAGACACACTTCAAGATTGGCTGTAAAATCTTAATTATCACGTGATACCTATACAACTGTATTGTTTTCACTCGGATGAAACCGGTTTGCACTTGTTTATGTTTGTGTATCAATTGTTTTTAACATTGTAATGCAATACGTTAAAAATAAATACAAATAGGAAGCATATAAAAAATATACTGAATAAAAGCCCATTACATGTATGCTTAAGTATAAAAATATTGCCTATCAACTTGTGCAAAACATGTCATTATTAAAACACAATAGCGCCTCTAATAATTGGGTCTAATTATTATAATATACTAATATAATACCTGATATAATAAATAGTCTATAATTATATAATAGATCGTCTAATCTATCCAATCGTCGAATTTATATTATATATCGTCTAATTTTACAATTGATACACAAACGTAAACAAGTGAAAAACCGCGTAAAAACGATAAAGCTGTATAGTCTCACCTGATAATTAAGATTTTACAAAGAACCTTACAGTGCGTCTAATAATTTGGTCTGAGACTGTTCAATTAATTATTTTTAAAATATATTTATTTACTCATTCTACGCTGTTAAAACTCTTTTAATTATCACAATTTTAAGAGAACTATATATCTCGCAGTTTATTATGCCTTTCTATAAACTTTTTTAGCATTAACATTATTACCATTCTAGAAAATTACTTCATTGAAAGCAATTTCATTTGTTAATCATGTTCACTAAATTTTAATTGTTTTTTTTAAAACTTAATTAACTCACTTTTCTAGGGTTAAAATGTCTATTAAACACCCCAACTAATTAATGAGAATTTATTATCCAGCAGTTATTATTAATCGAACTAGATGCGTCTTTACGTTTGGTTCTTTTCAGAATGTTATTAGACGAGAGAGGGGTGCTGCATTAATCAGGGATGACGCCAGACTGAAGATCGAGAAATGGAAAGGATGTCGTAATTACGGAGAGAGTTTCCTTCCTAACGGTTAATGATTCCGATCATCACAGTTTTCCTGATATCTACTGTGCATATTCGGAATTTCATCACTGATAATTTACCCGTAATTTATCCGTTGTCGATATTAAATTATCGTAATTTAATGAAAAGTAATCACTCTTTTCGAAACAAGATTTTTTCCTAATAATTTCGTCTGTTTAACAATTTAAATTGTTTACATTTTTCTTTACGTTATTTATAAACTTTTAATCTAGCATCGTTTTTTACCATACATAAAATTCTAATTGAAGTCGTCATCGTCCATTGTTACCCGTGCATTTTTATTGGCCTGAAAAATCACGTGATAGGATCTAGTTTTTCCTCGTTCATTTCCCTGTTGTTTCGGTTGTCATCAGCATAAAATTGATATAAGTCATAAAGGTATTGTTTTTCGATAAATGGTTCTTATATCCCAAATTTAAAGTTATTTTCCTGTACTGCTATTATAAGACTTTTAATTCAAGAGTTTAAAAATAAAAGAATTGTTGTTTTGTATTATTATTATAACGTATTTCTGCTCTGCATTTTACGATAAAGCTATTTAGAAAGGTAGTCTAATCTTATTAGCCGTTTTACAATTATTGTTTTTGTGCAAATAACATTAATATACTGTAATAAATTACAGTTAAAAAGATCTGTTAAATGATTTAGAGCTTAACGATCAGCTTCATGCGCTATCAGATTTACTTATTTGTTTCGTAAAATTTTTTTATTTTGATATTTTTTAGTGCTTTATTATTTGACCTTTTCCGAATTTGGTGCAGATGTTCTCCCGGTCACTGGGAGAGGTTTTAATGATCTCTCTTAAAGGTTTTCTTCAACACAAAGTGTATGAAAAAAATTCCATGCCCCAAAAGTGGTCGCTACATAGAGGTGGTCTTTCACTGTATTTACAAAGCGATTTGAATGAGAGATAAAAAAAACTCACAGCAACTTTACAAACCAAAAGTAAAAGACAAAAATCTTATTTCCTCTTTATTTCTGCGATTTCCAAATTAATTACCAATTGAATAAATATTGCTGATTTGAACCGGAAAAAAACCAATAGAACCTTGACCAACCTAAACTAAACTCCCCTTAGCTCTTTCGATTTCCAAAAGTCTGTTATTTAAATACCAAAACTCGGAAAACTTAAATCATTGTAGCAACTTAGCGAACCTAAACTAAACTCCTAATTCCTGTTCGCTCTTTCGATTTCCAAAAGTCTGTTATTTAAATACCAAAACTCGGAAAACTTAAATCATTCTAGCAGCTTAACGAACCTAAACTAAACTCCTAATTCCTCTTCGCTCTTTCGATTTCCAAAAGTCTGTTATTTAAATACCAAAACTTAAATCATTCTAGCAACTTAACAAACCTAAACTAAACTCCTTATTCCTCTTCACTCTTTCTATTTCCAAAAGTCTGTTATTTAAATACCAAAACGGGCAAAACTTAAATCATTACAGCAATTTTACGAACCAAAACTAAACCAGTAGAATCCTATTTCTCCGCTCGATCACTATTCTGATTATGAAGAGGTAAATCATAACAGAGGAGGCAGGTGAAAAAAAACATCCCCCCCAAAGTGATACAAATGAGTAAATGTACCATTAGCGTGATGAGTTGGTACATTATGGATGACGTCCTCACCGCATTCTGGTCCGGGGGGTTTAATTACAACACGGAAAAGCTAAGGGATCAACCGACGTCATGAATAAAATGCTGGTCGCTGAGGGTAAACAAGGGATCCACATCTTATACAAACACAAATTCCATTCATACAAAATTCTTATTTTATTAATTATTTTTTTCAAATATTTTTTTTTAAGACTACAATATTTAGATTCACTATTATTAAGATTACTATATTTTTCAGGATTACTATATTTACAGTTAAATGAAAATATAGGTCTTCATTCCTTTCCACGCATTAGATTTTTAACATGGAAATTACTATATTTTAGTCATGTGTTAAGCAGCGAAATTTCATATCTTAGTTAGACTTATAAATAAAAACAAAAAAACACGAAGAATATTAAGAAAAACAATCATTCTTGAAAAATTTCCCGTTCATGTAAGTTCATTTGAATTCGCTACTCGCTTTATAGATTATGTTTTATTCTGTTTTTTCTTTATATTTTATTTTCTGTTTTTGCGTGATATTTTTACTTATTGTGTTAAATTTTATTTAATGGAATTTTTTTGTAAAATTTTCTGAGTGCTTCCTACACTATTGTATTATATATTTTGCTTTGGCTATATTGATGCAATATTAGAAATCACTCACTTTATATATATATATATATAACGTCGTTGCCGAGTGGAAGGATTAAAACAGGTCTTAAGTCGGGAAGGAGGGTACAAAATTTATTTATTAATTATTAGACAAGAGCAGTCATGAAAGTGAGTGAAAGTGCACATGAAAAGTTGCGCTCCTTGGTTATATGTTAGGGAAAATCTTGCAAAGTAAAATCCGTAAAATGTCTTAATTTAGGGAAAGAGGGAAATCTTAGTAGTTGCTATTGGTTTATGAAATAGATCGAACGTTTCCCACACAGAGCAAAGGGAAAAATGTCCTGCTCTTAATTAAATGCATACTTGATCCAAAAATAGATTTAAGAACAGGATGTGGCTTTTAAAAGTGTGAGAAAGTATTTCGTTTAGAGTAATTAATTAGGATGAAGTTTTATAGCAAAGAAACTAACATAAAAAGAATAATTGAAGCTTTTTATGTTACACACACACACACACACACACACACACACACACACACACACACACACACACACACACATATATATATATATATATATATATATATATATATATATATATATATATATATATATATATATATCGGAAGTGTTGCTCATTTAACGTTACCCAGTGGGCACTTGTGAACCTAAGTCACGGAGGCGAGCAATATTACCCATGCCACACTGCTACTGATACCCGTCTATGGGGTAGGCCACATTCACACATCAGAGAACAATACTCAGAGAGAAACATTCATGCCCTGAGCGAGATTCGAACCCGCAGCCATTGACTTCACAGTCAGGGACGCTTACCGTTTCATATTTGTCCTGAGAGGCGTTTTCATATTTGTAGATAAATGAAAAACAGCAGAATTTCATTTCATGTTAAAATAGGGTTTTTATTATGTAAATTATTTTAATTATCGTTAAACAAAATTTTTTTATTGCACATCAAAAATCAGGCTTTTATGTCAATTATCATATTGGTTGTTAAAAGTAAAATGGAATTTCATTTCATTTTTAAAATCAGGCTTTTTACGTAAAGATTATTATATTTGAAGTTAAATGAAAAATAACAGAATTTTATTTAGTTTTATAAATTAGGTTTTTAGAATAAAAATTATTAACTCTTATATCATATAGGTAAAGCAAATGAAGACTTAGCATTCGTCTTTCTGTTGAAATATTGAGTTGCCTTGAAAATTTTGTAAAATATGCAGATTATTACTGTATTTTTCATAAAAATATCCACTTAAATATCAAATTTTATTTTAAATACGTCAAATAAAAAACGAACACGACAAATGAAAATGCAGCAAACACTCTAAAAGTACATTTTATGTTTCTATTCTAGATTCTAGCTGAATATTAGATAATATTTAAAATTTTTATTTTAAAAGTTTTATTGTTAATTAACCGTTGACAAACTAAGCTTTTTCCTTCAGTAACAAATTATTTTATAGCCGTACTTTTTTTAAGTTGAACGGTAATATTATATCTTGAAGCAAGTCTGTATTAGTATTTTTTTATACGTAAATAAGTCAAAAATTGATATTTAGAATTCGCTCAAGTATTAAATCACTTCCTGAAAAACATTGTAAAATGGAAAGAAGAAAAAAAAACTTTTTTTCTGAATAAATTACATTTTCAAAAACGAAAGATAAATTTAAAAAAATGGTTTAGTTCAAATATTTTTTTTACATATGTACTTATATAGTTTTGAAGGAAATTAATAAAAAGGGTTAGTTTTTTTATAGGTGACTATAACATCCAGCATAACATATCCAGGTGACTATAACATCCAGTTATAACATTAGGTGACTACAACATCCAGTAAAGGAGAAAGAAAATGAAGATATCAAATCAGCAAAAGTTTCAACTTAATATATAAAAGAAAAAAAAGAAAGAAAGGAAATGCCGACGAATTGACAACAGTCTGTGGCAAATCGTACTGGAATAAATAGCTTTGAAATAGAAGAAATGCAACAACTTTTAACATGCACTTTTTTTTTATTTATCTCCTTCGCGTGACTGCTGTTCTTTTTTCTTTCTATCACCTCTTGTACCTCACTCACAGCTTCTAAATCACCGAAAACGTAGCTTAAAACGATGAATTTCCGATGTCTAAATAGCCATGGACGCTGTCCCCTTCTTTCATTTTAACTGCAGTTTTTTTTTCTTCTTTCTCCTTTCATTATTTTCCCACTCATTCTTTTACTTAGTTGTTAAAACCTCGCTTTTTCACGAAGAAACGAACGTTGTCTGCCGTATCATGTTTGTGATGAACGATCACAGATAAATTAGAAATAAGAAGACATTCGAAAACGTTCTTCGAGAGCAGACAGAAGTCAAAAGTGACTCTAAAATCTCGAACGTATAAATTTTGACTTGATGTATGATCACATTTGTCTTCGTGTTTTCCAGACTGGAGGCGAGGAGGAAGAAAAAAACTATTTAAACTCGATGACGATTGTTCAGATTTATAGAGAACATTCCGCTAAAATGCATCTCTAAGAAAAACGAATGACATGTCCACGCATGTCAGACCTTGACCTTTTTTCATAATATTCTATAAAGAGTATCATTTTTTTTCCCTTCGTAAATTTCAAGGTTCTGATCTAATTTCAACTTTCGAATACATAAATCACAACAAAAAAACCGGATTCAGCCTGTTTATATTACAACGATGAATGTGAAGATTAAAAGCCCTTTTATTTCATTATTTTTAAGGCATAAAATAATTTTAACAAGTTCTCCGAGAAAAATTATTTTAACGTTGAACCATAACGTATGGTGCAAGTTTGCTACTATCTTAAGAATGTGCAAACATGTTTTCCTTAAAATTAAACTTTATGGTATCGTGTAATCCATATTTATTAATGAAAACATGGTAAAATTTAGCCGCATATTCAGGTTTACACGATATTATGTTTCAACTAGAGATTCTGTATCGAACGTAGTTAGAGCACTACGACATTCGGTTCAACTAGAAGTATTTATTATGTTTTGTGAAATTATAAGCTTTTATAAAATATTATTGCAATAATTGGAAATTTATCAAGTAATTTATGCTAATAAATCCAAAAGAAAAGCAGTTAGAGAGAGAGAGAGAAATATTAATGACGAATTTATGGCTCAAACCAGGGTAGGGAATACATTTCTTAATAAATCGTAACCGTTGTCAGATCCCTATAGCATACTGTTGCCATTAAGTTTCTAGGTGATAAATACTCCAAGAATACTTAGTAAACAGGAAACGTTAAATCACAACTTTTATCAATTAATGATAAAATTGTCCAACGTTAGTTAGGTAATCTAAAATATATAAATATGCAAAATAAATGCTTATTAGGTTTGGTACACGCGTGCTTGAGGCATTCTGCTTATGTGGGGGGGGGGGGGAGAGATCAGTCCTTTGATTCTGCTTTATTAGAGAAAATGCTTTATTCGAGAGAAAGGTGCATGCCAAAGGGAAGACGCTTGGCGAAATTCCGTAATCATTTTACTTAAATATTTATCATTTGGCTGCTATCCAAAAAAATTGGCGCATCTACACAAACGATTACCAACATTATCTAGGTTAATGAGAATTTCTAAGTAAATTGATCCAAGAATTTAAGGGATGTTTGTCTCGCCGCAAATGAAATCACATGATATATATATATATATATATATATATATATATATATATATATATATATATATATAATAATATATATATATATATATATATATATATATATATATATATATATATATATATATATATATATATATATATATATATATATATATATATATATACAGAGGGAGAGAGAACGGAACGAAAATATATTCTAACATTTATAAGTAATTTAATCATATCATTTGGGGCATTTTTTTAAGAGCATTTGAATTTGATTATTTTTTACTCGTTGAAAGAAAATTTACTTTCCTCTTTTCTAAAGAAAAATAAAACGAAAAATAAATGAGAAAAAGGTGAAATGTATTTAAAAGAGAGCAGAATGAAAGCTATGAACTAAATAGGAACGATTTAAAATACGTAATAACTTGGATAAATACTGAGTTAATTTTCATCTAAATGCATAATGAATGAAGGAATTCAATTTGATGAACACAGATTAAGCAAGATCGACAAATTTGGTAAACTAAGAAAACAGTAATTAATTAACAGTGCCCTAATCATAGTTTAAAAGCAATAATTTTGAACAAATATTTGTAAATAGCAGTGGTGGCTAAGGGGATAGAGCGTTCGCCTTCCAATTAGCTGAATTGGATTCGAAACCCCAGCGATGACTGGTCAAGGCGAATTTCACATCTGACTTGCTCCGATCACAGTGCTGACGTATTCGGTAAGGACCTTTGGATGGAACTAACCCTCATTTGCGTCACATGGAAAGGAAAAACACGAAAACCTCCCACGGTCAGCCTGACGGTAAGGGAATTTTAACCCAGGATCAGCCTACCACGGTAAATATCTCATTTAAGCACTGTGGTCTGTGCGAGCAGGGTGCGGAATTCGATTTGACCCATCATCGCCGGGATTCGAACCCGGATCACCAAATTGGAATAACCTCATCAAAATAAAATTAGCTGTATGCTAAAAAGCTAGGCTAATGGAGAAGATGTTGATGGGAAATTCTTTTAGGAAAAAAGTAGAGAATCGCCATTTACAGATGATGATTTATTAATATGTACTACTGACGGTACTATGTACTTCAGGCATTATGGTTGCCCTGTTACGGTTGGGTATAGAATAAAAATGAAAAAGTAGCATATAAAAAAAACAACTGAATTTAGAAGAAATATGGCCGATACATAAAAAGACAATTAATACAATTACGCATAGTGTCCGAATAACCCAAAAAGAAAAAAAGAACAGGAAAAAAACAAAGTATTTACCTGGCGTTATCTTCCAGAAAATCTATAGGAATAAAATCACTCAAAAAAATAGTCACTTGTAAAAAAAACCAATAGTTCTTTTATTTAGGTGAATCCATGTTGAGAGACAGGAAAATAGTGGGGTGGAGTAGTGGGTGAAGAGTAGTAAATTCAGGAACACGGAACTTTGGATGAAAACTGGCTTAGACGAGATCAACTTCAGGAACATGGGAATTTGGAATGAAACTGGCTTAGACTAGATCAAATTCGGGAACATGGGAACTTTTGATGAATAACTGGCTTAGACGAGATCAAATCGGAATTGCATGTTGACGATCACTCTCCTCCATCTTAGAGATCAATTTTATCCATTAATCAATTAGTGATGATCGGTAGCCAAGGTGTCAGCAGCAATAAAACTCGGAAATTTTGATTTGAAGGCATATTGAGGCCACTATATTAGCAAAAACAGGCAGTCAGTGGAATTTTTTCTATGGCTGAAGAAAAGGTTCATCTCATCAGAAACTATACAAGCAAAATGGCGAAGGAGACGCCATCCTCACCTCCTAACGAGGACAGGATAAAAAGTAAAATCACGCAACAGCGCGACGTGGAGTATGATACTCTCGAATTTCGAATGCTATCGTCATCTTTCCGCGCGCTCCTTTTATAAGATACAAAAACTTAAAGTTGAAGTTGTAGTGCATGTTGTGCAAGTTAAAGTTAAATTACCTAAAAAACACGAGTTGAGACGAAAAATTGATTAAGCGTTAAAAGTTACGGTTGAGAAACACAACAAACATGCGGAGATGAAAGAAGCCGACAACCCCTGCGAATTCTCAGAAAAAAAAGGGTGGAAATTTCTCGAAATAAAGGGGCTCTTTTAAGGAGCTGGTAAGGAATTTTAGGGGGAGAATGTCCAAATTGCGCTACCGCTTAAGGGGCTAAAGAAAGATGAAAATAAAAGAATGTATTACAAAATTAAAAGAATTAGTATTATTGATTAAAAAAAGAATATTTATAAATTAGGCTGTGACCTAATGTCACATTATACCCCCCACTGCAGAAAAAAAATTTTGAAGAAAAAATTTTTTTTTTTTTTTTTTTTTTTTTTTTGTTTTTTTTTTTTTGTTAAAAAAATATTAATCCAAAAGAATTTATAAATGAAATTAAGTTCTAACAGCCTGCAACTCCAGTTCACCACTACTCCACTTACAAATAGTCAGATGTTTACATAACAATCTATATCAAAACTTTTGATAGTAAGAGTCTGAAATGAGAAAAGCTGTGCCTCAAACATAAGACATACAAAAATTAGTAACACATAACAACACATACATATAAGCAGCTTTACATGGCTGCATCTTGATTAGTGAAAAGGCAAACAATGTTAATTGTTTGATAAATGGACGAAAAAAAACACAAAACAATCTTAATTGTTTGCTAAATGAAAACAAACATTTTGACACAGAATCGTCAACACATGTACTATTAATTAAACTTAAACAACATATGCCTTGATGCATGTGAATGCCTATAAGTGCAATAACACCCGTATAAAAAAATTCAGGCTACATGAAGTAGACTGAGAAAATCTTCTCCAAAGAAAATAACATTAAGGAGGTAAAATGGATAATTGATTATTCAAAAAAATCTCACTTAGTAATAGTGGAAAAGCACTTTTTGAGGTAAAGGACATTAACTCAAATTATTCCTTGTAAGAAGGAATTGAAAAAAAAATTGATTTGTTTGCTGGAAATATTTATGAAAAAAAAAATTGAAAAATTGCAAACAAACGAAAAAAAATCAGGCTACCATTGTAGACTGACAATACTCCGAGCTTAAACGAAAAGAAAAAAAAAAAAACTTTGTACAACATTTTGTACATCAATCCATTAAGTGAATTTTGAGAAAAAATTGAAACCAATCAAACAAGATTGATAAGTAGTAATCCGAGTTAAAACGACAAAAAAAAAAATAGTACACATCAAAATGTATACCTGAAACAAATCAAAGTCATTAGTGAGAGCAATAAGTGCATAGAAATTTATTAATTTTAGACTTGAAAAAAAATTTAAAAAAATTGCAATTAAACTTACTAGTTGTAACAGGAAAAGCCTAGGCAAAACATTAAACTTAACAAAAACTGCAAGGAATTTTAACACTTAAAAAAACAACAAATTGACTCACAGAACTTTGACCAAAAAAACTGCTAAAACAAAACAAAAAAACAAGGCCTTGACACATTGCTTACAAAAAGCATTACCTAACAAAAATTGCTGAACAATATACAATAACAAACTCAGCATCAACAATTTGTATAAAACAACATAACACAAAACAATAAAAAATCATAACAACCGTTGTGACACCTTGAGATGTACAATGAGGTGTACTTGTATACATTACTAATGCAAAGAGAATTCACACTCTGCAAAAAAATCCAAAAAATTTTGTATGTAATAATAGTGACTTATGACATACTAGAAAAGGAAAAAAAATACTGTACAGAACTACAGGGTCGAAAAAAAATTGGCATTCGAAATCAAGCATCATTAATTAATTACAATTATGTGTTTACGTAATTTAAAAAAATACAAATATTAACATGAAATATTTGTTAAAAAAAACTTGCAATCAGTTAGACATGAACAACCACAAACACGAATCCATACTTATAAGTGTGTAGAGTCGCAAAAAGGAGGACACTGCCCATCATCTACCATACAAACCATATCACAATTTGAATACCTCATTCAATTAAAAATGTTAGAACTATTGACAAAATTAGTTACAAGAACTGTATACCAAAAATTTTACCAAAAAAATTAACCAAAAAAATCACTGGTATTGCCTGACAAGTACTACAGGATCCCGATGTTCCGCGGATATGACGGCCAGCATCATATACACCGATGCCCAAATAACACCCATCACACATAACAATGCTACATTCAAACAAAATTTATTAGAAAAAAATTATTTACTTCTTAAATTGTAAGGACAAGCCTTAGGGAGAGTCATATCACTATCAATTACACTAGGGGAGGTATCCAAAGAGGGATGAAAAAGCAAATTTTGCCTCCTATGAGGACATAGACGTAAGCGGTCTATATGAACAGTTAGTTTAGGTGCCTTTGTATTGTCCAACAGTTGGATTACATAATCCACATCATTAAATTTTGACAAAATAGTAAACGGACCATCAAATTTAGGTTTAAACACATTAGTATGTTTTAAATAGACAATATCACCAATATTTAGTGATCTCAATTTTGCTTTCGCACCTTGTCTCGAATTTTGTTTGACTTGAGCTCGTTCAGAATTATGGTAAGCATTTTCATATGCAATATTGAGCTCATTTAAGGTCTCCAATAAATAGTGAGATTTATCCAAATGTATTGGTTCAACACTAGTTTCAAAGCAATCAAAAATTAAGGCCAAATTACGACCAAAATGAAGTAAGTTAGGGGTGAATTTGGTTGAAGAGTGAATTGAACCATTGTATATATTTTGGTGAATTAATAAGCTGGTTGCAAATGACACACCTTTCTCATGTAAAGTTAAAACAGAAGACTTAATAGCTTGATTAATGCGTTCACTCATTCCATTACTTTGAGGATGAGCAGCACTGCTATGGGCTAATTTTATGCCTAACTTTTTATTGATTAATTCAAAAACCTCAGCTTTAAACTGAGTGCCTAGATCTGTTAATAGGTATAGCATTCTACCATAATGAGTAATATAATTCATTAAATGTTTAGAAACAGTCTCAGTGGTTAAATTGACTAGTTGGTTTAAAATTAAATGTCTAGAGAAATGATCTATGAAAGTTAAAATATATCCACAATTCTTAATGGGTCCTACAATGTCCATTGAGACAAATTGTCCAGGCCTCTGAGGTAGCCACATTGATTTTAAAGGAGCAGGCTTGCTCGCAGACTGTTTATGTTTAATACATAATTCACAAGACTTAACATAATTACAGGTATCACTGTAACAACTTTTCCAAAAATATCTTTTAGACACAAGCTCATACGTCTTTTGAATACCAGAATGGGAAACATGACAAATATTTAACACTTTAGATTTTAATGAATTTGGAACTACAATTCTGTGTTTATGAGGAAAAACCTCAGTAGCATACATTAATATACCATCATTTAAAAAGAAATGTTCAGTCTTAGATTGATTAATTAACGTGGGATTGTTTAAAAGAGAAATAATTTCCTGAATATTTTGATCTTTACATTGTTCAGATTTAAATGTGTCTAAAGAAATTTCAAGAGGGGAGTCATTATTAGTTAAAGCATGAATTACATGGTCTTCATTTATATCAGTGAAAGGTAAAATTAGTTCAGAATCATTACTATTTAAAGCAGGTTGACAAAAATTAGGATCAGGAGAACGACTAAACCAGTCGGCTAACACATTCTCATGACCAGGTATATGTATAAACTCAAAAGTATATTCACTTAAAGCAAGCAACCAACGTGTGATAATATCAGCAGGTGACGTAACCTTGCGATAATGTTTTAGGGGTTTACTATCACTCAGAATTGTAAAATTTCTATTATAGAGGTAAGATTTAAATGCTGTAACACCCTTAAAAATTGCATAAAGCTCCAATTTGATGGCGGGATAGTTTTTCTCAGATTTGGACAAAGCCTTACTAAAAAAAGAGACAGGGCGAAGAGATCCTTCATGCTCCTGCATCAAAACTGCTGAAATGCCTAATTTGCTCGCATCAGTATTTAGGAAAAACGGTTTACTGAAATCTGGTAATTGAACAAAAGGTTTCGAAAAAAATGCATTCTGTAATGCATCAAATGCCCGCTGTTGTTCGTCACTCCATTTAAATTTAGATTGCTTTGTAGCAACTTTAGTCAACACAGCAATTAATTGGGCGAAATTTGGAATTAAATGGCGATAAAAGCCACACACACCTATAAACTTCTTAACCTGTTTGGCATTACGAGGGGTAGCAAATGAAGTAATTTTGGCTATATTGGATGAAGTAGGGGTTATACACTTATGGGAAATTACAAAACCGAGATATTCAACAGAATCTTTAAAGAAAGAACATTTATTAGGAGCTAGAGTTAAGTTATATTTAGTTAAAATTTTGAGTAACGCTGATATTCTATTAGTCATTTCCTCAAAGGAATTTGCTCCGATTAGGAAATCGTCTTGATAAGCATGGATACCTTTAATACCCTCAGTGTTTAACTCCTCAATAATTAGGTCTACTAAAGCCTGGAAAGTACTCGCTGCCGTTTTGAGGCCAAAAACGAGTCGTCTATTAGCGAAGGATCCAAAAGGAGTAGTGAAAGTTAGTATGTCCTGTAGGTGTTCAGGAAGCATAACCTGCCTATAGGCTTCTCGAATATCACACTTTGTGAAAAATTTATAAGAAGAAATTTCATTAATTATCGTGCTTATTTTAGGCAAAGGGTAAGTGGAGCTTTCTACCACTGCATTAAGTAATCTTAAGTCCAAAGCTAACCGATACTTAGGTTTTCCCTGACTATTCTCTGAGTTTTTCTTTTTGACAAGGACTAGTGGAGCAGCCCAATGGCTAACATGCCTATGAATAATCCCGGCTTCCACTAATTCATCTAATTCTTGTTTAATGTCATCCCTTAAAGCATATGGAATTTCAAATGGTAAGGTTTTTATAGCATTGTCATTTTTCAATGTTAAAGAGGGAACCACACGATCAGTACATCCTAAAGTTTTTATGGTTTTAGAAAATGCAGCAAAATTTTCCAATAAAATGTTTTGAAGAATTAATTTTTGATCAGTGTCTAAATGTGCTAAATCAAAATCAGTAGATTTTAGTTCATCTTTTCTTAAATTTAAAATATCCTGAGAAGCAGTAATTAAATTACACTGTTCTAGATTAGTACAATCATTTAAATCTACATTATTACCATCATTACTATTTTGGACAACAAAATTACAAATAATATAACCTATATTCAAGCCTTTATTTAAATGAACAGTGTTATCAGAATTATTTTGGATTATTGTATTAAACATATTATTGTCAACAACATTAATAGAAGGATGAATATTAATTTTTGAATTATAAGTAGGTGTGAAATACACTTCTTTATTTGTTTGATTAGCAAAAGAATTAATTCTTAAATGGGCAATGGCAGTCTCGCCTGGCTCAATTGTGAGTTTATTTTTTAAAACTACATCAATCTGTTCATTATTGGTATGATTAGAAGCTAACTTATCAAAATTATTTAAAGGAATACAAAAATTACTAAATTGCACCAACTCGTCTTGGAATTTAATAAGAACATTATGTGTTCTTAGAAAATCAAAACCTAGAATTCCCTGAAAAGTATCACTCTTAATATCTGCAATAAAAAATTGATGTCGAAAAAAATTATTATGGATTTTAAAGGAAATTTCCGCACACGCCGAAAATTGAAGCTGAGAATTAACTGTTCTTATTTGGACTTTTCTTGATAAGAATTTTACTTTATTATGAGCCCTAATTGCATTGAAAGTATCTAATGTCAATAATGAGACTGACGACCCACTATCGAGTAGAAAATTTACATTAACATTTTTAAAGCTAGAAGCAATTGTAGGAAGATTAATTTCATGTGAAACAATATTTATGTGTTCAATATTTTCTTTATATTTACAGTTAGTCAAAAACTCCCTAATAGTAACATTTGAATTATACATAGATTCTGACATAAACTCATTTATATCAAAGATTTTGGATGGTTTGGTGGATGAGAAGACAGGGCCATCCCCTACTGCCTCCTGCGAGAGTTTAAAGGATTGTTACCTCTATAATTAGTATTATTATTAACCCTCGGTCTAAATTGGTCATTTTGACTAGGAATCGGTGGTGGTGGATACTGCGGTGCAGTGAACCTGGGAGAAACCATGGGGAACTGTGGCGGAAAAGAATGCATCGCCAATGGCCCGAATGAATTTTGTCTTAAATGTCTGAGATACGTTCGACACACACTCATGATATGCCCAGACCTATTACAGAAAACACAGTGAAGGTTTGGAGTTGGTCGAGGTTGTTCATGTCCAACCCGATCCTGGTTCTGTACAGGGTGAAGTAAAAGGGGACATAATTTAGTGCTGTGGGGTTTCGAACATATATTACAATTAGACTGCATAGTCTCAATTTTTGTTGTCAACATTTCGAGTTGTTTTGAAATTAAGGTGAGCTGATCAGGTGCAGCAGAAGCACACTGAGTCACCGCATGAGCTGCGACTAAAGGAGTAGCCGATCCAGCTAATGATTGTTGAATTGTCACAATATGATTGGCCCTTTTGACCATCTCGCGGTAATCTTGTATTCCCTCAATGAGAATAGTCTCCTTAAGGTGCAAAGGGATTGCAGATAAGAACTGCATGGCTTTTATCCGAGACAAAGCATTTTGGTCATTTATAAAGTTATATGCCTTATGGGCAAGAGAATCTATCCTATATTCTAAATTTTTGATAGTTTCAGAGGGCAAAAGGCTGATTGCCTGAAATTTTGCCAAGTCAGCCGAGGAAGAATCTTCTTGTTTGAAAAAATTTTGAAGCAGCTGACATGCATCCTCGAACTTTGTGACCACCCTACATTCAGGTGAATTCTGAAAAAAAGTGAGAGCAGCCCCAGACAATTTTGATTTTAATAAGTATAAAGCAGCCGAATTATCAAATTGATTTAATTTTACTAGATCTTTAATTTGGTTCAGGAACCACTCTACATTCTGAGAGTTTCCAGAAAATTCTGGACTATTGAAATTGAATTTAGGGGTTTGCCTATTGGCCTCTATGTTATTTACGTTGTCAGGCATAATTATTGGATTAGAATAAGTTCTATTACGGGTTTGAATTGGGGTCATCTAATGAAAAATATTAAGTAAATGATAGTATCAATTAAACAAGTATTATTACTAATTGTAACCATTTGATAACCTCATGAAAATAATATAAACATTGAAATATAATAAATTTTAGTACCAAGAAAAACACAATTAAAAAAATTATGTAACCCTTCAAATTAATCATATAACGATATACTTGCATAAACAAGAAATATCAACCATTAGAAAAAAAATATTGTCATTAATTATTTCAAAGTGCAAATAAATACCCAAACATTTTCAAAAACCAATCAATTGTAGTATAATATATTAGAACACTAATAATTTAGCAATATAGGAGAGTAAGACATTGGCAATACCTATTAAAAATCAATTCAATAACCTTTCAACAAAATAATCAATTAAATTTTTAAACATGAACTATTTCAAAAGCATAATAAGCAAACTATTTAGTTCACAGAAAATTTACCAAATATTAAATAATAATTATTATATTAACCAATTGCTGTGAAAAAAAAATTTTCAATAATTTATGTAAACATCAATTTTATAAATTAAAAGGATTCTTATTTTTAAATTGTTATATGAAAAATTATTTACCAAATCTTATCCAATTACTACTTATTATTTAATCAAAAATATTTATATTAATCATCCTAATCAAAATCGTTATTTTTAATCACTATTATAAAACAATTGTAATATTCAATTACAGAAATTATGACAAATAATTATTATCAACTCAACTTAAAAAATTATCTATTTGGTTATTGTATGAAACAAATTAGTAAATAACCAAAACAAGATATTAATGAACTAATCAAAACATAAAGTCTATTAAAAAAATTTGATTACATTGCATAATTTATTATTGTTTACTTGGCTATTCTATCAAAAACTATTGAAATAAACAGTTCATTTCCTACTCCAAACTTAAAGAAATTTATTGAAATTAAATGTATTAAGCATTGAATAATAATATCTTACTTTACTCATAGTAAAAAAATTAATTTGAAATCACTGGTCAAAATAAATTTATTTGAAAAACTATATACACCAACCGAAAAGCGGAACGGCACCAGATGCCCTGTTACGGTTGGGTATAGAATAAAAATGAAAAAGTAGCATATAAAAAAAACAACTGAATTTAGAAGAAATATGGCCGATACATAAAAAGACAATTAATACAATTACGCATAGTGTCCGAATAACCCAAAAAGAAAAAAAGAACAGGAAAAAAACAAAGTATTTACCTGGCGTTATCTTCCAGAAAATCTATAGGAATAAAATCACTCAAAAAAATAGTCACTTGTAAAAAAAACCAATAGTTCTTTTATTTAGGTGAATCCATGTTGAGAGACAGGAAAATAGTGGGGTGGAGTAGTGGGTGAAGAGTAGTAAATTCAGGAACACGGAACTTTGGATGAAAACTGGCTTAGACGAGATCAACTTCAGGAACATGGGAATTTGGAATGAAACTGGCTTAGACTAGATCAAATTCGGGAACATGGGAACTTTTGATGAATAACTGGCTTAGACGAGATCAAATCGGAATTGCATGTTGACGATCACTCTCCTCCATCTTAGAGATCAATTTTATCCATTAATCAATTAGTGATGATCGGTAGCCAAGGTGTCAGCAGCAATAAAACTCGGAAATTTTGATTTGAAGGCATATTGAGGCCACTATATTAGCAAAAACAGGCAGTCAGTGGAATTTTTTCTATGGCTGAAGAAAAGGTTCATCTCATCAGAAACTATACAAGCAAAATGGCGAAGGAGACGCCATCCTCACCTCCTAACGAGGACAGGATAAAAAGTAAAATCACGCAACAGCGCGACGTGGAGTATGATACTCTCGAATTTCGAATGCTATCGTCATCTTTCCGCGCGCTCCTTTTATAAGATACAAAAACTTAAAGTTGAAGTTGTAGTGCATGTTGTGCAAGTTAAAGTTAAATTACCTAAAAAACACGAGTTGAGACGAAAAATTGATTAAGCGTTAAAAGTTACGGTTGAGAAACACAACAAACATGCGGAGATGAAAGAAGCCGACAACCCCTGCGAATTCTCAGAAAAAAAAGGGTGGAAATTTCTCGAAATAAAGGGGCTCTTTTAAGGAGCTGGTAAGGAATTTTAGGGGGAGAATGTCCAAATTGCGCTACCGCTTAAGGGGCTAAAGAAAGATGAAAATAAAAGAATGTATTACAAAATTAAAAGAATTAGTATTATTGATTAAAAAAAGAATATTTATAAATTAGGCTGTGACCTAATGTCACAATGGTAATTGATGCAGTTTTGAAAAGAATTCTACAAAGGGTTTTTCGCAGTTTCAGAAAATATTTTTTTTTTAGTAGTAGCAAGGATCGTTTATTAATATTTTAATGAATTAGAATTAAAAGATTTTTCCCCTCACTGCTCATAAATATTTTAACAGTAAAGTAAAGGTTAGATAGAGAAACGGCCATTTTCCAAAATCCCTAGAAAGTTCTAATAAGCTTTTAATAAGCCTACTAATTTTGGCTTTAGTGCGCTACCAAATTTATTTCGCAAAAAACTTAAATGTTGAAGGGTTATGTAATGCATTTGCGTTACAAGGAAAGGAAAACCCCGAAAACTTTCCACGGATAATATGACGGCGAGGGGACTCTTACCCACCCATGATCTGTCTACCATAGAGGATATTTCACGTTAGCACTGTGGTCGGTGTGAGCCGGGTGCGGTATTCATATCGCTGGGATTCGAACCCCGTTTTCATCAGTGGTTACTAATCATTAAATGTAATAATATGCTACCATCAAGAAACTACAATGATTGCGAATCAACTGGGGAACATTGTGTATATGAGAAGCAGACTCACTAGTTTTTCTTAAAATCCTAAAAATAAAAATAAAAAAATAAATAAAAAAAAATAAAAAAAAAAATTATAAAAAAAACGCCAGTCTTTAAAAGCCAGAAACGCACAGCTGTTTCGTGGCAAAGGTTTCGAATGAAAATTATATAAAATGCCATACAATAAAATATAAATAAATATCAATGCTCTCCTTAACACTAGAGAGACTGAAACTTAGAACATCAAAATATTAATATATTCAAAATCACTGGATGTTGAAAAAATAACTAATGCGTAAAGAAATTTGTTTAAAATAAATTTTTAATATTTTTTTGTATATTATTTACAGTTATATAACAAGTTTTTTGTAAATATTAACAATAAAAAAATTATATGTTGTACAAAAAGTCACAAAATTCTAAGAAATTGTGTCATTATATACATCTTTGTTTCCCTAATTGAAATTAAAAAGCAGTCAAAATCACCTCCTTGGGCAATCTAGTGTTAAAAAATTCAAGTATCTTAATTCCGGTGCGTCAAAGGCTCTGTTGTCAGGCAAAATAATGTTTTTTTTTTGTGAATAATAGTTATTCATGACTGTTATGTTAGGTTTAGGCTTTATATAGCCAGCGCTCTCTATGCTAGTTATGAAAATGATACAAAACTTAAGTAAGAGAAAAGTCACCATTTCGTGAGAACGAAAAACGTTTGTGATTGAATTTTATTTGAAAAATTACTCCAAGTCTTAATTATCATAAAATTTAGCAAAAAATGAGAATTTAGTATTGATTTTAATAATTTTAATGCACGAGAACACGATTTTTTTAAAAAGTTTAATAACTTCTAAAGTATTTAAGTTCTAGAATTCAGATAATTCTTCAGAGCAAGATAGTGTTTATAGTTTAAAATTATGGCTTTGCTTAAAATGTAAAATACATTTAAATTTTATATTTTTCATGGTGAAAAACCTTCGATAAACGCTGTTAAAAAATAATACAACACTAACCTAGAATAAATTATTATTCATTATTAAAAGCAACACGGGCCATTTGTTAAACACCTGAATGTAATTTGCGTTTCATAATTTTGACAAATCCGTTCTGAAATTCAGATAATTCTTTAGAGCAAAATGGTGTTCATAGTTTAAATTTATAACCTTCCTTTAAATGCAAAATACATTTAAATTTTATGTTTTTCTTGGTGAAAAAGCTTCGATAAAAGAAGTAAAAAAAATAATGCAACACAAACTTAGAATTAATTATTATTCATTCATAAAAGCAACACGGGCCATTTTTTTAAGCACCTGAATGTAATTTGCGTTTCATAATTCTGAGAAATCCGTTCTAAAATTTAGATAATCCTTTACAGCAAAATGGTGTTTATAGTTTAAATTTATAACCTTTCTTTAAATGCAAAACGCATTTAAATTTTATATTTTTGTTGGTGAAATAGCTTCGATAAAAGCAGTAAAAAAAATAATACAACACAAACTTAGAATTAATTATTATTCATTCGAAAAAGCAACAAGCGCCATTTGTAAAACACCTGAATATAATTTGAGTTTCATAATTCTGACAAATCCGTTCTAAAAATCAGGTAATTCTTTAGAACAAAATGGTGTTCATAGTTTAAATGTATAACTTTTCTTCAAATGTAAAACACATTGAAATTTCATTTTTTTCTTGGTGAAAAAGCTTCGATAAAAGCTGTAAAAAAATACAACAAAAAACTTAGAATTAATTATTATTCATTCAAAAACGCAACACGCGCCATTTGTAAAACACCTGAATATAATTTGCGTTTCATAATTCTGACAAATCATAATAATTCATATTTTTTTGTGGGATGGCCATTGAGCGTGAATCACCCGAAAACTATTTCGTTTGTTTTGTTACAACTCATTAAATTTGGCAGGAAATTAAAAAGTAAAAAATAGAAAAACATGTAAATGAAGTGAGAGGGGGAAAACAAAAGGAAATATTCTTTAGATGTAGGAGAAGAAACTGTCTGGATCTATTAGGGCAGAGAGTTCATGCTTTAAAAAGAAATTACCGGTTACACTTATCAATTAATCAAAAGAATTCGCACGTGCCACCTGAAACAAAATGGAAGAGGTAAGTAAAAGAGAGTGCGGAGGCTATACGTTTCCTTTTATTAATTGAAATGTTCGCTATTGGAATTATATTGGAATTTTTTTTATTTTATAACCGTCGTTGTGAACAGCCTACTCAATTTTGGGTTTACGACTACTAATGTTCAACTCCGTTTTTTTTTCTAATTGCGTGCAAAAATTTTTCACTTCGATAAAAAAGATATAGTGAAATATGCAAAAAACAAAATTAACATTCGGAGGTTCTAACTTTGGGTCGCTCGCCTGACCAAATTATTCGTCGAGGAAAAGGCATGTTTATTCAGAGAAAGAACGTTTTTGTGAATAATTTCGTATCTTAAAATATCGTCTGCATTTTTTAATTTGTCACCCCCTCGAGCAATTAAGATTGAGTCCTAAAACGTGAAGATCCGATCATTAAATCAAAAGTTATTAATAGTGGTCCGCTTTTTTTTTGCCGCCTTGTACTTCTTTAAATTAAAACCTAATATTAGAAATCAAAGTTATATTTTATTTTATTTTATAACTGTCGTTGAACAGTCTGCCCAATTTCTTGGGTTTACTACTACTAATGTACAACTCCATAGCCTCGTAATTTGGAGCCCAATCCAGAAGACAAGAGAACTCCTGCATCAAGCATTGGGAGAAAATTTCTTTCGCGGAGGACTTTTTGATGGAACTAACCCATATTTCCGTAACATGAAGAGGAAAACTACGAAACCCTCCCATGGTTAGCTTAACGGCAAGTGGACTCTAACCCAAAATCCGTCTACAACTGAGGATATTTTACTGTAGCACTCACTGCTCACGATGCGAGCCAGGTGCGGAATTCGTATCGATCAGCCATCGCTTGGATTCAAACCCGATTCGCCTAATTGGAAGGCGAACGCTCTATCCCCTGAGCCACCATGACTCTATTGGAAATATTGATTACATTGGAATTAAACTATGAAATTATTGTATTGAATTTTTCTTAACACTCATATGTAATCAGTGCCTGATTTATTATAAGGCCTGAAAGGTCGGCTCTCTAAATGTTACAAATTATTTCTTTTTGTGAATTATTCCTTGAGAAATGTCTATTGAGAAATATTTAGCAAAAATTTAAATAAATATAATCTCAAATTTACTAATATCGTAATATCATATCATATCATAATATATATCATAAAAACATGTAATATAGTACAACAATAGCATAGTTTCTGCCTGCCACTTCATAATATAGCATATAAGGCTAATCATTATACATCCGGAAGTAGAATTACAATCGCTTTGCGATTGTAATTCTATTTCCAGGGAAGGATTATGACAGAAAAACCAAAAAGATCCCCTATTTCGGGAGGGGGGGGGGAAGATGAATACATAAACCGAACCTTGACCGCTTTCCGTAGCGTAGGTTCATGTTCTAAGAGCCTACGCACCGTCACCTTTGCGTCCTTGTCACTACACCCCCTCATGTAAAACTCTCACTAAAAGCGTAATCCGATAGTAACCCCTGCTATGCAAATGATTCCAGAAATTCGAATTAAGAACACTAAAAGACGTCCATTTGAGTAAAAGAAAAAACGTAGCCAAAATCTATTATTTTCAGGTCGCCTATCTTTTCTCTCGTAGTTTGGAGCGAAATTTATTATTTACCTTTCACCTACGAAAGCTTGTTTTGTGTCTGTTGCATTCGTTTTGTTTTTTGTTGCATTTGCTCACTGTCAAAATGTAATTTCTGTGGAGTCTGTCATTCGATATGCGTCATTAAAGTGACATTTAAAATGAAAAGTAAACATACTTATTTATTGATTATTTATTTTGAATAGTGTAAACAGGAAATGGAAATTATGGTGTTTTTAAAACAGCATCCTACTTGCTTTATATTCTTTATTTGTAAGTATTGAAAAACAAAAAAATATCGATGTGTTGTTCTCAGAAGAAATAAATAAATAAATAATAATTTTTTCAAAAAACACCAATTTTATTTGAAAGTTGAATTCCATCGCTGTTTAAAATAGGTTAAAAAAAAATTGAGATCACAGAATACCCATTGGATAATTGGTTGTTGTCTGATTTTTTTCTCTCTCTCTCTTTATTTGTATTATTCACCTGAAGTAGTATTGAAAACGATCCAGTTAAACTGTAGGTCAGAATTTCGGATTCTTAATTAAAACATTAAAAACAAAAATAACGTTCAAATGATAAAATTCTCTTTTATTCACAACTCAAGAAGTATTTATGGGATATCTCTTGTTCCCTATTTCAAAAACAAACTCACCAGCTTAATGCGTAACAAAATTAAAAGTGAAAAAAATAATTCTAAAAAAAATTACACAAACAGCAGCGATCGCCATAGCAACGCATGCGCACTGCTTACTATTGCTCTTGAACACAGTTGAAAAGTGTGATGACGTCCAAGTAAGGTGGGCACGCCATCAAACCCTAAACAACAACCATTCAGCTAATGGGTAAAAAAGCATCACATGTCTTATTAAATTGCTTTACTTTTAATAAATGGTAGTTGACTCTCATTGTAGTTAATTTATAATTTTTTCCGTAGTCAATTCTTTTTTTAAAAAAAAGTATTTTGTTAATAAAATATATTATTATTATCTTTGACTTTAGAAGGAAGATTTAAAACAGCGACCTCTGCTTGTTTTGGACGTCTATGCCATACCTGCCAACTCTTCCGGATTTTCCTGAAGATTTTATTTTCATATTTAAAGTGGTAGTAATTATATACTATTTTTCTTTTATAATCTTAATTATCAAATGATATTGATCACCACTATTCTTACAAAAATTAAGCACATATACTAATATGCGTGACTGTCATGGTTGTCAACTTAAGTTTTCTCAAATACAACATATTTGTTTGCCTAAAATTGAAGTTTTAATTCCATTTTAATACCACTGGGAAAAATAATAATGGAAGGGATTAAAAGTTGGCAGGTATGGTCTAGGCGTATACGGAGATACAGAACTGGTCAAATTTATTGGCTAGACCAGTTAGGATAAGTAGCAACAATATTATTATAGATATATGCAAGAACATTGTTTAGATATGTTAATTGGAGCGAAAGGTATTGTAATGAATTACTTGTCAATAATTAATCAATTAATTATTATAATACAATTAATTAATAATTAATCATCAATATCAATAAATTAATAATCTTGAGAATAAAAAAAAATTTAAACTTAAGAATACAAAATGTGCGACACAATAAAAGTAATGGAAGTAATTTTACTAGCTAACAATGTAAAACGATAACCTTATATCATATAACAGTTCAAATTGAAAGCCTTTTCTCTCTCTCTTAAGTATTTTATATATTTAATACTTTCAATGTAAAAGTTAGGATTTTTTTTTCCTTCAACATCTAACCTCTTAATCTCTCTCTTTTTTTTTATTACTGTTCACTTTGGACTCCAAGTAAAGAGTTAAAGAACTAAAGAGGGATAAAAAAAATTCTACAACATTGGATAAATAATCATTTTTTAAAACAAAAAGGAAAAAAATGAAAAGAATTGCTCAAAAAGCGCTTAAATATGCAATACCTTACAAATAAATTTTGAATTTAAGAAAAAAAATCGCTTAAGGTAACAGATGAAACTGGTTCCTTCAGCACGTTAAATTTTAATTCTATTGTTGCATTTCACCAGTCTTAAAACAAAACAATTGTTGATTCTCAAAATAATAATCGAATCAAATATTCTTTTTATTCTACATTATTCTTTGTACATTTCATTGTACATTCTACTGTACTTTTTAAGTTTCTAACTCTGATAGTTTTTGCAACAAAACGAAATGTGATAAAATTAAAGTGGTTGAGGCCCTCATGATTATTTACAATTGAGAGACATTTTTAAATTATTCTTAACTTTCAATTTTTTATCGTGTGCAACAAATTTATGCAAAAATGTCAAGCTAAAAGTTAACTTATTCCTTTAAGTAAAACTTATTCATGTAAGTAAACAAATCGGATTATACTTTTGTTTTAGTTATTTTAATTAGCGTACACTCGCTTTATATAATATTTAACGCAAAAGAGAGGGTTGCTTTAATGAATGTTCTAAAGAATTAAACCAATGGAAATAAGCTAGAAATACTGTTATAAAAAGAGTCATTCTAGTATATTCGAACTCCGAAATACAAAATATTGCAAACGGAAAAAAATTGACACTTATAGGATAGGCAACATTTATGCTATTTATGTTACACAACTTAGTTGTCAATTCAATTAAAATTTTAGTTCCAAACCAGATATATTACTTCCATTTTTACCTACTTTCCAATAAGTATTTTTCTTTATTTTCTTACCTTTTCCTTTGAACTTGGTACATTTTATGAGATCATCATAGAATATTGAACCTAAAACTGTTGTGTCATCAAACACTGAGATTTTGAATTGGTAGAAAATTGTACATGTTAAGAAATTCTACGTATTGTACGTTACTACTACTTATTGCTTTTTATAAATATTCAAGTAGTACTGAAATGTATATAAACTATAGGGATTTTTTTTAACCATTTGGATGGCGGAATTAAAGATGAATTTTTTTTTTTTTTTTTTTTTTTTTTGACAACAATATTATTCACAAAAATTTTAATAATTTTTTACCTCTTAAACCACGTGTTAATGGTTTTTCATCAACCACTTTAAATTAAAAAAAAATACAAAGATGAAGCATTCAGCATAATTGCATATGATGGCCAAAACTCTAGTGCCTTTCTTTGATTGAAATTTTGGAGCAAATTTCCCTGCTGTCGAAAATGCCCACCATTTTTACGAAGCAAAACTAAAATATTTAGTATCCAATAAACGAGTGATCCGAGGAAGGCGAGTATATATATATATATATATATATATATATATATATATATATATATATATATATATATATAGGAAGCTTCAACTAATCTTTTAATGTTATTCCTTCATCTAAATATTTTTCTTAATTCACTATTCTGCACTAAAAACGCTTTCTCACACTTTAATATTCACAATCTGTCTTTTAATATCTATTTTTTTCTTCCAAATATGCATTAATTAACATTTTTGATTTTCCCCTTTATTTGAACCATGAGAAAGACTTTTCCCCTCGACCTATTTAATAGACCAATTATAATTTTATTTTTTTCAATTTAATTTTATTTTTATATTACCAATATAAAAATAAATTTATTTTATTTTACCAATATAATTTTATTTTTGGATTTATTTTACAAAATGTTCACTAATTTTTATTGAGGAGCACTTTGATTTTGTGTCACTTGGATATTCATTCTCTGATTATGATGATTAAATCAAATAAATGTAATCCTCCATGTTCCCATAACAAATCAATACCTCTGAGGGTACTAATCCAGAAGTTTCCTTGTCTTCTGGATTGATTCAAAATTGCAAGACTGCGGAGTTGAGCATTGGTAGTCGTAAACCTTAATTGGGTCAGCTGTTCACCGACGGATATAAAACAAAAATATAAAATAAAACTGAAAAAAGCGTGAATTGAATCGATAATCTTCATTACATTTGTCACGATACCAAAATAAGATCCAAAAATACTCTTTGCCGCAATTCGCAAAGTCAAAACAATAAAAGTTTCTGCTCTCTTCTTCTAAATTACGAAAGAAAACACAGATTTCACATGGAAAAAACAAAATGAAGTCACCCTTAAAAAAATTAGTTTATTTCTTGTTACCACTTCAAAACGACTTCATCTGAAACCGGAAAACCGTGGATTGAATTGATAATCTGGATGACATATGTGCAAAAAATCAATCTGAAACGGTCATAGGTGTAATTGGAAACTCAACAACAATCATTCGGGAAAAAAAATGGCTGCGAGAAATATGGTAGTCCAAATGGAAAACAGTTTTTAATTCAGGTATGACAGCTCAATTACTATCTGATATATGTCGTCGAGTCTAAACGATTCCTTGAAATGAATTTACGAATGGAAGAAGGAAAAAAAAAGTAATATTTCACTTTCGTCTGGAGATGAGTAAATCCGCTTTCTAAAAAAATCTTAAGACCGGTCTCTTCTTATGAAAGATTTTCAGGGTAAGGTAACTGTCCAAAACACAGTTTCAGACTAAATTATGCGGGGCAATTCAGATAGAATATAGCGATTACAAACAGCTGTCACTGTTTAATGAAAAATAATCTATCGATAAGATTTACATAGAATGTAGATGGAATTTTACAATTTCGTTAAGGAAGGCGCAGTAAAGCTGAATCCTGCACATGCGCAAGCTCATTAGTGAAAATGGCAAGAATTTAACAATTGTCACTCTCTTATCACAGAACAGAGCACATTTCGTCAGCGTTACGGTCAAGAAAAGGTACGCAGATGGTAGAACAACATACGCTGATGTCTTAGGATGTTTGAAGAAAGAATAATGTTTGAACAATTTTATTTTATATAGCCGTCGGTAAACAGCTGGCCCAATTTTTTGAGCTTACGACTGCTAGTGTTCAACTCTGCAGCCTTGAAATCTTGAACCAATCCGGAAGACAAGGAAACTTCTGGATCAGTACCCCCAGAGGTTTTGATTTGTAATGGGAACATGAAGCACTTTGAGACTCCGCAGATTTAACGTGTATCAGTCACCATTTACTACACGAGAAGTCTTCGGCAGGCGGGGATCGAACATACGACCTCTTGAACATCGGATCAGTGCCCTACCAACCAGGTTATCCCGGGCATCATGTTTATGCACTCACCGACGCACACGCATTTGTAATGCATTTGCGTCAAACATTCTGGGTAAATTTTATGTGCTCATTAGGTGTTGCTCCTGTAACGCTATCCAGTGGGCACCTGTGAAATTAAGTCAACGAGGCGAGCAACATTATCCACGCCACGCGGCGACAGATAGCCATTTATAGGGTGGGCCACATTCACACATCAGAGAACTACACACTGAGAGAAACATCCATGCCCCGAGCGGGATTTGAACCCACAACCATTGGTTTCAACGTCAAACACGCTGACCTCTCGGCCACCTGGCTAGCGATGATCTAAATATAGAATCTTTGAAAATATGGCTTATTATATTGTTTCAAAAGCTACACTTATTCATTTGGAATTCATCACAGTGTACATTCAAAAATTTCAATTTTATTTTCAAAAAAAAAATTACGTCAAAAATGTTCTGATTGAAAGTATATCTAATTAAATTATAAATCCTAAGGGAGGGGGGCGGGGTATGAATATTTCATTTGATAGAAAAATGGTACAATGATCGTGGAAACATTTTCCAACTAAGTTCTTTGAGAGCTTGATTGTTTAAAAAAAATGGTATCTTTGTAAAAGAAATTTAATAATCCATTCTTTGATGTTATGTTGCAGATCTGAAACAAGGGACAATTTTCCGACTCAGAGCTTGCAAAGCTCGATTGCTGCTATAAAAAGATTATCTTTGCTAAAACCAAGAAAAAAAAATTAATTTTTAAGTATTTGGTTCATATCGTTGACAATCACTTTATATATATATATATATATATATATATATATATATATATATATATATATATATATATATATATATATATATATATATATATCCGTCGTTGAACAGCCGACCCAGTTTTAGGGTTTACGACTGCTAATGTTCAACTACGTAGACTTGTAATTTTGAACTCAATCCAGAAGACAAGGGAACTCCTTGATCAAGTATTGGGAGAAATTTGCCTTCGTGGAAGACTTTCTGATGGAGCTAACCTGCATTTGCGTTACATCGTGAGGAAGACCACGAGAACCTCCCACGGTTAGCTTGACGACAAAGGGATGGTAACCCATGATCCGTCAACCACTGAAAATATTTTACGTCAGCACTGTGGTCGGTGCAAACCGGATGCGGAATTCGTATCGACCAGCCATCTCCGGAATTCGAACCCAGTTCACCTCATTGGAAGACGAGCGCTCTAACCTATCGCGGCTCTGACAATCACTTTACTGACAAATCATATTGCTAAAGCCTCATCGCCAACACAATCGCTTACTTCATCAATGCGATCGTTCCGCCGATTGTTTATTCCACCATTTCGCTGTACGTTCTCACCCCCCCCCCCCCAAGAATGAAATATATTTTATAAATTAATTTTTTTAAACTAAAATTATACATTTTTCTCAAACAATATCTCTATTTCATGTTCTATATTTAGATTCATTTACACGTAAGGGAGAAATATTAATTTGAAAAATGTAATTTTTTCATTGCAACGCGTCCTATGCAATAGCAGCTTCTCAAAGGACTGTGACCTGAAATAAGTAATATTATCTTGTGGATGGTCCCGTTGTCTTATAAACAGTGGCGGGTGGAGGAATGAAGTAACAAAAAAAAAAAAAAAAAAGATGGAATATAATAATAATAAGGTTTCTCCTAAGACGCGTTAGTTCAGAGGTTATCACAGTAGGGTTACCTGCGGATTGGTGAACAAGGAGAATTTTTAAAAATACTCTGGTTTGTCACTATTTCCGGTCAAACCTCCATTCAGCACACAAATAATGAATCCCTAGAGAGGGATGTTTTGGTGCTATTTGTTTTAAAAAAATTTTGTGAAAAAACTTTATGCTAAGAATAAATTATGCGGAATGATTATGCATGTATATTCTTTACATATAACAAGTAATATTAAAATTAAAAAAGTCAATTTTTACGTAGATCAATTAAGAAAATTTTATTTTAGTTACTGTTTATTAGATAATTGCTATTTTTTTCTCCTATACAAAACTAAAATTAATTCATTGAAATTAATGAATGAAGTAATATCTAAAAAAACTGCATTAACATCAAGTGTCATCTATTAAAAGTTAAAAAAAAAAACTGTATTTGAACTTGAATGGTTCAATAAAAAAGTATTTTATTAACGATTGAAAATTTGAACAAGATAGAGAGGGAGTGTGAACTAATAGTAGGAACTGAGTGAAATAAAGAGGGTAAACGGTAGACTCTAGAGCCCCTGAATTATACAGGCCGACTCATCATCTATTTTTGCTCCAAAGAGCTAACATAAGCACAATACTAACATAACGTTCATTTGCTCCAATCACTTTTTTGCTCCAATATTGCTTGATAGGTCAGCTCTTGCGATTGTAACAGAGCAAAAATTTCGAGTGTTGGGTTCTAGATTTGATTCCTAGGTGGCGCACAAGGTGTATTTAATAAATCTACATGTACACACCTGCTGGCAACCATTTTTATGTACTTTTGAAAGAGTTACATCACAAAAGATATTTTCACGCTACGTAAGTGCTTTTTTTGGTATTAGAATATTATATTGTAACAAAGTAATTTTATTTAAACAAATAAAAATTATTAACCGAATATGTAAGTGAGCACCTTAATTAACATTTCAATAAAAAAATTAGTTTTGTTAATTAACTAGCATTGTTTTTAACAAATGAAGCTGAAATGACGTCATGGGGACGTTTGTAACAATAAGTAAAGGGACGATTGTAACAGCTGAAAATAAATAATCTTATGTTTACAAACCATTACTTAACTCTTTAAGAACCACCAATAGTTTCCTATATCATTCATATTATGTTGCATGTGCATTATTTTATTTGTTCCCTTTCACAGCATAAATTAAAATTTTTAACCCCTTAAAGTTAAAAGTTTAACCCTTTAGGTCTCTGCTCATAATTATTTTTACTATTTTTCCTCCTAAATTATCACTACTATTTTGATCAATAAAAAAATATATCACAACTATGATAATATGTATAATTGACTATGTTTTAGTTGAATTTATGAACTGTTACAATTGACCCCGTAAGTGGGGACAATTGTAACAACTGCACGACTGTCAAAAATTGTTAATAACTAATATAATAACATTTAAAATAAATTATATATTTATTTTCTAGTAGAGGATAGTCTACTTTATTCGTCTGTCAATTAATACTAATAATATATTGGATTTTTTGTTAGTTAAAAATAGTTAAGTAAAAAATGTTACAATTGACCCCACTCTCCCCTACTATTGGAAACTTTTTACGAAGCCCGATTTTTGATTTTTAATTAGATTTTTAAATTCGGGGACATTTAAGAAAGGAAATTTTCTCATTAGCTTAGAGGAAACCATTGTTTCAAAATAAGCCATAAACAATTCAGTTTTGGTCAAATATTTTAAAAACAACGTCAGTGGTGTTTGTTAGCTTGTAGCTCGAATGAAAAAAAAATTTCTTATTGAGCGCTCTGCCATATTTAATTATTTTTAATTTGTTATGCCAAACTACCTGAAATTCCAACGTGATCGGTTAGCATAAGCAGACTACCTCAAATTAATATTTCTAATGCTATCTGAAATCACGTGTTTATTTTGTTTATAATTGGGTATAATATGAAAAAAACACAACTACTTCGATTTAGTAGGAACAACATATGACGCAATGCTAAACGAATGGAATTTAGTTGTTGTTTATTTAGCTATTGTTATTAGTAGTTGTTGTTATTTGTTTTAGTTGTTGTTGTTTATTTAGTTGTATTTAGTTTCAATAACTTTTCTTTATCATGCAGTAAAATCTGACGAGCAGCTATTTAAACGATCGAACACTTCGTTTGTTTATTTGTGGCTTGAAGTTAGGCTCGCAGAAAATGCCGTTCATGGGTTAAATTTAGTAGGAACAACACAACCTGTGACGTAGGCTATATTATACCCAATTACAATTTTAAAACGAGGTTTTTATAAAACTAAACAATTCAAAATCAAAGGTAATTTAGATTTTCAAAAAAAAAAATTTCTAAACTGTAAAGCAAAATCAAAGGAAAAATAATACTAACTCCTCGAAGATAAAGCAATAAAATGCTGATATTATCATTGACGTCAATGATAATTAATTTTGGTAATTGGAATTTGGAGTTTTCGGCAATTGATTTTGGTAATTTGAGATAAAAAATAAGCCAAGTACTTAAAAGGAAATCTAATCGAAAAAGGGTGCAAGTTTAATAAAGAGAGCATTAAAAATCGATTAACTAATATTAAAGTTAATGATGCTAAATTAATTTTGGTAATGGGTACTAATTGAAATAAATAAAAAAATGAGCTATCTACTAAAAAGCTAAATTTGAGAAAATGTTACTGGATACCGTAAAAAGTCGGCATAATATTATTGACACCATAATGCTGCAAGCATCTTGATAATTAGTATAGTTTTATTAAGTACCAAATATATACTCTTATGTAGATGCAACGTATTTTAAAATAAATTTGGTCCCGATTAAAGCTGCATCAATATTGCGCATTTTTACTGCTTAAATCGAAAATATAAATACAGTAGCTTAACTGTGGTAAATTTGAAATATCATGAGTTGCCTTGAGCAAACAGCAAATATGTCAGATAATACCGAATAATGCAGTTAACATTTATTTTGATGGGACGAATTCCTAAAAATGTGTTTTAATGAATCTGATAGCGTAAATCCAGCGAGAAGAGCAACAAATACAACATATAATAAAATAAAGAATAAGCAAACAAGAGCAAATACACTCTATAACAAAAAAATCGACGCACCAAGAAGGAGTTGTCCGATTGAAACAAAAATTGGTGGATAGGAAGACAATGTACAGAATAGTAAATGATTAAAATTTCAATAACAATTGAATAATTTATTGCAGAGTTACAGTAACAAGTTCAATAAGGTGTTGACCCGCCTTTAGCCTGGATACAAGGCGAGGCATAGACCGATAAAGCTCCCGGATGGTATCTTGCGGTATTTCCTGCCAAATTCGATCCAATTGTCGAACGAGGTCATCAACATTCCGTGCCAGATTCACTCGCCTTCTCATCATATCCCATACATGCTCGATGGGAGAGAGATCTGGTGATCTGGCAGGCCAAGGAAGAGTTTGACAAGCTTGCAAACAGTTCATAGCAACACGTGCCGTATGTGGTCTGGCATTGTCCTGCTGAAAAACCAGTCCAGGGGGCTGCAAAAGGAATGGTAGCAAAACAGGTCTTAGGATGTCGTCGACGTACCGCTGTGCAGTAAGTGTACCTCTAATGACGACCAAAGGGGTTCGGCTGTCAAAGGAAATGGCACCCCAGACCATAATGCCTTGTTGAGGGCCGGTGTGGCGTGCAATAGTGAAGGTAGGATCTTCACTCTGCCCTGTGCGTCTCCAAACACGTCTTCGATGATCGTCAGGACACGGTTGGAAGCGGGATTCGTCGCTAAAGACTATACGTCCCCAGTCGGCATCATTCCAGCCTGATCGAGCCATGTACCACTGTAATCTGGCACCAAGAACCAATCGGATGATTGCTTCTTGGTGCGTCGATTTTTTTAATAGAGTGTATATAATAAAATAAAGAATTTCTGAGTATGTTTGTTTGCGCGTATACCGAAATGCGGGTATAGCGTAAGCTCTAAGAATGCGAGATTCAAATTCAACGAAATACTTAATTCAAGAGTACATTCTCTTGTCTTCTGGATTGGGTTCACAATTACAAGGATGCGAAGTTGAACATTTGTAGTCGTAAACTCAAAAATTGGGTCGGCTGTTCAACGACGGTTATAAAATATATAAGAACGATTGTATGAATTCTTGTTATTGTATAGGTTTATATAGACTTATATTACCTACTTTAGGCTGTTTTTCAAGGGCTATGTAGTCGCATGAAATGATGCTTTTATGCGAATAATATGCTATTTTTATAACTGATCTCAGCAACTCATCATTGTTAGGTCAAGTTTAGTCAATCTTTAGCCTGCGTCCTCCTGCTTATCTGAAAATTTCGTAAAATGTCAATTTGGAGAAAAGCCACAGCTTTGAGAAAAGGAATAGCGTTTTTGGTCTAATTTTTTTAATATTTAAAAACTTATTCCAATGCTGTATTATCTGGGCTCGTAAAAATTTGCAAAAAAAGAAAAAAAAAAAAAAAAAGGTAACAAGGCATTGATTTTAATAATTTTCATCTAGACGGAAAAATTTTGCCAAATTGGTCATTTTAAAACTTGTACTAAACTTAACTAAATTTTTTAAGCTTTAAGATTTAAAAATTTTATGTTTTAACTAAATTTTTAAGACATTAATGGCACTACCAATAAGCGCAACTATTTCTTCGCAGGCTGTTAGTATTTTCGAAAAAATATACATTTTTTTCTAACGTGCTTATTTATAAACATGCGAAATTTACATCGTGTTTATAGGGTGCCCGAATCAAACGAAATAAAATCAAAAAATCTGTTTCGAATATTCATTGATTATTTTTTCGAATGTTGCCAAAACTAAAAATAAAAATTTCCTCTATGTGAGCTAATCGTGAAATAAAATTCAATTAATATTCAGAAGTTGTTGATTTTTTGGTGGCAAGAGTCGCTCACTGTTAAAGCTGAATGAGATAAGCAGACGATGATTGATCTGCCGACCCAAACGGCTTTCAGCGATTGCAGAAATAAAAAGTCATTCTGGCAGATAAAGGCAAGAAGACTCACAATAAGAAAGAAGGATTTTTAACAAGAACACCAATCTGTGGCAACATTCATTACTGTATAGAATATTATTGATGATTTTTTCCAAGCCATACGCACTCCCTGGGGCAACTAACGCATTATCGAATAGTTATTATTGATGCGTGCCGGCAAGCACTGTTAACTTTTTTATCTGATCTTGGAAAGTATTTCGTTTTACCTTTCTATGATTCTAAGCTTGCATGAGGATGGGGGGAGGGGGGAGGAAGAAAGCTAATATATAAATAGGTATGTATTGTAGTTTTCGCACACTAGGTGGCGGTAGTGTCAGCGCGGCGGTTTATTCTTACACGATTGGGTAATTTCGAAAAAACGCATTAGTCATTTGTCATTTTACGAAACCAAAGTTTGTCATGGTTTTTTCGAGAAAACTGGACAACTTTTTCATTTATTTATTTGATGGAAAAAATATAAAAATAGCAAGTAATTTCTTATTGAATAGGGATTGAATATTTTTTTATTCTTGTGTTTTTTCTTAGTTCGAATATTTAGGAGAAATATTCTACGTTATATTTGAAGTATTTTTGATGTTACAAGCATTTTTTCCCCCGCATAAAACAGTTTCAATGAAATTTCGAACAATCGAAGTAGTAATGGAAATCTCTAATATCCGAAGTTATCGGATAGTCATCAATATCATCATGCTATTATTTTCAGTATTTTCCTTTTTTTTTTTTAAGGCCAGATTTTGTTCTTAAAGGTAATAAAGTATTCCAATGGACGTTTTAATTTGATCAAAAATTTGATTTAAAAAAATATCTGTCCTGTTATTACATGTAAATTTTAGAAACTTGTAAAATATCTACCTGGAAGCAATACTAAAGAGGCTTGTCACTGCATTGTTTCTGCAATTTCATGTGATTGGTTGAGCCATAAGCAACTATTTGTCTTGTATATAAATTTTTTTGCGCATAGAGCAACACATTAAATAAACTAAACGCATGTTTAAATTTTGACAAAAAAAATTATGCACGTGTGATAGTGAAAAATAAAATTCAGTTCCTTAAATCAAAAACTTTTAGATGAATGGATACTGGGGTAAAGAAAAAAAAAGTTCTCGGAGGCTTCAAAGATTCTTTTCCAAACGTGGACTAATCATTCATGAATTTTCAACAAATAAACAAACGTTTCGTGCTCACGTATTTTCGTATGCAAAAATTGTAGATCGGCTTTCTTATTCACGTGATTTTAAAATGAAGTTGAAAGACTTGGTGGTGACGAACGGATTGAAACTAGCAGTTACATGGGTAAATCAATGCGTGATTGAGATTTTGTGTTGCAAAAAAGCTTTTCATTTTTCTGGCACCTGGCTTGCACGGACCACAGTGCTGGTGTAAAAATATCCTCAGTGGTAGACGGGTCATGGGTTGAAAATCTTCTCGCCGTCAGGCTGACCGTGAAAGGCTTTTGTGGTTTTCCTCACCATGTAGCGTAAATGCGGGTTAGTTCCTTCAAAAAGTCCCCCACGAAAGCAAATTTCCCCCAATACTTGATCCAGGAGTTGCCTTGTCTTCTGGCTGAATGATATACCACTTTCCATGAATTTTGTCAGAATTTTAATGCGAAATCTAGTAGCAAAAAGTCTCGAAACTTTGACATTTTTCAAAAAACCACGAAATTTTGTTAGTTTAGCAAATTTTCTAAATTTGTCAGATAAAAATGGATTCGAAATACCGAAATCTTTTTTTTTTCAAGCTACGTTAATGGGTCATTTGGAGAGTAAAGGCGGTCGGTGTGCAAGACTGGTACATTCTCGCATTTGCATCTGTAGACATAAAATTGTAGTTCCTTAACCTCCGTAACAGCATTTCTACTACGAATTAATGAGGCAATGGTTTTCAATGCGTTATTGAATCAAGGTTAATCGTTTAATAAATGCGTTATTAAATCATCATCAATTTATTTCCTTGAAGAGAGGGGAGCGATTGTACAATTTATTTATTGGGAAGAGATGCAATTGTAGAGATAATTTGTTTAAATGAAATACTGTTGTGCAATTTATTTGTATAAATTGGGTGCAATTTCACGCTTTATGTGTTTGAGACTAGTACAACATGTATAATTTGTGAAACGGTGCCTTACCTTCAATAAAATTCGTAATGGACCGTTAAAAAAAAATGATTTTCTTTCAAGAAAGACATTTTTATAAATTATCTTATTACTTCAACTGCAAAACAAAAAGAACTAAATAATTAAAAAAAAAACTAGATTCGAAATATGTGTTAGTCTGTTCTACTTATTCGACTGACTGAAAAAAGTAAAATATTTCCCAAAGACGCCAATGCCACAGTATTGAAAAACTAACACTAAGAATTATGACACAGTCAATTCGTTCTGTTCGAACATCACCGATGTTCTACCTGCTTTAAACACCACCCCCTATCTCTCTCATCATCTGATGATGCCCATAACCTGATAAGAGCCGAATTCGAATAAAGCAATCAAGCACGCTGAACACCTGGCCGCGAGTTAGGGACCCTGTATGGACACCCATTACTCAAAATGGCCTATAGAGTAATTGCTGATGCCGGCAGACGATTAGGCCTTTAATTATTATTATAGACCAGATCGAGAACAGTCCCTACCAATCAGCAAAATATTCATCTGGAGTTAGATTCGGCCTCGGGCACAAACATTTCTGTTATCAACCCTCTAAACGCCGATTTATTTTTCCCATCTTCAAGCAGTTAATTACTTTAAAAAAAAGAAATATATTCCTATGTTATTTTTTTATGTATGTATATAACCCATAGGATTTATTCTTTTATCGATAGATGCATTGAATGATAATTAATAATGTTCTTTTTCGGCGAATGTTTTAATCATGAGAGAGAGAAAGTGTCTCTTTAAAAGAGATCCATGCTGTTCTTGGTTCTGTATGTATATGCTAAGAGTGTCATCAATAACATCTCCTAAGCGTTTAATGACGTGTGATATTGATGCTATCGATATTTCATCCCATAGTGTGCCCTTCGGGGCTGGTTAACGATGCTCCTTCTCGTTAAAAATTATGAATGTCATTTTTTATGTCGTACTAGTTAATTATTTTAAGAGAGTTTCTGCTACTTGTCTTCGTAAGTTGCTCCTTGTCACACAATGGGGCGTGACGTATGGATTTTCGTAGAAATACAATCGTTTTTCAGAAAGATGTTTTTTTATTATTTACCGACTGATAGTCAGAGTTATATTATAATTTTATAATAATCGTTAAACAGCCAACCCAATTTTGGGTTTACGACTATTAATGTTCAACAGCCTTGTCATTTTGAACCCATTCCACGAGAACTCCTGGATCAAGTACGGAAACTTACCTCCGTGGGGGACTTTTTTGATGGAACTAACCCATATTTACGTTACAGGGAGAGGAAAACCACGAAAACCTCCCACGGTTAGCCTGACGGTAAGGGGATTTTCAACCCATGATCCTTCTACCACTGAGGATATTTTTACTCCATCACTGTGGCACCCGGTGCAAACCGGGTGCCAGAAAAATAAACAACCTTCTGGCAACACAAACAATAATATTAAATAAATAATTATAGAAATGTTACTGTTCTTACCAATTATTTTCTAAAATTACAATTAGGTAATTTTGGTATTAGGTGCAACCTGAAATTTAAGAAAAAATAAGCTATGCATTAAAAAACTAAATTAATGGAGTAAAGGTACGTATTCGGATGTGAGACACGTAAATTCATGCTAATGAGGCTTCAATAATTTCGATACAAGGTATCACCAAAAATTTAAAAAAATATATATGTTATGTATTAAAAAGCTAAATTAAGGGAGAAAAGGTACATATTCGGATGGGATAACCGTAAAAAATTACCTTAGTTTTATTCATGCCAATAAGGTTTCATTAATTTTGGTAATAGGTACAAATTTAAATAAACAACATAAGTTTTACACTAAGCTGATTTAGGAAAACCATTAAAAAATCCCCTTACTATTATTGCTACTAATGATATTTAACTAATTTTAGTTTTATAGGTACTGCCGGTATTGTGCTAATTGGTGTTTTTTAATAGTTACTATCGGCAGGGGTAATTGTGAGCCCAAATCAAAATTCCGGAAAATTTCTTGAGTTTAAAAAGAAAAGTTTAAATTGAAAAATTAGAAAAATATTTGAGCAAGGTTTTTTTCCTTTTTCTCAATATTTCTTAATTTACTTAAAATTTATTAAAAATTTTACACATACTTATGATGACCTGGAGAAGAAATTAAAATTTACAAATATGTCTTTCTTTCTTGAGTTTATGATTATAACAACTATTTACTGATAAAAAATGAATATTAATCATAAATATAAGCTTATAAAGTATCTCCCTGGCTCTCCCTTACAAATAAAATAAACTGTGTTTTTTAGTTCCACCTTTGAAAATTTGATTTCCGGAAACTTCTGTGATCAATGATTTTTCAAAACGTCTGGACCTTCGATCTTCGGATCACTGTTATTCCGGAAATCCGGATTTTTTTCGGAGCACAATGCATACGTCAAAAACTGCAAGACAAAGAGCTATTGCAGTCTTGCGAATTTAACTGCCTAACATAAAACTGAATATTAATACAATTATTGATTAAACAAAGAAAAATGAAAAAAATTTCATTTAGCACAGTTGTTACCTAATATTTAAATTTTTTACTAAATTAATTTTTTTTTTTTTTTTCATTACTTGCTTAGCATATACACACCTGCTAATGGACTATTTTTTAAAAGTCACTGCTTCGCCATAAGAAGTTCATTCGTTTAGGGTTCCGTAGTTCAAGGCTTTATTCAAGACTACGTCCGTAATTCAAGCTAGTAATATGCCGTATAAGGGTCTTAACTATTTCGTACAATTAAAACATTGTATTATTGATAACAATAATTAATAATGTTATAAAACGATAATTTGTGATTAAACGTAAGTAAGTGTATTAATCTGTTTTCAACATTATTTAACACTAAACATACCATAGCTGGTCAAATTACCGTTTGAAAACTTTTGCATCGAAAATGCGCTTATCATCTTATCGTTTTTGAACATTTGACTTCATGACTTTTTCTAACAATAATATACAGTTAATATTCTATTATTATTATTTTGTTTGTTTCGAATAATACGTGTCGTATGCTTATTTCTACCGCAACCGGTCATTTGACTAGGAGTACAATTTATTGCTTTATGAGGTCATCCGATCAGAAATGACGCTGTAATGCGTGTTCAACGTATTGCATTCGATGAGTTGCACATTTCTGCAAAGACTGTTGAGTAGTGAGTTCAATCAGAATAACTGTAAATTCAAATTTCATGAAAGTATCTGAAATTTTAGATTGGCATTTTTGGGTCAGAAAAAGTGACACAAACTAAATGTTTTGGTAAGTAGCTTATATTTTATTTCGATGGCTTTATTTCATTTCTAACTAACTGTTAGTTTTTACACAGAGAAATGTCGAAACAAGACAGCACAAGTTCTTAGAAGAAATAATATTAATTATAAGAATAATTGTAATAAATGTAATTCTTATACATTCCTATAATTATAACAATAATAATAGGAATTATAGGAATAATAATAATTAGAAGAAGTATGTTTGCGGAAAATATACAATAAAAACACCCTGTATATGTAAAAAATGCATTGAGCAATGGATTAAAAATTCTTATTCTTTGTGTTTGGAATGCATAAAAATTGGTAATGTACAATTTTGTTTAATTATAATAAAGTTTTTTTAGGCTATTTCCTTCCTAAAATCCATATTTCATACATCCAATCAAGAAATATAAAGTTCGGTCATTTGACGTCTATGGTAGAAATAGGTATAGATTAAGTGTTGGTATGTTTAGTGCTAAAATATTTCAATTTTCATGCTAATAATTGACAGTATTATAACTTGTATCTTCTGCATTTTTGAATAATAGTAGGGGAGAGTGGGGTCAATTGTAACATTTTTTACTTAACTATTTTTAACTAACAAAAAATCCAATATATTATTAGTATTAATTGACAGAGGAGTAAAGCAGACTATCCTCTACTAGGAAGAAAAAAAAAACCTTATTTTGAGTGTTATTATACTAGTTATTAACAATTTTTGACAGTCGTGCACTTGTTACAATTGTCCCCACTTACGGGGTCAATTGTAACAGTTCATAAATTCAACTAAAACATAGTTAATTATACATATTATCATAGTTGTGATATATTTTTTTATTTATCAAAATAGTAGTGATATTTTAGGAGTAAAAATAATAATGAGCAGAAACCTAAAGGGTTAAACTTTTAACTTTAAGGGGTTAAAAATTTTAATTTATGCTGTGAAAGGTGACAAATAAAATAATGCACATATCAACATAATATAAATGACATAGGAAACTATTGGTGGTTCTTAAAGAGTTAAGTAATGGTTTGTAAACATAAGATTATTTATTTTCAGCTGTTACAATCGTCCCTTTACTTATTGTTACAATTGTCCCCAAGACGCCATTTCAGCTTCATTTGTTAAAAACAATGCTAGTTAATTAACAAAACTAATCTTTTTGTTTTGAAATGTTAATTAAGGTGTCCACTTACATATTCGGTTAATAATTTTTATTTGTTTAAACAAAGTTACTTTGTTACAATATAATATTCTAATACTAAAAAAAGTACTTACATAGCGTGAAAATATCTTTTGTGATGTAACTCTTTCAAAAGTACATGAAAATGGTTGCCAGCAGGGGTGTACATGTAGATTTATTAAATACACCTTGTGCGCCACCTAGGAACCAAATCTAGAACCCGACACTCGAAATTTTTGCTCTGTTACAATTGTACCCTGTTACAATTGACCCCACTCTCCCCTACGTACAGTAAATTCTTAAGATATTATTTTTAAATAATAATATACAGTAACATGTAAGAATAATTTGAGACACAACGAGTTGAAGTTAGCTATTTTCTACAGTGTTTTTAAAAAAAATTTTAAAGTAATAATTTACTGCATGATAGCTTGTAATATAACGAATGTGAATCCCGATTAATCAATAACTGTTAAGAAAGAAATTACAATGAATCTTACAATCTTAAGCTTTTAAGCCAAAAATGTAACGAGTGAATATCTAATAGAATACAAATGACTCAAGGTTATAATTTTCACGAGAAATCTTATAGAAATAAAAACGAATTTAAAAAGAAGAAGAAAAAAAAGTCTGTCTAATAATAATCCATCCTCATTTTTCGTAATTGAGTATCGCACACACACAGATCATTAAAAAACACATAAATAAAACGGAGCAAATTTATTCGTTTAAAATCGCTCAATATAAGGACGATTAAGCTTTTAGGTCGTCTGGCCCTACCCTGGGTGCTCATGGCAGCGTAACCTCTTGCAGTGTGTTACCCTACAATCACCGATTTCATTATTGCCCGGTTAAATTCCGGGTAGGTTAAACGCCTACTATATCTAATATGGGAGTACATACCCTCTAATCATACAATTTGATCCACTCTTTACAGTAATACTCCATAAAACACAAGATTGTTATGCTCCACACAAAATTTAGAATTATAATATAAATTGTTTTTAAGCGAAGAAGATGGTTCTTAAACCCTTAGCTTCTTTTTTAGTAGAGCTATTAAATAAATGTATAATCGGGTACCACTTTAACGAATTCAGCGGGGTCAAAAATTTTATTCGTTAAACCACGCTTACTCGTTACACCTAGGTCCAATAATAAAAATATCTGCCCATTATACTACACAAAAATAACCATAACTAAAAATTGGACGCTTTTTATTCAGACACAACATATGCAGCGAATTTTGAATGCACTAGATGATTCCCCATAAGTGTCCAGATCAGTGATTCCCAAAAGTTATGCTGCGGAACTCTAAAGTTCCATGAAAAAGTCATGGGAGTTCCGTGAGTTAGAGCTTCTTTTTAACCAGTAAATATTTTTAAAGCTTGTAATATGCTTGTATCAGAGCTGCGATGCCTCAGGGGATAGAGCGTTCGTTTTCCAATGAAGTGAACCGGGTTCGAATCCCAGCGGTGGCTGGTCGATCCAAATCCTCATCCGGCTTGCACCGACCACATTGCTGACGTAAAATATCCTCAGTGGTAGACGGATCACGGGATAAAGTCCCTTGCCGTTAGGCTAACCGTGGGAGGGTATCGTGGTCTTCCTCTCCATGTAACGCAACTGCGGGTTACCTCCATCAGAAAGTCCTCTTCGACGGCAAATTTCTCCCAATACTTGATCCAGGAGTTCCCTTGTTTTCTGGATTGGGTTCAAAATGACAAAGCTACGGAGTTGAACATTAGTAGTACAGTCGAACTCGTTTATAACGAGCACAAAGGGACCGTAACATGTACTCGTTAAATCCGAGTGCTCGTAATAAACGGGTCCTTAAGGCAGGCGTGCTACCAGAAGAGGGGGGGGGGTTGGGAGGTCAAATTATTGAGTTTACATAAAATTTAATTAATACTTACTTACTTTAATTAATTTAATTAAATACTTTTCTTAATTTCATGAAAACTATCCCCCCCCCCAAACCAGCAAAAAATTTCTAGTTGCACTACAGTCTTAAAGGAAAGAAGCAATAAACGGAAAGAAAAATAAAGGAAAAGATTCTTACCAAAACATTTATTTTTTTCATTAATCTACATATTTAAAATAGTAATTTGTTAGCTTACTTTGAAGTTTCAGTTCGCGGTTTTTTTTTTATTTCGCGCGCATTTCTTATCATTTTGAAAAAAAAGGTAGCAAGACAGAAAAATATTGCTCGCTAAAACCGAGTCTTGCTCGTTAAAAGCGACTTCTGTTCCATAGACTTAACATTGATCCAACCAAATATTCTCGTTTCCCTCGGTAAATCCGAGTTCTCGTTAAATCCAAGCTCGTTATAAACGAGTTCGACTGTAGTAAGCCGAAAAATTGGGTCGGTGGTTCAAGGACGGTTATAAAAGAAAATAATCTTGTATCCAACCGATAATCGATTTTTTTTTTAAATTTAATATTTAGTTAATTACTAAAATGATGAGCATTTACAAATGTTTGCACCAGCATTATTTTATTATATTTATTTATTTATTGCCCTACGATGCTATAATTTTTTTTTTCCTGGTTTTTACTGAACAATATCTACTAGAGCGGCTATTGACTTATGTGATAAATTAAGGAAGGAACTTTTATTTTTTATAGCCTTATTAACTTACCGAAAAATGTATACAAAAAAATTTTTTCACAAAAAAATTTACATTTCATCTGAGGAATTTTTTTTCTCTGGTTCGGCTATTGAAATAATTCATTAAAAATGGTGTTTATTATTTGGTAAATGGGAGGATCTCAGCCTTCCTTTTAAAAGAAGAGAAAAATAAACTCATAAAATTCTTTAAATAAAGGTTCGCTAAATAGAAGTTCGACTGCATACAATGTCATTAAAAAGAGGAAGAAAAAACTGAAAACTTTAATTATGTTAAAATGAGCTGTTTATTGTAATCAAATGAAATATTCCAGAAAACAGTTTGCAAACTGAAAAACATATTATTTTTAACTTATATCGCATTTTAAAGAATGCAATTTTAAATGGCAAAATACAAAATTTGAGCTAATTCGTACAAATAGTTCCTAAGGAATCATATATTGAAAAAATTTTAATAAGCTTAAGTTCTTCCCAGATTGCGACAGTCCCCTATATTTTCGGAGTCCGAAATCCGAATTCGTAGGAAAAAAAGGCTGTTTTTATTCGGAAAAGTATTTTGTTACTTAAAATATCGTCTGCAATAATTAAATAGCATATTTCGGGTCACCCTTTTGAACCATTAAGATTTGGTCCTAGTGAGTGAATGTTCGATCATAAGATCAAAAATTATTCTGGGTGGTCAATTTTTTTTTTTTTTTTTTGCACTTTGTACATGATTGTTTACACTAAATGGATATTTCTTTGATACCTTGCTCATTAGCTTCCATTGTATTTTGATTTTAGATGCACATGTTATACAAATATTTATACAAAACTATCTAGTTCCTGCAGAAAAAAATCCAAATGATGAAACACTAATGCTACCACTTTTTTCTTTTTGCGAATTTTTTTTTTTTTTTTTTTTTTTTTTTTTTTTTTTTTTTTGTCTTTTAAGGCTAGGCAGAAATGGGTCAGGAAGCTCTTAGCTGATATTAATACGCGTACTTAAAGCTTAAAGGTCAACTTTAAATGCAAAGAATTCTTTTAAATTACAACGCATGCGCAAAGATTTTTTTTTAAAAAACTCAAGGAGGTGGGGAAGAAAAAAAGATACGAAAACAATCTAACGTATAACTGATATAATAAGTGCACGTGCTATTAACTATCGACAATGCGTTTCGATCGGCATTTTTTTCATTCGAATCACGTACGATCTAGATGGTCCCAAAGCTAAGTTTCGTGAAACGATAAAAATCGAATTTGCATAATACGTCAACAATACAGGAAATAAAACTTGTTTCTTTTTTAAAAAAAAAAACTTTCACATGTACTCTATCAGACGGACGGAAATAAGGTGTCATTTTCAATGTGGAATCTCTTCCATTTAAATAAAGAAATTCTTCCGATGATAACATAAATAAGAGGCTTTCTCCCATTAATTATTTCAGTTTTGTCATTATTTCCGTTAATCTCTTTCACTTTTGAGGGGAAGGCTGAAATTATTTTGCCAATCATATGCTTGATATCTTTAAAAGATGATTTTCTGTCACTATAAATTTTATTTGGTAGCCGTCGTTTAACACCCGTCCCAATTTTTGGGTTTACGACTACTAACGTTCAACCCCGTAGTCTTGTCATTTTGAACCTAATTCCGAAGGGAAGGGTAAAGTATTGGAAGAAATTTGTCTGCGTAGAGGACTATTTGATGAAACTAGCCCGTAATTGCGTTTCATGGAGCGGAAAACTACGAAAACCTCGCACGGTTAGCCTGGCGGTAAGGGAAACAATAAATTTTATTCTTTTATTTCAATTTCATAACCGTCGTTGAACAGCCGACCCAATTTTTGGGTTTACGGCTACTAATTTTCAACTCTGTAGCCTTGTAATTGTGAACCCAATCCCGAAGACAAGGAAACTCCTGGAACAAGTATTACGAGAAATGTGCCTGCGTATAGGACTTTGAGGTTTACTACTGCAAGAGAAAGGAAAAAATATGTTTAACTTTAAACTGGTATAGAACTTAATATACTTATTAAGAGGTGGTACAATTGGTTATATTAATTGAATGGTAAACTGAGATGAGCAATCAATTGACAGTTAACAGTGAAAAATAGACGCATATATAATACCTCATATATAATAACATATATAACGCATATATATTACCATACGCATATATACTACCGTACTTCCACGGACTTCATTAACTTTGAAACATCGTTTCTTCCCACCTATGATTGGACGACATTGAGTTTATAACTTCAGAAAATACAAAAAAAAAGGTAGTTTGCTCACATTAAAGGTTGGTGTGGGGTCAAGAAAAGAGGCCAATACTGGTGAGGTATTTTCTCTCGTGCCCATTTTCCAACCGAAAAAGAGGATCTTTAAAATCAAATTAGTTTTAGGTAATTATCTAAATGAAATTTCCGTGTATAATTCAATTTCAATTCCAAAAATATTTTAACATCACTGGGGATAAAAATAGATTTAAAGAAAATTGTAAATCATACTTTCTTTTATTTTTTTTAACACTGAGTAAACTGGTATAATTTGGAAGCCTATTTTATTGGGCTATATTTTTTAACTTCCAATAAGCGCATCAGGCATTAGCGGTCATAATTTCACACACTCTCAACACCAAAAATCTGAGCCATAAATCCCTTCTCCTTTCATAAACATAACCTCGTACACCTACCCTTTTGCGTTTCTTTGCAATTACACGCAAACAAACCATAATTGCCAATCGTTGTTAGCAACAAAAGGAAGTCGATTCATAATTTCTATGTTTTTGTTCCTTTTTGTACGAATTATTTTTTAACACTTAAATGACGCTTCATAAATAAGCAAATGGCGAGGAAGAGAAGAAAAAGAAAATAGCCGTATAATCGAGTGTGTGTCTCTTTTAAATGCTGTTCGGTTATAAAAATGGGCATTCATGCTTTTAAGAATACATCCACCTACGAACAGAAGCATCTGTTGCATATTAATATACATTTTTATTCTTTTTTCGTTCATTCTACTTCTGCGTCTTAGAAGCTGCTTTGACCTCTTAGAACTTCAAAAAAGGTTCTTTTTTTTTTTCTTCTCTTCTTCATTCTAGTGTTTTGAATGGAATATTTTAGATGAATCATCTCAAACTTTTTGCCGCGAACATCTTCCTATGGTAATTGGGGTGAAAAAAAAAATCTTTCTATTAAAAATAAAGAATTTAAAAAAAAAAAAAAAAAAAAACTAGGAGGTTCCAACACTTGCTCGCTCTGCTCTCGAACCCCCACAATTGATTCTTATTCATTGTTATTTATTTCTTAAATATTAACATTCCCACAAAAACACAGAACATTTTGATACCAAAACATACAATTATTGTGGCTTTATGTAAGAACAAATTGTTAATGCGTTAATCGTAACGAAATAGACGATTATCAACATTTGAAAAAAAATCTCTACTTGAAAAAAAAAATTACATAAGGAATACAGATTGTGAAATTCAATACAAAGAAATAAGTGAAAAGCAATTTTTATTGAGAAGCAATTGTAGAATTCAGAATTAACCTAAGGAATACAGATTGTGAAATTCAATAAGAAGAAATAAATGAGAAGCAATTTTTATTGAGAAGCAATTGTAGAATTTAGAATTTACCTAAGGAATACAGATTGTGAAATTCAATAAGAAGAAATAAATGAGAAGCAATTTTTATTGAGAAGCAATTGTAGAATTCAGAATTAACCTAAGGAATACAGATTGTGAAATTCAATAAAAAGAAATAAATGAGAAGCAATTTTTATTGAGAAGCAATTGTAGAATTTAGAATTTACCTAAGGAATTCAGATTGTGAAATTCAATAAGAAGAAATAAATGAGAAGCAATTGTAGAATTTAGAATTTACCTAAGGAATACAGATTGTGAAATTCAATAAGAAGAAATAAATGAGAAGCAATTGTAGAATTTAGAATTTACCTAAGGAATACAGATTGTGAAATTCAATAAGAAGAAATAAATGAGAAGCAATTTTTATTGGGAAGCAATTATAGAATTTAGAATTAACCTAAGGAATACAGATTGTGAAATTCAATAAAAAGAAATAAATGAAAAGCCATTTTACTCATTGAACAAGCTTATAACAATTCAGACAGGAAACCGTTTTCATCGCTATTCATTAAGTCTGATTTTTTCTTTTCAAAACTAGAACATTCTACGACGAACCGTTCGAGCTGTATAAACGAAAGGAATTTTCTACTTGGTCATTGTTTTAAATTTATTTATAGAGGATTCAATTTTTCTAATATTTTTAAGATAACAGCTGGGATATTTTTTATTTGCTATGTCAGATAAATTTAATGAACAACATTCAGCTGCAGTGGTTCAGGGGACAGAGCGTTCGCCTCCCAATGAGGTGATCCAGGATCGAATCCCAGCGGTGGCTGGTTGTTACGAATTCCGCTTCCGGCTAGCACTGACTAATGTGCTGACGTAAAATATCCTCAGTGTGGTAGACGGATAATGGGTTAGAATCTCCTTGTCATTGGACTAACCTTGTGAAACTTTCGTGCTTTTCTTCTCCATCTAACGCAAAGGCGAGATAGTTCCATCAAAAAGTCCTCCACGAAGGCAAATTTTTCCCCATACTTGTTTCAGGAGTTACCTTGTCTTCTGTATTGCTCACAAAATTTTAAGGCTACGGAGTTGAAATTTAATAGTCGTAAACCCAAAAATTACGTCCACTGTTCAACGAAGGTTATAAAATAAAATTTAATATCGAGAGCCGTGATGGCTCAGTTGATAGAAAGTTCGCCTTCCAATGAGGTGAACCGGGTTCTAACCCTAGTGACGGCTGGCCGATACAATTTCCATATCCAGCTCGCCCCGACCACAGTGCTGACGTAAGATATCTTCAGTGGTAGACGTATCATGAGTTAGAGTCCCCTTGCCGTCAGGCTAACCGTGGGAGATGTCCGTGGATTTTCTCTCCATTTATCGCAAATGCTGGTTACTTCCATTAAAAAGTCCTCCCATACTTGTTCCAGGAGTTCACTTGTCTTCTGGATTGGGTACAAAATGACAAGGTATCGGAGTTGAAAATTAGAAGTCGTAAACCCAAAAATTAAGTCTACTGTTCAACGACGGTTATAAAATAAAATACAATAACGAAAAGCCACCGGGAAGAGCAAAAACGTATAATAAATAAGTAAAAAATGAATTTTATTTTAGTTTTATTAATTGAAAAACTTAGGGGAAAAAACAACTAAGTGACATTTTTAGTGAGGTTGTAATCAGGATAAAAAGAAAAAAACGTAGTATTCGAAGCCTTTTATTACTGATTTATTAAAAGGCAGGACTTATAATTTTTTTTGTCTTATTTTATTTCCTACTGCCTAGTTAGAAAATAAAAATCATGCAAACATACTGAATATTAATTTGGAATTGTTAAGTTAAGATTTAAGTGAAAATAAAAATAATTAAACATGGTCATATGGATGCAACCTGTCACTTATTTCACAAGCCATTGATTCATAAATAACCCTAAAAATGTGACTTACCTGATTCTTCCACGAAGCTCTTCAATCGTTTTGGTATATACCTTTTAATTTTCGATTTTAGGCATGATTTTGTAGTGTTGCTGAGTATTGATTAATATATACTTAAATATACATTGTACTTATACTTATTATACTTATATCAGACTTATATGTTAATTTATACTTATATGTAAAATTATTAACTGTTATAAAAAAAAATTTAAAAAAAAACATGTCTGTTGAAATATAATCTAGAGTTAAAATTTAATGTGATGATAGAACTATTTTATGTTATAAGTTTAACGGAAAAAAAAAAATTCTTTCTTTTTTTAAAAATTCCTATTTGCTTAAAAGTTATTGCAAATTTAAGTGTTTTTTTCGTGATTTTTTTCAGCTTCTTTGCTTTTAATATTGACTATTTATCCATTGTTGTCGAAAAATTATTTTATATGCAGGGGAGAATGCTTGAAATTTAAAAAAAATTTTAAATTTAACAAGAAAATTGAAAACCTAAAAAAATTGGGCTCATAAGTTTTTGGAAATTCAACTAAAATTTTTCTCCTGCACTGTGGATAATCTTTATTCTTAGATTTCAGTTATTTTAACATAAATTTGGTTAGGAAATTTAATTCATATAAATCGATTTTCATTTTGTTTTTAAAAAATAAGCTTAAGTGCTTAGTGTGAATAAATAAATAAATAAATAATTGAAAAATATGACTACATGCAGGTAAAAAAATTTAAGTTACTTCAAGATCAAAAATAACTATATAATAAAAATTTTTACCGTGCAGATATATCTTATGTTGTAGATGAACTTATCGTAGATTTTAATTTCTTGATCTCCAAATTTTTCATTTTCATTCTAAACTAAAAATTTAAAAACTGAAAATTTAAAAATTGCATTTATTAAATAATTTTAAAAGTTTACATTTTTAACTGAAAACCGAAATTTAAATCATCATATAAAGTTTTTCTTCAATGTCTTAGAAGATTTTTCATTGAGTTAAATATTTCGAAAAATGTAGTGTTCTTTTTTTTTTCTTCATTACATTGAAATTAACTATTCAATTTTATTCTTTTTAAACATTATTTTAAAAAATTATAATAATTTGTTTTCAGAAATCCAAATTTTTTCTTCTTTGCCGTCTGTAATAAACATTTGCTACTTGACGCAATGTGATATAATATCGTATCGTATTACTAATTTTATTTTGTGATTATTAACCTTTAAAATAATAGCGATTGTGTCAGCTTGGGAAACCATTTAAGGATATCCCTTCTAATAATAATTACTTATTAATGTATATAATATTGAAACAATAGAAAATAACGTTTAAATCATAAATATTTTCTGATATTTTAGAAGAAATATGACTGAGTCGAACTGTCAAAATTTATCACGAATTTAATTGCATAATCGATCGATAAACAAAAAATAAATATAAGGCTGATCCCCAAACGTCAGAGAGAAGCAGCGCTGTCACGATCACATCTCATTGGAGGAGATAACAACACGTGACCTCGATCTGATCGGTAGCCTCCTCCAGGCGGTTCTCAGCGTGATACTGATAAATACGAAAACGGGGGTCAGCCAATCATGTGAGACGATGACATCTTGTCATAACTCCTTTTTAGTGTTTAAAAGAAAAAAACTTTAAATAAAAAAATAAGAATAATAATAAAAAATTTCGTCCATTGTTGATATATCTGTTCTGATTTTGTATTGCTTGAAAAGAGGGAGCAAATGAATAGGAAAAAATGCTGTTGTCTTATTAAAAAAAATAAAAATAAAGACACAAGTTAGAGTATTTAATAAGTTCAACGTAAAGTTATGGGTGAAAATATTTTTCACTTTCAGTGCCATTAAAAAATTTAAGCTGAAAATGAAATAAGTCGTTGCAAACATACATAATTTTGAATAACTATTATCAAAAAAAAAAAAAAATTATCAAAGTAGAAAAAATTACTTATAAATACACAATAATATCCGTTATATAAATACGTAATAGTATCCGTTAGGCAGTTTTTTACTCACAATGGAATAGCTTTTTGAAAGTCATCATTTTTAAATAGGATTTTTTTAAAAAAGAATAAATAATAATATTTCGCTTTAGGGGACAGTTACACCACAGAAGTAACTTTACTTAGAAAAATGTAATTACTGACAAACCTAAGATATTCTGAAAAGCTGGAAAAAAATGCTTTTAAAGTATCAGACAAGATTACTTTTGCAGTACGTAATCCAGAATAATCCTGCCATCATTTGTTTGTAATTTGGAAGCATTTTTTCAGCATTTCCTACTTCCTAAAATTTTCCGAACTCCCATTTTTCTAAACTTTTAATTTACTTATGTAGATGAAAAAAAAATCGCCAGGAAGCTTGTCTACCACTCTATATCATCCTCCTAAGGGATTTTCTGTACAAGTAGAAATTTAAAACTATATGTTATGATATTAAATTTTTCCTCATTTCATAATTCAAACAATAGTAAATAAATACTGATTGTACAATACTAAATGAATTAATGAAAATAATAAGCATTTTTTAAAAATAATTTTTGAGTAAAATTAGCTTGGTTAAGCAAATTCTCTATATAAAAGATTGTGGCTATTTTCTTCTCTAATTTGAGTTTCAATAATTCTTATCCATCGGAGAAGAAATGTTTGTTTTATAGGAATTGCTATTCTTAGATCAAAAACGTTCAAAAGACACTTAAAACAATCAAAATTGAAATTTTTTCTTTTAGTTTTGTATTGATAATGTTATTATCGCGTTCTCCACCACGCAAATCAAGACAAAGACGTACATTTAGGAAATGTTAATTAAATATTTGAAAACCAAAAAATTATGGACGATATTTTAATTATCAGAAGATATTTTAGAATGCTAATTGATTGGCACAGAGGATATTTTAAGTTACGAATCTAGGAAATATGTCCTCATAGTTTCGCCAAGACAGCGATTCAAAGACAGATCAGATAACCAAAAGAGATCGACAATGATTCAGATCAACAAAAGACATATTTTCCGGATTGATCTGTCTTTGAATCGCTCCTCTTTCCAAACTATGAGGACACATTTCCCAGATTCGTAACTTGAAATATCGTCTGCACTAATTAATTAGCATATTATAATATCGTCTGATAATAAACTAAAAAATTATGGTCATTGGCGTAATGAAAGAAAATGGTTGTTTTCATTGAGACATCAGAAAGTTCAGATCGCAGCGCATCGGTAATAAATTTAGTATTTAATACAATAGAGTTAATATAAAGTTTAAAAACATTATGAGCATGAGTGACCAGAATTAATAGACTTTTTTTTTCCGAGCGACTTTTCGGTAAATGTGTATTACGTGGGGGGAAGAAAAAAAACTGGATTACTTTGAATAATTTTTGATCTAATCATTGGATCTTTTCATCCAGGACTTAATGGTCCGAGAGGAGGATCTCAGATATTCTAATTAATTATTAATAAACTGACGATATTTTAAGTTACGAAATCCTCAGAATATTTGAGGTATCCGCAATCTGGAAATATTTTGGTCAGTAGAGCGCTCCAGAGTTTGGACACCCTAATGTTAATTTTTCTTATTGTGTATTTCGCCATATCGGGAAAAAAAAATTTCAATTCGCTTAAAAAGTTCTCGAGATATGGCGAAATACACAAAACGTTAAATTAATATTAAGGGGTCCAAGCTTTGAATCGCTCTCCTGGTCAAACTTCGAGGACATATTTCCCGGATTCGTAACTTAAAGTATCGTCTGCGCTAATTAATTACCATATTTGAAGTCAACCATTCGAACCATTAAAATTGAGTTCGAGAACGTACTTGATCCGATCATTAGATAAATTGTATTCAGGGTGGTTATTTATTTATTTATTTATTTATTTTTTTTTTTTGCGCAAGCTACATCAATCTAAAAGAAATCAAGTGGATCATTTTTTTAATTTTCATTTAATGATTCCTGATATGTTTTTACTAAATCGGATAAAACGGCAAAATGTTAGCCTTAACAAGGATTCTATAGTTGGGTTTCCTCATTCATAGCAAATGATGATATGTTCTTGTGAGCAAAGTGTTCACAAATTCTGATAAAATAGAGAGATTTTGAAAAGCGTTACGTTTCTCCCTAACGCCAGTAGAGATTCACAGCGCATGCGTTAAAATTTCCCTACAAATTGCTTTATCGAAAAAATGTAGAAAATAAAGTTAGCATTACGTTTACCTCTTAAAGTAGGAGTTTTTTTTTTTTTTTTTGAATTTATAGGTATAATTAATAATAATAATTATAGATATTTCGAATTTATAGGTATGAAAGAATTTATAGGTATAGTGTAAGTTATTTTTTGCAATTTCAGTTGCGCGGGGTGACTAGGGAGCGGGAATTGGTGTAAAAGCTACTGTATAAACGAAGTTTAAACAATTTGCTTACAGGTTCAATTTGAATTTAATTAAACCTGTAAGCATATTTTTTAAACTTCGGTTTAAAAATGGATATATAGCCTTTTCCACACCGAACAACTGCTTTATAACAAGGAATCCCTAACAAACTTATAGCTAATCATCAAAATGAACCACATGGTTTACACAAGAAAATCGCTGCATAGTGGTGTCATCTATGGTAAATAAAAGTAACTATAATCTACCCTATTCATTATTGCTAAAACGGATCTCGTATGGGCATTAGAAATAAAATAACGCGAGAGAGAAAGTTGCCTGTCTGAGACACGGGCTTGTGCAAAATTGCCGGTAACATTAGCCCGTATCAGACACAGGCATATGCGTTAAGGGGTTAATAATTGAGCCGTGGTGGCTCAGGGGATAGAGGGTTTGTCTTTTAATGAGGTGAACCGGATTTGAATCCTAGCAATGGCTCGTCGATACGAAATCCACACCCTGCTCGAACCAACCACAGTGCTGACGTAAGATATCCTCAGAGGTACATGGCTCATGGGTTATGAGTCCCCTTGCAGTCAGGCTAACCGTGGGTTTGCATGGTTTTCTCTCTTCATGTAACGCAAATGCGGGTTAGTTCCATCAAAAAGTCCTCCACGGAGGTAAATTTTTCCTACTACTTGATCCAGGAGTTCCCCTGTCTTCCGGATTGGGTTCAAAATTACAAGGCTTCGGAGTTGAACAATGGTAGTTGTAAACCCAAAAATGTTGGATAAAATGATCTCTGAAGCTATAAATTTACAACCAGGAAGTGTAGTTTTTTGGGAACTGAAACTTTTAAGTCATGTGACTCTCATCGCATGTTTTTCAAGGTCTAAATATTAATTCAATACTAATGTTATATTTTTATGTTTTATTACTCTTTGATTTCCAGTTCTCACTTTCTCTTTGTGTATCGTCAACTGAGGGAGAATTCTTATCCCTCCTCACTGCTTGTAAAAATGTTTTGCCAAAATGCATCATTAAATTTCTATATTGCTTAAAAGGATGATTCTTCAATGATGCTAGTTTAACTCATTCACAAATTAATCAATTTCAAAGAACTTATTTTCAGCCATTCATCGTACTCATCGCCTTTACAAGGTAAGATTTTTCCTATCAAAAAATTGGGTCGGCTGTTCAACGACAGTTATAATAAGAGGTTAATAAGGTGGTACCAATTCTATGCAAGGTTAAGTTAAATATCACTGATTAAAAAACAGTTATCAGTAACCCTTAAAGCATCATTAACGTTTCACTGAAAAGTATATTGTTTACATAGAAAAATTTAGAAATACAAAAACCTCACCTCCTTACGCATGACTCTTATTCGAACTTACGATCAAGATGGCGATTTTTAAACTTCATAATGTATGCTATTCAATCAAATATGTGACGCAAGTTGTTAATAACTGGAAAGTAATTAAAGTGTCCTAATAACAGCAACCTTCCAACAAAACTTTATTTTAATTTACCAATATTGAGCTGTGGTAGCTAAGAATTAAGAGTGCTTGAGCCAGGCTCAGCACTCTTACTCTTAGCTACCACAGCTCAACACCAGGCTTAGCGCCAGGTGAGCCAGGCTCAGATCAAAGTGATAACTGGACGATTCTGCTCCCGGCTTTTCGCACTGACGACTACGCAATCTTTAAATAGGCCGAGTGGTAAACGCATCATGGGAAAAAGTTCTTTTTTTTGTCGGGCTAAACACGAGAAGTTTCTTTCGGATTTTCCCTCCATTCTTTTCTCTTATACTAATGCTGGTTAGTTCAAATGCTGATATTCCGTTGTCATCTGGGTTTGGTTCAAAATAGACAGGGCTAAAAAAATGAACCTTCATATCCTCAAACGAAGGACGCTGTGCAACACCGGGTTTAAAATTTACCAATATTAAGTATTAAAAATGTTTATATTTTTATATAACTTAAATGCTGTTTTGGTTAATAAATATGCAAAGAAAACTCTAAAAATCTATAAAAATTTAATTTTAGCATAATTTTTTTCCCCCTTCAGATTTCACCGATAATCGCAAATTTGAGGTTATAATTATTCTTATTCAACGCCTCTTCGCATGAATAGAATGAATTTCATTCATAACTTCGAAGTTCTTAGGAATCATATTTACGCCGAGAAGGTAACATTACGCTGCTACGATGTTTTATGAATCACGAGGTGCCCCATTAAAGAATATGGTCACGTCACCAGATTAAAGTGGATGTCCAGTCTTAGAGCGGGGGCGGTTTCTGATACAGGGCACAAAACAACGCTCCGTCACTAGTTATGAATTGGAGAAGCTTTTCTGCGCTACGCCTCTTAACATACGTATTAGAAAAGTGGTATAAGTCAATAGTAATATATATTTAATGTTTCAAAATTAATGACTATACATATAATATATATTACAATAAAGGCAGAAAGAATAAAAAGAAAAAAGAAGAAAATTAGAAAAATTAATAAGCTATATTTACGGTGCATAAACTGAAAGTATGTAAAATTCATAAAATAAGTTAAAAATATAGAGAAAACATGGAAAATAATAGAGATGAATGAAAAGATAAGAAAAAAATTTACTAAAATAAAATATTAAAATATATATATATATATATATATATATATATATATATATATATATATATATATATATATATATATATATATATATATATATATATATATATATATATATATATATATATATATATATAATCGTAATAACAACTAATCTGAACACAAGAACAAAATAAAACCTGCGCAAAATAAAAGATATGTTGTATATTTATTCAGTTTATCTTATTTTTGAAAATGTATTAAGTTTTTTTTTTTTTTTTTATGTTTATGTAACCAGCAAGGTTCAAAATCCGACGTTCTATAGAATGCCTAGGTATTGTACATAATGCCTAAAACTAGCCTGCAATGTATGAATCGATTTATATTTCACACATTTCCTAGGTATTCTACAGAATGCCAAATGAGAAACCGACAAAGTATGAAATACATCTCCGATTCATTTCGTAATGTAATGAAATGTAATTCAAGCCTGAAATGGTGCAGCAAGTAGGTTAATTTCTTATTTTTTATGTAAAAATTTTGTTTCCCTTAATAAGAAAGGCATAAATTATGTTTTGTACAACTTTTACTTTTCTTTACGCATTTTGAATAAATTTTTTTTAATGGCACTCTCATTATTTTTTTCAGAATAATATTTTTATTTTTAAGAAATGCACATCATTTACATAATAACCTCATCAGGAAGTTTTTTCCATACTTTGCCTAAATAGGATTTGTCATTCTATAGAATGCCTAGGTATTATATATAGTGCCTAGGAACAGTACGTAATACATCTCATATTTCATACCTTGCCCAGAAACATCCAGCATAATATACAATACCGAGGGATTCTATAGAATGCCGGCGTTTCATACTTTGCCGGTAACATATACACGCATTTAAAGATTTCTGTACCGGAAATGTTTTTTCAACTCAAGTAAGTTAACAAGATGCTTACCCTGAAGGATCAGGGTGTTCCCTTAGTCTGGTGTCCGGCATGAGTCACCCTGCCATAAGCTACCGTTGGCATTGCTTTCGGGAACAGAAACACATGAAAACCATAGCACCATGGTTAAAAGGGAATATCATTTGTCGTGGTGCTCGAATCGATTTTTATGTAATAGTAATTCTATATTTTTTAATAAAAATAATTAACTATGTTTAAGAGTAAAATTATATTGTTCCAGCATAAATCTTGTTTTCACTGCAAGAATCAACTGTTAGAAACTGTGCAGGTTCTAAGATAATTTCTGAAATATATTCGATTGCTTAGTTACTTATAAGTACACATTGGCCTAGAAAGTCTATAAAATAACATAGCGTAACATTCTGCAGCAAAGTGCAGAAATCAGTCCACATTTTGATTTTTTACACGCACACATTATAAAGCAGGAAGAATGAATTATTTCATACAGCTTATAGAATGACACAGTTGCCAATTCTACTGGATTTTCCAGTAGACTACTGGTCTACTGGTTTAAATAAAAAATTTTGTACATTTTAGAAAATTACCTGAAATTGAGTAAGTTTCCGACAAAATATCCCAATTGAAATAGGATTTTTGTACAGATTATTGCTTGCTAGCTAGAATATTTAAATAAGTATTACTAATACATAATGAACCGAACCTCAACTATAGAAATCAATTCAAACCTTCTTTTTATTCTGAAATCTTTTAATTTTTTTTGATGAATTAAATGCCTATTAATATTCAAAATTATGAATAAATATAACACATAATATTTCAAGCATGTTTAATGTCAATCATAACTGCAAAATATTGCAGTTTTTCTATTTTTTGATGACTATAAAAATTTCTGAAATTCCCTATGTGTAAAATATATTTATTACATTATGCAACAATTATCATGAAATTTATATTATTTCATAAAACCTACTGGATTTTTTCTATCCATGTCGGCAGCTATTGATTGAGCATCCAATTCACAGATTTTCGTAAATTTTACAAGAAATAGCAATATTAACAGTGATTGTGATAATTCGATTTTGACTTAAGCCAATTTCGCTTGAACTTGACCTTTTTTTCTTATTAATAGGCCGGAAATATACTTTGACCAGGCGTGAAGAACATTACTCATCCTTCTCCATTCATACAAATCGAAAAACTACTCAACTTTTTTTTTCCCCAGCAAAACTGCGTTCTTCTTTTTTATCTTTTCATTCCATTCTAAAAAGAAGAAAAAAGAAAATCCCCTTCCTTGCTCCAGAACAGTTATTAGCTTTTCGTTTCAAAAAAGGGTCACCCCCCAAAATTCGAAGAGTTGTATTTGTCAGGTGATTTGTCTGATGAAGTAACCGCGCTATTTATCTTGCTGTTTCAAAAGTGCTGACGTGCAGGTAGGCAGAGTTGAGTTGTTGGAAACATGCACTTTGATTATTTATCATTTGATAGTAAATGATATTCAAAATCTAAAACCTCTCTCCGAAGATGCCATCATTTTTTTTTTAAAGAGGTGGATTTAGGATGTCACGAAGATGGCACTACATGGTTAGGAGAGAGGGAAATGACAGATGGAAGAACTGTGAATTCTCTTTAAGATTGATGGTTCGGAGGAAATTTCAGAAGTGCTGCTTGAATGCAAATCGAATGAAAGCCGAAATTGAACATATAGTATGACTTGCGAACGTAGTGGGAGGGTAAACATATACTTGCAGTTTGATTTGCAATTTATTTATTATTTTCATTCATTTGTTTATTCTGAATGCTTTCTTCTCCTTTCAGGTTCGTCGACTTCTGATGTTTTATTTTATTGAAGAAATGTATATTTTTTTCTCCGTAAATTGAAGTAAAAGAACGCATTTTTTGGGAGGAACGAGGTTTCTCAAAAAATTGCGACGGAACGAGTGGTTTTATCGAATGTTATAGAATGCTTTTCGAAAGATTAACCACTTTCATGTCATTTAAACGTCTGCGAAAATTTTGCAATCAGCAGAGAAACGAAATTGTTAATTAATCTGCAGAAAATACGTACAGTCTCTGTGGTCAAATTATTCGCCGCACTCTAAGATTCTATGTAAAATCTTAATTATCAGGTGATACTCTATACAGCTTTATTGTTTTTATGTGATTGAAACCAGTTTGCACTTGTTTACGTTCGTCTATCAATTGGTTAAATTAGACTATATATAATATAAATTCGACGATTGGATTAATTCGATGATATATTATATACAGGGTGGTCCCGAATTCATGGTACAAACTTTAATGGTAGGTACAGGACATTGTAACAATGATTTATTGTATAGGAATGTATAGTCGCAAGTGACGCGGTGAGGCGTAAACAGGGGAAATAAAAGGAAAGAGAAATGGAGTGATCGGTTGGTATCATTGCCGGTAGAGGGCAGTAGTGTGCAGTTTGGTGCTCGATGGATTGGGCGTGGTGGACCAATCCCTTGGCCACCTCGATCTCCCGATTTATCGAGCCTCGATTACTTTTTATGGGGACATCTAAAGCATCTTGTTTTTGAGACTCCAGTTGACTCAGATGAGGATCTCGTCGCTCGCATATCTGTAGCTGCTGCAGGTGTGCGTGAAATACCATGCATCTTTGAACGTGCACGCCAATGGCTCCACCGACGCTGTCAAGCATGTATCGCTTCTGGTGGACGCAATTTTGAACACTTACTGTAAACATGACACTTGTCAACAACGCTTTCAATAAAATCTTTGTTTTTCCTTTCGGCCGTTATTTCATCTGTTTACGCCTCACCGCGTCACTTGCGACTATACATTCCTATACAATAAATCATTGTTACAATGTCCTGTACTTACCATTAAAGTTTGTACCATGAATTCGGGACAACCCTGTATATAATATTTATTTTATCAGATATTATAATATTATATTGTAACAATTAGATCAAATTATTAGACATCATCTAGTTACTTTAGTAATTACACGTTTTGCACGAGTTTATATGCGATACTTTTCTAATTAAACCTACATGTAAAGAGTTTTTATTCAGGAGATATTTTATATACTTCCTATTTGTATTTATTTTTAACGAATTGCACTATAATGTTAACTAATTGATTATATGCGGATGCTATATTCAATACAATACAACTTAATGAATTTTTTTTTCTAAAAAAAAAAAGGGAAATTTGCAATTTGTTTTTATCGCATTTCGGTCATAAATGTGTTGAAACAGCCCAATTAAAAAGCAATAAAGCGTTGCAATGTCTGGTTAATAAGATCGACATCCTCTTTCAGTTTTAATTTTCAAATCAATATACTAGTATTAATCATAATTATAGTCGAATCTATTTGGGTCAATGTACAAAATACCCTTTACTTATATTTCCTCCAAAGTTTCGAAAGTCAACACATTAAAAGCTATTAGAAAATTAAGAAATTTTATAAGTGCATTTATTTTGTTAATCCATTAATTTTAAAAGAGCAGCTGGATAGCCTGGTTGGTAGGGCGTTAGGCCCATGTCCAAGAGGTCGGGAGTTCGATCTCCACCGGCTGAAGACTCCCCATGTGGTGACTGATGCACGAGATCACAAAGTCTTCCAAGTTTCCATTACAAATCAATACCTCTGGGGGTATTGGATCGGAGATGGATCGTGTTCTGGTACAGGTCGAAATTACTATCTGCGGATGGATAGATAGTGTGTGAAGGTGTCCTACCTTAAAATGGGCTGTGACGCACGTGTGTGGCAGAAGTCGAATTATTGGCCATAGACGGCGCAACTGGAAAACAGGAAGAAGCCTTAAAATAGACTTTTCAGTATTTGACAAACTGCATAAAGTTCTTACTTTTATTTCTAGGTTACAAGGACCAGAAGGCGTACCATCTCAACGATCCAGATCTCATGATGAAAGGGGAAAAAAGAGCCACTTCGGCCTCCGGTACCCTGGCTAGCCGATACGACTACTACTACAAACTGCATGCGACAACAACAACAACATTCATTTTAAATCCTAAAAAAACTATAATTTATAAGAAAAGCTGGATATATTTTTTTATTGCTTTTGAACTAAAGCGATAAGCAATTCTTTAATTGGAAAATAAGTTGATAAAAGGCTGGTTTTTAGCAAGACCTTCTTGTAAAAAAGCTTTTTTTACACCTCAGGATGCTCATTAAACATCCCTCCTTAAGCAATAAGTGAGAAAATTGTTTCAATGCGATTCACTAAGATTAAAGCGGGACAACAAATTATCTTGGTATTACGGAACAATCAAACCACTGGAAGAAGAGTACTGTTGGATTAAATTACGAAACCTTCAATCATCTTCTTCTATTGGCATCACAGCCCTTTGCGGGGCAGAGCCTTCCTTAGAATCTTCCTCCATTCTGCTCTTTTCTTTGTTATTGTTCCCCAGTTTGTAATTCATAGGATTTTTTAAAAACCTCTTCCACACCGTCAAGCCATCTGATCTTAGGCTTACCTCTAACTTTAGTTCTCATTGGTTTCTAATTGAAGATCTTAAATGCCAAGGAAGAAGGGTCCATTCAACAAAGTGACCAGTAAGCGACTGAAGCGATGAAACTATTAGCAGTGAGGAATATCATTTATTAACTATTTTTACCTAATAAGGTAAAATAAAAAGAATTTCATTGCATCCACTAAGCCTTCCCAATGAAGCAACTTACATATTGTGGCCGAGAGAGCTAATCTGTCAATCTCATAACTGACAGAACGGGGGTTCGAATCTAAGCGTTGACACCTCCATTCCCTTTAACACACATGAAGAATTTCCACTCTCCAATGCTCATTCTCTAACGAGAAGCATAGCTCCTATGTCCAGTTAAATTTCTCTTTTTACTGTTTTGAAACCATGGTAGCTGTAAATGGTTAAAAAACCGTATAGTTTTGCATTCACGATTTTATAACCACATTAGCTGTAAACGGTTTCCAAACCGTAAAGGTGAAAAATTTTCTTTACCCTAAATTTTACGGGTAGTCGGATGGAAAGACTGCTGCCTGTTATTTTATCATAATTTTAGAATGAAAATTCTAACAGTGTATGATAACCTACAATATTGCATCATGGGTGGTGAGTTTTGTTGATGTGTTGATCATTATTGAAGGCGCTAATCTTCTAAGGGACAGTGAAGTTACTCTGATTTGGAGGTTACAGCACCCAGACGAAAAATGTTTAACAGTCAGCGCCAATAATGAAATACAAAGAATTCATTTATAATTCCATAAAATGTTGTTCCATAGTGTAGCAAACTGTAAGTTAGTAAGATGTGAAGGCCTAAATGGAGGACATTTATAAAGCATCATGTTTTTAAAATTATGGAAAAACATTTCTACGCTTTTAAAATGTGTTGTATTCTCAGTTGTGAAAACTACGCAATGTCTGTAAAAGTAAAAGTTCAAATTACTTTTGCATAATTCTAATTTTCTTTTTAAAATGCCAAAGATCGGAATACTTTTGAAAGAATTGCAAACGATAAGAAGCCAAGGACTCTTCTTCTTCGCAGTCTCGTTTAGATTGCAGCTCGCATAGTATGGGGTCTATCCACATGTGGTAAACACACATCGTGAACTGCCCGATACCATTCTATCACAATTTTTTTTATTCCTTCTTTCTCTCCTCGGAGAATGTGTGTGGAACAGAAAGAAGAAGTGATTTAGAGCGCATGAAAAGAAAAAAATCCATAGATTCTCTCAGCACGCTTTTGCTTTCATAGCAAATGGCTCATTGGTGACGTAAGCGTCTGGAAATCGCACGTGTAACGGTAGCCGTGCCTGTTGGAGATTTCAGCTGGAGCCTAATTTCACCCATTGTGCTTTCTATTTGCTGATCCAATTAGATCCAATTGATTCCCAATGTAACTGAATTGACTATCGAATGATAAAATTGTTAATTGATAATTAGCGGGGGTTACAAATAGTGCCTAATAAACCTTGAGCTCTTGATCTTTATTGAGTATAAGTATTAAGAAGAAACTTAAGAGCCAAATCTATGTCAAATTCTCTTTTTCGCGCTCATAAGTACAGTCGGACTTCTATTTAACGAACTTCCATTTTCCGAATTTCTTTATTTTGCGATTTTTTTTTCGAATAACCAAAAACATTTTGAAAATTTCTACGTAAAATAAAGCGAAGCCAAATAGAGAAGTGAATTTTCTATTTAACGAACTTTTCTTTGAGATTCACTTTCCCTATTTCCCATATTATTTCAGAACATTTCAAATTCGTAACGCATTTCAAGGGGGAAATGAACTTGAATTGATTTTCGAAGGCACTTTCAGAGAAAGCAGTAAAATCCCTTTCCTTTTTTTGTTGGCACTTCGAACGAAAAACAGATTTTATTAGTAGCAATTAAACTTAAGAACGCATGTGGTAATGTATGTTTAAAATTACTTTTACAATAAATGCAGCTATAATTTTATGCATAAATTTGACTTTTTTTTTAGTTAAAAATGTATGTAGTGTGAAAAGTGCAACACTGGATAATGTTTTGCTTTCCATGCAATTTCTTTTATGGTTAAGATTTGTAAAATAAAGACTAGTTTACAAGATAAAGGTGTATCAATTGCTATTTTAATTGCGTCTAGTGTTTATGAACTTAAAATCTGTTTTGTGTTGTTTAAGTATTTCAAAAGGTGATTTTCTATTTGACGAATTTTCCATATTACGAACTTCTTATCGGGATTTAGTGACTTCGTTAAATAGAGGTCCGACAGTAATTTAAAGTTTAGAGAAAAGTGAGTATATGCACACCAAGAAGTCACAAATGAAATGTTTTCAAGATATCAGATAGCAAACAAACTATACCAAAAATACTTCCCCACTCCCACTTAATATATTTTGTCGGTAGACGGAAAAAAATCCCGGAAAAAAAGTTCCGGTAAAAAGGGTCCAGGTAAAAAAAGGTACCACAATAAGGAAAATTTGTAGGGAAATTTCACCTCAGGCATTCCGTGCAACCTTAATGCTTCTCTCGCTGTTTCAACTGTAGTTTGTCTACGGTAAGAACTCCCCCGCCACAAAGTCTAAGGTCGTCTGCTGCTATGAGAACAAGAATAGCCCATTTCAGGGAAGGGTAGCTTCTCTGTCTGTATAAAAGTTTTCTTCGTGGTATAGCGACCTCTTAAGCAAGTTGAAGAAATACTTTACTTAGTTTACTCTGATAAGAAATTCTCGTATTTCTTCAAAATTATAAGAAATAAAATTTATTCAATACGATTTTAATTATTTTTTTAATTAATGAAAAGGAAGAAGAGTTTTACAATTAAAGTCATCGCATGTCGAGAAAATATAGTTCATTTATTGTTTTAACCCTTTATAAGGCCGAGGAAAGTATACTTCCTCCAACTTTATTAATTTTTTAATTTTGATGGGAAGCTATTTTCTCAGCTATGACATATTTGGCAATCTGTTGACAACTTCAGAAAATAAAAAACAAAAATAAGGAATGAAACAATAAAAAAAAACATGAGAAATTATTAAAAAGTGTATGAAAGCACTAAAGAAGAAAAAAAAAAACATGAGAAATCATCAAAAAGTACTCGAAGCTTAAAGAAGGAAAAAACATGAAAAATCATCAAAAAGTACATAAAAGCACTAAAAAAGAAAATAATCCTGAGAAATCATCAAAAAGTACATGAAACACTAAATGAGGAAAAAACATGAGAAATCATCAGAAAGTGCATGAAGATTAAAGAAGGAAAAAACATGAGAAATCATCAAAAAGTACAAAAGAAAGAAAAAAAAACATGAGAAATCATCAAACAGTAAATGAAGCACTAAAAAAGAAACAAAATCCTGAGAAATCATCAAAAAGTACATGAAACACTAAATAAGGAAAAAACATAAGAAATCATCAAAGAGTACATAAAACACTAATGGAAGAAAAAACATGTGAAATCATCAAAAAGTACATGAAGCGCTAAAGAAAGAAAAAACATGAGAAATCATCAAAAAGTACATGAAGCACTAAAGAAAGAAAAAACATGAGAAATCATCAAAAAGTACATGAAGCACTAAAGAAAGAAAAAACATGAGAAATCATCAAAAAGTACATGAAGCACTAAAGAAGAAAGAACATGTGATCATCCATAAGTACATAAAGCGCTAAAGAAGAAAAAAAACACGAAGAATATGTCACTAATAACGAAAATTATGGAACAATTGAATGAGGTAAAAAAAAAAAGGTCTATCGTGACTCTGAAGAGAGAAAGTTGATGTTGAATATGGCAACAAGTTAACAGCTGTTTTGAGAGGTAACCACGCGTGAAAAAAGAACGGGTGCCCGTGGTTAATCAGTCCTGAATAGATTGTTATCCACTGAATGTTTGCTGTTCATCTCTCTACATCGATTGTTATTTGACGGAGGGGGTTGGAGACTGATGAATAATGAGGGAGATGATGATAGGTGTATGATCACTACTCATCTGTTCTTCCTTCGTCAGCCGAATAATAAATAAAAAAAAATATTCCACAGCGAAGACTAACTTGCGAAGAGTGTTGGGAAAACATTAAGGCTGTTTTTCAAATAATCTATAGTCAAAAAAAAAATTTTTTTTTTTTTAAATGTAAAAAAAAAAAAAAAATCGCGTGAAATTTATTAAGTATTAGAAATCATCTCTCTCTCTCACTCTTTTTTTTTTAATGAATAAGAATTTATGTTTTTGATGAGATAAAAAATTAATAAAAATAAGTTGAGGAACGTTATACTTTAGTTTGTATTTGGTTTACAAACCGAAAATAACATTTAAAAAAAAATTTAAGAAAAACAAAAACATTTTAATTTATGCATTTATGCAAATAGTTTTAAATCAATATAACACATAAAATAAGCAAAACGCAACAAAATGGTATTATGAATATAGATATAAATAAGACCATAAATATCCTTGGTTTTAGTAGTATAGTAGTAGTACTTCATTAAGGCCGCACTACACAATGCCATCAGCTCAGTGGGCTATTGGCGACGGTCTGGGAAACATCCCTGTGGATGATCTGCAGGCATGCCATTAGAATTTTGATCCTGTGATCCTGCCTTGGTAACCCAACGACCAGCTAGAATTTTTTTTTCTTCTTTGTATTGGAAATTTCGATGAGAAATACTGAAACACGAAATACAGGTTTCAAAACTTATACAATATATTTTTTCCCGAAATTTTTATTTTATTTTATATTGGTATTTTACACTGAAGAGCCAAAAAAACTGGTATACCTGCCTAATATCGTGTAGGGTACCCGCAATCACGCAGAAGTGCCGCAACACGACGTGGCATGGATTCGATCAATGTGTGAAGTAGTGCTGGAGATAATTGACACCATGAATCCTGCAGGGCTGTCCATAAGTGGGAGTAAGAGGGGGTGGGGATATCTTCTGAACATCACGTTGCAATGCATCCCAAATATATTCAATAATGTTCATGTCTGGGGATTTTTGGTGGCCAGCGGCACGCTTCTGAATTTAGACATTTCCGCTGGCCACCAAAATCCCCAGACATGAACTTTATTGAACATATTTGGGATGCTTTGAAACGTGATGTCCTGAAGCTATCCCCACCCCCTTTCATCCCACTGGTTTATGGACAACCCTGCAGGATTCACGGCGTCAATTATCTCCAGCACTACTTGACACATTGATCGAATCCATGCCACGTCGTGTTGCGGCACTTCTGCGTACTCGCGGGTACCCTACACGATATTAGGCAGGTATACCAGTTTTTTTTGGCTCTTCAGTGTACATTAGTAATTTCATAAAAATAACTGGAATATTAGACAAATTATGAATTATTGGTTAGATATAAATGCAATTATAATTTCTTAAAATTATTACTGACTGAAAAAAATCCCTAAACCCCTAATTCTCAAAGCTTCTGTTACCCTTCCGTAGAAGCGGTCTTCGAGAAACACATTTTGGAAACTTCTACTTATTTCTACTTACTTCTACTTATTTCTACTTACTACCATTTATTGGTAAATTATCAATACAGTAACCTCTCGATATGTCGACGACCTTCTTCTCAAAACCTTGTTACGTCGAATTTTTTTCGAAATAGAAAATTAATTTTTTCGGAAAAAATAATAATGTAAGTTTATTATAAACAGATTTTTTTCTATTTGATGCATAATTATTTTTGTCTTACTTTTAAAAATAAAATGATCACTGTTGCATTTAGACTTACAGTCAACTATCATTATTTTAATATTTATCAGCGGTTATTCTTACGTTTCATGACTGTACTTTTTAGAGTAATATTTGAGAATATATCTTTTTAGAACATAATTAATTCCGAACTTGTTATCTCAAAAACTTGCTATCTCGAAATATTTTCAGCGTCTCTTCAACTTTGAGATGTCGAGAGTATCTCAAAGAGTATTAAACATTTTAAATTATTTTTTGTCCTCTTTCCTTATTAATTTATAAACTTTGAGGAATACAAAACTGGAACGATTTTTTTTCTAAATATTAGGTAAAATAAAACATATTTTATGAACCATTTAAATCAGGATTTTTTTTTTTCATTAGAGATTTTAAAACAAATTTACAGTAAGATAAAAGTTACGGCATAATTCAGTTAAGGTATCCGACCACCTTGAAAACGAGTATTTCGACGAAATATTCAAATTTCAGTTTATTGTCTCATTATGTTGCCCCATTTCTCTAGTTTTCAAAAATGTCTCGTTTTTGCATATGCGTCAAATAGAAATTTAGTTATGGTAATTTTAGTAATGAATGGTAGCTGTCAAATTTACCGGAAGTGATAAAAACGAAACCGAAACTAACCAACAGTTTTACTTTTTTCTCCATTTATGTAAAAAAAAAATGTAAAAATATTTAATTTTTAAGGCTCCTAGACTCTCGGCTTATGAATCTGAATAATGTTTTTATGTAACTGTGCTTTTTCAAGCATCAACTTTTCTTAAGCAACAAACGATATGCTTGAATTTTTGCAATCGTTTGTTTACATTAGAAGCGTTCATTTTATTTTTTATTTTCTGTTGTATTTTTACAAATTCTCTGATTTATTTAGAAAAATTTGTACTTATTTAAACGAAATGGGTAAGAACAGAACTACTCGATCAAAAAAACGTAAATTTCATGCAAATTAACATTTTAATAAATGTGCTGATACTGAAAAGATTGATGTTTCAGTTAGTGCAAATTCTTCAAAATTATCTCTTGCAAGTGATTATACCGATGAAGTGAGGTCTTTGGAGGATAAAAATATACGTGGTAATAGAATTATAGATATGGAGATCCTAATTGCTGTATTTACTTCATTGTGCTGCCCGATTTGTTTAGATAACAAGTTGAATATTTTGGAAGATTCAAGGTCTTAGCCTCTCTTCTAACTTGACTTTGGTGTGCAAAAACTGTGACTTTGCAAAAGCATTTTGTACCTGAAAGAATGATAAGAAGCAAAGTGAAATCAAATTCTTAATAAATTTCTTGTTATTACTATAAAGTATAATTATTAATTGTCACACATGCATTTTTAAGTATTATAACATTATGGGAATGCTCGTGCAGTAAAACTGACTAATATAAAATGTGTGCACAGAAAACTCCAGGCATTAAATAAAAGTGTAAAATTGTGCATATATCTTAAGAAGAGTAGTGTCTATAAAACATATTAATATTTAGCTATCAAACAGTCATAAATTTTAAGTAAAGTGCAATTATAAACTTCAATTGCATTTTTCTCAAAATGAGTTTTTTGCAATTTTTCACTTACGAAAAACAATATAACTCCAACAAATTTTGTAATTTTGTCTTCAAATTTTCAGTGAATATTTCTTACATATATGTTTGTGTAACTAACCTCTAAAATTCAGATAACTTGGGATAGATTTTGTTTTATTGGATTTTTTCTTTTACGTAAAGTGAAAAAAAAAAGAAAAATTTTGAAAAAACACGATTATGTAACATTATTTTTTTTCTAGACAAGATATCTCTTAATCTGTAGTTCACTACACTAACTGATAGCTTTAAAGTATTGATAAAAAGTTTGATTGCCTTCTCTTTGATAGTTTTTAATATAGAGTGTTTTCCGCAAGCAATTAATTTTCACTAAAAAACAGTATAAAGCCTCTCTTAAATAAAATATTTTTGGTATTTTTAAAATTTTTGCTATTATAGTTATTTCTGTTTACATCAATATATGTAATAAAAATCAATAATATTGTTTTCTGAAATTTTTTGTTCCGAAGGTAGTCGGATACCTTAAGAGAAAATAATTGCTGTTTAATATTTTGTAATTTGTGTGAAATGCCAATAACATACTAAATATCTTTTTGCTTGAAATTTTAATGCAAAAAGAAATAAGAATTTTCTGACTTAGTTAATTTCTAAATAAATAAAAAAATTATTTAAAATTCAATCTTGATTGAAATTTTTTTTTACCTACAACAAACCATTTTCAGTAAAGTATTAAGTATTTAAATTAAGTATTTTTAAGTAAAAGCAATCTCCTCTATCTGTACAAAATTTAGAATTATTAATATTTATCGAGATATTAATAGATATCGAGAGTATAACGTACATCAATTTCAAGATCCCACTAACAAAGACACGAAAACGAGCTAAAAAAGAAAAAACACCACACTAAACAATAGTTACTGCATTTATTAACATCACTAATGATTGTTATTTTTTGAAATCGTTCAAAATAGTTCAGAGTGTTTTTTTTAAATCCTAATGCCACCTAATATCCGAATTCCAATTTATTTTTAGAATTATATATCTAATAATAAGCAATTTACTTTTGGCGTGCAGTCGACTCTGTACAATTCATCACTTATTCAGCGCCTCACAAAAATGTACTTTTTATTTTATTTTTAAAAAAAGAAAAAGTCTATGATAATGACTTTTGTAAAAAGCAATGATCATCCATCATGTAACCATGATTAATCTTTTCTCACACCAAAAGGTGTGAAGATTTATCAAATACGTTTCTTTATTTGCTTTTAAAACATTGCTGAGGAAAACTAAATCAGCGGGGGACCCACAAGTTTCTTGACGGAAAGATTATTACACTTTACCAAACCCCTGCAACGATACATTTAAAAAAAATTTTTTTTTTTTTTTTTTGGCGTCTTCTTATTTAATATCAAGTATACAAAAAAGTATTTCTCCATGAATTCCTACATTTCAAAGAAGATGATTTTTTTAAGTAAATAAATGAATGATAAAAGAACACAAAACAAAGTAAGAATTATGAGAAATTGTTTACATCGAATAATTCCGGGAACAGAAGGAAAAAAAAGCTCGATAGACCCCCACATAGAATCGAGTTAACACGTCTATCTACTAGTGAATTCGAATTGTATATTTGTAGTGATACACACACTACAGTACCCCCAACTTGAATTATACGTGTGATAGAATTCGATGAACGGATAGAATTAGTTGATTCATGGCTGTGAGAAGACGGGAGAGCTGTATTAAGATCACCGCACTTTTGAGCGCTGATCGTGAGAGCTGTATTAAGTTCACGGTCGTGGTTACTCCTGCGTTGCCATTAGCAATCGAGTGTATACAAGCCGACGTTATGTGTGATCGAGACTGAGTAGCAACAGCGAAAGGAGGGTGGATAATGTCGCAGTCACAAGTAGCAAGTCAACTATTCAATGTGGACAATCCATCGAAGAAGGCGTGTTCAAATCGAAGTGGGAGTTTTTGTCAAGGTAGACGCATCACGTCCGAAGGTCACCAATGTGGGGATTGTAGTTATCGACCTTCATCTATGAAAAGGTAGCTAATTTATGACTAACTAATTTATGAAAAGGTAGCTAATTTATGACTAACTAATTTATGAAAAGGTACCCCATCATAGAATCGAGTTAACATGTCTTATATACTAGTGAATTGGAATTGTATTTTTGTTGTGGTAAACACACCACTCCCCTTTTCAACAAAAATAAGAAAAGCAGAAGCTCCTCATATGCTTACGCAAGCCTCTTCCAATGCTTACGTATTCCCCCCCCCACATATGCTTACGCTTTAGTACTGAGTTACTGCAGTAATCTAACTCCAAAAATAATTTAAAAGAAAGAAAAAATGAATGATTATGTTTCAAATTCAGAATTATGTTTAAAATTACGAGGGGCAAGAACATTTTCAGCAATTTGGGATTCTCCCCTTTTCAACAAAAATAAGAAAAGCAGAAGCTCCTCATATGCTTACGCAAGCCTCTTCCAATGCTTACGTATTCCCCCCCCCCACATATGCTTACGCTTTAGTACTGAGTTACTGCAGTAATCTAACTCCAAAAATAATTTAAAAGAAAGAAAAAATGAATGATTATGTTTCAAATTCAGAATTATGTTTAAAATTACGAGGGGCAAGAACATTTTCAGCAATTTGGGATTCTCCCCTTTTCAACAAAAATAAGAAAAGCAGAAGCTCCTCATATGCTTACGCAAGCCTCTTCCAATGCTTACGTATTCCCCCCCCCACATATGCTTACGCTTTAGTACTGAGTTACTGCAGTAATCTAACTCCAAAAATAATTTAAAAGAAAGAAAAAATGAATGATTATGTTTCAAATTCAGAATTATGTTTAAAATTACGAGGGGCAAGAACATTTTCAGCAATTTGGGATTCTCCCCTTTTCAACAAAAATAAGAAAAGCAGAAGCTCCTCATATGCTTACGCAAGCCTCTTCCAATGCTTACGTATTCCCCCCCCCACATATGCTTACGCTTTAGTACTGAGTTACTGCAGTAATCTAACTCCAAAAATAATTTAAAAGAAAGAAAAAATGAATGATTATGTTTCAAATTCAGAATTATGTTTAAAATTACGAGGGGCAAGAACATTTTCAGCAATTTGGGATTCTCCCCTTTTCAACAAAAATAAGAAAAGCAGAAGCTCCTCATATGCTTACGCAAGCCTCTTCCAATGCTTACGTATTCCCCCCCCCCACATATGCTTACGCTTTAGTACTGAGTTACTGCAGTAATCTAACTCCAAAAATAATTTAAAAGAAAGAAAAAATGAATGATTATGTTTCAAATTCAGAATTATGTTTAAAATTACGAGGGGCAAGAACATTTTCAGCAATTTGGGATTCTCCCCTTTTCAACAAAAATAAGAAAAGCAGAAGCTCCTCATATGCTTACGCAAGCCTCTTCCAATGCTTACGTATTCCCCCCCCCACATATGCTTACGCTTTAGTACTGAGTTACTGCAGTAATCTAACTCCAAAAATAATTTAAAAGAAAGAAAAAATGAATGATTATGTTTCAAATTCAGAATTATGTTTAAAATTACGAGGGGCAAGAACATTTTCAGCAATTTGGGATTCTCCCCTTTTCAACAAAAATAAGAAAAGCAGAAGCTCCTCATATGCTTACGCAAGCCTCTTCCAATGCTTACGTATCCCCCCCCCCCACATATGCTTACGCTTTAGTACTGAGTTACTGCAGTAATCTAACTCCAAAAATAATTTAAAAGAAAGAAAAAATGAATGATTATGTTTCAAATTCAGAATTATGTTTAAAATTACGAGGGGCAAGAACATTTTCAGCAATTTGGGATTCTCCCCTTTTCAACAAAAATAAGAAAAGCAGAAGCTCCTCATATGCTTACGCAAGCCTCTTCCAATGCTTACGTATTCCCCCCCCCCACATATGCTTACGCTTTAGTACTGAGTTACTGCAGTAATCTAACTCCAAAAATAATTTAAAAGAAAGAAAAAATGAATGATTATGTTTCAAATTCAGAATTATGTTTAAAATTACGAGGGGCAAGAACATTTTCAGCAATTTGGGATTCTCCCCTTTTCAACAAAAATAAGAAAAGCAGAAGCTCCTCATATGCTTACGCAAGCCTCTTCCAATGCTTACGTATTCCCCCCCCCACATATGCTTACGCTTTAGTACTGAGTTACTGCAGTAATCTAACTCCAAAAATAATTTAAAAGAAAGAAAAAATGAATGATTATGTTTCAAATTCAGAATTATGTTTAAAATTACGAGGGGCAAGAACATTTTCAGCAATTTGGGATTCTCCCCTTTTCAACAAAAATAAGAAAAGCAGAAGCTCCTCATATGCTTACGCAAGCCTCTTCCAATGCTTACGTATTCCCCCCCCCCCACATATGCTTACGCTTTAGTACTGAGTTACTGCAGTAATCTAACTCCAAAAATAATTTAAAAGAAAGAAAAAATGAATGATTATGTTTCAAATTCAGAATTATGTTTAAAATTACGAGGGGCAAGAACATTTTCAGCAATTTGGGATTCTCCCCTTTTCAACAAAAATAAGAAAAGCAAAAACCTCCTCCTATGCTTAAGTAAATTTTGATCTAGTGATCAGATTTTCACGTTCTAAGACTCATTCTTAATGGTTCGAGGGGGGTGTCCTCAAATATGCTAATTAATTAGCGCAGACGATATTTTAAGTTATGAAATCAGACACAAAAACGAACTTCCTCTGAATAAACATAGCTTTTTTTTTCCCAACGGAGTCGGATTTCTGACACATAAAATATAGGGGGTAGCCGCAATCTGGGAAATTTGGTCCCCATAGTTTGGTCAGGAGAGCAGTATAAAGTTTGGACCCCTTTATGTTAAATTTTTCTTTTTGCGTACTTCACAATATCTAGATAGCTTTTTAAGCAAATTAAAAAAAAATTGCACAGACTAATAAAATTCGTTTATCCAAAGACAATTCTATACAAAAAAGAAATTTCAGTATATATTATTTTTTATTATTATTTTATTTAATAACAGCCGAAAAAATTTTGAATTGCAAGGTACACAATTTTTTACATCATTTAAAAGTATGTAATTTTACAAGACAAAATATAAAATTTGAGCGAAATCGATTGAATATTTCCAGAGAAATCGAATTCTAAATATACGATTTCTTTGCTTACACATTCAGATCAGAGGTTTGTATTTTAAGTGCTCTAGCTAGAATTAAAATGATCAGAATTTTGATTGACGATTAACTCAATTTGGTGATAAATGCTGCATGCATTCATAATGAAACAATTTAAATTTGTATTGTGTTCGGGCACTCTAGCTAGTCGGGAAGAGTTCGAAATTTAGATATCAAGATTGCATTATTAAAAATAGAGACACAAAAATGAATAACAACGTTGTTAAAATGCTTTATCGCTTTTAGGAACCCTGTAGAGAACTGGTTACCTTAAAAGCGATAAAAATGGCCAAATTGTATTCATATATCTTAGATTAAGTTACAGATAATATTTTAATACCAATAAGAAAAAGTTGCTTACAGCTGAAGTCTAATTACTTCAGCCAGTTTAGGTGAATGTATTCAATAAAAGATGAACTTAGACATAAATGTGACAAACTTATATGATAGGTAGGTACTTTATTTACATTACACTAGAACTGCACAATGGGCTATTGGCGACGGTCTGGGGAAAACACCTAAGTATGATCCGAAGGCACGCCATGGCAATTTTGACCCTCTGGAGGGCTCTCCTGCTTTGTAGCCCGACGACCTGCGAAGTCGACCGATACCTCGCTGCTTAGGTCCCTAAGCAGGCTTATCAAAGTGGTCACCCACCGACTTACTGACAGCCGCAACCAGTGATGCTTGACTTAAGTGTTCTACTGGGAACCGTGTTTTTACGATCAGTCCACTGCGGGACTAAACTTATATGAAATCGTGTCGCACACTGACCTTATATTTTTTTCAAAATTTTATAAACTTAATGAAAACATAAATTTTGTTTCAAGCAAAGTTCAACCTTTTATTTGAATTTAATTATGAAATTAACTTTTATTTTAAAAAAAATCTTACGTTAAAAACGAATTTTAATTTGTAATTTTTGTAAGCGCAAATCACCTGCATTGTAAATGGAATTACCAAAAGATAACAATGAATAAAAGATTATTTAACTGATGTCCGTTAAGCAAAAGAAGAAAAAAATGATCAATCACCAAAAACAAAAGAAAAAGAAACAAAGAAGAAAAGGTATCAAACTTGCAATTGCACGCATTATTTTTTTTTCACGAGTTAACGTTTTTGGGAGACAATCAAGCATAATTTCATCTCATAATAAACGATACAATTACAAGTTAATTGTTACTAAGCAACACGACTTGGAAACGTGTCGTGCAAAGTTACACGCAAATCGCGAAAATCGGTAAATAATTTCGTTGCCTGTCGTTTAATAAGGTTTTTATTTTTATTTATCGGTCGTTGAAAGAATACGGGTTACAAAACATGGGGTAATTAAGATGAAAGTAATACGCGCAGCCACTTTTAATTTGAAATCAATCCGTAAACATTCTATTATGTGGCATTCATGAAATTTCTGAATAATTAAGCGTTAGGTACGAGCGCTATTTGATTTGAGACAATTAATACAGTGTTTTCTTTTGTGGAATGGTTGCATGTTAACGAGGTTAAGTCAGCATTTATTTGATGTCATTTACAGAAGACGTGCATCTTCGTCATCTTTTATAAATCTAATTATAAATCTAATTATAATTTGAATTAATCTTTAAAAAAAAACAAACGAAAAGACTGTTTTGTTAAGTAAAATCTTAATTTTAAGAAAACTTATTTTTAATAAATCACGCAATTATTATGAAAACTGTATAAGCTAAAATTAAAAAATTTATATTTTTGTGTAAAATTTACGTTAAATTAATAAATTTAATGAATTACAGTAATTTGAGAAATGTGTAAAATCTAATATTCTTTTGAATTAATTTTAAAAATAAGATACGACTGTTTTGTTACGCTAAATCTCAATTTCAAGAAAATTAAATTTCTAATAAATCATGCCATTATTATACGCTCATAATTGAAGCAGTCAATGGTAAAAGAGGGTATGTTACAAATCAACACTTTCGACAAAAACTAAAAAACTGTGTCAATTGTTTTAATTGCTTCAAAATTGTTGGATTTTTTTCTTTAGGCAGTCTAGAATATTACTCGGTATTTAATAATCGGTAATTGATATTCCAAAACCAACAAAACACTTAGTTTCGTACCCCCTTTTAACATTGGCCGCTTCAATTAGGTTAATAGAATAAAAGTCTGAGAATAAGGAAAAAACAAGGGAAGGAGTGTCTTTCTTAAGTAAGCATGAAAAGCTTTTGAGATTTGCTTATTTTCCCTGACAAAGAGAGAGAGCAAGTGCAAAATTGACAGCAGCATTCTAAACAAACGCTTCGTTAAAATTGATTTTGCAGGACATTTATATCTTACAAGAAGATTTATGTAGTTAAATCTTTATTTTTGATTTAATTTTATTCATTTTTGTATTCCATTAATCAATCTAGAGAGGGCCAATATTCTTCCTTGATTTTTTTTTTCTTTTCGTTGCTGTGTCGTTCTTGTTGATGACTGATCTATAACCTCACATTTATATTCTCAAATCAGGATTATTACTTTTATATTTCAATCATTTTTTTAAATATTCCTTTTCTTGCTTTAAAAATCAAAAAAATTTAAACTTAACATTCTACGAGAAAATACAATTCATTAACTGCTCTGCAACTCGTTTTAAATTGAAATAATTATTTCTTTGAAGGAAAAAAAAAGGCACGTTTATTTCAAAAGATTATTGTTTCGAATGGTACTTCGTCGAACAAGCCTGCGTAGTTTAAAGCGTACAGTCCCTGGCCATATTATTCGATGCACTACAAGATTCTATGTAAAATTATAATGATCAGGTGATACTATACAACTGGTGAAAACCGGTTTGCACTTCTTTACACTCCTGTATCAATGGGTTAACATTGTGATGCAATACGTTAAAAATAAATACAAGTAGGAAGTACAGTCGAACTCGCTTATAACGAGCTCGGATTTAACGAGAACTCGGATTTACCGAGGGAAACGAGAATATTTGGTTGGATCAATGTTAAGTCTATGGAACAGAAGTCTCTTTTAACGAGCAAGACCCGGTTTTAGCGAGCAATACTTTTCTGTCTAGCAATCTTTTTTTCAAAATGATGAGAAATGCGCGCGAAATAAAAAAAAAAAACAGCGAACTGAAACTTCAAAGTAAGCTAACAAACTACTATTTTTAATATGTAGATTAATTAAAAAAATAAATGTTTTGGTAAGAATCTTTTCCTTTATTTTTCTTTCCGTTTATTGCTTCTTTCCTTTAAGACCGTAGCGCAACTAGAAATTTTTTGCTGGTTGGGGGGGGGGGATAGTTGTCTTTAAATTAAGAAAAGTATTTAATTAAATTAATTAAAGTAAGTAAGTATTAATTCAATTTTATGTAAACTCAATAATTTGACCTCCCAACCCCCCCCCCTCTTCTGGTTGCATTGCACAAACCCATCCCTATATCGCCCCCCCCCCCTCATGTGCAATAGTAACTTATAAGCGAAAGCCTAATAATTACATATCCCTCCGTGGAACAAAGTTGTAATCTTCTTTTACTCCATGAATGAGAAGAGAAATCAAAGTTGACCCAAAACCGAGTGTAACAACTATTTTGGTTACAATTTCTTTTTTTCTATCAGAGGTAATTTTTTTTTTATCAAAAAGAGGTGGACACTGCCACGTGGCCGGCGCGTGCTAGTGTCACGCTCGTTGCGATTACGCTGCTTCCTGCCTGGCTTCATTCAGAAATCGTGGTCTCCTCCACCCTTCATTGACACGAGATGATCTGTCTTCCTTCGCTCGATCTCCCCCCCCCCTCAAATGTCTCCTCATTCCAGAGGTCAGAAAGAAGAGTTCGAAGAATATACGCCCCTTCCGAAGTTTTTTTAAAGTTTTTTATTTCGCTTTAATTCATACTTCTTTATTAGACTGTATGCAAAAGGCGTGATGCATTGGGCCCTGTTAGACAGTGTGTTTTCCATGTTATTCTGTACATTGTTACCAGGGAGAGTTAGTTTTAAACTCTTTCGCTAATAAGTCGAAATTCTTGATGGTCCTACCAAATCGTTTTGATGGTTCATGTTGGTTTCAGTGAGATTAACGATGGTTCAACATCATATGATGGTCACCATTATGTATTCATGGTTTTTGTTACGCCAGCCAACTTCCATCATGGAATGATGGAAAATGCTACTTTAATACTATGATGATTAACTATCAAGAGAAGTAAGGTTCTCATGATGGACCAAGAATCTATGATGGTTCCAACTATACATTGATGGTTAAATGGGAATTCTCGTCGGTTGTCAGGAATATAATATCAAAACAATGCTTTTTTTTGTTTGTTTTCCCATCAAAAATCAGTCGGAATTCCTACTTTGGGACGATTGTTGTTCATGAACGCGCCAACATTTATTTCCAACAAAATATGATGGAAATTTCTGATGGTTTCACATGAACAAACCATCAAAACAAGAGCATATTCTTATGGTGGACCATCATAAATCAGTCCGAATTCCTACATGGGGTGATGGTTTATTATGTTGGTTACCATCAATGGTTCATGATGGAATTATTGATGATTACCATCAAGATTATGTTGGTCCGATGGAAAACCATCCAAAATTTTGACTTGGGTAAGGAAAATAGAAGGAAAAAAAACCCGCAGATTATTGAAGAAAAATTCGAAGAATTAAAACAAAACTTTAATTTTTAACTTAATTTTCCGTAAAGACTTTAGGACGAACTTTACTTTAGAACGGTCAATTCAATTTTTTTAAAAATATTGTTAAAATTCACCAATTTGTCGAGATTTTTCCACTTAAATCAAAATCATTAACACCAAAGAATAATTCTCGAGTTTTATAATCGTCGTTGAACAGCCGACCCAGCTTTGAGTTCACCAAAGTTCAATTCCATAGCCTTGTAATTTTGAACCCAATCCAGAAGATAAGGGAACTCCTGTATCAAGCATTGGGAGAAATTTATCTTCGATGGAGCTAAACCGCATTTCGTCACATGAAAAAGAAAAGCACGAAAACCTTCCACGGTTTGACTGACGGCAAGGGACTAACCCATGATCCGTCTACCACTGGGGATATCTTACGTCAGGATTGTGGTCCTGACGGAAGCAGGACCACAATCCTGAAGTAAGCAGGGTACGGAATTCGTATCGTCCAGCCATTGCTAGGATTCGAACCTGGGTCACCCCATTGGAAGGCTACTGCTCTATCCCCCGAGCCACCACAGCTCATTCTAGACTTCTGAAAATTTTAATGTGAGACAAGACAATGTAGCATAGTAATTCTTTTTCACAAAATTGTGGCTCTTTTCAATAGTGTGACGTTTCTGCACTTTTTCAGAATCAGCATAGAGGGCGCTGGCTATCTTTTCTATTAATATCGATTTAGATAGCTTAATTAGATTAATTTCTAATTAGAATCGGGTGCTAATCTATTCAGATTAAAACGACATGCAATACAGTCATTAACTGTCTGTTACAAATCCTTAACAGTAATAAAGGGATATTGTTTTTACTATCGTGTAATGTTCAGTTTTATTCTACAGTGCTCAAATAATTCTTTTTCTTCTTCTTTTTTTTTAAATAACTATTGAACAATTCAATTAATATTTTTTTAATTTATCAAGATTTTTTAATTAAGACGAAAGTAAATGAAATCAGTAAAATAATCTCAATTTTTCCAGATTCTTTTTTTATAAGCCCAGAAACAATATCATCTCTGAAGTAAATTTTTTCTGCGTTTTAGTTAACTGACTTTTGTGTTTGTGAGGGTGAATATTCGTAATCAACGAATCGTCTCCTTTCCTACTAGCTAGAATACTCACATCTTTACTGGAGTTTTGTACCTGATGACAATTGCAAGTTTAAACCGTTTCCTGATTGCTACAAACTATTATTTGTCGTCATTTTATCGCCAAACAGTGAATCAAAATACTCATATACTAAGTACTTCTTCGAATAACTTAGACCAGTGTTTCCCAAAGTGTGGTACGCGTACCCCCAGTGGTAAGGGAACAGTTTAGGGGGGTACGCGTTCTAATGCGAAATATATTGCAACAAACGAAAATTTCAAAATTTTTTATTTAGAAACAAAGCTAGCCATGAAAATTTACGATTATGTATTTTTCTATTGGCTATTTTTTGCAGAGTTAACAGTTAGTAATTAGTGGTGTCAACAGCCAGTTGTGGTTTTTAACTATTGTGAAATTTTTTTGATAGTAAAAAATACATAAATTTTTATATTAATGGTACACAGCGTTACGAAAAGTTTAGAAAGGGTACACAAAAGTCATAAGTTTGGGAAACACTGACTTAGACTAATGAAATTCCCATCGGAGCTTTGTGCTTGATGACAATACAAGTTATATAAATTTTTTGATTTTTACAAGCAAAAGTCATTATTGGAATTTACCACCCATGAAAATTTAAGTAAATGTTCGATTGGCGAAGGGAACCCAAATTAACTTAAGCTCTGTGTCTCATGCCAATATAAGTTAAGGGAAGCAAGACGTTTTCGATGTCGAAAAAATTATTTTTTCAACCATATCGACAAGCCATTTTTCTTAATATTAAATACATTTCAAAGCTTTAAACTCTACATTTATGACAACTACATATTAATATCCTTCAATAACAATGAAAAGGAATTTAAAATGTTTATAAATTTAATTTTTATAAATATTTGAAAATTTAATGTAAACATAATTTTTTTTTTTTACCAGACATAACTTTCGGTACGCTCGTACAAAAAACAAATCATTGGAAAGTAATGAAAATTTCTATGCTTGTACATATACCTTATTTACATTTAATTAACTATATAAAGTTTATTTTTTCATTATAATTTTGTTATACAGGGGAAGTTTCTTAAAATTTGAAGGAATTTTTGCATTTCTTTCAGAAATACTACATTTATTTTGCTTATATATAATATATTCTGTACATATTATGAAACAAACTATTTCACCTGATTTTTCAAACATATTTACATGAGTGTATGCCAATTTTTTGTTGATTTTTCATTCAGAAAATTTTTTGAGCGTACCGAAAGCTATGTCTGGTAAAAAAAAAAAAGTTATATTTGCATTAAATTTGCAAAAATTTATAAAAATTAAATTTATAAACATTTTAAATTCCTTTTTATTGTTATTGAATTATATTAATATGTAGTTGTCATAAATGTAGAGTTTAAAGTTTTGAAATGTATTTAATATAAAGAAAAAATGGCTTGTCGATATAGTTGAAAAAATCATTTTTTCGACATCGAAAACGTCTTGCTTCCTTAATACCGTTTAAGTAGTATAAGCAAAATTTATCATCAATTAAAATTGCAAATAAAATTATACGATAATTTTTGACCGTAAACGACTGATCAAACGAAACTACATTTAATGTCATCCACCATACATTTCGAATTTTTTCCCCCGCCGACTTCATTTGGTACATACAAATAGTTCTTCAAATCTATAGCTCTCAAATTTGAATCTGTTCAATTCAATCAAATGCGAATTGAAATGTAGCATATTTTGATTAAAAGTGTTCAAAAAAAGTAGTGTACGTTGTAGTAGTGTAAGTACGTAAAAAAGTAGTGCACGGTTTTTTTTTACACATTGGCCAAATGGGTCTTGGTTTGGATTTGATGACGTCATCACACTTTCAACTGCAATAATAAAGAGTAATAGTCAATAGTGCGCATGCGTCGTCATTGCATGTGTTGCTATGGCGACCGCTGCTGTTTGATAATTTTTTTAGAATTCTTTTTTTCACTTTTAATTTTGTTATGCTTTAAGTTGGTGTTTATTTTCGAGATATGGGACCAGAGAGATCCCATAAATGCTTACTGAGTTATGAATAAAAGAGAATTTCATTATTTGAACGATATTTTTGTGTTTAATGTTTTAATTAAGAATCAGAAATTTTAACCAACAGTTCAAACTGAATCGTTTTCAATACTAATTCAGGTGAATATCACAAATAAAGACAGTCCAAACTGGTTGATACGGCCTAAACTTACCAAGGCTGGAAAAGCAAAAGAACGTAGACGAGAATATCTTAAGCGTTACACACAAACGGAGAAACGAAAGGATTCCGTTCGCTAACGCGAACACGTCCCTCAAAAGTACCAAAGTGGTTGAGAGAATTGAACCCTACCGAAGAGCGAATGGTGGCTGTCCGAAGCCCTTTCATGCAAATGCGAGAACTGGGTGCTGATCACCAGTTAGGGATAAAAGGATCCATTGTCAACGTAACCAATGACTTGCACAAGACCATAGACTGTCTACCACGCAATATGAATGATTCATTCACTATTCACGTAAAATTGCAAAAAAGCCTGCCTAGCTTTCAAATCATATTTCATGCATGAACTTGTGAATCCGAAACGGGTATATGATGCAGCTTGCAATCTCCATCAAATACCATTGTACCAATCCAAAAATACTAATACAGATCTCGATTGGCTGTTCAATGTCTATTCAGACATCAAAAGAATTTACACAGATAGTGTCTGAGCTGCATTCAAAAATGTCTGCGAAGTTGCGTATCGAGCAGTGCAGGATTAACAGTTAAACATGTCCAAGATGAAAACTCAATAAAGCTGCTTTTCCAAAACAAATTAGACAACAATCATTTTACAAATGGGTAACCCAGTGTTTTCATCGCAGAAAAAAAAATGGATGAGAATTTCTCACCCTTTCTCAAAAAACGGGTGAGATTTCAAAAAGTTAAGTGAGATTTCTAAAAATTAAAAAACAAAAACACAAAGAGACTTGAAAAAAAATCATTTCTTTAATTATAATACATTTTTAATATTGTCTAATTTTTAAAGCATTGAATATTTTTGCTGCATCATCATATGGAAAATGTTCTATATCTACTTTTTCACCAGCTATTCTCATTAGGTAGCTCAAATGCGTATTTGTTTCGTTTTGATCGTTTCTACCCACATTTGTTTCATTTTCATTTGTCCGTTTCGGTGTTGAAGATATTGCCTTTACAAGGTATTTGTCCATCTTGCATTAATGCTCAAAAAATTTGAACGTCTTACATGAAGAAACCTTACCTACGGTAAACACGTGGTTGCAGAGAAATGTGTTCTGAAAGGGGCTCCGTGGTTCGGTTGTGTTCTGTTGTTCGAAAAGGTTCTAAACAATACTGGTAAATAGGGAAGCTAGATAACGGAGCAAATGTTGAAAATAATGAAAGATCCAGGAAGAAAAGTGAAACGAATTTTATTCTAAATGGCGCAAATGAGAAATTTTTTTTTCAAAATGCGAGAAATTTGCGAATTTTGAAATTGGTTTATAAAATGTGCGAATTTCTCGCTTTAATCATTTTTTTAATGCGATAAAAGAAAAAAATATGCGAGATTCTCGCGTTCTCGCGCTGTAGTGAAAACTAACCTGTGATAGCCTTGCGGCGATCACAGTTTTCACATTATATTAGCTTACTTTTCTTTTCTTTTTTTCTTTCTTTCTTTATTTTTTTCTTCAATATTTTGCATCGTAACATTTAAGAGGAACAACATAATATCAATTTAAAGAGAATAAATCTTATCAATATTTATAAATCAATTACGCTCTCTTTAAAAGAGACACACCGGAAGTTAATATATTTTCCCACGCTGCCTCTAAGTAACGCAAATAAAAACATTTAACTATCATTTACAACATGTTCTCCGTCCTCAACAATTTGTCCCCAATTCCTGGATCAGCGTCTTTTAATTTGAAAAATTACTCAGCCGTTATCATTAAATAAATCTTAATGCGCTTCCAATGTTGAAACAGAATTGCGACCACTGCATGGAGGACGGCATAATTACACAGTAGCCGATGTAATTGCCGATCGGGTCGGTGTTGACCAATTACCAGTCTCAAGGGTGGTCTGTTAACATACTTGGACAGTCATCTCACATTCGTGTCCTGCTGCGAATAATTATATATGAATAAAAAAACATGCAATTCTCGTTATTAATAATAAAATGCTGACCATCGATGGTCGATAATCGCAAATGCAGGACCAGAATTCTTAATCGTTGTCGTAGATAAGAACTGTCAGAACAGTAGTTGAAGTTGCAGTGTTTAAGTAATGATACGGCTTTCACTAAAATGCAATTTAAATATATTTGGTAAATTACAAATTTACCTTTAGCTGAAACGGGAATAACTAAAGGGTTCTGCCCCCCCCCCCCTCCTGCTCAAGTCTCACCACCAATTGCGACAGTCATTCTTAACAGATTCTTACATTAAAATTAAAAAGTCTTTAAATGGTTGAGTTCATGATTCGTTCTGGATGAAATTTTCAACACTTTGCTCGGTTACCATTCATACTTAACATTTGATTTCGCTTCTTCTCTAGCAGCAAAATGATTTGGGCCCTCATAGAACCAATGTTCACGAATATTGGTTCCATAAGGATTCTAAGTGCCGTTATTTTTCCGATATGGGTCCTATGTAGAATTCTCCAATTCACCCGATATTTTACAGCCACCTTACAACCAATATAGACCCTATATAGAATTCTCAGGCTTTATATTCATTTTTCAACCAATATATGCTCTATATTGGCCCCATGAAGGTCAACATTGGCCCTATATAGGACCCATATTAAAATTTAGGCATCCAAATATTGGTCCCTCGGTGCATGTTCGTATAGGACCCTTATAGAGCCAATTTTGAGACAAACTGGTGTCAAGATAAAACTGTTGCTAGAATCACAATGTAATTTTTGGTTTGTGATAATATTGCATCTGGTCAGAGTCAGATAAAGTTAAAACACTAAAGAAACCACGAATGAAGCCCATCTTAGCAAATTCTCTTTCATAAGCCATTTAAAGTACAGAAAAAGTAAACAATGAGTTTCAAATGCTGAAATCAAAATATCAAAATGAAAACAAATTATGGCTGATGGAATACTCACTAGGTAAGCGCAATCCTGTACAGCAATCGCCTCCTTACTTTACAGGTGAACAACCTGCATTCACTTTTCTCTAAATATTAAGTCTTTTAATACCAAAGCAGGAAAAAAGAAAAGTTTGTCCTGAAGTATAGCTTCCAATTAAAACAAATTTTTAATCAAACTAGGCCCCCTGTTCCCTGACGCTCACTAAACCCGATGATTCCTTCGCAATAATTGCTGTTTCTTGGCGTAAAACAGTTGAAATTAAACTAATAATATATGTACTAAAAAGAACACTCCCAACGTCCAAATATTTCCCTTAGGATACTACTAAGATCTATTAGCGGACACAAATTATTTTTCTAAGTAATCATTTTTTGAAATAACATTTAAAATTAAAAGTATATTGCTATAACTAATTTGGTGAGTTGACAACCAACTGTAATTTAATATTTTTGCTCACCAAACGGACGGATGTATATTATTCCAATAATAATAAAAACGATCCTCTTAAAACTCCTAATTTAGAAAACAAACAAACTTAAATGGTAATAATAACAGGTGAATACTTTTAAATTAGGGATACAAAAATATTTCTAGGAAAACAATTCGCGATCGCAACGAACTATAGGGGGCGTTGTTGTATGAGACTAATACCTGCGATTTCTATATGAACAGTCATTTATTTACTCTAGAGACGTCTTTAATGTAGCGTGTAGCATTGCAACGTTCCTTCTTTATCGTGGCTAATTAAATTTAAAAAAGAAAATTTTTTAATATTTTTAATATATTTAATGATGTAACATGAAAGACCTATTTAAACTTTACATTCCATAGTTTTAAGAATCATATTACTTCAAAAATTAAAATGAACAAAAAGTATACATAAGCCTCATAATTTTATGAAATTTAATTTAGTAAAAAAAGTTTTTGACAACAATTTTTATCAAAAAATTTCAAGTTTCAATAAAAATCATTATTTAGAAACTAAAAAACGTAAAATAAAGAATGCTTACGATACAAAGCAAAAAAGAAAAAACCAATTCTAAAAATTCCTTACATTAAAATAAACAACTTTCATGTTTTTTCCTTTTTGATTCATAATCGGACGCAGAAAACTATTCTATAGAAAACTGTTATCAAATAAGAAAAAAAGTACTTAAAAGTAAAATTTTTTATTTTATAAAAATTAACACTTTCCTGCTTTATAAATCAGAAGAATTCCAAAATGATTTGTTCTTTGATTTTTGTTACCATTTTTTTAGTGCTACGAAAATGCGTCTTTGGGATTTGCCAAAAATAGAACAAGAATGCAATTTTATTTTTTCAGGAGCGAAATATTTTGCCCATTGTCCACCGAAATCCGATAACCTACTTTGATTTTAAATAAGGTGTTTCATTTTATGATTTGTCACAAAAATTTTAGGTGTAGATTGGCGGCACTTAAAAACCGCCAAATCTGTAGCTGGTGTGGCGTTAATACATAAGTACCGAATTTTTATTCATACTTTTCTGAATCATATTACTTGAAACATTAGAATATGCAAGAAGTATGCATAAACACATAATGTTATACCATTTATGTTTTAAAAAAAAGTATTTTGACAACAATTTTTATCAAAAAATTATAAACTATAAAACGGAAAATAAAGAATTCTTAGGAGAAAAAACGATTTTAAGAATTCTTTACATTGAAATAAAAACTTTCATATAGTTTCTTTTCTTATTATTCTTTTAGTTCTTAATCAGACGTAAAAAACCATTCTGTAGAGAACTATCATCAAATAAGAAAAAAAAATTTACAAGCTAATTTTTTATTATAAAAATCATAACACTTACCTTCTTTATAAATCCGCAGAGTTCCAAATGAAATGTTCTTCGTTTGAAAGTTTTAATTTCATATAATATGTACATAGATTATCACTTTATTACTTTTAGATAACATACCACACATCAAAATTTTATAATTGTAAGATCTCGATATGAATTTGAATATGTAGCTTAAAAACAGAACAGCTGAATTCTAGTTGAAATTATCTATTCTTTCAAAACTAAAAAATACTTACTAAGAAAACGATAAAAAAATTTATTAATCAGCAGCACAAATGACACTATTTCAAGTAATTCGGTAGATTCTTTATTGTTGTTTTCCGAATTATATAGATACAGAAATATATACTGTTCTATAACAAAGAAGAATATTCTATAACTATTGCAGTTCTTGACGTTCTGAATTCACGTTTATTTATTAGCATGACGAAAGCAATGTTGACTTCATTTTAATTTGTAATGAATTTAAGATAGAAAAAATTATTTTACCGTAATATACACATCTGTAACAGCAAGTGATCATGAAATTGTAAGTTATGTTGTTGGTAATAGAAAGGTAAAAATTATTGAGAAATTGTTCTTCAAATGCTTGGCGTGTTCTGCTTCAATGTTTGGCATGTTCTGGTTAGTTTTTTCAAGTTCTTCAGCTTTTCCTTAGGGAAATTTTGATTTTTATTTGCTGCTAAGAAAATGGCGTCCGTCATGGCCAATGATTTTGATGGAACTAAATGAAAACGTGATAAATTAATGTCTAATATTTACAGGCTCCCGATAGAGGGCGTACTTGAGCGTTGCGATCGCGAATACCTTTATGACTTATATCGATTTTATGCTGATGTCAATCAAACCAATATGAAAATTCATGTGGGAAAACTGGATCCTACCACGTGATTTTCCGACCCATGCACCCAGCAACAGTGGAAAACTGTGACACCATCATTAGATTTTTATATCCAATTAGAAATTAAATCTATATAAATAAAGCAGATTTTTATATGTATGAATAAACTCTATACAAATCCACAATTCTGAAATGATTCACACTAAATGTGGTGTAAAAATGTTTTATTATAAAGCGATTCGCTAGCCTGCAGGCCTTTATAATTTTAAAATTAATTTTATCGCACATTCTTAGGAATTGTTCTATGGTTTCATACGTTAGCTTTTCACAGGAGAAATCAGCGTTGCGTGATTACACAAGTGCAAATTACGTGACGTATGGGTGATAACGTCACGAAATAATGATAACGACTTATTTACCACAGTACCTACATTAAGCACCCTATATGGGTATAATGGGTTCTCACAGTACTTGTAACACTATCAGTAGAATTTAATACTACATTTAAATAAGTATCACTGGCGTCAATATAGTTTGGCAATTTTTTACGGCCTTAGAAAGGAGTAGCGATATTAGTTCCTTCCAACAAAAATGTTTATAATGGTATTAATGCCGTTAACAATTAGTTTCGAGAGTAATAATTAACTTTGTCAATAGGTACAAACTGAAATTTAAAAAAATGTTTTTTTTTCTATTTATTAAAAAGGAAAATTAATGGGGAAAAAAAACTTTATTCGTATATGAAGACAAAATCGTACAAACTGAAATTAAATAAAAAAAAAAAAGTTTTGTACTAAAAAGTGAATGGGGAAAAGGTACTCAAAATACCTACTATAAGTATTATGTAAATAAATTTTTACGACCCACCGAAAGTAAAAACTACCCGGGAAAAATTGTCGATTATGGCAATTTTTGACTATCAGAAGTTGACATCGAGTAATAGCACTATGCCAAATGGTACTTACTGGGATGCTACTTAAAATTAGTTTTTATTTTGATGGGAAGGACTTGTTTTGCTTAATCTGATAGCATAAAGTCACAGAGCGGCTCAGGGATAGAGCGTCCGTCTTCAAATGAGGTGACACGGTTTCAAATCCCAGTAAAGGCTGGCCAATACGAATTCCGCATCCGGCTTGTACCGAACACAGTGCTGACATAAAATTTCCTCAGTGGTAGATGGATCATGGGTTAGAGTCCCCTGGCCGTCAGGCTAACCATTTGAGGTTTTAGTGGTTTGCCTCTCCGTGTAACGCAAATGCGGGTTAGTTCCATCAAAAAGTCCTCCAGGAAGGCAAATTTCTTCCAATACTTGATCTAGAAGTTCACTTGTCTTCTGGATCAGGTTCAAAATCACAAGGCTACGGAGTTGAACATCAGTAGCAGTCGTGACCCGAAAAAAAAATTGGGTCGGCTGTTCAACGATGGTTATTAAGTTTATAAAACATAAAGCTACATGGAAAGGCAACATATATTAATAATAAATTAAAACATTCGAAATGTTTAAGCATAAAATAATTGTGCCGGTATTTTTACGCGCGATTTCGTAGAGCTGATTATCATCCATTTATTGATTAGTTTTTCATTCCTTACGAAAAACTGGTATACAGCTAGTAAAATAAAAAAAATAAAAAAAAAAAAAAAACTTTGCCTCAAACAAAATAACCCTTGTACGTACATTTTAAATTCATTTAGGCGACCTATTTCAAGTGCCGGTATCAACTAAGGAAAATGGTCCTCCCCATTAATTCTAGATCAGAAAACGATGTAAGGCGTGCTCGTCGTCTCTACCCGGGCACTTTCTAAAGAAGATGAGCTGAGTGTAAGGGCGGCACTAAATATTGTCATTACGAATATACTTTGGGGGCCATAAATCACAACCTCCAGTAACCCCCGTGAATAATTACAGGACAAAAAAACTATTGACTCACTTGCTTGCTTCTATTGTTGAATCTGCCAAATGAGAGTTCGAAACTTCTTGGCACACGCTGCTATTAAATTTGTGGTTTTGGGTGGCATGGATTATCAGGGGTCTCTGGGTTGAGCTTTTGCTCCATACCACCAGACCAAAAGTCCGAGATATATCCTGGATGGGTCAGAACAACGGTCTAAAGTTGCTAATAGAGAAATTAAACGGTCCTCGAGTGCGTGGGGTCTATTGTTGGGGGAGGAACTTTTGTTGCGGAAACACAATCATCAGTTTAAAGGTAATTTCCAGATTCAAGGATGCACTTTGCCGCAACTGATTATTTGTTGTAAAGTAAGATATTGTGTTCTATTTGTAGAAAAAGAAGAAGAAAAATTTTTTTTTTTAATATTACCCATTGGCAAATGGGTCTTGGTTCGGATTTGATGGCGTCCACACTTTTCAACTGTGTTCAAGAGTAATAGTAAACAGTGCGCATGCGTCGTCATTGCATGCGTTGCTAGGGAGACCGCTCATGTTTTTCGTTTTATTTTCACTAGCAGGCATATTCAATGTATTTACATCATAATAATTTCAAAATATTTGTATATTCTTTTTATTATTAACGTATAATGACTGGCTTGACAGTGATTTCAATGAATGTTGAAGAAGGAAAAGTAACGTCTTGAAACACGTACATAGGCAAGGATATGAAAAATCAATCCGACGACAAAATTCCATGGAAACAGTTTTTGCAACCTTTTATTTGATTATGTTGTAGCGTTTAACGGATTCAATCCAGAAAGAAAGAGAATTTGATCAATGGTTAACCAGCGATCGTAATAAAGCAAGCCCAACTTATTTTTTTTAAAAACTATTTACAATTACTTACAATAATACAGGCCTGCCAACGATCACATTTTTTTCTTATATTTATTCCGATAATCATGGCAAGCCGGAATCGGTGGAACAGCTTCCAAATTAAAAAAATCTAATATTTAAAATTCCATTTCTCGAGAATTATTTAACCGATTTTGTTTTATATCTCGTAATTTGCCATTTACAATAGCATTATTTGCAGTGATGAAGAAATTTGTATGTCTCAAAATTGTTTCGAATAGAAAAAATATTAAAAACAATAAATATTTAAAAAAAAATTTTTTTTTTTCATATTGATATCAAAGTTGTAGGGCATAAGTAAGATTAGTGTAATAATACTCGCTAAACACATAATTTTATCACTATTCTACAAATGCGGCGATCAGAGTTCGTAGCCAAAACTTCCAACAAAAAATAAGCACCTTTTAAGTACTTTTTAAGCACTCGAAAAAAAATTTTTAAGCACTATATACATTAACAAAATGAAAAATAATTTTCAAAGACTTTACATGATCATGATAAAATAACCATTTTGTGACAAAGAACTCCTTTTTTTCATTATATTAGCCATTATAAAAAGATCAAGAGGTTTTTCGGTTCGATATCAGAGGGTGGAAAATAAAGCCTGAAATGGAGAATATCTTGCAAATTGCAGCAGAGTTGCACATGAGGAGTGAGTGCATAGTGCAATAATCTCATTGAACCCACTTCAGTAAACGCACATGCGGACTCGCAAGTATTTCATCAAACCTGTAAAATGATTGGCGCTTTCATACGCTATGGACCGACGGTTCGCCGAAATGCATTGTGGTTGAATGAATTGTGAAAACATAGAATAGAACAATGTGAAGAGCACGCTTTTGCATAATACGTGGCGAAAATCGACATGGTAAAGAAAAAAAAATCTCATTTTCGAAAAAGTTAAATTAAGCACTTTCTAAAAATACCCCATGAAAAAAAGCACCTTTAAGGGCTTTTAAAGAACGAAAATCAAAAATAAAGATGCTTATTTTTGATTTTCGTTCTTTAAAAGCTCTTAAAAGTGCTTTTTTTTAACACTTTTAAAAACACTTTTTAAAAACGCTACGCACCATGGGTGATAAATTTGATGAAAGAAAACCGAGGGAAAAAAACATAACATTTTTTTTGTTTTAATATTAGATACCATAAAAGGGCACTGACTGAAAATCGTTTTAATATTTTTAAAATTTGCATTTATATTTGGGGCAGTCGACGCAGAAAACATCATTTGAGAACGGTGAATCATCGTTCTGCCACCCTTGTCAACTGAGTTCAATACAAGGCGTGAGCAGAAGAAAGGGTGCTGCCGTTAAAAAAGCAGCCCTTTCACAAAAATCGAATGAAAATAGAAAGGGAATTGTATTTGTCTGATTTTGAGACAAAAGAGAGCTTTTTTAATGGATGTGGGAAGAAGGTCTTTTGAGAGAGAATATTGGCGAAGAAAAGACAGATCGCCAAATGAAAGGATGGCGTAGGACGGAACATCACTCGATTATTGATGACCAAGCGTGAGTTATGATTTCAATGATTCGATGACTCCTGACGATTGTTTTGGGAACCGCAATCGATTAAAAAAAAGCCGATGCGTAGGGGTTGGCATTTTTTGGAGGCGAGTGGGTTTCCGAAAAAATCAACTTTTTGGTAAAAAGCGAGGGTTAAAGGTGAAGGTGTATTACACAAACTGGCGAAAGTTAATTATTAAAGAATATGTTTTAGTCAAGGTTCATTTAGAGAATATATGATAAGCCGTGAGAGGAAAGTTACACCGACACTCCGCATGGGAAGAGGGTCATTTCACTTTCATCGCAGTCATTAGCCTATTTATTGACTATTTAATGCAGGCCTACTCGAAAGTCAAAATGATAAAAAAAACTTTCAGAAAAAAGGTACAAAAGATGCGGGACAATGTATTTCGGAGCTTTAGAATTCAGTTTAATTTTGTGGAAATGGTACGAAATGAAGAGGTGTAAAGGTCTTATCGTTTTGCCATACGATGATATTGTATTATGTTTTCAATATGAAACTGAATTTTTTCCTTCTTTCTCGTTATTATCTTGAGAATAAGTGAAAATAAAGAATCAAATTGTAAAATGAAATACCTCTTAATCCTCTTTTTTTTTCTCCATCCCCCCCCCCCAAAAAAAAATAACAATCACCAGAAAAAAGGGAATTAGAGATTTTCAGAAATCCAAAATTTCAAATTTGAAACGTGTTGACAATTTCACTTATCTTGATTCAAATATTAATGCCTTAAGCGATACAAGCTCAGAAATAAAGAGACGCATTACAGCAGCTAATCGATGCCTTCATGGCTTAAGAACATCTCTACAGTCAATATTAATTAAAAGACGAACAAAAATAATGTTATATAAAACATTCATTAGACCTTTTTTATGTTATGGATCCGAAACACGGTCTTTAATTAAATCACAACCGGCTTGCCGTTTTTAATTTGCCGTTATATACACAGAAGAGTCATTACATTATGACCACCCTCCATCTATAACAATGGGCTCGCCCAGGTTTTCATGATTTCTCGCCCAGGAACAATGTTTTCATGGGGCACATTAGGACCCATAATCCTCATAGAACAATTCCTGACGTCTGTAAGTTACTTGAACATAGTTGCAGAACAGGTTCACCCATTCATGGCAACAGTTTTTCCTGAAGGGGATGGTGTTTACCAACAGGATAATGCACCATGTCATAAGGGTCGAATCGTCGAGGAGCATTCCAGTGACTTTCAAGTCATGTCTTTTCCCCCAAATTCACCTGACCTTAATCCAATAGAGCGTTTGTGATCCTACTAGGAATACCAAATTCGTGCTGCCACGCTATCCCGCTATATATATATATATATATATATATATATATATATATATATATATATATATATATATATATATATATGACAATAACTCTCAAATACGGCAAGCAGGTTGTGATTTAGTTTTAAATAAACCCGAAGATTTTAAAAGTGAGGTTTATAACATTTTATAGAAATTTTCTATTCATCTAAGATAATTTTATTGTGGATCGCTGATCTTTTTGAAATATTCTTATCATCATCTTTATATCTACAATGAAACTAGTGATCTTTTTTCCAAAAGAAAAGAAAAATTCAAAGATTTTAGAAATGAGGTTTTTTACATTTTATAGAAACTTTCTATTCATTCCTGATCATTTTAAAATTGAGGAAAGAACTTTTTTCCCTCCCCTATTGTTACAACAAACCCTTGGAACCCACTCGAAATCATTAATCAATTACCATTATCGAACACATAATCGTTTGCTCAAGAATATTTCACTTTAAATATAAAAATCGATCCTCCTCATGATCTCAAAGTGTTAATGATCGGTTTGTTTAGAATATCTTTAGAGATAATAAAAAACATGAACTAAAGATTCATGATCTTTTCATAAAGATGTATCTCTGTCGTTTAACCAAAACAAGGTAATATTTTTTTTGACAAAATTTAATTGGATTGTGATAGCTAGAGTGAGAATTTCGTTATTGCAAACTATTTCTCAGTATTGTTTCCAGATATATACTTTACAAGTTTCTGGAATTTTCATATATATTCCCAGTCGCTACGAATTCCACATCCGGCTTGCACCGACCACAGTGCTGATGTGAAATATCCTCAATGGTAGATGGATCATGGGTTAGAGTCCCCTTGCCGTGAGGCTAACCATGGGAGGTTCTTGTGGTGCTCCTCTCCATGTAGCTCAAACGCGTGTTTGTTCCATCAAAAAGTGATCCACGAAGGCAAATTTTACCCAATACTTGATCCAGGAGTTCCCTTGTCTTCTGGATTAGACTCAAAATTACAAGGCCACGTAGTTGAACATGGGTAGACGCAAACTCAAAATTTAGGTTGGCTGTTCAACGACGGTTATAAAATCTAAAAAACACCTACAAAGTAAATTAAACAGACTGATTTTGTTTATTATATATATATATATATATATATATATATATATATATATATATATATATATATATATATATATATGTATATACATACAGCAAAATAAATAAAAACAAAAAACACGAAGAAAATTAAGAAAAACAATAAGTTTCATTTATTGCGCATAAGCTGCAAGTCAATAGAACTGCTCATAAAATAAGTTCCAAATGAAGATAAAACAAAGGAATATTACAGACATATGAAAAAAAAGGGAGGAAAGAAAAATAATAATAAAAAATAACAAACAACTGGGGGAAATTAATAATAATAATAAAGACCAAAAGGATAAAATAAAAGAGAGATCATCGAGAAATAAAAGAAGAAAATTGGTAATATTGAGAAAATAAGGAAAATAATAAAGATTAATGACAAAAGAAGAAGAGAAATTATTAAAATAAAATTTTTAAAAAAATATTTTAAAACATTTTTTACTTATTACTTGTATTTAAAAAAATCATACTTGGGTAACTCAAATTTCGTTGCTTCTTTTTAGAATTTCTTTTCAAGATGACTTTCTATTTCTTCAGAGTATAATAAATTTCGAGCAAAGATTCTTTTCAGAAATTTTCTGTTCCTGGTCATTCACATACTAAATATTCAGAACAGAATTCCTTCACAGTAATTTCTTCGCTGTGGGAAAAAATCTAAAAGTCCCCAAAGAAGAATAGCTCCAGAAGTTGAATCACTCAACATTTTCAGTTTCTTTTTTCAATTTCTTTCAAATTATACATTTCTTCATGAAATTTACAAATTTTGAGCTAAGATTTTTCTGAAAAATTTCATGTTTTAGAAAAGTCACCTATTAAATTTAAATTTTTTTTTTATTCACTTTTATTTATCTTGGCGTGAGAAAGGATCGAAAAATCAAGTGAAAATGGAAAAATTCTGCACAGGAATAACATGGAATGCATAATATTTCCTTCTATATAAGAACATTCGCTTTGAGTGTTCAACTCAGCAAAGTGAAAAAAACTATAAATTTTTAAAAACTTGAAACCAGAGAGGTGTGTAGAAAATATACAGTGAGAATGATCGAATAAATCTTCAATAGTAATTGTTTTTAATATGAAAATTAGAAATTATCTTTTACAACCATTCCCGTAAACCCTGGTGACTCAGGGGATTGAGCGCTAGCCCTCAAATAAGGTGAACCAGGATCGAATCCCAGCGATGACTGGTGGATTCGAAATTCACTGATCGCAGTGCTGACGTAAAATATCCTCAGTGGTAGACGGATCTTGGGTTAGAGTCCCCTTGCCCTCAGGCTAATCGTGTAACGTTTCCGTGGTTTTCCTCTACATGCAACGCAAATGCGGGTTAGTTTAATCAAAAAAGTCCTCCACAAAAATAAATTTCTCCCAACAGTTGATCCAGGAGTTCCCTTGTCTTCTGGATAGGGTTAAAAGTTACAAGGCTACGGCATAAATCCAAAATTGGATCATATAATTATAAAACATCATTAGTGGAAATTGTTTCTTTTTTAACACGAACATAAACTGTTATCGAAACAGTGAACGGCAGTAACGGCCCTTCAAATTTTACACAAGAAAACGCTTGTCAGTTTTGGACTGCCACTTAACCTTCTTGTCAAAAAAATAAATAAATAAATAAATAAAAAATCTTTTTTTATACTTAGCGCAAGAAAATTGCAAACACTAGTATGTGAGTTTTTTGAATAAATAAAAAGATAAACTTTTGCAATAAACATTTATTTTTCTAAACATTTATACATAGTTCTCATTTATTCTATAAAATTCGAATATTCTTCAAGAAAACTTTGCTGTTTAAAAATCTTCTGATCCTTTGAAGATTGTTCCACTGGTAACTTTTTTTTTACGATTTTTATTTTGCTATTTCAGAAAATTTTGAAAATAAGGATTTTTTTTAATATCCTACGTCAGCAATGCTTATGATTTTCCCCACACCTAATCAGGAAAAATAAGTAAATCACAAGCCTACCTAATTTTTGAACGAACTCGTGTATTTTATATCTTTTTTTAATATCCGTCGTTGAACAGCCGACCCAATCTTTGGGTTTACGACTACTAATATTCAACTCCGGAGCCTTGTCATTTTTAAAAAAATCCAGAATCCAAGGAAACTCCTGGATCAGTACCCCCAGAGGTATTGTTTTGCTATGGGAACATGGACGATTTTGTGACTCGACAGATTTACTACATGGAGAGTCTTCTGTCGGCTGGGATCGAGCCCACGAACTCTTGGTCATGTGTCCTACCAACCAGGCTATCCCGACAGCGAACTCGTATATTAAGAAAGTTTCAACAATATTCTAAAGCAGAGTAATAAATAGCAGTGCTGATAAAATATATAGCAAAATTTGTTTTAACGCGAATGCACTTGTTTACATTAGTGTATCAATGCGTTAAATTTGACAATATATAATATAAATTTGACAATCTTTATATATATATTTCGTCTGTTCGTGTGTATGTCACTGAACTCCTCCTAAACGGCTGGACTGATTTAAATGAAATTTTCTGTGTACCTTCAGAAGGATTCGAGAATGGTTTAGATTCACAATAGAACATTCTGCCACAAACCGTTCCAGCGGTATCAGCGAAAATCGAAATGGAATTTTCTGATTGGTTAAAAGTTAGCCATTGTTTTAAATTTTGCTGTACACGAATCAGTTTTCAAATATCTTGAAGATAACAACAGTGATATTTTCTATCTTATAGCTCTATTCTTTTAGAAAAGTAAATTACATATACTTTAATATTTAATCATAATTCGGTTCTTTATTTCAGGTAAGCACAAGCACGTAAAATCAACGAGAATAAGTTTCGTAATTATTGGTCGTATCACGGATTTAGTATTGTGAAAACTGTTTAATAACAATCAAGGCAAAAGCAAATTTTATTCATCTTGCACGCTTTTAATAATTATTTATATTTAGTATGCAATTTTAGCTCAATTTAGTATGCAATTTTTCATTGCAGACAGTTGTCATTTGAAAACTATTAGATTGTTTATTATTACAAAGTTTGCGAATTCACATTCATTTTAATTATTTCATTTAAAAAATAGGAGTAGACTATATATGAGGGTGCCCCTTGATTCTCACCAAGTTGTGATAGCGGTTGATCTCCAAGCTGGCCGATGTTGAATCCCAATCGTGATTCTGATTCGTTTAAATTTCAGCGTTATTTTTAAATGTTCAACGGTATATGTAGGTCCGTTAGTTCTATATTGGATACCGGCTGGTTAGGTTACTTTTGCTTCTGATCAATAGGATCGAAGGTGTGTGGGCAGTCATAAAAAAAAGGACTTTAGAAAAAAATGTCACCGCCATTCCGATACCACAGACGACATTTTCAATTCGTATTTCGCGGAATTTATGTGGCGATGGAGGAACACAGATTCTATTCATGATAAATTTAGACAGTATCTAACTGCTATTAGAGAATTCTGTGCACCTAAAACTGAGGAAATTCAAGCTTAATGAATAAGTGAGATGTTTTTTTTTTCCTTTTCTTTCTGTGCTTACTCCATTAATTTTTATTTCGATTCAAAATGCATTTTATTGGGTTTATTAATTTTGCTTACATTGGGTTCATTGCAATTTTTTAAAGTTTTGGCCGATGTCTTGCTGAAATTTTCCAATGTATTATTAAAATATCATTATGTTTTGGCAGCCATTCCTGTTACCGCGGTGTTCCGCGCAAACAGGAATGGTGATAAACATAAGTTACCAATTTCGTCAAGGGGCACCCACAAGTATATTTTTACCAAAAATAGATTTTTGTTTCAAATTTTATCATTATTATATTTCTTATTTAATTTATTATATTTCTTATTTAATTTATTTCATTTTTATTGCTTTTTTATTATATATATTTTATTTGCAAAATATTTGCAAATAAAATAGAATATTTGCAAAAATATGCCGCCTAAACGAATCGCTCTTAGTCGATCAACATCTCAAGCACGCAAGAAGAGAACTAACCGTGTTTCAGAAAAATCGGAGCAACGGGAAGAAAGACTTGAAACTAATCGAGAACACAATGCTTTAGCCCGTTCCTTAGAAACGTCTGAGAAACAGGAAAGAAGACTGTTAACAAATCAACTACGCACTACTCAAGCCTGTTCCTTGGAAACATCAGAGCAACGGGAAAGAAGACTGTTAACAAATCAACTACGCACTTATCAAGCCCGTTCGTCGGAAACATCAGAGCAACGGGATGCAAGAATAAAAATAATCAAGAACGCACTTCGCTATTCAGACGCTGCCAATACTCTGATGTGAATCTCAGTGCATTTCACTATGATCCGACAACCAACTATAGTCTTTCACCCAAGCGTCATCATCGGAAAAATGGATCAATTATGTATGTTTTGTAGTGCTCTCAAATTTAAGAATGAAACGGCTGGAATTTGCTGTTCTGGAGGCAAAGTGTAACTACCAGATTTAACGTCGCCAACCGAGCCATTATCAACGTTGTTATCGGGTCAAGCAAATCAATAGAAACTTTTCTTGGCGAATATAGGTCAGTACATTCGTGTTTCCAAATGACTTCATTCGGTGCTGCTACAAGTATCGGTGCGCATATGGACAGCTAGAGTTATTTATTACATTCACATGCAATCCTGCTTGAGCTAAAATTAAAGAGCTTTAGTAACTTAGGCAAACATCATCGGATCTTCATGATACATTATCACACTTGAGTTAAAACAAATATTAAGCTCTAAACTTGGTTTTATTGCGAAAAGTCATGTTTTTAGAGAGACACGGTGTTTGATGCATTTTATTGAACGGCAGAAAAAGAGAATTGCCACATGATTTGGCTTATTGAAAAACTCACACCAGGACAAATTGGTCAGCTCATATCAGCAGAAATATTCATGACGCCATTGATCCAGAATTATTTCAAATCATCATCCAAAATATGTTTCATGGGCGGTGTTCATCACCATACATGTCTGTTTGAAAATGCACTAACGATATCCTAGAGAATTAACTGTTGAGACTATCACTGGTTTTTTCACCATTAAATAAAATTCTCTATTCAAATCATAATCACAAATCTCATTTACACACTTAAATACAAAATTTAAATTCAAACTGAAAGCTTTGCAACGCAGGGTACAGCTAGTCTATTATATAAATATGGAATATTTGTTACATCAGGTATTAATATAAGTAATAATTAAATCAAATTATTCAACGAACTGCAGTGTTTTTATAATTACATGTTTTGCACGAGTTTACATTCAATACTTTTATATTTAAACATACATGTAATGGGTTTTTATTCAATAATGCTAGATTCTATAGTATTATAGATTCTATAATACTATAGAATCTAGAGTTAGAAAATCTATAGAATTATAGAAAATTGTAGAATATTATATAATTTTCCCCACAGGAGATGTTTTATATACTTCCTATTTATACAAAATTAAAATAAAAAAAAAAAAATTCATAGAATCTATAGAAATTTATAGAATATTCTATAATTTTCCCCATAGGAGATGTTTTACTTATTCCCTATTTGTATGTATTTGTAACGTATTGCATTACAGTGTTAACCGATTGATATACGAATGTAAACTAGTGCAAACCGGTTACATCCACGTCAAAACCATAAAGCTGCATATCATCACATGATAATTAAGATTTTACATAGAATCTTTTATTGCGTCACATAATTTGGCCAGGGATACTGTAAAAAGAGAATGCTCCTCTTTGCAGAACAAGGCAATCGAACTCGTTTAAACTGGCTAAACTTAGCAATGTTCTTTGGAGTAATGAATGGAAAAATTAGAAAAATGTAGAACAAAGTATATCACAATAGAACTTAGAACTAGATATCCTTTTGTGCTACAAGGAATGTTCTTTTGTGTTCGGTCGACAAGAACTATTTTTTGGCGCGCGACCGGAAACTCAAGACATGGATTTTTAAGAGTACCTCCTTCGCAAAGAAAACCATTCATCTTATAGAATGTCATTATGTTAAACAGGCCATTCACAACATAACTAATACATGGGTCTTTTGTGTTTTTCTAACCAATGAGAGGCTAGGACAGGTGAATCACTCAGGTGTGCACCACACCTATTGTCATTAGGAACTTCCAAGGTTTCTGACCCTTACAAAGACAACATTTCTTTTTTTTTTCTCCAGATTTGTGTCTCTTTGCTAAAAAGACCTTTTTGTGTCCGCTGATTGGCTGACGACTTTTTTTTTTAATTCACCATTATGACAATAATGACGTTATAATCGTTTGGGACTTTTTGTTCTTTTCCTTACCCATAATGACTTGCGCTGATCTTGCACTGGTTTGAGGGTAATTTGCAACAATTTTTGTTCCAGATTGTTAATTGATTGTGATTTCGAGGTCGGATCTATAAACTTGGTTCCGTAATTAAATATAATAACCACTTGGGTTGTTATTAACTTCAGCTTTAATGACTATTTCAATTTTCATAGTAGTTCAAGAATTTTTCACGTTAAAAAATTTTTTTATTTCAGGTTACGAGAGCAACAAAGTTCCAAGAATCGAAGGAAGAATTATGAAGATTCCATCTTATTTTACCTACAGTCCCTGATCAAATTATTAGACTCTCTCTGAGATTCTATGTAAAATCTTAATTATTAGGTGGATACTATACAGCTTTATTATTCTTACCATCCTGAAACCGATTAACACTTGTTTATGTTCGCGTATCTATTGGTTAACATTGTAATGAAATACGTTAAAAATAAATACAAATAGGAAGTATATAAAACATCTCCTGAATAAAAACCCACTACATGTATTTTTAAATATAAAAGTATTGCCTATAAACACGTGCAAAACATGCAATTATTAAAAAACCACAGCACGTCCAATGATTTGGTCTAATTATTATAATATACTAATACAATACCTGATATAATAAATATTTTATATTTATATAATATATCGTCTAATTTATCCAATAGTTGAATTTATATTATATATCGTCTAATTTATCCAATAGTTGAATTTATATTATATATCGTCTAATTTATCCAATAGTTGAATTTATATTATATATCGTCTAATTTATCCAATAGTTGAATTTATATAATATATCGTCTAATGTATCCAATAGTTGAATTTATATAATATATCGTCTAATGTATCCAATAGTTGAATTTATATTATATATCGTCTAATTTATCCAATAATTGAATTTATATTATATATCGTCTAATTTATCCAATAGTTGAATTTATATTATATATCGTCTAATTTATCCAATAGTTGAATTTATATTATATATCGTCTAATTTATCCAATAGTTGAATTTATATTATATATCGTCTAATTTATCCAATAGTTGAATTTATATTATATATCGTCTAATGTATCCAATAGTTGAATTTATATAATATATCGTCTAATGTATCCAATAGTTGAATTTATATTATATATCGTCTAATTTATCCAATAGTTGAATTTATATTATATATCGTCTAATTTATCCAATAGTTGAATTTATATTATATATCGTCTAATTTATCCAATAGTTGAATTTATATAATATATCGTCTAATTTGTCCAATAGTTGAATTTATATTATATATCGTCTAATTTATCCAATAGTTGAATTTATATTATATATCGTCTAATTTATCCAATAGTTGAATTTATATTATATATCGTCTAATTTATCCAATAGTTGAATTTATATCATATATCGTCTAATTTATCCAATGGTTGAATTTATATTATATATCGTCTCATTTATCCAATGGTTGAATTTATATTATATATCGTCTAATTTATCCAATAGTTGAATTTATATTATATATCGTCTCATTTATCCAATGGTTGAATTTATATTATATATCGTCTCATTTATCCAATAGTTGAATTTATATTATATATCGTCTAATTTATTATAGTTGAATTTATATTATATATCGTCAAATTTATCCAATAGTTGAATTTATATTATATATCGTCTAATTTATCCAATAGTTGAATTTATATTATATATCGTCTCATTTATCCAATGGTTGAATTTATATTATATATCGTCTCATTTATCCAATAGTTGAATTTATATTATATATCGTCTAATTTATTATAGTTGAATTTATATTATATATCGTCTAATTTATTATAGTTGAATTTATATTATATATCGTCAAATTTATCCAATAGTTGAATTTATATTATATATTGTCTAATTTATCCAATAGTTGAATTTATATTATATATCGTCTAATTTATCCAATAGTTGAATTTATATTATATATCGTCTAATTTATCCAATAGTTGAATTTATATTATATATCGTCTAATTTATCCAATAGTTGAATTTATATTATATATATCGTCTAATTTATCCAATAGTTGAATTTATATTATATATCGTCTAATTTATCCAATAGTTGAATTTATATTATATATATCGTCTAATTTATCCAATAGTTGAATTTATATTATATATCGTCTAATTTATCCAATAGTTGAATTTATATTATATATCGTCTAATTTATCCAATAGTTGAATTTATATTATATATCGTCTAATTTATCCAATAGTTGAATTTATATTATATATCGTCTAATTTATCCAATAGTTGAATTTATATCATATATCGTCTAATTTATCCAATGGTTGAATTTATATTATATATCGTCTCATTTATCCAATGGTTGAATTTATATTATATATCGTCTAATTTATCCAATAGTTGAATTTATATTATATATCGTCTCATTTATCCAATGGTTGAATTTATATTATATATCGTCTCATTTATCCAATAGTTGAATTTATATTATATATCGTCTAATTTATTATAGTTGAATTTATATTATATATCGTCAAATTTATCCAATAGTTGAATTTATATTATATATTGTCTAATTTATCCAATAGTTGAATTTATATTATATATCGTCTCATTTATCCAATGGTTGAATTTATATTATATATCGTCTCATTTATCCAATAGTTGAATTTATATTATATATCGTCTAATTTATTATAGTTGAATTTATATTATATATCGTCAAATTTATCCAATAGTTGAATTTATATTATATATCGTCTAATTTATCCAATCGATACACGAACGTAAGCAAGTACCAATCGGTTTCAGTTGCGTAAAAACAATAAAGCTGCATAGTATCACCCGATGATTAAGATTTTACCTGGTATTTTATAGTATCACCCGATGATTAAGATTTTACCTGGTATTTTATAGTATCACCCGATGATTAAGATTTTACCTGGTATTTTATAGTATCACCCGATGATTAAGATTTTACCTGGTATTTTATAGTATCACCCGATGATTAAGATTTTACCTGGTATTTTATAGTATCACCCGATGATTAAGATTTTACCTGGTATTTTATAGTATCACCCGATGATTAAGATTTTACCTGGTATTTTATAGTATCACCCGATGATTAAGATTTTACCTGGTATTTTATAGTATCACCCGATGATTAAGATTTTACCTGGTATTTTATAGTATCACCCGATGATTAAGATTTTACCTGGTATTTTATAGTATCACCCGATGATTAAGATTTTACCTGGTATTTTATAGTATCACCCGATGATTAAGATTTTACCTGGTATTTTATAGTATCACCCGATGATTAAGATTTTACCTGGTATTTTATAGTATCACCCGATGATTAAGATTTTACCTGGTATTTTATAGTATCACCCGATGATTAAGATTTTACCTGGTATTTTATAGTATCACCCGATGATTAAGATTTTACCTGGTATTTTATAGTGTCACCCGATGATTAAGATTCTACCTGGTATTTTATAGTGTCACCCGATGATTAAGATTTTACCTGGTATTTTATAGTATCACCCGATGATTAAGATTTTACCTGGTATTTTATAGTATCACCCGATGATTAAGATTTTACCTGGTATTTTATAGTATCACCCGATGATTAAGATTTTACCTGGTATTTTATAGTATCACCCGATGATTAAGATTTTACCTGGTATTTTATAGTATCACCCGATGATTAAGATTTTACCTGGTATTTTATAGTATCACCCGATGATTAAGATTTTACCTGGTATTTTATAGTATCACCCGATGATTAAGATTTTACCTGGTATTTTATAGTATCACCCGATGATTAAGATTTTACCTGGTATTTTATAGTATCACCCGATGATTAAGATTTTACCTGGTATTTTATAGTATCACCCGATGATTAAGATTTTACCTGGTATTTTATAGTGCGTCTACTAATTTAACCAGGGAATGTAAGAGACATGAAAATTTTTTAAATTAAGATATGATTCAAAATTGTACACAAAAAGTGAACACGCCACGATTAAGAGAAATTTTTTCAAATAATTTTACTGTTCCGTAATTTTTTTTTCCCTCTCAAATTTCTCTCTTTTTCTAGACAACGGAGAAGAGTTCCGTAAAGTTGTTTAAAATGTTCATGTTGAAGCCAGTTTTTTTTTTCTAATTGTTTTTGATTGATTGCATTGCAAGCTAAAGACCAATTTGCAAGCTTTAAATAATAGTTTGCATATTAGTTCTAAACGCTACAAAATCGGTTGAAAAATTACTTTCTTCACTGAAAACTCTTTAAAAAAAAGTTCTTTTAAAGAAAATAAATATAAAAAAAAATCAAAAAAAATTTAGTGATTTATTCCAAAATACTATAAAATCATTAAAATCTGAAACTAGGAGAGATTCCAAGGATAATAAAATGCTTTCCTTTCACAATCTTTTTCTGAATGTTAATAAATAATTGATTCAGTATTTATGAACATTTTTCATCAAAACATTAAGAAAATCTAATCGAAAATAAAATGAGCAATGTTAAGTTTGATTTCGAATATCTAGTGTCTCTAATTGGTTTGCCTGAATCATCATAATAATTACTTTTAGAACACAGTAGCGAATATTAAGTATAACACTGTGGTAAAAAAGAAGTAAAAGACGAAATGTGTCAGATCATTATAAAAAATTTAAAAAAATGTACTTTATCCAATATTTAAATTATTATAACTCACGAAATATTATGAAGTAAATTATAAATGAGTTTATTTTTTTCGTGTCTTTCCCTTTTTTGAAAGAAGAACAAAAAATGGAAAGAAATGAGATTAGATTACGACGCTAAGTGCACGAAATTTTAATTCTTTTTTGTCACGGAACGATAAATTTAGAGTAAATCGGCGCTGATCAAGACATCACTTGGTGCAATTGTGTTACACTATCAAGTTTATATCCTCTCAAATGCCTCTTTTTTTTTTCTTTAAAGAAAGATGTAATGCAAGAAAGTTTTTTTTTTTAAATTATACTTAAGTTAGAAATAGGAATTTAAATATTATGTTGACACAACATATCCACTCACCGCACCAACTGTTATTTTATAATTTTTCTTGGAAATGATGCATGCAATTAAAACACCTAAATGGTTAAAAAGTAGGATTAAATTAATAATTTTATAATAGCAATTTCATTTTCATAATTAATATATAAGTAAAAGTTCAAAATAAATAATTTCACCGAATTTAGAAAAATTTACAAACGTTTAAATAATCGATATAAAAAAAATTTTTCCAATTTTTTTTTGGAGTTCTTATGAATATTCCTTAATTTTTAAAAGATTTTTTTAATTAAAATAGTTTTCTTTAAACATTTTCATTGCTTAATTTTTTAGACTTAGTAAAAAAGTTGCAGAAAAATGTTAAATATTGTTTGGAAATAAATATTACTGAATTAAAAATATTTCACATCAATTAAGAATATATATATATATATATATATATATATATAAATATATATAAATATATATACATGATACCTTTACTTAATGTGTTCTATTTTATTTGTTGCTAATTTTTTTTAGCGATATATTTTGCTTTGGCTATATTTGTGCAATATTAGAAAGCACTCCTTTTTGCTCATATAATCGTGTGAGCTGTTGAAAAGATTATATCTTTTATTTTCCGGATTTTTATTATTATCATTTTTCTTCTTCCCCTTTTTCATTGTTCTGTAATTTTTTCCATGTTTCATCGATTATTGCTTTTCTTAATTTTCTTCGTTTTTCTTTTTGTATTTATATTTATTATGTTATATATATATATATATATATATATATATATATATATATATATATATATATATATATGCAGTGGTGAAATAAATTAACAGAGTTTGCATATTTTATAGAATTTCACGAGAAGAACTGAACTGAATGTAACAAACAAAAATGCAAATCTTGTACATCAAATACGTAAGCGTACACGTCAGTGTAAACGGAGCTAGTAGAGAACATGGCTTTATGAGTGCGCGTAAGTAAAGACGCATTTCGCTCGCTAGCACACCTCAGCAAATTTCCAGGTGCTTATTCGGCAGTAATAGTTTATTTATGACATATTAACAAACATCACGAGCTGGGAATGGTAAAAATTAATGACCCACAGAAAAAAAAAATTGGAGGTGAGTTTAAGCTAAGCACTTTTTAATTTTAACTATACTTAACTATCTGAAGTAATTCGCTTCAGCTATGAAATGCATCAAACTTTAAGTAATTTAACAACTTTTTATGACAAAAGTTGACATTCATATATTCACTTCAGTGAATGTTCGAAATTTACTCATCATCCAGACCTGTCACTGGAAAATACAGACATTCAGCAGTGAATGTTGAACAAATACATTCGTTTAGATTTCTACCCCATCTCCCTCTACTACTGCGTGCTGAATGTCGACTTTCGCAAGGTGTAAGTGAGAAATTATAAGATTTAAGGAACATATTTTGTTACAACATTCACCAACATACAACATTCATTACAACACACACCATTTATCAAAGGTTTCCACTTGTGCAGTTTTAATATAAAAAAAATAGATAAGATTTAACACAATATTTTGAGACATTCAAAAAAAAAAAAAAAAAAAAAAAAAAAAAATATCGAATGCGAATATCGGCATTTACGGGAGGCGGTCGACATTTCGGTCTTTCACAGTTCGACAAACATTGTATTCATTAAGATTATGTTGCGACAACCCTATTCTAAAGAGCAAGAAAGGAGACTCATCGTAGCTGATCGATCGGCAAATTATTCCCGCGAGTTGATCACGCAGCGGCCGCTAATCGGCCTCGCGGGAAATCTCTCTAGAAATCCCGAGAGAGAAAAAGGAAGGTCATCTCCGCGCTTTTTATTATTCTTTTCTATCCCTTCTTTTTTAATGAGTTCTTCATTTTCCATTTAATGAGGAACATTAAAACATGAACAGATGAAATTACATTTTTAATACTTACACTCGGAGATATGGAGTGGATTTTTTTCTTTTTATCTTCAAAGTAAATTTTTATCTCAAAATTCTTAGTTTAATTATATCTCACTTAATGCCTCGACTTTAGCCAAGTAGATAAGGCATTAATGGAAGGCAATTATTTGAAATATATTTTTTAATCTTAATATAAAAAATTCATCGGGACTAAGAAAAAAAAGGTTGTGAAAAATAAGGGGATGAAGTGCAATAAGGGGGCGTCGTTGTTAAACATTAAATTAAGAACTGGTAATTTTTTCCACTAAACATTGGAATAAAATTCTTTACCCATAGAGATTTTTTAAAACCGTAAATCATTATATATATTTACGAGCAATCATCAATAATCCATTTATTATGCATGCAATTTTTATAAAATTTAAGTATTTGCAAATAAAAATAAGACTATATATTTAAAGCAAAATTCTAATATGTTGAACAAATATGAAAGCACAAAAAAAATTGGATTCACATTTCCCATTAAATTTTTCAGTTTAAAATAACTCATAACATTTAAAAAATATACTTCACCAGATAAGCATTTTCAACATTCAAAATAGTTATAGCTTTCATTTCCAAAAAAAGAAAAAAATTAACAATAAAAATAATTATCTTATTTTATACATTTTCGTATTCACAATTGTTAATTAATTTTAAAGGTTCAGTCGAAAGAAAATAGATGATTTAAAGTACCATCTTGGAAGAAAAACATTAAGAGCCGCTGGTCTATAAAAACAAAATGAAGAATTTATGTTATTAAAAAGCTATATTTTACGATAAAAACAATTTTGAATCAAAAATAGTTTTTATTACTCTTTAAAATAGTTATTAAAATTTAAAGAAAAATTACTGATTTTATGTTTATTCATTTGACGAAAATTTTTTATTAAAAGTATTTTTCATACTTTTTTCATTATTTTCTATTAATTTAGGTTAAAATAAAAATAAATATTCAAATTAGTATTTAAATAATTTATGGTTATGAATATACAGCATGAATCACGGCATTTTTCATGCGTTAAACGTAAAATCTTCCTTGCAAATCTTCCTTTCAAATTTGCAATTGTTGCAGTTATTTATATCAACGAGAAATAGTCATTTACCAAAAATATTGATACATTTTTTAATGTAAATCTCTTTTTGTGGATTTTATATTTTAATGCAAATATAATTCTGATAATCTAACAGGTTTTTTTTTCAATAACTATTAGACTGTTTTCTTGTAATTAAGAAACACTAGATAATATTTTTTCTTGTAATTAGAGCATCTTAAAAAATGCATAAAATAAATTGTCATGGGAGTTCCATCTGGGTCAAAAGGTTAAAGAAAGATAAATTTTCTGTATTAATCTTCTATTAAAGTTTAAAATAGAATTTTTTTTTGCAAGTATGCGTTTATTAGTAAAAATAATTCTAACAGTTTCAAACTAAACAACTGAAAACTGTAAGGCATTGGATTTCGTGAATAAAAAAAAATACTATAACAGTTTAATTTGACGTGACTAATATTCAATTATTTATATAGTATTAAACATCCAGTTATTTGCATATTAAACATTCAGATACTTTATTATTTTTTAAAGTTAAAATATGGCAGTAGTTACTATTATATACTATATTATTTTTTTTTACCAGTATTCATGTTAGTTTTTTTTTTTAATTTTTTTTTTTTGAGAATCGTTTCTTAAAAGGATTGAAGAGATAATTTTTTAAATAAAAATTTATGCATTTTGTTTTTCATTTCCAGTAACAAAGTGATCAGAATTATGATGTCACAAAGCATAACAGCGAGTATTAGTTGGAATTTAGAAAAAAACTTTATTATTTTTTTATAAAAATACATAAACGCGAGAATCATATCTTTTTCGACTTTTAAATCTGCGTAAAAAAATGTGTTATTTTCCGTCGATAATTATTTTTTATATTATAACCGTCATTGAACAGCCAATCTGATTTTGGGTTTACAACTACTAATGTTCAACTCAGTAGTCTCGTAATTTTGTACCCAAGTCAGAAGACAAGGTAACTCCTGGATCAAGTATGGGGAGAAATTTGCCTTCCTGTAGGACTAACCCGCATTTGCGTTACATGGAGAGGAAAACCTTACCCGGTTAGCCTGACGGGAAGAGGACTCTAGCCCATGATCTGTGTACTATTGAAAATACTTTACTTCTGCAATGTTGTCGGTGCGAGCCGGGTGCGGAGATCGTATCAACCCAATCCAGCGAACGCGGTTCACATTATTGGAAGGCGAACTCTCTATCCCTTGAGCAACCACAGACAGCTCTTTGACAATTATTGATGAATTCCAATATCTCTCAAATTCTCTTGAGAATTTAAACGTAAAATATTGGAGGATAGTAATCTGTGCCTAGTATTGTCGAAGGGGTGGAGACGAAGAGGAGGAAATTCTAAATATACATTCTAATCCTCTTTGTTTAATTTTCACAAATAAACTGACGATGAATATTTATTCTATTAACTAGTATACGATTGTCGGTTGTTAGATTTTTCTTAAGTAATTAACATTAATTAACGCTCAATAAACGTAAAAAGAATTTTTTATAGTTATCCCAATCAGTTATAGAAGTATATGTTAAAAAATCTAAAAACTGAAAAATTTTATGCTACTTATTCAATATCACTAAACGTATCATCTTATTGCTTTGAAGTTTTGAGTAAAAATTTATAGAAAAATAACAATTCTATTTCTCCAAATCAAAGAAAGCGACCCCTTTATTTTCCGCCTTCTTTTAAGGTATTATGCTGCCTTATAATACTTATGTGATCAAAAGTTTGGTACGTGTAAAAAACTTTCAAGAAAACATATGTTAAAATTCGAGATGGTTTGGTTTGAGACCTTTTAAGGAAAAAAAGATGTGTAGCTTAAGCTGACATTGATTTAATCGAATGTGTTATTAAGTGATAAAAAGCAAGTGATAAAAATTTTTAATGGATTGGGTGGGGAAATCATCATCACATCATTACAGACTTATGGGTATCGATTCAGAAAAAAATACGACGGTATTGAACTGACACGTTGAGCGAAATTTAGTGTACAATTATGGTGCGGAAACTAACATCCTTCACTAGTGTTACCGTCAATGACCAAACTCAAGAGAATGTCGACTTTCACCGGTGAATGTCAACAATCACATAGTCGCTTTGGTGAATGTCCAGAATCTGCTGAGGATAGATTAGGAGAAACATCAGTATTCAGAGTACCGGTTAAATACATGCTGGGCACTGGCACTTGACCTTAAAAAAAAGACATTGACGTAGGGCATACCGGGCAAATGTATACAGGTCAGCTTACTAGACATAGTATATATTTCGGACATTTAGCAAAGTGACTATGTGATTGTCAACAACCACCAATACTAGTAAAACATATTTTTGAGGACAATATTAAAGAAAAAAAATTAATCGGGCAATTTTTTTAAAACGCATAAAATCTAACACGGAATTAAAAATATTTATATTAATAGCTATACTGTGAGTTCCATTTTATTGTTTTGAAGTTCATGATACATGAAGTTATTTAAGGATTTATGCATAATAGTAATGGTTTACAATTAATGGCAGTCAAGCTAACCATGGGAGGTTTTCGTGGTTTTCCTCTCAATGTAATGTAAATGCAGGTTAGTCCTCAAGGAAGGCAATCCTATCAATGTTGTTTCAAGAGTTCCCTTGTCTTCTGGATTGGGTTCAAAATGACAAGGCTACAGAGTTGAACATTAGTAGTCGTAAACCCAAAAAATTGGGTCAGCTGTTCAACGACGGTTATAAAATAAAATTAAAAACTACACTCAGTTAGGGGACAAGATAACTTGGTTGGTAGGGTGTTGGATTAGAGTTCGTGAGAGCGGGAGTTTGAATCCAGCAGGCCGAAGAATCCCAATATAAAAAAAAAAGTCTCAAAGATAGCCAAAAAAGAAAAAAAAATGCTTACTTAATATTTGAACGGTTCCTTACGTACTACTAAACTCAAAAACTTTTGAGCGTGTAATCATAATGTCATGCGAATTTTCTGGGCATAAATTATGGTGCTAATTTGAACCATATTATAGTGTGAAGGATTACATCATATACTTGATTACACAAAAGTATGGTTCGATTGAAACAGATATTATAGATAAGTTATAGTTTGTCTATGGTAAGAACTCCCTCCGTCACGAAGTCTGAGGAATTCTGCTGCTATGGAATCAAGAATAGCGCATTTCAGGGAGGGTAGCTTCTCTTCACTCTAACACAATTAGGACTGGGCGATATTAGAAATTATATATCGTGATGCATCGTCAGTTTTGTATCGCGATATAGTATTTTTGAATTTCATTTACTTGTAAGGCACAAAAAGTCAGATTTCTATCAAAACTTCAAATTCAGATTGATTTAAATCAATTTACAAATTTGAAGATATATATGTTTCGCTTAAGAAAGATATTAAATAAATTGACTACAATGTACAAATCTTACTTAAAATATTTATTGAAATGTTTGTTTAGAAATTCATAATACGCGTAAAACAAAGTGATAAAGCGTTTTTAACAAATTAATATTTTCTTGTACCATTATGCATAAATAATTACATAATTATTAAGTTCGATCGTAATGTTCAATTTCTAAATGAAACGTTAAAAATTATTTGTATGTTTAAAACAAAGTGCTAAATAAATTTTAGAAAAAAAAAACGCTTTTAAAACACTATTTTCTATTATTATTTCAGTTATTATAGTTCTACTATAGTTCATTTACGTCACGCTAGAGCTGTACAATGGGCTATTGGCGACGGTCTGGGAAACATCCCTGAGGATGATCCGAAGACATGCCATCACAATTTTGATCCTCTGCAGATGGGATGGCACCCCCGCTTAGGTAGCTCGACGACTTGCACGCGAAGTCGAGCACTTTACGGTAGAACAGTTTAACTAGGGCCAATACCGCACACCCTTGATCCCTACGCAGACTGATCCAAGTGGTCACTCACCCGCACACTGACAGCAGCCAGTGATGCTTGACTTCGGTGATCTGCAGAGAACCGTGTCTTAACGATCAGTCCACTGCGGGACCTTATCATTTCAGATAAATAATTAAATTAAATTAAATAATGACCGAATTATCAACGAAAAACAAAGTAAGATTTAATTTCTTAAAAATAAAAAAATTTTGATATTCGATTATATATTTAGCTAATTAACAAATAATATGAAAAGAATATCTTTTAAAAAAAAATTATACTCTAATAAAACGAAGTGCTAAATGATTTAAAAAAATGAATAAAATACGCAAACCTTTCAAATTTTTTGTATATTGACTTATGTCCAAACCCAAATGACAAAAATAAATTTTGTTTTAACTTTATTTCTAAAAATAAAAACAACAAGATTTATAAATTCAAAATCAGTAATAAAAACTCATTAAATTATTAGAAGTTTCACCCAAAAAGTTTTTAATAAATTAAAAGAAAGTAAAAAAATAACCTAACAAATTCAATTCTTTATGGGCGCCTAAATTAGATTGCCGATAATTTTCACATTTAAAAATAAAAAGAAGTTTTTTTTTTAAAAAAAACGTATCTAATTAATGAAGAAACTCTTCTTTATATATTCTTTTCAATAATGGATTGTCTTCAGAACAAGGTAACATCGGCGATCACGAAGTTAGTCCCACTGAAAATAATCTACAAGAAAAGTCGCGACAAAGAAAAAAAAAAGCTAAGACGTGCGAAAAGGAACATGCGATATAACGATATGTGTTCTCCAAACTCTGATTCTGATTCCACAGCTCACCAATCAAGGCCATTTCAACATAAAGAAACGAACATAGTCTTCCACAGCGCGAATCGACATCGGAACGTAAGAGTCTTATATCGCTATATCGTTCTTATATCCTTGCGTGTCTTATATCGCTATATCGTTTTGCGCTCGTTGTCTTTACTCAACGGCTTAAATCTTAATATGAAAGTCCCTGTATCGTCTTGCCGATATATGCGTTAAATCGATATGTCTCGATACATCGATTTATAACCCAGTCCTAAACACAATAGACCGGAGGAAAACACTTTTTCTGGAGCCAAAATTTGTCCTTAACTCCACACCGCCACGGGTCCAAACGAATGGCTGGGGGAGTTCTTACTTCAGACAAACTATAGTTAAATAAGTGAGACAGATACGTTAACTCAGTTCAGTTTAGAATCTCATTAAGATTGTAGTAATCTTGCACGATAATGTTCATGGTATTGGTTCAAAATTGAGTCGATTTTTTCAAAGAAGCAAGAAAATTTCTTCCTCAAATTTTTAACTGACGCAAGTGTTCCCCCTTACTTTTAAGTTTGCAAATCCATTTCGTGATTTAAGCTATATATACCCTTCTATCAATTCACAGATATCTTGAATAAAACGCAACCCCATGTCGATTATTGTAATAAAGGTAAATAAAAGACGCAAAACGCAAACTCATGGCCATAAATAATCATTTCAATCAAAATAAGAGGGGACTCCATTTCTTTTCATCTGCAAAATCTCCATTAGTCTTGAAAAGAGAAAGAGCACGCCACACAGAGAACAGAACCATTTATATCTCCCCCCAATACCTTAACAAATTTCGAAATGAAATATTCAGGGTAGAAGGGCAAAAAGGATGTTTAAGCATCGGGGATGAGAGAAGAAGAAAAAAGACATGCAATAATAAATTGATATTCTTGCGTATTAAGCGATCGATTCACAACCGAATGGGCATTTCATTCCCTTAAGTATCAGATCCATTCTCAATGGGCAATCGTTTAATCTACGGGAGGTCAAACAACGGAGAATAATGGTCAAGGGGTTCTCCAAACACACACATTTAATGGAGTTGCAGAGATGAAAGCTACTAAGTCATTTTCGTGACATCTCTTGATTAGTACGCCATTTTATATTCATTCTTATTAGTTTATTTATTTGATTTTCAGGGTTTATTCTGTGAACGAAAAAAAAAATCCTCTTAATGCAGCGTTTATAGAAGCTTTTACAGCTAGGAAATATATAAAATTTAAATGTGTCTTAACAATTGAGGCAAAGATATAATTTCAAACTATACACACCACCTTTATTATTTTTTTAAACTGTAGTTGAACAGCCGAGCCAATTTACGGGTTTACGATTATTAATGTTCAACTCCGTAGCCTTGTTATTTTAAACACAATCCAGAAGACAAGGGAACTCTTCCTTCAAGTATTGAGTGAAATTTGCCTTCGTGGAGGACTTTTTGATAGAACTATCCCGCATTTGAGTTACATGGAGAGGAAAGCCGTGAAAACCTCCCACGGTGAGCCTGACGGCAAGGGGACTTTAACTCATGATCCATCTACCATTGAAGATATTTTACATCAACACTGTGGTCGCTGTGAGCCGAAAGAGGAAATCGTACAATATCAAAAAAAAATTTTTTTTTTTTTTTACAAATTTAGAAATTACCGCATTTTCTAAAGTGCATATAAATTTTCACATAATCTTTAAGTTATGAAATTTTAAATGATGAAATCGAAAATTTGAAAGATAAAATCGTTTAAAATATTTATATTGAACACTTTGATACTTTTAATTAAGTGGAAAAAGAAAAAGCCGTCTAATTGTGTAAAAAGATTTGGTATCTTTGTTTATTTAATTATTTGCAATTTTTTCTTTTTCAAAATGCAACAGAGAGACACCGGTGAAGGCTTATTGCTTTTAATTTAGTTGAAGTTGAATCTTAACTTTAGTTCGAAAAAAACTTTCAAATAAAGTAAAATAAACAACGTAAAAAAGAACTAATCCTACTTTAATCCTATTGTAATTCATATCATAGATAATTTAATTCTCTTCAATGCAGATTGGAAGTTTTTAGATAACTTCATTTTTAAATTTTTCAAACGTTCAATTTTTATGCAACAATAGAACAATTCTGTTCTTTCAATACTTTAAATTCACCCAAAATTTACAATGTATTTTATAAACATCATTTTTCTACAAGAAATTGATAATTGATTTAAAAAATATAATTAATTTTCTTTAAAAAGTGATACTCTTCCAATTAAACTATTTTTGTAAACGAAAATGGTACACTTTATGGAATATATATCATGAAAATATAAATTTTCCTCACAGCAAATTGATAATGTGGTCCTATGTTAGACACAACCCGACATAGGACAGCAATGCGATTTTAAATGGACTACAAGGACCACAAGGGGAGAATGCAGAAGAAATTCACTATTGTTTACTTTTAAATTAAATGCAGTCCTTTGTTCATTTCAGTATTTTTATATTTTATCAATATTTTTATACTTTCATTATTTTATTTTTTTCTCTATAAAAATATTAACGGTTAAGTTGAAGTTAAAATTTATTTTGACTGTACATTCTCGAGATTTCTATTTTCAAGAAGTTTCGTCATGTATTTGAATACATAAAAAATTATACATTCGAATAAACTCAAAGTCTAGGAAATTGAAATAACTTTTTATTGTTAGGTATATTGAAGCATTATTAATTATTTAAAACATTTTAAAATCATCAATAGATTTTCAAATCATACTTATTTACTTTTAAATCATCAGAAATTTTTAGGAATTAAAACATTCTAGGAACACATTGTCATAAAGCCTTGACTTTTTATAATATATAATTGTGTGATTACAAAATCGAATTATAATAATTATTATAACTATAATTATAATTCTGTGAAATATTTAAAACGTTACCAAAGAGGCTGGGAGTAGAGCTTTACGCATAAAAACTATAGATAGATCATTATTAATAAAACACTGGCTAAGTCTGAGCTTTTTAATTAAATTAAACCAACGAATTCTGCTACGTAATTTAAATCTTTGGTACACTAATATGCTTCTATCAGTTTTAGGGGATAATAAAACATGATAAAGAAATAAAATAATTTTTTAACTCTATAAGAAGCTTAAAAAGTAAAAAAATAATTAAATAAATAAATTCTGCTATGCAATTTAATTAGTAATTTACTGATGCTTTATAGTGTGCTTATGACTAACTGTACTATCAAATGTGTTAAATATTTATCCCATAGATGGCAGCACCAAAATTCTCAGCTCAAAAAGAAGGTTACCATCTAAAACGACTAATGTGGATTTTCTTTCTTCTTATTTTCTTAAGTGTTAATTAAATAATAATTGAATAGGCAAATGGAGAGTAGACATTTTTCTTATTATTAATAGGATTTAAAAAATTCACTACAGATTAATTTATTCTTTTATATATTTTATTAAATAATTTATACGTCATAGTATTAAAAAATGTTAATTTCTTTAATTGAATTGAAAATAGATTTATTTATAAAAGTCCACGATTTGCCACCTCTTTCTATATAGAAATAAAATTTGACACAAATAGAGTTAATTTTCTTGAAGTTTTGTGAAATCCTAAAATATAATAAAAGAAAATTTCATTATATCCAGGGGAAATGCTGCTTTAAAAATGATAATTCGGCATTTAGCGCTTGAAATTTATGCGATGCTATAAAACATTATTATTTTCAAATTTTCAAAACTCACTTGTATGAAATATAAAAATTTAATTCATTCCTTCATAAATCCGGACATTTAACGCAAACTTCGACACATTTTTACAAAAATGTTTTCATTCTATTACTTAAAAACGTTCTTTTGCAATTTTATGTATCGGTGATGTGTCAAAAAATTATCATTATTGGCATGAACTACTTAAAGACTTTAAATACTTTGATCACTCTAAATTCTGCATATATTTCTTAGACAATAAATGCAACTATTCACGTAAGTGAAAAAAATTAAAAAAAAAAAAAAAAAAAAAAAATTAAAAAAAAAAAAAAAACCGACTGCATTTTGCAGTTAAGGAGAATTCATAATTAACAAAATCAGTCTGTTTAATTTACTTTGTAGGTGTTTTTTATATTTTATAACCGTCGTTGAACAGCCAACCCAATTTTTGAGTTTCCAACTACTAATGTTCAACTACGTAGACTTGTAATTTTGAACTCAATTCAGAAGACAAGGGAACTCCTGGAACAAATATTGGAAGAAATTCTGCCTCCGTGAAGGACTTTTTGATGGAACAAACACTCATTTGCGCTACATGGAGAGAGAAACCACGAAGATCTCTCACGGTGAGCCTGACAGCAAGGGGACTCTAGCCCACGAATCGTCTACTACTGATGATATTTCACGTCAGCACTGTGGTCTACGCAAGTCGGATGCGGAATTCGTATCGACCAGCCCTGGCTGGGATTCGAACCCAATCACCTCATTGGAAGGTGAGCGCTCTATCCCCTGAGCCACAGCGGCTGTTTTTGTAGGTGTTTAACTAATTTAATTGAAATAAGCTCATTGTAACATGAACAACATAACAAGAAGAATAAAAGAGCTCCTTTATCTCGATAGGCGGCCCTTCAAATATTATGTAATTTTTTTTAGGCAATTTAAGCAGATTACAAACCTGCTCCCATATTTATATAGAAAATTCGCAATGAGAGTTTTAGCTTTGAACTTTGCATTTGACTGTATCTAATTTTAGAATTAATTTCAAGTAAAAGATGTAATTTTGAATTGAAATGTAAATTTTGTTTTGACCCATTTTGAATAGAATAATCTTTTGCGTTCCGAACAATTGAGAACTGAAATTCTTTAATAATATAAATTCTTTTAAAACATTATTTTCTAATTTCAGTTTCTTTCCCCAAATTGAACTTGTATTAAAAATGTGAAAATTTTCAACGTGTGATTTTTTTTTAACATTTTTATTTAAATTCTTAAGAAAATTTCGAAAACAAAAGGTTTTTAGTGTCTTACGTAAGCATTGTTCATTCTTCTTCTCCCCTCTTGCCCACAATGACATGAACTCCTCTACCCCGTTGTGTACGTATGAATTATTTGAACAGCCCCTAGTTGGCAATAAGTTTTAAAAAAAAAATTCTTACTTTGATTTGAAGCATAAAAATGACCATTGAGGGGAATTTTTTTCAAAATTTAGTAGAAGTTATGACTTTTCACACTTTAAAAAAAAATATTAATTTTTTGCGATTAGAAAAAAATTACGTAACTAAAATGTCGAAGAAATAATAATTCCAGTAAGGAAAAAGAAACCCAAGACAAATTAGGTGATATAAATTTCTTAACGATAATTAAGAATGTTTGACACCAAAAGAAACGGAGGGGGGAAGGAACCACAACGAAGCATTTAATTTTCTGCGTTTATTCAAATTTTGCATGGGTAAAAAAGAACTTCATTCTGTAAAGCTTCAAGCATGATCTTTCTAATTGCTGTAAACAGTTTTACCGTGAGAAGTCATTTTCTGCTAAAAAAAACATTTGCTGCCAAAATATTTGCTGCTAAAAACATTTTCGGCTGAAACATTTTCTGTTAAAAGAAACATTTGCCGCTCAAAGAAGATTGTTTACATGGATTTAAATTTAGATTGGCATTTCTGCTGTCGAACTTGTCGATTTTCACCGGTGAATGTCAACAATCACATAATAGCTTTGGTGAATGTCTGTAATATTTTTCTACATCCGAATTAATATTAATTTATTTGTTGATATTATTATACTTATTAAATATTTTAATATCTGCTAGATAGATTCGGAGGAACATCAGAGTTTGGAGTACAGGTTAAAGGCATGCTGGACAGTGGCACTTGACCTTAAAAAAACATTGATGTAGAGCATAGCGGGCAAATGTATACCCGCCAGCGGCACTGAACCTTTTTTAATGATATACAGATTTAAAAACTATTTCTCGTATTGGTTAAAATTCATATCATGAAAATTACATGGAAGAAAAAAAAAACTAAGAAAAATGTAAGCAACAAAGTGACAAAACAATTTCAAAATAAGTAGAATTTGTATTGTTGATTTGTATTGTTGTAACCATGCAGGGACAAATAACCTCAACTTTCACGAAAATATTTCATTTAATAAAAAAAAAAGAAAGGGAACATCAAGAGTCATGAAATCTTCCCACTTCATTAAGATATTTAATTTCTAAAATACGAAAAAAAAAAAAGAAGAACTGTAATTTAGACATTCTTTTATGAAGTAATGAGTGCAAGACTTAATGATTGATGCACGACGTTAGAACGGAGAACACTATTTTTTTTTTCTTCTTTTCCGCCCACCTCTACCAGTTCTTGTTTAATTGAAAAAAAAGATAATAAAGATGTATTTTAATTCATACCATAAAGTATGCGAAACTAATTATTGAGGTGTAAAGTATTCAGATTCATCATCGCGTCTTCTTACGCATCACGGCAGCAGGAGCAATTTATTAGAAATGCTTACTCCCCCCCCTTTTTTTTTTAATGGTGTGGGGAGTTTTTACCAAATATATTTTGAATTTTTTTTTTTAGATCTTTGCTAACAAAGGATTGTCAAATTCATAGGTAAAACTCGTACCCTTTTTTTTGTTAAGAAAAATGTTATTTCTTTTTTTTTTCTGTTAAAAAGTTTTTGGAGTTGAGATTAATTTATCACTCGAAATTCATTTAGCTTAATAACTAAAATTGTTTCGCTTATCTGAACCTTTTTCTTTTCTGGGATGGAAAGATAGGTAGGGTTTTCAAAATTTTAATTGGCTATAAACGGGAACTTCTGCGTGAATTATGTGTTTTTTACTGAATTAGATGAAAAATTGATCAAGTTAACGCACATGCAAAAATAGATGGATAGCATATGCTTCGTTTCTAGACCCCACACAAAGCTTTACTGTAAAAACACATTTATGTAAACTATTATGTAAACATTATGTATAATTTAACAGAATTTTATGTGCATCATGCTTATTGTTAGCATAAAGTTTAGTATTACTGAATATCAAAAATAGGGGCAACTATTTTTTACCTGAATGTAGTGAAAAGAGTATTCCTGGTGTTTCACAACACCAAACGCATAGGAATAATCTGTGGTGTAACTACTTCACTTTTAGGGTGGAGTAACCATCATTTTTGTTGTTAAGATACGTTAAATTTTCTAACGGTGTTAATTTTTTTTTAATAAACTAATTAGCAAAATATGTTTACAGCTAAGAGCGAAATTTCTCACTGAAAATGGATTAAAAAATGTCCTTTTCAAAATATAACATTTTCTTCTGAAAAAATCGTAAATTATAAATTTAATCGATTTTTTTAATATGAAAAAACTCTTGATAGGATAATATATCTATTTATAGAAGGTATCAAAAACAGATTGCATATAAGTAAAAATATCGAAGTTAACACTCGATACTTCAAAGCAGTAGAGCAATGTTAAAAAACTTAAGCTCTACACTTCAAAAGATGTTGAATGATATAAAAATATATAAACCAGGTATTAGAAAACATGTAGAATACATTAAATTATGTACCTGATTCTTATATGTTGATAAGAAGTTCCTTTAGAAATACAGACGTAGGAAAAATATATTAAACACTTCTAAGTAAACAATCTTTCTTTAAAAACAGCAAATGTTTCGGAAGGTTTTATGTGGCATAACTATTGGCACAACTTGAAAGATCATGTTTGAAGCTTTTAGAAATGCTGCAGTTTTTCAGAAGTGTTAAAAAGTTCTTAATGCCAGAACATACTAAAAATTACCACGATTTTTTTTTTAAACTTGCGAAAATAGCAACATTTCTAGAACAGCAAAATTCTGCAGTTATAAATACGCTAAAAAGTTCCTTTCTTAATGCCAGAACATACTAAAAAGTACCACGACTTTTTTTTAAAATTGAGAAAATTGCAACATTTCCAGAACAGCAAAATTCTGCAGTAATAAATACACTAAAAAGTTCCTTTCTTAATGCCAGAACATACTAAAAATTACCACGATTTTTTTTTTAAACTTGGGAAAATAGAACATATTATTTATATGATATTTACATGATAATTATTTATACAACAAATTATTATTCAAATTAATTTACATGGTACAAACTTATATACGTGACTTTGTATCGGTAGCCACTGATACAATTTTGAGTGTGTGGTTTTGTATCAGTGACCACTAATACAACTTTTTACACGTTTTTCTATCAGTGAAGCTGGTACAACTTTGTACGTGTATAATTTTGTGTCAGTGACAGATGGTACAATGGAATGAATGAATGGAATTTGCATCAGTGACATCGAGTAATTTTTTTATGGGCGATTTTGTTTGAGAGACAACTGATACATCTTTGTTGCACCAACTCAAAAAGTTTGAATTGTGATCTTTCATATTTGCTTTGTAATTCATACAAATTTTCAGTATAATTTTTTATTGCAGTGAACTTTTGAATTTACCAAATAATAAAGTAGTTATTCCGAAAAAAAGAAAGAAAAAGTAATTCCTCGAGTTTAGCACCAACCGAATTCCGATTTTCATGACAATGCTCAGAATGTATTTCAATTTTTTTTTTTTTTTTTTTTTTTTGTCTTTTGAGGAAATTTCGTTTCTTTAATCCTTAATTTTATGTCTTACTTCTTCATCCTCATAATTTCTGTAAACTTCTTAATCGTTCGGAGACTTTGTCTAACCATTAAGAATAGAAATTTTATGACTTATGACCCGACACGTGCATCTGAAATAGAAGCTGATAGGTGTCGCTCTATGCCATTTCCTGTGAGCCACAGCAACAATAGAACAACTCAACTCAAATTGCAGTTCTGAAGGAAAGATAATAAATAAAAGAAACTAACAAAAAAATCAAATTGTGTGTGGGTGTATTGTTATGGAGTTATTTTTTTGCTTTTTCCAAAGTTTATGTTCAACCACAATGCGCTATACCACGAGGAATTGTAATCAACGAAAAAAAAAAGAAAGAAAAAGCAACAAAAATGCTAGAGAATCATTAAACTACAGATATTCTAAAGCCTACGCATTACCGATGAGTTCTGGTTAGGGGGTGGGGTAAAAAAGGTCACACAGAAGTTTCTTGACTACACCCCTACTTGGTAGACAGTCCCATTTCCTTCTGCAATTAAGATTTTTTGAATATAACAAAACTGAACGTGGCACGAGCCATTTCAAAGCTTAAGAGATTTTACGAACAAAAAACAGAATAAAATGAATAAATGAAAAAAAACTAGTTTTATTCCCAACTCTTTCACATTCCAAGTAACGTCCATTCAGCTGTCATCGCCATCTTTTGGCAGCAATGCGACTTTGGCGTCCGCCTATTATTAATAAATGGAATGTGAAGTTTGTAGACTACATTTTTTGTTGTGTGGTTAAATTAGCTGGATACACATTCAATTATTTTGACGAATAAATATCCCTTAATGCAGTAACACCCTTAAATGAGGTGACATTAGCATCTTCAACTTTGTAATGGATAGGTTCAAGATTATACAATAATAACAGTTCGCGAAATGTTCTTTTTTTTTAATGTTTTCATTCAGACGTGCAAATTCTTTTGTGATTATGATTTATAACCAATAGTTTTACACCGGAAGTTTTCTTTTCTATTGTTTTTTTATCATTTTTCTTTGACAACTACTGATATTCTATTTTTTCTATCACTTTTCGTTAGAAATTGCTAGAAAAAATAGAATTTCATGAAAAAATACAAGAGAAAAAAAAATCGTTTTCTTTTTAAAAGGTTGAAAATTAATTTAAATAAATATTTTTTTCCCTTTGGCGAACGATTTCAGAAAAATTGGTTCTTACATTTAACTACTGATACTCTTGATAGCTCGAAAGCTTTGTTACGAACTGAATTAAGAAATTGCTAGAAAAAGTAGAATTTCTTGAAAAAGTACAAGAAAAAAATCGTTTTCTTTTTAAAAGATTGAAAGCTGATTTAAATAAATATTTTTTTCACGCTGGGAAATGATTTCAGAAAAATTGGTTCTTGTATTTACCTACTGATACTCTTGATTGCTGGAAAGCTTTGTTACGAACTGAATTAACAAAGAAATTGCTGCAAAAAATAGAATTTCTTGAAAAAATACAACAACAAAAAAATCGTTTTCTTTTTAAAAGATTGAAAGTTGATTTAAATAAATATTTTTTTTCACGTTGGCAAATGATTTCAAAAAAAATTGGTTCTTACATTTAATTACTGTAGACTCTTGATAGTTCGAAAACTTTGTTGGGAACTGAATTAAGAAATTGCTAGAAAAAATAGAATTTCTTGAAAACATACAAGAAAAAAAAATCGTTTTCTTTTTAAAAGATTGAAAGTTGATTTAAATAAATATTTTTTTTCACGTTGGCAAATGATTTCAAAAAAAATTGGTTCTTACATTTAATTACTGTAGACTCTTGATAGTTCGAAAACTTTGTTGGGAACTGAATTAAGAAATTGCTAGAAAAAATAGAATTTCTTGAAAACATACAAGAAAAAAAAATCGTTTTCTTTTTAAAAGATTGAAAGTTGATTTAAATAAATATTTTTTTCACTTTACCAAACGATTTTAGAAAAATTGGTTCTTATATTCAACTACTGTAGACTCTCGATATTTCGAAAGCCTTGTTATGTCGAAAAAAATATTTTTATTTTCTGCATTATATATTCAGCTAATGTTAATTTCAATGCCTATGTCGAAGAGTTTCTTCTCAAAACTTCGTTATGTCGAATTTTTTTCCGGAATGGAAAATGAATTTTTTCAGAAAAATGGCAGTGTAAGTTTATTGTCAACCAATTATTTTCTGTTTAGTGCATAATTATTTTTGTCTTACTTTTTAGAATATTTTTTCTACTTTTTAGAACATATTTAGCTCTGAACTTGTTATCTCGAAAACTCGCTATTTCGGCAATTTTTTAGCGTCTCTTCAACTTTGAGATATCGAGAGTATATTGCACAATATCAGTACTTTGAACTACAATACAATGCAAATTTGGAGCGATCTAAATAAGGTACATTTTCATACTTCAGTTGAACCGTTAAATCGGGTATCCAAGATTAAAATGGTTACATACCCGACCCACTTTGAACAAAAACGCTATTTCTCGATTCAGACGAATTTCTCGGATCGGCTGTATTTTCTCGATTCAGACGAACTATTCGATACAAATTACTGGATCCAAATTTCTCAAAATCAAATATTTTATTCTTTAAAATTTAACCTGATGTTATACTAGTTATAAAATTTTTCTGAAAAATATAAGAGGAATAAAAAGTGTTGTAACAATTACACACGAAAATAAAAGCATTCTTATCAAGACGCATTTAACAGTCAATATTGCAAAAAAAAAATAAATAAATAAATAAATTACAGCGATTATTAAATATAACTGTGATTGTGCTATTTACAATATAAAATTTTTATTAAATATATTTGAACCCAATTAAATAAACTAAAAATTTTCTAAAAAAAGAAGAAAATCTGAGCGTATTTGTCTTCCTACTTTTTCTTTTCCACGGAAATTCTTCGGGATGAATTCTCTATATTTTCTGTAAAATTAAGGCCGTTTTTCGAAGGCACCGTCGTATTAAACCAGAAGACAAAATAGTAAAAAAAACAAAAGAGATTTAAAAATATTATGCAAAAACTTTAAAAAAAAAGAGTTTAAATAGAAATAAAAAAATTTATGCAAAATAGATTTGAAATTTGCATGTAAAAATATCAAGACAAAATATATAACAAAAAATATATATTTGAATATCGTTTTTTAAAAACGTGAAGGCAAAATAAGTTTCAATTCAGTTTGCGAAAATGTTAAGGCGCTAATTTTAAATAAATTTGAAATCAGTGTTTATATCAACAAGGTGAAATTAATTTGAAATCAGTATTCAAACACGAAAGATAAAATTCATTAGAAATCAGTATTCAAACTTTCGAGGTAAAATTAATAGGGGGTCAGTATGTGAAAACATCTAAGTAAAATAAATTTGAAATCAGTATTTAAACCCTCAAAGCAAAATTAATTTGAAATCAGTATTAAAACCCTCAAGGTAGAATTGCAAGAAGTCAGTATGTAAAATCCTCTAGGTGAAATAAATTTTAAATCAGTATTCAAACCCTCAAGGTAAAACTAATATGAAGTCAGTGTGTGAAAACAACTAAGTGAAATAAATTTGAAATCAGTATTTAAACCCTTAAGTCAAAATTAATTTGAAATCAGTATTCAACCCTCAAGTTAGAATTATATGAGATCAGTATGTAAAATCGTCTAGTTGAAATAAATTTTAAATCAGTATTCAAATCGTCCAGATGAAACTAATTTGAAATCATTATGTCACTATGTAACCATCAATGTAAAAATAATATAACATTAATATTCAAACCCTCAAGGTAAAATTAATTTTAAGTCAGTATTCAAACGCTTGAGGTAAAATTAATTTGAAATCAGTATTCAAACCCGCAAGTTAGAATTATATGAGATCAGTATGTAAAATCGTCTAGGGTAAAATAAATTTTAAATCAGTATTGAAATCGTCCAGATGAAACTAATTTCAAAGGACTATGTCACCATCAATGTAAAAATAATATAACATTAATATTCAAACCCTCAAGGTAAAATTAATTTCAAATCAGTATTCAAACGCTTGAGGTAAAATTAATTTGAAATCAGTATTCAAACCCGCAAGTTAGAATTATATGAGATCAGTATGTAAAATCGTCTAGGGTAACATAAATTTTAATTCAGTATTGAAATTCTCAAGATAAAAATGATTTTAAATCACTATTCAAACCCTCAACGTAAAATTAATAAAACATTAATATTCAAAACCTCATGGTAAAATTAATTTGTAATCAGTATTCAAACCCTCAAGGTAAAATTAATTTTAAATCAGTATTCAAATCTCAAATTGAAATCCGCATGCAAAAATCGAGTGATAAGTATGTAAAAAAGCAAAATAAGTTTGAAATCAGGATATATAAAACGTCAAGGCAAAGTAGATTTGCTATATATTCAAAAACGTCAAGGCAAAATAATGTAAATATTAAAAAAAAAAAAAAAATCTAACTACCGTACCCGTTTTTGGCACCCACATTTATACGTAGGCGAATATAAAACAATAATCATAACAATCGTCCAAGTGCTTTCGTGATATAACAAAAAAAAAAAAAAAAAAAAATTCCCCATCCCCCTATAAGTTGATCCCCCCTCCGCCGATTTATGATATAAAAACAACGAAAGAAAGGGGGTGGAAGAGAATGTTTTGTGGTTTCTTTAAGGGGAGGGAAGAAAAGCAAGGAAAACATAGTAAATGATAATGTCTAAAAGAAACTATTCCGCCCTCTACAGGTGGATCAGAATATGTCAATATTTAACTCTACAGAGTGGCAACAGGTGTGTTTCCTGTGTCATTTAGGATCTCGGTAGACTTTTTTTAATAATCCTTTAGACAGAAAATCGAAACAAAAAAAGAAAATGGAAAGACCTACTATCTTTGAGAGGAAAAAAAAGAAGTTATGGCTGTTTTAAAACCATAGATGGGACCAATAGTTTAATCGAAGAAATTATTCAGTACATATCAAAATTAAAGTGATCATTTCCCGGTAACCGGCTAAACAATAAATCCGAAATATTACAAATAACTATAAAAATGATATATTTCTTTTTCTTTTTAGATAAACAAATTTTATATTTGCGTTCAAAAATTTTTTCGATTTGCTTTATAAGTTCTCGACATATAACGAAATCCGCAATAATTCGAATGTACATGAAGAGGCCCCAAAATTTAGATTCTTTTTCAATCTAAATTGGGACCCTATTTTTGCAGATTTAAATTCTAAATTTATCAAAAAAGAAAAAAAAATATTATACTTACTCATAGAGAGAGCGTTTTTATGTCGAACATCGTAAGTTAAAAAAATCGTCTGCTCAGATAAATTAGCTTATTCAAAATTGACCTCCCAAACCATTAATATTGTGTCCTCTACGTGAAAATTTGATTATTAGATCGAAAGTTATTCAGGGTGTTTGCTTTCTCTTCACAATGTACAATCTTGTATAAGAAGATGCTTCCGGCTTTACATTTTACTCAAAAAGTTTAGTGAAAAACTTATTTAACCCTAAAGGGTAAGCGAAGCTAAAATATTATTCCATTTAATAATTTTTTTTATGATACAAATATGCATTTGAATTAAAAATTTATATTATGTTTCGCAGGTTTTAAAATTTCAATTTATTTTATTAAGTCATATTGTTTATTTATATACAAGATCATATCTGAAAACTTTCAACGTCTTTAATTTCTTTTCTTTTTGCAAATTTTTGACTTATTTTCAAGATATCGAAACTTCCAGCGACACTTTTTCTTCCTCAAACAGTAACATTATTTAGCAAAATTTATACCTAAACATGAACGAGTTGAGATACATCATTATCACACTACCGTGGTCAAGCACCCATTATTAGGGCTCTATCTCTTAACGGCCATTGTAATGAGCTACGTAAATTTGATCCCTGACTTGAGACGTGGGTGGGTGGCTCCTGAGCTGGTACCCTTCTCTCCCACACCACAACAAACGAGAGGACTTTCGGCCACCACATATTGAACGTGCACCGTATACATGCCGGTAGTTTTGTCTGCCACAAGGAGCGCACCCTGCTCTCAAACCAGCGACGTCTTAACCATCACCGAAGCGTCACCGTAATAACTTGGCACCTGCACCCTAAGAAGTAGAAGATAACCGATACCCATCCATGTGATCTATGACGTCAGCTCCAGCTAATCTTTGTCATCAAAATGGCGTATTAAAGTTGAGTTAAGTTTCTCTACATTATGTTATGTTAATTAACTACAGAATCGTATCTCACATCGAATTTGTTGAAATATAATTCTTCCTCGTCTACTTCTCTTACTTAACTATTTATTTATTATTTGTTTATGTATTTTATTGTAACTATGATATATTTCTATTTTGTGTATCTGGCAACTTCGATGCATGATTAGCTTGTTTATGTTTGTTATGTATGGGTTCATACCTGTCTTAGTGTTAAGTAAGAAATATATAATGAACGAATTGAAATTTTTATGAAATAATATTTGTGTATAAAAATAGAATGTGCCAACTAAGAGAATTGATGCTTGGCTTACTCGAAATAGAATGGAAAGAACAGTTGCTAGCGAAAACAAATGCCACGTTTCAATAACCAATCAGGATCAAGAAAATCACCCTACGTCATTTGCAGGTACAGTGTTTTCACTACAGCGCGAGAATCTCCCATATTTTTTTCTTTTCTCGCATTAAAAAATGATTACCGCGAGAAATTCGCGCATTCTATAAATCAATTTCAAAATTCGCGAATTTCTCGCATTTTGGAAAAAGCTTCGAATTACGCCATTTAGAATAAAATCCGTTTCACTTTTCTTCCTGGATCTTTCATTATTTTCAACATCTGCCCCGTTATCTAGCTTCCCTACGTACCAGTATTGTTCAAAACGTTTTCGAACAACAGAACACAACCACAGAACCCCTTTCAGAACACATTTCTCTGCAACCACGTGTTTACCGTAAGTAAGGTTTCTTCATGTAAGACGCTCAAATTTTTTATGCACTTATGTGAGATGGACAAATACCTTGTAAAGGCAAAATCTTCGATGATGATGCACCAAAAATATTCAATGCTTTAAAAAATAGAAGACATTAAAAATGTATTATAATTAAAGAAATGAATTTTTTCCAAGAGTTTTTGTGTTTTTTTAGTTTTTAGAAATTTCACCTAACTTTTTGAAATCTCACCCTGTTTTTGAGAAAGGGTGAATTCTCAATAACAGGGTGAATTCTCACCCATTTTTTTTTCTATCATGAAAACACTGCAGATATAAATAATAATAATAATACTTGAAATAATAATAATAAATAATAATAAGTAATAATAATAATAAATAATAATAAGTAATAATAATAATAAATAATAATAAGTAATAATAATAATAAATAATAATAAGTAATAATAATAATAAATAATAATAAGTAATAATAATAATAAATAATAATAAGTAATAATAATAATAATTGAATATTGGTGTAAATTAAGTTCTCCGGCGAAGTTTGTCTCCTTTAAGTAGTATAGTAATTACTAAATTCCAAAATTGTTCGAAATCACTACATTTAAAAAAAAAAAAAATGGTTGTAGTTAACTACATTTGTAACTAAGTAGTTGTAATTATAGTAAACTACAAAAATAATATTAGTTTTTCCGACCACTGAACATAACTAAATATTTTTGTTTGGAGGATTAAAAGGAAAGTCTGGGCTGCGTTAAAAATTTGTGCAAAAAAGCAATAACTTTTAATGAATTTCTTTTTTACCACGTAAATTCTCTCGCTCTGTTGCAAAGGTCCACGTGCTAGAACTTTTTACTTTTACACAATCGCATCTTCAATCAAAATAATTTCACTTCTTGAAATAGAAAAATTTAAGTAAGCGTAAAAATATCAAAATCGAAATTTATAGGCATTTAGTATATTTGTATTGCAAAAAAAAAAAATATTTTTCTTTTTTAAATATAATTTTTTAATCAGTTTTCAGAAATTATTGTTCAGCGTTCATCTAGCAATAACAATAGAAAAAGAAAATAGTTGTCTAGACACTTTTCCCCAAAATCTATCATGAGTGTCGTTTTTTTAATTGCAAAAAATCACCATTTTAATTTAAAGGTAAAATTTATCAATTTTTCTCCCTCTAAATCAAATTTACTGCCACAAGAATACCGAAGAGTGATAATTATATGGGGGTTGTTTACAGAAAACGATAAATAGTGAGAGTCGTATTAAAAAAATTTTTTTTTTTGAAGCGCATTGTTCTAAGATACCTTAAAATAAACTGAAAAATTGTTTAAAATGTCTTGTTCGAAAACTTTCATCTAAAAAAAAGTCAAATAACCGCTAAAAACAATAATAGTATGAATCTAACGAATAATTTTGTTACGTGCTGCAGAAGAAGAAAAAATTTAAACAGAAAGTAATTTATTAATTTAGAAGTAAAAGTGTATTAATTTAACGTTTTTTAAGTAATTAATTTATGTTAAACTCAAGCCGAAAATATAATTTGTGTGAACTTACGATTAAATTCAGATCGAATCCTTTTTCTTAGAAACATCTCTAAAAAGGAACTGTAGGTATAAAAGGTAACATAAGCCAGTTATTGCGATTTTTAAGCAAAATTTGCCAGATACACTTTATTTGCATTATGGAAATCGAAATTTTTGTGATGATTGAAGTGTTCATCACTATATGTCAGCTACTAAATTTTTTTCCTTCAACTAAGTTATTTAAAACCATAAAGAATTTATAAATTAGAAATGGAGAAAGAAAAAAAACAAGTATTCAACGATCAAAATAATTCTATTTCTTTTTAAAAAATAGAATAAGAATAAAGAAAAAAATTCTAATAATTAATGAAAATTTGTTAATTTTTTTAAATTTCGGGGGAAAAAATCTAAAATAAAAATCACTTTTTCTAGGACGGAAACTTTATATTTTTAATAAAAAAAAACATGGTTTATGTTATTATTAACATACATAAATTATTAAAAAAATACACTGAAAAATAAGTTTTTAAATATATTTTTTTTATATAATAATTCTTTCTTAATATAATTTTTCCTAATTCTTTCTTTTTCTCTTTACCGTAATAAAAAGCTTCAGAGATTACAAGCAACGTTAAATAAATTAAGACAATTTATCTGGTGCTGCCATCTAGAATTATTAATATTGAACTAATATTTTTCTAAGAAATTGAAAGATAGAAATTTTTACATTTCATAGTGAAAGTAAACTGAAAATGTAAGGATTTTCGTTTTTTGTTTACTATGTTACACGCATGCTTTATTTAAAAAAAATTTCACAAATTCTGCTTTTCAAAACGTACCGAAATCAGTTATTTGTTTTAATTATTACTCAAAATAATTTCCTATATAGCAAATTACAGAATTTTGCGTCAAGATCTCAGGATAAAGAGAAAGATTTTCGAAGATTTCAAATAATTTAATATCATAGTAGATACATTTATGATTGCAAGTTTAGCGAATATTATGCTTTTTCAATAATAATTTATTTTAATTTCATGTAATAGTAAACATTTAGTGACTGTATAATAACATAGATGGCGCTTAAAGCAAAAAAATGTGAATAATTCGATTCTGATTTTTTTCTTTTTTCATCACTCATCATAGTTATTTAAAAATAACAAGTTATAATAGTTGTAAAATTTTTTATAATACAACATAAAACAATGAAATAGTTCTTTCTTTTATTTTGCGTTCTTGCATTCCTTTACCTACAAAATATGTAAACCATGCTTTTAAAAAAAAAACACACACACATACTTTTGCTTAAAAAAAAAAATAAAAAAAAAATTTAAAAAAAACATCTTTTCTTACTATTTACTTCTATTAAAACATTCTATTCTTACTAACAATTAGGAAAACAAAATTATGTACTGAAAAAACATAGGATTTTGACAGAATATTCTCGAAGCAGAATTATTCGATTGAAGTCCGGATTACAGAGTCTTCTTCACTATTAGGATAAAAATTAATAATTAATCAAACAAAGAGATGTTTTTAATTTAAGGTTTAATGGCCTTTTAATCTCAAATTTTCGTATTATAAATTAAATTAACACCTTTAGTATTTAATGTTCATAAATTGGATTGAAAAAATATCAAAAAATTTTTATTGCAAAAATTAAAGGCTTGAAAAAAAAAATCATTCTTGAAGAAACTTAATTGGTCTATTTCTGATTTTTAAAGCTGCCCTTACCATTTACAGTTTGAAATAAATAAATATGTTCAGAATTCATTGACTGGTCACAACGAAGTTAAAATAAAAGGAAAAGAAAAAACAGAACAAGACACGTTTTGTGCTTTTTTCTGTTTTTTCTTCACATTTTATTTTATTTATTATTTTTTTTTTTTTGCGTGATATATTTTTTACTTAGTGTGTTCTATTTTGCTTCAAGTTTTTTAAATGCTCCTCGCACTATTATATTGATATATTTTGCTTTGACCATATTGATGCAATATTAGAAAGCACTCCTTTTTGCGAATATAATCGTGTGAGTTGGTGAAGAGATTACATCTTTTCATTTACCATCTTTCAATTATTAGCACGACCAGTGTTCACTGTTTGCCGCTGTATCATTTTTTTATTAACTAAATGAATCAAATCGTGAGTCTTCCCCCCCCTTTTAAATTTTCAATTAGGTAAGTTTTTTTCACTTCCAAAAACATAAAAATCAATAAATAATTTCACTTCTAGAGCTTATTTTTTAGGCAAGACAATGTTACATCGTTAGAGTAATTTTTCTAACAAAAAAAAAAAAAAAAAAAAAAAATTGAATCTTTGCATCTTCATTTTATCTTTTCTTCATGTAGATATTTTCTATAAAGGGCACTGAACACTCAAAATTTTTATCTGACATTTTATGAAGTTTTATAAATATTACGGTTTTATAAATATGAAGTTTTATAAATATACAGTTTAATAAATATTACTTGTCAACAGCATTATTTCTCAGAATGACGAAATTTTCATTCTTTTCATTTCATATTTAATCTGTAAACTTTAAGATACGTAATGGTCAAAGTTAAAAATTTATTTTTCGCTATGTTGTTGAATTGTTACTGCACGCTGCTGAGTTATTTACGTTAATGTTGTTATTTTTCGACATTTGTAAGCTTTAAACATCTTTTCCTAAATATATGGGAATTGTTATATTTTATTTTTTTATTTTATAACCGTCGTTGAACATCCGACCCAATTTTTGGATTTACGACTACTAATGTTTAACTCGTAATTTTGATCCCAATCCAGAAGACAAGAGAACTCCTGGATCAAGTATTGGAAGAAGTTCTGCCTTCGGGGAGGACTTCTTGATGGAACTAACACGCATTTGCGTTACTGTTAGCTTGACGGTAAGGGGACTCTTCTAACCCATGATCCGTCAACTACTGAGGGTATTTTACGTCAGCACTGTGCTCGGTCCAAGGCGGATGCGGTATTCGTATCGATCAGTCATCACAGGGATTCGAACCCGGGTCACCTGATTGGAGGGCGAACGCTCTTTCCCCTGAGTTATTTGTCTTGAATTGTTGTCAAAGAGAGTTTCAAATTTTCATATTAAAAACAATTACTATAATTACAAATGCAATAAAAACTAAGAAAATATGCAAGTTTGTTTAGCATAAAAGGCATAGATTTTAAGTCGCGAGCGCTTACAAGAGAGTCATTAAAAACAATTTACTTCGAATAAAGTGTTTTGTAATTGTTTTTAATGTTTCATTGAGCTTATGTTATAACGTGTTAAGCAATCATAATGGTAAAGTTGAATAAATAATGAAACTCAAAAAGTCAAGTGATTAGAATTAATTGGTGCCTTCAACCTCATTTATTGCTTAAACTTATTTCCACCGATCTCGCCATTTTCGATGCATACAAACCGCCATTTTTAACTATTCCGTAACTCTTTCTAAACACGCGGTGCTTGGAATGTAGCATAGGAGAAAGGGAGAAAATTGATACAATTCTTGAAGGATCATGAAAATATATTCAAAATCACGTGAATTCTCGTGGGTTGCGAGATCAGATTCTGAATGTGCAATAAAAATCTGCCGCATGATATGCATACTTAAGAAGTGAGAACATTCGTTTAAGTCACGCCATAGTGGCATTATTTACCTCAATTGTTTTGGCTGAAAACTTCGAAACGTTCCTGATTGCTTTGGCGGGTTCAATTTCCCATAAAAAAGTATCGTAAATTCGGTCCGAAAAATAACGTCAGCGTCCCACGCAATACTCGAGGGGTTTGAAAATTCGACTTTTTACTTTTCGTTCTACTCGAAATCTAGGAAGAACATTCGTAAATGCGAGGCTAAAATGGCTGCATGAATTATGCACCAGACATAAAGTAAGAATTTTTATTCTACGAAGGCACGGATCTGTTTGCTGATAAAAGTAACTTTTGGAAGGCGACCAATTCGAGCTTCATTTTAAAGCAAAAAATTATGTTTTAATTTGTTACCCATGGCGTGTCTGCCTTAAGTGGAGTATTTATTGAAAACAAAGGCTTTATTTTGTTGACTTTTTAAAATATTTTAGTTTCAGATGCGTCTTAATTTATTATTATATAACAAAATGACATTAAAATAAACATTGAAGAATAAAACTTCTGAAAGAAGAAAAAAAAATCTTTAAAATGGTGCGAACGTACTTTTAAAACAGTTGTCATTTGCCTAACGTTTTTTTTTTTTTGTAATTAACGTTTCTGCTGTAGCAAATATTACTGAAAAGGCTGTATAAAGCATGGCGCAATCACACTTTCAAAATATTGTATATTTCAGAATTTATTTGTACTACAATCATAAACTATAGCTCTTAAGAGGCACTCCTGCCAGGTTAGAAACTTAGAAACCCTTCGCGGCAAATTCCCTTACACCTCCATAAGTAATTTAAAATAGATCGAAAAAGTAAACGTAGAACAATTAATAAAGTTTCAAATTTTGAAGAAAAAAAAACCCACAATAAAAAAGAAAAGAAAGAAAAAATGAGAGGATTTAGGATAAGGAAATACACCAATAACAATTTGTTTGTTTTTTGATATTTTTAGAACATTTTTTCAATATTTCAAATGTTTTGATGCGCTCTAGATTTATCTGAATTCACTTTTTACTTCAACTCTAAATTTTAATATACAAGGTGACTTTTTTAAAAGTTTCTTCGAGTCTAACGAATCCCAGCGCTCTCTAGTCCCACGGTAATCTATTTTTACAGTAACTCTACTGGAACCTGAAATAAAATTTTTTAAATTGAAATAAATGTTCTACGCATTCTTTCACTTTACTTAAAAAGCACAACATTACGACCAATACTTATTTTTCAATCAATAACAATGATTAAAATTATTATTGAACCTCTTATAAACTTATAATTACTATAAACTCTATAAACTTATAATTACAATTAGGACTGGGCTGTAAATCGATGTATCGAGACATATCGGTTTAACGCATATATCGGCAGGACGATACAGAGACTTTCATTCAAGGCGATGCATCAGAAATCTGATTTAAGCCGTCGAGTAAAGACAACGAGCGCAAAACGATATAGCGATATAAGACACGCAAGGATATAAGATAACGATATAGCGATATAAGACTCTTCTCTTACGTTCCGATGTTGACTCGCGCTGTGGAAGACGATGTTTGTTTCGTTGTGTTGAAATGGCTTTGATTGGTGAGCTGTAGAATCAGAGTTTTGAGAACACATATCGTTATATCGCATGTTCCTTTTTGCATCTCTTATTTTTTTTTTTTAATTTTCGCTACTTTTCTTGTAGATTATTTTCAGTGGGACTAACTTCGTGATCGCCGATGTTACCTTGTTCTGAAGGCAATCTATTATTGAAAAGAATATATAAAGAAGAGTTTCTTCATTAATTAGATAAGTTTTTTTTAAAAAAAAACTTCTTTTTATTTTCAAATGTGAAAATTATCGGCAATCCAATTTAGGCGCCCATAAAGAATTTAATTTGTTAGGTTATTTTTTTACTTTCTTTTAATTTATTAAAAACTTTTTGGATGAAACTTCTAATAATTTAATGAGTTTTTATTACTGATTTTATATTTATAAACCTTGTTGTTTTTATTTTTAGAAATAAAGTTAAAACAAAATTTATTTTTGTCATTTGGATTTGGACATAAGTCAATCAACTTTGTTTATACAAAAAAATGTGAAAGGTTTGCGTATTTTATTCATTTTTTTAAATCATTTAGCACTTTGTTTTATTAGAGAGTATAATAATGTTTTTTAAAAAAATAATCTTTTCGTATTATTTGTTAATTAGCTAAATATATTATCGAATATCACAATTCTTTTATTTTTAAGAAATTAAATCTTACTTTGTTTTTTGTTGATAATTCGGTCATTATTTAATTTAATTTAATTATTTATCTGAAATGATAAGGTCCCGCAGTGGACTGGTCGTTAAGACACGGTTCCCTGCAGATCACCGAAGTCAAGCATAACTGGCTGCGGTCAGTCTGCGTAGGGACCGAGGGTGTGCGGTATTTGTCCTCGTTGAACTGTTCTACCGTAAAGTGCTCGACTTCGCTTGCAGGTCGTCGAGCTACCGAAGGGGCGGGGGGGGGGGAGGGGTGCCATCCCATCTGCAGAGGATCAGAATTGGGAAGACATGTCTTCGGATCATCCTCAGGGATGTTTCACAGACCGTCACCAATAGCCCATTGTGCAGCTCTAGTGTGACGTAAATGAACTATAATAGAACTATAATAACTGAAATGATAATAATAAAAAATAGTGTTTTAAAAACGTTTGTTTTTTCTAAAATTTATTTAGCACTTTGTTTTAAGCATACAAATAATTTTTAACGTTTCATTTAGAAATTGAACATTACGATCGAACTTAATAATTATGTAATTATTTACGCAAAATTGTACAAAAAAAATATTAATTTGTAAAAAACGCTTTAAAAAAAGTTTTTAACACTTTGTTTTACGCGTATTATGAATTTCTAAACAAACATTTCAATAAATATTTTAAGTAAGATTTGTACATTGTAGTCAATTTATTTAATATCTTTCTTAAGCAAAATATCTTCTAATTTATAAATTGATTTAAATCAGTCTGAGTATGAAGTTTTGATAGAAATCTGACTTTCTGTGCCTTACAAGTAAATGAAATTCAAAAATACTATATCGCGATACATCGCTATATCGCGATGCAAAACTGACGATGCATCACGATATATAATTTCTAATATCGCCCAGTCCTAATTACAATACAGCATTACTTTTTGTAATTTGCTGCGTTAAATACATAAAATTACTTTTAAACTCAAAGACATTTCGGAAATTTTTATGTGCTTTTCTTTTAGTGATTTGGTTTTACAATGCATACACCAAAAAAATCATGTGCTATTTAAATTTCCTTTTTTACTCTCCTTTAGATGCATTAGATTCCACTATGATCAAAGAAAAGAACTTAGATCCCTTTTAATAACGCTTTTCGGAATTTATTATCTTGTTTTTAAGGATAAATAGTGTACGGCATCTATATAAATATGCATATTATTCAACACTGGAATAAATTTATGAGCAAGAAAAAAGTAGTGAAAAATTAAAATATTTAAAATAAATTTACGTTTCAAAATGTACTTTTGTCTTCATTAACATACGATATCGGTAAAGAATCAACATGGAAGCATTTCATAGAACTAAAATAAAACAAATAACCAAACATTTGCAAAAAAACTTCATAAATTCAATTAAAAATTACAAAAGAAAACGATAATTTACAAAAGCAAACGATTCAATTAAAAATTACAAAGAAAACGATAAACTCATCAATCTAACTGCTCATTAAAATTTTTACAGTAGTATGGTGCTAAAACCGTTTGAACAAGTGTTGCCAATTCGTCATGAAATTGGGTATAATATAGCCTACGTCACAGGTTGTGTTGTTCCTACTAAATTTGACCCATGAACGGCATTTTCTGCGAGCCTAACTTCAAGCCACAAATAAACAAACGAAGTGTTCGATCGTTTAAATAGCTGCTCGCCAGATTTTATTGCATTATAAAGAAAAGTTATTGAAACTAAATACAACTAAATAAACAACAACAACTAAAACAAATAACAACAACTACTAATAACAATAACTAAATAAACAACAACTAAATTCCATTCGTTTAGCATTGCGTCATATGTTGCTCCTACTAAATCGAAGTAGTTGTGTTTTTTTCATGTTATACCCAATTGAAAAAAAAAATTCTTTCCTTTGTATAACCTAATATTAGATTGTGGCAACTCACATTATTTCTCTTTTACTATAGAGTAAATATTCATTGCACTTTGACGCACTTTGATGCACATTCATTGCATTATAATGTACTTCGAATATCCATTTAAAATAATGCATTTGATAACTACATGATTTCTTTAATTCTGTCTTATTTAGTTCTGTAAAAGCTAAAAGTTCTAAATTGAGAAGAAAGAGGAAAAATTAGTTTGCTTGTTTTTTTTTAAAATGACCAAATGATACAAGTTATTTTTGAATAGCAAATTAACGGAAATAACAAATGCTTTTGTGCTAAGAACAGAAATGAAATTATTAATTGGCCATTAAGAAAAAGGTTTAATTGCTCAATTAAATACTAGGAAAACTTGAAAAAAACTTCTCTGTTGTTAGGAAATACTTTTATAATAACTAGCGTCATGAAAATAAGAAAAAAATATTAAGAATAAAAAGCTGATTTACAATAAAACCTACATAGAACTCCTCGTTCATAAATAGAACATTATAGGCAGTCAACGCACATAATTACGAGTTGCACAATACTTAATTAAGCCTTATTCTACTACTTGGATTTAATTAGCATAAGTCATGAATAAACATGAATCATAAAGATAAATGTCCCGCGTCACTTTTTGGGCAAAAAGAAATAAAATTTCTGATTTTACAAACATTCCCTTGAAAGAAATTAAAATAATAAAAATGTTGCGCCATTTTTTTTTTAATAAAGGTCAGTAAAAAGGTTAAAATTTCTTTAAAATACTTAAATATTCTTCTTTTTGATGAAACATCTGAAAGTCCACGGCTTCATTAGCATTTGAAACAAAAGAAACAAAGATTGTGTCAAAATTTGCATAGTTCTAAACAAATAATAACTGTTTTAGAATTCTGGTAATTATTGGATAGTGTAGTTTTAGTGTCATAAGGTTGTTTAGAATTTCGAAAGAAACCGCCATTTTGTTACTAATGAAATAATCTGTTGTTTGTTAATTTTTTAAAAAAAAATATATACGATAAAAGTAACTCCTTTTTAGAGATTTGTACCTCTTTTGTCAAATAATATATTACAAATATGGCTAATTAAACCGAAAGCTGATTTTAATGTAAATTGACGTCCTGGATAAGTATTATATTATGAAGCTCGTTTTTTCTTACGGCCCACCATTTTCAGGGAACAGTCTTCCCATATTTGTTACTTTTCGATAGTTTTATGGTAATGATTTTGATTTTGAGAATGCAAAAAAGCATTTATTTTTACTAAACTTTTTTATAGGAAATAGAAAAGGTAAAAAAATCTTAAACATCAGCGGTTGCAGCAAAGAAAAAATATATAATAAGATTTGGGGGGAAATTCTTCAAAAATTGTTAATTATATTACATTGTGCTACTGCAATTGTAAAAAAAAAAAATTACACTGTGAAAAATTTCTTTGTAATTCAACCAAAGGTCACAGGACGAAATTAAAATACACGTATTTCAAACATAAGAGAAAAATACTTATGCTGGCAAAAAGATTTATTATTTTTATCACTTCTTATTTTTTTAAATTTCAATCGATAATGATTCATAAAAAATTTTCGCTTTTGAAATATTGAGGAGGACTTGTAGAAATTTCCAAGTATTGAGGAGGGCATATACCCACCGTTTCTGTTGCCAACGTCACCCATGGTCTTACCACTAAAAATGGTGGCAACTACTTCACACCATAGTGGTGCTCCATTACGTTAAGAATGTTTTTATACTCTACTTCGGATAAAGAACATTCTCGGTAAAAGAACATTCCACCATTTTTTTTTTCGTATTCATTAGAACTAAAATTCATGATTAGTGTAAGAGTGGTTGCTCATAAGAATCAGTAAAGTTAAGAGTCAATATTTAGTAAGAATCATTAATTTAGTAATAGCCTGATTGTCAAGGCGCTGGACTCGTGTTCGTGAGAGTTCGAATCCAGCCGGCTGAAGACTCCCCTGGTAGCAAATGGCGTCTGGTGCACGTTAAATTTGTCGGGTTAAGAAGTCCTCCATGTTCCCCCCCCCCCAAAAAAAACTCCATATCTCTGGAGGTCATGAATTTGAGACAGATCGTTCTCTGGTTCAGATCAAATTCACGATCTGTGGATGAATGAAGGACGGCATAAATGGGTCCACCCTATAAACGGGTGTGACGTATGGGTGTGGTACAAGTCGAATTCTTGGTCATAGATGGAGCCACTGGAAAACGAAAACTATCGCACTCCTTGTCTTAGTGGCCAACGACAACAACATCATTAATTTAGAATGCATAGAGATGCTATTGTGTGTGACAGAAATGGGTGGTTGTTGACTTCCACCGGTGAATGTTGACAATCACATAGTCGTTTTGGTTAAATGTCCGAAATGTATATTAGATCTAGTTAATTGCCACTGCATTTGCTCGGTATGCCCTAAATCAATGTTTTTTTTTAAAAGTCGACATTCTCTTGATTTTATTAATTTTTTTAGCGTACAGTGTAATTGGCAAATAGTTGAATTATAATAAAAATTAAATAAAATAAGGCTTTAATCAAAATTCCGTTATTTTCCATCTTCCACAATAAATCAAGAATTTATGCAGAAAAAAATATCCTAATTTCTGTAGCGAACAACACAATATTTAATTCTATTTTACAGTATAATTAGAAGGGTAATACTGAAATATTTATTGAACAAATTTTTTAATCAATAGCTGAATAATTTTTTTTAATTTAATGAAATTTTTTTTTAAATAAACGAACAAACTGTGTTATAAAATGAATTACAATTATTTATATTTTATTTTTCTTTAAAAAAATTTATAATTTTAAGGCTGCAATCGCGATGACAGGGTGTAATGCATAAAAAATGACAAACTATTTCCAAACAGAATTAAAATAAAAACGAAAATAATAATAATAGAAATTTCTGCTGAGGTAACGAGATAAAAATTTTCCAACAATTTTTATACTTATTTTTCCTTCAACTATATCGAACAAGGAAGCGTGGATTAGGGGAAATATTCTAAAATTTTCTTTTAAATGTTATAATAAACTGTAACGTTTGCAAGCGTTGAAGATATGTAAGTGTTCAAGTAAACAGTTAATATATGTGAAAATAATGACGCTTTGAGACTATCTTGGAAAAAAAAAAAACAGGCGTTATTTATTTCTAAATTGTTCGTTCAAAAAATAAATGGCAAAGCATTAAGCAATCATTACTATTTAGAAAATAAACACTATTGGCTTATTTCAATGTTGCACAAACAATGTGGTTTATTTACACTAACTAAGGTCTCCTGATTTGAATTAAATTCCAATAATAAGACAAAGGAATGAAAAGGTGATCCCCTAAACAATCCTTCAACCCTAGAATCAGGGTTTAGTGGGTTAAACGCAAGACCTTAATGGTGCATTATGGAAAGTGGCAGAAGTTAATGTCTGTCCCATTAACCTTGATACACAAAAGTCTCAGAGGTCATCCTTTGGCGATTGTGTTCCGAAGAGTAGGGGGGAGGGGGTAAAATTACTTTGTGATAAAATGGGGGGATGGACATTGCAAAGTCGTGTCGAAACTAATGTCCACCTGGCTGAGCTACGATGCAACACTGTAGGTAAACCAAGATGCGACATAATCAACACAACATCTGTAAATTTTTTTTAGAAACCGCGTCCAGGGACGGATAATGAGACCCTTTTAACTAAATAGTAAATTATATATTTTATTTTATTTTATAATTTTACAACCGTCGTTGAACAGCCGACCCAATTTTTGGGTTTATGACTACTTCAACGCCGTAGCCTTGCAATTTTGAGCGTAATCCAGAAGACGAGTTAACTCCTGGGTTAAGAATTGGGAGAAATTTGCCTACGTGTAGGACATTCGGATGGAACTAACTCGCATTTGCGTTACATGGAGAGGAAGACCACGAAAACCTCCCACGGTCAGCCTGACAGCAAATGGACTTTAACTCATGATCCAACTACCACTGAGGATATTTCACGTCAGTAATATGGTTGATGCAAGCCGGATACGAATTCGTATCTTAGAGCCTGCGCCGGAACTCGAACCCGGTTCACCCCATTGGAAGGCGAGAGCTCTATCCCCTGAGCCATCGCGGATCAAAACTAGTAAATTATCACAATCCAAAATACATATAATTTTAATAAAAAATATTTTTTCCCAACCTTTTCCTTATGAGGAGATATTTCAATATTTTTTACGAAAATTATTCATTCAATAATTTTCAGTCAATAGCTTATGCATATTATTGCTTCAAGTAAGCCATTGATGCAAAAAAAAAAAAACGCTGTTAAATATTACAAAAGTCAAACGGATAAACTTTAATTTAAAAAAAATATATTCCTTCTTAAAACTTAGTTTTATTTTGAAAAAAATTAGAAAAATTTGCACAATTTAGAGACGCAGTGAAAAACGGAATCTAAAGTAAGGTTATATCAATAATATTCAAAATGAGATTTTTTGAAATGTTCAAAATGAGGTTCACATTGTGCCGAATAAAACTATCAAATATGTGGTATCATTTAATTTAATTGTCTGGCATATTTATCATCCTTCATATTGTTCGTAATTGTAAAAATATGTGCATATTTTTAGAACCATTGTAAAAACTAATTCAAAAATTATTCAATCACTAGCACAGGTGGCGTGCCTAAAAACATCAAACCCTTTCAGACAGTCGAACGAAATAGATTTGAGTTGAAAGGATCAATTAGAAACACTCCCAAATTTCATCAGGCAAACAAACAGTCTTTGAATATTTTTTCTGCCCGCCTTCCTTATTAGTAGATTTAAACTCGTCATTGAACGGCAGTTTATGACTACAATTCCGTAATCTTTTCATTTTGAACCCAATCCAGAAAACAAAGGAACTGCTGGATCATGTATTGGGAGAAATTTGCCTTCATGGCGGATTATTTGATGGAATTAACCAGCATTTGCGTTACATGGAGAGAAAAACTACGGAAACCTTTCACGGTTAGCCTGACGGCAAGGGGACTCCAAGTCATGATTCGCTTACCACTGAGGATATTTCACGTCAGCAATATGGTCGATGACAGCCGGGTGCGGAATTCGAATCTACCATTCATAGCTTGTATTTGACCTCATAGGGAGGCGAGCGCTCTATCCCCTGAACCACCACGGTACCTTATTAGTACTTTGACAACAACAATTTTTTTTTTCTCGCTTAAATATTGATTTTGAACTCTTAAGCAACAAAGTCTCCAATTGCTTCAGGCTAACTAACCAGATTACCCTGAAATGCTCGTATTCTGGATACTATAGAGGGAGTTTATTTATCGACTAGGTCAACCTTCATTTATTAAAAGGTGCGACTAGATAATACAAGTTAACATGTCTTATATACTGGAAAATTGGTATTTAATTTTTGTAGTGGTAGTTACTCCATATAACTCCCCTCTCGTAATTTTACATTAGCTAGAATTCGATGAACTAGTTATAACACTAGTTGTCTTATGCTATTTTTATTTATTTATTTAAATCGTTTTGCTCATTATTATTTTTCTTCATTTTTGTTTATTTATATGATTTCCACCATTATTATTATTTTTTCAATTTTACTAATTGACCGGGAGATTCATTTACTTCAACGGATTTTTTCCCTTTTGAGCGTTGTTTTTGTTAAGCAAATCGACTGTTTAAAGTGGACAATCCATCGATGATGGCGAGTTTATATTACGTCCGCAGGTCACCATTAATGGGTCTGTTTACTTGACCATGTCAACCTTCATCCACCAAATGGTACCTCATGATAAAATCAAGTTATCATGTCTTATATACTAGAGAATTGGCATTTAATTTTTGTAGTGGTAGTTATGCCACACTATATTTGGTAAATCTGCATGTCTTTTTCTGTTATTAATACGATATTAAGACTCTTATAAACTTGCTATAGATTGTTGAAGCTATGAACTCAATGTATGCATTTTTTTTTATTAAGTGCAATAGCGGATTTGGAATATTAAAGTTAGAAAGTCGTTTTTGTAATTTATCGCGTTTTTAATAACAAAAACCTCCCTTAGTCAAACAATTTAATACTATTCAACATCTTTTCATCCCAAAAAAATCAGCAATTTCCTTTCGATTCCTTAACAACTATTGTTCAGATTTGGCCTAATTTTGCTTTCACTTTAAATTCTATAGCCAGGCAGCTTGATTTTACAGATTTACATTTATCCGCAAAAAGTGTAAAAGCCATTTTCTTTAAATCCATAACAAATAATGGATGGGTATTAAAAAGAGGGCGAAAAGTTAAAAAAGACGACAATAGATTAGAGATCAGATTCACCTGTTCAATTTGAACGCGATTATTTAGTTTCCATTCATAAACACTTTTTCACTGGCGAATAAATTGCGTAAGATTAAGAACTTGTTGCACATTTTTCGTGATTCTCCCACACAAACTGGAATTTAAACTTTTCTCTTTTTTTGAAAGAAATAAATTGTTATGTATATTTTCTTTTTCTTTCGAATAAATGAATTCATTTTGCATGACAAAGATTTCCTGTCTTTTCTTCCAAATCATTAATATGTTTATGAAATAATGTATACAGTTTTTTTATTGAATGTTTCTGTAAAGAATAAATAACTCTAAGTCGTTCATAAATATTAATTTTTATTTTTTAGAAATAGTTCTCAAAATGTTTTATAGACTTTTTACATGTTTCTCAAATCGTGGTTTATATTTTAATAAAAACAACAATGATTTTGAATTTCTATTTAACCTCAATAGTTTTTTCCTAAGCTTTGAATAGACTAAGAGTAATTTATTATAATTTACATTTAGTTATTGTAATTTGTTTTACTAGTTTACATTTCAATTTCGGGTTACAATAAAAAGCAAGTAATATAAATTTTTTTTAAATTTAATTACTACTCCGGTCAACAAAGAAAAATGTTATTTTAGTTACTTTTTTATTAAATAATAAAAAAAATTTCTCCCATATTAAAACTAAAATTAATGAATTAAATTTAATGAATAAATTGATATTTGAAAAAACTGTATTAACATCATTAAATGTCATCTACTGCAGGTTTAAAAATTGTATTTTAACTTGAATGGATAATAAAAAGTATTTTGATAACGATTGCAAATTTGAACAAGATATATATATATAGAGAGAGAGTAAGAACTAAATAGTAGGAATAGGGTATACTATAGCCTACGTCACAGGTCGTGTTATTCCTACTAAATTTAACTAGTAAACAGCATTTACTGCGATCCTGATTTCTAGCGACAAGTAAACATTAAACGAAATGTGTTGTTATGAGTCAGGTTGGAAATGTATTAGTCTAGTTCCTTTTGAAATAATTTATTTTGTTGTTTTATCTAAGTTCATGAATTTAGTAATCATATTTAAAACTCAGCTTATTAATTAAAATAAAAGGTAAATATTATTCCTAGTAAAATTTTCGGAGTGGAAGTAGTTGTGTTTTTTTCATATTATACCCAATTGAAGAAAAAAAGGCAACAAAGGCTCAACTCAAAATATAATATTATAATTTTGAGTTGAGTGTTAATTTGCTGACGTGGACCACACGTGCTACCCCGTACAGCGGATATAAAATAATTGGGTACACTATAGCCTACGTCACAGGTTGTGTTATTCCTACTAAATTTAACCCATGAACGGCATTTTCTGCGAGCCTACATAACTTCAAGCCACAAATAAACAAACGAAGTGTTTGATCGTTTAAATAGCTGCTCGCCAGATTTTATTGCATTATAAAGAAAAGTAATTGATATTCGATTTTTGATTAATAATTGATTCATGTGGATAGTGGCATTTATGTGGATAGTGGCATAGAATTTAGCATTGCGTCATGGTAAATGTTATTCCTATTAAGTGGAAGTAGTCGTGTTTTTTTTATATTATACCCAATTAAATATTTAAATATGCGCAAAAAACTATTTTTTTGCTCAAATAGAGCTATAAGTCAAAAATTATCACTGATGTCATTTTTAAAATATGTGAAAAACTGAATGACTTATAGTAAAATTTAAAACAATGACTAACGCTTAACCCATCAGAAAATTCAATTTCATTTTTCGCTCATCCCTATTTAATTAATATTTGGAAAAAACTGTATTAACATCAAGTATCATGCATTACAAGTTCAAAAACATTTATTTGACTTTGTATCTTAAACTTCGATAACTCGAAAATCTTGTTATGTCAAAAAAATGTCTTTCCCACTTGCTTAAAAGATTATATATCCACCTAATGTTAATTTAAATTCTTATATCGAAGAGTTTTTTCTCAATCCTGTTATGACGAATTTTTTTCGAAATAGAAAAAAGACTTTTTTTCGGAAAAATCACGATGTAAATTTATTATAAGACAATTATCTTCTATTTCATGCATAATTATTTTTGTCTTACTTTTAAAAATAAAATTATCGTTGTTTTATTTAGAATTATAGTCAACTATCATTACATGCATACTTATTAGTAGTTATTCTTATGTTTTATGACAACTTTTAGAGTCATATTTTAGAATATATTTTTCTACTTCTCAGAACAAATTTAGTTCTGAACTTGTTATCTCGAAAATTCGCTATCTCGAAATTTTTTTAGCGTCCTTTCAACTTTGAGATATCGAGAGTATACGGCCTATTGTTTGTTCAGTGCAAAAATTAACAACTTTTATTTTGAGTTATACCAAAGTTGACGGTATGTTAGGATCTCAAAATTAAAATTTTTAAAACATAACAATGTCTTATAAAACAGAGTCTTATTTAACAGAAAAAGTCATTAAGTTATGTTTTCATGAGCCGTGGTGGCTCAGGGGATAGAGCTCTGGCCTTAAATGAGGTGAACCGGGTTCAAATCCCAGCTATGGCTGGTGGATACGAATTCCTCATCCAGCTTGTACCGACGGCAGTGCTGACTTAAAATATCCTCAGTGGTAGACGGATCATAGGTTAGAGCCCCCTTCCCGTCAGACTAACAGTTGGAGGTTTTCATGGTTTTCCTCTCCAAGTAACGCAAATGCGGGTTAGTTCCATCAAAAAATCTTCCACGCAGCCAAATTTCTCCCAATACTGGCTCTGGGAGTTCCCTTGTCTTCTGGATTGGGTTCAAAATTACAAGGCTAAGTCGTTGAGCATTAGTAATCGTAAACCCAGAATTGAGTCGGCTGTTCAACAACGGTTTTAAAATAAAATTAATCTTTCCAAAAATTATTTAAAAAGGAAAGAAAGAAGAAAAAGTTTGAAGATACCTAAAGTATACGTATTATCTTATAATTTTTGAGAAACTGAAACTTCTAAAACTGATTTGGCATTTGAATGTCCTCAATATATTCGTATGCATATATTATTCTCATAAATTCGGATTAAAAATTCTATGGCTATAAAAATTTTTACAAAATTTTATTTGAACCTTATATGAAAATCCATCATATTATGTTGGGTAAACTATGATGGCCCAACATAAAAATCCATCATACTATGTTGGGAATGTTATGTTGACTCATTATACAAAACCATCATACTATGTTGGGAATGCTATGTTTGCCCATTATGAAAAACCATCATACTATGTTGGGAATGCTATATTGGCCCAACTTAAAAGAGGTGCCGATTCCTAAATTGGTATGTTGGGCAGATTTGATGGTACCATCAAGCTGTATGTTAGTTTTTGATGGGAATTCAAGATGGTAAGCATCGCATTTACGTTGGCCCATCAAAGGAAAACCATCCAGATTTTTTGTTTTGGATGTGCCTTTATTATTCTCATAAATTTGGATTAAAAATGCTAAAACTATAAAAAATTGAGATAAAATTTTATTTGAACCCTAAATTTACAGTTAGGAATAAATGCGTATTTTATTTTAGATAACGACTTCTCACCTATTCATCGAGTAAAATAGAATATAAATTAAAGCTAACATATCAATTTTGACCACCTTTTTGTAATTCTGTCATGTGTAATTCCTCCCATAACTTGTGATTGTCCGGTACTTCCTATATCGGAAAGAATAACTGTCACTTTGGTGTGAAATTATAAATACGTTGAACTCAATATTAAAATAATATATCCTAAAATTGTTGTTAATAAATCATTCCGGCTCTAGATTTATCGAGGCTTTTCCACAACTTGAAAGATTCGTTTATTAAATAGAATATAGCATCATTGAAAACGATAAACTAGAGCGGTAGTTGAAAAATGCTGGATGATTATAACCGGAAGTGGATCGAAAAAGAGTTTTACATCCTAAAGTTTTATGACAAACTGAAAAAAAAAAGCACAGAATGAAAATATAGGTTTATTTATTGAAAGGAAAAAATTGATATGATTTTTATGCTAACTTCAAAATATAACACGTCTGTATTTTCTTCACAAAAATACTTGAAAAATTCAAATGACAATACTTTTATCAATGCATTCTATATAGTCCCCGGCTAAATTATAAAACGCACTTAAATTGTCGAATTTATGTTTACATAGCTGCCAACATGGATCTGAAAAAATCCAGTAGATTTTACAAAATAATATAAATTTCATGGTAATTGTTGCATAGTGTTCTAAATATTTTACACATATGGAATTTTAGGGATTTTTATAGTCATCAAAATAGAAAAACTGCCATATTTTCCAGTTATGATTGACATTAAACATACTTTAACATTTTATGTATTATGTTTACTCATAATTCAGCATTTAATTCATCAAACATAGTTAAAAGATTTCTTTAATTAATTTAAAAAGAGAGCTCTGAATAAAAATAAACTGAACATTTTAGAACAAAAAAAAGTTTGGAGCTGATTTCTATAAATGAGGTTCACTTCATTATTTATCAGTAATACTTATTTAATTATTCAAACAAGCAATAATCTGTACAAAAATTCCATTTCAATAGGAATTCTTTTTAGGAAACCTACTAAATTTTAGGGAAATTTCTAGAATGTACAAAAAACAGGAGAATTTAAAATAAACCAGTAGACCAGGAGAAGCTACCAAAATGCAGTAGTCTACTGGAAAATCCAGTAGAGTTGGCAACTATATATCGCCTCATTTAACCAATTGATTCAAGAACGTAAGCAAGTGCAAACCGGTTTCAGTAACGTAAAAACAGTAAAGCTGTATAGAGTATCACCTGAGTAATTAAGATTTTACATAGAATCTTATAGTGCGTCTAATAACCATTTGACCAGTGACTGTATATTATGTTATAAAAAGAATATTTACAGTATAAATAGTGTGATGAAAGTAAATGTTATAACAACCGACTTAGAGGCCGGTATAGCCTGGATGGTAGGGTACTGGGCCCATGTCCAAGAGTTCGATCCCTGGCTGCCGAAGATTCCCCCCGTAGTAAATGGTGACTGATGCACGTTAAATCTGTCGAGTCGCAAAGTCCTCCATGTTTCCATAGCAAATTAACACCTCTGGGGGTACTGATCCAGGAGCTTCCTTGTCTTCTGGATTGTGTTCAAAATGACAAGGCTACGGAGTTGAACATTTGTAGTCGTAAACCCAAAAATGGGTCGATTTTATCCGTCGTTGAACAACGACGGATAAAATAAAACAACCGACGTATAACCTATTGATGATTGACCACGTAAAGCCAAGCACAGATGTCGCTAGAAGTTAAAATTCGTAGTAAGACTTCCGGGTTACGATTTCCGCTTTATTTTATACGCCTATCTCGGAGTAAGCGCGCTATCCAAATAATATTATACTTATAATGTTAGCAATAAAGCGCATTCTTTCAATTTAAATTTTAACGAAACAAATAACAAATAAATTAGATAAATTCCGCAAGCACGTTATGATACGATCCAAAAAACAACAAACTGTGATATTATAAACAAATATAGACAAGATAACACGCTAAACATATCAAACCTTGCATTTTATTTATGTTGTGATTTTAATTTACTTAAATTTGTTTTAAAGTCACGTTCTGATAGAATTTATAAATTACAGAAAACTCTTATAAACAGTAAAATTACGGGTAAATTAAAATACAAATGACAATAAAATTCTTCCTGGAATATTAAGCCTGTTTACACATTGCCTCGTAAGCATATTTAAGCGGATGGATACGGCGGAAGTTTTCTAAATTTATTCAGATTTTAGGAAGCTTGTTATAGTTTACATTCAATCAAATATCCATACTGTATATTATCGAAATCCGAAAACAGAAATTCACTTTAGTAAGACGGGGAAAAAATATGACGATTTGATTATAGATTAAATTGAGAGACATTTTTTTTTATTCAGTTACCACTTATGTTTGTTAACCAAACGTAATAATAAAGCGAGGGAGATAAGATATTGCGAGATCTAAATCTTAGTATTTATATTGAAATTTTTGGAAAAAAAAAATATTAGAGAGATATATCTGTTTGAACCATTATAATTATCGTTATCGTCGAATTTATTTCTCCTTGTTGAAATTCTGAATATTTTGTTCTTCTGAGTTCTTAAAGGTCAGTTTTTTTTCCAAGTATTTCAGATGGTTATTTTTCAAATCCAGGTAATCGCACATTTCGTTACTTACTGACAAAATATCCATACAACAATAATAGAATATTTTGTCAGTAGAATGTTCTTTATATTTGTAGAAAATATTGACTTTTTTTGAAAAAAAAAAAAAAAAAGGATGAATGAGAATAAATTATTGGGCATGGTGAACGAAACGAGCAGAGTGTGGTATAAATCGTTTTAAAAAATGCATAATTATAATTAACGTTATCAAAAAGACATAAAAACATTAAAAATATTAGCTGGGAAAATAAAATAAAAAAACTCAGGAGGTGAAAACAGTCAACTCCAAGAAATTCCAAAATTATCATCTGCTTTTTTTAAAAAATTTGATCTTGCTTAGTCGATTTTTAATTAATGCTTATGTTAGCCTGATTTTTAAGACTTGCGCAATTGGGTATACTATAGCCTACGTCACAGGTTGTGTTATTCCTACTAAATTTAACCCATGAACGGCCTTTTCTGCGAGCCTAACTTCAAGCCACAAATAAACAAACGAAGTGTTTGATCGTTTAAATAGCTGCTCACCAGATTTTATTGCATTATAAAGAAAAGTAATTGATATTCGATTTTTGATTAATAATTGATTTATGTGGATAGTGGCATAGAATTTAGCATTGCGTCATGGTAAATGTTATTCCTACTAAGTGGAAGTAGTTGTGTTTTTTTTTATATTATACCCAATTTTATTTTTTAGATTTTGGTTTTGAATTTGATCGAAGTTGTTCAGTTCATTTTGAAATTTTCACTTAAGAAAATTTTTAAAAAAGAATTCTAAAAAAAAAATCATAGCGGCGCATGCAATGACGACGCATGCGCACTGTTTACTATTACTCTTAAACACAGTTGAAAAGTGTGATGACGTCCAAATAAGTTGCGCACGCTATCAAACCCAAAACAACACCCATTTTTGCCACTGATATTGAAATGTCTGTTAGTCGAATAATTTCAAACTTTAGGGTCGTCAATAATTTGAAATCTTTAGCGTGGGTCCTGTTTAAGAGTCAAAGTAAAAATATACCTAATTCAGAAAGACAGTGCATAGTACCCAATGCCAGATGAATAGCTTTACAACTATATAAACCTCTTTTAAATATGACCGGATAAAGTTTTTTTTTCTTCATATTTTCAATAAATAGCAATTCGTTAAAGACATTAACTAATTATCCAATCCTATATATATATATATGAATCTGCTTAGAGAGGTAAACGTTGTAAAAAATCAATAAGATTTCCCATGTCGTGTATAAGTAAAGCAATTGTAAAGAAATAAATGAAGTACCTAAAGCTATTTTCTATATTAGTCAGTGATAGAAAAAAAAATTAACTTCCTTAGCAGTAATATTTTTTTTCCAACCCAAATTAAAAATGCCATTATCAGGTTTTCAATAAACGTCGCCAAAGCAATTCACCGCCGGCAACTGTCATACCAATCGACATTCTATATGAGCCATTAGTTAATGATCTTGTTGTGTAATCCCCTCAAATGAAAGGCAAAAAACACACATCGGCGATAAACAGATAGCTTGGACAAAGTGTGCCATAAGCCAACAGAGCGAGACGATGCCGCAGTGTTCCTCCACAACAAAAGAAAGTGAGAATATGAAATAAAGCAGATCGGAAGTTTGTTTTCACAATGGCGGCTTTTAACCTGATGGCCCAGAGAAAGTTAAACGGCGGTTTAGAGAACTTTTTTTTTGTTCCATCACACACGCGATGTATTCCAATGTTATGATGTCATCGGGTACAACAGAATTCTTTTTTTTCTTTCTTTTAAGGCCTGTACGGTGGTATGTAGGACATGGAAACGTTTAAGCAATATGATGCTGAATTCATTTACTTGGTTTATTGAATAAGCACATAATCCATAGCTTTCGAACACAATGTTTTCGATATTTGCAATTTAAAACCGTCAAGAAATGTGTATAAATTAGTTATTACCAACAAGTTCTACCTAATGTTAAAACTATAATTACGTCTTTTACGTCAAGGTTATACTCTACTGGTATTGTGGTAATAATTATCGAATACAAGGCCCGAATTTTCATCAGGACCGTTGATCAGGACCAGGATCAGGGATTTCAAATTATTAGCCAGTAAATTAGCCAAAGATCAAAAGTATTAGCTAATTTTTGAAAGTCTTCGTCAAATGCAAATCTTAAATTTTTATTTATATTTTCCTTTTCAGTTGAAAAAATCATTCGCCAATACTTTCGGCAAAACAAAGTTTTAATTGCCAAATTTTATGGCATTTGGCGAGGTGGCGAATGCTTAGTGCGGAAAATAGTTATATTGTAAATTAGCACTTAATGCTAGTTTATAAGTTCAAGGAGAATCGGGTTCGAATCCCAGCAATGGCTGATCGACACGAATTCCACACCTGGCTAACACCGACCACAGTGCTGCATAAAATATCGCGAGGCACAAGTAACGCAAGGCACAAATACCCAATACGATAACCACCTTCAGATTTTCATGAAGTTGAATTTTTGTACGATTTTCTTATAAAGATAAATACTAAAAGCAAATAATTAAGGGAAAAATGTTTCGCCTGTAAGAAATTTTAATCAGAAATTTATAAAAAAAAATTATCAAGCATTTTTGAAGCCACAATCTAATTATAAAAACATTAAATCCTTCTTTAAAAAAAACAATGTATTGAAAAATGAAAAACGGGAGAGATATTGCGATTCCCAGAAACAATTTGGAACAATTTCCACTCGAAAAAACAATCTCAAAAAAATTCAACTCGAAAATTCTCACATTTCAACCCGACATTTTTTTCATTTGGTACAATTTAATTCAAATTTTAATTTTACTTTAGTTTTCTATTACTGATCGGATCTTAATTTAAATTCTTCACAAAATTCTTGATTTATATTTAATAATTCTAATAATTCTTGATTTATATTTAAGTTGAGGATCTATTTATCGAACTATTTATGGGACTAAAAGAAAAAAGGGATATTAAATTTTTATTAATAAATATTATAAAATCAAGTATACAATGTTATCGTTAATGGAATTATAAATCATCTGCATCAAACACGTCATATTCATATTACATAAAACGATAATAAGTTATAGATGCGACATCTCATCATCCAAAATGGATGAAATTTCTTTACTCGCGTTGGCAATGAAATAAACTGAGCTAAAAGTTGGGCAGAAATGAAAAGTTAAAGGCGAACAGTTCAGGTAAACAAACTGTTACGTATTTTTCTTTTAATGATGCTTTTTAATTCACACATGTAACACAATAATTAAGCGCCATACTTTAGTTTTAATGATGTTTTCTAACTAACTCAGCAAGATGCATTTCATAAACGGAATTATCTCTGGTGTACTACATTCATTTTTTAATTTTTTCGCCATTTTTTCGGGGTTTTTTTTGTTACATTTTACATGTTTATGTTGGAATAAACGAATTAAAACTATTTTGTCTTCAAAGAATGGAATTTATAATTGTGCATGAATAAAACTTCTATGAATTATTTATTCTAAATGTGTTCTACTAATCATACCAAATTGAAACCTTGACTGGTGTCCGTGTTAAAAAGGAAGAGGCACAACAAGGATAAAAGAGAAAACTAAAGAAAACTAATAAAAAAGATAAAAGAAATATTAAGCGATACAAGAAATAAAAAGCAACCGACTACGTATAAAAAAGAGTATATAATTCAAGCAAAAAATATAAACGTCAAGCGATAACAAATTTTAAAAAGCGATCACATAATGTTAACTTGCCAATTTTGTTATGTTCCAATAAAGGTTACAAAAAAAAATATTTTGTAAATAATTTGTAATTGTCCCATGTTTCTATTACGCTAAATTTATAATAACAGTTAATATTCAGAGTTTCTGAAGTTAATTTTAGTCACTCATTATGCAAATTAAATTAAGAAATTACAATCATGTATACAGGTAAACAATTTTATACATATAAATATTAAAAAAAACAGTAATAGCCTTATCTTATAAAACAATTTAAATTCATTTAAAATACTGATTTGAATGAGGAAAATGGTTTTTTCCCCATAATTTTGTAATCATTATTAAAGATGTCTTATCATCATGAATGATTTCAATGATACCAATATTTGGTATCAGTTCTAAGGAAGAAAAAAATATGTAGCATTTGAATTCTTTTATAAAACAAAGCAAAGAGGAAGTAGAGAAAAACCATGATGAACAATAATGAATCAAAAAATTGAAATCTATAATTCTCCATTCCTTATCGTTCCACTTATCTTTGAAATAATTATAGAAGTTCGCTGTTGCGTGAATAAAAATAATAAAATTCAATGTTATTTTGAAATTGAATTAAATAACTATTTTGAAAACCAGAATTAATTGGATTTCTATTTATTTTTTTAAATTAGAAAACTTCTGGGTTAAACATTATTATTCGCCTTCAGGGTGTTATATCTAATTCAAACTATAGCCATTGAATTGCAACTCACCAAGGTCCACAAACTATTGCCCCAAACCGGAAAAAAAGGTATGGATTTTTTTTTTTTTTTTTACCAGAAAACTCCTACACTAAATATTAAACTTAAAATATCCACTAAATATTTCACTTTTATTTTAAACTCTCTAGCGCTCTGCTCCCTTAAAAAGTTTTTTTTTTAAAAAAAAAGAAACTCAATAAATTTAATCTCAATTAATTTCTAAAATTTATTTAATAACTAACGATGAACAGCCGACCCAATTTTTGGGTTTACGACTAATGTTCAACTACGTAGCCTTGTAATTTTGAACCCATTCCAGAAGACAAGGGAACTTCTGGATCAAGTATTGGGAAAAATTTGACAGAACTAACCTGCATTTACGTTACATAGAGAGGAAAACCATGAAAACCTCCCACGGTTAGCTTGACGGCAAGGGGACTCTAACCCATGATCCGTTTAATACTGACGATTTTTACGTCAGCACTTAGGTAGGTGTGGGATTCGTATCGACCAACCACAGCTGTGAATCGAAAGCTGTTCACCTTATTGGAAGGCGAACGCTCAATCCCCTGAGCCACCATTCAAACTTTTAACCATCGTATGTAATCTTATAAACGTCGATGGACAGCCGACCCAATTTTTGTGTTTACGACTACTACTCTTCAACTCCGTAGCCTTGTAAGTTTGAACCCAATCCAGAAGACAAGGGAACACCTGGATCGAGTATCGGGAAAAAATTGCCTTCGTGGAGGACTTTTTGATGGAACTAACCCGCACATGCGTTACATGGAGTGGAAATCTCGAAAACCTCTCATGGTTAGCCTGATGGCAAGGGGACTTCTAACCCATGATCCGTATACCAATGGGGATATTTAATGTCAGTACTGTGGTCGGTGCCAGCCGGGTGCGGAATTCGTATTAACCATGCATTCATCGCTGGGATTTGAACCCGGTTCACTTCATTAAAAGCCGAACTTTCTATCCCACGAGCAGACACGGGTCTTCATTTCTGAATTGGAAAACTTGTCGAATAAATATTGACCGCTTGAAGAGAATTGTGTATCGCTAATTGTGCATTACACCGGAGCACCGTTCTGGTAAGATGTTTTGAAAACCTGAGTAAATTAGATCTTCATTTATACTTTTCTCTAGAAAAACTTCTTGGGTAAATATTGTTAATTACCTGAATTGTATTTTGTTTTTCAAACTTATGTCCATTATAATGTAACTGAACGCCGTTTCGGTTTTAGAAACAAAATTACAGCCGCTCTTATTTAAAATCTTCCCGAAAGCGCTATCAAATTAACATCACAAATTTTTAAGCTGGCACAAGGTTTTCTTACAGACAACTATCATTACATACATAATTATTATCAGTTATTCTTATATTTCATGACTCAACTGTACTATTTTAGAATATATTTTTCTACTTTTTAGAGCATATTTTGTTCTGAATTTGTTATCTCAAAAACTCGCTATCTCGATGTTTTTTAAGCGTCCCTTCAACCTTGAGTTATCGAGAGTATTATGGCCAAAATATTAGACACATTATAAGATTCTATGCAATATCTTAATTATCAGGTGATAATTAAGATTTATTATTAATTATTTTTTACGAGACTGAAACCGGTTTGCACTTGTTTACGTTCCCGTATCAATTGGTCAACATTGTAATACAATACGGTAAAAATAAATACAAATAGGAAGTATATAAAAAATCTCCTGAATAAAAACCGATAACATCTATGTTTAACTATAAAAGTATGCAAAACATGTAATTATTAAAACTCTACTGTGCGTCTTATTTGATCCAATTATTATAATATACTAATATAATACCTGATATAATATATAACCTATATTTATATAATATATCGTCTAATTTATCTAATCTTCGAATTTATATTATATATCTTCTAATTTAAATAATTGACACACGAACGGAAACAAATGCAAACCGGTTTCAGTTGAGTAAAAATAATACAGCTGTATAGTAATGTTTTACATAGAATCTTATAGTGCGTCTATAATAATTTGGCCAGGGAGTGTACTGTACTATTTTGAGAATGAAATTATGAGTTCCAATTTTGAAATGGCAAAATCCGTTGTTTCACGTGACAATTCTTTCATAGATTTCAATTCTCTTCATTTGTGTACAGGTAGCTATTATGTTTGACGAAGAATAAGTCTTGTACTGATCCAAAACTTCAATAAGCAAAGTAACGAAGTTAATTTGACTCGCGTGTTCTGACCCCTCAAGATAACAGATCGTTTGACGTTTTTGTTTCCAATCTTTCGCAACGAAGCCATCTTGGATAAATGAAATTCAGTTAAAGTTGCAGTTAAAGTAGGGCGTCCAGTTAATGGCTAAGGTTGACACATTTATTATAAAGTGTGCTGAGACCTTGTTGGGGGAAAAAATATACCTCCCACGCTCAAACCGTGTGTTTTAATCTTTCGGAGTTTTATTCTTTTCTGCCAACCGCGAACCTCCAGTTGTTTAATGATTCGATTGAAACGCGGACTCAATGGCTTTAAAGTTGAAATCTCTCTTTTTATTTTTTTAAAATTTCGGGTTTCCCAACAGTTAAAAAGAGTCATAAAATACTTTATAATGTTAAACTGGTATTTAAATGTCAAGATTTATCACTCCTAGATAATTTATTTTCTGGAAATACCTCATCTATCAGTTCTTATATCAGAAACCGTATATAAATTTGTTGATCTGATGCTGGAGACACTATCAGAAAACGGAACACTTGGATAACCTTTGATCTAATGACTGGATTTTTATGAAGTAAAACGCAATCTAAGTATTTTAGAGTCTAATTTTCAAACTATTAGTTAGTGCAGACGTAGTAATATTTGGTTTTAAACAAAGTTTTAATCTAAAATCCCATATAAATATTTTATTTTATTTTATATTTTATAACCGTCGTTGAACAGCCGACCCAATTTCATGGGTTTACGACTACTAATGTTCAACTCCGTATCCTTGTAATTTTGAACCAATCCAGAAGACAAGGAAACTCCTGGATCAGTACCCCAGAGGTATTGATTTGTTATGGGAACATGGAGGACTTTGAGACTCGACAGATTTAACGTGCATCAGTCACCATTTACTACACGGGGAGTCTTCGGCCGGCGGGGATCGAACCCACAACCTCTTCGACATGGGCCCAGCACCCTACCGACCAGGCTATCCCGGCCTCCATATAAATATTTAAAAAAAAAAAAAAAAAAAAAAAAAAAAAATTCAAATTCTTAAATTATATTAATTATTAATAAGTATTAAAAAAGAAATATAAAGTGATTTATAATCACATCATACGCACGATAGTTGTGTTTCAGTCATGTCATATTTTTATTGATTTTGAGGAATTGGAGGCTAACAAAATTAAAGATAAATGGGGGGGGGGCTATGCATATTAAAAACACGCATTTTAGTGGATATAATATCTATATATTTTATTCTAAAGTTTAGTAAAAGTTACCCAGTATAACGAGACCCAGATAACACACAACAAAAGTAAGTTACTAAATGTAAACAATGACATTTATTACGAACAAGAGCTGCTTCAAAAATAAGCTTTAGATCTCACACTAAGTTTGCACAATAAGAATAAGCTACTGATCTCTTGCTAAGCACATATTGAAGAAATAAGATGCTGATCCCAATCCATGATGGAGTACATTCTACAAAAATGAATCAGTTCTTTATTTCGATGTACTGCAGAATTAAATCAGAAGTAATTGCAACTGTTGCAAAGAACATATTGTAAAAAAGGCCTTCGATATGTATTCCAAAGCATTTACTGTAAAAATTAAGCACTCACTAGAAAAGCAATCAATGAAAGAAAAAAAAGTGTTATTAATTGATAAAATTTTTAAAAACTACATTCAAGGTAAATTAAACTAGTTTTTAAAACTGCAATGTAAACCAAAAAATTTGTCATAATTTCACCAGTAAATTATTTTTTCTCCAGGTGGAAAAAATCAAAAAAGAGGAAAACGGGAGAAGAAAAATTTTGGTTCCCGGAAATAATATGAAAGTTCAGAAAACTTAAAAAAATTTAATACAAAAAAGAGGATTTCAGCTATCGAATTTTCACGTTTTAACCACTATGGAAAAAAAAACTGAAAGCTCTAAGTTTTAACAAATAAATAAATAAATACTTGAAAGATATTTTTAAAAAAATAAAATAAAAATCTCTTTTTTATACAACGTTTCAATCCTGAAAACAAAAAATTTTTTTAAGAGATCTCTGAGGAAAAAAAACACAGCGGATTCAGAAAAATAAATAAAAAGCTAGCCATTCCGAGAGCTTAGTTCTCGGGTTTTCTCCTTTATTTACGAAATGTAACATCGAAACTTACTTTAAAAAACGAAAATTCATACATTAATTGGCTACAATTTTCTGTAAGAAATTGCAACTTTTCTGAGCGAAAGCTTTCTTTTGGAGTTCTGTGGCGAATTAAGCAGTGGTTCTCAAAGCAAATTCCATTCCAAAATAATGAAGGAAAAAAAATTCAACGAACACTTAATTTCATTAAAAGTTCCTGGGAAAAATACAGTTCCTGGGAAAAATACAGTTCCTGGCCAAATCATTAGGTGCACTGTAAGATTCAATGCAAAATCTTAATTACCAAGTGTTACTATACAGCTGTATTTCTTTCACACGAGTGAAACCGGTTTGCACTTGCTTATGTTCGAGTATCAATTAATCAAATTAGACGATATATAATATAAATTCGACAATTGGATAAATTAGAAGATATATTATATAAATATAGAATATTTATTATATCAGATATTATATTAGTATATTATGATAATTAGACCGAATTTGTAGACGCACTGTAGTTCTTTAATAAAATGATTTGCACTAGTTTATAGACTATACTTTTATATTTAAACATACATGTAATGGGTTTTTATTCAGGAGATTTTTTTTATATACTTCCTATTTGTATTTATTTTTAACGTATTGCATCGCAATGTTAACTAATGGATACAGGAGCTTAAACAAATGCAAACTGGTTTCAGCTACGTAAAAACAATACAGCTGTATAGTATCACCTGATAATTAAGATTTTGCATGGAATCTTATAGTGCGTCTAATAATATGGCCAATACAGCTGTATAGTATCACCTGATAATTAAGAATTTGCATGGAATCTTATAGTGCGTCTAATAATATGGCCAATACAGCTGTATAGTATCACCTGATAATTAAGATTTTGCATGGAATCTTATAGTGCGTCTAATAATATGGCCAATACAGCTGTATAGTATCACCTGATAATTAAGAATTTGCATGGAATCTTATAGTGCGTCTAATAATATGGCCAATACAGCTGTATAGTATCACCTGATAATTAAGATTTTGCATGGAATCTTATAGTGCGTCTAATAATATGGCCAATACAGCTGTATAGTATCACCTGATAATTAAGATTTTGCATGGAATCTTATAGTGCGTCTAATAATATGGCCAATACAGCTGTATAGTATCACCTGATAATTAAGATTTTGCATGGAATCTTATAGTGCGTCTAATAATATGGCCAATACAGCTGTATAGTATCACCTGATAATTAAGATTTTGCATGGAATCTTATAGTGCGTCTAATAATATGGCCAATACAGCTGTATAGTATCACCTGATAATTAAGATTTTGCATGGAATCTTATAGTGCGTCTAATAATATGGCCAATACAGCTGTATAGTATCACCTGATAATTAAGATTTTGCATGGAATCTTATAGTGCGTCTAATAATATGGCCAATACAGCTGTATAGTATCACCTGATAATTAAGATTTTGCATGGAATCTTATAGTGCGTCTAATAATATGGCCAATACAGCTGTAAAGTATCACCTGATAATTAAGATTTTGCATGGAATCTTATAGTGCGTCTAATAATATGGCCAATACAGCTGTAAAGTATCACCTGATAATTAAGATTTTGCATGGAATCTTATAGTGCGTCTAATAATATGGCCAATACAGCTGTAAAGTATCACCTGATAATTAAGATTTTGCATGGAATCTTATAGTGCGTCTAATAATATGGCCAATACAGCTGTATAGTATCACCTGATAATTAAGATTTTGCATGGAATCTTATAGTGCGTCTAATAATATGGCCAATACAGCTGTATAGTATCACCTGATAATTAAGATTTTGCATGGAATCTTATAGTGCGTCTAATAATATGGCCAATACAGCTGTATAGTATCACCTGATAATTAAGATTTTGCATGGAATCTTATAGTGCGTCTAATAATATGGCCAATACAGCTGTAAAGTATCACCTGATAATTAAGATTTTGCATGGAATCTTATAGTGCGTCTAATAATATGGCCAATACAGCTGTAAAGTATCACCTGATAATTAAGATTTTGCATGGAATCTTATAGTGCGTCTAATAATATGGCCAATACAGCTGTAAAGTATCACCTGATAATTAAGATTTTGCATGGAATCTTATAGTGCGTCTAATAATATGGCCAATACAGCTGTATAGTATCACCTGATAATTAAGATTTTGCATGGAATCTTATAGTGCGTCTAATAATATGGCCAATACAGCTGTAAAGTATCACCTGATAATTAAGATTTTGCATGGAATCTTATAGTGCGTCTAATAATATGGCCAATACAGCTGTAAAGTATCACCTGATAATTAAGATTTTGCATGGAATCTTATAGTGCGTCTAATAATATGGCCAATACAGCTGTAAAGTATCACCTGATAATTAAGATTTTGCATGGAATCTTATAGTGCGTCTAATAATATGGCCAATACAGCTGTATAGTATCACCTGATAATTAAGATTTTGCATGGAATCTTATAGTGCGTCTAATAATATGAATACACACTGTAAGTGAATAAACGGATATATTAGACAGAGTATCGTATTGGAAGCATGAAAAATACTTACAGTGGAAGCGAAATTCCTTTAATTTGATTTTTTTTAAATATCTGATGTGTGTAATTGCAATTACACTACGATTAGGCTATTATTGTTTCATCAATCATGGCAATAAACCAACATTTGCCATAGTTCTGCACGAAGAATATGCCATAGCTTTTAAGAAAAAAACAATAATAAAATAATTATAGATCATATTCTATGTTGTTCAGTTTGATATTTCCTCACCCTAAGTTCAACCTGAGATTGAACTAAAATAGCCCCAAATATCAATCTTCAAACAACCAAAAATTGACTTAAATGATGACTGATAAGTTTGGGTTCCATAAGAAATGGTAACATTGTATATATATAGATATTTTTTTTACTAACATACGTTCAACGTGTAATGATCGATTCCCTAAGTAACAAATCGTGGTTTGTGTTTATTCCGTTTTAAAAGTAGTCGTTTGTGAACTACTAAAAAAATAAGGCAATTAATGCTTAGAGTGGTTCATCTTTTGACCTAGTGGGTGTTGAATGAGTTTTAGAACGATGAAGTTAAAAACACCCCACGCCTCCAGAATTCGATTCACGACATTTCGTGCATTTACTGAAATGTGTTGACCCATACTGCTTTGCCAACACTTTCAGTATAAAAAGAGTGAACAAATTAGTATTTATGTTATAAAATAAAAACAGTTGTTCATTTAAGAAAATAAATGGTCCTATTTAAAATGGGCTATTAGATGTGCATGTTTTGTAAACAACAAAATAAATCAACGAATAGTACGGAGAAAAACAAATTAAAACGATTTCCGGATGCTGAATGTATATGTACTGTAATTAATTGCCTTCAATTAAAACATTTTAGTTTTGAAAAGTTCTAAAAACTATTGTTGATGTCGTATTAGAGTGAATTTTAAAGAAAAACAGGTTTTACGAAGCGGCTTTCAAGCGAATGAAAATTTAAAAGTAAAAACATTCGATTTATTTTTCATAAATGCCACAGAAACATTTTGAAAAGTGGAGAGCTATTTATTGTTCTACAGCAGTGTTTCCCAAACTCATGACTTTCGTGCACCCTTTCTAAATTTTTCGCAACGCTGCGTACCACTCATAAAAAAATGAATGTATTTTTTACTATGAAAAATTTCACAAAAGTTAAAAATCATAACTGGCTGTTGACACCACTAATAATTAACTGTTAATTCTGCAAAAAATAGCTAATAGAAAAATACGTAATCGTAAATTTTCATGGTTAGCTTTGTTTTTAAATAAAATTTCCTGAAATTTTTGTTTGTTGTAAGTTATTTCGCATAAGAACACGTGCCCCCTCTAAACTGTCCCTGTACCCCTAGGGGTACGCGTACCACACTTTGGGAAACACTGTTCTACAGTTTAGATAGCGTAGTGAGGTCATTATACTAGTCGGAGAAAAAACCCTTTTATTCGTTGGTAAGTTGTGGTAATCACCAAAATTTAACATTCGATACCTTTTTTTTCTTCTTTCTTTTCAGCACTCTTTACACTCTAAAAACTGTACCTCTGATTTCAGAGGCACATTTGAATCATTTGTGCCTCTGAATTTTAAGGGCACAACGTACCTTTAAAAATGAAAGGCACAATGTACCTCTGATTTCAGAGGCACATTTGGATCGTTTGTGCCTCTGAATTTTAAGGGCACAACGTACCTTTAAAAATGAAAGGCACAATGTACCTCTGATTTCAGAGGCAAAATCAGATGTACCTCTTAACTTGGCAGGTACATTGTACCTTAGATTTTGCTTTTATGTACCGCTCATTGAAACAAGCATTTAGTGGTACCAAAACCTGTTATTTACCAGATTTGAACACATTTTTTTTTACCTATTTGTAATTTGCTAGCACTTTATATAAAAAGGGACTTTCTGTTTGGTTTACACTATTACCAAGATATTAATTATAATAATTCTTAATGAAAAATATTTCTCAATTCTTTGAATATTGGCCACTTGAAAGTGATCATTTCAAGGGATTCCATCTAAGGCTTTTTCATAGACAATTATAAAATATGTAAATTTATACCATTTCTTTAATTATGTAGCGTTTAATGATACTTCAACAACTACAATGATGCTTTTTTAATCAGATATAGGTACAAAAAGATAATATTTATTTCTGTTAAGCCAAGTCAATATAATTCATGGATTTTTTTTCTTTTCCAAAAAGCATCCTCAAAATAGAAATTTATTATAAATTTAGATATTTTTTAAATATTTAGAGATTTCATAAAATAGTTTTATAAGGATCAAAAATTAAACACTAAATATCATGAAATCTAATATCTTTTATTTTCACACATAAAGAACAATTTTACATAATTTAGTAACAGTTGCAATATGATGTATACAGTTGCACAAATTTGAAAAAACATAGAATATTTTAAAATGATAGATGTAGATTTTGACAACTTGGATATTTTATAACATGAAATATGCTTAAACAAATGACTTAACAAGTGTAAAATAAAAGATTTCTTTCCATTGAAATGAATTTTTTTAAAATCCAGATTTTGGCGAAACATATTAACCCGTTAGGCGCCATCATTCCCATTTTGGGAACATTAGCTTTCAATTTTTTTAGAAGTAACTGTAATTAATATTATTTAATCGATGATTTTATTTGAGCTCAGAATATATGAAAAGCCTTCTGCAATTTGTTTGGAAAGCTTGTTTCAAAATTTTTTTTATTTTATTGTATTTTAAAAAACGTTAAATTCTGTTTAACGCCCCAATCATTAAACATGCATTTGTTTTATAAATATTATTAAAATAAAAATTACTTTCGTGCTTAAACTTGATTACAACAATCGGATATAATTCTCTTTTCTATAATCCGAATTTCAATGTCTACAGTATTTCTTAAAATGTCCTATTTCACCACAATAGAAACATTCACGTTCAGATCTAAATTTCTTCACAATACTTGGCGAATTCCATTTCTCATTAAAATGTTCTTTCTGGTGATCGTTATTACACGGAATAGCTTGTGGATCATACTGAAAATTGGCAATGAGATTTTCTTTAAAGTAATAATAATTATCATCATAAATTTCTGACCTTTCAGCAGGAATAAGCTGTAAAGCACACGAAAACCAAAGATCGAAATTCACACTAAATCTCTTCGCTTTCAGTTCAAAGTACCGTCGAATTCCACACTTCTTGGCATCAATTTTAAACATCTCATTCACTAATTTTTTCTAAAGTAGTAAATCCTTAATAACAATAATATTTGTCACCAATTCCTTCAAAAACTTAATAAAACATTTCTGGAATGGATCCCACCGCTGCCACCAATTAATACATAGCTGTAGCGTATCAAGCTATATTAAAGAACTGTTCAGTTTTTTTATAAAAGCATTTATTTCACACCACAACAAATACAATAACAAATATAAAGTACCCGTAACGGGATAGTTAAATCTTATAAAGGAAACTAGAAAAAGTGCCCGTAGCGAGATATATGAAAACTCACCCGTAACGGGATAGATAAAATATCATAAAACAAACTAGATAAACCCGTAACGGGTAATATGAAAACTCAAATTCCACACAAAACTAATTCTAAAAAATCAACAACTTTCTGTGTTCTAATTTTATCGTCTGCTTTTATTATTTGTATTTCGTCATAAAATATTTCGTTGATGTGCGCATGCGCTTCTTCTCCGTTACATCGTACCGAAGAAAAAAAGGGAAGCCCATTTGAAAGGCACAGGGAACCGGTAAAATCCTTTCGCACCGCGCATTGACTCGCGTTTGCTTTGGTGTCTTTCATTTCTTGTGGTGCCTCTCATTTTTAAAGGCACATTAGTTATGTGCCTCTAACGCGAGAAAATAAAGGGTACATTTAGCTTGTGCCTTTTATTTAAGAGGTACAGTTTTTAGAGTGTAGAATAACAAACTGTAATAATTTTTTTAAAGTTTTTCTTTAAAGAAAATTATGATTCATTTAAGATAATAAAAAACAATTCTGGGGTTATAGTCAATGGATCAGCCCCAAGTGTAAGCGTAAGTCAAATAGCTTGCTATGATGCAACCCAAAAAATAACCAATGGTGCTATTTTATACAAATATAGTCAAGTAAGGGATAACACTCCAAAACATGGCTTGCACTTTATTTATGCTGTGATATTAATTTTGTTAAATTTGTTTTAGGATCAGGGCTTGTCAGAATTGATAAATTGCAGAAAACTCTTATGAATTGTAAAATTAAGCGTAAATTTAAACACAAATCACAGTAATATAACTTCCCAGAATATTATGCCTGGTTCATACATCGCCTCGTAAGCATAACATAAGCGGCTGAAAGTTTTCCAAATTTTTTTCAGTTTTTAGGAAGCTTGTTGCTGTTTACATTCAGTCAACCGTCCATACACTCTTCCCATTGGAGGATTCTTATTCCAAAAGACACGCATTCCTACTGGTAACTGAATGATGACTTTTCAGAAAGCATATTAAGTGAAGAGGCGAGCCTAAGAGGAACATAGTGGTATTTTGTAGCATTGCAGTAGTGAGATGCCGGGCACCACCTAGTGTTGTACAATAACGTATGCTATATCATTGAGAATTGCATAGCAGCCCATACGTCACGTTATGCGCCGCTATGCAATTCTGATTCCTTATGAAGTGACTTTATTTTTGAGACACTATAATCCTGTGCGGTCAATTAGTTAACACATAGTTGCAAGTCGGAATTAATTTTGGTTGGATGCACAATTTTTTTTCTCCTTTTTTCTTTTTAAGAGCCGCGATGCCTCAGAGGATAGAGCGCTTGCTTTCCAATGACTGATGAACCTGGCGATGGCTGGTCGATACGAATTCCGCATCCGGCTTGCACCGACAACAGTGATGACATAAATTATCCTCAGTGGTTGAACGGATCATGGGTTAGAGTGCCCTTGTTGTCAGGCTAACCATTGGAGGTTTTCGTGGTCTTCCTCTCCATGTAACGCAAATGCGGGTGAGTTCCATCAAATAGACCTCCACGAAGGCAAATTTTTTCAATACTTGATCCAGGAGTTCCCTCGTCTTCTGGACTAGGTTCAAAATGAAAAGGTTACGTAGTTGAACATTAGTAGTCGTAAACTCAAAAATTGGGTCGACTACTGTTCAACGACGGTTATAAAAAAATTAAATAAAACTATTTTTTAAAGAAAATAAAACGCAATGACATTAAAAAACACATTTTAAAATTTAATTTTGTATTTTAGATATTTTAAAAACAAGATCTTAACAGTAGTATTTCAGAGTATGTTGTATTAAGCATATGACTGAAATAATAAAGGAGCTTTGGTGGTTGAGAGTAAACATATGACTGGAATAATAAAGGAGCCTTGATGGTTGAGAGTAAGCGTAGGAGTACAAAAATAAGTAAGCTTTGGTAATTGACAGTAGACGAGATCTTTCGATTGCATAATACAGCATTATATTGTACTAAAATTTATAAATTAAAAACTTATAACAACTGCAAAATTATAAACAATAATAACAATTGCAATAATGTACATAATATACTGTACATTATAATACGCAGAATTTGAGTTCAGCAAAATCTACACTTTTCACATTGCCATATAGAACGTTCGAATTTCTTAAATACTTTCTTCGTTTCTGTTCTATTTATGGATAAAGTAATTACCCATTGTGTAAAACTGTCACAAGAAATTATTAAACATTTTCTCTTAATTAGTTTCTTACAAAAGCACCCGAAACACAATCATTGGGAATAAGTCAGATGTTTTGCATGAAAAAAAAAAACAACTGATTAAATGTCACTTTTATTACGGAACGACCGTCATATTTGCAGGCAATACCACCCAAATCAAATTTTGCGGTGACCGCATCACGGAAAAAAAATCACCAAAACACGCCGCAAACTTTGACATGCGTTGTATCAATCTTCAACTGCCGAAACTCAATAACTGGGAATGAAAAAAAAACGTTCCAAAAAGAGCACGCGAAATCAGTGATCCCTTATGTACTCGAACCCTTGATAGCGAGGGGAGGGGGGAGTGCTTAAGAATTTCCGTGACTTATAAATAGCTCTTATGCAGGGGGGTTGAGTAGGAATATTTCCGAGCTTGAAAACAGGTCTCTCAATCCCCTTCGATTTAAAAAAAAAAAAAAATCGGGATTGTTCATAGTATGTTCTCGCCAAGCGACAGAACCCCCCTCGTAAGCGAAACCGAAAGGTTATCGTCGTTAACACGCGATGTTAGGACCAGGATTACGACACAGAATGTCACGCGATCTATCGTGTTGGGGGGAGAGGGGGTGGAATGAGTGACAATTTCTATTAATTTCAAATCGCGTGCGCGAGTCATATGTCGAAGAAAATGCGTATTTAACTTTTCTTTTTTCTCATCATTATTATTAATCTTAAAAACTCCGAATTCATTTTCGTCGTTGTTCTGAATCTTGTCCAATTCAAATTCTTACTTTCATTTTCATTTGAAAAAAAATTATTTATATATATAGAATAAAAATAGTTGTTTAGTTATTTTCTTAAAATTACGTAAAACAGTTTATATCTAGAAATAAATAACAAAAGCAAATGATAACTTCAATTCCAAAACAAAAAATTGGTCAACTAAATAATTAACGAGGAAAAATGGAATCATCAAGCACTGGCGTTGAAAAAAAAAAAGCGACAAATAAATTTTTTTTTGAAAATAAATTTTAAAAAAATAAATAGCTGATTTAACTTCCGCCGGCAAAATGAAGAAATAACAAAAATTAATTAATAATTAATAACGAAGCTTAAAACGATATTTAATAAACGTTGCGATGAATTAATAAAAATTTTGTGAGGAAAATGCCCAACCTAATATACTAATTAGTTGCATGAATTTTCAAGGCAAATATTTTGGTTTATTTCTCTGGCCAGAAAGTGGTGGAAAAGAGAAAACGTTTCCACCTCAATTAAAAAAATATATATAAATCATTTTTTAAGAATAAACATATTTCTAATATTATCGTGTAATGATCATGCAGTTATATTAAAAAAACATTTTGCTTTGAAATGCAAAGTTTTTTTCTTCTTTTTTTTTTAATATGTAAAGAAGATAGCATTCGCTTTAAATGAATATGTTACCGTCAATGACCAAAATCAAGAGAATGTCGACTTTCACCGGTGAATGTCAACAATGGTGAATGCCGGAATATTTGTTATATCCGATTTGATATTAATTTATTCGTTAATATTATTATATTTATTCGATATTTTAATATCTGCTGTAGATAGATTCGGAGTACCGGTTAAAAGCACAACGGGGAAGGGGCACTTGACCTTAAAACATTTCTGTTGGGCACACTGGGCAAATGCATGCCGCGCAGTGGCACTGAACGTTAAAAGCCACTTATGTAAGGCATACCGGTCCCTTGTCGTCAGGTTAACCGTGGGAGGTTTTCATGGTTTTCCTCACCATGTAACGCAAATGCGGGTTAGTTCCATTAAAAAGTCCTCCCCGAAGGCTAATTTTTCCTAATACTTAATCCAGGAGTCCGCTTGTTTTCTGGATTGGGTTTAAAATTACAAGGCTATGTAGTTGAACATTTATAGTCGTAAACCCAACATTGGGTCAGACGGTTATAAGATGTACACACCACATTTAGTGTTAACACTCATTTCAAAAACATAAAAATAATAAAACGGTTTTAAAAAATAGAAAACTTTTGCCATCTGCTGCCTGCAATAAAAATGTAACGAATTGTTACTGAAAATTGGGAAACTATTCAATTTATTATCTTCCGTTGATGTAACTAATTTTGAAATTTAGATTTTTGTTGCCTGAACAAATTTTTATTTCGTGATTCTGTCTCATTCCCTTTTCCTTCCATTAATTTTTTGAATCATCCGTCAATTATGGAACACCTGTTAACAATTTCTGAATAAATAAATAAATAAAAAAAAGACAATTGAACTAGAAAGTCGAAGTTTATAATTATTTTTTTTTAATAATATAATAAGTTGTAGTAAAGTGCTTTCATTCTTTAGCTAATAAATACATTTATTTAAAAAAAACTAATTTGAAACTTGATAATTTTTTTTCTTCATTCAATATTGGCTACGCCTATATTTTGGAAAATAATGGTTAGATAAGAATTAACCAAATGAAAAAAAAAAAAGGATTTTATTTGAATTATGCCATCAGCTAAATAAAATGTGCAGAACGAAACGTAAATCATCCAAAAACAAAGTAAGACATATATTTAACAATATAAAAAAAAAAGAAAATTAAAGTCAATTCCTACTTAAATCAACAAAAGAAAAATTTATTTTAGTTACATTTTATTAAATAACTTTTTAAAAACTAAAATTAATTAATTAAATTTAATTAATGATTTCATATTTGAAAAAAACTGTATTAACATTAAAAAATGTATTACATTTAAAAAATGTATTTGCACTTGAGTGGATGAATAAAAAAGTACAGTACAGAACCCGTTATCCGGAAATCAGAAAACCGGAAAACCAAAAAACCGGAACAAAATTCGATAAATTTTCCCGCCATTTAAAAAAAAATTTTTTTTTCCTCATAAGATTTTAGGATTTTTCTTTCTTTTTTGGAAGATGTTTATCTTACCATCATTTTGGAAATAATCATTAGTGTATTACTTCATCGTTTTTTCTTCTTTTTAAGATTATTTCCAAAGAAATTTTTTTTAGCTGGGTTTAACACTAAAAAAACGGCTTTTTGTAGCGATTCAGAAAACCGGAAAAATCAGTTATCCGGAATAGCGATAATCGGTTCCGGATAATCGGTTCCCTACTGTATTTTATAAACGATTGAAAATTTGAACAAGATGTAGAGAGAGTGAGAACTTATAGCTCGAATTAAAAAAAAAAACAAATACATAATTACAAGTAATGAAACACAACTTGTGCAACTCAGTTTTTTTTCCTTCTATAAATTTAAAAATTGTAGCACAGTATTTAGTACAGTTATAACAAGCAGTGCGCCTACTTCGTTATTTCATAATAAATGCTTGTCCATCAGTTTTGCATAATTTTTTCTTCAAAAAAAAAAAAAAAAAAACTGTGCCTACGTTGAAATTTAAGGAATCACTAACAGGAAGTACGGTTTGGCCTGACATGATTAGGTCAGATTAAAAAAAAGACTTCACTTCTTCATGATGGATAGATAGTTAATGGGATCGATTAAATTTGATCTATCGATTACATAAAACTGATTAGTTTCAATTTTCTGGGGTTAAAGCTTTACATTTTAAATTCCACTCGAAATATACTCCACGAATTGTAGCACAAAATTTAATGGCCTTTTTTTTCAGGCCTAGCTTATTTAATTTTGAATTTTATTGCTTCACATTTTACTTCGTAATATGAGTAATCATACGAGAAATCATCCTGCCAAATTAGTTTTTTTTTTCACGTTTAAAAGAATTTTAACTACAGTTTCCTCAGCTTTCGTTCACATTACATTTGAACAGTTTCTTTAATGTTGGAGTTGTAGTGTGTTTACCACTGTAAAAATACAATTCCTATTCACTAGTATCTAGGGCATGTTTCGATTCTGCGTTGGGGTACCTTATCACAGATGAAGGTTGACATGGTGTATAACTACCATCCCCACATGGGTGACCCGGACATGATGTGAACATGCCTACCTTGACAGAAACTCCCACTTCGATTTGATAACACCTACTTTGATGGATGGTTTCTACTTGTGACTGCGACATTATCCAACACTTCATTCTGTTTCCACTCAGTCTCGTTCTTACGCAAAGTCGGCCTGTTAATGGCAACACAGGAGTGAGCACGATCGAGAACTTAATACAGCTCTCACGATCAGAGCTCAAAAGTGCGGGGATCTTGATACAGCTCTCCCGGCTTCTCAAAAAGTCGCAATGAATTAACTAGTGGAATCCTTTAGTGGAATTTCTATCGCAGATAAAATTCTGGTTATGGAGTACTGTACTCGATGGCTCAGGTGATAGAGTATTCGCCTTCCAATGAGGTGAACCGGGTTCGAATCCAAGCAATGGCTGGTCGATACGTATCAGCGTCCGGCTTGCACCGACCACAGTGCTGTCGTGAAATATCCTCAGTGGTAGACGGATCATGGGTTAGAATCACTTTGCCATCGGGCTAACCATGGAAGGTTGTCTTGGTCTTCCTCTCCATAACGCAAATGCTGGTTAGTTCCATCAAAAAGTCCTCATCCAAAGCAAATTTCTCCCAATACTTGATCCAGGAGTTCAACTGTCTTCTGGATTGGGTTCAAAATAACAAGGGTACGAAGTTGAACATGAGTAGTTGTAAACCCTAAATTGGGTCGGAAAAAATTAAGTACACAACTTTGTAAGAAATAATTTATCTTTTGATTAATCTTCGCTTAGGATTATACAAAATATGGTTTCAGATTCTTATAAATTATAAAACTTTTAAATGCTTTTTTTTTAATGAAATAGAGTATTTCAGTGATTACACTCTACATTAACGGACTTATCTACACGGCAAGAATTTACTCCAGTAAGCCATACATACTACACGATATTTCTCTAAACTATTAATCATATATCATATACAAGACAGCTTAGCTTAAATAGCTCTTCAAATGAAGTGGACCATCCCTGAGTGATCAAATCATTGAACGGAGCTTTCAATCTCGTGACAGCATCAGTTTAAACAACCGATCTACAAAAATTTTATTTCAATTTTATCATTACATGAGCTATTCTAAATTTTGACCACCTGTCCACTAGATATATAATGCACAACTTTAATTGAAGCTGTGATGAAAAGACAAGTTTTAATTGTTTCCTAATCATTACAAATAGAATTTATTGCTTATTATCGACCAAGAAAATTTATCATCGATCGCAATTTCGTTCAATTTCTGACGAGGAAGGATGTCCAAATTTGGATGTCCAGCGCTGTGCAAGATACCATGAATTGCAAGTCATCGAGCAGCTTCTTATTTTAAATAGAGCTCAAAAAATCCTTTAAAAAGTAGGCCCAGCAAAAAATGCTCTTTTTCAATATTCAACCCAAATTTAACAACTAAGCAAGGAATTTCGCGCTTAATTTCACTTATTTTTTTTAAACACAAACCATCTTAGCCGGGATAATCTGGTTGGTAGGACACTGGGCTCATGTCCAAGAGGTCGTGGGTTCAATTCCCAGTGTAGTAAATGGTGACTGATGCACTTAAATCTGTCGAGTAACAAAGTCCTCCGTATTCCCATAACAAATCAATACCTGTGTGTGTGGGGGGGGGCACTGATCTATGAGTTTCCTTGTCTTCTGGATTGGATCAAAATGAGAAGGCTACTGAGATGAACATTAGTAGTCGTAAATTACGAAATCTATTTAAATTCATTAGTTTATTCATTAGAAAAAGAACAATACTCATAAGAGAAGTTCAAAAAACGAAATCAAATGATAAAATAAATCTAATGCTAATGCGAAATCAAATGCATTTTCACTTAGATCCATATCTAGAATAATAATTAACTCATTGTTTCCTAAATCCTTCGAGCAAAAAATATTGCCTATCGAATTAGACCACTTCCACACAAAAATTATTAGACAAACTAAAGAAAAAAAAATTTGTAAAACTAAATCGATTTGAATAAAAATGAGAAAACTAGTTTTGTTCCGCCTAAAACCGATTTAGTGTAAGACTTTCGTAAAACGGTGTAATTCTGTAGTTAATTACATTTACCAAAGTTCTCAAATATTTAAATTTATTATTTGGAATCTTAACATAAATATTAAATGTTTTGCACTTTTGAGTTTCCGCTATTTTTATGAATTTCGGTTATTTTTCCCTAACAATAAAAAGCCTTCGTCCAGATTTAAATGAAAGGATAAAACTCTACTCCTGTTTCATAAAAAAAAATTTAGAAAACTACTGAGTTTTAAAAACATCGTATTATTATTGTAATTACTTTTGGAATGTTACATAAATTTTGGTGTCGTACTTCAATCTTTCTCATACGTTAAATAGAACTACAGTACCATAAAAGAGAATCAAACGATTTTCGGAGATAACTAATTCAAAATGTCAGCAGCTATGATAGAAACAAGCTAAATTCTCAAATACATTACATTTCAAGATCTGCGCAGTTACATCTCCACGAACTAGATCCTTTCAGCGCATCGATCGAGTGGGATCACATGATTGGCATCCTCCAATCGCAATAATCGTTTTAAACAAAACATTTAAAATGCAGAGACAATTTCTGCCCAACTTAGAACTCTATTACCTTTGTCTGTAAAAAGAAGCCTTAATTCTTTTTGACAGTTAAATTAGTTTATTGATTGATCTCCATTGAATGCATCATACTAATAGAAATGAATCGGAACTACTTTATCTATTTTTTCTTTTTCTGGGGTATTAAGATTCTGAAAAGCTATTCCGTACCAAACATTCCAATAAAAGTTATTTTCGTCTGAAAAAAAATTATTGAATGAGATTGATGAAGATATTATGCAGATCGATTATATATAATCTTCATCAAATTGCCATATCGTGTAAATTGTTTTTATTTAGACTTGTCGGTCAATTCCAAATGATTGAGTTAAGTAAGAATGAGGAAAACAAAGAGGTTCTATCGCGCAGTTTGTATGCGCAGTACAAACGTTCTAAAATATGTTTCAATAATTTAAGGAAATATCTTTTCTTATTTTATTACAAATGCCAAATTATCGCACGAAATCAAGTTTTAATTTCAATTGTTTAATTCTTAATTGTTTGATTTTTGTATAAAATATATATTTTATAATTTATTTATTGATTTATGAAAAAATTAATGATTCATGAAAAATTCTATTTAATAATTTATTTAAAGATTTATGAAAAATTCTATAGAATGTAATCCCGGGGGATTAAGATAATAACTTTTAATCTGTGTCACAATTCTTAAATATGTTACAATTTAAAGTTTTCTGATTTTTTAAAAATGTACTTTATACCAGAGTTGGCCGTCGATTACAGTAATCGATTTCAACTGTAATTGGTTACAGATAATTACAGCTATGTAATCAATTACTTGTAATCACGATTACAAGTAATCAAAATTTTTGATTACATCAATGTAGAGCGAAAATGTAATCGATTACATTTTTTAACTACAGTAATCAATTACTTGTAATCATGATTACAAAGTTTGATTACAGCTGTAATCATGATTACAATATTGATTACAGTAATCAATTTCTTGTAATCTTGATTACAGCTGTAACCAGAATTTTGAATACAACTGTAATCATGATTCCAAGTAATTTCTATTACAAGTAATCACAACAAAAACGATTACGGGTAATTATGATTACAAGTAATCAAAATATATGATTACATGTAATTGTGATTATTTGTAATCAAGCTATAAGATTACAAGTTATTACGATTGTGTACTGTATGCAAATTCATTATGTAAGTATGTATGAGTTTACATATTTTTATGTACATAGAATGTACGCACGCATGAACGTACAATTTGTGATTCCAATAAATACAATGTATGCAACATAATTATATTGTAATACAATAAACATAATTATATTGTAATATACTTAATGCAATACGCATATGCTTAGTTCATATAATTATGCATTTATGATACATGTACGCATGTATGTTAGTTTGTAAGAAAATGCAATGTTTTGTATCTCCGTATACATAACTAAACTCAGCGGCACGACAGCCCATAGAGAGCCAAGGCCTACTGTGCCCATCTCAGTTTTCTTGACCTTGGGCTCTGGGGTGCAGGAACAGATGTCCCGGTTAGGTGGTCAGCCGAACGCGGAACCCCCAGTGTTTAGTTCCCAAGCATGCTTGGTACTCATTTATCGACCCACTGAAGGGATGAAAGGCTGAGTCAGCCTTGCCCGGCCCGAGGATCGAACCAAGTACCTGTGGCACGACAGCGCGAATCCCTACCGCTCAGCCGCCGGGCGTCACTTAAGTACATACATTGTATAAATTTACGATAATAGCACGTATATACAATGTACGTATGTATATAAAATTATGCGTATTTAAGTACAATATGTAAGAATGTTGTTTAAAAGTACAATATATGTACATAGTTGCGCAAATAAAATACATAAATGTATGCATGTACATTTATATGAACATCGATATATGTACACTCAAAGTATGCACTTATGTACAACGTACGTATGTACTTGTATAACTACATACTTAGTTAATACTTATGCGCATGTAATGTATGGATGTACAAAAAAATAGTTACACGCACAATGTAAGCATTTACATACAATGTATACAAGTACATAATTACAAGTATTGCATAAATACATGCGTATATTTAAATATATGTAATTACAATATACACTTACATTGTGCATAAATCAAAAAAATTATATAAGTAAAGTTATTAAAGTTTGTTTTAAAATTTATTCTAAGGCATATAAAACTCTATTTGATAAGATGAAAGTTTACACTAACAATAAGTTTTATTTTTGAATTTTAGTTTTTATATAAGCTGTTTGACTTCTATTTAAAATGTTTATTTTCTTTTTATTTGCAAAAAATTCAGTTTAAATTAATTTAAAAAATAACTGATAATATGAGAAAATTATTTTAATTTAATCTTATTATTTCACAATTGTTTTGGAGACCTGAAAGGGAATCATCAAAAAATGTTCCATTATAAAAAATAGTCAAGAATTCGAAATACGTATTTGGACATAGTATTTCCTATAAGTCCGGTCGTTCTTATAAGTCCGTTAAAACCAATTAATACAATACCAAGTTAAAGATAATATTGGAGAACAGGACAATATAAATAATATTGAGGAAAACAAAATAATATTAGAGACAATTTGGCTAACCCTATGTCAAAAACATAAAAGAAGGTAGAGATAAAAGGCGCTGTTTTCCTTAAGTATGTGATTATTAAATTGCATCCATTTAGGAATAAAGCTAAATAAATTTTTGATTAAATCTAATATTTGTGGGAGATACTGATCATACACTGATGATCAAAATCGGCGATAATTTCTATAAAAGAAGAAAAACATCGCTTCGATCTAAATAGGCATTATTTTTAATGCCTAATTCACGACACATTTAACGGAGCATATATTTTAGAACAGAACAAAATAATAATATTTTTCATCGAAGAGGAAGATTTCGTATAAATAATCGATTTGTAGATATTAATGTGATAAAATTCAGTTTTACGAGTAAAAACACACATTTTCCGAACGAGGAAGATTCTTCCGAAGAAAACAATCGTGTTTTAATGAAAGTCACGATTATTTACGTTCTCTATAATAACTTAATTCTTTATTAGGTTCGCCGTGATGTGTAACACAAAGAATTAAGTTTTGTTCGCTTTTGGATCTTTCTACAAAGAATTGGAACACGCGATAAAATGGGTAAAAAGGAAACATAAGTTTGAACAAGAGTTCAATGAATGCTTTGTTAACTGTCTCCTTAAATGGAGCTTTTAAACATGTTTAACAAAAACAGGCAATGAATTTCTACATTTTAAAATTATTTCATAAACAGAGAGGAATAAAATATTTTCGACTTTCTTGAAAATATTTTTTTTTATTAACTACAAAATGGCGCGTTTTAGCATAACGAGTGTTTAAAAAGTAAAAATTCTAAATTTCCCGTCCACTTAATAACTCAATAAATCTTTATTTAACTGTCCAATAGCAGAAATCCCTATATTTATCTGAAACACCATGGAAAAATACTAACAATTATCTGCTGATCGTTGTTAGGTAGGCAAGTAGGTACTATTTACGTCGCACTAGAGCAGCACAATGGGCTATTGGCGACGGTCTGGGATACATCCCTGAGGCCATCGCAATTTTAATCCTCTGCAGAGGGGATGGCTCCCCTGTTTTTGTAGGCCGACGACCTACGCGCGAAGTCAAGCCCTTTTCGGTAGAACAGTTTAACGAGGACCGATCCCGCTCACCCTCGGTCCCTAAGCAGGCTGATCAAAGCGGTCACCCACTCGCTTACGGACCGCAATCAGTGATGCTTGACATCGGTGTTCTACTGGGAACCGCGTCTTTACGATCAGTCCACTACGGGACTTGACCGTTGTTAGATTAACTAGTTTGGATGAGGCCTCTCAAGTCGAGCAATCTTGCTAATCCTTCGAACTACCTGTTGCGTGGAGGTAACGGGTTCGAATACCGCTGCAACCCTCAATGCGTCTTTGTGATTTTCCTCTCTCATTTGAGCCAGTGTTATTCTATTTGACAAGGGCTTAGAAACCGTCTTCGTAATGAGCAAACAAGTTTGTACATGCATGTACAGGATCGTGCTAAGGATTTCAAATTATTAGCCAGTAAATTAGCCGAATATCAAAAGTATTCGCCAATTTTCGCAAGTCTTCGGCAAATGCAAATCTGAACAATTTTTTATGATTAATTTTTTTCCCCATAGAAAACTATTTCACGGTAGTTTCTTTCAGGCTTATATAATTTGGACCCAATTCTAATTGGTTATGTAGAGCCTCTACCAAAAATTACTGTAATCGAATAAAAAATACTGATTTGCTTAGAAAAATTCCTTTTGAAGTAATTTTAATTTCTTTCCAGTGGAAAAAATCATTGGCCAATACTTTCGCCAAAACACAATTTTATTCGCCAAATTTATGATTTTATCGCATTTGGCGAGGTGACGAATGCTTAGCTCGTGCCCCTACGTATGAAACAATAAATTTTTTTTTAAAAAAATGTGCAACTACACTGCATTAATTCTGATTCGGGGATTCAAGTTTTGGACAATTCTTTTTGTTTAGTTTATTCCCTAAAAAATATTTAGTATATAAAAATATACTAAATTACACTTAAACTTTTTTGAAAATTTACAAGCATTGTATCCTCTAGCTTTGAAAGAAAATTGGAAGTATTTTAAGCTGTAAGAAAATGGCTCATCATAGAAGAGATTTCATTGAATTAAATGCTGCAAAAATATTCCTAAAGTAATTATTAGCGACTTAGAAAACAACTCCAACAATTTTCGTGTCAGATTACTCATAATATAATTCTGTCAATATTAGTTTGCATCTTTCGAAAAAAGTATTTTCAGCATTTGAAACATCATGGCCTACCAGAATTCAATTTTCTCTAAGCTTTAAATTTTAGAATAACAATGGAGGTGAAAACAGAATTTGTCTCTTAAAAGTCTTACTTCAAGATCACAATTGTTGAAGTCTTTCACTCTTTTTAAATAACAAATTTATATTTATTATTTAATTTCCTTACATTATTTAATTTACTAATGGTCGAAAAATGTTTACAACAATTTAATTTTAAATGATGAAATTTGATGGAAATCTGTCGAACAGTTATCGAGAAATAAAAATTTAGAACAATACTTCTTTAAAATGGTTAATTACGCCAAAGAGATCCAAATTTTCGATCGCTTTCCTACCTAAATTATCGGGAACATATTTTCCACATGGTGGTCCACAGTTTTTAGGAACAAAAATCCAAATTTATTGAATTAATAAATGTATGTTTATTCCTAGATTCTATTGTCTGGTTTCATAACTTAAAATATAGTATACACATAATTAATGTATTTAAGAACAAATCTTAGAATCATTAAAATCGAGGGTTATAATAAGAAAATCCGATCACTAAATCAAAGGTTATTTAAGTTTTTTGCCGGCACTGTGAATAGGTGTGTACATTTCATCAATGACTCCAAATAATCCAAATTTATTGAATTAATAAATGTATGTTTATTCCTAGATTCTATTGTCTGGTTTCATAACTTAAAATATAGTATACACATAATTAATGTATTTAAGATCAAGTCTTAGAATCATTAAAATCGAGGGTTGTAATAAGAAAATCCGATCACTAAATCAAAGGTTATTTAAGTTTTTTGCCGGCACTGTGTATAGGTGTGTACATTTCATCAATGACTCCAAATAATCTAAATTTATTGAAAAAATAAATGTATGTTTATTCCTAGATTCTATTGTCTGGTTTCATAACTTAAAAGATAGTATACACATAATTAATGTATTTAAGATCAAGTCTTAGAATCATTAAAATCGAGGGTTGTAATAAGAAAATCCGATCACTAAATCAAAGGTTATTTAAGTTTTTTGCCGGGGCACTGTGCACAGGTATGTAAATTTTATCAATGACTTGGGGGGGGGGGATATTCATATCGTGAACCAAGCATCTGACTCCATTCAGATGCGGTAGATATGGAGAGATTAAATTCATCCCATAGAGGGGGGGGGAATGCACATTCGGCACCTTTGATGGATTATGGAAGGGGGTCCACGGAATGATTTCCTTCCGCAGACTAATAACGTTCGCTTCACCTCAATCACTCCGCATAAATGTGCTTAATCGTGGTCTCGCGGATCGATACAGATAAAGTCACGAAGTCTTTCGTGGATTAGACTTCATGGAAAAAAATACAGATAAAACCCATTAATTCCGTGATTTGACAATTAAACTGTTATCATTCATGGAAAGTCGTGATCGATAGAATTTCGTGGCATCTGTTTTCAAAAAAGAAATATTTTGATTGTAGGAAAAATAATCCAGTCAAAAATTCATTTATTAATTTAATAACTTATTTATTACTTTGATGAATGGTGTATGTTTACGTGATCTGTAAGGAAGTTCTGACCCAATCATGAAGGCGCTTTTATCATTAATAATGATTTAGTATTTCTATTTAGGCCTTAACCCGTATTTAACACTAAAAAACAACATTTGTATTTTTTTTTATGAATCTTATATAACTGATTATAAAGAAGAAAGGGAAGAAGAAGAGGTTTTACAGTGCCTGGCCAAATGATAAGACGCACTATAAGATTCTTTGTAAAATCTTAATTATCAGGTGATATTATACAGTTTTATTGCTTTTAAGCGGCTGAAACCGGTTTGCACTTGCTCTTGTATCAATTAGTTAACATTTGTAGTGCAAAACGTTAAAAATAAATACAAATAGGAAGTATATCTATATATATATATATTTCTCTTACACGGCAACAAAAAAAAGTCTCATTACAACTCTCCGAATAGCAACGCTAGAAAATCGACCAATGATTGTCGGTAAAAATGTCACATGGCAAATCTAGCTTGAGGTAGCTCAATATATAGCGCTTTTAAAATTGTCGTTGTTGTTGTTAATTTACGTCGCACTAGAGCTGCACAATGGGCTATTGGCGACGGTCTGGGAAACATCCCGGAGGATGATCCGAAGACATGCCATCACAATTTTGATCCTCTGCGGAGGGGATGGCACCCCCGCTTCGGTAGCCCGACGACCTGCTCGCGAAGTCGAGCACTTTACGGTAGCACAGTTTAACGAGGACCCATACCGCACACCCTCGGTCCCTACGCAGACTGATCCAAGTGGTCACCCACCCGCACACCGACCGCAACCAGTGATGATTGACTTCGGTAATCTGCTGGGAACCGTGTCTTAACGATCAGTCCACTGCGGAACCGCTTTTAAAAACGGAAATTGAAATAACAATTCAGCTGCGGCAATCTCATACTATTAAGGTAGGCAGAAGTGAGTAGTCTTTGTCGATAGATCTCTATTTTAGTATTTTGTCGAAAATATATATTACGAATCTTTTTTTTAAAAATTACTTTTCTTCACGAATTTATATATTATGAATTTATTTGACGATTTTTGATTTATATCATGAATTTATTTGTTTTATTATTGTTATTAGTTATTCATTGAAAAATGAGTCTCAGCCGATGCGTCTTTATTTGAATTCAAATTTACTTTAATGACTTAGTATTTACTAAAAAGATGGAATTTAAAAAAAAAAAGTTGTTATATCGATTTGAATGATTGTTTTGAATTCTTAGAATTTTGCGCATTTGCAATGTACCTAAGTTAGTAGCGAGCGAAACGAGCTTGGTTTGCGTAGCAAACCATATAAGATTGCGTTGCAATTTCCGGGGTTGGTGAGCGTTAGCGAGCAGGGGGCGCAGCCCACTAGTATAAAAAAATCTCCTGGATAAAGCCCCATTGCATGTATGTTTAAATATAAAAGTATTGCCTATAAAATCATGCAAAACATGTCATTATTAAAAAAATTACAGTGCGTAATTTGGTCTAATTATTATAATATACTAATATAATACCTGATAAAATAAATACTCTATATTTATATAATAGATCGTCTAATTTATCCAATAGTTGAATTTATATTATATATCCTCTAATTTAACCAATACGATACACGAACATAAACAAGTACAAACCGGTTTCAGTCGCGTAAAAACAATAATGCTGTATAGTATCACCTGATAATTAAGATTTTACATAGAATCTTACACTGGTTCTAATACTTTGGCCAGGGACTGTAGTATATGAATAAAATTTTTGGCAGGAAACATTTCTAGGCTCTATTCTACTTATTCACCAATATAGTATGAATAAACAATTTGTAAAAGTACAATATATTAGGAATATACAATTTGTAAATTCCTAAGTTCTGTTTGGCTAAATGTTACAAACAAGTTAATGCGGTTAACATAAATATTTCGTGAGGAAACATTTTTGGATTCTATTTAACTCATTCTCGAATATTGTATGAAAAATGATTTTTTTAAAAAAAATAACAAATAAGGAAAAAATTGTGATCCCTTTATTACGACCACTGGTTACTCATTGGTCAAATGCTTTACTGGATTGATTCCGATAAACGCCACAACATTTCATATCGTGGGTTGCAAAAACTGTCTCCATTTGATGTTGGTCATCCTGTCGTCGGTTTTCATCTCCTGCCTATGTGTACGTGTTTCACAAAATACTTTTCCTTCTTCATCATTCCTATTTATATTATAATCACCTTCAAGACAGTCATTATAAGTTAACAATAAAAAGAATATAAAAATACTTTCAATTATTATTATGTAAATGCATTGAAAATGACTGCTGGTTGAAAAAAAGAAGAAAAAAAAATTCTAAAAAAAAATTATCAAACAGCACCGGTCACCATTGCACCACATTCAATGACGACGCATGCGCACTGTCTACTATTACTCTTGAACACAGTTGAAAAGTGTGATGACGTCCAAATAAGGTGCGCACGCCATCAAACCCAAAACAACACCCATTTTGCCAATGGGTAATAGCATGGTGAAATCTGTAACTGATGAAAAACTACCTAGACATACTATGAAATCTGTGTCGAACAAAGTCCCGCAGTGGACTGATCGTTAAGACACGGCTCCCAGCAGATCACCGAAGTCAAGCATCACTGGCTACTGTCAGTGTGCGTGTGAGTGACCACTTGGATCAATCTGCGTAGGGACCGAGGGTGTGCGGTATGGGTCCTCGTTAAACTGTGCTATAGTATAGTGCTTGACTTCGCGCGCAGGTCGTCGGGCTACCGAAGCGGGGGTGCCATCCCCTCCGCAGAGGATCAAAATTGTGATGGCATGTCTTCGGATCATCCTCCGGGATGCTTCCCAGACCGTCGCCAATAGCCCATTGTGCAGCTCTAGTGCGACATAAATTAACAATAACAATAACTGTGTAGAACAAAATTGAACGAACGTGGTCGAATCGTTAGGTGTCGATTCGTAAAAGTTTAGATTTAAAAAATATCGCGAACTTAAAATTAAGTAGAAATCCATGGGTATAACAGAAAAAAGGAGTTCGAAAACAATGTAACACCAGCAAAATCAGTACAAATCGAACGCGTATAAACAGATATTATTTAAATACACGATTCGAAATTCTCTTGCGTGATAATATCTGATTATAATGTATTAGAATTTCGACAAACTATGTAGATCTGTAGTAATATTAGCTGAAAACCACATGAATCAATAAATGAATGATGAAATCAATGAAAATTTAATAAATTAAGTTTAAAATCCATAGGTGATTAATCATATGCGCGATTCGAGATTCATGAGTCATAATACTTTCGTCTTGTAATAAATATATAGATATTTTAGACATTAGTAAGTAGAAGTTCTTTAGTGTAACCACCAGGAGGCCGGGATAGCCTGGTTGGTTGTCCAAGAGGTCGTGGGTTCGATCTCCTGCGGCCGAAGACTGATCGTGTAGTAAATGGTGACTGATGCACGTTAAATTTGTCGAGTCGCAAAGTCCTCCATGTTCTCATAACAAATCAATACCTCTGGGAGTACTGATCTAAGAGCTTCTTTGTCTTCTGGGTTGGTTCAAAATTACAAGGCTACGGAGCTGAACATTAGTGTCGTAAACCCAAAATTGGTCGGTTGTCAAACGACGGATATATTATAATAATAATATACCTTCCATGGAGCCGCGGTGGTTCAGGGGATAGAGCATTCGCCTTCCAATGAGGTGAGGTAGGTTCGAATTTCAGCGATGGGTGGTCGATACGAATTCCGCACCCGGCTCGTACCGACCACAGTGCTGTCGTCAAAATATCCTCAGTGGTAGACGGATCATGGGTTAGAGTCCCCTTGCAGCCAGGCTAACCATTAGAGGTTTTCGTGGCTTTCCACTCCACGTAACGTAAATGCGTATTAGTTTCATCAAAAAGTCCTGTATGAAGGCACATTTCTCCCAATACTTGTTCCAGGAGTTCTCTTGTCTTCTGGATTGGGTTCAAAATTACAAGGATACGGATTTGTAGTCGTAAACCCAAAATTGGGTCGGCTGTTCAACGACGGATATAAAATAAAATATAAAAAGTATAACCACCAAAAAAATGGTTAAAAAAACACTTAGAATTTAGGACAAAAACAGAGCAAATCGAAAGGGTGCATCAAAAAGTTTTTATCCAAATGCGGTATTCGAAATTCATTTGTGATAAAGTCCTATTTAAAATACCGATTTCTACATGGTTTTCTGAAATACCGATAACAGTGATTGCTGAAAAACCACATGGATTTGTGAAGAAATCGGTGTGAAATCGAAAGAGTGAAAAAACGATCACTTTAAGCTGTGATTCGAAATTTCAATGGAGCTTGTTTATTTCGTCCTAAGAAAATTAAAAAACGCATTTTATTCAAGTTCATTTTAACAAAATAATAAAAATGTTTTTATTCACAGCAACTGCGTAATCTCCATAACCTTGCAATAGTTTTCAGAACTACTGGACTATTTTTTTTATTTTTAGCAAGTACTGTTGCTCAAAATAAAAAATATTTTCAAAACGTGCCGTGACAGAGCAAAATAGTTTTTAAATTTGTAATCCGCATAAAAAAATTATATCAGAAAAAGGAAACAGCACCATACCATACTACATAGAGCTCAGTGTTATTAGTAAAAAAGTAGGTTTTGCGCATAGTATTAAGGGCGGATATATGGGGACACATTTGTGACTTAGAACAAAGCACTTTGTTTAGTGATTTAATGGCTATTTTAAAGGAAATAAAAACTGCGGATGCGCGAAGTATTGGGAGAAGTAAAACGAATGAAAAGTTTAATCAGCACTAAACTTGTTCGATTAAATTCCACACTTATAAATTGAGAATCAGATCTTTGGAATATTTTTTTATTCATTAAAATAATTCTTTAAAATAATATTTTTCATTCATTAAAATAATACCTCAGAATTATGGATCATATTCAATTAGAAAATAATTGTATTCTTTAATATATATATCACAAGAAAAAACAAAATTTTCATTATAATTAAAATTTATGCAATTTTTAAATATTAATTTTAAAACAAAATTCAGCATAATACCAATTTCAAAAGCTTCAAAAGATACCAAAAGTTAATCGTTTCAATTTTAAATAAAATAAATCGTTTGCATTCTTTTAAAAAAAAGAATAAAAATGTGGAAATAAATTAATTTTCAGTTGAAATTAAGTTTATTCAAACTCAAAAGGATAAAAAAAAAAGGTAACATTTAATAGGTCTTTTTTAACAATTTACGCATACATACTCAAAGAAACGACATTAAAATTGATTGTAATACAACAGATAAGCATTACAGATCAACATTACATGAAAATGAAAATTACTACTATTAATTCGATACAAAGATAGATTTAAAGTTAATATACCGTAAAAAATTATAAAATATTATTAAAATAATTCACACAAATGATTTCAGAAGGAGTTTTAACTGAATTAATTATTTCCAAACACAATTCGGTTTTTAAAGTTTTGCATTAAGAAAAAAGAACAGTATCAATATTTTATTTCCATAAAAACAGGTTTGTTTCGATTTTTGTTTATATTAATCTAAAGGATAATTCTAGGCAATACTGAGACTAATTCGAAAATTTTTAATTTTTATAATCATATTTCAAACAAATATTTCATATTGCGAGTATATGGTAAAAAATTTTGGTAAATAAGGATGTTATTATTTACAAGAAGGAAATACAATTATCTCTAATTGATGTTATTTTAACCTAAATTTTAAATTCGAATGCTCTAAATTTAATTTCCATTAGAAATGTATAACATTTTTTTGAAGAATAAATCGATTAAGATTAGTTAATCCATTCAATATAGATGATGATATAAGTTGTTACACAAATGCCGCTATTTTGGTCTACTTTTAATTTTGTTTTACTACTTCAATTATATATTTTGTTTCACAACTTAAACTATTTCGTTTTACTACTTAAACTATTTCAATTAAAAACTCGAAATTTCGAACGAGTATAGAAAAATGCACGCTTAAATAAATAAGAAAAAAAATCAAGATTTGATAATTTATTTGAAAATCATTAACTACTAAACTTGTAGTAAACAATAACATGCAGGCCGAACTGCGGCAACTACAAAATTGAAATTTAATGTACTTAAAGGCCCATTTATATTTGTGAATTTAACAAGTTTTTTTTTGAAATTCCTCTTTGTTCGAAAATTACTGCGCTATTAGATTTTAAGTACTTTTTTTACGACTTTTTATTAGTTTTTACTTTACATGATTATTTATTCATTTCTGTAGGAAAATTTATTTCGCTCTCTCGATATCCTGATTTTAAAAACTTGTGTTTCAGTTGAAGGGGGGGGGGGGGAAAGAGTAAGAGAGATTAAATGTTGCCAGATGTAAATATTAGCACTAATATTGATTGAATTGAATTATATTTATTGAAGTACAATTCAAGAAAATCGTTTCTTATTTTAACTGTTACAATGATAAAAATTTCGTTAACGAGTAAAATTACTATTTATTTCTTCTTATTATCTTACACATTTTGTATTCCTATTTTTCTAAGTAGAGTTCAAAAAAATTTTTTTTAATCAAATCTAAGTCGATTGTTCATTTTATCATGATTAGTTACAATGTTAAAATGTTTTTACATAAAATTATCAAATCGAAATATAGTATCAAAAAAATGGTTGCTCTCTTAAAAAACAATCAGTTTAAAAAAAAGGTAATTAGAAATGAGAAAAAAGGGGTGCTGAACGGAGACTCAAATAAATAGTAAACCACAGGGGACACAGCGTTCTCCTTCCAATGAGGAGAACCAGGTTCAAATCCGAGCAATGGCTGGTCGCTTCGCTTTCCGCACCCGGCTCGCACCGATCACAGTGCTGTCGTAAAATATCCTCAGAGGAAGACGGATCATGTGTTAGAGTCTCCTTGTCGTCAGGCTAACCGTTGGATGTTTTCGTCTCCATGTAACAAAATGCGAATTAGCTCCATGAAAAAAGTCCGCCACGAAGTCAATTTCTTCCAATACCTGCTCTAGGAGTTCCCTTGTCCTCTGGATTGGGTTCAATATTGCAAGGCTACATTAGTTGAACATTAGTAGTCGTAAACCCGAAATTGGGTTGGCTGATCAACGACGCTTATAAAATAAAATATATTAGTCCCTGAGTAGACCGAGACCTACAGAGATGCCACCTTGCTCCGGACAGCGGATAAATACTGAAGTTTTAAGTACTCAGAGAGTACTTAAAACTTGAAGCAAAATTGCCCTTGCAAGGAAAATCATTACTTTGCACTTGCTGGTTTATTAACGTACATATTATATTTCGTGTCTGTTTCTGAAAATACTGAATTTACTGCACAAATGTATTTCCTTTCAAAAACACCTTGTCAGTAGATACAAATTATCTATTAAACATAATTATATCAAGAAGAAATGAATATATTGCAATAAATTCACTGAAATAATTTCACTAATTGCCCGTAAAAGTTTTCTTTTCTTTAAAAAATGTAAAAATTATGAATTATTCTCGCCAACTTGTACGAACAAAAAGTACATTATTCCACGCCATTAAGGTCAAGCCCATTAACATCCTGACATTTCATATCAAACATTACTTTTACATTCAGAATTTTTTCAAAACATCGAAGCGCTTGGCGAAGTTAGGTAAAACTATTTGAGCCCTCCAAAAAGTAAAAAAAAAAAAAAAAGAGTTTTAAAAACACATTAACCATGATTATAGAGATAGAAATGCCCAGGTGGGTTTTTCATGAGATATAGCTTTGCGATTTGCGCAGGTTCTTGCAGTCTAATATACACGCTTTTTGTCTAAGAAATCGATCGGTGCCCAGCCTTTTTTTCTTCTTCTTTCCCTTGTGTTGATGGCAGTTTTGACTAATGTAGAACGCTCTTTACTGTTTAAAAAAATAAATTATAGCTTTGGCTATCAACATTTTTATATCTTCACAAATGGATGTAAGGTTGATCGACATTTTACAGCGCGTTTTGGACTAGAAGGTTTATGGTTATGCTATCGTTTTTATAGTAATTTATGCTGTTTAAAGAATGCTGAAATAAATAAAAAATTTATTTCAGTAATTCGGATACTACGGGTTTGTTAATCAAATATAATTTGGAATAACAAAATAAGGCGACTTAAAATTTTAAAGTAATAATCAAAAATTTTTAAAAACAAAAACAGTGGTTGTACAGTGTGTAAAAAAACTTTTGGCTAAGTGATTGTAACAAAGGATTAAATGAGAAAATATCTACACAGAGGAAGAAGGCTAGCTTCGATAGACACAATGAAAACCAGTCAATCTAACGTTTGGTGCGGTCCATGTATATAAAGGAAAAAGCAACATTAAGGGGCACACCAGAAGAACTTTTTGAAATGGGTTTTCAGGAAAGGATTGGAGAGGAAATGAAAAGTTCTTTTATTCATTATTGGTTGGTTCTGCATTTTTGCACTATTTATAAAGAGTACTGTACTATTCATTAAAATATTTCATTGAAAATACATTTATATCATCCATGTTGATTTACTCTGCTAACATATTTTGAGGTAGAAAGAATAAAATGGCGGTTAACAGCAGACACTGAATAGTCTGTCTAAAGTAAGAACTCCCAAGCCATTTGTCTGGAGCAGTGGCGGTGACTATGGTAACAAGGTATAACTATTTCAAGCAGGGGTGAAGAGTCGCTGCTCAGGACAGGTTTTGATCTGCGAGAGAAAGGGAATCTTTTTTTTCGGTTTACTGAGCCAGTCGTAGAGAAGAGAGGTTACCCTCTCTGAAATGCGCTATTCTTGTTTCCATAGCAGCAGATGGCCTCAAACTTGGGGTGGCGGGGGGAGTTCTTACCGTAGACAAGCCATATGTAGCCAGGCATGCAGAGTTCTAGAGCAACCGGTTCTGAGGTATAGTTCGTTCATCAGGAGTTGGCTCCACCTCCTCGGACGAAGAGTTCATTTAAGGACGGGGAATATAGGGAGAAACGTCCCCGCGCTTGAAATTGTGACAACCCTTACTGCTCTCCAAACGTAAACAGTGAATTCTTTTTCAGTCACTTGCTTCACTTTATCATCTGCTATTATATCTTTCGCTACTCTAGCTAATTAAATATATTGCAGCAAAATGTCTCAAAAAGGACATACTATTCGCTTAAAAGAAAGAAATGTGATTAAATTTATGAAATATTTAATGCTAAAAAATGCACATAAAAATTGCAAAATAAATATTTCGTCATACGATCGCCAAATAGCAACCTTGTTCAGGATTGTTCACAGCCTTCTCCCGAAAATAGCGAAATAATATCGTCGGATACCACGTGATGAAGGCGGAGTCAAGTGCCAACTCCTGGTAAACGAACTATACCTCCTGACTATCCCTTTGTTTCTTATGCGCATGCTCTGGATCAGGGTACATATGGTGCTTCGCTATATCTGAGTACGTTGCTCGCCCTGTAAGTAAGTTGCTGGCCCTGTTTCTGGTATAGCATATCGCATCGAGCAGTTACGCATTCGAGTTAAGCATTCTAGCGCGACTAACTAATCAAGCGTAACACGAGCTAAACTTCTTCTTTCTATATTCTTTGAACGCAACTTGGGGTGAAACTGGGTAATACAATATTCGTTATTAGGCACGTGCACTGAGCATAGTTAATGAAATCGAGATTTAACTAGTTAAAGTAAGTTTAATTTTTTCAAATGCGTTCGTTACTCATATGCTGCGATTATTATTCTAAGCAGCTGCATACATTTCCGTACTATTCCATTTTAGTGGGTGGTAAAAAATATAAACACAGTACCTAGATTAGTACATTTTGTATCTAGCAACCCAGTTCCAAAAGTATTAATGAAGTATCACCACATTCGAGTATTTACACTTCTCTCGTATAATATTCAAGTACCATTTAATTCTGCAAAACAAGTTTTTTGACAACAATTTTTATCAAAAAATTTTAAGTGTCAATAAAAATAATTATATATAAACTAAGAAACGCAAAATAAAGAATACTTACGAAAAAAAAGATTCTAAAAATTAAAATAAAATTCAAATTAAAATAAAAAAAACTTTCGTGTTTTTTTTTTTTATTATTCTTAACTGGACGTAGAAAACCATTCTCTAGAGAATTATCATCAAATTAGAAAATAAAAAATTATACTAGTTGAAATTATTCTTTCAAAACTAAGAAATACTTACCAAGAAAACGGAAAAAAATTTATTAATAATCAGCACAAATGATACTGTTTTGAGTAATTCACTTGATTCTTTATAGTTGTTTTCCGAATTATATAAATACACAAATGTACACAATTCTATAAAAGAGAAGAATATACTACAACTATTGCAGTTCTGCATGTTCTAAAATCACATTTATTGGAATATCACATTAGAATAAAGAATGAAATGTTGACTTCACTTTAATTTCTAATGAATTGAAGGCAAAAAAATGTATTTTACCGTAATACACACATCTGTAACAGTATGCGATCCCGAAATCGGAAGTTATCAGTTGCATGTTTGTTGATAATAGAAGTTAAAAATTTTTAAGAAATTTTTCCTCAAATGTTTGCCGTGTTCCGTTTCTGAAAGATTTACCAATGTTCCGAAGAGTTTTTTCAAGTTCTTTTGCCTTTTCCTTAGGGAAATTTTGCTTCTTATTAGCTGCTAAGAAAATGGCGTCTTACTCTGCCAATGATTATGATAGAACTAAATGAAAACTTAATAAATAAATGTCTGATATTTTCAGGCTCAGCTAGAGAGCGTGCACAAGCGTTGCGATCGCGAATTGAATTTATCTGACATAGCGAATATAAAATAATTAATTATTTAAATGTGCGCCACAGACTATATTTTTGTTCAAATGGAGCTATAAGTTAGAAATTATCACTGATGTTATCTTTAAAATATGTGAATACACCACAAGTTCAAAAACATTTATTTGAACTTGAGTAGATAGATGAAAAAAAAGTATTTTATTAACGATTGAACATTTGAACAAGATAGAGAGGGAGTGTGAACTAATTGTAGGAATTGAAAAAAAGAAAAAGAAGTAAGTCAAGAACAAATTACGGGAGGTTCGTATGAGGCCCTGAAAAGATCAAGAAAAAAAAAGTTCCATTTACTATGGGTCACTTCACTTGGCCATGTGGGGGTGCTTTAAGTGCCAAATACCATTGTACAATCTTGCAATTCGTACAACTTAAACGGGTCACGTCGATTTTTCCTCATTTTTGTATTTTGAGCATCGAAAAATAAATAAAGCCTCGCTCAGTTTTAGTTTATGGTGTAGGAAAAGTTATTGCTAGATAAGTTGCGAAATTGAGGTTGTTTCGTTTTAAAGAAAATGTTCATTTCAACGAGTCATATTCAGTTAAGTGCATCTTTTTAGCAATTCACACTGTTTCGCTTTTTTTAATATTAAAAATGTTTTCTTAATGAAAGACTTTCTAAATGAGAAACTAATTAATTTTTTAAGCAAAAGGTTATTAAAAAGGTATTTGGTGATATTCTAGTTCATTCTTCGTATTAAAAAGGTGACAAACTCAACATTTTCAGATTCAATTTTTTGTTATTTCTTAAAATATAAATAAAAAAAATAATTGTCTCATTTTTAAGAATTTTTAAACGCAAATAATTAAACGATGTCGCTCATCACACATTTTCCCTTCTACCTCTTTTTATTTTTTATTTTATTTTATAACCGTCGTTGAACTGCCGACCCAATTTTGGGTTTACTACTATTTATGTTCAACTCCGTAGCCTTGTAATTTTAAACCATTTCAGAAGACAAGGTAACTCCTGGATCAGTACCACCAGAGATATGATTTGTTCTGGGAACATAGAGAACATTGTGACTCGACAGATTTAACGTGCATCAGTCACCATTTACTAAGCAGGGAGTCTTCCGCCGGCTAGGATCGAACCCACGACCTCTTCGACATGGGCCCAGTGCCCTACCAACCAGACCGATTTAATTTTTCTCAATTAATTTTTAAGTTAGTTACCGTCATTCGGGGCTACTTTGTGCAGCGGGGGCTACTTTGTGCAAATTCGAATTTGGCACTTTTCACGTGCTGCTATTCAGTATTATGCTTATTTCACGTTAAAAATGCGTGGAATCTGAAGATAGAAGTCTCTTCTATTACTACACAAATTTTTTCGAATTTTAAAACAATCTCAGAGTGTGTTTCGTTCATCCAATGTCAACAACTTTCCGAGGATGTCGGATGTCGAAAAGTGTGCGTGGAAACTTTAGCTGTGAAATGCAAAGACGTTGATAAAACAATTGTCGTAAGTGCAAATTTTTTTATTTATTTATTAATAAACAATTATATCATGTTAGCGTTAAAAAAATTTGAAAATTAATAACAAATAAAAGGAAAATGAAAAAAAAATGCACTTTGGGGTTACTTTGTGCAAAGTTTCATTCGTTTTTTTTTCCGACAGAAAAATGGTCAGACGTTATAAAAAAATACCTGGAACGAGAAACTACCGTGATTACACTTTAGAAAAGCTGCAACAATGTTTGCAAGCAGTTGCTGGTGGTATGTCGATTGCAGAAGCTTCTCGGAAGAACAAAATCCGCAGAAATACTATCTCTAATAAAATTCACAAGAAACACGTGAAACTTCCTGGTAAACTATTACTTTTCTTCTACAAAGATTTTTCTAATGAATTAATCAAACGATTTAACACATAAAAATATATTTTATAGGACATCAGGTGATTTTGACAGAAACTGAAGAGCAAGTTCTTTCATGTTCATTCAAGGATGTTATGTTCAAATTTAACAATATTATAAATGTTAATGAATATGTAATAATTATTACTTTTAAAATTTCATCCATTTCAATGTTTAAAAATGTATATGGTTTCCTTTTGTTTAAACTCAAATGTTTTGAAATAAACATTCTTTTTTAGAAAAAATTCTTCAAAAAAAAATGGTTTTTTAACGCTGAAAATTATTTTCAAACTAATATCTTTACATATCTTGATGTTTTTGTCTTTAAAAATGTCAACAATTAACTTTTTTAACAATTTTATATCAATATTTTACTAAAAACATGATTATTAAACTGAATTCCTATCGCTGCACAAAGTAGCCCCACTTGGGTGCTACTTTGTGCAAGGTATGTTTTGACTTATTATTCGTAAATATTACATACAAATAATGCCAATATTGATCAAATTCACTCGGAGTCCGGTTATGAATATAATATCGATAAATTTTACTAAAGTAAGCTTCTTCTTATTGTGTCCATTATTTCGTTTCCTTGATTTTTCAAATTCAGGTAATTTCATTACAGTTATTAACAGAATAGACTTAAAATAAAATTATAATAATTATATATTTTATTCAAATAATATTTGCTTTCTTGAAAAATATTAAATTTGAAATAAATAATAGGAATAAGAAGCAATCGAGAAAGTTTATGAGCAATTCGAGAAATGGAAGGAGCCCTTTAAAATATAAAAACGCTTCATTCAAGAAAAATAAATAAATAAATAAAAAATTCAAAAAAAAAAGTTCCCGTTTGAACTGAAAGACGATTTAAATCTCAGAGCTTGCTAAATTCCTTCTCACTTGTTTTGTTTTTATTATGTTTTGCATTAACATTTTTTTTTCTATTACAATTAAATAGTTTTCAAATCCAAGAAGTCATACATTTTATTACGATTATTAACAAAATGTTGTGATATAGAAACATAATAATTATATGTTATATTAATAAAATGTCTTTCTGGAAAATATGAAATAAGAAATAAATATGAATGTGAAAAAATCATGGGGGTTGGTGAGTGCAGCGAACAGTGGGCGTGCCCTCTTAGCTTGCTAAAAATAGCGCTATTTTGTTACCGATGCGTATCTAATCACTGCTTACATAATAAATAGTCAAGAAAAGAACAAAATCAATTTGATTCATTTATATTTTAGGAATGAAATGTCAAAAAAAATTGAAATATTACGTAAATCAGGATCGAATAAATAGCTAAAGGCGTACAGCTTTCTTCATTAGGAGTAAATTGCAAGTACTAGTATTTATACTAATTTTCCTTAAATTTCATTGTTTTGAAAGTGAGTTGACGACACTGTCAAACTTCATCTATGAAAAGGTACCCTCCACATAGAATCGAGTAAACATAACTTATGTACTAGTAATTGGAATTATATATTTGTAGTGGTAGACGCACTACAGTACTCCCCCACCAGAATTACAGGTATGATAGAATTCGAAGAACGGATACCATTAGTTGATTCATTGCTGTTTTGCGAGAAGCCGGGAGAGCAGTAATATGATCACCGGGCTTTTTCAAATGCTAATCGCGACAGCTGTATTAAATTCACGTTCGTGGTCACTCCTGCGTTGCCATTAGCAGTCGCAGTGTACACAGGCCGACGTTGTGTGTGATCTTGACTGAGTAGGAACGGGGCTAGGAGGTAGATAATGTCGCAGTCACAAGTAGCAAGTCAACCATTCAATGTGAACCATCCATCGAAGTAGGCGTGTTCAGATTGAAGTGGGCGTTACTGTCAAGATAGGAGTGTTCATAGCGAACTGGGAGTTACTGTCATGTTCACATCACGTTCGGGTCACCAATGTGGGTATAGTATAGTTAACATGGCTTACATACTAGTGAATTGGAATTGTATGTATTTGTAGTGGTAGACTCACTGCATTTATTTTAATTAAGTATTCTTTACGGCACTGTTTTGATGGCCTTTAATTTTGTTACTTTAAAACAGTTTCTCCAAATCACACCCACTTCTTAAAGTTTAACTGCTTCAATAAAACATTTTATGGGTAATAAAACGCACAAGTTTTATGTCTGATTCAGTAACCACGCAAAATGCAAAAAAAGTTACATCTTTAAAAAAAAAAGACTTAAAAAGAAGAAAGAAAAGAAATAACTAATTTTATGGAAATTTCAATACATTACCTGTGTGATTCAATATTAGAATGCAGAATAAAGGGAAGAAGAAAAAAAAGTAACACGAAAGATATTAATCAATGATAAATTGTCTCACCCTATTATTCTAAAACAAGTATTAAGTTCTGGATTTAGGATGGAGAAGAAAAAAATCAGTTACATATTCGGACCACCCTCTAAGAAAGAGCTGCTTAATAGCTAGTTCTAAATCAAGCAAAACTAAACTTTTTCTAATCACATTATTCATACTGATTTTGTTTAGTTGGATGATAAAAATAATTGGTTTTGTTTTCTTCAACTTGCAAAGCGTTTACTTGCTCTATGAACATTTATAATTTATTAGATATGCCACTCTGGATTTTATCAATAAAATGGTCTAGTAGTTATTATGATCAAATCGAAAGAATGATATTGGCCGTAAATCTTTTTCATATGCAAGACACCTTTATCAGGTAGAAAAGGAATGCCACACTCTATGCATCCACGTGATCTTCTGACTGTAATTTCTTTTAAAAATTCTTTTTCCTTTGAATACTGTTTTGAATTTCATTTATGGTCATAAAAAGGCGCGAATAAATTCAATGTCTATCTCGACTAGCTATCAGATAAAGTTGGGAAAAAAATGGACAATTTCTTTTCCCTAATTTATCACGCGTTTGCATTATTTGTACTTATACTCATATCATTTATATATAATGTCTGATCAAATTAAAGAACGATTTACGAATTATAGCCAAATTAGGAAAATAATCTTAGATAATTAAGAAATTTCCGCTTAAAAATCATAAATGAGGACTGAAATATTATTGAATATGTGATGAGGAGAAAAAATAAAAAATATTATAAGTAAGATTAGTGATTCCTAACTACTGTATGTTTAAAGATTATATATATATATATATATATATATATATATATATATATATATATATATATATATATCTATATATATATATATATATATATATATATATATATATATATATATATATATATAATCTATATATATATATAATATATATATATAATCTATATATATATATATATATATATATAATCTATTATATATATATATATATATAGTATATATATATATATATATATATCTATATATATATATATATTATAATATATATTATTATATATAATATATATAATCTATATATATATATATATATATATATATATATATATATATATATATATATATATATATATATATATATATATATATATATATATAATATATATATATATATATATAGATATATATATAATCTATAGTATATATATATAATCTATATATATATATATATACTATATATATATTATATATATATATATATAATCTATAATATATATATAGTAATATAATCTAATATATATATATATAATCTATATATATATATATAATCTATATATATATATATAATCTATATAATATATATATAATCTATATATATATATATAATCTATAGATATATATATATATATATATATATATATATATATATATATATAATCTATAATATATATATATATATTATATATATATATATATATATATATAATCTATATATATATAATCTATATATATATATATATATAATATATATAATCTATATATATATATATATATATATATATATAATCTATATATATATATATAATATATATATATATAATCTATATATTTATATATATATATATATATAATCTATATATATATATATATATATATATATATATATATATATATTATATATATAAATATATATATATATATATATATATATATATATATATATATATATATATATAGAGAGAGAGAGAGGAGAAAGATCATTTTAATGTTCCGATCCCTCACCTACACTTCTCTATGTTCTGATCTCTCACTTATTCTTTTCAGATCTTTCGCTTGCCCTTCTCAATGCTTCGATCTCTCGCCCACGCTTCACGATATTCCGATCTACAACTCATCTTCTACAGGATGCGTAGAAAAATCAATCAACAAAAAATAAGCACCTTTTAAGTACTTTTTAAGCACTCAAAAAATATCTTTAAGCACTGTCTACATTAACAAAATGCAAAATAATTTTCGACGACTTTACATGATCATGATGAAATAACTAGCTTTTGACATATGACTCTTTTCCTGATTAGCCATTATAAAAAGGTGAACAGGTTTTTCGGTGCGATATCAGAGGTTGGAAAATGAAGCCTGAAATGGAGAATATCTCGCAAAATACAGCAGAGTTGCACATGGGGAGTACAAGAATATCATCGAACCTTCCAGCCCAGTAGACGAACATGCGGACTCGCAAGTATTTCATCAGACATGTAAAAAGATTGGCGCTTTCATTGGCGTGATTAAATGAACTGTGAAAACGTTGATGTGAAAAGCATGCTATTGCATAATACGGGACGAAAATCGACAAGGTAAAGAAAAAAAAATCCCATTTTCGAAAAGGGAAAAAAATCAAGCACTTTTCAGCATCATAGCCTTCCAATGAAGTAAACCGGGCTCGAATCCCAGTAGATACGAATTCTGCATCCAGCTTGAACTGACCACAGTGCTGACGTGAAATAACCTCAGTGGTAAACGGATCATGTGTTAGAGTCCCTCAGTCTAACCGTGGGAGGTTCTCGTGATCTTCCCCTCGATGTAACGCAAATGCGGGTTAGTTCCTTCAAAAAGTCCTCCACGAAGGCAAATTTCTCCCTATACTTGACCCAGGAGATCTGGTTTGGGTTCAAAATTACAAGGCAACGTAGTTGAACGTTAGTTGTCGTAAACCCAAAAATTGGGTCGGCTGTTCAACGACGGTTATAAAATAAAATAAAATATCCCTAAATTCGGTCAACTTTGTGTGTTCTCCTTCCAACTGAGACCAACAGTCAAAAAATCCCCTTTTTTGGCAGTCAAATAATCTTTTAAAAATATTGGTACTATTGTTGAACATTCGAATATTTTATAAAGAACGATGGTTTTCTTCTATTTAATCTTAATTACCGTAAAACAATATTATTTTAACCCTTTCTAAGGCCGTGGTATGCATACTTACCGCCAATTTTAAATGTCCATTGTAAATTATTTAACCATTTTTAATTTGGCTTTTCATTTGTTAATAACTTTAGTTCTGATGAAACACTTTTGAATGAAATTAGTGGCCATATAACAGTTTTAAAAAAAACATTTAAATAACTATAATAAGAATAATTCCTATTGCAGTTTGTAGTATTAACAAAATTTGTTTTATAAATAAAATAAAAGTCAGTAACTTGCTTGCTTTCTTTACAAGAACCTAATGAACAGCGAGTGCTAAATATACTTATCGCAAAAGAATGGCTTTAAATTTAAATTAATTTTATCTCATAGGCTAAATTAGTATTTTTTTCTCATATCAATTTCAATTCCGAAAATATTTTAATTTACATTTACTGGAATTAAATGGTCCATTAAAGGGTTATAGCGTAATGAGTTTTTAAAATTTATTTTTCTAGAACGCAGAAAAATAAACGGTATGTTTATTTATTTAAACGTTTTAATTACATAGTTTCCTAGGATAAACTTATATACGTGTTTACTTTTAACTCTTTGTATAATAAATTCTGTAAAGTGACACAACGTTTAGTAGAATAATAAGCAAACATCAAATAATTTTTTTAAAAAAAAGTTTATATTTCGTATTTTAAGTAAACATTTATTTCAAAGTTTAGGTAAAAAGCCAAGAAAATATAAAGTTTTTATCAATCCTATTTTCCTAGCTTTGAATACCGAAAAGACACAATTTATAAATAAACAATCTTTAGAAAATTTTATAGAGTTAGGATTTAATTAATTAGTTCCGGGCATTTTAAAAACTTGGTCTTTGATGGGTTTTTCCGAGAATCATTCTTTCTCATCTCATTTGATTTCTAATTTAACTGTTAGTATTTACCCAGAAAATTGTCGAAACAATCAAGATTGCACAAGTTCTTTGAAGAAATAATAATAATTATTAGAATAATTATAATTCTTATATTATTCTTATAATCATTAGAATAATTATAAGAATTATAGAAATAATAATAATTCGAAGAAATATGTTTGCGGAAAATATAGAATGGAAACACCCTGTGTATGTAAAAAATGCGTATTCTTTGTGTTTGTAACACATAAAAATTGGCAATATACAATTTTGTTTAAATATAATAAAGTTGTTTTTAGTTTATTTCCTTCCTAACATCCATATTTCATACATTCAATCAAGAAATATAAAGTCCAGTCATTTTACCGGCTATGTTAGAAATAGGTATAAATTAAGTGTTGGTATGTTTAGTGTTAATGGGTACAAATTTTCGCAAGTTCGTCAATGGATGTAATGCAAACCACAGCGTCTGTGGTTGCAGCTGAGCTGTAACAAAAATTATGTACATTTAGAATCACGTATAAGTAATATTTAAACTAGCCATTACGAAACTAGCCATCACGCCTATTATTAACCCTTTGAGATCAAATTAAATTTATACTCAGTTTTTTGCATTAAAAGAGCATACTATGCTCGGTAATAATGGTAAAAAAAAATTCTCTTTTAAAAGAAAAAAAACTAGATATAAAAAAATTGAAAAATATTCTTTTGAACATTGTTTATTTCCAAAGTCTAAATAGAATTTTTTTTAAAAACACGAAAGTAAAATATACTTTAAGAAAAACAATTTAAAGCAGTGATTAATGGAAACGTGAAGAAAAATGTATTTTTCAAATTAAAAATGATAGTATACATATGATAGTATAAAAATGATAGATATTAAAAATTAAAAATGATAGTATCAAGTTCCTAGTTTCTTTCGCTCTATAAATCCTTAAATTAGTCAAAATTTCTTACATTAATAGACAGAGTTTTACTCAAAATAAATGTACTAACTTTTCCTCCTTCTCTATTCAAAACTTCAAGTAAAGAGTTAATTTTATTATTTTTTTTAAATTAAAAGTTGGAAACAACCCTTTATCATATTTTTTCTAAAATTTCAAAATAGAAAAAAAAAACTTTTTTTAAAAAGGAATCTGTGCTTAAGGGTTTTTATAAACTACGCATACTATATTGCTTACATATACTTTTTGCTATTTTGTAATCGTTATTCTATAGAATACCTAGTCAAATCGTAGCCGTGATTTGACTAGGCTAAGCCGTGATTGATGGAAACGTGAAGAAACATGTATTTTTCGAATTAAAAATTAAAAATGATAGTATACATATGATAGTATAAAAATGATAGATATTAAAAATTAAAAATGATAGTATCAAGTTCCTAGTTTCTTTCGCTCTATAAATCCTTAAATTAGTCAAAATTTCTTACATTAATAGACAGAGTTTTACTCAAAATAAATGTACTAACTTTTCCTCCTTCTCTATTCAAAACTTCAAGTAAAGAGTTAATTTTATTATTTTTTTTAAATTAAAAGTTGGAAACAACCCTTTATCATATTTTTTCTAAAATTTCAAAATAGAAAAAAAAACTTTTTTTAAAAAGGAATCTGTGCTTAAGGGTTTTTATAAACTACGCATACTATATTGCTTACATATACTTTTTGCTATTTTGTAATCGTTATTCTATAGAATACCTAGTCAAATCGTAGCCGTGATTTGACTAGGCTAAGCCGTGATTGATGGAAACGTGAAGAAACATGTATTTTTCGAATTAAAAATTAAAAATGATAGTATACATATGATAGTATAAAAATGATAGATATTAAAAATTAAAAATGATAGTATCAAGTTCCTAGTTTCTTTCGCTCTATAAATCCTTAAATTAGTCAAAATTTCTTACATTAATAGACAGAGTTTTACTCAAAATAAATGTACTAACTTTTCCTGCTTTTCTATTCAAAACTTCAAGTAAAGAGTTAATTTATTATTTTTTTTAAAATTAAAAGTTGGAAACAACCTTTTATCATATTTTTTTTTTAAATTTTAAAATAGAAAAAAACTTTTTTTTAAAGGAATCTGTGCTTAAGGGTTTTTATAAACTACGTATACTATTTTGCCTAGGTATACGTTTTGCTATTTTGTAATCGTTATTCTATAGAATACCTAGTCAAATCATAGAATTGAATAATTTTATTTACTTTAACTGACTTATTGCATGAATTACCTAGTTATTCTCTGAAAAGAACGGATTTCACACTTTAACAGTAAAATGTGGATTGATTTCTAACCAAAATCTTTACTAACACTCTTAAAGTATACATATATTACAGAAGATGCTATCGAAGATAGAATGATTGTCATTTATGTAAATTCTTAAACTTTGTTTTTATCATTATGATTAATCGCCGATGAAATTCGATTCAATTCAGTTTCAAGGAAATTGCGACTATTGAAATGCAAAGATTCTTAAATGATATTCAAATCTCGAGGACAACTATTTGCATATAAATTGAACATTTATAATTCACATTTGGATTCTTTGATTAATGGAAAATAGAAATTTTTCAATGTAATAAATATATCTTCGATTTCTAGCGAGTAATGATCGAGTTAGATCGCATGCATCTGTAAAATTGTTCTATTCATTGAAATTAATCATGAGCCAACATTTTTTTTTTAAAAAATGCCATTTTTCTTTCTTAATGTCCTTAGTTTTAGCGCATGCGTAAAACAAAAAAACGAAATACCTTAATAACTTTTAATCTAATGACCGGAGTATTGTGTACTAGATGCAATATTTACGGTTACAATATTTTAAATGTGTGCAAACATATTTTAATTCACATAAATAATTTTTGAGGTACAGAAAAATGCGTATCAAGTGAAATTAAGATTAAGAACTCTCTTAACTATGTTAATCTCTAGAATATTTTATCAGAGTCTCAAATTTATTGAGCAGAATTGTAAAATTAGTCTGTCCAAACACAATTGAATGTAAAAAAAAAACAACAGATTTTAATATTTTTTATTATTTTTAAATTATCGTTGAGAAATTTCAAGGGACAAAAATATTTACATAGAATAATTTTAACTAAAAAAATCAAAATTTAAACGAAATATAATGAATAGTACTTTGAGAAATGAAAATTTATAATGACTGTAATATTATTTATAATGAATATTTAATAATGATTTTGATAATGATTTTATGTATTTTCATATTTTATATAATTTAAAGAATGATTTTATACATTTACAATGATTTTAAATTTTATTACCCAAACTATTCGGCCGATTTTGCTGAAATTTTATATTTTTTTTCATTTAAAATTATGTAGTTTAAATGTAGTTAGTTATGTAGTTAGTGCAAAAAATTGTATGCGTTAAAATTTAAAAAAAAAAATTATCCGCCATTATATAAATAAAAACCTTTTCTTTTATTAAATTAAATTTTGCATGAAATTAGCATTAAATAAAAGATTTTTACAATTTTCATTGAAAAAAATTTTTTGTTTTTATAAATAATGCAAAAAAAATCTAAAATGAGGATTTATGTTTTTATATAAGATATTGCTGTGACAGATAACAAACATATGTATAGAAAAATTAAAATAACTAACTGGTACATATGTGATGGTGTAGGTGCAAAAAAAAATTATTAATTCTATGGATTTTGCTCACAAATCGAAAGTGAAAGTTAAGTATACATATTTGCGATAAGTCAAAGCCAAATTGAAGAGCTTTTTAAACGTTTTTCCTTTTTTATTGAACACATGTGCATAGGAATTATTTCGTAATCCAATCTTAAAGCTGACTCTTAGAATAAGAATATAGTGTTAGAATGAATTTTAGAATAAGACTTAGAACATTTTAATTTAATATAATTTAATTCAGATATATTGAATTTCGAATGAAATTACTTTAATTTTTATTACGAAAAAATGATTTTTTTTTCTTTAATTCTAGAACTTTTTTTTTAAATTGAATTTTTTCCAATCTTTTACAAAATGCGTTATTTTTAATAAACAGCCAACCTTTTGACGTTATTTAAAACATTGCTTTACATTTAGAAGAAGAAAAAAAACACTTTTGAGTATTTTTAAGTAGCTGTAGAATTTTAAAAGTGTGAAACGAAAACCTATTGTTTAATCGTAAATGTACATTTTACATTAATTACGCTCAAATTTTTGGCGCGTGTTATTAGAAGTACAGAAGTGTTATCATGCGATTTTATATTGTTAAAAGATGACGCAATTTGATGATTAGATGTGTTTACGCGTACATTAGAAGCAATTGAAGCTTAAATAATTTTTTTTTTTTGAAAACTCACTCAATATAATTCCAAATCGCCTACAACATACTTTTTGATTTTGATAAAAAGATTAAATCATTAATACTGAAACTGAAATATCCCTAACGCAAAACGAACCGCGTTTTTTGGACTATCCTTACCGTCTCTGTTAAAGAATTGAACGCATAGAATGTGTTAGGGCAGGAAACAAGAGTTATATTTTTTCTATAAGTGATTGGTCATAACGGTTCTCTTACCTGTCCGGCGACCGACCGCTAGGGGGCGGCCTACTTTTGGACCGGCGGGTAATGAAAGGTAGGTAGTCAGATGGATAGTATGCACAAGTACAGGTGTGTCCGTCCCGACCGGCGGACCCTAATGTGCATGTGGACACTGGTCATTTCTATTATGTGTGGGAGTTTTATTCTTTGCGCCACTTCTCAGTGGCAGAGGTGTAAATAAAAAGTTATTCAACAGAGGATTATTATCGTTGTTAATATGGACCTCACATGGGAGAAGGTGTATCGTTGTAGTGCGTACTTTTGAAGGAATGTCCAGTACTGAGTGTACAAATTTAGCATCTTTAGTTGTGAACGGTGGAGTACCTTTCAAAAATCTCATGATGACGACGGATATGGTGGAATTCCAGGATGTAAGTTATCTCTCTCCCTCTGAAGCCTATACGCCTCTTTTTTTTTTTCTGAAGATATTATTTCGATTTTTAAAAAAAAAATTTATTTATTGTTATTTATTTATGTCAGCGTTTATGAAAATCCACTGAAATTAAAAAATTCCTTTAATGTTTTACATAAATGTTTGAATTAAAAAAAACCGTAATAACTTTTAAAATAATTCTGTAAATTTAAAATTTCTTCACAAGTGTAGAAAAAACAAAAATTAAATTAATAAATAAATTAATAAGAAAAAAATAAATAAAATTAGCATTTAATTTTTTTATTACATAATAAACAATGTTGTTTTTTTTATTATTTTTTTTTTAGAAAAAAATTGCTGCTTTCTTTCTTTACAGTGAAACTATTTTATCATGAATCCTTTTAAGTACTTCATTACAAATCATTTTAGAATTTTTCCCCTATATCTACAAAGTTGCAATCATTTATTCTTAACCACATCGCTCTTTCTCTATATATACGATTTTTTTCTGAAGATATTATTTGGATTTTTTTGAAATTTATTTATTGTTATTGACTTGTTATTGCATTTGCGTTTATGACAACTCAAAAATTAAAGAATTCCTTTATTGTTTTACATAAAGTTGTTTTTGAATTTAAAAAACTAAAATAACTATTTAAATAATTCTGTAAAAATTTCACAGGTTTAATGTTGCCTTTTTTAATTTTAGAAAAAGACTATTGATTTCTTTCTTTACAGTGAAACAATAACATGAATCCTTTTAAGTATTTATTACAATTCATTTTAGAATTTTTCACCAATATCTACAAAGTTGCTATAAATACACTATGATTTTTTAAAACCATATCGCTCCTTCTCTCTATATACGATTTTTTTTTGTTTAAGATATTATGATATTATTTGGATTTTTTAAAATTCATATATTGTTATTTACTTATTTCAGCATTTGCATTTATTAAAATTCACAAAAATTAAAGAATTCCTTTTCTGTTTTACATAAAGTTTTTTGAATTTAAAAGACAAAATAACTTTTAAAATAGTTCTAGAAACATTTCACTAGGTTTAGCAACAAAAAATAAATAAAATAAAATAAATAAAAAATAGCATTTAGTTTTTTATTACAGAATAAACAGTCTTTTAACATAATAAACAATTTTTTCCATTAGAAAAAGACTATTGATTTCCATCTTTACGGTGAAACAATTTTATCATGAATCCTTTTAAGTATTTATTACTAATTGTTTTATAAATTTTCCCCAATGTCTACAAAGTTGCTATCAACATCATAATTTTCTTTTTCATAAGTACATAATAAAAAATGTCAAAAAGAGTTTCTTCTTGGAATGTGTCAGTCTTGAAAAATATTTCTTTGAAATTCATTATCAATTGGTTAAAATCAAATATTAAGAGCTTTCTATAATAATTTTCTTACGTAATTTTGCACAAAAATAATCAAACGAAAATATTTAAAAGCATTATTCGTGCCTAAATGCTTACTATAAAAAAGAAAGTGTTCCTCTAAATAATTAAATCAAAATTTAAATTTCAGAACAGAAAAATGAGAACTTGCGTACTTATAGTAGTAAAATAATTTTTTTTTTTTTTAAAAAAAGGCTTTGTCCTAGAAAATGAAAATGTTTTAAATTTTTTTTTCAGGAATAATATAATAATACCATTCCAAACTTTTTAAGAAAAAGTAATTTTTTTATATTCAGGTACAAAATTTTAGCCCTATGTATACTATACTGCCCTATGTATACGATAGTAGTCTAAAAAAATCTATTTTTAGATCATATACTGTAGAAACAAAATGTAATTTCCTTTTTAATTTATAATTTTAATTTTATAATTTTAATTCTCTAATTCTCTAATTCTTATTTTTCTAATTTCTCTCTTAATTCTTTTTTAATTCTCCATTTCCTGCATTTTGGTTATTCTTTCTTTAATTTCGGTTAAGTGGTACTTTTTATAAAAAGTTAATACAACTATTGCAATTTCAGTAAATTATTTATTTTAAATTTTTTTAAGCTTTTTGCAGATATTTTTACCATTAAATATTTTTTATATATATATATTTTTAGCCAAACTATCGTTTATTTTGATGATTTTTATTATCGTAGATCGTTAATTTATATTCTTAAATTATTACCGACAGTAAGAATAATAGTTATTATTATAAATGCAAAAGTTATTACAAAATCATAGAAGCAATAAATTGGGAAAATAATTCGAATCTGTAACTTGTATTTTTACTAACTTTGTATTTAATCAATTTCAACATGAGAATGCGTTTTCGAATAAAATGGTGACTTATATAGTGTTTATAATATTAATAAATTGAAAAATTTATTTAATATTAACAAAATTTAATTTTTTGGCCTTTTTTTCTCATTTTCCAGAAAAGAAAGGTTTTTATATTTACTTTAAGCAATCGTTTGATAAAATAGTGAAAACATAATTTTTTATAACTAAAATGATATTTAATAAATTTAATGTATCTATATTATGCCTGCTTATAAGGTTAAGGAGGTATCATTTGTGTTTAATAATGATACCTGTTATTTATGTGTCATATATGTTTAATAGAATTGCTAGTCAGTTTAAAAGCATTGTTATTTTCATTCGACTTTAATCTAAAAAAATAAAAAATTTTATAACTAAAATTCAATCAATTTTAAACGTTACTTAGGCCGACAATACATACTAACTAATACGAATCATTATACTTATTCATGAGCATTCACAAATATTGTGCAGATTTTCTTTAATATGTAATTTGAGAAACAAAATTCAATAAAATTTTATATAGCTGATCAGTCAAAATATTTTTGCTCTTACTTAAAATTTAGCTAACCTTATTATAAAAATGTCTTTTTATTTATTTATAGTTTGGCTCTTCAGTGCTTTTAATTTTTTAATAATAATTTAAGTTACAAATGATTGGAGCATGACTATTTTTATTATTATTTTATTTATTTTATTACTTTTTATGACTTAACATTAAAAATATTATTGCTGTTTAACTTTTACTTAAGTTTTCGAATAAAAGTTGACCACTATTAAACATTTGATTGCTAAAACTTATAATCCACAGACATTATTAAACGATTTATATGCCTTTTCGAGCTGGTATCAAACCAAAGTTTTTTTTCTGAATATATACTCACGGTTTTGAGACTTCGAGAAAATAGGGTTAGGTTTTGGAATTATGACGTCATCGACTTAGTTTTACAAAATAATAATTTAAGTTTGAAATTTTCCATTTTGAAAATGAAAAATATCACGTTTTTAAGAAACAATGTTTTGTTAAGAATCCTATTCAAGAATAAAATATTTTATGAAATAAGTTTTTACAATAAAATATATCGCAAAAACTCCATTTTTACGAAAATTAAAATAAAATCCTGTTAAAAAAATTCGTTATCAGACTTAAATTTCTTTTAAAATCATCATAGTTTTAGTTAAGAAATTATTCATAATAGTACAAATGTGTATTAACATTTTTCATATTATTTTAAAACTAATACTATAACACTTTTGTGAGATTATTTCCTATATTATCATTTAACTACAGAATATCATCAGTCCATAGAATAGAATTCAACATCATAAAATTCGAAATATATTTTTATAAACAAATAAAAAAAAAATCGTTCATTTTCCTTCAACAAAACGAATTCAAACATAATAATCGAATCGCGTATTTATTTTTATTACTACTTAAAAAACAAACTACCCATTGAATTCTGAAACTGTTGAAAATAACAGAATCATTAGTAACTTTCTTACCAATTCTTACAATAGGGTAGTTACGACACGTTACGCTAAAATTGAAATTCTCATTTCTATTGTTAAAGTTTTCGAACGTAAAAAAAAAGAAAAATTACTGTTTAAAATAGAAACAATAATCCTCCGGCGTTTTCCGAAAACATGGTTATGTATCAAGTAAAATAGTTGCAAACAAAACAATACTCGCAATTCCCCCCCCCCCCCAACTCTCTTCCTGCTCGCTCGAATAAAGAGCAAGAGGCCGAACGCTCGCCATCACTTAGTCGGCACGCCGATCGTCTGATTACCGTCGATAGGTAGGACGTAAAAATAGCCCAAATCTGCAGCGTAATCACAGGATCCTATTGTTATTTCGTCTTATACCGATATTTAGTTGAAATTAAAACTGGATTTTCTAGTTCTGACATCCAAAAGATAATATTCTTCTTGGAAAGTAATTTTTAGATTTTAATCTTAGATGTGTGACTGTAATTATGCTTTCAAGATATTGGGGGTAAAATATAGCCAATGGAATACTACCAATAAAAAAAAATATAGTGATTAGATTTTTATCTTATATAGCGGTGTTTTAAAGAAGGAAGTTTATCAACTTTCTCAAATTTAATAGATAAAAATAGATTTCTTCAAAATGAAGTAACGGTGAAGTGAAAATGTAAAATTTCCATTCGCATTGAAAGTTGCTGTAACGAATAAAAAATATTTTATCATATTAAAAATATTTTAGCCAACGTAGCTCTTCATTTTTAAGCGAATTTTAGTTTCTAATTGTTGCGTGCGTGAGCTATTTTTTTTATTAGTTCGAATTCCATGATTAAACTTGTGTTAAACTACTAACCATGATTCCTTGTATTAAACTACAAAAATAATAGTTTTTCCGATCACTGGGTAAAATCAACTGAGTCACATGAAAAAAGAGACTATTAAATTCCGTATCGCGATAAATGCATTTAAATATCTACACCATTTCTTTTCAGGGCCATTAAACTACACGAAAATATTATACTTACGCAAAGAAAAGAAATCCTGTCTGAATGTTTATTGACATACCATTGTAAATTAAATTTGCTTTAAAAAAAAAGTATCTTAGAATTGTTTCCATTTAAGTACACTGTTAAATAAGCTCGCGTAACTTAACACCAAAAATGGTGGTAACTACTTTATACTAATGTGGTGCTCCACTACACCAAAACTAACCATTCCTGGAGTAGTTAAATTGCTAGAATGTTCTTTTACACTTTTTCGTTTATCGTAACCGCCACGATGTCTGTTATTCAATAGCATTAAGATATGATATTTTAAAGAATTCGTAAAATTGCTTTTTACCTTACTAAAATGTTACTTTTACTTAGGTTACTACTACTTAAAAAAGTTACTATACTTAAAGTTACTTTTAACCAACCTTACTAGCTACAACAAGAATCATAAATTTAGGATGTATGTATATACAATACTGCTTAAAATAAAATGTGTTTGTTTATCAAACATTCACCCTAACGCACAACAGAATATTAATATGAATCCCACAACATAAACCGAAATGAATCGTAAATATTATAAAATTTATTTTATACAATTGACAGATTTCTGTAAATTTTATGAGAACATAAATATCTTTATTTTACAACTAAAAACATAAATGCATTTTATATTATTTTATGTAAGTAGTTTGTCGTATGAAAAAAGATTTAAAAATCTTGAAATTACTACGGAGAAGAGAATTGAAATTAATTGACAAATAATTGACCATCAATATTTTTTTATCAATCAGGACAGAGGATTGAAACTTACTTGATATTAAAAAGGATATGACCAGTTGGGCAATTAAGTAAAGTAGGACAAGAAGAATTCATATTTTACTGCATATTAAAAAAATAAAAACAGTTATCTTGGCCACCGTCTTGAAATTGCACTGTTATTTGCATTTAAATTTCTAATAATAGTCCAACAGTATTTGTTATAAATTTTCAACATGCCCTGCTATCATTTCACACGAGAATTTAGTTAATCAGTTTAAATGTATATCATTCTCCGAAATTTAAAAAAATTTTAGGGAGGTGTCCTAAAAAAAACACAACCTCCTATGTCGAGCCGTGGTGGCTCAGGGGATAGAGCGCTTGCCTCCCAAGACGGAGAACCGGGTTCGAATTCTAGCGATAGCTGGTTGATACGAATTTCGCACCCAGCTCGCACCGATCTCAGTGCTGACATAAATTATCCTCAGTGGTAAACGGATCATGGGTTGGAGCCCCTTTCCAGTCAGACTAACAGTGAGAGCTTTTCGTGGTCTTCCTCTCCATGTAACGCAAATGCTAGTTTGTTCCATCAAAAAGTCCTCAATGAGGCCAAATTTCTCTCAGTATTTGATCCAGGAGTTCCCTTGTCTTCTGCATTGAGTTCAAAATTACAAGGCTAAGGAGTTGAACATTGGTAGTCGTAAACCCAAAAATTGGGTCGGCTGTTCAACGACGGTTATATATATATATATATATATATATATATATATATATATATATATATATATATATATATATATATATATATATATATATATATATATATATATATATATATATATATATATATATATATATATATAAACCTTCTATGCTAACTAGTCGCAGATCGGTGTCAACTGTATCTGTTATTGATGTTAAGAGTTTAACTACAAGCTTTACAAGTGTTGGGACGCTAGATTTGGTATTAACTTGAAATAAAGTAACCATTCGCACAGTTTTTAGATTTTTTCAACATCAAATATGGATACGTATTACAACACAATTTTTAGTGTATTAATAGTAAATTTATTCATTCACAAAAAGATAACTCGATCTCAAGCGAAAAATAAGAACGTATTTTGAGCGAATGAATTATTATACTGTGTTATAGATCCTATGAAAACTTGTTTTAAAGTAGGATTTCGCAATTTTGTATCATATTAAAGCTTTTTCGTAGAACAAAAAAAAAAAAAAAATGGTTTTAGAGCAGTAGCCTGCAGTAAGTAGCGGTTGCCTTTATTTTTCCAATAAGCCAGTCTCCAATACTCTGAAGACGGGTGGGCTTTAAACCACCAAATAGGGGTTTAACAATGAGAGCATGTCATTATAGGGAAAGTTTAGGTAGCAATCCAGTTTATTTTTAATCACCAGTGGAAATTTTCATCTCTACGCATCTCTTCCACTGTGGCAAAAAAAGTCATTTCTGTTTTGAGTTTGCGATAAAGAATTTAATTATCAAGCATGTGAGCTGTCATAATTATGAAAGCGTAAACGAACCTGTCTCTTTTCGAATGAAAATCCTTTTCTCACGTGGACAAGGAAAATCTGATATAAGCAGAGCTATAATTGAAAGGTTAAAAGCGAATAATTCATTTCAACAAGCAACGAGTTTATAATGTTTTATATATACTTATACAGATTCAATGATAATTTAATTTTTAATCATTGAAAAATACGTATTAGTCGTGCTGTTACACTTTTGAAGTACAGTAAAACAGCAAGCTCGAAGAGCAGAAGAAAGCGTTGACAACAGTTTTATGAAAGACTTAACATTAAAAAAAGGCGCAGCGTCGTATTAGTTTCTTTGTAAAAGCTTATTTATTCTTTTGCTTCCGAAAATTTTTCTATTTCCTGTCATTTATCTCAAATTAAATTTTTTTACTTCGATAACTTGTTATTGACTAAAATTTAAAATTTTTAAAGATGAATTAGTTTTTAAAATTTTAAATATCTCATTTAAATTCTTAAGATTTTACGCCTGAACGCATTTCAAATTGGTTTGACTTAGTAACGAGTACAGTGCGCAAAAAAGTGAACAACTTGAATAGCTTGTGATCTAATGATCAGACTTTTCGCCCTAGGACTTAACATCAATCGTTAGGAAGCATCGCTTTAAATATGCATACCTTAAAATATGAACTTTTTCGTGTGGACAATTTTAAATTACAATATACAAAGTTAGAAAGCAATCACTCGAATAGTTTGCTGGAAATCAAAATTTTAAATGCACGTTTTTTTTATAAATTGAATAACATTGAAACTATTTGATCGATGTCGTTCAAATTTTCCTTTGTGTCATTTAACATTTTAATTAATGTCAAAAATTTTATACTGTATAGTATAAAATTTTTGAAAATTGATTCGCCCAATATTAAGTAATTAAAAAAAAAAGAATTTTATAAAGAATTTTCGAGATAGAATTGGATAAATGAGGATCGAATATAAGCCAACATTTGGATGTTGTTGTTGTTAATTTACGCCGCACTAGAGCTGCACAATGGGCTATTGGGTCAACATTTGGAGAAACGATTTTTATAACTGTGAGCAAAAGGGTTTTTGGGTGCACAAGATAATTTCAGGTATTAAAAAAATTTTTTTTTGAAATATGAAAAGAATTTTCAAAGGCTAGTAACAACAGATGGTTTAGATGAAATAAACTTTGGATAGTTTACGAGGGCTGCTATTTATATTTCTGGCCTAATAATGAAAAAACAAATATGTAGGATCGAAATTGGTTTTATTGTTTTTCAAAATATTCTCCACGATGATCAATACACTTTTGCATGCGTTTGAACCAATTTTCAAAGCACTTTTTCCAGTCCGATTGAGGTAACTCCAAAACATGCGTTTTGAATGCATCAACCGCTTCTTCGGGGGTCGAAAATCGTTGTCCACGTAATTTATTTTTGATGTGTGGGAAAAAGAAGAAGTCATTGGGTGCCAAATCAGGGCTGTACGGCGGATGACCCATCAGTTCGATCTTTCGCTCCGTCAGAAATGCCTTTGTTTGAGTCGATGTGTGAGAGCTCGCATTGTCATGATGAAGAATGATTCGCCTGTTCTTCTGCTTTTTTCGAATTTCTCCGATGACTTCTGGCAAACAAATGGTCGTGTACCATTCAGAATTGGCCGTCCTGCGTTGCTCTAACGCCACTGTTTCCACATGACCGTTAATGCCGAAGAAACAGGCAATCATTTGTTTCGATGTGCTTCTTCCTCGAACAACTTTTGTTGGTTTTGCCTCGTCTTGGAAGACCCATACAGTTGATTGCTGTTTTGTTTCCGGCTCATATGCATAGATCCATGATTCGTCACCTGTGTAGATGTTATACACAGCCTTTGATGTACCTTGAACGTATTTTTCCAACATTTCCTTGCACCAATCGACACGAGCCTTTTTTTGAGCGTTTGTCAGATTATGCGGGATCCAACGCGAACAAATTTTTTTTTACGCTCAAATGTTCATGCAATATTTTATTGATGCTAGTCATACTAATGTCCAAAGACGCCTCTATCTCACGGTATGTCACATGACGATCTTGCTTTATCAGTTCACGCACAGAATCGATCTTTTCTGGCATAACAACGGATTTTGGACGACCTGCACGGGATTCGTCCTGGATCGAACATCGACCACGATTAAATTCGTTATACCAATTTTTTACAGTGCAGTAGGATGGCGCTTTATCGCTGAATAAAGAATTAAGTTCATCGAAGCACTCTTGTCTTGACAATCCATGTCGAAAGTTACGAAAAATAATGGCACGAAAATGTTCACGATTCAATTCTATTTTTTGAAGGAGAAGAACTTTTCAATTTACTGTCAACAACACAAATGAAGCTATAATGGTAAATCGTCTGCTGAATTTATGTTTAAAAATATCAAACTTTCGATTAAAATCGTCTGCGGTCGCCTAGCAACACTTACTGTTGCCAAGGCCAGAAATATAAATAGCAACCCTCGTAAATAAATATTATTCAAAATTTGTTAATATTTATTAAATGTTTTGTAGAATATTAGTGAAATAATCAGTAAATGGTATAATCAGTAAATGGTATAAAAAACTGAAAAAGTATAAATAATGTGTGCAGTTTTATTAAAGTTCCAAAAGTGTGTTTTATATTTAATTTAAATACATGAAGCATAAAAAACAATTTGTTGAAATTTTGACCCTAATAATTTTACCATGACAAGCTCCTGTTATCCTGGTGGATTGGTGAGGATCGCAGATTTTTATTAAGTATTTGTCGGCCTTGTCAGTGAGATTTCGCAGTTTTATGTATCATTCTCGTATGAATCTTCCGTATGTTAAGTTTTGAAGTAAATGCTCATGCTCACGAAGTTAAGCGCACACTATTAACTTTAAGAAATAATAAAATAGGTAAAAAGTACGCACAATTCCTACAAAAATTCGAAATGTCTCTATTAGCACTGGTAAATCATAGTTAAAATGACCGAATGACAGTATAAGTCATTTCTTATTTATTTATATTGTAGTAAGAACACCACCTTGACTTAATAATTATTAATCTTCGTAATAATACGAACATCATATTGACTTAATAATTAATAATCTTTGCGTAGTAAAAACATCATCTCGGTTTTTGTTTATATTTGTGTGGTACGAACTTCATCTTGATTTAATAATTATTAATCATTGTGTTATACAAACACAATCTTGATTTAATAATTATTAATCTTTGCGTAGTACAAACATCACCTTGATTTAATAATTAATATTTGTGTAGTACGAACATTACCTTGATTTAATAATTAATTTTGTTTAGTACGAACATGACCTTGATTTAATAATTATTAATCTTTGCGTAGTACGAACATAATCCTGATTTTAATATTTATTATTATTAATCTGCGTATGAAGAGGGACAGTAATTGATCGCAACGAAATTGATTTATGAGTAATTAAAACCGAAATCTAACAACAAAAAACAATAAAAAGCAAAAAGCGATGTATTTTGAAGTCGTTTTGCGTCATTGGCAATTCGTGTGGGTAGTTACTGATTTTATTTCCGCACAACTCGCATGATTAATTATAATACAAAAAAATGGGACTGGTAAAACGAAATAAACTAGCCTGACTAAAATCAGTCACGTTTTTTCTTGATACTTAATCCTTTATATCTTTTTCTTCTGGTTTTATCTCTAACCATGCTGAGTTTCCGAACGAAGAAGAGAAAAAAAAATGCTTTCGATGGACGTAAACAAGTTGAAAAAGTTCAACATCTTTTTCTGAAAGGGAGGTAGGACGTTTCGATTTTTGCTCAAGATAAATTGTTCGATTCAAACCGAATCAGTTTCCTTACAAAACAACTTTTGTATACATATCTTTTACTTCCCCTAAATAAAATTTAAAAAAAACTGTATTTACGTTTATAAATGAAGACAAAGGTGGTTTCTCGTAACTGTAACATATTACGAGATTATGAGTTTAAGCAAAAACTATATAATTATTAAAAATAAAGCATTTTTTAGTGCATATGATAATGGTTTAAGTTACGAATAACTTTTAAGTTACCGTGATTATAATTTCAGACTTTTAAATATATAGCAATGATAACTTTTATTAATTATACTTTGCTGTATATGAGTTTTTAGAAGTTAATAAGTAGAAAAATAAATTTCGAACTTCGCCTTTAGAAAATAATAATTTAATACGGTATGTATTCAAATTCTCATAAAAGAATGTGATTTAAGGATTGTTATCTTTTATAAATTCAAAACATTCAATCAATTTCATGCAAATAGCGAAATAAAATAAATGCCATATTTTTATGAAATGATCTGAATTTAAGGTTATTCTTACAATTTGATGGCAATGAATGGAATGATTTGTTTTTCTGTGGTTTCCGCTATAATTATCCGTGAGTCCGGACACAAAACACTTTTCTTCGAACAAAACAAATATTGGAGTAATTTATAATTTAAAAAAAAATAATAACGTGAATGAATCTGAACTATTTATTTATAATTGATAAGAAAATACACAAGAGATTTAAAATTAAATATTTGTGGTTTGTTGTTATAAGATTAAGAAGAAAAAAAAATACACCCTTAGATTGTTATTCTTTCATTATGCGTTTAAATACCAATGAAGGTTCTTAATTAAAAAAATCGAAACTTAAATCTATTGTGGCGTTTCAGCTAGCTTTATTTTACAGCATATCACAAAGCATCTCCTTTTTTTTAATTTCTTTCCTATAAGGGTTATGATATTTTTAAGCCTGCTTTACATAAGATTGTATGCAATATATAATCTTTCAAAATTATAGCTTTTCTCTGAATAATTTAAGATGTGTTTTTAATGGGTATAAGAAATCGGGAGCATTTTAAATTTAATTTATCAAATGATATTTGTCGATGCATGAGAAAAGAGAAATGGAAAAAGATACTAAATTACATGAAGATGATATGAAATAATTTTATTCAGTGTTTTTGAAAACAAACTAGGCTTAAGAGTTTTTAATTAAAAAAAAAAGAGAATATTGAAAATCACGGAAGAGATTTAAAGTATTGTCATTATATGTTCCAAGAGCAATTATGCTAGCCCCACTGCTTATTTTTTCCTTCTTTTTACGTTCAAAACATTAAATATAATACTACAAAAAATTTTAGGAACATTGTCAGTTTCTCAAGGCACACGCAATATGAAATAAGCTTTTCTGACTCCAGCCGCTGAACTCTGTGAGAAGAACGTGATCGGCGCTATTCGGTATCTCCATTCGGTGCTATTGGGTGACTACATTCGGTTCTATCATATTGCATTTCATTTAAGTATACGTACAATTTAGTACGTATACTTGCGAACATGAAGAAAGGTATCTTTTTCTTTTCACTCGCTCTTAACAAGTTAAAAAATAAGATTTATTTAAAAATTGAAAATTCTCTTTCTCCATTTTTTTTAAAAATCTTACGTTCAATAGAAGAATTCATATGTGTTTATTCTCACTTTCAAATAGTTTTAATTCCTTAATTGATTTAAATTAGGATCAGTTTCTCAATACACACATATATGATATAAGCCGACTACAGTGGCTGAACTCCGTGACACGAACGCGATCAGTGCTATTCGTTGACTCCATTCGTTGCTATCATATTACATCTCGTACTAAATAGTACGCGTACGTACTATTTAGTACGCGTACGTACTATTTAGTACGTATACTCTCTCAAGTCTTGCGAACATGGGGAAACATTTCTTTTTCCTTTTACTCGTTATTAACTAGTTAAAAATTAAGATTTATTTAAAAATTGAAAATTATCTTTCTCCATTTTTTTAAAAAATCTTACGTTCAACAGAAGAATTCATATGTGTTTATTTTCACATTCAAATAGTTTGAATTCCTTAACTGATTTAAATTGGGACAATAGATTATAAAAAACTTATATCTTATGACACATAATGTAAGAAGGTTAAGATATCGTAAATCATAAGATGGTAAAATATTAGAGATTTTTTTAAACGATTTACTTAACGTTTGATTTTAATCATTCTTATTTTGACAATCATGTGTTGCTATTTTATAAGATTACAAGAAACTATATTTTTTACATACATATTTGAATTTAGAAAATTTTAATAAATTGAAAATTTTATTTAAAATTTAAGTAATGAAAATTTCAAATAAAGTGAAAATTAATGCATAATACCGGTATCTTTAAATTTTAAAACCTGGAATTCTTGCTTTCAAAATTATAGTTCTTATTACCACACAGGTTGTAAAAAATGCATTACTGAAAAGCAAATTCAAGCGAACAAATGGTTTTTATACTGTAAGATATTGTAATAATATTAACAAATTTCTCAACATTTGCCAAATTTTTATTACAAGAAAAATAAAACCATATTTTTTCGTTAATTTAACCAAAATCATTACCAACACTTTTTAGTAAAAATTACCCAGTTTTTTCGTGACTGCCATAAAACAACTGAATTTTACTGTATTCATCAAATTTTTTCAAAACCATATTTTACTGTTCATTTTTCCAAAATCATTATCAAATCACTTCAGTAAAAATCATCGAGCTTTTTAGTAGTCTCATAGAGCCATAAACACGGTAAATTTTATCATATTCTAGCAGTTTTGACCATACAGTTTTCTTAACGTTTGAAGTATGAAAAGTTATGAAATATCAATTGCTGTAAATAATTACGAGATTAAATAAATTATCCTGAAGTGGTAAGATATACTTGATTAAAATTTGCATTGGCTTCAAAATGTATGGCTGCTATCTTCAAATTTTTTGAAGTCAATTAAGTTTTTAAGCATGAAATATTTACCCCGACCTGCCCCAATTTAGGGCATACGGGTAAATGTTTATTAAAATCAAGAAAAACAGAAAAGTACATAAAATACAAAAAGTAAGTTTTAAAGTATGGTTACGCGATTAAGTTAACTACAATTACTTTCGTATTTTGCTTATTCAGTGATTGTAAAGCAAAATAATAAAAATAAACTTAAGTAATTGAATAATGATAAAAATAAATTAGTTGACAGATTTCTATTTTAAATAAAGTGAGATATGTTTCCTTATACTCCGAGATTAGGGGATTGCGCAAACATTTAAGGGAATTAATGTTTGTAATTTGCTGACAAGAGAGGTTAAAGCAATGTATACGTAAGAGACTAAAATCCCTAATAATTCAAATTTTTTTAAATGAAAAAAAAAATCATGAACGCTTGAAAACTTTCAAATAAAAGTTAAGTTTCGAGAAAGAAAAATTAGGAAAACTTTCTATTTTTGGAAGTCTGTGACTACAGAAAGAAAAGGTAAAAATTCATAAAGAATATTCTATTAAAAAAAATTTTCGAAGTTAATTAAAACTTAAATTCTGTTTTGCGAAAATTTACATCTTTTATTAGAATATACAGTGTACTCTCGATATCTCAAAGTTGAAGGGAGGCTGAAAAATTTAGAGATAGCGAGTTTTCAAGATTACAAGTTCAGAACTAAATATGTTGTAAAAAGTAGAGTCACTAAACATAAGAATAACTACTATTAAATATGTATGCAATGATAGTTGACTTGACTATAAGTTTAAATACAATGATAATTTTATTTTTGAATGTAAGACAAAATAATTATGCATTAAATAAGAAATAATTGGATTATAATAAATTGACTTAGTGGTTTTTCCAAAAACTTTTTTACTTCTATTTAAAAAAAAATTCGACTTAGCAAGGTTTTTAGAAGAAACTTTTCGACATGGGAATTCAAATTAACATAGTTGACAATAAGTCTAAATACAACAATGATAATTTTATTTTTGAAATTGAGGCAAAATAATAATGCATTAAATAAGAAATAATTGGATTATAATAAACTGACTTAGTGGCTTTTCCAAAAAAAATTTCAATTTCTATTTCGAAAAAAATTTGACTTAGCAAGGTTTTGAGAGGAAACTTTTCGACATGGGAATTTAAATTAACATAGTTGAGAATAAGTCTAAATACAACAATGATAATTTTATTTTTGAAATTAAGGCAAAATAATTATGCATTAAATAAGAAATAAATGGCTTATAATAAACTGATTTCGTGGTTTTCCAAAAAAAAAAAAAAAATTCAATTTCTATTTCGAAAAAATTCGACTTAATAAGGTTTTGAGAAGAAACTCTTCGACATGGGAATTCAAATTAACATTAGGTGAATACATAATGTCAAATGGAAAAATATTTTTTTGACATAACAAGGTTTCTAAATCTAGATTAATACAATTAAACAAAAAGCAAAACATACGAGGAACACTGTTTTTTTTTCTTATGAAGCATAAAAGCGGATTAATTATTTGCAAATTTATTATTTTTTTTTTTTTTGGCCGACAAGGACGAAATGGGTTCAAAATTGACTAAAACATGCTTGCATTATATCTAAACGACCCCTCATAAAAGAATAGAGTACGGGGTAAATAAGGCAACGTTTAAGTGACGGAAAAAAAAAACTTTTTCCCAATAAATATATTTCAGCTATCCAATTCCAACAAAACATCTCATTTACAACTTTAATGATTTACGGACGCAAGCATCGCACGCAATTACTTGCCCCAGTTATTGCAAAAAAGAAAGAAAGATAAAAAATAGGTTCTTGGTTTCTCTTTGCTCTACATAATGAAAGATAGTCTTGATCAGACATCGATGCCCCCGGAGGAAATACAGGTTGATCTCGATAGCTTCGTTTTTCCAAACTCATTCGCACCTCCAGGGAACAACTTCATTTGCAATTATGCAAGTTGTGGAACGGGGAAGGAAAAAAAAAAGTACACAAGTTTCGTTGCAAAATTTTGCTGCTGTTATGGACTTTTCTCCACGCCCCTTGCATTCAACTCGTGCTCTTGTTGGTCAATTGAATTTTGAGACAGAAAACAATCCATTGTCCCTGCAGGCGAACAAGTTTGCATAACAGACGAAATGGACCACTCGGAAGTTACTTGAACGGTTTATTTTTATCAAAAAAAAAAAAAAAATGGTAGATACAATAGCTTTAAATTTATAAAGAAATCACTTAAGTGTAAAAATCAGTCCTTCTACAGATTATTTGAATGATGTGCCGATTAAGTAGTGTGACCAGTTAAAGTGCAAAAAATTGTTTCAGTTCTCAAATTACCTAGGTCATCTGCAAACTACCTAAGCAATCTGCACATTACTTACACTCGTTAAAATAAAAATAAGATCTTCGCTGAAAAAACAATAAAGTGTCTTGGACGCTTAAATTAATATAATGTTATTTGTTTTTTGCTATCCAAAAAAAAATCAAGTTATTACAATAAAACAATAGCTTTAAACTTATTAAGTAATCGCTTACCTTAAGTGTAGAAATCAGTCCCTCTCCAGATTATTTGAATAATGTACAGGTTAAGTAGGGTAATCCGATAAAGTGCAAAAAAAAAAAAATTCCTTTCGTAAATTACCTAGGTCATCTGCAAACTACCTAGAAAATCTGCACATTACCTACACTCGTTAAAGTAAAAAATAACATCTTCGCTGAAATAATAGTAAAGTGTCTGCACGCTTAAAGTAACCTAATGGTTTTTTTTTAGATAGCGAAAATTAATTTAGTTATTACAATAAAACAATCAACACATTAGTTAACAGAATCCATCACTTTAAAAATTACAATAAAAGGAATATGACTGTTTAAAATATTCTACCAGTTAAGGAAATTAGCGTAATGACATTTATTTATTTTTCAATATCTCAAGAATCAAAGAAAAAAAATCAAAAAAGTAGTCGATAAAATGAGAAAATTTTTTGAACTTTAATGATATGGAAGCCCTTAATGTGCACATCACCTAGGTAAATTACGAAAGATCCTAGATTTCACACTTTAAAAGAGTGTCCTAATTAATCCGAAGATTATCTAGGCAACGTGCAAATTAACAGTTTTTCAGCTATGTGTACATAAGTCTCTACGATCAACCTAAGATCACGTTACTTAGTGAGGGATATGTTTCTAGAGAGGTCTTTTGCGCACTAAGCAATATGTTACAAAATTTTTTAATACTTTTCGAGCACCTTAAGTCACATAAAATATGTTTTTTTTTCATGATCTAGTGCAACTATGGAAAAAAAATTGTTTTGTACCTCCTTTTGTTCCTCATTTTGTTTTTTTATACGCATTTAAATGCATTTTTTGTTACGTTTTGACGTTTTTTTAAAATACTTTTCGAGGATTATATGTCACATGAAATATGTTTATTCACATGATCTAGTGCAACTATCGACAAAAATTTATGTCTTTTACCACTTTTTGTTCCTCATGTTGGTTTTTTAAACGCGTTTTAGAGTTGTGTTTTATTTTCCATTTTGTCAATGGTTCGGGATTTGTGTTTAAAGTCAAGCCTTACATCTTTTCTTTCGTTGTCAATAATTAAATTTTCCAAGTAAATAAAATAGTCCGTTTTAGTATTCTAGAAAAGAAAAGGTTTCAAACAAATTATTCGTGCTGTAAAAATTCGATCTAGCGACATATTATGAAAATGTTTAAAGTCATTGTCGAAATTCTAAAATTAAAGATATAAAATTTTATGTTTATAACGAATTACTAGACTTCCACAATAACGGAAATTTGTTTTTGTACAAAATACGTTTTTTTTTTGCTGTTTAAGTGAGCAATATTATACCTAAAAGCACCGAAGAAAAGATATTTTTTATTTCTCGCACCATAGCGAAAACTAGAAACGAAGATCATGTCTTTTCTTACAGTCTTAACATCTTGTGTTTGTAAGTAAAAACGTGTGGGTCGTCACCTGCCAAGTTATTTTCTTTCTCACTAAATAAAAATTCTACTCAGGAATTCTGCCACACGTTCAAAAAAAATGTACTTTTTATTGACGTATGATTTTTATTGACACTTAATTGAAAATAACATTCAATGCTATCTAAGCAACATTCAATATTATCAATGAAATTAAAAGCAACGTTCAATGTTATCAATTGAACGTTGAACGTTGATGAATTGAACGTTGTTGAAATTGAAAGCTACATTCATTGTTATCACTTAAATTCAAAACAACATTCAATGTTAACAATAAAATTCAAACTAACATTTATTGTTCTTTATTATATTGTAAACTACATTCAATGTTATCAATAAAATTGAAAACAACATGCAATGTCATCAATTAAGTTGAAAACATTCAATATTATCACTTAAATTTAAAGCAACATTCAATGTTTTTATTAAATTGTAAACAACATTCAATGTTTTTTTATTAAATTTAAAGTAACATTCATTGGTATCAATGAGATTAAAAGCATACTTTATTTTTCACAGTTTTACTATTTTAAACATGTGTATTTGCTTACAAAGAAGTTTTTTTTAAATAATGGCGGTACAATCTTCCATTTTGAATTGTCGTTAGAACAAATTTTTACTGTAATTCAAAAGTAGTTTTCTCTCCAGTCCTCTCACGCTCAAGATGTTTGTTTGTATTTGGCATTGCCCTTGAAAGACGATTCGAGTAAACTTATCTCTTAAGGGCCATTTTTCTCTTATAAGATAATTGTACCTTATAATCAAGTCCTAGAACGTGAAATATCATAAATAATAATACGGATGACTTATAGTACCCAACCAACTGTTTGTGATCCAGGAAAATAAATGAAATACTGTCTATATATTTTATAAATATTAACTGTATAATTTTTTCCCCTTAGAAAACTTTCTTTTTTCGAATGACAGACACTGAACTTTATTCGTTTCGCCTTAGAAGATGTAAGAATTGTTACTCATTTCGCGTTACCCAGTGAGCACCTGTGAACGAAAGTCACGGAGGCGAGTAACATAGCCCAAGCAACACTGCCACAAACCCGTTCATAGGGTGGGGGCCACGTTCACTTATCACACACAACAGAGGACAACACAAGAGAGTTGTAGTTGTTGTAGTTGTAGTTCATTTACGTCGCACTAGAGCTGCACAATGGGCTATTGGCGACGGTCTGGGAAACATCCCTGAGGATGATCCGAAGACATGCCATCACAATTTTGATCCTCTGCAGAGGGGATGGCACCCCCGCTTCGGCAGCCCAACGACCTGCACGCGAAGTCGAGCACTTTACGGTAGCACAGTTTAACGAGGACCAATACCGCACACCCTCGGTCCCTACGCAGACTGATCCAAGTGGGTCACCCACCCGCACACTGACCGCAGCCACTGATGCTTGACTTCGGTGATCTGCTGGGAACCGTGTCTTAACGATGAGTCCACTGCGGGACGACAACACAAGAGAGAGAAACATCCATGCCCAGAGCGGGATTCGAACCCGCAGCCATTGGCTACGCAGTCAGGCGCGCTATCCGCTCGGCCATCTGTCCCGCCCCTTAGAAAACTAAAAATGCTTCAAAATGTTTTATTTATAAAATAAGTGTAACTTCGAAATTCAACAGAACTTATTCGTTTAATTTCAAATATTTGTTAGGGTCAATTTTTCCAAAGTCCCACTTTCTATTTACTTATTTATTTACATTTTGAAAATCAGTTTTACCAGTGGAAGAATTTGGAAAAAAAAATCGTTTTAAGTTATATGAAGAAAAAAAAAACTTCTAATTTTATAAATATTAACTTTTCAATTTTTTCCCATAAAAAAAAACTTGTAATGCTTCAAAATGTCTTATTTATAAAATAAGTATGTATAACTTCTAAATCTAACAGAACTTATTCGTTCGATTTCAAATATTTGTTAGTGTCAGTTTTTAGTTTTTGAAAGTTCTACGTTTTATTATTTTATTTCTTTATTTATATTTTGTAAATCAGTATGTAATCAAATCCTAATAACATGCTATTTGTTTTAAAATGTTTAATTTTTTTTAAATATTTTAAATTATTTATATTAAATTAATAATACTGAATTATTTATATATTTAACAAATTGCATATTTTAAACTATTTATGTAAAAATTAATTACATTAAAATTATCAAAGGTGAAGAGAAATCTTCGAATACGAAAAAAGATTACGATTTTATATTTTATTTACAAATTTTTTCTTCAAACATTATTTTATTAATTTTCATTTTAACTTGTAATACAGAAAATACAACAAGACTAGAAATTAAGGGTGGTGCGTTGTCGTAAATTATCAGTGATCAGCAGAATTAGTCGAATTGACTTACAAAATTTTCTGACTTGAAAAATGGGTGTGGTCCAAAAAAGGTTGGAAACCTATGCCCATGACGCAATAGAAAGTATTTGTTGTTACAGTTAGTTGTCAGCTACATTTGTACAAAATGCACAATATAACTGGGGAGCCATTTGACGAAGGAACAGAGCTCTCGCCTAAATTTTTTTTAAAAAAAATTTAATTCATGATTAAATAAAATGTAACATTTTATAAAATATTATATTCCCCTCTTGTAGAAAAAATAATTTTAAAGAAATATTTTAAAACAGTTTTCAATTAAATAATTTTTTGCAATTAAAAAAAAAATAAAGTTTCTTTTAAAATTGTGATTTGAAAGTAAAATATTTCTAAATTATAGTAAAAAATAAAAATAGAAACGAAATTAGGTTAGGCTTTGTACACATTTAATGAAGGAACTAAATTCACTTTGAAGAAGAAACTCAATTTACACTAATTCAACTTCATTCAATTGAAGTTCTTTATACTTTTGAGAGAAACAACTTAAAAAGAATTTTGTAAATTATCTTGCTATCTTGTGTAAATGAATCAAAAGGATTTGTTTTTTCTTTTCAATTTTAGTAATTACTACTATTTTACAAGTAAGGGCGACTTATGTATAGAAATTCATTATCTAACACTGGAACAAATAAATTGGTTTAAATATAAAATACAACTATTTTATTACAAAGCAAGTAACACTAGGATTTGATTTGACTGTAGTTATTGAAAAACGGATATTCAGCATAAAAGAGGATATTCAGCATAAAAAATTTTCGCTTTTTAGTTTAAGGTAAAAAAGCATTTCTGTTATCAGTGAAAAAATTAAAATTTTGTAATTTATTGAAGTTAGCCTCAATGGCTTATGGGATAGAGCACTCGCCTCCCAATGAGGTGACCCGGGTTCGATCCCAGAGATCCCAGAGTTCGATATGAATTCCGCATGAAGCTTCCACCGACCACAATGCTGACGTAAAATATTCTCAGTGGTAGACGGATCATGGGTTAGAGTCCCCTAGCAGACAGGCTAACCGTGGGAGATTCTCGTGGTCTGCCTCTCCATGTAACGCAAATGCGGGTTTGTTCTCCACGAAGGTAAATTTCTAACAAGGCTTGATCCAGGAGTCCCCTTGTCTTCTGGATTGGGTTCAAAATGACAAGTCTACGCAGTTGAAAATTAGGAGTCGTAAATCAATAATTGGGTCGGCTGTTCAACAATGGTTCTAAAATTTCATACAAAGTTTGAGCGGTAGTGGCTAAGGGGATAAAGCGTTCGTTTTGAAATGAGGTGAACCGGGTTCGAATCCCAGCGAGGGCTGGTCGATGCGAGTTCTACACCCGGCTCACACCAACCAAAGTGCTGATGTAAAAATTCTCAGTGGTAGACGGATCAGGGTTTGTCAGCTCACCTTTAACATTTTATCAATTTTGCATAGTTTGTAAAAAGCCTTCGACACTAAAAAAGTAATTATCTTAAAAAATCTGTTTTAGTGTTCTATATTTATTAAATTTAAAAAAACGATTTAATTAAATTTAAATAAGTTTTTTTTAATTTAAATTATTATCTTTTGATTTAAATCTAAAAGTTTTATTAGAATATCTATTTCATATTGCTTTTATTAGAATGCAGACTTTTATTAAAATATCAACTTTGATCAATTATTTAAAATGTTTTGAAGTAGAATTGTTCGAAATGTTTAGTGACTTCTGATATTAAGCTCCCTTTATATGTTGGAAGTGTTTTCCCCCCTTCTATCAAGCAATAAGGGAGAGTGGAAAAGGATAAAACATCCCCTAATAGCGAATATCTGCATTCGGTATTTGTAGTTCATACCTGCAACAATAACATCACCTAAATGTTGGCGACAGTTTTAGCTTCTTCACTAGATTTTAAAATAAAACCCTACCGTACTTTATATTTCAAAACATAACTAAAATAAATATTATGAAATAATTTCTTGCTGGTACTTGCTCTTCTACCTTGGACCACTTTTTTTTAATTTTAAAACTAAAAATAATAATAATTCTGAAGCGTATGACAGAATTCGGTTACGAAAAAGATATATCTATATTTATGGATAAACGTATAACGTATTTCCGGCAATTAGCTTTATTAATTGAGTATGTTACTGTAAATGACAGAAATAGGTGGTTGTTGACTTTCACATAGTCGCTTTGGGAAATGTCCGAAATATATACTAGGTCTAGTCAAGTGCCACTGCCCAGTATACCCTACATCAATGTTTTTTTTAAGGTTCAGTGCCACTTCCCGGTATACGTTTGCCCGGTATGCCTTACATCAATGTTTTAAGGTCAAGCGCCTTTGCCCTGTATGCACCTTTGCCTTGTATGCACACTGATGTATGCGCTTTTGCCCTGTATGCACTCGTAATCTATCCTCTGCAGGTACTAAAATATCGAATAAATGTAAAAAAAATCAACGTATAAATTAAGATCAAATCGGATATAACAAATATTTCTGACATACACCAAAGTGACTATGTGATTGTTGACGTTCAATGGTGAAAGTCGGCATTCTCTTGATTTCATAGTAACAAGTATAAAGTGCAAAGAAGAAAAAAATAATAAAATTGGTCTCAGGTAGAATACTTTTCCCCACTTCATATAAGCAAATGTCGTCTTTAGATAGTCTTAAAATTGTTATAAAAAGGCAACATTACATTCCTAAATTTTAACAAAATGTCTGTTTTAAGCGTTTACCTATTAAATTTAGAAAAATAATGACACTGTCACACGGTATTCATGATCAGACCCTACTATTATGTCACCTTGAAAAGCAGAACCCGATCTTTATTTGAACTGAAGGACAAATATTGACTGAAATACTAATTAGAGATTGACTCTTAGCAATTACTAAGTGACGTGAATCAGGCGACAATTTCTCTTTTATTTTCTAGAACAAAAATATAATGACACATGTCGTTTAAATAATAGTTCGATCATAATGAGAATGCTTACAAGTCATTTCAATGCTATATTGCAGCTGGAGCTCTGTTTCGTGCTATTTTAACGAAAACTTTTTTTTAATTACAGTCAGACTTCTATTTAACGAACTTCCATTTTGCGTTTTTTCTCAAGGAACCAAGAACATTTTAAAAATTTCTTCGTAAAATAACTTTCAAAAAAAGCGAAGTAAAATTTCTTTTTAACGAACTATTCTTTGAGATTCACTTTCCCTATTTCCTAAAATATTTCAAACTTGTTAACGCATTTTATGGGACAAATTGATTTTCGAGAAAGCAGTAACCCTTTACTTTTGTCTGCATTTCTAACGAAAAACTGAGACAAAATTAACGGATTTTTATCAGTAGCAATTAAACTTAAGAACGCACATGGTAATGTATGCTGAAAATTAATTTTATAATAAATGCAGATATAATTTTAATCATAAATTTAGCATTTTTTTTTTTGGTTGAAATTGTATGTAGTATGATAGCGTAACACTGGGTAGTGTTTTGCTCTATTCTTGCTTTCCATGCAGTTGTTTTTCATGGTTTAGATTTATAAAATAAATAGTAGATACTAATTTACAAAATAACGGTGAATCAATTGCTATTTTAATTATGTCTAGGTTTTAAGAATTTAAAACTTGCTTTGTGTTGTTTAAGTATTTCAAAAAATGGTTTCCTATTGAATGAATTTTCCTTATAACCAACTTATTATCGGGATTCTGCGACTTCGTTAAACAGAGGTCCAACTGTATAACCAAACTGATTAACAAAAACAATCACGAAATTTTAAATATTTTACTATTTCGAGCATAAATTACGCGCATTATATTTTAAAAACACTGTACTGTTCTACACTGTAAAGAAACTCGATAAATCTTTGAGCAGTATTTTGTGCAAAACTTCTCATTTTCCCAAAGTTTAATTAAATGAGATATTATTTTATTTTAGTTACACCGTAAATTGGAAATATGTCCATGGTGCAGCAAAATTTGGTAAAAGACACAAAACTGTGACTGTAAACTTGCTAACGACGCCATGTTTTTTTTTACAACTGTGTCTTCGGTATATTGGGACGACACGACTCATGCATGTTGGCAACTTATTTATGTCTCTTAATATTTTGTTTGCATTCATTAAAGTTCATTTATTTTAATTTGGTTGGCGATATAAAATCGTTAAAGGTATGTCACAAAATAACTTACTTACAAGAAATAGTTTTGTTACGGTAAATAAGAAAAGTTGTCCAGCATTTGGGTGCTTTAAAAATATCTAATAATGGCTTTTTGTTTTTATCAAAACACCTACTTTCGGTGCACCCTTCTACTGATATTTGAAGCTAATGAAAATGCCAAAATAGGGTGAAATTGAGCTCCATTTTATGTAGCCAGCAAATGAATACCAATTTTTGGTGCAACGTGTCCGGGAATTTTTAACTGTATAGATAACCATAATGAAAGAGATGGATTTAGAAAACCGATTCAAAGGTTTCTCCATGGATATAAAGACTAATAAGAATGCTTTTCTAAATCTCTTAGAGTACTTTTTTTTTCAAATATATTAATTTATATATTCTAAAAACAACTCTTAAATACAATATTATAAGTCAAAAATGAAAGGGTTTATTAGTTTAATTACTTGAATACTATATATTAGTTTAGTTTAACACTAGCAGAAGAATTCTGAATTTCTTGCGTAACGTCCAACAATGGAATATTTTAATTTTAACCTGGTTTAAATTTTGAATTAGTTATTTAAATAGATGCTAATGACGATTTTTCGATGTAAAAATCGCAGTAAAAGTTTAATATTTTACAGCTTCTTACTCTTATGACAAAATGTAAAATTTCACTTTTTCTTCAAATTAATTTTAGACTGTTTCAATTTTAATATTTTTGTATTTTAAAAAAAATATTTATATAACTTTGATAGATAACAAATCATTCGCAATTTTCCCGTTTTTTTCTTCTGAAATAAAGACACTATACGCATCCATTATATATAAATTTCAAATTTTTTGTGTGGATTTAAATCTAAAATAGCGTGAAAATGTTCAAATTTTTGGAATAATCTATTGGATTGCTCGTAAAGTAATTTCATTTTCCAGACAGAGGAATTAAATGCATTTTTTCGCAGCCAACTTCATATTTCAGCCACATAATCATTATATACTTTGACAGCTGATATCAAAAGGCTTACGCTGTACGCTTCCATTAAATTTAAATTTTTTTTTTGACTTAAATCTAAAACAACGTGAAAATGTTCAAATTTTTGAAATAATTTATTGGATTGTTCGTAAAGTAATTTCATTTCCCAACAGAGGATTTAAATACATTTTTTCGCAGCCAACTTTTTTCAAGCCTCATTATCATTATACATTTTGAGGGCTGGTATAGCAAGGTTTGCTTGTGAAAAAGTTTGATTGATCCTAGGCAGTAGCTTACGGCTGGTGTCCGTATCAAATATTGAAAGTGAAAAAGCAAAATTTTCGACACATTTTACTCTTTTACAACGGCAAGCGCAAAAATGCTATTCAAGCAAAAATATTTTTTTATGTGTATTGTAAAAGTGTATTTTACTTTATATCCGTCGTTGAACTGCCGACCCAATTCTTTAGGTTTACGACTACTAATGTTCAACTCCATAGCCTTGTCATTTTGAATCCAATACAGAAGACAAAGGAACTCCTGGATTAAATATTGGGAGAAATTTGTCTTCGTGGAGGCCTTTTCGATGGAATTAACCCTCATTTGCGTTTCATGGAGAGGAAGACCACGAGAACCTTCCACGGTTAGCTTGACGGCAAGGGGACTAACCCATGATCCGTCTATCACTGAGGATTTTTCACGTCATCACTGTGGTCGGTGTGAACTGGATGCGGAATTCGTATCGACCAGCCATCGCCGGGATTCGAACCCGATTCACCTTATTGTAAGACGAACGCTCTATCTATCTGAACTATCACGGCTCTGTAAAAGTGTATTGGCAATGGGTCAGTACCAAGATTGGTTTGCAAATTTTCCATTAAGATGCACTACGCCAGTTTAAGCTGATGAAGACACAATAAAGGCATTAATTAATGCGAATCTGTTAATAACAACTTGTGTGATAACTTAGAAATTTAATTTATCGAATTCGACCTTTCATGATTTTGAGGGAAGAGCATTCGACAATCCCAACCTTCATCTATCTAAAGCAGGGATTTCCAATTTGCATGAGGCCGGGGGCCCGCAATTAAAAACACTAGTCAAATGGCTGGCCGCAACTTTTTCAAAATTTTATACAGGACTCTTTATATTAGAAGGAACATTAAATACTACTGTCAGATACGCACATGCTAAATTATATTCACAAAAAAAAAGAAATAAAAAGAGTAACATACACGATTAATTTTGCATTTGATTAAATATTTTCTTGTATACAAAACCTGAGAAATATTTTTTTTTTCACCGTTGGTATGTTAAATTTCACCGAAACGAAGAAATAAGTTTTTTTTTCAAATCATTGTAATCCCATATAGATTTTTACGAAAATTGTCCTCAAAAAAATGACAACTAATATATTTTAGTTCGCGGGCCACATAAAAAGACTTCACGGGCCGGATGCACAGTTGGTAACCTCTGATCTAACTGTACCTCAGGATTGAATTGAGCCAGCATTTCTTATATACTAGTGAATTGATATTTAATAATCGTAGTGGTAGTTACGCCACAATGATAATTTCAAAAGCCTAACGCTTAATCTCAAAGCTTGATAGATGAGTTCCTCGTGTTCTTACAGAAAGAAATTTGTGGCGTCGCTTTGACGTCTATGATTTTGCTTCTCTAACGTCAAAAAAATTATTAATTTTTGCAGCGAATATCATTCCCTGGAGACGAGAAATGGGTTGTCAAAAACAATGTTCCAGTCTCGGCAACAATTTTTAGATGATAAAACCTTTACTTGAAATAAAGAGGCCAAAAATCACTTGGATCAGTTTTTTGCAAACAAAAGTTTCTTGCGAGGTGGAATCATACTACTGACAGAAAGATTGTTAAAGGATCAGAATTTATGATTGAATAAAATATTAATTAACTGTAAGAAAATCGCCTTTCATATTCATAAAATTACAAGAAAATGAAATTACTTTCTAAACAACACAATAGTACTTCGTATTAAAAAAAGGGGAGAGATTTCCGTATCGTGATCTGTGGCACAGTAATTGCCAAGTATTGGTAACTTCCGGGCACCGACCCGAAAAAAAAAAACAACACAGAAATGGATTAACTTGAAAAGTATAACTCGTAACCACCCCCGGGCAAACATCTACGAGTTTTTTTTTTTTTAAATTTGCAAGTTTAAAATCTATTTGGCACCTAGGTGATTGTAGTTGGAGCGACGGATCACGATACGGAAATATCCCCAAAAAATGAAATAGTGCGATAGTCCAAGGCGAAAAACCGATTCATTTGAAATTAGCTAATCATACCTAAGAAAAAATATATTTTTCACACATGTCAGTATTACTAACTTAATATTTCACACGTCTTTAAACGGTATTTTTTTATAGCTTAAAATATAAATACTAACTTAACTCATAGGAATGTATGTAAAAAAAAAATAATGAAATACAAATTATCAAGCTATTAAATTACTCCGAGGTTTTTTCCCCGGATGAATAGACGATCTAGAAAATAAAATTTGAGTTAGCAAAAAAGTAAATGGAATTTATACTTTTCAAACACATCGTTCATAGTCGCCTAAAACTCGAACATAATAAACTGAAAAAACGAACACACGAATATACGTAATGAAAAAAAAAAAACTGTTAAATATAATTTGGCGAGTTATTAAACTGTCTGGAAGTTTCTTCTGGTTGAATACACAATGCAACAGATAAAAAAGAATTCTCTGCAATTTAGCCATGAAACTCGAACTCAATAGCCGTTTCAGTTTCTAAATTAAAAAGAAATAAACGATTAAAAAGCAGCTGAAACAATCAGAATCCCCCACCACTTTCCATTCTTTTATATTTAATGCGCAGCTGAAAGGAAAAATAACATTAATAAAAAAAAATTAAAAACCGAAATTAACGAGGAGAAAAAAAAATCGATCCGATTTCTCCTCTGCCTTTTGTTTCTAGAAGAACATCTTTGGGTTCAAGGCTAGCGCCTGTGAGCAATTATTTCAAGGCCGAAAATGGCATCTTCTAATCTGATTGTTCGAAATACCCTCTCTTCGCATGTTTTTATAAGAAAGGTTATAACACACGTTCATTGTGTCTAAAGATTTAGGAATTTTTTTTTTTTTTGGTTGAGTATTATCCATCTGCATAATTATGCGCGTTCGTTTTATGATTTTAATGGTTGCCACACATTAAGCCATATCTATCAGTGATTTAAAAGTCAAATCCTTCTCTTTTTTTTCAATAAATAGTAACTCATTTTATCTGCTGCTGTTCAAAAAAATTAAAAAGAAAAAAAAACAATACCCCAATTTAACAAAATTTAAAAAAAAAATTATTATATCAATTTAACAAAGCTTAAAAAAAAAACAGTCACATGTTAAAAAAAATTTAGAAAAAGACTTTTCATCAAATCGGTAATCATTTGTAATTTGTGTGAATAATAATGTATTTGTCTAGTTACAATTTATGTTTGTTTATGTACATTTTTTTTTTAAATTAGATTTTATTTTTATTAGATAAGTTTTAAGTTATAAGCTATTTTGATTAGTCAGTTATTCAAACTGCTTAACAGCTGGAGATTTATTTAAAGCAAAATAAACAGCATTTTTGACACAACCTGGATTAAGTATTTTAGTACTTTAATTATCGAATTTCACTGTTCAAAGATCTGCAAATTGGATAAATTTTTTATTCGATTTCTCTTTTTTCTATAAACGAATAAGATATATCTAAATAACGATAAGGTATACTTAGCTTCATAAAATGAAGTAAAACAACGCGAATAAAACGCAAGTATGGACATAAAACTGTTCCTATATTTTTTTTGTGTATGTTTTATTCACATTGTTTTGTATTATTATTAAGAGTGAGATAGTTTTTTTAAAAAAAAATTTTTTTTATCGTAATGTTACAAACAAGTGCTAGAGAATTGGTAAATAAACTGCCTTTTTTGAAGATTTAATAACTTCTTGTTCCGCGTTCCTCTTTTATTGTTTCAACATTCGAGTTTATTTTAAACATTTAATAAAATTAAATTCAAGAAGTTTTAATAAGAATTTTTAGGTATTTTTAACTCAATGTTCAAATGTATAATTTTCGTATAGTAACTACTTTACCTTAAAGAGACAAACTTTACTGGAGAGCTTAGTTTACATCTATGTTCAAAATAGTTTTGAATAAGAAATTAGTTTACATTAAATATAAGAGCATAATTAAGAAATATTTTTTCATACTGACATGAACCAGATGGTTATTCCAAAACATTGTTTACTAATTTGTTAATTTAACCTTCAACTTTTTCGACAACAAATTTTTAATTTAAGAAATGCGAAATTATCAAATACTTTTACTTTTTCAATTGTTTAACGTTTTTTTATTTCCTCGAATAAATTAAGTATATCCAAAATACGTTCCCATCCTTCGAAATAACATCAATGTTTCACGAGTTTGCTTGCACTTGCATGTGAAAGCGTGACCTAAGTGATTAATTATCTTTTTTTCGTAGTAGCTAAGTTAGATATCAGTTATACGTTGTTTTAAATACGTAATTTCTGACGCTGAGCTACAGCCACAGGTGCATCCATTAACGGATCCGAGAAGAATTGTATCCATAACTCTTTACGGATCCGAGAAGAATTGTACCCTTAACTCTTAACGGATCCGAGAAGAATTGTACCCATAACTCTTAACGGATCCGAGAAGAATTGTACCCATAACTCTTAACGGATCCGAGAAGAATTGTTCCCATAACTCTTCACGAATCAGAGAAGAATTGTACTCATAACGGATCCGAGAAGAATTGTACCCATAACTGTTAACGGATCCAAGAAGAATTGTACCCATAACTCTTTACGGATCCAAGAAGAATTGTACACATAACTCTTAACGGATCCGAGAAGAATTGTTCCCATAACTCTTCACGAATCAGAGAAGAATTGTTCCCATAACTCTTCACGAATCAGAGAAGAATTGTACTCATAACGGATCCGAGAAGAATTGTACCCATAACTGTTAACGGATCCAAGAAGAATTGTACCCATAACTCTTTACGGATCCAAGAAGAATTGTACACATAACTCTTAACGCATCAGAGTAGAATTGTACCCATAACTGTTAACGGATCCGAGAAGAATTGTTCCCATAACTCTTCACGAATCAGAGAAGAATTGTACTCATAACGGATCCGAGAAGAATTGTACCCATAACTGTTAACGGATCCAAGAAGAATTGTACCCATAACTCTTTACGGATCCAAGAAGAATTGTACACATAACTCTTAACGGATCCGAGAAGAATTGTTCCCATAACTCTTCACGAATCAGAGAAGAATTGTTCCCATAACTCTTCACGAATCAGAGAAGAATTGTACTCATAACGGATCCGAGAAGAATTGTACCCATAACTCTTAACGGATCCGAGAAGAATTGTTCCCATAACTCTTCACGAATCAGAGAAGAATTGTACCCATAACTCTTAACGGATCCGAGAAGAATTGTTCCCATAACTCTTCACGAATCAGAGAAGAATTGTACTCATAACGGATCCGAGAAGAATTGTACCCATAACTGTTAACGGATCCGAGAAGAATTGTTCCCATAACTCTTCACGAATCAGAGAAGAATTGTACTCATAACGGATCCGAGAAGAATTGTACCCATAACTGTTAACGGATCCAAGAAGAATTGTACCCATAACTCTTTACGGATCCAAGAAGAATTGTACACATAACTCTTAACGGATCCGAGAAGAATTGTTCCCATAACTCTTCACGAATCAGAGAAGAATTGTTCCCATAACTCTTCACGAATCAGAGAAGAATTGTACTCATAACGGATCCGAGAAGAATTGTACCCATAACTGTTAACGGATCCAAGAAGAATTGTACCCATAACTCTTTACGGATCCAAGAAGAATTGTACACATAACTCTTAACGGATCCGAGAAGAATTGTTCCCATAACTCTTCACGAATCAGAGAAGAATTGTTCCCATAACTCTTCACGAATCAGAGAAGAATTGTACTCATAACGGATCCGAGAAGAATTGTACTCATAACGGATCCGAGAAGAATTGTACCCATAACTGTTAACGGATCCAAGAAGAATTGTACCCATAACTCTTTACGGATCCAAGAAGAATTGTACACATAACTCTTAACGCATCAGAGTAGAATTGTACCCATAACTCATAACGGATCCGAGAAGAATTGTACCCATAACTCTAAACGGATCAGGGAAGAATTGTACCCATAATTTTTAACGGATCCGAGAAGAATTGTGCCATAACTCATAACGGACCAGAAAAAAAATTGTACCCATGAAATTTGAAAAATTAGTTGCGTTCGAACCGTGTTTCTTTTCTAAACTAACCTCAAAAGTAGTTGCTAAGAATCGCTACAAACTACTGTTTTTTTGTATCGCACTACTCACTACACTTTTTAAAAAAAAGTGTCACACTACACTACTTTTCCAAAAAAGTAGCACACTACACCACAAGCTACGAAAAAAAAAGTAGCGACTATAGTAGTTTCGCTACTTGTAATGAGCTACTTCCTATCACTGTGTAAGATATACGATTTGGGCAAAGATTTAGCGCCAATCAATAAAATGTGTTTAAAAATTTAAATATAAAGCGTGTTGTAATCAAATGATAAAATTGGTATAAGTTTTCAGCTTCATTAAATGTTTTTTTCTACTTCGTTAAACTTTTGGAAAAATGAAAAAAAAAAACTACACTTGCGTCATTTATACTTAACTACTGCACCTAGCAGAAATTCATTATTTGTTTCAAAAACCCTAAATAGTCACCCTACGGGTAAAAATAATCTGAATATACAATACAATCGGGAGGGTAGCTGTTAAGGGTTAAACAGATTAGTAGAATAAAATTAATAATTATTCAATTAAAAGATCATAATTTTTTATTGTATTAATATAGATTAGCCTCCCTGATGTAGTTTGAGATTTTATTGGATTAAGATTTAATTATAATAGGAGTATCTGCTCCAAATATGTTATTCCAAATATGCTAGATAACTTGCTAAATATGCTATGAAAATTATGCCTTCCTTGATTAATCTTCATAGCATATATGGCGAGTTCAGAATTGTGATTTGCTTACTATAGCTTATAGATATAGACAGTCGATATAGAATCAACATAGTAGTCCATATAGACATGCTATATCGACTACAGTTGACGTGACTCATTGCATGAAACAATCGTTAGGCTCATCGAATAATTTATTCTATAATTTACTCTAAAGATAGGTTTAATGCATTTAGCCAGAATATTCTTATGACAAAAAAATCTTAGCCTAGCTCTGCAAGCTTAATTATTTATGTTGATAAATGTTATTTGGTTTGCAATTTTACGTTATCCCTAAAAATTGTCTCGATCTATTTCCCCCTTCAATATTTAAAATTCTCTCAAACGTATGAACAAGAAATATTTTGAAAATAAAGCTAGGCGGTGTGATATAAATACAAATAAAGCGAAAAAAGAAAGACAAATAAGAAAAAAAAAGATGAATCACAAAGCTAAAAGCTCACACACCTTCCCCGGGAGATATGATGGCTCAGGGGATAGAGCGTTCGCCTTCTACTTTAGGTGAACCGGGTTCGAATCTCCGCATCCGGCTTACACCGACCACAGCATTGACTAGCCCACATTTGCGTTACATGTAGAGGAAAACTACGAAAACATCCCACGGTCAGCCAGATGGTAATTGGACTCTAACCCATTATCAGTGGTAGACGGATCATGGATTACACTCCAATTACCGTCTGGCTAACCGTGGGATGTTTTCGTAGTTTTCCTCTAAATGTAACACAAATGAGGGTTAGTTCCATCCAAAAAAGTCCTCCACGAAGATAAATTTCTCCCTATACTTGATCCAGGAGTTCCCTTGTCTTCTGGATTAGGCTCAAAATTGCAAGGCTAAGGAGTTGAACATTAGTAGTCATAAACCCAAAATTGGGTCGGCTGTTAAACAAGGGTTTTAAAATAAAACTTTCCCCAGTCTCGAAACACAAAATGAATGGATAACATGAATAAAGCACATTTTGCGGTCTCTTATTTGCGCTTTATTCATGTTGTGTAGCTTTATTAGCTCAAAATTACCTTGGATAAGAATATTTTTCCGTATGATAATACACAAGTAACCAAATCCCTTTCATGAAAAACTTATTCATCAATTTATATCCATGGATATCAATCCATGGATTTCTGAATCCATTATTTGTATTCATTTGGGAATTCAGATCATTTTTCTTTCACTATCAAATATTATTTAATTATAAGAAACCTGTGATAAAATGATTAAAACAACAATCAGTTTTGGCTTTAACTAATAGGCAAAGTCAAAAATTTAACGTATCTTAAATACTAATCTGTGGTTCTTAAAAAAAGTGCCAATTACTATAGCTTTATTAATAACTTTTGTTAGTTTTCTCCTAATGGCAGCTCAAAATCTCTCTAGCTGTTTATTCTAATGAAGATATCACATGATTTTTTTTGTCCAATGAGAAGGCTTGAAACGGACACCATTTCATTAGATTTTTATGTATATAGAAAATAAACAAAAAATAAATTCCATTCATAAACTGCAATTTAAATAAATGATTACTTTTCTTCTTTAACATAATTGCTGAGAAAATGTCATACTTATAATATTTAACATGACTAAAAAAAAAAAAAAAAATACCAATAATAGTAATAAAAGGAAAATAAAAAAAAAAAAGATATCGGAAAATAACTTATCACTATAAACGGTTGTACTAAACCAAATATAATCTCATTTAAATCGCAATTATGAAAATAAAATAAACCCACTCATTTTCTTCTATTAACGACCCAAAAAAGTAAGCAACTACACGTAAGCGTTCTTTGTAATTCGTACCCACAGAACAATTTAATATCAACTCTACACATAAAGACGTTAATTAAGCCTAAATGCTGACTTCAGGCCCATGAAAATCAGATTTTTATGGCCCGACATAAAGATGGAATAACAACCACTCATAAAATATTAAATGAAGAATTCGATATAATATTTATAGAAGAAAAAGAAACAAAACAAAAAAATGTTCACAAGGTAATAGGCAACCGGAAATATTAGGAAACCAGTCCGACTACTAGTTGTATATTTTCGGCCTTCGATTTCCAATTCAAACCCTGAAGGTCCGATAAATAGCCGGTCTTTTTTTAAAAAAATGTTCAGCTTCTTTTTTTTTTTTTTTTGCATTCTATTTTTAAAGACAAGCAGTTTTGTTGTATTAGTCAAGTCCTTGGAGTTCATCTCCCGTTAACAAAGTTCTTTTTCTCACAGGAGAAAGTTTTATTAATTAGAAAATACAGATGAAAAGGTTTTTTTTCACAATTAGGGTTTAATTGTTATCTGTCATCGTGTTTTAATATTGGAATTTATCTGTTCGTGCTTCGTTAATTAACGTTCATTAACATAAAACGTTGTTTCCTTTCCTGACTTTGTTCTTTAAAGAAAGGATTCAATGGAGACGGAAAAAAGAAGTGTATATTCTAACTGCTTCTTTTTTCTTTTCATTTTTTATAACCGCAGTTGAGCAGCCAACTGAACATTCAGTTTAAGAATACTAGTGTCCAACTCTTCAGCCTTGAAATTTTGAAACCAATTCAGAAGACGAGGGAACTGCTTGATTAAGGTATCGGGAGAAATTTGCCTTCGTGGAGACTTTTTAATGGATCTAGCCCGCATTTGCGTTACAGGGTGAGGAAAACCACGAAAACCTCTCACGTTTAGCCTGATGGTAAGGGACATTAACCCATGATCAGTCTACCACTGAGGATATTTTACGTTAGCTCTGTTTTTAGTGCAATCCGGGTGCGGAATTCGAATCGATCAGTCATTGCTGGGATTCAAACCCGGTTTACCTCATTGGAAGGCGAGCGCTCTATCTTCTGATCCACCACGATCAATGGTAGACGATTCATGGGTTAGAGTCCCTTTGCTGAGGAAATTTTCTGTGGTTTTCTTCTCTACGTAAATATAGGTTAACTCCATCAAAAAGTTCTCTACGAAGGCTTGTTCGTCCCAATATTTGATCCAGGAATTCCCTGGGTTCAAAATTACAAGGCTACTCAGTGAAACATATGATTGTCGTAAACCCAAAAATGGGTCGAACTGTTAAATGCTGGTTATGAAATAAGATAATTTTTTTAGTATTTTATTTTATAATCGCCGTTGAACAACAGACTCAATTTTACTACTACTACTGTTCTGCTTCGCAGCCTTGTAATTTTGAACCCAATTCAGAAGACAAGGGAACTCCTGGATCAAGTTCTGGGTGAAATTTGCCTTCGTGGAGGACTTTTTGATGGAACTAACCCGCATTTGCGTTACATGGTGAGTAAAACCACAAAAACCTCCCACGGTAAGCCTAACGGCAAGGGGACTCTTTAACTCCATGATTCGTCTACCACTGAGGTTATTTTACGTCAGCACTGTGGTCAGTGAGAAACTTTAGTATAAAAATAACCAACAGAAGGTAAAGATTAATGGAAATACATGAATGGTTTACATGGCATTTTTCGTAACTTATTAGTGCAGCTATTAACTATTTTTTAATATACATTGGAAACGTAAAAATTTTTTTTTTTAAATTTTGTACAAAATATTTAGTTTTTAATTATGAAAAAATGTTTTAATTTTATTTTGAAAATTGAAACAATGTTTTTTTTTTAAAAACTTTATTCATTTTAATTAAAAATTTTTATTCGTGATGAACTAAAAAAAGTACATAATTTCTTTTCTTTTGTAATTGATTTTTTTTAATTGAGAGTAATCTGTGAGAGCAGAAAACTCGTTACAAACCGGGGAATGATCTGACAAAATTTTCCCGAAAACAGTATTGTTATAATGTAATACGGAATCTTGGGATCGAGTACTTAAATACATAATAAAAATTTATTTTACAATTGTCAACAATAATTACTTTTAACTATGCAAACTCTTAACATTTTTAAAGAATATGTTTAAAATTTATAAATAATTTAAGCAAATATAAGAATCATTATAAATCAACTTCGTGAAACAAAGAAAAAAATATTTACAAATCCATTTTGTTTCAACTTTTAACCTATAAAAGAAACTCTCTCGCGAAAATCAGGAGATTCGGCAGCTATAGGGGTGTATGAGGCAACTGGGCTGTGGCTGAGGCCCTATATTTTTATTAGACACAGGAATAAAGGAAAATAATATACACCAATCACAAGACAGTAAAACTAATTTTTGTATTTTTCTTAATTTATAAAAATGCAATCCACAATTTGAGTAAAAATAAAAAAGACCATGTTGAGTTTAATTCAGGGCCTTCGATGTTCCTTATTGCCGCTTTTCACGATTATCTTTGCCGATGATCTCTTTGATTGATTCGATGATTATCCTTGCCGATTTTAATGATCATCTTTTGCTACTAGTCTCAATTTAGTTTTCCAATTTCCCCTAATTGCCCAGAAAAAAAAATTCCGGTGAATTTACCGCCCTGTATGGTAATAACATTTATTGTAAAAAGGACTAAAATATACAATATTTAAATAATTTGGTAATTTTCCCGTTCATATGGTAACACGTTTGCCGGAAATCTGGTTTTCAAAATTATAGTTCTTATTACCACACTTTTAGTAAAAAACACAAAACTCAAAAGAAAATTTAACCGAATAAATAGTTTGCATATCAAAGTGCTTTGTTAAAACTACCCAATTCTATCACATAATATAAAACCATATTTTATTGTTAATTTTACCAAAGTAATCTGGTAAAGATTACAAAACGCTTTGGTGTTACCATAGAGCTGGAAACTCGGTACCATGTTCTGATAGTTTTGACTATACTTTTCTTCGTGTACAAAAAAAAACAGTTACAATTTTATGAGGCCTATGGAATTGCAGCAAATTAACACATTTTTTTATAAAACGTTAAGCATACTTTGATTTCTTTTATTTCTATTTTCACTTTTGTCACTGACCAAACATTCTTTCAGACGTTCTTTTTTTTGTCACATCTACGAAAAAAAATTCCTAATTTATTTGTATTGATATTTCTGAAAATTCAAGGATTTTTCTTTCTTCTAAATGCTAACAGTTAAATTGAAAATAAAACTGTGCTTTTGTTTGCTTTAGACCTTCTTAATAAATGTAAATGTCGAATTAAAGAAACAAAAAATGTAAAAATGTCCCCTTCTGCTGATCAATAAGCATTTCATATATTGTATTTTATACATGAGTTACTATAAAACGTATATTTCGCTGTTACTATAAAAATTGACAGCTAACAGAAAATTCTACGAAATTGCAGCTTTTTGGAAAATTTGGCAGAATTTTCTTTCATCATTTCTGTAAAACACGCGTAATCTGATTTTAATACATTCGTCAAAAAAAGGAGAAAAAAAATATTGCATTCTGCAATCAGATTAGGTAATAAATTCTGAATAATTTGTAGTACTCCAGGCTACCCATCATCCTTGGTACCCTTCAGGCCCTTATCCAGACCTGAAGCGTACATTCAAAATATTCGAAGTGAGTAGTTATGCTACAAAATTGCACAATAACGTTAGTTTAATGCAACGAAAATCTTAAACGTAAATTTAATTTGATCCGATGAATGTTATTTATTTCCATGGTGTTTCTTAAACTACCATTTATTTTAAGATAAGTCTATACAAAAGAATTGTTGAAAAAAATTAGTTGCATTATGAGGTATAATACAATGAAATACATACGACACGGTTTGTATAATTAAATGCTATATTAAAACTAATCTTACCCGAATATTAAAAATATTTGTACCGATAAAATAAAACAAGGGGCCTAATATTTCACTTATTTATTTTCGCTTGAAACTTTTTTGAAACGCGATATTTCTGTGTATGTTCTTCGAAAGCAGTGCCGTCTTTCATATATGCTTTCTTCATAACATGCTACAGCTATTTTCAAAACTATTATCTATTAGCTATTTTCATAATTATTGGCACAGTCATTCATGACTTAGTAAAATTCACTTGCTCTTTTATCTAATCGTGAAAATGGCGCAATATGTCATCATGAAGAAAAAAAAAAGCCAGTTTCATAAAAATGAAAAGGGATTGTGATCGATTTTTCTGATATTTTGAAAGCTTACCCACGGTTCGTTGTTTTGACCCACAAAGATGAGTGAAAATTGAGAATTATTAATTTATTTCAACTAGAAAATCTCACTTACTGTCCATTTAATAATTGTCCTATTTTGTTCGTTTGAAAATCCATACAATTCTATACAGCAAAACAGCACCAATTGATTTATAAAGTTTTCCTTCAAACTTTAAGTACTGAAACTGAGGATTTTTATTTTGCCGTTCAAGTTCGTAAACTATTAAGGATTTTTATACAGTCAACGCTGCTATAGTGAACACGGTTTATAGTAAAATCCCGGATATAGCGAACGAAATGCTGGCTCCCATGAATTGCTATACGCATACAATATTTTCTTGTGGATATAGTGAACCAAAAGCAGAGAGGAAGTTGCATATTATGAACTTTTTTCTGTCTTCGACTGATTTTTTTTCTTTGTTTTTTGGTAATTTTGAAATTTCAACATAATATACATCTACTAATTTTTAACACCATCTATAGCATGGAATATAGCCATAAGAATTTTTTCTTGTTTGCTTCGTCTATCTCAGTTTTCCATCCCTAAATTTTTTTGTCCGCAAGACGAAGAGTATCGAAAAATAAAAGTTAACACATTTTTTGTTAGTGCACATTGTTTAATCATTTCTGTATTTCTTTTAGTAGGGTCATTTATTTAAATAATGTGTAATAAAAGGGAGCAGTTCGGAAAAAAATTAGCTAAAATTATTTGCAGTACGGATTAAGCGAACTCCGGTTACAGTGAACCAAAATTTCGGTCTCTTGACGAGTTTTTTTTTTATGGTTCCTTACAACTCATTTTTCACGCAAACTATGCAGCTGCTATTTTTTGCTTCGCGTCAATCATATTTTTCGTCACGTATTAATAAAACGCGGTGTCAAATAACCGACTTTTTTTTTACTGTTCAACAACCCACGAAATATGAGGAAACACACCATATTTCAGTAGTGAAACTATTCCATTCATCCCCCCCCTCTCACAGCTGAAAATGATTCCCAAACACGTCAGCATCAGTTTACAGGTGTGCATTTTACCACCAAAAACAATCATAATCAAATCTGCCCAAAAGCTAATAAAAAAAAAGGGGGGGGGGAATGGAATGATAATCCGCGGCCGTTTCCAATAACCGGCGTGTCAGAAAGTAGAGCAGATTATTTTTTTTTATTCCATTGTGTTATTGTGTTCTTTAAGAGAGATGAAAACTGTCGATATTGATGCTCGACCCAAGACCTCTTCGTTGACCGGTTCTGTTGGAGATTTATTAATATGCAGATGGTGACGCGTGTGTGCAGTGGTTTGAAAGGGAAAAAAACGAAAACCCGCTGATCTGATTTCCAACCGCCTTGCCTTAAGGTGGACAGTGGCAATGATATCTTTAAAAGGCATTATTGCAATTGACTGAAATTCTTACCCTTAATACAAATGGAAAGGAAGCGGTTTCAGGTAATGATTGAAAACCTCTCGACAGCCATAAAATTACAGATGATTCATTACCATGGCATTACGATTTTTTTTTTAAAACTGAATCTGGACAGTTAAGAAATTGTTGATACAGTCAAACCCCGCTATAGTGAACTTTCAAGGGATCGAAAGTTTGGTTCGCTATAACCGGAGTTCACTATATCCGTACTACAAACAATTTTTCCGAACTGCTCCCTCTTATTACACATTATTTAAGTATATCACCTATAAAAAGAAATATTAAAATGATTAAAAAATAATATGTAGTAACGAAAAATGTGTTAACTTTTATATTTTTTATTCTTCATCTTGCGTGCAAAAAATGTTACGGTTGGCCTTTGCTTCTTCTATCTCAGTTTCCCATCCCGAAATAAACAAGAAAAAATGCTTATGGCTACATTCCATGCTATAGATGGTTCTAAACATCGGTATGTGTATTTATTTTGAAGTAGAAATTATTACATACGAAATGAAGAAAACAAATCAGTCGAGGACATAAAAAAGTTCATGATATCCAACTTCTTTTTTTTTTTTGGTTCACTATATCCACAAAAAATAATATTACAAGTGTATATCAAGGCACGGGAGCGAACATTTCGCTCACTCTATCCGAGAGTTCACGTCAACCCCCGCTTTAGTGAATACGGTTTACAGTGAACTCCCGGATATAGTGAACGAAATGTTCTCGCCTATGCCTTGCTATACGCTTGTAATATTATTTTTTGTGGATATAGTGAACCAAAAAAAAAAAAAAGAAGTTGGATATCATGAACTTTTTTATGTCCTCGACTGATTTGTTTTCTTCATTTCGTATGTAATAATTTCTACTTCAAAATAAATACACATACCGATGTTTAGAACCATCTATAGCATGGAATGTAGCAATAAACATTTTTCCTGTTTGCTTCATTATTGAATAGCATTATTGAATTGGTTCAGCATTAAAAAACCACAATCTTCCAGTATCTGGACTAATTCTTCAAATCAAAGCAAATGAATTTGCTGAACGATTTGGTGAGACGCTCGAATGCCTGGTTAAACAAGTTTAAAAAGCGGAATAATATAAATTCAGGAAATATTATCCGAGAGTCGGGAAACATATCTGATGTGGAGGATTGCTCATCAGTTAAACATTACTAATTTTATTTCTACGCAAGAAGAGCAATAAAAAATAAAAGCTAACTCATTTTTGTTGCTACAGATAATTTTTCAGTCATTTTTGTATTTCATTTTATGGGTCATTTATTTAAATATTTTTGTAAATAAAAAGGGGGAGTTTAAAGCCATTAGTTAAAATTGTTTACCGAACGGATATAGTGAACTCCCGGTTATAGTGAACCGAAATTTCGGTCCCTTGAAGATTCACTATAGCGGGGTTTGACTGCACACACATGCATTGACTGCATTCCTACACTAAACAGGGGGCTATACTGCTATAAAAACCTTTTATTGCAAATTCTATTTCACTTACATAAGTAATTTAAAATATAGAAAAGAATGAGTTCAGGTAAGCTTATAGTTTAGCTTATAGGTAAGCTTATAGTTAACCATGAAGTTTCGAGTGCTGAAAATGATTTTTCCAAAATATCAGAATGCAAAAAAATAAATGCAGAATGCTGGATCATACACTAAAAAAATCTTGTTGTTTGTATTTTTTAGCAAGGTTTTTTTAGCATTTGAAACTTCATGGTTTATTCCAGGTATAATGAACAAATCTTTTTAATAATTTAAAATATCTATGTATATGAAAAAGAATTCTATGAGAAGGATTCACTGTATTGTATAACGTCCTCTTTAAGAGTCAGGCATGCATGAAAAAACAGTATTAATAACCTTAATATATATAGATATTAATAGTAAAAAAGGCGCTACACCGCGGGAGACAATTTTCATGACAAATTCTGTTCAGCATCCATTGGGAATTTAAAAGTATAGAAGAAAAAAAATTGAGTACTTCACAAGAGTATATGTAAACCTAAAGTGAAAAATGAAGTTTTAAATGTTGAAAAAATATTGGGAGAATATCAAAAGGCAGACCAATGTTGACTGATTACTAATAACGAGTAATGCTTAATTCTGAGTAATGATGTCGTAATTTGTTTGCATTTCAATATTTTGGAGGAAAAAAAATCTTAGTATTTGGAGCTTTAGGGTTTACTCTTGGTTTGATTCAAATAGAACTTCAGAAAACTAGTGAAAATAAAATATTGAAATGATTTTTCTTAATATGTAGCTTCATCATACAAAAATAAAAAAGAAATTGCAATTTTGAATGTTAATGCTTACGTTGATTTTTCTGTTCCATGAAAGTATTATTCTATGTATATATTATAAGCGTCTTAAGACGATTGCTTTACTTTCCACGTTTTTCCCCTCTCCGTTACTCACGCCAGTGTATTCTCACTTCTTACTGAAGCCTATAAAGCAAAATTTTCCGTAACTATGGTAACGGAGAGGGAAAGGTGTAGAGAGAGAAAAAATCGCGTGGTCAATTCACTAAGAGTCCAAAAATAGTTCAATAGAGTATTAGTTGTACAAAGATATTAACCAAATTTTAATTAAGGTGGAACTATACAATAGAAGTCTGTAAAAAAGAGGGATTTTTTAATGAATTTTGCTACTATTCTGATAAACTTAATACATTTTTTTTTTATCTTACTGTACTGTACATATTTTAAACTTCGTCTGGACGCTGCAATACCTGGTTTTAAGAAAGCTCGCAAAATTGAGAGCGTTATTTATTGCTTTTTATCATTTTTTTGTAAGGGAATAGTAGAAACCAATAAAAAGTATTTTTTTAAATGAATTTCATATTATTGTACATAGTTTAAACTTCGACGGAAAAAAAAAATCCGCCAATTTCAATTAAACCAGATAAAAAAAAATCATCCAATTAATTTGCTTTGATTTTTTTTTAAAACTGCATGAACATAAGTTTCGCTTCCCGCAGGATTCTTTTAAAAATAACCATTTTTTGACAAAATAGTGGCTTTATGAAAAAGAATTCGAAAAATAACAAAATTAGTTACATTTTCGTTGATTACTCAAAACCAGTCAACCCAATTAAACGTTAAACAACGTGCCCCATGGTGCAACAAAAACTATATATTTTTTGAACATTGTGTCAAAATATGAAATAAATCGATTGAAAATTGTCCTAGTTACAGATACAGCAAGTACGAGAAACATAATTTCGAGTAAACTGAGTTTAAATTTTTGTGAACAATAATCTATGTAAATATATAAAACTTTGCAACTAACTATAATGAATCAATACCGGGTTCATAAGATACTTCATTTCCCGCAGTCCTAATTGCTAGACTAGCCCTTTTTCGGGTCGATCTACCCTCATGTGGCACCTCATATGTTTTCAGAGTAACAGCCGAAATTCAGCTGTGATTCTCATATTGAGCATATTCTTTTTATGCTAGGCCTACATTTATTTCCAATTATTCCAAAACTGCCAACAACTCTTTGCAAACTTCATTAAAAATTATTACAGTTATATAAGTTGCAATATCAATTATTTATATTCAAACCCCTTTCAGTTATTTTAAACCTTATTTCACTTAAACAAATTATTTCAATAAAATAGTTAAAATGATAGTAATTTACTAAAATGTTTTGATAAGTGCTAGAAAATACAATAATCAACTTACTTGTAATCTTATAATCACTTCACATGTTCAAACATGTCATAGCGCGTCCTGCGTTGCACTGAACATAGGCTGTAACTTTTACAATTTCACATTGTTAAAAATCGGTACTGTATAGTTTGATATGATAATCCTAAAAGTATAAATTACCAATAAATGCAATTTTTTTTCTTTAATTTTTTGTGAATTTTATTACATTGTTAACTCTTAATTGGAAAAATCTCGTCCAATTACTAATTTTAATACTTTTTTTTTACCTATTCAAGTTTGTCAGTTTTAAAGCCCTTTTAATTGTGTATGGCAAAATAGTATAGTTTAAGGCACTTTAACTGTGGTTTTTGATTCTCTTATAGACAATAAGTTATAAAAGAGGGCGCTATCACCCCCCCCCCACCCAAAGGGCAGTGAAGATTTTAGGGCAGTACTATGGGTATTTGCGAACTGATAGCATAGGAGGTGATCGTGACATCGTTAATTCTTATTATTGCATAATTTAAACATTTTATTTCAATAAAATAGTTAAAATGGCAGTCATTTACTAAACTGCTTTGATAGGAGTGAGAAAATCTACTTATAGAACTGAGCCCACAAGTTTACTTGTTCATTCTTGTCTCAGCTCTTCCTGGCTCGACATATTATGATGTAACTTTTACATTTTTATGGAAAACAATTTAATATTTCGGTACAAAAATGTTAAAAGAATGAACGATCAAAAAATACAATAATTCTTTTTCTTTTTTTCATTTTTGAATATTTTACTGTGTTGTTCTCCCCTAAAATTATGAAAAGATGTCAAGTAAAATTACTTTTAATTTCTTTTCTATCGTTATTTTTATGCACAGTTTGGTATTTTCTACTTTATTCTTGTTATAAAATCACTTTTATAATTTTTTTTTCTTCGTGGTATCACAAAAGATCATAAAAACCTTAGGTAACTAGTCATTTCCTACATTATCTTAGCTCTTGCATTATTTTCTATAAGTTTAAAACATTTATTATATTTCCGTGTATTTATATATTTCAATAATGCAACCACTAAAAATTAAAGATGTAGCATTAAAAAAAAATAAACGTCTTTCAAAAAGTGAATCTATTGATGTATTCCATTTTTAATTGGGTTCAGTATTTTAATTTTATGTTTACAATCGTTACAACTTGACTACTCTTTTTTTTTAAAAAAAAAAAATTAGTTTTACTAACATTTGGGGTTATAATTTTATAGTTGTTTTTGCAAATATTATTTTGAAGATTTATACTGTAAAACTTTTTGAATTGAGTTGATTAATGATCAGTCATAGTTGTTTAATGAAGCCCAAGTAAAATTTTGATGGTTTATGTTAGTTTCAGTGCGATTCATTGATGGTCCTGTCCTACATCATTTGATGGTCACCTACATCCAATATTTTTTATTATGGTTTTTGATTAGCAAGCGTCTATCATTATATGGGGGAAAATGATAATTTAATACTATGATGGTTAACCATCAAGAGAAGTTTTTATTCTCATGGACTAACATCCGTGATGGTCCATGATGGTTTAATGGGAATTCTAGTTGGTTCTCAGAAATATACCATCAAACCCCTTTCGTTTTTTTTTTTTTTTTAATGTTGGACCATCATAAATCAGTCTGAATTCCTGCATTGGGATGATGGTTGTTCATGATCGTTCCAACATTCGATTTCTAGAAAACTATGATGGAAATTTCTGACGGTTCAACATGGACAAACCATCAAACTGAGATTCTATTCTTATGTTGGTTACCATCAAAAAATATAATGGTTCATGATGAAAATATTGATGGTTACCATCAATATTATGTTCGTCTATCAATGGAAAACCATCAAAAATTTTGACTAGGGAGGGAAGAAGTAAGTAGTTGTGACAACGCTGTGTTAGATTTCCCTATTCTTTTAAAGAATTATCAGTAGGAAGAGATGATATATCGATAAATTCTATAACTTTATAAATAGAGGTAGATTCTTCGCCAAAAAATAACAATAATGAAATTTTCTTCTTACAGTTTCCGTTCTGAATAAATAGCAGTCCTTATTATAACATACCTATGTTTAATTTATTGTTAAAATTAATTAATATAATTTAAAGTATCAATTAATACAATTTAGAAGTATTTTATACAGTAACAAAAATTGTGCTGAACAATAATACAGTACAATTATACAGTAGCAAATATAATAATTTTTTTATTTTTGTAAAAAAAGATATGTGTTACGGTGTTTTTCATGATTGACTGTATTCAATCTGTGCATTAAAAATAATTTTGAATTGAGCTGCATTTATTACCAAATAATTGGAATTATTGTGTGATCAATCACATTAGTAAAAAATACTTTTTAAAATAGTTTAACAAGATATTTCCACTCTTCAAAGAAAATTTTGCATTTTTAAATAAATGAACGAACAAACGGAAAAAATTCAATTAGAACATCAATCAATACGCTAGAGTCAGTCAACAATAGCTTAAAAAATATTTTATAGAATTTTTTCCGTTATTCTCAATTATTACGTTACGTTATTCTATTACGTTAATCTCAATATCAATTAACTTACGTTATCTGATGCTAACGTATGCTAATTTCTAACATCCTTACTCAATATTTTTGAAAAAAACGTGAAACAGTCTATCATTTGGTTGGATTAACCAATTTTTTTATGCTACGTTATTTTGTTATATTATTTGCTTCTTCGATTAATTATATGAGCTTACAGTAGTAGAAATTTTCTTTCAGTGTTTCTTATTCTAAATATCTATTTAAAATACAATATTAAGGTGTAATAGTTAAACAATTCTTCGCTCAAATAATTAGTTTCGTTAGTAATTAGAAAATTCTTTTTTTTTTGTCAATTTCATTGCATTTTATTTTTTAAACTAAATTTATTCTTAAGTCCTAAAAAGACTTCGTTTTAATCCAAACAAAAGAATTAAAACTGGAAGCCTTCAGCAACGTTATCTTTACTTCAAACTTATCAATGTCTCTCATAGCGTAATGATTAACTACTATGTATTTCTACATGGTCTTTTACTTTCTACACAGTTTTCAAAGTAATTCTTTTAAAATTAACTGCTAAACAAACTCGGTAAATCAAAAGCATGAGATGATAATCTCCTGCGCAAAATCACACCGTAAATCAGGACAATCTCACTTTACAATCCGAGATATCACTTGCGCAGACACAATTGAAAAATTTATGTCCAAATATCTTGTCTATCTTTTTTTCTTGTCACAAAAATGCGTCGAGAAAAGAAATATAACAATTAAGCTTTAATGGATATTACGTGGCTGAAATTTTCAACGACTTCCTTTCAGCAATGGAACCATTATAATATGGATATTTTTTTTTAATCGCAAACATGTTAGAATAGTAAATAAGATTTATGTCTGCATAATTATTTTAATTTTATCTGCATATTTTTCTTAATTAAAATTAATTGCTTGCGAATTTCAGCCGTTGGGAATATCTTTGATAAAAGAAGAAACAAAATACGGTGATAACTGTTAGCTCTTCGAATAGTTCGGAGCAATAAAAAACATTTTTGGATTTTGCTTTCAAATATTTAAAACAAAATAATCTTCTTATTATAGTACAATTTTGAAATAATAGTTTTTACCTCCCTATGCGAATGCGTTTACTAAATTGAACTTTTGAGAGCTGTGGAGGCTCAGGGGATAGTCCGTTCGCGCTCCAATGAGGTGAACCCGGGTTCGAATCCCAGGGATGGCTGGTTGATACGAATTTCGCACCCGGCTCGCTCCGATCACAGTGCTGACGTAAATTATCCTCAGTGGTAAACGGATCATGGGTTAGAGTCCCCATGCTGTCACGCTGACCGTAGGAGCTTTTTCTCTCCATCTAACGCCAATTCGGGTTGGTTCCATTAAAATGTCCTCTACGAAGACAAAAAATTTCCCAATACTTGATCCGGGAGTTCTCTTGTCTTCAGGATTGGGTTCAAATTTACAAGGCTACGGAGGGGAACATTGTAGTCATAAACCTGAAATTAGATCAGCTGTTCAACGAAGAGTTAAGCTTGTTTTAAAAAGCAAGTCAAGATATTTATTAATTAAGCTTGCATCGGTAATAATTATTAATAATTAAACTTATTATTTTGTACTTAAGCTAGGATAAACAAAACAGCACAATTAAAAAGATAATTATAATTCAAAATGAAAAAAAAAATTAAAGCTTGCTTTTCAATAAATATCGAAAAGTTAAAAAAAAATATATTAAATCGAATTAAATATTGAGTTTTATATTTATCCCTCAAAAGTGAAGCTCTCCAAATATGAAAAGTCGTGCAAAAAACTAAGACGCGAAAACTGGTGTAAATTATAGTAACTTAACAGATTGTTGATGTTAAGTTACCAAATTTTGACGTTTATAAATAAACTCGAACTGTTTTAAAGATATCCAGCAATTGTTATGAACTATGTCTGAAACTTGAAAAAGACAAAATAAAATAAGGAGAGTCTAATGTGGTATTTCAGATTCGCTAGAATTGTATAAATCGGAGAGCAGCAAATTTCCAGCAAAAAAAAAAAAAAAAAAAATCTAGACAATTTCTGTGAAAAGCTAAATGTAAGTATCATTTGAGTACATTACTGTTTGTTACAATTTTTGCACTCATTCATTAACTCACCTGTGCTGATGATTAAGTATAAATGAAGTAATTTCTTACAATTCTCTTTGAGGTAATCTAAATAAAACTTTACATTGAATATATTGCACCTTTAATTTAATATAAATGAACAATATTTACGTTTAAATTGTGCCATACGCTTGAAAGTAATGAAAACACGGTTTACTTCTTTTTTTAAATGGAATGTATTTTTTTAGTATAATTGCAAATCACCTCTTTTCTAATGAAAAGGTAGGTCGGAACCTTATTTACGATTCACTGAGCTGCACAATGGGCTATTGGCGACGGTCTGGGTAGCGTCCCTGAGGATGATCCAGAGACATGCCATTGCAATTTTGATCCTCTGCAGAGGGGACGGTAGCCCGACGACCTGCGCGCAAAATCGAGCTCTTTAAGGTAGAGCAGTTTAACGAGGACCGATACTGCGCACCCTCGGTCCCTACGCAGCCTGATCAAAGTGATCACCCACCCGCTTACTAACCGCAGACTGTGATGTTTGACTTCGGTGTTCTACTGGGAACCGTGTCTTTACGTTCAGTTAACTGCGGGACTCTAACGGAAAGTACGAAAGTATCTAAGTAAAAAAATAACCATTTTGCGGAAATATATATTTTTGCAAAAATTTTTCGTTTTAGAGTAAAAAGTATTCATATATTAGTAAAAAGTATTCGCTTAAAGTGGAAGGTATACCTCATCATCATCATCATAGTTGGCCAGACAGCGCAATGTGAGTCAATGCCTTCCTCTGAAGATTTCTCCACGACTTCTTCCGATTTATCTTTGATCACCAATTTTTTTCATTAATTGCAAGAAAAATCAGACTCCACTGAGTGAGCCCATCTCAACCGCGGCCTTCCCCGCTTTCTTTTTTCAGTGGGTCTAAAAAACAGTATCTTTTTTATTGTGTTGTCGTCGCTCATTCGAATCACGTGGGCGATCCAATTCATTCTATTTATTTTTATGTATTTTATAATATCAGGTTGTTTATAAATCTTGTATAGTTCAAAGTTAAATCTCCTTCTCCAGTTATTGTTTTCATTTTCACCACCAAGTATACCCCGCAAAATCTTTCTCTCAAAAATTGCGATACAATGTTATTACTATTTTAGTGAAAACTATCCGTTTTATAGTGAGAAGCTTTCAAACTATGTTTCCTAAATAATAATAAAAATTTCTAGTAACGAAATATTTTTCATCGGAATAAACATGATACGACAACAAATCAAATAATTACCACCCTCAGCGTGCAGAAAGAGCCAGAAGTTTAAAACATATCTCTGAGTATCCTATAATTCTCTCAACGAAATGAAATGCCGCGAGAAATATTAGAAACTGATGGCGAAAACAAATTACTTCTTAACGCTCAATGTAAAATTCATTCTGTGTCATAAATTTTAGGGAAAGAAATTTTATTACAGTTAAGATCATTACTATAGAGGTGATTGCTTTCTCCATGGGAGGGATATAGACCTCACACAAATATATTCGCTGAGCGAGGGAAAGATGATCATTCTGATGCAGAAGAAAAAGGAAAAGTAGTTTCAGTTGGAAGATCGCCAATTTCACGCTTTGGCGGCCACATCTGGCGCAGCGTGGTGGTAATTTTCAATGAGACCGACCTAAGAAACCATTTTATTTTATTTTTTAATATGAAGGATTTATTAGTTTCCCATTTCGTTGTTGCTGAAGTTTTAATATTGCGTATTTCTTTATTAAGATCGTTTTTTTTTTTGTGTGTATGTTTCCATTTTAAAGATGGCTTAGAAGCTGGTACTTCTATTCGTATTCATATTCTTCATATGAATGTCATATTTTCATATGAAAGTATTTCTGTTGTACTTTTATTTACACCGGTTTATTAAAGTATGATAAATTCTACTATAAATGAAGAAAAGAAAGAAAAACAGTTTAAAAAGATTAGTGGTCAGTTATTTTCAACATAGAAATAAATTTAAGAACAAGAAAAATAGATCGAAGGTAAAATATTTAAATCAATTCTCTTAATTGACACAGTCTATATTCTTACACAAAGATTATTTCACGAAGATTTCAGTTCGTTCGCCATACATTTTCTTACGTAACACAAAGACAGACACGAAACCACGTAGAACTTAAACAGACTAATAATAATGCATCGAAGTTGCCAGGTACACAAAACAAAAATATATCACGATTACGATAAAATACATAAACAAATAATAAATCTAAGTTAAGTTAAAGACGTAGACTAGAAAGTACTATATTTCAACAAATTCGATGAGCGATACGGAGCTGTATTTAATTAGATTTATATTGATTAACATTCTAACTTATGGAGAGAAACTTAGCTCCACTTTCACCATTTTGCTTAACACTTTAGACCAGATTGCATTCCAGAATCACATCACTTACACTAAATGAAATGTTAATTTAAAAAAAAATATTTTATTGATTATTTAATATAATTAGTAAGTTGATTATTTAATTTAATTGTTACTCAAACATTGAGTATGGGTATTGAAAATTGATAAAAATACTATTTCCCAAATACATCGGTCAATAATAATAGTTTATAGCAAATTATATTACAAATATATTAATTTATAACAAATTAAAATGCATCTTACTAAAAATGTTAACAGCCTTTTAAAATACTTTAGGAGGTAAGAAAAAAATTTACTTTAACATCTTTCAAGAAAAAATGTCTAAACATTTTATGGAATTAAAATATAACAAAAATTTAAATGATTTTTATTTTATTTCATAACCGTCGTTGAACAGCCGACCCAATTTTTGGTTATACGAGTACTAATGTTCAACTCCGTACCCTTGTAATTTTGAACCCAATCCAGAAGACAAGGGAACTCCTGGATCAAGTATTGGGAGAAATTTTAACTTCGTGGGGGACTATTATATCTAAAAATTTTTTTTATATAAATTTAGTTTAAAACTATCAAAGGAAAAAGTGAACTCATCACATAACTAGTAGTTAAGCTTTTTATCGTCGCACTGTGTTGTAAAAATTTTGTCACAATTTCTTGGCATTTTTCCTAGCATGAAGAAAAAAAAAAAAAAAAAAAAGAGAGAGAGAGTTCGATTTTTCAGTTCTATAGAGGAAGTTATATTTCTTCGTAGCTTTTTATTACTTAAATTATAGCGGGTCATTTATGCAGAGTTAGATATGTATTGGTTTTTCAGTTTTAACTGAAATTATTTTAAAATGTAATCGATATTAAAAAAAAAAATGCTTCTGTTTTTAAGTTGTTTCTTTTTAAAACCTGTGGCAAGTTTCAATGCCCCCTTAAGTCATCAACTCCCACTGGAGAGGGGGGTCGATAGTCCCAACATTGGGAGCTAAAATGTATATATTTAAATAAAATTCATTTTTTTTTGTATCACGTTTTTTAAAAAAACACATCTTCGATTTAATGTAAAATTTTTTTACATATCTACCATTGCCATAGTTAACATGTTTGGTTCGTAAATGTATAATATTTAACTTTGAATCTTATCAACTTATTCATTTTATTTTACAACAAACTGCTGATCCAATTTTTGGGTTTACGACTACTAATGTTCACTTCCGTAGCCTTGTCATTTTGAACCCGATTCAGAAGACAAGGGAACTCCTGGATCAAGTATTGGAACTCCTGGATCAAGTAGGATCCAGTTTTCCCACATTAATTTCCATATATTTTTGAACGAGCCGTGATGGCTCAGGCGATAGAGCGTTCGCCTTCCAATGAGGTAAACCGGGTTCGAATCCCAGAGATGACTGATCGATACGAATTCCGCATTCGGCTTGCATAGACCACAGTGCTGACGTAAAATATCCTCAGTGTTAGACGGATCATGGGTTAGAGTCCCCTTGCCATCAGGCTAACCGTGGGAGATTTTCGTGGTTTTCCTCTCCATGTAACGCAAATGCGGTTAATTCCCTCAAACAGTCCTCCACGAAGACAAGTTTCTCCCAATACTTGATCCAGGAGTTCCCTTGTCTTCTGGATTGGGTTCAAAATTACAAGGGTACGGAGTTGAACATAAGTAGTTGTAAACCTAAAAAATTGGGTCGGTTGCTCAACGATAGATATAAAATAAAATATATTTTTGATTGTATCAGGATAAAATTAATAAAAGTCATGAAGATATAGTTTTTCTATAAAATATTTTTGTATTATATATTATAATAAGATACATGTTAAGAAATGTAATATTCAGAAATGTAATATTCAGAAATGTAATATTCAGAAATGTAATATTCAGAAATGTAATATTCAGAAATGTAATATTAAGAAATAGAATATTAAGAAATACAATTTTAAGAAATAGAACATAAAGAAATACAATTTTAAGAAATACCATCTTAAGAATATTAAGAAATACAATATGAAGAAATATAAAGTTAAGAATGTAATACATAAAAAAATGGTTAGATTTATCTGCCATTTCAAATGCCTCGCATGAAACGGGCAACAAACTTTATTTTCACTGAGCAGTTTCATTAAATTAATGATCCTTATAAGAATCAATTAGTGTTGAGAGTCAATTAGAAATGGAAATCACGTAACATTTTAAATGAAGGGTTTTGTGTAAAGTTCACAACTTACATATTAATCAAGATGCAGCGAGGATTATAATACTTCACCAACTTATACTGATGTTTAATTATTAAACTAAGTGTTGAATGTTTCTATGAACTTTGAGGTTATAAGAAAAAAATGATGTACTTCATCATGTACTTAATCATTGTTATTCAAATTTTTATTAACTACAAAAAATAATTCTTATTATAACAATACCTGATCTTTTTTAATGTATTTCCCGTAACTGAAACGAGCCAATGTTATTTGTTTCACCTTTTACTGTACTTTAAAAATGCTGTTTGAATTAATGAAAGCACTAAATCATTTAAAATACACAATGCAATATCATGTATAAAATTCTTAAAACAATGTTGGTACTATAAAATTACAAGAGTAATTTTTGGGGATAAAATTAAATTGTATTAAAAAATTGCGTCAATTGCAAATGATAAATTTTTTTTTAAAAATCTATACGCATTTCGGTGTTACAACTAATGAATGTGAAACGATGTTTTTCAAGTATCTAAAAGCTTTAATTTTATGAAAAAATGTGCTTCATTATGTACTTAATCACTGTTATTCAAATATTTGTTTAATACAAAAAAGATCATTCTTATTATTATAATAATATCCGATCTTATTAAATGTATTTCTCTTAACTAAAACGGGTCAATGTTATTTGTTTAACTTTTTACTGTACTTTAAAATGCTGTTTGAATTAATGTTAACACTAAATCATTCAAAATACACAATGCAGTATATAAAATTCATAAAATAATGTTGATACTATAAAATTGTAAGAGGAATTCTTTGGGATAAAATTAAATTGTATTAAAAATTGCGTTAATTACTAATGGTAATATTTTTTTTTAAGAATCTACATGCATTTCAGTGATACAGAAAGGCGTAATTTAATATAAAAATTGACCCTTTTAAATGTTGTTTTTAATGTGGTTTCTAATGGAAGAGGCAAAATCAGTTCATGCTGATTCTGTGAAGAAAAAAAAACTAATTTGCCCACGGATATTTACAAGAGAGGCGCCATGGTGTTGAACAAAACAGCACGGCACACTGAGTAATAACTCACGGGGTGAATCGATTTTCCACATTCTTGATTTGTCAAAGTTTAGTAATCCTCAAAATGCAACCGAGGGCAATCGAATTGTAATTTTTCTAAAAAATGAACAAGTACAGTTCTTCCACATTTATCTTCAATTGTACTTCAGGGATCGGACGTGAATCGGTATTTTTGTGGCTTAACTACCACTAATAACATAAAACATCAATTCACTATTATATAAGACATGTTAACTCTAGTCTATCTTGGGATACCATTTGATAGATGAAGGTTGACATTGTCGTAAGAATACTCTCTTCAAGTTGGTTGGTTGGTGTCGTATCCTCTATTGAATCATATTTCATGGTGTGCTTGAATAGTTTTTGTTATTTCTATGGCATTAAAAGAATACAAATCCTCTTCTGTGGGGTAGTTTAAGAAGTGTTTTTAACTGCCCTGCAGCCGCAGCAGGCCTTCATGATATGGTGTCAGTTCCACATTAAGACAGTTGCCACATTTTTGATATTTTCTAGTCCCATCTGTAGAAATTTTCATGTTTTTATGATGTTTTGTTCTTAGTCTGATGAGAGTAGTGGCTGTCTTTCTATCGATGTCAAGATTAGTTATTTGATCGTGGGCTTTGATTTTTAAAGGCGTGAATAGTTTTGACTTTGCAAAAGCATTTGCATCTGCCAACGTCTTTGGGAATGAATTTTGATTTAGATCTCTGGCATTTTTAGCCAAGGAATCAGCTATTTCATTGAACTCTAGGTTTACATGGGCGGGAATCCACTGCAAGAAGCAATTTTTCCGGAAATTCTGAAGTTGTCCAAGTTGTTCCATGATATTCAGGATAAGGCTTGAGGTACCTTTGCTGAGGGCCTGTAAGGCAGACCTGCAGTCGTTGAAGATGGTGATACTCCATGTGATAGTAAAGTAACATCTCATGGACTTGCATTCAATCTTGTACTGATGGACTCCTGTACTTTTAGTTTCAAAGTCTTATATATTTATTCTCACCAAACATTTTAAACGCAATGTACTCGAAATTACGTTTTTCGTGCTTGCTATATCTCTAACCAGTACAATTTTCAACCGATTTATTTCATATTTTGACTCGATGTCAACTTTCGTTGCACGTAGGGATTTTTAAATGAGTTGACTGATTTTGAGTAATCCACGAAAATGTAACTAACTTTATGTTATTTTTCGACATCCTTTTTTCAAAATTTTTTGCGGGAAAAAAAAAGATTTTTTAAAAATTCAGAGTACAAAGAAAATTATTTAAAAGTAGTTTTTTTTTATTTAAAACAAAACAAACTCAAAATTGGATGATTTTTTTCATTGTATTATGAGTACGGCAAAGAATGGCTAATTTTAAAAAAAAATTATAACCATTGTGTTATATAAACGCTTTTTTTTTTTAAATTTTTGTACTTGTAACTTCAGATAAAATGAAGTTAAAAATATGTTGAATAAGATAAAAAAAATTTTTTTTGTTATCTTATGAGTACAGCAAGTTATGGATAATTTAAAAAATAAATTATAAACATTGTTATATAAACACTAATTGTTTTGAATTTTTGTATTTGTAACTTGATAAAATGAAGTTTAAAATATGTACCATAAGATAAAAAAAATGTATTAAGTTAAATTTATCAAAATCGTTGTAAAATTCATTTAAAAAAAATACTTTTTCTACTCTGCTGTTTCCCCTTAAACGAAAATTAATAAAAACAATGAATAACGTTCTCAATTTTGCGAGCTTTCTTGAAACCAGACAACTCAGCGTTGGAATAGATATTAAATAGACTATTAAATGCAATATTAAATAGATATATGAAATAGAACAGGATAAAATATTTAAAAAAAAAACTAACTTGGCATGCTTTTTATTTTTATATAACTACATCTTAGCTCCATATTGACATTTTCAAAATTTTTACTGATAGTACAGCGGGATTACGTTTAAAATATGCGAATCTTAACCTTACAGTCGTGAAAAGCTGTTGCAAACTCATAACAGTTATAAAAATTTACTTTTCTTAGTAAGAAAAAAGAGTTATTTCACATAACGGAGAGTACGAAAAATTGAATTAATTTAACAGTGGCATATCTTAATCTAACAGTCCTGAATTGCTATTACAAACTCACAACAGTTAAAAAAAAATGCATTCTCTTCGCTAAAAAGGATTATTTCATTAGACGGAGAACACGAAAAACAGTCTTAAATTGAAAAAGAAAGTGAAAATGTAGAAATGGCAATATTAACACTTCAATCCACGTTAAAAGATGCTAGCTTGCAGAGAGAGAAGAAAAAAAAACCTATTGAGTGCGCACGCGTCGGTTCACCCATGACACGCTTCAGTACATTGTTGGCTCAACAATGGCACAGGGGTTAAAGGCAAGGTACTTTACAATGCTGTTCTTTTGTGGGTAAACAGCCTGCTTTTAATTTGTTTGCAGGAGGTCTTATACAAGGGCTCTAACAATAGGCGCTCTCTTACTCACAAAAGGTACCTTTATCAACAAGTTCACCTTTTGCTCCTTTTTTTTTATACCTTTTTGCGAGAGTGGGGAAAAAAAAGGGGGATCGTTTGCAAAGTTATGTCATTAAAGTGTGAGGCCACTATTAGAAAAAAACATTTAGAAAATTTGGGGGTCACCGCTCAGGTTTCAAGAAGGTTATAACCTTAAGTTTTGTTTCTGAAAGAACGTTTTCTTTTCAGATAGTTGAATTTTTAAATTAGGATATGAAAAAAGTAGTTCGCATCTTTTTGTGAGAAAATTCTTTGTCTTAAAGGATATATTTTTGCGAAATGTTTGAAAATCATGAATAGTATGAGGCCATTATAATAATTAGCGATTGGAATAATTATGCATGAACCCATTTTCAATTGAGGTAGAATATTCTAACAAAAACCTATTTTATTATTATTCATATAATGATATTTATTTCTATAACGAAAAAAAATTGCCGTCGTTTCGAAATTTTATTTTTTTAAATTTTTTGTATACGCTTCTGCCATATGCAACATTGCATGAAAAAATATACAAAATTTTGTTAAATATGTTTTAAAAACGACATTTTGATAAGTTTCAATGAAATTATTAGTCTAAGTTAGTTTATGCTAAAGACTTTTAGTTATTTATTTATTTATTTATTGCAACGTGTTCGGTTCAGACAAAACTATTAGTTATAATTTTTTGATGCCATATGCACTTATGGCTAAAAAATTAAATTTTAAGTTTCTAGGTCAAATAATACCTGAGAAATCTAATTTTTAAAATACGTTTTTTAAAATTTTCGACTTTATTATTATTATTTTTATTTCGAATTAGAGAAAGTACGTTTTTATGTCTAATTTCGTAACTTAAAATATCGTCTTGCGCTAATTAGTCATTATATTTGACATCGCCATCTCGAACTATTACGAATGAGTCCCAGAACGTAGAGATCCGATAATTAGATCAAAAGTTATTTGGGGTGGTCCGTTTATTATTTTGCGCACTGTACGATTCAAAATGTTATTAAGATTTGTCTTTATTTCTTCATTTATAAAAATCATGTCTTCTCTAAGATGCTTCCTTAATGTAATTTTTACTCTTGAAAAAACGTTCATTTAATAACAATATTAAATGCTACATAAATTCAAAAACATTATTTAAGGATTAATTTGTCTAATTGTTCAATTCAATTCTTTTAATGCTGATTACGAAGATTGCGTATTGATCATTTTAATGAAGTTTTATCAATTTCATTTCGAAATTTTTCAACATCTAACCAGCATTTTGTTACTTTAGAGAAACTTTTATATTAAATATTTCCAGTAACAAATCAAATAATTTAGGTAGTATCAAATATTTTGAAGTATTTTTATTATTTTGAAGTATCCTTTAGAACGTCTTAAGTATTCCGAAGTAGCTTTTATACTATGATAAATATTTTCAAGTGTAACACTTCTTACATTGTAAATATTTTCAAGTGACACTTCTTGCATTGTAAATATTTTAAGGTGGCACTTCTTACATTGTAAATATTTTACGGTAACACTTCTTCCATTGTAAATATTTTAAAGTAACGAGTCTTACATTTTTTAAAGTAACTTGTAAATAACATCATGTTTAAGTTAACAATGTAAATATTTTGATAGGATATTTCAAATAATCTGCCCCCCCCCCTGATTCCCTTATTCGAGATTTAAATTGCGCTTCAGAAGTTAATAAGTAACATTTGCTGTTCAAACATGCGTTGGTAATTTTACATGATTAAAAGTGATTTTACAAATTTCAAAGTTCAAATACAATTTAACAATCGAAAGTAGTATTCTTAAAATATAGTTGAACCTCAATAACTCGAAATCGCTAAACATGAAACATCACGTTACGCATGTTTAGTCCCGTGAGCCAGTAATCAATTACCGTAGTATTTTACATGTTTAACATGGAATTTTCAAGCTGATTATCACTTAACTTGAAAGGAAACTGTTCAGGGCACAGATAATGAGCATGCGACTGAAGTGCCCCTAATTATTCAATTGGAGGAATGCTTTTTCATCCCCCCTTGTTAGAAGTAGCAGATGGACAAAGGAATAAAATAGTTAAAATAAAATAGTTATATAAAGTAGATAAAATTTTGTAGTTTAATTTTTTTTCATACTTAATGTTGTTTACATTCATTATTGTAGTACATAATATTATAAAAGCCGACCTAATGTTTCGGGTTTTCGATTACTAATGTTCAACTCCGTAGTCTTGCAATTCTAAAACGAATTCAGGAGACAAGGGAACTCCTGGATCAAGTGTTGGGAGAATTTGCCTTCGCGGAGGAATTTTTGATGGAACTAACTCACATTTGCGTTACATGGAGAGGAAGAAAAGGAGAACCTCCCACGGTTAGCCTGACCGCAAGGGGGCATCAACCCATGATCCGTCTACCACTGTGGTCGGTGCAAGCCGGATGCGGATATCGTATCGGCCAGCCATAGCTGGGATTCGAACCCGGTTTACCTCATTGGAAGGCGAACGTTCTATCTGTAGTTCTTAAACGGTATTAATAGTGCGCCATAATTGGTTTTTATGATAAATATGAAGAAACCCGGTTAACATGAAATAATTATTAGAGTCCCTCTAATTTCACGTTAACGGCATTCGACTGTAGTATATATTTCCAAAATTAATTTTCGTCATAAATTTCAAACCTTTTTAAACCAATTTTTTACATGTTAAAAAAGTTATCGAAATAATAGATTTGAAAAGGGAAGTGAAAGTTATTTCTCTCTGAAAGACATTTTAGAAAGAGGAAAAAAGCAAAATGAAGTCAGTGGCTGTTTTCATTCAATCTGTAGTTGTAGGTCGCATTTCCGTTGCCCTGGTTTTGAGTCAATCGAAAAAGAAGAAAACGACAAGGGAGATCAATCAAAAAATGCCATTAAGATTTTTAATTGATAGAAACATTAAATGAAGCGATCATTCGTTAATTTTAAATATTAAGATACAGTCTCTCGCCAGATTATCAGACGCACTATAAGATTCTATGTAAAATTATAATTATCAGGTAATACTATACAGCTTTGTTATTTCGGAGCGGCTAAAACCGGTTTGCATTTGTTTACGTTCGTGTATCAATTGATTAACATTGTAATGCAATTCGTTAAACATAAATACAAATAGGAAGTATATAAAACATCTCCTGAATAAAAACCCTTTAAATGTATGTTTGAATACAAAAGTATTGCCTATAAACTCGTGCAAAACATGTCATTATTAAAACACTACAGTGCGTGTAATAATTTGATCTAATTAATATAATATATTACGATAATTAATTAATATAATACGATATCATGAACGATAACACAAATCGTATACGATATTATAATATACACTATACGATAATATCACGATTATAATCGTAAATCGTAACATAACTCGTCTAAAAAATAATGGAAATATTATACATAACTATAATTTATGAATATAATTATTATTGAGAGTGACGATAAGTTTCTTTTGGAATACGGAAATATTGTCCAACGTAAAAATAATATAAATTAGTGAAATTGGAAAAATATTGCAGTATATTGTCAAACATATTTTTTTTTACTATACATCAAGTTATTAAAACTCGTACTTATCGGTTGTAGCGTACTTAGAGGTACCTTTTACAGTATTCCTAATTTTAAAAAAAATGCTAGTACAAGGCTAGCTTATTAAGCTGAAAAAATTCTCATCATGAAAAATACAAAAAAAGACCTTATTGAACTTATTTGAAATACTAATATTTAATGCTATGAAGAATATTTTATAAAATTCACATTCGTAATACAATTTTTTTTTTATTTACATTGGTTCTAAATACGATAAGTTTCCAAAATACAAAATTCTTGAAAATTTTACATTTTTTTAAAAATTAAATTTTGAATACAATGCTTAAATGCCATATCGAAAAAAATTTGTAGAGTTAATAGTTATAATATTCGTTCATTCAAAAATAATTCCTGGCAAAAAATATTTCGTAATAAATATTTATTATTCTTCATTACATTAAATGCTAGGTGAAAAGAATTAGAGTTGTAAAGCAAACAAATTTTTACTTCACTTTCGAAAAACATAATATTAAATGGCAAAATACAAAATTTGAACGAAATCGGACAAATAGTTTTCGAGATACCAAATTTTAAATGTACGGCTATACCAAAAAAAAAAAAAAAAAGAAAAAAAAAAAAAAAAAAAAAGAAATCAACTGATATTAAACTTGTAAAACATCTGCATGTAAGATAAGAAAACATTATGAAACGTGTTGCTGTTTTGTGTAAACGGTTCATCTTGTTAACTTAAACTGTTAATTACGCTCTTTGTCACGGAATCCATCTTCCAAAACAAAAATCATTATTACGTCATTTCAAAAAAAAAAAAAACATACTTTTAAATGGCGAAATACAAAATTTAAATGAAATCGGACAAATAGTTTTCGAAATACCAAATTTTAAATGTACGACTGTTAAAACAAACATCTACCGATATCAAACTTAATGTAGTTTAAAAGAGGTCCGCATGTAAGATAAGAAAAAGTTATGAAACGTGTTACCGTTTTGTGTAAAGCAGTCTATCTGGTCAAAAATCAACTGTTAATTACGGTCTTTTGTCACCGAATCCATCTCCCAAAACAAAAGGTCATTGAGAAGCTATTTACTTTCGTAGTCAGTGTAGCGCATCGGACGACAAACCTTTTATTGTTGTAAGAATTACGAAACTATCCTACTTTGCTACATCCGGTTTATTTTTTTTTTCTTTCTCTCTATTTGTAATTTATCCAATGTTTGAAATTCGAACTTTTCTTATTTTCTTGTAGTAACATCGTTGTTTCTTGAATAATATGAATTTTTTTCTTCTTTTATTCATTTTCGTTTGTGTTTTACGATCCAGAAATTTTTTTCGAAAATAACAATATCTTCTCTCTTTTTTTCATTATTTTTGAACTCCGTATCGGTACCTGTTCGCCCTAAATAACATTGTCCAGACGGCGATTTGTTTACTTTTTTTTCCAAAAATTAAAAAAGAAATTTTTTTTTTCAAAAATTAAGCAAAATTAATAACAAATATGGTTGGCTTAGGGGTGGCTACTTGTTTTACCCTTCGACTTTGTCCATTTCAATGTTGATCTATTGACAGGTCGACTGATATGGAAATTCTTCAAAGACAGTTATTTGGCCGGGATAGCCTGGTTGGTAGGGCTCTGGGCTCATGTCCAAGAGTTCGTGGGTTCGATCCCAGCCGGCCGAAAACTCCCTGTGTAGTAAATGGTGACTGATGCACATAAAATCTGTCAAGTCGCAAAGTCCCCCATGTTCCCATAACAAATCAATACCAAATCAATACTGATCCAGGAGTTTCCTTGTCTCCTGGATTGGTTCAAAATTACAAGACTACTGAGTTGAACATTAGTAGTCGTAAACCTAAAATTGGGTCGGCTGTTCAACGATGGATAAAAATAAATAAATAAAGACAGTTATTTTTCTGCAATTAGTTTGTGCGTAGGTAATAAGACCAAAATTTTATTCGTACATAAAAACACTGACACTTTCTTAACCGTTTCAGCGCAGTGTTCCCGATAAAAAAAAATGGAATCGTGTTAAATCACGTCGAAAAATTTGATACAGATATTAAAAATATTAATAGCTGATGCAAAATTTAAAACAATTCTGTTATTTGAATACACTTGTTAAAAATTTTCATTTAAAAAACATACTTTATAGTAAAAAGTAAAAGTTGAAAGCATAAGATACTTTATATTTGATGCATTATAGATATTTCATACTTAATAGCTGAAAGCACAAAACACTTTATAGTTGATACATTATAGATATTTCATATTTTATAGTTGAAAGCATAAGATAAGATAATAATTAGTGAAAATGTTTTTACAAGATAATTAATTTTAAACATTTCGATAGAATTTAATAAAAGGAAAATAAAATTACAGAGTCAAATTTGATTCGCTATCGCCACATAAATCCTATAATAATCATAAAAATAAACAAAGAGTTAGTTCTAATGCAATGCAGGAGCGGTTTTTTATGGTTTGGAGAAAAAAAAATTTAAAAAATTTTACTTTAGATATTTTTTTAAACTTTTTACAATGAGCCCATACTTGGTTGGGATACAGGTAAATGGTTCATTGATAAGAAATAATTTAGAACTTCAGAGGATTTTAAAAGAACCCGATATTGTAAAATTCATCATCCAGTGAATTATATTGTATTGTCCAGTGAATTAGTTCACATTCTCCCTATATATATTTATACATCTTGTTCAAATTTTCAATCGTTAATAAAATACTTTTTATTCATCCGTTTAAGCTCAATTACATTCTTTTAAACTTGTGGTGGATGACACGTGATGTTAATAAAGTTTTTTTCAAATATTAATTCATTAATTAAATTTGATTTATTAATTCTAGTCTTATCAGGGAGAAACTGTTTGATAAAAAGTAATTATTTGATTTGATAAAAATTAAATTTAAAAATTTAATTATTTGATAAAAAGTAACTGAAATAAAATTTTTCGTTGTTGACCTAAGTAAAAATTGAATTTAATATATTACTTGTTTATTTGCTGTTTTAACATTGTTTATAACGACGTTTGTGTGCATTTGTTTATAACGACATTTGCGTGCATTTGTTTATAACGACAAGCTCAATATAACGACATTTCCATCTGTCATTCTAAATTTTAATTATGTTCTTTTACTGTAAAAACTAATTGTTGCATTTGTAAAAGCAAATTGTTTATTATTATCTTGAAAAAAGGTATATTAAGGTATATTATATTATTAGTACTTGACTCTCATTTCTTTTTTTTTTCCCTATACCTATACTTTTTTTGGTCACATTAGGCCTATTCAATAATAATTTTCAAAAAAAAAATTCTCAAAAAATAATAATTTTTTTCCTTGTTTTAGCAATCTTTCTCAGTAAAATGAAAATGTTTTTTTTTTTTTAATTTTTGGTGTAATTTTTTAGGCGTGAGAAAGCGGTATTCCATAATCGCACCAGATATTTATTTACCTATTCATTTACCTACAGGCAAGGTCAAGCAAACCGTAATGAAATGACACAGTTTCTTTCAGTGAGGTTTGAACAATAGGAAACTGTTTCCAATAACCAATGACGCATTTTTCCTTCTTCAATTTTAATTAAATGTCAGCAATTTCAGCTGATATACATTTCCCCAAAAAACTTCAAAAAAGTTCGCCAATCAGCGTGGGAATTGTTAAAAATATGCGAACGACGTCCGGTGCGTCAATCAAACCAAATACTTGAATAACAGGAAAATAATAATTAATAAGTCATTTGGAGGTATAATTTCAGGTTAGCTCGTTGAGTCAAACGGATTTATAATAAACTTTTCTGTTGTTGTTGTTGTTGATTATATATACAGTATTTTAAGCCGGTTTCTTAATTCAACGTAAATAACAATGATCTGAAAACTTCATGGCAACTCTTTTCATTTTTTTTTCCTTCTCGAGATCATTACTGTGGCAAATCAGAAAGTAACCTCATAATGACACCATATAATTTCGAAACATACGTGTGAAATAACTGTTAGTTTAAAGAGAATAAATTATAAATTTATTGTTCCGCATTAGTAATAAAAAATGGGACGGCTTTTTAGCACCGGTTATGAAATGAAATAACAAACCCAATTTAAATTTGGGAAAACCGAATATCAACGTGTTTCATTTCATTACTATTTTAATTGACGCGAAGCCTTTCCTGAATTGCTTCACAATTTCTTTTTTCATTACTAACTAAATTCTTGTTCTTTATATTCAGGCTACTTAAATATGTTTTTCGATAGCTCAAGGGATAGTCATTTATATTATGATTACTAAAAAAAATACATATATATATATAAATAATGTAAAAGGAAAATACAGAGATGCCAACTGTTGTAGTTTCCAGAAAATATTTAAAAAAAAAACGATGAAGAGCTTCTATAAACTAAAATTTGTAGATTTTCTGTTTTGCTATTACAGTAGGGAACCGATTATCCGGAACGATCGGGACCATCGCTATTCCGGATAACTGATTTTTCCGGTTTTCTGAATCGCTACAAAAAGCCGTTTTTTTTTATTGTTAAACCCAACTAAAAAAAATTAATTTTTTTGGAAATAATCTTAAAAAGAAGAAAAAACGATGAAGTAATACACTTATGATTATTTCCAAAATGATAGTAAGGTAAACATCTTTCAAAAAAGAAAGAAAAATCCTAAAATCTTATGAGGAAAAAAAATTTTTTTTTTTAAAAATGGCGGGAAAATTTATCGAATTTCTTTCCGGTTTTTTGGTTTTCCGGTTTTCTGATTTCCGGATAACGGGTTCTGTACTGTACTTTTTAAAAGCTCAGTCGGAGATAACAGCAACAAAGGGGTATTTTATAGTAGCCTTTAAATAATTTCAAAGTAGTGGAGGACAAAAACCCGATAAATTACTAAACCAAATCGAATTTACTAAACCAAGAATCATGCACAGAAGAATAAATTTTGTTACCACTAGAAAATATTGATCTGCAAATCGGAGCAGGTTGGCATCTTTAAAAATATGCAATAATTGTTTTATTAATTTTAAAGTTGGGCAGTTGTGACAATTTTAGAAGTATGCAAACGTTGCACAGTTTAAACTTGAAAAAAAATTCTACAATTGAGAATGAGATATCTGCAAGTGACGTAGTGTGGGGTATCTCGACCCTGATTGGTTGTTGTAACGCGGCATTTGTATACGCTAGCAACTGTTCTTAACATTCTACTTCGAGTAAGCCAAGCCCGTCAAGTATCAATTCTCTTAAGTGACATTAATCTATTTTCTTTCACCATATATTTCTAACTTAACATAAAAACAGGCACGAAGCCACGTAGAATCGAAGCATCGAAGTTGCCAGGTGTACAAAACAAAAATATATCACTGTTGCGATAAAATGCATAAACAAATAATAAACCTGAGATAAGTTAAAGATGTAGACGAGAAAGAATTATAATTCAATAAATTCGATGTGCAATACGGAGCTGTATTTAATTAACTTTACTTTAATTAACATTTAACTTAAATGGAGAAACTTAGTTCAATTTTAACAAGTCGTTTGGCGTACGAACGATCAGCTGGTGCTGACGTCATAGGTTACAAATGTGGGTATATGTGATCTTCTTCTTGAAGTGCAAGTATCCAATTGTTAATGGATTTTAATAATTTAAATCTCGATGAAAAAAAAGACATTGCAAATTCATTGGTTTTTATAGAAAAAACTTCTAATATTTTAAAAAATATTTTTTATACCTTGTTAAATTTTCCTGACTAGATGGTGTACCAACCTGTGAGGTAAAAATTAATTTTTTCATTCTCTTTTAAAGATCTCTACTAAATTCTTTAACTTCCGCGAATGGAGCTTTAAAAAGTAGCCTTCAAGTTTAAACTAAGCATTTGCAACTAACATCTAAATAAGCATTAGGATCACGGGCTATTATTTATTCCAGAGAGGATTTCTTAAATTTTATCTATAAAATCTTGTTGAAATCTTAAGCCTAATTCCGTTCGTTGATTAGTGACAGTCAAATTATTTTTGTACATAAATATTAGTAAGACATACGAGGTTTGTATACAAATGGATATTCGTTTAACTGATAATGCCGATGAAATTAGACCAAGGTTATGACAAGAAAAAATATTTAATTGGAAGAACTGTCACGATTTCCTTTTATTCATATCGATTATACCTTAATAACTGTCCCGTCATCATTTCCTCTAACCACTTCCATTCATTTTCATTCCTTCTTGTCCTCAATGTCACATGACTAAGAGAACCATTTTGTTTTTAAATGAATGCTTCCGATAAGAAATAAGGTTCCATGCGGACTTATAGGAGATGCAGGGTATTCCGAATACTCAAAAGTTCCCAATGGATTTAAAGAAAATTAAAAAAAAAAAATTAATCGTAAGCGTTTATTAACAAAGCTTGAAGGATTTCATTTAAAGAAAAAAAAATGGAACAACACGTCAAAAAAATAAACGATAATTTTTTTAAGGGAAACAAATTATTTGCAAAAAAGAATTTTGAATCAGTTTAAAAAATAATTTTTGTTAGCTTATGCGCTTTTTTATAACTTTCAAGAAAAAGATTGGACGCTAAATTGTGCAATATGGAGCACTGCACGATCACAACTGCACAAGAGCACTGCACGATCACTCACAAATCTGTACAAAATTACTCCAAACCTGTTCAATCGTCATCGAATCATTTTAGTTGTGTTCAAAACTTTTCCAGGCGAAATAATTTTTTTATTTTTAAGATTTGCTTAATCTGCCTCAACCTGTCATAAACACATGATTTATTTAAATTTCCCCCAGATTTTTTTTATAAAAAAAAGTATATAAAAAGAAATATTGCAAAATCCGGAATCAAGAATTTTATTTGCTTATGAGCTTTTTATAAGCTTTAAGAAAAAGATTGAGCACTAAATTGCGTAATACGAAAACATAGCTTACTCACAAACGCGCAAATCTGTACAAAATTGCTTCAAACTTGTTCAGTCGTCAGCAAATCATTTTAGCAGAGTTCAAAACTTTTCCAAACGAAGTATTTTTCTTAAAGTTTTGCTAAATCTACCTCAACCTGTCATAGACACAGGATTTATTTAAATTTGCTTCAGATTTAGAAAAATAAACATTGTAAAAGTTGGTAATTTTTAAAAAGGGGAAAAATAGGCCACAATCAGTTACAATACCTAATCTAATATTAATCAGACATGCTTCTCCTAATAGATCTAACATCATTTGATATACTATATGCTCTAAATTCCTGGAACATATATTGAAATTTCTATTCCACACTGCACTTACATCATCAGTTACATTTTTCGCTCCAAACTGCTCCATGATATATTAACAATTATATCTCCAATATATCTAAACATTTAAGCTCCAAAATATATTAACATTTCCGTTTCAATATACGTTAACATTTCCGTTTCACCATATATTTATATTCCTGCCCCTAACTTTGCCAGGATCTATTAATATTTTTTACTCTTCATTGCTCACACTTTTATGAAAATTTCTACCACATACCGTTGCACACGGAAAAAAATTTTAGTAAAAATTACCATACATATGTTAATGACCTTTATGTTAAAAAAAATTCTGGCAATATAAAACCAAAATATAAGGTTCTTAACCATTGATTTGGTAATTTTTCCGTTCACATGGTAACTGTTTACTTTAAATTCTGATTTTCAATATTATGGTTCCTATTACCACGCATTTAGTAAAAAATAAAAAAACTGAAAAGTAAATTTAAACAGAATAAATGGTTCTTATGCCATGCTCTATGGTATAATGATAAAATTGCCACATTGACCCAATTTTATCACATAATTAAAAAAAAAACATATTTTATAGTTAATTTTACTAAATTCACGACAAAATCTCTTCGATAAAAATTACCAAGCTTTTTGAAGTTCCCAGAGAGCCAGAGACTAGAGATGAGCTCGGGTTCGCTTTTGGAAGTCCGAGCCCAAAGAATTTTAATTAGAGCCCACCCGTGTCCGGGATACATAGGATTGCTTAGAGCCAGAGCCCGAGATACACATCGGATAAAAGCCCAATTATATGTTCTCGTCACTTGGCTTTTGATGTGTAAGCAAGGGAATTAGTAAATTAAAAAATTTTCTATCCCTAACCAGTGAAAGGAAAAGCGAAAACAAAAATTAAACCATCTGAAATTTAGGATGACTAAAAGAAAAATTTAAAAAGAAAATAATGAGTGCAGTTACAGTTAGCGCTAACCTCACACTCACAAAGCAAAAGAACAGATCGCTGCGAATTTTTATACCAAATATAAATTTTGATTTTATTATGCTTAGTAGTTGTATCAAATGTTTGTTTAAAAGTAGTAAAAAATTTAATGAAAATTTTATCCCGTCTGAAGAAGTTCTTCTGTAAACGAGCCTGCGTCAGGCCAACACCTCCTAGAAGTAGAAAGGCCTCAGCACGGATCAATTTAGTAGTCCGATGTGACGAAGTTAACTGCGCAGTAGACGAAAAATAAGAAAGATGTCATTACGTTAGGGGTACTAAGCTGCGCAGTGGTTGAAAATACAAAATATGTCATTACGTTTGGACTACTAAGGGATATTTATGGTAACCCGTGCTGAGGCCTGTTCTTTCTAGGAGGTGTTGGTCAGGCCCGGGTATTATTTGGGCTCGGGATGAGTCTGTCTCATCTCTACAAGAGAAACAGTACATTTTACCATTTTCTGGTAGTTATGCCAATATTTTTTTTTCGTCTATTGAAATTTCTGTTTCTCATAGTTCCAACACTGGTTAACTAACATAAATTAAAATTGCTTCTTTAATAACAATTTAAGGTATTCGACTAGTTTGGACAATTTTTTTTAAACGTTAATATAAAATTTAATTAAAAACTTGTGTATATGTTTTATTATGAGCAAAAACTTATAAAACAAGTAGAAAAAAATATTTTTAAATGGCCATTTTTATGTAAAAATAAGGTATTTTTCGCATATACGTTAAACACTGTAATAATATTCTATTGCCCTAAACAAAAAATCCTTTGAGGATTTTATTTAGAAGGCTATCAACTATGTTTTGAACTTTTATCCTAAAAGCAAATGCATATACTACTAAATTAGGGATCAATGTTGTTAAATTTTTAAAAATCTCCGCACTTGCTAAAAAACGCGCATAAAAAATGAATCTCTACTTTTTTTTTCTCTTCGCCTATAGTTCAAAACATGTGTGCTATAATCATTAACACTCATGAAAAATTTTAGACCATTATTTTAAAAACACTATGAGATATCATGTTTAAGGTGGTGTTAAATGAGTGGAGATTAACGCATTTAAAGACTTAAAATCAGAAGTCTATAAAATGTTACCACCTTGCACAAAAACTGCTATAATTTTGGAAACAAATGGAGTATAAACAAAAATAAAGTATTTTTATAAAGCTACGACTACAGGAATTTTACATTTATAATAAACTCAATTTCGAAAATTTTGTCCAAAATCCTGTTTTTGCACTAGTAAGATACCTTAAATACTGCTACGAAATACTCAATCAGTGTAATATTTAACAATAAACATATCAACACTTAACATATACCTATTTCTAACATAGCCGGTCAAATGGCAGGACTTTATGTTTCTTGATTGAATATATGAAATATGAATGTTAGGAAGGAAATAAACTAAAAAAACTTTATTATTAAACAAAATTGTATATGCCAGTTTTTATGTATTGCAAACACAAAGAATAAGAATTTTTAATTCATTGCTCAACGTGCATTTCCATTGTACATTTTCCGCAAACATATTTCTTTTAATTATTATTATTTCTAAAATTCTTATAATTATTCTTGTAATTATAAGAATATATAACAATTCTAATTCGTATAATTATTATTATAATTAATATTATTTCTGCTAAGAACTTGTGCTCTCTTGATTGTTTCGACATTTTTCTGGGTACAAACTAACAGTTAGTTAGAAATGAAGTAAAGCTATCGAAATAATCATATAAGCTACTTACTAAAACATTTAGTTTTTGTCACTTTTTCTGACACAAAAAAGCCAATCTAAAATTTTAGGTAGTTTTTTGAAATTTGAATTCACAGTTATTCAGTTTGAACTCATACTATGAAACAGTCTTTGCAGAAATGTGCAACTGCAATACGTTGAACACCAATTACATCCTAATTTCTGAACCGATAACCTTAAGAAGCAATAAATTGTTCTCCCTGTCAAATGACCGATTATGGTAGATATAGGTATACAACAAGTATTATTCGAAACAAACAAAATACAAAAAAAGAGAAAAAAATAGAAGATTTACTTTATATTATTGTTAGAAAAAATCATGAAGTCAAATGCGCAAAAACGATAAGATAATAAACGCTTTTTCGATGCAAAATTTCTAAACGGTCATTTGACGGTTTTTGGTATGTTTAGTGTTAAATGCTGCTACGAAATACCCAATCAGTGTAATATTTAAATCATTTAAAAAACCGATTCTTCAAGAAAAGTGAGCGACACTTGTATAACGAAAGTACCCGGAAAATGTATAAGTAAACAAGATCACAGACTTATCTCATTTCAAAAACACTTGAAAAAGAACTCATTAACTTATCACAATGAATAATGATCCGATCTTAAACAAGGATGAGGACGTAAACATAACTACTTTCGATAAACTGGAGACTAAGATTGAGCTCTAGTTTTTGTTCTTGAATCGATAGAATGAGACGTACCTAACGATCTCATGAATAAAAATCGTATTTGCTATATCTTTGGCAATAATTGTTGGAACAACAAACATGACACCTCTCTATGATTTATGCTGTCTTTACCGTAGAAATTCATGAAGTAATAATGGAGAGAGCAAAATAGTTTTCCTGTTGTTCGAGAACTGTATTTTAATGCAGTTCAATGTACAACATGCGTTTAAAATGAATAAAATAAATAGTTAATGAAGCTGGTATGTTTTCTTTCCAAAATTTAATTACCATCACTTTTTTCTTAAGATTTCAGGTCGCGTTATTTTTGATTTTTCAATTAAAAAAATTAATGATTAGCAAAAATTGTTGTTGTTGTTGTTGTTAATTTACGTCGCACTAGAGCTTCACAATGGGCTATTGGCGACGGTCTGGGAAACATCCCGGAGGATGATCCGAAGACATGCTCTCACAATTTTGATCCTCTGCGGAGGGGATTAACAAAAATTAATTCCCTTAAATTATTCATTGAATGAATGATAATCTGGCAAATTCTGCCTCATTCTTCCAATTAAAGTAATCGTTTACGCTGACAAAATATGTTTAGAGAGTAGTTGTGATAATTGCATTGAGTTTAATTTCCTAACAAGATCACAATATACAACATTAGATTACTATTAAAGATTATTACAATTCTGGCAAATTCTGCCTTATTCTTCCAAAATAAATTAATCACTTACGCTCGCAAAATATGTTTAGAGACTAGTTGTAATAATTGAACCGAGCTTCATTTCCAAACAAGATAATTGACAATATACAACTTTAGATTACTTGTAAAGATTATTACAACTCTGGCAAATTCTGCCTCATTCTTCCAAATAACGCAATTAATTTTTCTGCAAAATATGTTTAGAGAGTAGTACTAATAATTGAACTGAGTTTCATTTTCAAACAAGATCACAATATAAAGGAGCTTAGATTACTTGTGAAGATTATTACAATTCTGGCAAATTCTGCCTCATTCTTCCAATTAAAGTAATCGTTTACGCTGACAAAATATGTTAAGAGAGCAGTTGAAATAATTGCTAGAGTTTCATTTCCTAACGAGATAAAAATATACAACTTTAGATTACTTGTAAAGATTATTACAATTCTGGCAAATTCTGCCTCATTCTTCCAAATAACGCAATTGTATTTCAATATATTTTAAACATTTTTTCAGCATATGAAACATCCTGGTTTACCTTAACTCGCTTTTTTTCCTATACTTTTAAATGACATATGTAGGTGAAAAAGAATTTGCAATGAAAGGTATGTTCCACGGTATAGCGTCCTTTTAAGGACGAATACAACCACCATCGTCGGGCACATACGTAATTTTTTTTAAAGTGATCAGTTACTTGAATCCGTGATTAAAATTAATAGTAATCAATAATTACATAGTAATTATCTCTACAAATTATTAAATAAGTAATAATAGTAGTAATTTAATAATAAAATTATTTCACGTTTTAAAACACGATATCTGAGGGCTATTTTAAGTACAAATTTTTAATAATAAGTTTGTGGAGTCACTTTATTTCGATTTTTTTTAAATTGTTCAGTTTCATGAAAACATGTTTTGTTAAGCATTGTATACTCTATTCCAGAGATGTTCTCGGTTTTAGCTTCTGTACCATTTTATCCTGTTCCAAAAAAATATGACAAAAAATTTAGTTATTTGGTTTGTTTTTCACATAATAATAACTGCGAAGATTATATTGCATAAAATTTTGTGTTCAATTACATATTTTGTGTACAGAAAATCCTTTCGAAAATGCTCTTTATAAAAACGGAATTTTTCGCTTCACGTTGGTTTAATTTTTGGAACATACTGAACCGCAATATCTTTCAAATCTGAAGAAACCTTATAGTTGAACCCCCATCATCATACATCTTAACTACAAGATTCAATTTGAACAAAAACTGAGGGTACAATTTAACACCTTCTGTAGGTTGCAGGAAATTTGCGTCTGATTTGGTTCAAAAAACGGATCTCAGTAATTGACCAATTATTTTATACCAGCCACTGTTTTCAATGATTAAATTGTTTTAGGCTGTAAGTTAAGAATGATTTTACTTCAATTATTTAAAATATGTATCAAATTTTTATTGAGCCTCCTGAAACCCCAATATATATAGCAGCATTTACTATATCTTAAAAAATAAAATATTTTTGTTTCTGTTTGCATGCTTTTATAAAGCAATTGTTTATGTGACAATTTACGTTATCTAAGGAGATTTTAATTAGATTGAAGAATTTTAAGGAAGTTGAGTGATTTGATCCGCGCAACTTTTTGGATAATTCCATGGCAAATAAACATATTATTTGAGTCTAATGAATTGTTTCATTAACATTTTTTTATTAAAATTTAAAATTTTTTAATTAACAGTTAAAATTTAACATTTTTTAATTAACAGTTAAAATTTAATTTAATAAAATTAAAAATTAGTTTAATTAACAGTTAAAAATTAAATTATATCTAAAATAATAATGAATTATAATAGTGTTTTTATTTTATCGTATATATGAGTATACTTCCTTTTAAGCTTTCTTAAGTAAAAATCAACACCTCTGATATTAAATCATCAACATCGCGTACCTGGAGTATTCTTCATGTAAATATTTTTTAATTGTTCAACTTTGCTTAATAAAGTCATATAATTCTCTTAGAGTTTTCTATTGCTGTTCTAGATAAAAGAATACAGCACAGGTTTCTTTGCATACTCTTTGTTACACGAGGAAAAACTAGATACAATGTTAAATCTTTGGGGAACAATTATTAAAAATATATTCCCCTGAAAAAAAAAAATTAAATTACATATAAGATTGTAATTAGTCGAAGGATTATAAATGTTCACTATCTTTTGATTAATTTCAACTTCATTAATTACAGACATTTTTTCTAACCATTTTAATTTATATTGTTGTTCCCATTAAACTTGCTCAACGTAATTAATATTGTAATGTATAGTTCAACTCAACGTCTTGTAAGCAATCAAGAAAGTACTCCAAATCTTTTTAGCAAGCAAAAGTAATGCGGTCAGATTGTAAAAGTGGTACCAGATCAAGAAAGAAAAAAAAAAGAAAAAAACGGAACATATATTAAATTGGTGAACTGTGACCTTCGACACTTAAATCTCTTTTAATCCGATTTAATATATACATTGAATTATAAACTATGACAGCATTGTCATTCTTTATCGGAAAATCTTTGAACAAATGAAAGAGAACGGAATGCAAGTAGACTTTTGCTATCAGTTCTCATCTTTTGAACACCAGTACTTTTTTGCCATTCTGTTGCAAATTCCTTCAAATATCTCAAAAAGAATAAATGTAATTTTGAATATGTAGAACACTTTGAAGACTTCCTTTCTTTATATTCTTTAGAATATCTTTTTTTTTGTTGTTGTTGCCCTGGATATGTTTGTCTTTTAGTTAGCGCAAATTCAAAAACTTACTTGGTGTAGTTTTGAAATTGTATAATCTATGCCAAAATAGTCATTAAATTTATATCTTGTGATTACTATTAAACTGCTTTAGTGTATTCCGAGTTGAAGATCTAAGACCGACACAAAAGAATGTATGAAATTCGTATATTTTATTTAACATGATTTGCGATTTGCTTTAGGATAAATGAAACCTATGAGTTTTATGCATATTTTTTTCTGCATTTATCTCACATTTATCACAACAGAATTATTTAAATATCAGCTTCTTACAATAAATATCTACAGGTACTTGATATTTATTAGATTTAACAAAAGGCCGAAGAGGCCGGATTTAGGGCTTTCAAATTTCTAGGGATTAAAATTTTGTAAATAATGTTTTTGTTCTTTCCCAAAGGAATAAAATACAGGTTTAAATACTCACATTGCATAATTTTCTATGGTTGTATATCATACAAAAGTATTTTCGTACACAAACATTTGGTACGAAATTGCAATCATTGGTGCCTCAGACTCGAATGTCGCCAGATATAAAAAGAATTCTTTTTTAATGGCAGGCTCTGAATTTCAGAAGATGTCGGAAGTGTTGCTCGTTTAACGTTTCCCGGTCGGCACCTGTGAATCTAAGTCACAGAGGCGAACAAAAATACTACGCCACACTGCTACAGATACCTGTTTATAGGGTGGGCCTTAGTCACACAACACAAAGAGAGAAACATTCATTCCCTGAGCGGAATTCGAACCCGCGACCATTGGCTTTACAACCACGTACGCTGACCGCTCGGCCATCTGGTCGGCATATAAAACGAATTGTAAATAGTTTTTACTTGAGAAATCAATATTTTCCCCCCTCCATGTCAACATTTAGTTTTTGCAGATTTTCTATAAATACTGATTGCTCTATTTATTTTTCAGATGTGGCAGGACATTGAAAGTGTTCTCTTAGGAGACCTTCATCCCCAGGAGCACCAAATGAAAGTGTCCATGAATGCAATGAAATTCCATCCGCCCAATAACCAGCTATCCATGTTGGACAATGTCCAGAAACGAATTACGTCACCCTCTCTCAATCCTCTTCCGGAAGACAACAATTCCTCCGGAAGGTATGAGGATATCGGTGCTTACATGGACTTCGTACTCTGTGGTTCCTCCAGCAATAACGCGCAATCGACTGTGATTTACGACGACAACGTCGACTTCGACGAAAGTGTAAAGCAAGAAATTAATAATAGTTTGACTGTGAATGAAACTGATTCGCCAATGGAGCCGATTTTGCCTAATCTAGAACCCATGGAACAGAGCAAGGAAAGGTTCTCCCAACTAAGTAACTGTATTCCACAGCAACTTACCCAACACCAACCTCCCACAAATCATATAGTATCTCCTTACACGTCAACACTGAACCCCAACATGTGGGTGACATACAATACAAGCGCCAATGCTGTGATTGCGAGTCAAATGTCACCCCCTGCGTCGCCCGAGCGGACGGGTCAGCAGTTGGTCATGAAATCTACCAATGGCCTGCTGATGGACAACTTTGTACCGCCGCCGAACCTCATAAACCCTGTCCAAACGCAGTTTGGGCCTCCATTGGTGTCCCATCCCGGTCAGCACCAGCAACCTCAACAGCCACATCTGAGGATGGTGACGCCGCCATCTTCGCCCCATTTAGCGGAGTTACTCAACAACAATCGTGCCACCACTGCGGTTCCCACTGGTTTCACAGCGACGCATCAGACTGTATTTGCTAGTATGCCCGAAATGCGAGATCAGCAGTCGCAGCAACAGCCGGGGAGCATGGTGGCCAAACCCAAGAGGGGCAGAAGAGGTTTCGGCAGAAAGAAGATAACGACGCACACTTGCTCGCATCCAGGTTGTTCAAAGACTTATACTAAAAGTTCGCACCTCAAAGCCCATTTGCGCACTCACACAGGTGAGAAACCTTATCAGTGCAACTGGAAAGGTTGCGGGTGGAAGTTTGCTCGATCGGATGAACTTACACGACATTACAGAAAACACACTGGTGACCGTCCTTTCCAGTGCAGACTATGTGAGAGAGCATTTTCTCGCTCTGACCATCTCTCTTTACACATGAAGAGGCACACAGCTGTATAAATTCCATTACACATGAATCTCTCCCAATACTTAAGGCTGTTTTTTTAAAAGCATTTCTTCTTTTTTTTTAATTGTTCGTTAACAGTTATGAATTGCTGTTAGGTTTTGTCCACTTCCAACGAAAGAATCTTTTACAGTTAAGTAAAATGGTGCAAAACTTTAATTTAAAGAAAATTCAGTTTCTTCTAATTGAAAATGGCCCAAAATTTCTATTAAAAAAAAACAATGTCTTAAAAAACAAAGTATTCGCGTTCTAATTTTCTAATATTTTCGAAATTGCTCCGTTACTGCTGAGTTCGTAACAGTTAAGAATTTCTGTTATGTTTTGTTCTCTTCTAAACTTTTCGAAGAATCGAAAGAATCTTTTACAGTTAATGAAAATGGTGCAAAACTTTAATTTGAAGACAATTCAGTTTTTAATTGAAAATTGCCCAAAATTTCAATTGAAAAATGCAAAGCATTTGCGTTCTAATTTTCTAATATTTTCGCGAAATTACTCTGTTACTGCAAAGTTTATTACTTTTGTCTTTTAATAGTTGAGTTGACTCTTTTATACAAATAGAATTCGTGGAATAAAAGTAATGCTTTAATTCGATTTTCATGAGCTCTAATTTTGACATTTATTTGCCGTGGTGAAACTGCTTTCTAAAAACAGCCTTAATTTAAGCCCTATACTCTTCAGCTCCTTGATAACGCTATTTCTCTTAGCTATTTATTTAATGTTTTCGATTAAATATTTTTTTTGGGTAAAGACTGTTAGTTAATGAAATACCTTTTAAAATCATATTTTAATAATTAATAAAAACCGAATGTCTCATAAAATCATATTTTTAATAGAAAGCAGAAAAATAAAAGTACTACACAATAATATTTGTAATAAAATGAGAAATTTTAAATTCCGGTTGAAATATGTGTTTAAGGCTAATATGATACTAATTTGAAAGAAAAAAGTATTTGTAATTATCAGTTCCTTGAATATTTTTTAAAAATCAAATTTAGCCAAACGTTAGTGCTGGTGATTTAGTGTCATATATAGATAAAAAAAATATTATAAAAATATCATAATTTTCATTTGGTTTAAGTTTTTCACAGCTTTTTTCTTAAATTATTTTACGCTGCACTCACGCTACTGTAACCATATTAATTTTATTTCTGTTTGAATGCAAGGCTCATTTGAATAAATTGCGTTTTTGAAATTTAGACTATTTTCACATTTTTTATTGCATTACCAAAAAAACTATTTAAATTTATCATACAGTTTAACCCCCGATAAGAAATGATATAGTACATTATTTTTTTTATTTTAATTAAAAATATATTTATTTTAAGTTAAAGAGGATTCATTTCGCATTTTTAATCTTTATTGAAGATGTTTTTTTTTTTTGCATGAGTATGTATTAAAAGTTCAGGTATATTTCATGAAGCATTAAAAAAATTAAAAATAAATTTAACTAATTTTTGATATAATCGAAAACATGTTTTATTAAACAAATGTAAATTTATTACAAAGAAAACTATACTTAAATAATATTATTCATTTTCAGACTTTTTTACTACTAACATTTAAAAAAAGATGTATGTTAAAAATAGTTGTTTACAGTACCTTTCCTAAATAAATTGAACAAAACGTCAATTTTTTTTTTAATTTATGAAAAAAACTGAAGCATTCTGTATTGTCAATAGTATTTATAAATTCCTGATTTTGTGAAGTTTACAATTTAAGATGCATGTTAAATATCACATGGTTTTAACATTATTTTTTGGAAAATAGCAAAAACGTGAAAAAGTTTTTCAAAAACAGCTTTCAAAATATCAGCACCAGTTGCATTTTGTTTGGAAGAGGGGGGGGGGCAAAACAAAATTATATCTCACATTCTCAAGATAAAAAAAAAATATTTTTGTTTTTACGTATTTGAAAATTATCTTAAATTTTTAAAGAAATAATAATCTTAAGAATTATAATCTGATATTTGTTCGTCATGCTCCTTAAACTTTTAAATACTGAACATTTTAAACGAAAATTAAAAAAATATGAAGAGAATATTGTAACAATATAAAACGGTGGTTTTTCTAATTATTAAAGAAAGTTGAAAAAATAATGATTATGCCTAACTATTGATAAAGGCGTCATTCACGGTGATAAAAATAATGTAAAAATAATAAAAATAATGTAAAAATAATGTTAATGTAAATTAAAATGTTTTATTAGTATAAAGCAAAATGGATGTTCTATAAAAAATGCAGAAAGAAAATTACTTCTCGACAAATCTTCTATATTGTGTTCTCCTTTTTTATGTCTTAACTTTTTGACTGAAATCTGACAGTCTGTCAATTTAAATAAGAAAAAAAAAAGAAAAATGTTTATTTTATGAATTATATGATGGTCAACTGTCTAGTCCAATCCAAATATCATTCCTAAGAAAATAAAGAAATTATAAAAGAGATTTATATAAAGATTTTTACAAATTTATTATAATTATTTTGAGTGTAAATGGAAAATATTTTTTGTATATTATAAATTTTAAGAGAGATTTTATATATTTTGTGTTATTTTATGTATAGGTAAAAAAAATGAAATATTATGTTTTATAATCTAAAAATATTTTAATTTTTTTACATAGTTTTTTGTAAATATATTTAGAATTGAAGAGTATGAAATTTTGGTTATTCCCCTAAGAGTAAACGAATAAAATAGAAAATGATAATGACTTTTTTTTTTTTTGAAATTGTATTCCATACTTGTATGAGTATTTCAATTATATTTGCAATGTATTTTTTTCTTATATTATGCATGCAATAGATCATTTTGAGTTATTGATTTTTTGTATTCATTTAACAACTAAAAGAAGATTTTGAGTCGATACAAACTTTCTGGCTAAAAATGTGAAACTAAAATTGTTTTAATGACTATCGAGAAACTTAACTATTTTATTCATGCTTAAGATGTTTTTTACTATTTAAATGTGGATCCTTAATTTTCAAATGCGATTTTGATTTATGGTCCATTAGTTAGATAAAAGAATTATTGTAAGAAATTTTAAACTAAATCTTCTAGAAAAAAGTAAATTATAGCAGGTGTGGAAGGAGGGAAAGATGTATTAATATTGTTATTTTATATTCAAACCTTATACGTTCACTTCAGCTTAACTCGATAAGTTCTAATAAATTTTCTATGACTCCATTAAAGCCAAAGTTGCAATTTTTCAACATCTATTTATCAACGTTACATAATATATCAATAATTTATCAGCGTTATATATTTTATCAACGTAATACTAAGGGAAAAAAAATCTCTGCTACATTATCATATCTATGCTTAATCATTACTGGCGACGACAAAATTTAAGAAAAAAATATATTTTAAAGTAAATGACGAAATAATATCGATAGATAATAATGACTCATTTTTAAAAAATTAAATTAAAGTAAAGGGTTTGGGATTTTTATATTCAGCCATTAGGGCCTATATTCAATTGCAATATACAATTCACACATTTGTAATGAATGTACATTTCAATTCCGAAAATCCTAGAAAATATAGCTGTGATAATATTTTTATGCTAAATGTTATTTCAGTTTTGGTAGTATTGTTTTTCTAAAATTTCAAAATATTACGAAATTGTTACTTTTCACAAATGCAGTTATTGGGAAGTAATTTCTAGCTGATTTCGATCGTTTTCTTAATATACAAATTGTGACTTTGGCACTAATGAGTTCATATGTTTTATCTAAATAAAAAATCATAAATCCTGTAGTAATTTCTCTTCAAAAAATGTAATCTACTTTATGCAGATTCTAATAAAAGAATTGATTTTGATAATTTCTATTAAATTGAAGGTTTTCCTCGCTCAGTATTGAACTTTAAAAAACACTTTTTTTTTACATTTATAATTAAATTAATTTAAAGAAAAGGAAAATAAACTTGAATAGTATTATGTGTCAGAACAAAGCAGCTTATAGTAATTTTTCAAAGTACTAATGAATGAAGTCTTTAAAAAAAATAGAAATGTATATTATTGTTCCAATTTATTTTACTCGAAAAAATTCGGAAAATTTATATTCATTGTATAATTGTACTAAACATGAAATCTTGTAAACTTGTTCAGTGTTTTTATGAATGTGTATAAAAAAAAATTGGTGTCAATATATGTTTAAAAACTGAATGTAACGGTATTAAGTAATAATAGTGTCCTCGCTTATGTGTTCAACAGCTGTAGAAACAAACGTTATCTATAAATTATGAATTATGTAAAAACTATCTGGTGTGTTCATTTTTGTGTTTGTAATAATCACTCATATCACGTTCTATATTTGCTTTCAGCCGTTTTTCTCCAGCTGTTTCGATCTCAATCGTCAGCCAAGAGAGTTTTCTTACCGTTTCGATCACGTGTCTACGCTCAACGGTAAAATATTTTCTACCTTTCCAGTAATATGCCAGCTCTCAGCCTCAAAACTTTTCTGTAACTGTTCCAATCGTCCACCTTTTCCTATTCAACTAATATTCAATACCGTTTTGGTCATATGTCTACTCAGACAAATCGTTTTAAACGTTCCAGTCGTGCGTCTGCTCTCAGCCACAAAAGCTTTTTTTTTTTATAACAGTTCCAGTCGTTTGTCTTCTACTCAACAAAGCTTTATTACAGTTCTGTTCATGTGTCTACTCTCAGTCAAATCGTCTCAAACGTTCCAGGCGTGTGTCTGCTCTCAGCCACAGAAACTTTCTTTTAGCTGTTCCAGTCGTCTCCTATTCAACAACGCTTTATTACCGTTGTTCTGTTCATCTGTCTACTCTCAGCCAAATCGTTTTTACTGTACTGTCGCGTGTCTGCTCTCAGCCACGGAAGCTTTTTTTATTGCTAAAGTCATCTGTCTTATCAAAGTGTTCTTTCTTCACCGTTCCAGTTATTATCCTGTCTACTTTCAGCACCCTATTTGCATATTGCATTTTACTATTACCTTAAATTGATACTCTTTGGGTATACATAAAATTCAAACTAAGGTTTCACAAACAGTGTAATATTTTAAATTTAATAGTCGTTTTCCTTCTTAAAAAAAGAATAACATTTTGCTTTTCATTATCTTGCATAACTTGTTAGTCCTAGAACAATCCCGATCACTATAACAACTATGTAAATTTTAACAAGTCCGAAAAAGGTTAAATGATAAACAATTTTTTTTTAATACAAAATATGCAATAAAAAATGTCAAATTTATTTCTCTACGAGTGGTCAAAAAACGTTCATTTTTCTCGAATAATTCTTTCGGAACAGAGAAATCATAAGTCATAATAATTAAACATAGAAGATTTATAAGATCATTGGAAGCCATAAGCATAAAATTTATTAAATTCATCATTATTAATTTATTGCGATACTATTAATTAATCAAATACAGTCCCTGGCTAAATTATTAGACATTCTATAAGATTTTATTTAAAATCTTAATTATCACGTGATACTGTACAGCTTTATTGTTTTTACGCGACTGAAACCGGTTTGTACTTGTTTACGTTCGTGTATCGTATTGGTTAAATTAGAGGATATATAATATAAATTCAACTATTGGATAAATTAGACGTTATATTATATGAATATAGAATATTTGTTATATCAGGTAATATATTAGTATATTATAATAATTATACGAAATAATAAGGCGCACTGTTGTGTTTTAATAATTACATGTTTTGAACGAGTTAAAATGCAAAACTTTTATATTCAAACATACATATAATGGGTGTTTAGTCAGAAGATTTTTTTACCTACTTCCTATTTGTATTTATTTTTAACGTATTGCATTACAATGTTAATCAATTGATACACGAAAGTAAACAAGTGCAAACCTTTTTCAGTCTTTTAAAAACAAAGCTGTATAATATTACCTGATAATTAAGATTTTACATAGAATTTTATAGTTCGTCTAATAATTTGGCTGTATGCATAAAGGTATAGAAAAAATAAAATTCAGTAGCTTGATTAAAATTATAGAAAACTTATACAAATGAACTTTATGAAGAAAAAAAGTAGACTACCCTCTATTTTTACTGTAAAGTTCATCTGGAACTTCCTTTAAAAGCAAACAATGGTTATCTGACAGACGCCCAATTTTCAAAAAGATCCTAAAAAAACACTGACCCACGTGAACTTCTAGAGTCAATAAAGAAAATAAAAATGGCGAGTATTATGGAAAGAAGAAAGCATTTTACCATTGAGACATTATTTTTCGCTCTAATTCTCGCCAACTTTTCATTTTGGCATTCTTTTTCCGAATAAAGATTGGAAAGAAGATATTTACTTCTGTCTTGATGTTACTTAAAGATCAATTACCGTTTATAAAAAGAACCTAAAAATTACGCCATTTGCAGGAAGCTGTGTAACCACGTTGACAAAATAAGAGAGAAAGTTTTTTTTTTCTTCCTCAACTAGCCAAGAAGTAATGATGCGTGTCTTGTAAGAAATTATAAACAAGATGTAATAGATCGATTAATTGGGAAAAATGTTGTTCTTGCTCTTTACTTAAATAGACGTTGTCGAATGACTGGAGAAAAAAAAATCAAGCTCTTGGCAGAGGGCACTGATATTATGCAATCAGTCTTCATTTAATTTCTGATATTATTAGGCTTATTACAATAAGTTTCTATGCCTTTAGTCTAATTAGAGAATGAAACTCAGCGCAATAAGTCTTTTACGAATCTTATTTGCAATAAACCTTTACTACTCTGATGGAATTACTCGAAGCAGCCTGAAATAAATCTGGCTAATTTCGCGTTTGATATGTTTTTTTTTAATCAGCCTGAATATATGTAGGCTCACTGCAATAAGGAAGAAAAAGAGTCCGGCTGATTAGAAAATGCTGGAGTTTTGCAATTAACCCTGGTTATAGCAAAATAACAATGGCTGGAGTTTGCAAATTGCCAGATTATTCAATTAGCCGTGGCAGGTAGACAAAAAACCGAGGATTTTTAATTGCGTTTTTTCGAAGTATCTATAGGTGATAACAGGGAATCCTTGTAAAGGGGTTAGGAGATACTTTGCTATTCCTCATTCCATGCATGCATATTTTGATTATTGAAAGTCTGTATTATTTAAGACAGATTTTGTTTCATTCACAAATAAAAGGTATTTCCATAATAAATACTAATTCGAATGCTTTTTTTGGTAACTAATTAAGGGGGAGGTTATAATCCTTTAGTGAAATAAAATGTCAAAAGATTCAATAGAATTCAATTCGTTTTTGCGAAGTAAGCATAAATGATAACTGAATAATTGTAGAGGGGTTAGGAGACAATACTTCACCATTCCTCATTCCATGTATGCATATTTTAATTATTGAAAATTTGTATTATTTAAAACAGATTTTATTTCCATTTAAAAATTATAGGTGTTACTATAAACTTCCATAATAAATACTAATTCGAATGCTTTTTTTTTTTTTGGTAACCAATTATGGGGGACGTTTCAATCACTAAGTGAAGCAAAATATCAAAGATTCAACAGAATTAAATTCGTTTTTGCTAAGAATGGTAACAATAAATCATTGTAAAGGGGTTAGGAGACAGTACTTCACTATTCCTCATTCCTTGTATGCATTTACATATTTTAATTATTAAAAATATGTATTATTCAAAACAGATTTTGTTTCCATTAAAAAATGAAAGTTATTATCTATTTCCAAAATAAATTCTAATTCGAATGCTTTTTTTCTTCTTTTTTTTTATACCCAATTTTGGGGGACGTTTAGTTAACTACCCAATTAAGGTTGACATTTAATGAAACAAAATGTCAAAGATTCAATAGAAACCCATCAGTATCATCAACATTAAAAACATAATTTGAAAATAATTTACAAGATTTAGAATTCGAAAAATGGCACGTGGCTGAAAGCGAGGGAAGTGTTATGCCAGTGCATGCTTCACTTACCATCCTTGCACTTGGGCAATCTGAAGCAGTTACATCGGATGAGCACCCGCCACGCCCCACTTATCGTTTGCTGTTTTTCAAACAATGGAAAATGCTTTCTTGCTTGTGTTTTTTTTCCTTCTTCTTATACCTGTAAAAGAAAATGGCTTCATCTCTATTTAACTAACAAAGACCGTTTCCATTCCGTTTCAATGCGCTCGGAAGGAGAAATAAAATCGTTTGGATTCTTTTTGTCACTCCTGCTGAAGATTTGTTGGTCTTTGAACTTGTCATTTCACGCGGGACATTGAGATCAATTTAAAGCTTTTTGCTGACTACTGTCGTGTGTCAGATGTTGAAGATGACATTTATAAGATTGTTGACCCACAAGTTTTCTTTTTTTGGTCTGGAATCGAATGAATGATACTTAACAATTCTACCGTAATATACTGATTTTTTTTTTAAAAAGTATTTCCTATCGGAAGTTTGGGTTTGAAATAATATCACGATTAAGCTCTAAATGTTTGAATAAGCTCGCTTATATAAGCTAGTCATTAGTCGGGTTAATTCTAAAATGATAGTTGGTTAGAGCAAACGAGAAAAAATATTACAGAAAAATAAGAACAATAATAAGTTGGCAATATTAAGTGGCTTATTTAGGGGTCAAGAAAAGGCACCTCAGAATTTACGTTTTTTTATAAAATTTTATTATTTCTTAAAATTTTATTTAGGTTTTTTCGATCAATTTAAGACCTATTAAGTTCATTTAATTTCGATATGTAAGCTGGGTCGTCTGGATTTCATAGAGATTAAAGATGAAACAGAATTAATGTTGTTTTCAGAAAATAGGTTTTTTTTAATATTTCCAATACCCACCTGTAGTAACATTTTGTCAATTCTGGCATTTACAGAGCAGATTTGTTGGCTACTCTTTCAGGAGCACTATTAAGTGGGCCAACGTAGCTCCCACTGTAAGGGCAAATACAGAGAATGAAAGAATGCCTTGCCTGGGATTCGAACCCAGAACCTATGTAATTTCGTGAAATTTATATTTCTGCGAATTTTCAGCCTGATATCTTTTAAGAACCCTGACATTTACATATTATTAAATCGCAGACTCGAGTGGCCTTATGTTAAAGGTCATCGAGCTTGCACTCTAAAATAGTTAGCCCGCATTTTTCTCAAAGAGAAAACTCAAATGAATATGGATGCTCCTAATACTATTGACGATTCCGATACAGTTAATTGCAAGTTTCATCGAAACAGATGCGAAAATTACACATCTCATGATCCGAAAATAGGTAATCTCAAATAATGTAACTCCGCATTTTGATCTCGGCTCTTTTTTAAAGCCTTCATACATTTCGAGAAAGCAGCGATCTACAAATAGTGAAACTACTGTACTCGCTACTTTTTTTCGTAGTTTGTAGTGTAGAAGAAAAAAAAGAATAATAGTTAGTAGCGAATCCGAACAACTACTTTTTACGTTAGTTTAGAAAAGAATCACTGTTCTAATACAACACATTTTTCAAATTTAACACTCAACATACCATAACCACTTGTCAAATGACCGTTTAAGAACTTTTGCATCGAAAATGCGCAAATCTTATCGTTTATGCACATTTGACTTCAAGACTTTTTCTAACAATACCCATTTCTTACACAATCGATCATTTGACCGGAAGAACAATTTATTGCTTTATAAGGTTATCAGATCAGAAATGACGATGCAATGCATGTTCAACGCATTGCATTCGATGAGTTGAACTGTTGCGTAGTGAGTTCAATCAGAATAGCTGTAAATTCAAATTTCAAGAAAGTATCTGAAATTTTAGATTGGCTTTTTTGTGTCAGAAAAAGAGACAAAAATTAATTGTTTTGGTTAGTAGCTTTTATTTTTTTTCGATAGCTTTACTTCATTTCTAACTAATCGTTGATTTTTACCCAGAAAAATGTCGAAACAATCAAGACAGCACAAGCTCTTAGAAGAAATAATAATTATAAGAATAATTATAATTCTTATATTATTCTTATAATTATTAGAATAATTATAAGAATTATGTAAATAATAATTAGAAGAAATATGTTTGCTGAAAATGTACAATGGAAAAACTCAGTACATGTAAAAAGTACGTATTCTTTGTGTTTGTAATACATAAAAATTGGCAATACACAATTTTTTTAAAATATAATGAAGTTTTTTTTAAAGTTTATTTCCTTCCTAACATCCATATTTCATACATTCAATCAAGAAATATAAAGTTCGGTCATTTGACGGCTATGGTAGAAATAAGTATAGATTAAGTGTTGGCATGTTTAGTGTTGACGGGTACAAATCTTCGCAAGTTCGTCAATGGATGCAATGAAAACGACGCTGTGGCTGCAGCTGTTCCTTAACAGAAATTATGTATCTAGAATCGCGTATAACTAATATTTAAACTAGCCATTACAACAAATACATAATCACTTTGGTCACACTTTCACACGCGAATGCACAACTCTTGAAAAATCGATATTATTTCATAGAAATGGAAGGTAATTTCCATGTACTTAATTTCTTAGAGGAAATAAAAGAGCAATAAACGATTAAAAAAAATTGCAATCATTTGATAATTTCGCATTTCTTAAATTATACGTTCGCTGTTAAAAAAGGCATAAAAAGTTAAAGGTTCAATTAACAAATTGGAAAAAAAATGTTTTGGATTAACAAATTGGTTCATGTAAACATGAATTTTTTTTAAAAAATTATTCCGTTGTATTTAATGTAAGCCAATTTCTTATTCAAAACTATTGTAAATTGAGATCTCCAGCAAAGTTTGTCTCTTTAGAGCAGTGTAATAGTAGTTAGTTTGTAGTCACTACTTTTAAAAAAGTAATAGTTACAGTTAACTACATTTGTAACAAAATAATTGTAGTAAACTACAAAAATAACGCAGTTTTTCTGACCACCGGTCTCGAGTTCTTCGGACTTTTAAAAAGTAAAGCCCAAGCTTTTACCGAAAAGAGATAATTCAAATGATTATAGGTACTCCTAATGCCATTTAAGTACAAGTTTTTTTTTAAACCAAGAAAGTTGACTAGAAGAATAATTGGAAAACAAAAAACCCATAATTTGATAGCATTTTGTTAATATATAACAGTCTTCAATTACTGTTTCAAATTAAGTTTGATCATATTCATGAGGAAAAAAAATTATAGATGTGTCAAAAGTCTGGTAAACTAAATAAATAAATAAATATAATAAAATATATGTTTGACTGCCTGATTAACAAATTTACTTGCTTTTATTTATTTACTTAATGCTTTACTTTTAATTATATCAAAAATAAAAGAAACATAAATATTATTTATAATTAATTTCATGAAAACTCGTAACAAAAGTTAACTCTATTTATTCCTTTGTTATCGTCTTATTCATTTAATCCCATTTCTCTCTAAATAAATAAAAAAAATGTTTCCTTATACCAGTTTTACTGTGCAGACAATACGAACGACACACTCTCAGTTCAAATTTTTCAAAACTGAGAAACACGAGAATGCCCAGAAACTTAATTCCGTTGAAACCGAACGGCGAAATAAAACGAAAGAAATTATAAACTAATAAAATAGTTTTTGTTTACAGAATTTAAGCGAGTTCGGAGACCTCTTTGTGATTTCTTGCGAAAGGAAAGTTTTGTTCCGGAAATAAAATTGGGTAACACTAGAAAGTTGAAATATTTTATTTTAACTTCAACAGGAAGTTTTCCGTTTCTTTTTCAATGAATCTTGATTTCCTTTCGTTCATGAAGTTTTGAGATTTTGTATTATTTTATTTATTTTTATTAAGATAGGAATATTGCTGCAATAATCTGAAACAAATTACAGCATTTTTAAAAAGTTATAAACTGGAAATTGCACAGGGAAAAAAATTTCAAAAATATTGATTAAATAAAAATTAGTACATTTTTTTTTCTCTCCATTAAAGGCAAAAACTAAGGAAATAAAAATGGCGAAAGCGAATATTTCTGTCTGCAATTTTTCATCTTTTGCACTTTTTAAGATTAATTTCTTTATACTTATATTTAGTTTCCTTGAAAAAACTAATGAATGATTTTATTTTAGTTTTATTTACATTAAATTTTCTCTCTCTTTATAACGTAGAATAAGAGAATAAAAGTGCTCAGAGAGTATGCGTTCGTTAGTCCATCCGAATGCCTGAGCTTCGTTATAACATAGAATTAGTGCAATAATATAGACACACTATAATAGCATATTAGCATGGATATGGTGTATATGATCTAATAATAGGTATATGTTAGTAAAACGAACACAAATAAATTTATCAGAAAAGCAGTCTTATTATAAACTATTTATTGTGCATGCATCATTTAAAGACTGATTTGAAAATAGTTTTTTTTTTTTTTAAATGGACTTAAAAAATTTAACTTTCTGGTACAGTATTAAATTTCATTTGTTGCCATTCTAACAAATCTCATAATATTTATCACTCAACTTGCGTATGGGTTGTTTATAATTTATTCCATTTTGTCCGGTATTATTTATTTTCTTTCCTTTTCTATTTTTCTAATTTTTTCCCATTACCCTGGTAGAAGTAGATTTCCAACTTCGGCTTAAAAGTTATATATTTATTAAACTTCTGTATATTCTATGCATAATAATGCATTTTGTTTAAATCCATTCATCCGAATTATAACAATGAAATAAAACTGAAAAAGATTAACGTGTTATACAAATGTTAATGACGTCCCATTCACCAACGCTGGAATTTTAATTTTATCTATTTCAACATTAAATATTACTTAAACATTTGAATGTTTTACTCAATATGTTTTTATTTTCTAAGATTCAAATTAAACGAATGGAAAAACGACAACCCATAACCGAAAATTTCGTATAGTTTGCGCAATTTTCGTTCTATCTGTTAGAAAATTAAGATTTCAGGAAAAGCTTTTACTGTAATCACGCAATTCCCTTAATCCCAGTTTCTCCTGGAAAAGAAAACACAAACAGCCAATAACAAGAACCGTCTCAGAAAATCTCTCGCTTGTCTCGCGACCTGTGAATGGCCTCCGACGAGCGCCGCAGAAACGAGCAGCGAATCAAAGGAGAAGTTTAACGTACAGGTATAAATGGTTCATTGCATTATCGATTAGTTGTTCACGCAAACCACTGAACACACCAGGCAGCTTGTGTTTATCATATTAAAATCTACGCATGCGCTACAATGATCGGTCGCGTAGTCGTAACTAAGGGCAGCCAGCACGTAATTCATGTATCGATTCATTACATTCGATCGATATGCCCATCAACAGGAAAAATTCCTTTGTACTGTTTCGCTATTTCGAGAAATAGAACTGTTCTTTTTTTTTTCTCTCAAGTAATGAAAGAAATGAATGTAATGTTTCTGTAAAATCTAGAAATAACTCATTTTAAGTTCGTTGGATTGCGTTTAAAATAAGATTAACTTAAAAAAAAAATCTCAAAAGCTGCGTTCCTTAAGGTTACAAAATAAGAAATTTGCATTTTTGAATACTAATATGAATGTAAATATCTTCTTTCCTTTGCACCCACGTGAAAGCACGAAAAAAGCAACGTAACAATTTCTTATTTCATTTTTAATGTAAATATCTTCTTTCCTTCGCACCCACGTGAAAGCACGAACATATTAACCTAGCAATTACTTATTTCATTTTAATAACTCAGAAAAAAAAGCTAAAAATTTTAATTTTTCACAAAGGAATTAGTTTTAAACATTTTAATAAAAGATTTAGATTTTTATGATTTTACCATCGAACACATTTGAAATAGGTTTAATTTAGTAGCCAGCAAAAGGGTTTGCTTAGGTAAACCATATAAGAATGCATAGAAATCTTTGTGGAATGGGGAGAGTCAGGGTTCAGAAGGAGGAGCCCCCTCCAGTATATATATGTTACCGTGAATAACCGTAATCCAGAGAATGTCGACTTTCACCGGTGAATGTCAACAATCAGATCGCTTTGGTGAATGTCCGAAATATTTGTTATATCCGATTTGATATTAATTTATTCGTTGATATTATTATATTTATTCGATATTTGAATAACTGCTGAGGATAGATAGGAAAGTACCGGTTATGTGCCACTGGTCTAGTTATGTGCCTTTTTCCGTTATAAATTGCCCGGTATGCCTTACACTGATGTTTTTTAAGGCTCAGTGCCACTGCTCGGTATACCCTTCAAAGTTTTTTTTTAAGGTCAAGTGCCAGCGCCCAGAATGCATTTAAGCTGTACTTCAAACACTGATGTATATAACTAATCTATCCTCAGCAGTTATTTAAATATCGAATAAACATAATAATATCAACGAATAAATTAATATCAAATCGGATATAACAAATATTTCGGACATTCACCAAAGCGATCTGATTGTTGACATTCACCGGTGAAAGTTGATTTCTGTCATTCACGGTAATTATTTAATTTTTCCTAAAATGCAAAGAATGATTAAATTTCAAAAATCTAATTTTTCTTCATTAAATTTGTTTAAAAATCAAATTTTATTCCACAAAAAATAATTAACTTACGTAGTTAAAAAATAAATTACCATAATAAAAATGATAGCAATAGATCAAAAGATAATAAAAAGATAACTTTAGTATCTAACATCGTCAATTTTATTGACATTTTGGCAAAAGTCGTTTAAACGCATTTCTTTCCACTGTGCGCCCGCTGACATAAGAGTGAGAATTTCGAGAGTCATTTTCTTTAGATTTCTTGTAGATTCAATTATTCGAAATGAGCTCTCTTAAACTGTCCTGTAGCTATACAATGTTACTAATACCTTCCTATTATCTCGCTTTATAGTGTCTGACCTGTTCGTTCATGATACATCGCCGAAATCTCTAATGAAGCACTTTGATTGATGAGTTGTTACAAAGTATCAGCGTTTAGTGAAACCTAAAAGTTGAACCTATATCGCCAATTTGGTGTATAGAGAATTTTCTGACTAACCGAAGCACTTACATATTAATTGGTGATGTGTGCTGCATAACACCACAAGTTTCAAATCTTCCCTTATCGTCCCCAAGCATCACGTGATACCTGCAAGTGACGTAGTGTGGGTAACTCGATCCTGATTGGTTGTTGAAACGTGGTATTTGTTTATGATAGAAACTATTTTTTCCATTCTATTTCGAGTAAGTTAAGCCCGTTAGGTGTCAATTCTCCTAAATGACACATTCTATATTCTCTTACAAAGATTTTTAACTCTTATACTATACCTATCTTACTTAACACAAAGACTGACACGAAGCCATGTAGAACATAAACACTCTAATTATGCATCGAAGTTGCCAGGTACAAAAAGCAAAAATATATCGTGGTTGCAATAAAATACATTAATAATGAATTTAGTTCTGAAAAAATATATGAGTGTTGTAGTTAATTAACTTCACGTTACTTAACTTGTGGAAAAACTTAGCTCGACTTTAACTCGCCATTTCGTTTATAAACGATCAGCTGGCTCATAGGTCACGCGTCAGTGTATCAGTGATCGTCTTCTCCAGGAACCCAATTTATCGCAATATTATGGTCAAGTAAAATTTATGGTTAATCAAGATTCCAACCACTTTCCAATTATCCGGGGTACTCAAATCTCAACGGAAGCAATCCTCTTGATGATGCATGTTTTAATCGTTTTTCGATCGCTATAATCCATATTTTTGCCAAATACAGTATGTCTGTAGAGGCATGGCGCACTTTGTCCGAATATGACATGGAGAAATGACGTGTTTCAATAAAGCGAAGCCACCGCGTCACCTTATTGAAACTTGGTCTATTGCTTCTTTCAACTTCTCGCTTCCGTATCGTATAGAGAGTGTAATATTTTCCTGAATTTCCTAATAAAGAGTTAGATATACAGTATGAAATCCAACAATGAGACTATTTTAGTTGGAAAAGTTCCAAATGGATTGCAAAAGGATTTTTTGAAGAAATAGATCTTCAAGCTACAGACAACTGAACAGAAATCAGTTGCAGAAGTTGGGTTTTTAAAGTGCAAAGAGTTTCAGAAAATGTTATTAGGTTTATTTCTCTTCTTTCGTTTTGAATTATATTTTCGAATCCGGCCTTTCGGGTTCGTGAAAGATGACCAGAGTGGAAAATTTTCAGCGTTATTCTATGCATCGAAAAATTGGCGAAAGAAAAAAACAATCCCCGGGAACGCTTTGAGAAAATTTTTTACTGAATACACTCTGGTTTTGCTATAAAACTAAGACTTTTCTCTATTTGTTCAAGCAAATTTTAATTGGACGTGTGAGATTTTCGTGGTTTTCCTCTCCATGTAACGCAAATGTGGGTTAGTTCCTTCAAAAAGTCCTCCACGAAGGCGAATTCCCCCTTGTCTTCTGGATCGGGTTCAAAATTACAAGGCTATGGAGTTAAAGATTAATAGTCGTAAACCCAAATTTCAAGCAAAATATTGAGTTGGTGAACATTAAAAAAAAATCAACTTCATCAATATTTTCTTTTGCTGTTAACATTTTAAATCATCCAATAAATAAAAAAATCATTCTATGTTTATAATTATTTAGAATTTTTGAGTTTTAGAATATTGGAGAGGAATGCGGATCTAACAATATTGAAAATGGAAGATCACGGTGTTAAGAAGTTTGTGATAGAAACAGATTAGAGAAATTTCAGGAATTTAATAGGCATTCATTTAAAAAATAAATCTTAAAAAAGACTGATAGACTAACATGTTTTATCTTAAATAATTATTTCTCAAAATATGTAAGATTTCTTATCTTTCGAAAGAGTTTTGAAATAATAATAGGAAAAATATTACAAAAAATCTAGAAAATCCATGTAGAAAAGCTATTGTTGCAGTTGAAAAGAAACCGGTTTTGTGTTATCATAAAATCGTAATCATTTCAATCGCTTTTGAATATCTAGCGTAAAAGAAGAGCGAATTAATGATAGATTACATTAATCAATTTTTTTTTTATAAATTTCATTTTACATTTTGGAATTTATGCTCATTTATTTTAACTCGCTGTTGTTTAGCAATCTGGATCGAATAAAAAAAAATTCAGATCGTGACAAATTGCACGATTTTTAACAAATTTAGATCGTTTTATTTGAAAGCAATTACCCCGTAGCTAACGTCCTTTTTTTCTTTCTTTTATTATAAAACATTACTTGACTGCGTGTTTATTTGAATGCTTACTTGATTACGCAGTACAGAATAGTTTAGTTTACCATTTTTGTTGTATTGTGATTAGAGTAGAAGAATAATTTGAAGCGATTATAAAAATTACAATGATTGAAAATATTTTGTTTGGAAATCCCATTATAAACTGTTTTCATTTCTGTACAGAAGATATTTATTTAAATACAGAAAAAGAATTCAGTCATTAAAATCTGAAAAAAATATTTTGCTTAAACAATCTCCATCGTACTAACAAAACAGAGCTTCGCAATAGAATAGAATATCTATATTATAGAATATCTATATAAATATCTATATAGATCTATATTGAATAGAATATAGAAATCTATATAGAATAGAAAATGGAACTCTATATAGAATAGAATATTTACATGAAATTGAATAAAATATCCATATAAAAAGAATATCTTTCAAAAAGAATATCTATATAACTTAGCTATTCGCTCGCAATTTTCATTTTATAGCTGCAATTTTTTCTCTCCCTATTTTTTTAGTTTTGTTTTATGTATTTATTTATTTACTTCACTTATTTATTATTATTTGTTTTTGAAAAGAAAAGGAAACTAGTTTTGCATATAAACTTCCAGAATTCCCAAAACCTACTTCTAAACCTAACTTCCAGAATTTTTTCAAACTAAGATGGTAAGATCAGTTGATTGTTATCCTTCTGCTAGAATCATTAACTTTTTACATAGAAGGGCAATGTTTATATGTTAATAATTAGCGGTATGAAAACGGACGGGAAATTCTCAAACTAATATCTAAGCTTTAAGCAAAAAAGGATATCGAAATCTATCAAATCACTAGTGAGAAAGGTGAGACGAAAGGTGTTTGATGAAATTTGGTGTGTTTAAAAATTGCCTTTCAATTTTTCTATTTCCTCCAGCGATCAAACAGGTTTTGGGGTTTTTCACTCGGCCTTCTTGAGTACACATCAGTTAGATTTTTAAAAAACAAAAAAAAAAAAAACTTTTTTCTCTCTTAAATATGAATTTTCAACATCTAATGTTTATGCCGTAGGCTAATCTAATAATCCGGCTTTGTAGACTTCTCAAGGTCCATGTCAGTAAGCCTAAAAATCGACATCGACAATTCTTAGAAAGCCGAAGTTTCCAAGTAGTATACGAAATTTATATTTGACTTCCTTATTGAAAATTTTGGTTTCCAAAGATTCTATAAATATATTGAGAGTAGTCATTACGGAGCAGTTAGTATTAAAAAATGGTGGGCGTTTTTTCAACTAGAAGAAGAAAAAAATGCTTACAAGACTTTATCAAATTAACGAAACAGCTATGCTGTACTTATGCAGATCGTAATATTACAATGCAGATCGTAAAATTCTCATTTATCATCCAGATTCAATTTTCGAGTCAGACAGAAGCAAGAGTTATTATTCAATTTATATGACTCAATTACTCTAAACACTAATAACAAAAAAGCTAAAAAAACTTTAAAAAAAAACTACTACATTACAAACTTAAAGAAAAATAGCTTAGAAAGCGATCTACAATGTATCGTTGAAAAACACACCAAATTATCTCTCACTAAGCGACCATTTTTCATTGCACCCATTTAAGAAAATGGCCTGTTATTCGTTTAACAATTCGCTTAGAAAGTGACTTGTGTCTCTCAACTCATTATATACATATTTTTTTTGGTTGCATCTGAGTTGAAATATAGATCAATCACGGCACACGCAATTAATCAAGCAGCCTCACCGAATGTCGAGAAAAAGATTGAAGGGTGACCAGGTTTCCAATTTACTACCTCCCTTGACTACCTCCTTCTATTAGACATCTTTGTGCCGGTGGCTCCTTTTGCTTCGTTGTTATTGGCTTCAATTTTCAACATTAAAAATTGATTTTCTTGGCTCATGCTTCGAGGCTGAAGCTTCCATTTTAATAAAAAACAAGATGAAATTAAACATACAGCAATATTCAGACTAAATACTGTTCTGCTGCTATTCCAAAAAAAAGGCTAATAAGTACATAAAGCAGTATATTCATACTAAATTCTGTTTTGCAACTATTCCAAAAAAGGCTAATCAGTACATAAAGAAGTATATTCATACTAAATACTGTTCTGCTGCTATTCCAAAAAAATGTTAATAAGCAAGTGAAACAGTATATTCATACTAAATATTGTTTTGTAGCTATTCCAAAAAAGGCTAATCAGTACATAAAGAAGTATATTCATACTAAATACTGTTCTGCAGCTATTCCAAAAATAAGGCTAATAAGTAAGTGAAACAGTACATTCATACTAAATACTGTTTCGTAGCTACTCCAAAAGAGGTTAATAAATACATAAAGCAGTATATTCATACTAAATTTGGTTGCGTAGATATAAAACAATTTCTTATTTTATTTTTTACCCGTCATTGAACAATCTCCCCAATTTTTTGTGTTTACGACTACTAATGTTCAACTCCGCAGCCTTGTAACCAAGAACTCAATTCAGAAGACAAGGGAACTCCTGTATTGGAAGAAATTTGCTTTCGTGGAGGACTTTTTGATGGAACTAACCCGCATTTGCGTCACATGATGAAGAAAACAACGAATATCTCCCACGGGTTAGCCAAACGGCCAGGAGACTTTAACCCATGATCCGTCTACCACGGAGGATATTTATATCAGCACTGTGGTCGGTGCAAACCGGATGCGGAATGCATATCGACCAGCCATCGCAGGGATTCGAACCCGGTTCACCTCATTGGATGGCGAACGCTCTATCCCCTGAGCCATCACGGCCCTAAATACTGTTATGTATCTTTTCCAAAAAAAAAAAAAAAAAAAAAAAAAAAAAGACTAAAGCAGTATATTTATAGTAAATTAGGTTAAGTAGATATCAACACCATAATGGATTTGCCCGCATCTGACGCTGGCTAAAGTTACCGGCAAACTTGCACATGCTCGTGTGAAACAACGGTCATGTGCAAATTTGCCTTGTTATTTTATCTCTAATGCCCATAATAAGATCCGTTCTAGTAAAAATAACTTACACTATACCTATATATTCCTTTTCTGTTTTATTCATTTTCTGTAAAAAAAATTTTTTTTAAAAATCTATAATTTCCCCCCCGTTTTTCCACAAGAAAAAACTGGTGTTTTAAGGTGGTAAAATAGAACTGAAAATGATACGTTTAATATTTTCATACTAAATTAAGTTATTAAATAATTAATTCCAAGAAATTGAAGCGATAAGATATTACCTGATTAGAAACTTCATAGAACATAACGGAATTGAGGATGGCTTCAAAAACAGGCACCCATTTTCAAGACTTGTCAGATATGAATGGCTGACAAGTGCTCGAAAATGTAATCACGTCTGGCAATGTCTTGAAAATGGGCACCTACCTATGAAGCTCTTGAAACATGTCGACTGTTGTTTCCTTTCCGTATATTTTTGAAGTGATTTTAATCACACAATATATTAGGCTATTGGTTGTTGAAACGTAGCATTTGTTTACGTAAGCAACTGCTCTTTCCATTCTATTTCGAGCAAACAAAGAACGTCAAGTATAAATTCCCTTAAGTGACACATTCTAAATTCTTTCACAAAGATTCTTTCTCAAAGATTTCAATTCTTTCACTATATATTTACACAGAGACGACAACGACAGGCACGAAGCCATGTTGAACATAAACAAACTAATTATGCATCGAAGTTGCCAGGTACATAAAACAAAAATATATTACGGTTATAATAAAATACATAAACAGATAATAAATCGAAGTATGTTGTTGTTGTTTATTTACGTCGCACTAGAGCTGCACAATGGGCTAAATAAATCGATGTAAAATAAAAATAAAAAGAAAACTAGAAAGAATTATATTTCAACAAATTCTATGTGTGATACGGAGCTGTATTTAATTAACTTCATGTTAATTAACTTTCTTAGTTATGTGTAGAAACTTAGCTCAACTTTAACACGCCATTTTGTTTATAAGCGCTCAGCTGACATTGACGTCATAGGACACGTGTGTGGGTATCGTGATCTTCTTGAAATGCAAGTACCCAATTGTTCTAGTTAGGGTAAAATTTTATTTAAGAGTAATGCTTTCAGTTTGGAAATTTTTTAATGTTCATACAGAAAATAGGAAAGATGAATTAATAGAGAAATATTCTAATAAGAATAAAAAAAGCCATATAAATACGAAGGAAATGGAAGATTTCGTATGCAGAAAAATCTCGTAGTTCTATTTGAGATGTTTTAATGTTAATCAACAAATAAGAGTGAGCTGTAAGTTAGGATATGTAGAGATTAAACATTTTTGATGAGATAACAGTTTCTATGAAGATAAAGCTATTTTGACTAAGATATATACAGTGATCGGAAAAACTACTTTATTTTTGTAGTTAACTACAACTACAACTACCTTGTTACATAAACCTGCAAGTGATGTAGCGTGGGTATCTCGATCCTGATTGGTTGTTGCAACGAGGCATTTGTTTACGTTAGCAACTGTTTTTTCCATTCTATTTTTCATTTCCATATGCTTTAGATGCTTAGCATTAGCTAAAAACGTAGCTTGTAAACCCAGGTGAAAATAACATCGAATAAGCAAAACGAAATTTCATTTTACCGTATTATATGAAATTAAAGTACTCGGGACTAAGAATGGGCTACCTGCAAGTGACGTAGTGTGGGTATCTCGATCCTGATTGGTTGTTGAAGCGTGGTATTTGTTTACGTTAGCAACTGTTCTTTCCATTCTATTTCGAGTAAGCCAAACCCATAAATTCTCTTAAGTGACACATTCTATATTCTTTCACTATATATTTAAGCAGAGACTTAACACCAAGACATACACGAAGCCATGGGGAGCATAAGCAAACTGATTATGCATCAAAGTTGCCAGGTACACAAAACAAAAGTATATCACGATTACAATAAAATACAAAAAGAAATGATAAATCTAAGTTGTCTAAAGGAAGCAGACGAGAAAGAATTGTATCTCAACTAATTCTATGTGCGATACGGCTTTATATTTAATTAACTTATCGTCAATTAACATTCTAACTTATGTAGACAAACTTAGCTCAACTTCAATACGCCATTTTACTGATAAAGATTAGCTGGTACTGACGTCATAGGTCACATGTGTGGGTATGGGAAGGTCTTCATGAAGTGCAAGTACCCAATTCGCAAAAAAATGAAATTAGAGGATCCAACTGTTTTGCAACATCAAATATCTTAATAATGTATTAGTTTAGATGTATTAGCACAGAGCTGAAATTTTTTTTCGAGATTTAATGAATTTACTTTCCTAAATTACTTGAACGATGTTCACCCCCAGGGGGGTTGAGTTCTACCCAGATTCTTCCAAAAAAGCAATTAATCAATCGTGTTCTAGATCAAATTTGAGACATGTGTCTTTTCCGCTGCTGATTGCTTGTACTGACTAGTAGTGATTGAGGTAATTTTATTTATTTTTCCAATTTTGTCTCATTAATTGCAGGATAAGTGTTGGCTCAGTTGGCGAGAGAAAAAATATATGCTCAAGTGAAAGGAATTTGACGTGTCCACTTAAATTCGTAACCTTATCTGTGAGCAATCAACGGCTTCGGGCATATTCCTCAGATAAGAAAATTAAAAAAAATGACCGACAGTTCTGAAGTTGACAGTTAGCGATTGGGGATAGTACTTTTCCAGTGACTTGATTTGAATTAATTGAATATTTATAGATTTGACTTTTTTTTTTCCATTTTAATTTGATAATTGGCTGAATATTTCATCAATCCAGGTAGAGAAATGCTATCGTAAATTTTTAAAATTGTTTACATTTTAATTAAAAATTCTAACCAAGGCTTATTTTTAAATGACAGTTTATTGACCTTCTGACAATAAATGTACACTTTGCTTTATGCTATATATCCGACAGTTTCTTCAATGTAAGGTGTTATGTCATATGCTCTCGCGATATATGGTAATCTATATAATATGGCCATCTCGAATGCATAAAAAAGCTAATTTATCTCAATAAATCATTTCGTGGATGAACTTTAACGCCTATAAGGATTCGTGAAAAAAATATGCAAGGCAGCCTATAAGATATATTTTTTTAGAATCCTTATTCTCCGAGCAGTGGTGGCTCTGGGGATAGAGCGCTCGCCTCTCAATGAGGTGACCCGGGTTGGATCCCAGTGATGGCTGGTTGATTCGAATTCCGCAGCCGGCTTGCACTGACCACAGTGCTGACGTAAATGTCATAGATAGTGGTATCACATCAATGGTATAGAATATCAGTGGTAGTATCAATGGCATAGAATATCAGTGGTAGTATCAATGGCATAGAATATATCAGTGGTAGACGAATCATACATTAGAGTCTCCTTGCCGTCGGGCTATACTTGGAAAATTTCAGGAGTTTTTCTCTAGTTGTAACGCAAATGCTTGTTAGTTCCATCAAAAAGTCTTCCAAGAAGGTATCCCAATACTTGATAAAGAAGTTCGCTTGTCTTCTGGATTGGGCTCAAAATTACACGGCTACGGAATTGAACATTAGTAGTCGTCAACACAAAAATTGGGTCGGCTGTTGAACAACGGTTATGATATCAAATCAAATCCTTATTCTCAAAGAATGCAAATTAATATCTTGTCGAAGGAAAAAAAATAAAAAGTGCTATCGAAATCTATCTTATCACTAGTGAGGAAGGCGGGAGAAACCTGTAACTAATTTGATTCCTTGGTGGAACTTGGAAGGGAATGTAATAATTACTGTTCTACTTGCTTATGTATGAATTTGAGAAACCATAATTGCATATACTTATATTTAATTTGTTATTGACAAGAATTATTGAAATATGAATGTCAAAGGCGGCTGTAAGCAACATTATGAATTTCATAGCAATTTAAAGATGTCTATAATTCATGCTGTTTTTTCAATATTTTTTTATCTCCTTAACTCCTCTTTGTCACTAAGTGTCATACGGCACCACATCCCCTACCTCCCTTTGTCACATGCCACGCTATATTATATAAACACATATAAACAGTTCAGAAAAACACACGAGGAAGTTTAAATATAAATTCAAAACATTATCTATAACTACGATATAACAAAAGTTATTAGATGTATACTTTATTTTGTTGAAAAGGAAGGAAAAAAACATACAGAAGAAACAATAGGTATAAAGACATTTTTTCTGCTGTTTTTAAACATTTTTATTCTAAACAAAATGTGGGATGTTACACTTTTTGTTAAGCTTTCCCCCCTTTCAAGCATGACGTCACTCATGAACGACCTCTTACCAAAATGCGTCTTCATGATATGAGTGCGACCCATAATGCTCGCTACAAAATACAATGTCAACCCCCACCCTGCAACGTAAGGAAATGTATCCCTGGTTTAATGCATTTACTGAATAAATGTTTTGGAGTAGTGGTGGCTCAGGGGATAGTGTGTTCGCTTTCCAAAGAGGTGAAACTGGTTCAAATCCCAACGATTGGTAGTCGATATGAATTCCACACTCGGCTCGCTCCGACCACAGTGCGGATGTGAAATATCCTCAGCGGTAGACGGATCATGGATTGGAGTCCCCTCGTCATCAGGCTAACCATGGGAGAGTTTCGTGGTTTTCCTCTCCATGTAACGCAAATGTGCTTTAGTTCCATCAAAAAAGTCCTCCACGAAGGTAAATTCTTCCCAATACTTGATACAGGAGATCCCTTGTCTTCAGGATTGGGTTCAAAATTACAAGACTGCGGAGTTCATTATTAGTAGTCATAAATACTGGTTGATAGTTTATTTTCTTTGTTATGTTTGTTTGTATTTAGTTTATTTCTAAGTGACGCTGTTTTCTGGATTTCATATCCTACCTATTTGTTAAAACTATAATTTGAAAATTTTGAATATGTTTGCTAATGTGATTGAACTGTTGCGCGCATTTCGAACTTTCGGAGTGTCCCCGGATGCCCCCTTACAGGGCGGGGCGGGGTTCAGCTAGTTATTAGTAGTCGTAAACTCAAAAAAATTGGGTCGGTTGTTCAACGACTGTTATAAAATAAAATAAAAAATGGTTTAATATCTACATAACCAAATTTAGTATGAATATTCTGCTTTATGTACTTATTAGCCTCTTTTTGGAACAGCCGCAAAACAGTATTTAGTATGAATATTGTATTAATTCATCTTGTTCTTATTAAAATGGCTGTTTCAGCTTTTGAGTAAATATTATAAAAGTAAGACTAACTTTATTTTAGTTTCGAAGGACTGTAGATTATTGGATGAATTTTGAAACTCATTGCAAAATATCAATGTTTTAAGACTTAATTTTTTCCCAGTTGATTTTACAGCATTAAAAAAAACAGCAATTTATTACAACTCAAGCTTAGTGGGTTAAGCATTCACAAGAAAACCCTTCTCAATTTAAACTTTTTCTCTTAATTAAATTCTCTTTATTTCAACGTAAACTTAATGTTTTATTAGTTTTTCTCTCACCCTATTTAAATCAAATCACCTAATGCAACCTTAACATCATCCCTGTAAGGCATTTCATTCAAAATAATATTTACAAGAGAAAGTTTTTCACGTTACTTTTGTTCACCGAGTTTGATGTTCGTAATCTTTGTGTATAACATGCCGGACGCGACCTACCTATTTCTTTTCAGTACAAAGCCGATCCGTCAACTAAAACTGTCAATGAAGTTAATTAAAAAATCCTTTTAGGTCCAGCTATAAATGAATACCTGCGGAAGGTATATTAGAACTGACCTTATAAGAAAATGCAACAAAGTTTCTTATTTCTTTCAGATCATTAGATAAGGATGATGAAATAGGGAGAGTTTTTTTATTTTATTTATTCTCCTGTTAAGCGTCTAGGAAAAACCCAAAATGGATTATGTCTGATAATTTGATAGTCTTCTGTGTGTAACAACAATAAGTCCGCCGTAGATTATAGAACGTACATAATCATCTTGTCTTGAGAATACTAATGGAGCTTACCAGTTGCTTTTCATACGTATCTCATCATAATTTATTATAATTATTCATAAAAGAGAATCATTTGGTTCACTAGATGCTCTGACTCCACTAAATCCATTATGTATTGGTAGCCAGTACAGGCCCGTCTTAATAGCCTGCAGGGCCCCCTGGACACGTAAATGTGTTGGGCCCCCCTCACGTCGTACTGTTTAAAATCGAACTTAAAAAACTTCATATCAAACTTCGTCTAGTAATTCAGTCCCTGACTGAATTACTGGACACACTATAAGATTTTATGTATAATCTTATTCATAAGGTGATACAATATATAGCTTTGTAGTTTCGGCGCGGATGAAACCGGTTTGTACTTGTTTACGTTAGTGTATCAATGGGTTAACATTGTAATGCAATACGTCAAAAATATATACAAATAGGAAGTATATAAAATATTCCTGAATAAAAACCCGTTACATATATGTTTAAATATAAAAGTATTGCCTATAAACTCGTGCAAATCATGTAAAAATGCAGTGTGTCTAATAGGATCTAATTATTATATACTAATATAATGCTTGATATAATAAATATTTCATGTTTATTATATTTTACAATATTTTATAATATATCGTCCAATTTATCCTATAGTCAAATTTATATTATATGTCCTCTAGTTGAACTAATTAATAGACTAACGTAAACAAGTGCAAGTGGTGTAAAAACAATAAAGCTGTATAGTATCACCTGATAAATAGATTTTACATAGAAAGAGTACATAAAAAGATTTTACATAGAATCTTACAGTGCGTTTAATAATTTGTCCAGGGGTACATAAAATAAAGCATTTATAAGATGTGCAATAATTTAAAAAAATTTAAACACGTTTTGATTACCCCGAAAATCTCAATGCTCATAAAAACTTCAATGGAACGCAGAAAAATAGATTTCGGATGATTTTTTAAGTTCTCCTGGAGATAAACTACTCAAATTATTTTCGTTTACATGATAATTAATAACTATTTGTCAAAAGAAAAACGAAATGCACTCTTTATACAATGGAATATATTTAATACCAGACAATACTTCTTATTTATTTCTTCGTATTGAGTCATATAATGTGTGTTCCAAAAATTTTTTTTAAACGTTTACAGTTCATTATTTTTTAAACCCAGGTAATCATTCATTTTGTAACAATTAATCTGTTAACAAAATATTCTTACTTATGAGTTCAACAGTAAACCATGTGCATTTCAAGTGCTGAATAAATGTTTCCAAAATATCGAAATGCAAATAAATTAAAGTACTTTTTCACAGTGTAAGCCTTCTGTCTTAATTTGTTAAAAATTAAGTATTGCTAAAGCATACTTTCAACGTTTGAAACTTTATGGTTTACTCTAGGTTCACCTGAATTCACTTTTTTTCTAAACTTTAAACTTTTGATTTAAACTTTTTTCTAACTTCTTATTATCACATATTTAATAAAAAATACAAAACTGAAAAGTGAATCTAACCGTATACATTGTTTTTCTGATTTAAGGAATCCCGATAAATTTTAACAAATTTACCAAATTTTAACCCAAACCATATTTTATAATTAATTTTACCAAAAGCCTCTCCAAACCGCTAAGAAAAAAATTAGGGAGCTCTTTGGCGTTTCCATAGAGCCAGAAACATGGTAAATTCGACCTTATTCCGGTGATTTTGACCAATCATTTTTTCTCAGTGTTATATTTTTCAGTGTAATTTTTCTCAATAATTGTTTATAATTGACTTTTCAATTTATATTTTACTAATAATAAGAAAATCGTTTTTGTTGGAAAAAAAAAGTTAGCAGGTATGAAAATTATGAAGAATTTATCAATCTGAAATTTTCCAGTAAATCAAATTTGGTCCAAAAACAATTTTTGACCACGAAAAGACAGGAGGGAATTGCGTTATATTTATTTCCATGTCTAATTTTTCTCAATATTTGTTTATGATTGACTTTTCGATTTATATTTTACTACCAATAAGAAAATCGTTTTTGTTGGAAAGAGCAAAAGTTAGAAGCTATTTAACTTATAAGGGAGCAATTTGAAACTTTCCTGCAAATCAAATTTGGTCCAAATTTTTTTTTTGACCACAAGCGAGATTTCTAGATTGTGGCGTGATCATAAATAAGAAGACAGGAGGAAATTAAAGATTCTTCTCATTGAATCTTCTCATCTTTTAAAAGTGAGATTGCCTTTGCACGATTGAGATGAAAATGTTTGACTACGTGGGAGGGTTTAGTTAATGGTTTACTTTCCTTCAATTATAAAAAGAATGAGGTTGATGTAGTGAAGAGGTACATTCCATTGAAAGGATGCTGATGGATATAAAAAGAAATGTAAATAAAACGTATATTTAAATTAAAAATAAGTTTGTTTTATTTAAATAAACGTATATAGATAAAGCAAAATAAATATTTAGTTTCATTAACTCATAGTTCTACATTTTCTGAAGAGATTCAATATTTAATTTGAATTCTGCTTAGAACATTAACATCAGATAAATTAATCAAAAGTTGTTGATCGAACTTCAAGCAAAATAATTCTTAAGTGTCATTCTTATAAAGAATGTGCCATTCCTTTTAAGAATAACTAAAAAAATAAATAAATATTTCATTCGTAAGTGTTCATTGAAATGTTAAAATTCAAAACAATTACCAAAAGCAATTTTTCAACTGCCAGTTTTAAGTAAAATTAGGATCAATTCGAAAGCATTTAATATTAATTTAATAAATGAGATTTGCAGAGAGCATTTTGGTTTAAAAGTATCTGCCTTATTTGCACAAACACGGGAAAATTAGGTCTATTAAAATGTTAAAAAATTGAGAAATATTTTTATATAAATCTCCCGTGCATAAATTGCAGCTTAACTCCAGTGCAAATAAATTATTCTTTTAGAAGTATTGGATAAGGTTTCACTATTTGTGGTCGTTTAAACATCAATTAAAAACAATCCTAAAGGATAGATAATAGGGGAGAGAAAATTATACCGCCACTCTGTAATTTACTACAGTCTCAGGCCAAATTATTAGACGTAATATAAGATTCTATGTAAAGTTTTAACTACCAGGTGATACTGTACAGCTTTATTGTTTTTACGCTGATGAAACCGGTTTGCATTTGCTTATTGTTCGCATATCAATGGATTAATATTGTAACGCAATACGTTAAAAACAAATACAAATAGGAAGTGTATGAAAAATCTCCAGAATAAAAACCCATTACATGTATGATTAAATATAAAAGTATTGCCTATAAACTCGTGCAAAACATGTCATTATTAAAACACTATAGTACGTCTAACAATTTGGTCTAATTATTATAATACACCTATATAATATCTCATATAATAAATATTCTATATTTATATAATATATCGTCTAAGTTATCCAATGGTCGTATTTATATCATGTATCGCCTAATTTTATCAATTGATACACGAACGTAAACAAGTACAAACCGGTTTCAGTCGCGTAAAAACAATAAAGCTGTATAGTATCATCTGATCAGGGGTATGTCCAGACATTTTGTGAAAGGTCCGTTTTTCGTGAAATTGTGAAAAAATTACTCACATTCCTTCAACCAGGGTCCGCTTTTATGAATTTGTTCAAATAGGGTCCGTTATTGCAAAAAAAAAATTTTTCAAGGAGTTTTTAAATTGTAAAGACATACAAGAAGACATACAACACTGTAAAATTATAATAAAAAAAATTAAATTTTAAAAATAAACAACAATTGCTGCATCCAAATTAGAGATGCAACATACAAATATTTGGTATTTAGCCTATACTACTGAACGCAGAATATTCATTTCGGACGAACAATGGAGGAATCGTCTGCCGAAGACAAAACTTAATTCGTTTACATCCATCTTTCTTGTTTTCTGCCCTGGAAAGGGTTTATTCCAGGGGTCCCCAACCCTATGCCCGCGGGCACCATGGCGCCCTTCGATTGGTTTAGGTGCGCCCGCTACTTGTGCCCAAGAATAAAATATTTCCGTTTTCAATTTTCCCATAAAATGTTATGTAATTTGATTTGCTTTCTCAATATGGATGATAAGCCTAACCAAAATAGAAATCGCCAGGAAAAGGATCTCCATTCCCACAGATATAAGCACAAAGCAAAATATAGCTGACCACTCGCGAATTGAATATATGAACTCTTATACTTTGTATGTTTTTCAAGCAATTTCGTAATAATTTATTTTACTCAAGGATATTAATACTGATTATATTCATATGTTAAATTAAATTTTTTGTGCATTACATGCAGTGTATATTATTTCCTATGTCTACAAACTATAAATTTATCTTGCAAAAATAAATGGTGCCCGCCACTCGACCGATATTCTGGTATTTGCTCTCAGGCACAAAAAGGTTGGGGACCCCTGGTTTATTCGATTAACAAAATAATAATGAAGATAAATAAATTTGCGAAGGGTCCGATTAAAAGAAAAATCATTTTGTGAAGGGTCCGTTTTTAAGTTAAAATATTTTGTGAAGGGTCCGTTTTTATGAAAAAATATTTTGTGAAGGGTCCGTTTTTATGAAAAAATATTTTGTGAAGGGTCCGTTAACGGACCCAAATTTCTTTTAAACAGACCCCTGCTGATGATTAAAAATTTACATAGAATCTTATAGTACGTCTAATAATTAGGCCAGGCACTGTATATTCAACCAGTGCATCGTTAGCTTTACCAACGTGGAAAATTGCTTTATAAAGAAATTTATAATTAGAGAAGGCAGAAAATAAAGAGCATTAAAAATGTGGAAACATAAATATAATAAAATAAAGAAATGGAATTCTTATACGTTTTTAAGTTCATCGTGAAAATTCAGTTAGAAAAAAGCGCTTTGGAGAGAAGAAAAAAAAGAAAGAGAGAAAGCAAGTGGTAAAAAAAAAAAAAAGGATACACCATAAACTTCCGACGCTGCAGTTGACAGTGAAATCAACTCATCCATTAAATGGGCACCGCATGGTGGCGCAACAATAGCAAGAGCACGCGTGCAGACCGCAAACCGCGTGGCGTTCTACATCACTAGACCGAAACTCCCTTTGAACAATTTTTTTGTTATTATTTCGTCTGCTTTTATATGGGAGGTGAAATGATTCTGTTAGAAATAACCCCTCTTATTCGTTTCCCACCCCAGGTAGGAAAACGATATCCGAGAGCTGTTTAATTTACCTGATGCAAAACCTTTCGAGCTCTGGTCTCTGGGGGTCTCTTTTTTTTATTTTTTATATGTATGTATATATATATATGGCTTCGAGTGTAGGTTTTGAAAATAAAGCATTAAGTATATTAGGTGCTCGTTGAGTTATGGGGGTCGTCCTGTTGCAAAATATGGAAAAGTAAATTATGGGTACATTGCATTTCCTTCGTTTCTTAATTTTCTTCGTACGTTATTAAAGCATTTTTATCGACAGGATATCTTACTATTTATAAAAATCTAACGATGATGTCATATTGTCGTCAATACATTTTTATTGGCTGGAAATTCGCATGGTAGGATCTAGTTTTCCGACATTAATTTTCTTATTGGTTCGGTTGTCATCAGTATGAAATTGATATAAGTCATAAAGTTATCGTTTTTCTATAAATATTTTTGCTTTCCTAATTTAAAGATTAAAATTACCTGTACTGTTATCATAACGTTTTTGATTTTGCTTGATTTCTAAATGATGAGTTTAGGAGGATTGTTTTTATTATTAGTAGTAGTAAAATAATGCAACTCTTCGTTATATTTTAAGATAATTTTATTTAAATCGGTGTCTGCGTTTTTCAATTATTATTTTTTGGTGCAGATGACATTAATATACTATTACGGTTAAAGAGATTCGTTAAGTGAGTTTGTGAACTCACCAAATTTGTTATAACAATATACCTTTAATCTTAAATGTTATTTCAAAAAATGATTACTTAGAAAAATAATTTGTGTCCGCTAATAGATCTTAGTAGTATCCTAAGGGATATATTTGGACGTGGTGGCACAAGTGTTCTTTTTAGTTGAATAATTGCCAAGAAACAGCAATTATTGCGAAGCAGTCATCGGGTTGGTGAGCGGCAGCGAACAGGGGGCTTATCCTCCTAGTAATAACGATAAAATTATATATTATAGATTATATATTATACATTTGAAGTTCATCTATTATAGATTTTTGCTATGTGGCACCATACACTCAGGTAATTCTAAGTCTATTCTGTATTATTTTAAGTCTATTAGCAACACTATAGTTATTATTCATTTTGTTATGTTGCCTTAAGTAATAACATTAAGTTGTTTTAAAAATGGGTTAAATGTTAAGTACTTATTAAGAATAATATTGTATCTTTATCAAAATAAAAATTTACTCACAAAGTAATTATTTAAAACCTTTTTGATTAATTATTTTAAAAATTTTGAATCTTTCTAAAAGAAAAGAGCTATAGAAATTTCAAACATAAACGGGGCTGCGTACCGACTATTGTCCTTGCTTTTTCTAGTACTACATAGTATATTGTATACAGGGGTCTGTTGAAGACATTTTGTGAAACGTCCGTTTTTCGTGAAATTGTGAAAAAATTACTCACATTCTTTCAACCAGGGTCCGCTTTTATGAATTTGTGCAAATAGCGTCCGGTTATTGCAAAAAACTTTTTCAAGGAGTTTTTAAATTGTAAATAAATACAAGATTATGCTCAGCACTGTAAAATTATAGTAAAAAAAATTTAATTTTCAAAAATAAACAGTAATTGCTGCTACTAAATTAGAGATGCAACATACAAATATTTGGTATTTAGCCTAGACTGCCGAACGCAGAATATTCATTTCGGACGAATAATGGAAGAATCGTCTGCCGAAGACAAAACTTAATTCGTTTACATCCATCTTTCTTGTTTTCTGCCCTGCGAAGGGTTTAGTTGATTAACAAAACAATAATGAAGCTAAACAAATTTGTGAAGGGTCCGTTTTTATGTTAAAATATTTTGTGAAGGGTCCGTTTTTATGTTAAAATATTTTGTGAAGGGTCCGTTTTTAAGTTAAAATATTTTGTGAAGGGTCCGTTTGTATGTTAAAATATTTTGTGAAGGGTCCGTTAACGGACCCAAATTTCTTCTAAACAGACCCCTGGTATATACCATGCGGTATATACAATATATATTGTACGATATATATTGTATAGCATATATGAGCATATATATTGTATGATAGTGGAACACTACAATGAGTTTTGACAGAAATGAAAAAAAATTTTAATAAATTTTTTGCCTACTATTGTGGTTTTGAATCATTTAATAGCTGTCGGATAGATTTTAAATTATTTCTAAAATTCCATAAATAAAGAACTGTGACATTATCATGGACGTCTCTTGAAAAGAAGATAAACAATAAAAAAAAATGAAAATTAAGTCAATTCCTATTCGAATGGATGAATCAAAAGTATTTTATTTACGATTGAAAATCTGAACAAGATATACAAATATATATAGGGAGAGTGTGAATTAATAGTAAGAATTGGAAAAAGGCGCGTGGTATCAGACTACTGTAAAATAAGGCTACTATACTATGAAGTCTTATTCAAGACCTCTACTATAAAAGTATCAATTAGGTGACGTGGACCACACGTACTGTTCTTTATTGAATTTATTTGACAGTGAATATAAAATATTTAAATATTTAGATTTTCGCAATAAACCATTTTTTGTTCAAATAGAACTATAAGTTAGAAATTATCACTGATGTTATCTTTAAAATATGTGAAAAACTGAATATCTTATACAAGGAGTGATCAAATGAAAAGGTACAGAACGACATAAAAACGTAACAGTTAAATATTTGCATATTCCGCCATGGGAGAACGTAGCGAGACATCTCGGGATGCGATTGGAGCCTCTGACTGGGATCGGAGCATGATCGGGAGCACGCATGCGCAGGAGAGAACAGAGGCTCTTATAAAAACTGGCGTCCAAATGATGCGGCAGTTCGTTTGAAGAACAGAAACTCGAGCACAGAAAAACCATTAATTTCTATGTGTACTGTAAGACACTCCGACGCCTACGCAGGTCCATCAAGAACAAAAGACCGAGGCTGCTCACGGAGGACGTGGTTCTGCTCCATGATAACGCGTGTCCACACGTCTCCAGAGTCACACACATGGAACAGACCAAGTTCAAGTGGGAGACGTTGGACCATCCGCCCTACAGTCCGGACATGTCGCCCTGCGATTTCCATGTGTTTGGTCTAAAAACACCTGAAAGGGAAGCGCTTCAACTCGGAAGACGTACTCAAGGACGCTGTGAAGGACTGGGTCTCGTCACGGCCACTGGAATTCTGGGAACAAGGAACCCTGCGGCTTGTTCAGCAGTGGGATCGTTGTACTCAGGCCTATGGTGTATATTTTGAATTAAATCTACATTTTTACCCACCGTGTCGTTTCGTACTGTCGTTTCGTTTCGTTCGAGTCGTTTCACTGGCCAGGTGGCAGAGTGGTCAGCATGCCTGACAGTGAAGACAATGGTTGCGGGTTCGAATCCCGTTTAGGGCCTGGATGTTTCTCTCTGTGTGTTGTTCTCTGTTGTGTGATCTATGAATGTGGCCCATCCTATGAACGGGTATCTGTGGCAGTGTGGCGTGGGCAATGTTGCTCGCCTCCGTGACTTAGGTTCACAGGTGCCCTCTGGGTAACATTAAATGAGCAACACTTCAGGCATCTTCCAAGGTTAAGAACGAAAGTTCAATAATGCTCGTCGTGAAAAAAAAATGATAGAAAAAACGTATAAAAATTATACATTTAGAATTATACATTAAAAACTAAATCGTGTTAAAGTTTTTAAATTGATATATTTTAGTTTTAGCAATACAATAAAAAAATTTATACCATTTTGTGATAATTCAGCTTTTACAGTATTATAACTAAAATTAGTAAGGCAATCCATCATAATCGTTTCAGAAAATTAAGTATTCTGATAACTTCATTTTAAATCGATCTCTCGATAAGATCTGTTTAAATTTGTGGTCTATCCCTCTAAAAAGCAGCCGGCGCCTAGTACAATAACGCACCTTGATTTTTCACTAAAGTAAAAACACCTAGGCCATTTTGAAGCGCCATAATAAAAGGTAAACGAGATGAGTAAAATGGGATGGGGGGTCTTATGGGGGAGAAGAGGCGGCTGAAACTGTGTTTACGGCTTTACAGTATACCACTCTTATTAATCACCTTGGATAAAAAGAGCTGAATGCGCCTCATTTTAGTAATTCAACTCGACATTAATAGAGAGGATAGGTTCCGGTTTCATTATAATGAAAATTAAAAAAAGAAAAGAAAGAAAAGTTGTAGATCCGGAAACTATTGTTGCTGGTTGTATATTGGAATATTGTTATCAATGTTATAGGGAAAGCACTTTTCTTAATGGCATATCATAACTAATTTATCGGAATGTCTTTGTTGAATTACTGCGTCTGCATAATTTCATGTTTAAAATTAAATTAATGCATGGATACAAATTTATTTTTATGGAAATTTCAACTATATTATAAGGAAAATTAAATAAAGAAAAAGAAAGAAAAGTTGTACGTCCGGATGCTGCTGCTGCTAGTTGTATATTGGAATATTGTTATCAATAAGGCCCGGATTTTGATGACATTTGCATTTTTTTGCATTTTTGGACATTTTTTGTCTTTTAGAGCATTTTTTTAAATTTATAGGGCATTTTTCTTTAAATTTTGGGGCGTATTTTGCATTTCTGATTGCATTATTGATTTCTTTGAGAACTCAAAGTGGAACTCTCTTATCTAAAAAAGATGTGCCTCTATTTTCCGGCATCTCATATATTAAGGCTGAAAAATTAAACGAAAAAGGTTCATTTATCTAACTTATGTGCCTGATTTCATAACTGAAATTACCACCTGTACAAGTTTATTAGCACGGTTAATCCTCGAAACTTTAAGATTGAGTCCAAGTACGTGAAAATCCAAACATGAGATCAAAAGTTATTCAAGATGTTCTTTCATATCGCACTCTAATCAGTTTAATGCATAAATTTTTTTTTAATAATTTACTTTTTTGTAAAGCTGGGGTGATTGGTGTAAGATAATGTGTGAAGAAATAAAAAAGATGCAATTGTTTTTACATAGCAGTTTATAAGAAGATGACTTGTTAAAGTTAGATTCACTTCGGAAAAAAATAATTTGTGATCCATAGCAGGAAAAAAAATTACTCCACTTAAATCCTGCAAACAAATACAGTGCGTTAAGAAATTATAAGTCCCCTAAAAAATCAGCCTATTTATGAAGGAAATGTGTGGTCATCTTATGCAAATTTTCATGTGTGTCTCTAAATATGATAAGCATACTCTGTATTAATGAAAAAATTTTAAATGAACTTTACTAAAGTTTTTATCATATTTAAAAAAACTTAAGAAATTTTAAGAATCTCATTTAATACAAGAATCTCATTCACGTATTTTTTAAAATCATTTTTTGTATAACTTTTATCCACCCTAAATGGTTAAATCTTGCTGTATGCAAGTTAGATTAAGTTTTACAACCGTCTGTCTGACTGTATAAGGGTATCGCAAGTAAATTTGAATTAATCAAGATTGTACTACAGATTTACTTTGCAAATTCGACTACCAAGACGTAGCACCACATTAGTAAAGAGTTGAACTATTCCATATACTTGAAATACTTTTAAAACATACTTTAACTCATAAAACTCAAATGTAATCATAGCGGTTATGAAGCAAGCAGCAGCTTTTATATTTACTGGATATGCATGTACCTTTCATAATATAGATTTAAAAAAAAATTTAATACAGTTTCTGCAAACTCAAACAAAACTACAAAAAAAATCCATCCCTAATAATGAATAAAATAATTAGAACACATTTAATGAAGTTCAATATGGATTTAACTTTTATTATAAGGTTATAGCATTTTTTTAAATGTATAATTAAGCAATATAGTTTTAGTTTAAACAAAATTAACATACACGCTAATTAGCCCATGACCTTTAGTAGTTTCGACTCGTCGTCTTTTATACCATAGTTATGTGTGAAAAAATAGAAATAAAACTATGTTAATACAGATGGAGGACACAAGTGCGCATATCAAGCATGTAATGAGGTGACAAAGAAATAATTGGATCGAGAAAAGATAGTAGTGATTATATTATTAAAAACTAATTTAGAACCAGCCATTTTTTTTTAGGGTACAATGCTACAAATACATTTTTCATAATGACATACATGACACCATCGTACAGATATCATTAACACTCGAGGCATCAAGTTCCCGATCACTAAATCACGCAATAAGTCGAAGTTGTAAACATTCGAAATAAATACTTAAAAATAATTCGAATGTCCCCTATGTAATTAGCCGAATGATTGATGAAAAGACGATTTGCTAAATAATTAATGCCGCATATTTCTCAGCTCCGATCTAACTTGACAAAACAAATATATATAAAAGAACCAATAAAATATACTACGCCTGGATAAAGTTGAGAAATATGTGTAATCAGAGCCTGAGTAAGGCAGGGGCATGTGGGGCACTTGCCCCTGGCCCCCACATCAGAGGGGGCCCCAAATCGAATAGAAAGTTTACTTCACATTTCCTTCATTAATGAACTTTTTTTTAAAAACAAAATATCAGTACAGTGTAAAATCCGTCAGTTCTATGTTAGCTTCTTTATTAATCTATCGTATGAACACATCGTAAATCCATTGTTTTTTAGGGCAGTATTCAGCTAAGTTTTCGCAATTACGATGGACAAATTTGCCCAATGAAAAGTCGCTATTTTTACATATTGCAAAAGGCGATATGCTTACAAATTACGCCTTCATGTCAGTAAGGATATGAATTTTTCGCAGCTCGATGACAAAGTTAACAATCAGAAAACTGCATTCGACATGATGGACATAGAATGGTCAAGAAATCAATAAAATGGACAGAACGATACTTCGTCTGACCAGTGAAGGAATGGGGACCTTACAGCTATTTTAGTTTCTAGTCAATTTTCTTTAGTTTCTAGTCAATTTCAAAGTTTAAATACCTCCATAAAGTTCGTTTCTTCATTACTAAAGTAGTGAAGCAGAGGGAGTCCCAACGAAGTTTTTGCCCCGTGGAACCAATTAGGTCAAATCGGGCCCTCTGTGTAATGCTTTACTTTGAAATTTTTAACTTTCTAATTTACAACTGTAATGGATAACTTTCTAATTTATAATTGTAATGTATAACTTTGTAATGAACAGCAGTTATGCATAACTTTGTAATGTACAACTGTAATGTGCAACTTTGTAATGCTCAACTGTAATGTATAACTTTGTACAACTGTAATGTATAACTTTGTACAACTGAAATGTATAACTTTGTACAACTGAAATGTATAACTTTGTACAACTGAAATGTATAACTTTGTGCAACTGAAATGTATAACTTTGAACAACTGAAATGTATAACTTTGTACAACTGAAATGTATAACTTTGTACAACTGTAATGTATAACTTTGTATACCATTGGAAAAAAGTTTCCCTAAATATAGCACCCTTAAAACCAAGTTTATTCTGGATACTCAAAACACTGACTGTTATTTCAAAACAGGTGAAGAACTTAGTAAAATCTATTACAAAATAGAGAAGTGCAATATTTGTTTGCAAAATGAGAGTTTGTACTAGTTCTGATCAGTAGAAGTTAAAAAAAAGAAAAACATTCCCTTCTTATTACTATGTTTGCAAAATGTTAGTCTTAGTCACTAATTGTTAAGTTTAAAATCAACAGTTTTAAATCAAATTAAGTTTTTAAATCAACAGCTACCCAAACAACAATTTCTAACCAAATCACCTCAAATAACTTTTTCAAGGTTCGTTCTTAAGCAATAAGCAACACACGTTTTCTGTGATTGTTCTAATAACAGCTAGTCTAGCCAAGGAAACATATATAAGTTTTCTATTAGAGTATACAATAAGCATTGTCCCCGCTAAGCATTAACCACCTCGCAAATTGCAATCAAATCGTAAATTTGTCGAATAAAATTGTGGTTTGGCGAAAGTATTGGCAAATGATTTTTTCTACTGGAAAGAAGAAGAAAAAAAATATTTAACTCGATCCTCAAAATTACGCCAAAATGAATTTTTATAAGCAAATCAGTATTTTTTTTTTATCCGATTACAGTAACTTTTTGTAGACGCGACGCATAACTTATTATTGGGTCCAAATAATGTTAACCTGAACCCGTTAACTCACTTTAAATTACTCAAAATAGTAACGAAGAGTTTCTCTAATCCTCTGAATAAGACGTTTTCGCACGTCGATCACGTGACCCGTTACTGTTGCATAGCATTCCAAAAGTAAAATAACTAAACTCTTATTATATTTTCCACATCTCCATTTTTCACAAGACAATTCTAAACGTCAAAACCGAATTTTTATGAATATTATTAAATCGTAGGAATTGCCCAAGAGGATTACCGAAATTCGTTTCAGCATAAACTATCCGTCACTGGCCTAGAATAAAAATTCAGTTTTTGGCCAGCCTCCATCTCAAGAGGCCCATTTTAAAAGCATTTCCATATTTTTCTGCTTCCTTCCCCATAACGTCTTCCTAAATTAATATGTCTTTTACTTGATGTAATGAAAATTGGAAAATGCATTTACCGTTTTTGTTCTTTCCTTTTTTTTTTAATAATCGGTTGGTACTTTTTTTTTCTTCTTATGAAAAGACTTTTTTTTATAAATTTTTATTTCCTAAAAGATATTTTCGGAGTATATGATGTTAAATCCAGTATCACGTTCTGAATTTATTGTATGGTATAGTACAGTAAAAGATCAGCAAAATGATAAAAAAAATAGAATACAAAAACTATATAGGGGCCGTTAAAATATTTTCCACAGTTTTGGACTCGTATAAGAATTTTGCATAGAATATTGCGTATAGGAAAATTGTATATAAGAATATTTTCATATAAGAATATTGCAACACCACCTCTGGTTTTTCTTTTACTTTTGTTGTAGTAATCTTATTTTACTGCCCTTGCCATATTATTCGACGCACTATAAGATTCTATGTAAAATCTATATTACCAGTTGAAATCGTAATTATCAGGTGAAAATACAGTTTTATTGTTTTTATGCGACTGAAACCGGTTTACACTCGCTTATGTTGGTGTATCAATTGCTTAACACTGTAATGCAATTCCTTAAAAATAAATGCAAACAGGAAGTATATGAATGAAAACCCATTACATAAATATAAAAGTATTGCGTATAAACTCATGCAAATCATGTCATTATTAAAAAACTACAGTGCGTCTAATAATTTGATCTAATTATTATAATATACAGCACAGAACCCGTTATCCGGAATTCAGAAAACCGGAAAATCAAAAAACCGGACCGAAATTCGATAAATTTCCCCCCATTTTTAAAAAAAAAAAATTTTTTTCCTCATAAGATTTTAGGATTTTTCTTTCTTTTTTGAAAGATGTTTACCTTACCATCATTTTGGAAATAATCATTAGTGTATTACTTCATCGTTTTTTCCTCTTTTTAAGATTATTTCCAATTTTTTTTTTTTTTTTAGTTGGGTTTAACAATAAAAAAACGGCTTTTTGTAGCAATTCAGAAAACCGGAAAAATCAGTTATCCGGAATAGCGATGGTCCCGATCGTTCCGGATAATCGGTTCCCTACTGTACTAATATAATGCTTAAATATTCTATATTCATATAATATATCGTGTCATTTATCCTATCATGGAATTTAACCAATTGATACACAAACTTAAACAAGTACAAACCGGTTTCAATCACATTAAAAACAATAAAAGCTGTATAGAGTATCACGTGATAATTAAGATTTTACATAGAATCTTATAGTGTGTCTAATAACTTGGAAAGGGACTGTAGATTAAGATCCAAATGAAAGATATAACTTGGTACAAAAAAATTTGCATTTTCATTCGTTTTATAAATTTTTTTCGAATATCCTTTAAGAACCTTTTGCGTTTTCAATCCGTGCTTAAAACTCCTTATCTCAAACTCTTTAATTCCAATTTTTCTCTTTTTCAAAATTCCAGTTTTGAAATTTTTCAACATGTCGCTTTTTTTTTTGTGTCCCTTTCTCTTTCTTTTTAAAACCATTTTGAAAATAAGGGGATTTTTATGTCTTATGTAAGCATTTTATTTTATTTTATGACCGTCGTGGAACAGCTGATCCAATTTTGGGGTTTACTACTGCTAATGTTCAACTACGTAGCCTTGTAATTTTGAACCCTGTCCAGAAGACAAGGGAACTCCTGGGTCAAGTATTGGGTGAAGTTTTCCTTCGTGGAGGAATTTTTTGATGGAACTAACCCCAGTTAGCGTTACATGGAGAGACACGCCACGAAGACTACCCATGGTTCGCCTGACTGCAAGGGGAATAACCCATGATCTGTACCACTGAACATATTTTACGTCAGCACTGTGGTCGGTGAGAGCCAGGTGCGGAATTCGTATCGGCCAGACGTCTTTGGGATTCGAACCCGGGTCGCTTCATCGGAAGACGAATGCTCTATCCCATGAGCCACCACGGCTCTTATGTAGGCATTGCTCCCCCCCCCCATCTGCAAAAATAAGTAAATTACAAACCTCTCTTATCGCTTGGTGTTTACGTTATATTAAGAAGGCGTTATATTCTTTGTAGTTTAACAATTTACCACAACATGTCATTTTAAACCGTACCTTATACAAAATTTTGCGCAATATACAAAATTCTGAAATGACAAAACCACTATATAACATAAAAAGATAATCTAAAACTGTTTCACGTTGCTTTCTCATAGTACAAATAAAATCTTTAACAAACAAAGAAAATCCTGATATCTTCGGCTGTTATCACAGTGAAATTAATTAAAGTTACAACGGTTATTACCTGCATGTTATTTATTACTCCAACAGTATATTTGTGCTGTTTAAATAAATTAAATTAAGTAAAATTATTGTTCGTTTATTATATTATAAAGTAGTAAGCTACATTTACTTTTAAAATAAATTTTTATGTAATTCTGTCCAGTATCATACGCAACTAAAACAAGGAAAAAATATAAAAAATTCTAAACAATGTTGAGTATTAATTTTTCTCATAATTCCTAACTTTTCTCTGTGATTGGAAAAATATTTAACCACTCAAAAATAAAACCAAATTTTTTTTTACCAAAAATATAAATAAAAATTTACAAAATAAGAGTTAGTGTGTGGGTTAGACAGAGCTAAAGGTTTAAATTGAATCTTCATTTAATAGTTTTAATTTAAAGAGAAATTAAATTTAATAGTTTTCAATTTTCATTTAATTATTTTTTTCTTTGTTATGATATTGTTTTTTTCTTTTTTCGTTTTTTTTATTGTTCCATTTTATGCTGTTATATTTTCTAATGAAACATTTCTTTTTCTGAAGGTGACCGTTAAAACCAAAAATTTCAGATATGAGGAATGATCGTTGGCGTGTTGTACCGTTTTTTTTATACTCTCTATGTCAGTTTTTACTGTTTACATTTAAATTTAAGGCATGGAGATTATGCTAATATTTATACTTTTAATCTTCTTTTAAACCTAAAATAAATATAAAGAATTTTATTTGTAAATTCTTAAGTGAAATTGAGTAAAAATCAAATAGAAAGTTTTAAAAAAGTTTGAAAAAATTCGAATATCATAAATTTATTTACTTCTAATCTCAATTATTTAATTTCGAAATATAGATAAAAATATAACAATAATAAAAAAAAGAAATAGGTAAAACTATTACCGGTATTGTACGGTAAAGACATTTCTTGTAAAAAAATCCATTTAAATTTTTTTTTTTTTTAAATTTTCAATAATGAAAAAATTTGTGATCACCGAAAAGGCGATCACAGGTTATCCATTGGCGAAATGGTTGTTGTCTAATTTTTTTTCTAGTTTTACCCTCTTTATTTGTATTATTCACCCGAGTTATTATTGAAAACGATCCAGTTTTCAATAATAGTTTGAAATGTAGGAAAGAATTTCTGATTCTTAATTAAAACAATTAAAACAAAAGAATATCGTTCAAATGATGAAATTCTCTTTTATTCAAAACTCAAGAAGTATTTATGGGATCTCTCTGGTCCCATATCTCAAAAATAAGACTCACCAACTTAATGCGTAACAAAATTAAAATTGAAAAAAAGAATTCTAAAAAAAAAATATCAAACAGCAGCGATCGCCATAGTAACGCATGCAATGACGACGCATGCGCACTATTTTCTATTGCTCTTGAACACAGTTGAAAAGTGTAATGACGTCCAAATAAGGTGCGCGCCATCAAACCCAAAACAACACCCAGTTTGACAATGGGTAATAAAAACCGAAAATATAAATCATAAAAAAGTGTTTTAAAACATCGTTTTAAACTGCTGCTGTCACTACGTTTTTATGTATAATTATGTACTAATATTAAAAACCAGCTCAGCATTGAAGGCATTGAACATTCTCTTTACCTGAATTTTGGATTTTTGTTTTTCAATGGACGATTTTTTTAATTGCACCTGATACTTTTTATTTTGACAACTATAATTTCAGAATTTGAAAAACAATTGCATCGATATGAAAATATGTTTATTTATAGAAAAGCGAAAAATAATTAACATTTACTTTTTAAACGAGCACTTTTAATTCCCCCCCAAAAAGCAGAACACTGACTTTTCATTTATTTTACAAGGAAGCATATTGCAATTGTTGGCAAATATAAAATAATCACGCACACCGACTTAAGGATATTAGTTTTCTTTAGGGATAGATAAAATTTGTATAATAGAACCCGTTACTAATCGAATGGGAAATATATTTAAATTTTATAGAGTGTGTGAAACACTACTAATGGGTGATTTTACTCGTAATTACAGATAAAACTGCGGCGGTCCTGTCAGCTGAAAGTCATGAAACAGGTTTCAATATTAGATAATTTAAATAGTTTTGGTTCTAGTTTTCGTTTTACTTACTTCCTTATGGTATCCTACTAGTTTTCCTTGCATTTTACAAACAATATGATTTTTTTTATTTAAAATAAATTTCGTGTTTTATTATTTGATTAACGAACAATAGGTAGGAATACAGCCAGTTTTTTTCTTTAAATTTTATTTTCTAAATTGTTATGAACTAGAATTAGTTTGGATATTTCCCAAGTTATTAGATTTAAACGCCATAACTTATCTACTTTTGAATCAGCGATTGATAAGCTATAAAATAAATTGATTTCAAGTGTTTTTTCCCCATCATTTTAATTTCAAATATAATTTCAACTTACTCATTAAAGTTCTGCATGTTTTTCAAAGTGTGCGATCGAGTTTGCCGGTTAATCAACATTTTAAAGAAAGAAATTTTGGAAATATGCTTAAAATTCTATAGTCTGAAACTGTTGTTGAATAATTGTAACTAATATATAAAACATATGATACCAATAAAGTGCAGAAATCACATTTTCTGATTTCTTCCATCTTCTCTATATCTTATCCAATCTATATCTTATCCAATCTATATCTTATCCAATCTATATCTTATCCAATCTATATCTTATCCAATCTATATCTTATCCAATCTATATCTTATCCAATCTATATCTTATCCAATCTATATCTTATCCAATCTATATCTTATCCAATCTATATCTTATCCAATCTATATCTTATCCAATCTATATCTTATCCAATCTATATCTTATCCAATCTATATCTTATCCAATCCATATCTTATCCAATCCATATCTTATCCAATCCATATCTTATCCAATCCATATCTTATCCAATCCATATCTTATCCATATCTTATCTATATCTTATCTATATCTTATCTATATCTTATCTATATCTTATCTATATCTTATCTATATCTTATCTATATCTTATCTATATCTTATCTATATCTTAACTACACTGGTTATCATAAATTAAGGAAAAATCACAAAAATAGCGATAACTCTTTCAAAAGTAAGCCAAACCGTGCAAAATTTGCATATGTTGTCCACTAAGAGTAGCTGAGTAAAATTGCAATATGCAAATTAGTGGCGCTGCACTCGGCTTACGTCATCTGCCTGGAGCATAAAAGTCCAAGTTTGAGAGAAAGCACACAAATTTTACTGTGATTGCGACATTGAAAATCTGAGATAGCCAATTCGTAATAATGACCTCTAGGCATCATTTGCCTGAAGAACTACGATGGAGAGCCATCGGGAGACTAGAGGCAGGGCAGAGTCAATCAGAAGTGGCCAGATGGCTAAATGTGAGTCCATCTGTGGTTCATAGACTTTGGAGGCAATTTCAAACCACAGATTCGGCATCTAGGAGGTTCAGTCAAGGACGGCCAACTGTTACGACCAGTGCCGATGACCGATATTTGACATTAAGTGCACGCAGGAATAGAACCGCTACTCCGACACATCTTAGATCCTCTCTTGCTGCAGCCACCGGAAGGTTGGTGTCAACGTCAACTGTGCGCAGAAGGCTCCACGAAGGTGGTCTGTATGCGAGACGACCAGACATTTGCGTGCCGCTCACATCACGCCATAGGAGAGACCGTTTGCAGTGGGCCCGACAACATGTCCACTGGACGTCAGATCAATGGAGGCCTGTTCTCTTTACGGATGAGTCCAGGTTTAGTCTAGAAAGTGACAGTAGACGTTATTTGATATGGAGAGAACCTGGGACCCGTTATCATCCATCAAACATCCGTGAAAGAGATGCATACGGAAGAGGCAGTGTCTGTGTTTGGGGAGGCATATCCTTAGGAGGGCGCACATACCTCCATGTCTTTCCAAGGGGAACCGTGAATGCTCAGGTTTATCGAGACAACATCCTTGATGCTTATGTGCGCCCATATGCCGGGGCAATTGGTGATTGCTTCCTGTTACAGGACGATAATGCAAGACCACACAGAGCTCGCATTGTTGATGATTATCTTCAACAGGAAACAATTACTCGCATGGAGTGGCCAGCTCGATCCCCGGACTTGAATCCTATCGAGCACGTTTGGGATGCTCTAGGGAGGCGTGTATCTGCCATCAATCCGCCCCCTCAGACCCTTGCCACGCTTGCAACTGCTTTACAAGAGCAATGGCTCTCACTTCCTATTGAACTGATAGACCGCATAATTGAAAGCATCACACATCGCTGTTTGTGCTGTATTGCTTCTAGAGGCAATCATATTCCATATTAAAGGTACTTTTTCTATTGCAAACCGATACTTCCAATTTGTTTATTTTATACATGTGCTAATTTCTATACTACTATTAATGTCTGATAATTTCTTTTTATGTTGTTTAATACCTTACTATGTGTTGTATATTGTGGGTAAGTTTCATAAAATTCCATGTGTAATTTCTTGAGTTATCGCGATTTTTGTGAATTTTCCTTAATTTATGATAACCAGTGTATATCTATATCTTAACTATATCTATATCTTAACTATATCTATATCTTAACTAAAAAACGGACTACCTTGAATTACTTTTAGTAACTTGAGAAATTGAATTTTAAAAAAACGAAGTCTTTAAAAATAGATTTTTAAGGAACTATTCGACCGATTTCGCTCAAATTTTGCATTTCGTAATGAAATTAGATACTTTAAAATAATATAAAAATTGTATACTTAACAAATCAAAATTTATTGGATGATTAATTAATAAAACAATAAAAATAATTCAATTCGTTTTAAAAGTTATCGAGCTATGGCGAAATAGGCTAAAAGTAAACTTTCGACTTTGGGGATCAGATACTTTGGGGATCAGAAATCCGAATCCGACGGAAAAAAAATTTTGTGTTTTTATTCAGAGAAAGAACGTTTTTGCGTCTGATTCTATAATTTAAGATTTCGTCTTCTCTAATTAATTAGCAATCCCCTTGAACCATAAAGATGGAGTCCTAGGACGTGAAGAACCCATCATTAAATTAAAAGTTATTCAGGGTGGTTCATTTTTTTCTTCTTTGGAACACTGCAGAGCATAGTCTGTAGTTTTTCTAGCTCGTGATGTTGTAAAGACTGCTTAGGTAAAACTTGCTGCCTGGCTTTAGTTAGTTTCAAATCCGTTATTTAAATTTTCATTTTCTTTTTTTTTTATCCAACTCATTTGATAGAGACATGATTCGAGTTGGACAAAACGAATCAGCTAAGTGATTCGAATCAATAGAATAAGTTCACTTTGGTGATTCTAATCTCTTTCTGATTCGGATCAGTTGCAAGTTGGTGATTCTAATCAAAGAATCAATTCAGAGATTCGAATCCTCGAATCAGTACCCAACTCTAGACACGATAGTCTCTCATTTGATAGTTTATTATGAAAAGAACAATCGATGTTATTTCATTGACGGGAAAAATTATTTTCTTCATTTTTCTTCTTCCTTTACTTTAAATTACTAATGGTGGTAGAACAGAATTTGCCGTTGAATTATTTCTCCCGTTGTATAGAGTCTTCTTGTGAACTTTTTCTTTTTTGTTTTTTCATAGTTACATTATCCCGCTATTCGGGAATTTGTTATTTCCAAAGAATCAGAATCCTCTTTTAAAAAAAAACACTACAGTCAAACCCGGCTATAGTGAACACGGTTTATAGTGAACTCCCGGATATAGTGAACGAAATGTTCGCTCCGGTGCCTTACTACACACGTATAGCGTTATTTTTTGTGGATATAGTGAACCAAAACAAGAGAGGAAGTTGCATATTATGAACTTTTTTCTGTCTTCAACTGATTTATTTTCTTCATTTTTTTGTAATAATTTTGAAATTTCTACTTCAAAATAATTACGTATACCGATTTTCACTTTAGCGGGATTTGACTGTATTTTTTTTCTTTATTAACACTTTATTTCATGATTGCAGGATTCTAAGTCAAAGGTTTGACATTGATACAAAAGATTTTGGAGTTTAATTCTTAACACATTAAAAAGAAAAAGAACAATCGATATTATTTTTTTGATGGGAAAACGTTCTTTCTGATGCCAACAAGGACACGGTTAAGGTATCAAGTTCTCACGTTGCAGAGAAATTCTCACGTAGAAACGTGATGAATTTCCTGCCAAATGAAGTGGTTTAGATTTAAATCACGTTTTATTTGGCGAAGGCGATAATTGGATTCCCCCGCAACACAGAAGCTTACCTCGTCTAAAAGTATGTAAATTACCACACAGATCAATATAGACATCAAGGTAAAACAAATTCAACTACTTTAGAGAAATGAACTAAAACAAAAGAATCTCTCCTAACTTTCTGTTCTGTTTCGATGGTTTTTCGATGCATTGTAGTGGTTTCTATTGTAATTACGAACCTATTTGTTGTCAGAGATCCATTTACAATAGGTTGTGGTAAAATCAATCAATAATACTCATCTGATATGTAAGGAACGTTGTGAAAAACTATATATTTTTCTTTTTACCTTTTATCCCCACCTTGCCAAAGGGACTTATTAAGTGTCAGGGACAGTTCGTGATGCCCTTAAGAGCCATTTTGGCTTTAAAAAACGGCTCTTTTAAGCCTCTTTTGTTGTGGCAGTTTATCAAATACGACCACGCCTCTTTTGCCTCCTTTTTAGACATTTTAAATGAACTTCAAACCTTTCAGGGACGTTGCGCACGTTTCCCTTCAATTTGAAGGAAATGAAAAATAAAAGTGTTTGCGTTTTAAAATTCAATTTCATTGTCTGAAGGAAGGAAATTGTTCAAATAATAGAATGAAAGGTTTCACTAATCCCTTGATTTCATTATTCTCAACGTTTCACTTGCTTTTCGAAGTAAGAATGAAATTCTTTAAACAAAAAATAAAACTTTAAAATTAAAATTTCCCAACTAGTCAACGAATCAAAAATCTTTGAATAAAAATACTTTTAAATAGAATATACAAAGTGTACTACGAAATGAACTGAAATGTGTATACTACTGATTTATTTTGATTCATTAGCGATTATTGATTCATTAGTACGAAAAACTAAATCAAATGCCATATCTATTTTCCTGAACAAGCAATTCGAGCTGTGTCCATTTTATTAAATACGCATTTCGAGCTATGTTAATTTTATTAAACACGCACCCTCTTGCATCTTAGAATTCGAACGAGCTATAAAAGTATGTCGAGAAAGAATAGGGGAGAGTGGGGTCAATTGTAACAGGGTACGATTGTAACAGAGCGAAAATTTCGAGTGTCGGGTTCTAGATTTGGTTTCTAGGTGGCGCACAAGGTGCATTTAATAAATCTACATGTACACCCCTGCTGGCAACCATTTTTATGTACTTTTGAAAGAGTTACATCACAAAAGATATTTTCACGCTACGCAAGTACTTTTTTTGGTATTAGAATATTATATTGTAACAAAGTAATTTTGTTTAAACAAATAAAAATTATTAACCGAATATGTGAGTGGACACCTTAATTAACATTTCAGTAAAAAAAAAAAATTAGTTTTGTTAATTAGCTAGCATTGCTTTTAACAAATGAAGCTGAAATGGCGTCTTGGGGACAATTGTAACAATAAGTAAAGGGACGATTGTAACAGGTGAAAATAAATAATCTTATGTTTACAAAAAATTACGTAACTCTTTAGGAACCACCAATAGTTTCGTATATCATTTATATTATGTTGCACGTGCATTATTTTATTTGTCACCTTTCACAGCATAAATTAAAAATTTTAACCCCTTAAAGTTAAAAGTTTAACCCTTTAGGTCTCTGCTCATTATTATTTTTACTCCTAAAATATCTACATTTTGATCAATAAAAAAATATATCACAACTATGATAATATATATAATTAACTATGTTTTAGTTGAATTTATGAACTGTTACAATTGACCCCGTAAGTGGGGACAATTGTAACAAGTGCACGACTGTCAAAAATTGTTAATAACTAATATAATAACATTTAAAATAAGGTATTTATTTTTTTTTCCTAGTAGAGAATAGTCTACTTTACTCGTCTATCAATTACTACTAATAATATATTGGATTTTTTGTTAGTTAAAAATAGTTAAGTAAAAAATGTTACAATTGACCCCACTCTCCCCTACTGGTGGTGAAACAAGGGCCAAGAGTATAGTTAGTCTAAGCTAAGAACTCCTCCCGCCACAAAGTCTGAGGTCGTCTGGTGCTAAAGAAGCAAGAATGGCGCATTTTAGAAAGATTAGCTTTACTCTAGGACTATAGTCTGATCAACGAGAACTGATAGTGAAAGTAAACAAAGCGGAGTGCTATTTGGCGCAATACCGTTGTCTGCTTGGTGCCGGAACAATGACAAATAGCGCCTATCAGTCAAGCAAAAACTTTTATTTCTTAGAGCAAAAACTTTTATTCTATTTATTTTCTTTCTTATTTATGTTATTCTTACAAATTTCTTCCCAAACGTATATTTTTTGTGTACCCTTTCTAAATTTTTCGTAACGCTGTGTACCATTAATAAAAAAATGAATGTATTTTTTACTATAAAGAAACTGCACAAAAGTTAAAAATCATAACTGGCTGTTATTAACTCTGCAAAAAATATCCAATAGAAAAATACGTAATCGTAAATTTTCAAGGCTAGCATTGTTTTTAAATAAAATCTTTTGAAATTTTAGTTTGTTGCAAGATATTTCGCATAAGAACGCGTAACCCCGCTAAACTGCTACCGTACCCATGGGGGTACGCGTACCACACTTTGGGAAACACTGTCTTAAAGGGTTGTTTGTTTCTCCGTGGTGTCTTTTTGCAGGTGTTTCATGAGCAATAAGGAAAATAAAGTGATAGATTTAAGTCCTCCTAAAAAACGGCAGAAGAAATCTTACATAAGTAAAGCTGAAAAGGAAATAATATTGAGCATTTATAAAACAGAAGTGCATTCAAAACCAGATGTTCCAATCATTGATGTGGCTGACCATGCGGAGTTAGCACAGCTTCTGTTTTCAGAATTATTAAAGAATATAAAAGGGATGGTATATTACAGTCACTGAAGAGGACTAAATCTCGTAAAACTTTTTTGGACGACATTGACGATTTCGACAAAAATGCTGTAAGAAGAAAAGTTCATGATTTTTCCGCCGTAACGGAATTGCGAGAATAAACAAAGTTCTCAAATCTGTGAACGATGATTCTGATTTACCAAACTTTAAAATAACGACATTTTATTCCCTGTTAAAAAAATTAGGCTTCAAACATCAAAAATCTAACTGGTTTCATTTTTACTTTTTAATGATATAATTATTTGTTATTATCCATGATTAATTATGATTAATACATCGTTAATACAGTAATTCTTAAAATTTTGTTGTTTTCTGCCTAGTTTAATATAATTATTTTTGCTTTCGGTACAGTTGTTAATTAATTACAAAAATTCAAATGCTACTTAAAATTAAAAATTTTTGATTACTTCATTCAATTTTCAAAAGCCTATTGAATTCGAGGTTTTCAAAGTGTTTTTTTTTTTTTTTATAGATTAAGTGGGTATATTTTCCTTAACTAAAGATTTTGTGTGACATATAAAAAAGTTCCAAGTTTCTTTTAGTGTAATTATTTTCGTAATACTTCCCCTAGATAACAGTTTAAAAATAGAAATAAATGAAGTTCCTTCAAATATATTTTTAAATCAATCGGTGAAACATAAAACTATTTTAAATATTATTTAACTTTTAATAAATTTAAAAAAAAATTTTTAATTATGAAAATAAAGAGCATTTTTTTAACATATTCTTTCAATTCGATACGACTTTTACGATGGAATTCTAAAAGTTATGTTTTGCATAGATATTTATGCAAAATATATTAAAACTAATTTAATTTTAACTTAAAAAAAATACATTAAAACTATTCTCAAAATAAAATTATGTGCTTATTGAAACAATTAGAAACGTATTTTCATGTAAATATTTTAATTTTGCACTTTCTTACCTAATTTTAAGGTATCAAAAACTGAATATCGTTTTCGTTTTTCTATAAAAGCGAAAGCTAGCTGTCGATTCAAACGAAATCGCCCATTCAGCGAAGAAACCGTTGAAGTGGCAAACGTTGGCGATCAAACAGCAACCCCTTATGTTTACTTCCACTATCAGTTCTCGTTGAACAGACTACGGAAACCACTCCCAAACAACGACCCTGCACCCCTACTTGAAATAGTCATACCTCATTACCATGGTCACAGCCACTGATCCAGAAGAATGTCTGAAGGAGTTCTTATTTTAGACAAACTATATATGGGTAACATGCAATACATGGAATGTATATGGGTAACATGCAATACATGGAAATATAAACCTATTTGCACAAATTCATAAAAGCGGACCCTGGTTGAAATAATGTGAGTAGTTTTTTCACAATTTCACGAAAAACGGACCTTTCACAAAATGTCTGGACAGACCCCTGATCACATATCAGCAATTAACATCCTGCTCTGCCCCTCAATACGGTACGAGGGTGAAACATCAGTCCATCAGATGGCAAACGCAGACAGAGGGTGCGGTAGACAGAAGACGGCTTTTTGTGGGCTGACTATAGAACTCAATACGAAACTTTTGAAATCATTTTGAGTTTCAAGTCAAAAACTCACACACATGAGTGAAAGTGAAAAAGGGGATTCTATCAAGGAGGAGGACTTCGACGAGTCTTTCGATTTGTCTCAAAAAGCATGGTCGAAGGTATCAGAAGAGCTGAATGAGCGTTTTTCATGATTTATTAAAAAGAATTTAAATTTAAAAAAAACTAAACGCTACGAAAATTACCTTTGCTTACAACAACCTTGTAAATAGCCAAAACGAGGTCTTGGCCTACACGAAAAGGCTCCAAGATGAAGCGCAAAATGCCTTAAAACAAGTAATTGAGAAAAGTGCTAAGAAAGTGCAAAAAACATACGCGGAAATCGCAAAGAGCAGTGCACAAGTTGCTGCCCTCTAGAGTGGAGTCAGACCACGTCCTCGTCTGATAGTTCCCCGGAGGAGACAGAAGTGAATATCAACCCAACGGAACTTCAAGTTCGAGTCAATGGAATTAGAAGAATTAAAAGAGGTGGAGTAGTAATCGAAATGGTATTCACAAAAGATGTGAGAATAATTAAAGAAGAAACCGTAGACCAAGGTCTCGATAAAACATTTAAGGGCTCAACACCATCAAAAGGAAATCTCAAGACTCATTTTATTTGACGTAGAAGAAAAACTCAATAAGAGCTTGAAGAAAAATTAATTGACCAAAACAGTGAGAAAAAGAAAAAATTCGAAATTTGCTTCCCAATCAAGAGAAAAAGGGGTACGCATTGGGTCATTCAGATACACCCAAGTGTGTCTTCAAGAAGATCATGAGAAAGTTAAAACTTGGCTTGACCATCTATAAATTAAAGACCCTTGAGGTGTTACAAGTGCAACGTACTCGGACATATGGCGAAGGACTGTTTAAATCGTGAAGGCTGCTCTAACTGCTGTGAAGAGGGACGCAAGATGAGCGAAAGCAAAAGAAAAAGTAAATGCGTCCAACTGCGAAGCTGCTAACAAGAAGTATAGCTTAAAAATAAATACTAATCATCCTACAAATAAAAGAACATGCCCCTCAAACCAAAGAGCAATAGCCGGATTTACTGATCCCATTTATTGTAAGCCATTAAATAGTGTCCTCCACCTCCTCCGGGGAAGCTATTTCTTTGCAAATAACATTTTTGTGAGACCACCAAGTAGGTGGTCGTTTTCGGTTTGTAAAATCAATAAAGTTCAGAATGGTTTTTGAAATTTTCCAGTCAGAGGATGCCTCGATGGGTCGCAGTGTCCTTTCCTTCTCTCGGCCTTGACTGTAAGCGCTTGCAGAGGGATTGGCACCTCCGCCCTTCGGTCATCTTGTGCCTCCTTAGATCTCAATGCGATTCGGATGCTTCATCGTGAGCGGCTCGGAGTCATGGATCTCGTGTCCATGTACCACCGTCCCTCCGCACTGACTCGAGAGCTCTTGCCACGACCGGGTCACCGGTTTCCCTGGATGTCCAGAACGGGGGCGGGTCAGGATTAATCTACGCTTATTAAACACGCATTTCGAGCTGTGTCCATTTCATTAAACACGAATTTTGAGCTATGTCCCGAAAAATAAGCTCACTTAGAATAAGCCAGATAGGGTTGCTGAAGGGGGAGTTCGTAAAAATCAATGATAAACTGGCGACATTTTTATGTTCAGTTGATTCGTATGAAACTTTATGAAAAATAAAGTCGATATAAATGAGACAAAGATTCATAATTATTGACTATGGCCACTACAATGGAAAGAGCTTAATGGAAGAAGGAAAGCAGTTAAGTAATCAGTCTTCCTTTTATTTAAGGAATAATTAATTATATTTGTAAGAACAAATATTCAATACATACAGAGAACCATAAATTTTTGATCTCGAAATTTCAGGCTTCTGCTAAACTTGGTGCCTTTTCCCACTACACTTTTCAATTAAGTACAGTCATTTCTAAAGGTGTGGAATAAGGGGAGAAAATTTTGTCGGAATCAGAAAAATTTAGTAGACTCTCGTGTGCTAAGAATTAGATCCCACAGGCATAGAAAAAAATTGCTTGACCATGCATCTCAATAAATCGAGTAACTGTCCTTAAATTAATGAAGTGCAATTTTGAGTTAGGACGCGAAAATGCTATTTTTTTCCGAATTGTTACTTCTCCGGATTTCAAATCTTGATTTTCAAAATATATGGCAATCTGATAAATAGGGTTCAAATAACCTAGCGCTTTGTTTGAATCCCTAAATGTTAATCTCACGTTTTTGCTTGCGTATGTTCATACATTAAGAAATATTTTAGGCAATTAAATAATTTTTTCACACAATTGTAACACTCGTTTACCCGAATATTCTATTCTAAAAAATTACTTTTATTATCGTCTATTGTGAGAATGTTCGAAAAGTTTTTAAAAATATAAAAGGTGTACAGATGTTTACGCAATGTTGAACCATGAAATTTTAAATCTTAAAATGCATAATTTATACAGAATTGGTGAAGCAGTTCTGGAGAAAGGAAAATTGAAACTACGATTCTTGATATTATTCAGAGTGAAAAAAGTAAAACAATAGGCGGAAGAAATAATGAACCGTTCAGTTGCCTGAACTACCAGAACTCTACTTTCCAGATTAAGGTAACCATTCATAAATATGGAGGGTTAATAATAATTATTCGAAATCATTATTAACCCATCCATAATAATTAATCATTATTATTATCATCTATAATATTTATCCAAAACCATCAAAATGAAAGAAATTTTTTTTTCACAGGGAGTGGGCTTTTGCGTCTAATTTCATAATTGAAAATGTTTTTTTTTGTTGCTGCTATTATTATTACTTTGTGTACTGCACAACAGATACTGTGCAATTTCATCAAGTTACAAGGGGGGGCTAAGCACCCTGTTCACTGACACTCACTAACTCCGATGATTGCTTCGCAATAATTGCTGTTTCTCGGCACAAAACAATTGAAATTATTCAACTAAAAATATTTGTACTAAAAAGAACACTTGTGCCTCCACTTCCCACGTCCAAATATATCCCTTATGATACAGTCGAACTCGTTTATAACGAGCTCGGATTTAACGAGAACTCGGATTTACCGAGGGAAACGAGAATATTTGTTTGGATCAATATTAAGTCTATGGAACAGAAGTCGCTTTTAACGAGCAAGACCCGGTTTTAGCAAGCAATATTTTTCTGTCTTGCAATCCTTTTCTCATCTTTCTAGTCTTTGTCTTATCTTTTTTTTCAAAATGATAAGAAATGTGTGCGAAATAAAAAAAAACGCGATTAAATTAATTAATGTAATTAAAGTAAGTAAGTATTAATTAAATTTTAAGTAAATTCAATCATTTGACCTCCCAAGCCCCCCCCCCTCTTCTGGTTGCACGCCTGTCTTAAGTACCCGTTTATTACGAGCACTCGGCTTTAACGAGTACATGTTACGGTCCCTTTGTGCTCGTTATAAACGAGTTCGACTCCGAGTCGTGTTTTCACTACAGCGCGAGAACGCGAGAATCTCGCATATTTTTTTATATTAAAAAATTATTACCGCGAGAAATTCGCGCATTCTATAAACCAATTTCAAAATTTGCGAATTTCTCACATTTTGAAAAAAATTTCTCATTTGCGCCATTTAGAATAAAATCCGTTTCACTTTTCTTCCTGGATCTTTTATTATTTTCAACATCTGCCCCATTATCTAGCTTCCCTATTTACCAGTATTGTTCAGAACCTTTAAGAACAACAGAACACCATCCTTCCGAACCTCTTTCAGAACGCATTTCTCTGCAACCACGTGTTTACCGTAGGTAAGGTTTCTTCATGTAAGATGTTCAAATTTTTTGCTCGTTAATGTAAGATGGACAAATACCTTGTAAAGCCAATATCTTCTACTCCGAAACGGACAAATGAAAATGAAACAAATGTGGGTAGAAACGAAACAAATACGCATTTGAGCAACCTAATGAGAATAGCTGATGAAAAAGTAGATGTGGAACATTTTCCATATCATGATGCAGCAAAAATATTCAATGCTTTAAAAATTAGAAGATGTTAAAAATGCATTATAATAAAAGAAATGAATTTTTTTCAAGTCTCTTGGGGTTTTTTTTTTTTTTTTTTTTGAAATCTCACCCTGTTTTTGAGAAAACACTGTATAAGTAAACATAAATCATTTTTCTAAGTAAATCATTTTTTTAAAATAACATTTAAAATTAAAAGGTCAAATTTGGTGAATTCACAACTGTCATTTAATATACCAAACGGAGGAATGTATTTTAAATACAATTTTAACATTCATCACTTGAATGTGCATGAAGCTGAAAGTCAAGTTCTAAATCATTTTACGAATCTCGTAAACCGTAATTCGTATGTCATTTGCAACAAAAAATAATAATTGTTAAACAGTTAATAAGATCAGACACCGGTTTAAATAAAATTATCCTAAAATATAACGAAGAATTATGTTATTTTAATAATAACAATAATGAAAACAATTTTCCTAAACTCTTAATTTAAAAATCAAACAAAATCAAATAACGGTACAGGTAATTTTAACCTTCAAATTAGGGAAATAAAAACATTTATAGGAAAACAATTACTTTATGACTTAAATCAATTTTATGCTGATGACAACCAAACCGTTTTGAAAATTAATCTGGGAAAACAGCATAATATCATGTGATTTTCCGACCAATAAAAGTGTATTGGCTACAAAGGAGACACCATCATTAGATTTTAATATATCGTAAGATATATTGGCAATATTTCGATAATCTTTGAGGTTTTCTTCCCCCATCACTCACTATGGGCCCATGTAGGAATTTTCTCTAGATGATATCGATTATAAGTCAAACAGTAAAGGTGTGGTCCAATAAACTTTTTTGATAATGACCTCCCAGTATTTGTGACGTTAAACTTTTATTATTCATTATGTAACGAGAGAAAAAAACTTATCACGTGTGGACTTCCTTAAAATGTTTACAGAAAACAGGCATAAACCTCCGAACGCACCCATCAATTTCGAAGCACTTTTAAAGACTCCTTCCTGTAATGCATAATAATAAAATTCTTACCCAAAAGGGCATGCCCTCGTCTAACTTAACAAGTACGGTGGCTCAACTCAGAACAATTTACATTAGGGTCATCTCAGCTTGGTGCCCCCTCTGCCTATTTATCAACAAAGTGGCAGTTTTTTTTTAGTACGCGTTCCTCGCGTGCAAAACAAGTGTGAGTTCGTCTTGGAGAGTGACCGATCACTTGTCAGGTACGTTCCATCCAGTGACAGGGACTGATGCATGTCGAAGATATCGTTCCATTTTATCTCATCTTTAAAGAGGGAAGACATACATCGCCACCCAAGAGGCTGATTTTTCTTGGGGAGCTTCTGTTCCTTTCTGACATTAGGTTTTGGAATATTACAGGGTGGAAGATAAATACTTCAATGTTCTAATTGCTTTTTCTTTAAAGAAGTAGGTTTGTTGATGGATTTATTTTTATTAAATGTTGATGGATTTGTTTTGATTGAAACAAAGCTTGCTTCTGTTCGTTTCGTGTCGTTTTTAGAATATCATATGCCCTCTTACTCGCTCGAAGTATTTCTTGGTGAAATATTTTTTTCATTAATTACCTAGATATTTTTTTATCTGCAGTAGAACTGCCATTAACTAAGCTTTAATTAACCGAGGTTTCTCTTAGCCGAGCTGATAACGAAGTCTGATTTTTTTTTCTGAATGAGCCCTGAAAAAAGACCACACTTTTTATTTCATTTTTTTTTAATATCCGTCATTGAACAGCCGACCCAATTTTGGGTTTGTAATTTCCAATGTTCAACTCCGTAACCTTGTAATTTTGAACCAATCAAGAAGACAAGGAAATTCCCGGATGAGTACAACCAGAGGTATTTATTTGTTATGGAAAAATGGAGGACTCGATAGATGTAACGAGCATGAGTCACCATTTACTACACGGGTAGTCTTAGGCCGGGCGGGGATCGAACTCACGAACTCTTGGACATAGGTCCAGCGCCCTACCAACCAGGCTATCCCGGCCTTCCTTTTAGTTCATTGTCCGGCTCTACAGTCCGGCTCAACTTCCAATAAATATTACACCCTGAGAAGTCAACAGCGGCAAATAATGCTTTGTTTTCAGTGGCCCTATTGAACACCAGGTATAATGTGTAATCGGATTGTATTTTTGTAACAATGTACTTTTGTAACATTGTACTTTTGCCTCGAAAGGTAACAGGACATTTTAATAAATACTGTAAAATTATACTTTAAAATTGTAATAAATACTGTAAAATTGTAATAAAATTACTGTAAAATTAATAAATTAACGTATATTAAATTTCAAAAATACAATCATTTCTTGAGATTTATGTTATTTTTGAAAAGGCATCTTTTAGTTTAACTTTAAAAATAGTTTAAAAAAATTACTATTTGCTTTTTAAAATTTACTGCTAATAGTTGATTTCCCTTTTAAATTTGTTGAGCTGTGAAACATAACTTTACATATTATTTATTTTTATCATTTAAAAAACGTTCTGTTGTTTTTTTTTATTTCAAAAGATGTTAAATTTGCATGCAAGGGTAGTTTTTATACACAGTATCTATTAGCAGAGATCTCCGATATCCGAGCTCGGGTAATCGAGGTTCTATTGTATATGGGTAACATGCAATACATGGAAATAAACATTTTTTTCATTTTCATTCTTAGAGTCATTTCCTTAAAACATTTCCTATCAGGCAATTAACTAACTCATTGGTGATTAAACGGCTCGACTAAGACAACCAAAAATTATAGTTCGGACATTAATACAACCCATAAAATTGTTTGTCTTGCTGTTCCGAATACCGCAATAAAGATCTACTTGAAGACGAAATAATAACTTGTATTTTGTATCATAACAATCTCAACATGCTACTGATCCAGAATAAGGAATTCGAGAACTTTCCAGAATGTGCAAAAAAATAATCTTCATAAATAGGAGAATTAGTCTGGTAAATATCACTTTTTCAAATGATTTGAAGTTCTCTCAGATAAAATCCAGAATTTAAAAGGACAGGAACCGAATTTTGCTACAATGCACCACATAAATATCGTCGATCATTGAGGTAGTAAATATGGCAGAGGTGTCAAGACGTTAACGATCTACGAATTCAATAAATCTCAATAAATAACAGGATTAGTTATGCAAATTTATACCAGATTATAGAAGGACAGGAACCGAATTCTGCTACAATGCACCACATAAATATCGTCGATCATTATGGTAGTAAATATGGCAGAAGTGTCAAGACGTTAACGATCTACGAATTCAATAAATCTCAATAAATAACAGGATTAGTTATTCAAATTTATACCAGATTATAGAAGGACAGGAACCAAATTTTGCTACAATGCACCACATAAATATCGTCGATCATTGAGGTAGTAAATATGGCAGAGGTGTCAAGACGTTAACGATCTACGAATTCAATAAATCTCAATAAATAACAGGATTAGTTATGCAAATTTATACCAGATTATAGAAGGACAGGAACCGAATTCTGCTACAATGCACCACATAAATATCGTCGATCATTGAGGTAGTAAATATGGCAGAAGCGTCAAGACGTTAACGATCTACGAACACAATAAATGACAGGATTAGTTATGCAAATGTCACTTTCGTAGATCATCGAGAGAAGTCTCAGTGGTTCAGATTTATACCAGATTTTAGAAGGACAGGAACCGAATTCGGGTACACTGCATCTTATAAATCAGGATGAGGATCTACGAACACAATGAATCGTGATAAATAACAAGATTAGTTATGTAAATATCATTTTTGTAGATCATTGTGAGATGCATTATAGATTTGGATTGAATCGGATAAATTGCGTCACTTATAAATGTAAGAGAATGCCCATAAAATTTAAAAAATAGCCATTGCATAGATTTTTCCAAGTTCAGTAAATTAGAAAATATGCTTTTCCGCATAACCCATACATTATTTGAAATAATTTTGCACTACATAGGTTACTTTTAACGCTGCGCTAAATCGGTAACAAACAGAACAAACAATAACACTGGTAACTTCCGTTACTTTTTTTTAATCAGCCATAACGAAACAAGTGGCTCTCCATAAAAAATCACACTGTCCCAAATCGATGCTATAATATTTATTCATCCTCAATAATTCGGCACAAGTTTTTCAAATTATAGATTCAACCAATCTTCAATTAAAATACATTCTGATTCATTTTGGGAAATGCAGCCTACAGCCTTTAACATTTAAGCTATTAAAAGTAATTTTCAATAGAGATAAAAATGAAGAAAAAAAGATTTAAAAGTTCCATAAAAGTTTTCAAACAGAAGAGGGAAAGAAAAATCCTAACGATCATTAAGCAGCAATCAATTATTAAAGAAGAACACCTATAATCATTTATCAACTTTTAAAGAATTTTCTTAACAATAGACTAGCAGGTCATTTTGGGGGTGAAACTTTTATCCATTCCAAAAAGAACATTGTTTTTGCTTGGGACCTTTCGCCAACTTTCTGTTTTCGCTGTACGCCCACAAGTTGCCAAATCGCCCACTTCTTTTATGAACTATCATTCATCGGGAAATTACCTTTTTGTTAAGTCTTTTTAATAGTATTGGCGAGCGACTCGCACGTGGTAATGAGATTACCAACTCGCTAAGATTCCTTATTTGGGATATTCTTTTCGTCTGGAACCTGCTTTCCTCAATTCCCCCCAACTTGTGGAAAAAAGAAAATCGACAACTAACTTTTCAAATAAATGTTTTATATAGTTTTCGAGATGAGGAATCATGATTTCGAAATATTCGTGGTATAATTTATTGATCTTATTCTTTAGCTTGACAGTAGTTTTTCCAGTTTACAGATGTTCTGATTTGATATGGTATGATTATGCAGTATGATTATGTACAGGGAAGAGTTTTCTTTTTTCTTTCGAAAAATGTTAAAGGAAAATTTGTTAACTCAAAAATCGGAGTTTCAGTAGCGTAAAAACAATAAAGCTGTATCGTATTACCTGATAATTAAGATTTTACATAGAATTTAATGGTGCGTCGAATAGTTTGGCCAGGGGGACTGTAAATTGATTGAGAAAAATACTCTAATCTAAAAATTAATATGCAATTTATTTTATTTATTCTTGCGCTTGACTTCTTTAACTTTCGGAAATATTTAAAAATACTGTTCCAATTTTATCCGAATCTGACTAATTCACTTTTTACTCTAGTTTCAATACAAAAATATGCATAGTTTTTTGGGGGGGGTATAAATGAAATTAAAACTATGTGTTTTTTTTTTCAAAAGAAGTATGAAGTTAAATCAAATAGAGTTTTTTTTTTCATATCTGCTCACTGGAGTGTAATGTTTACGTTCGATATACGAAGCAATTTTAAACCACAATTCTAAATTGTTTTCTGGTGCTAAACTAAAGAATTTCAAATCTTTCTTTTAACCTTCAAATGAGTTTGTTCAGAAGTAAGAAAAAAAAATTAAACAATGCATTTCCAAATAAATTCAAAATTGTTTTTAGCTAGCAAAAAAAAAAAATAACAAATTAAGCCGGTTTATCCGCGAACAAACCTTTCAACACAAAGCAAGACGATTAAAAACTATCACTTTTTTCTCAAAACTTCATTAATACAAACAAACGCATTGTTATATTATCAACGGAATGAATTACTTAAGAGAAATTTGTACATAACACGGACTTGACCAGAACTTTAATCGATGTAAATAAGCTATTTATTTGCTAGCGAAAGCACAATTTATTGGGAGAAAAAATACATTTTATTACCTTTTCTGAAAATCTTTTGTTCTCTGTTGCAATTTTTTTTTTTTTGTTCTTTCAATTTTAGCTTTAGGACAAAACAGGTCCTTACGAAGGTCAAAAAGTTCGATTGTTTCTCGCCTTGAAGAAACACAGAGGCTTTCTCAGCCGAAGAAATTAATATTCAAGAGTTTTATTACCGCATCATTGGACAGGTATTTTTTTTATCGAACTAATTTACGGAGGTAATTATAGGGTACAATTTAGATATTTAACTGTACCTTACAGATGTTTTGGATTTAGATAACCCTGAACTATTTTTCCCCCGATAAGATCGTGACTGCGGGATAACACGAAGTGTTACCCATCCAATCTTATGGGTTAAGATTAAAATCTGTGCTAAGCGAAACGGGTATTCTTCCAACTAGAATTATCTTAAGGGGGTCCTGGTCCAGGGACCTCTGCACGGGAGGGTAAAGGGGGCTTTAGCCCCTTCACAATATAAAAATTTTGAGACAAACCCTTCTAAGATTAGAATTTTTCATCCAATATACTTGTGTAATAAAATTAACAACTTTTATTATGTCTAAATATAAGAAAACAAATGTATCTATTATTTCTAGAGAGCTTAACATTTCCTTGGGGAAAACTAATATCAAATCATCCTTTCCCCATCCTCCGTATATGTCTCTATTACTGACCCATGGGAAGATTCTTGGTTTTAAATGGGAAGATTCTTGGTTTTAAATGAACTCACAACAGATTAAAAAAAAATAGAAAAAAATACTGTTAAATGAGAAAGGAATAACTTACAGGTCAACAATTTATTTTTTAAAATTTTATTTTAAGTTTAAAACAACTCGAATTATAAAGTTGAATCTCAAGGTAAATGCAGAGATTCAAAATGTAGAGAAAACATGGAAAAAATTTCAGAATAATAATAAAAAAAAGAAAATTATTTTAAAAACTTTATATCTTTTTTTTCTCCGGATTTTTATGAACTCCTTCCTCATCAGCTCGCACGATTATATCCGCAAAAAAGAGTGCTTTCTAATATTGTGTTGTGTATACAGAGCAAAATGTATCCATACAAGTGTGAGGAGCACTCCAAAAAATTTTTTTGAAGCAAAATAGAAAGGAATACATTAAGTAATAAATATCATGTAAAAAGCAGACAATAAAATATAAAGAAAAAACAGAACAAAACATAAAAAACAAAATCTATAAAGCGAGTAGCGAATTCAAATGATTTTACAAGAACGAGAAAATTTTCAAGAATAATTTAAAATATTTACGTAATAAGATTGCCAGATTTCAAAATATGAAAACAGAAGCGCAAATTAAGGTAAAAGGGTGAACAGAGGGTTTTGTTTTATAGCGCGTTCTTACTGCAGTACTGAATTTTCTGCACTAGATTATAAAATTTATTTATCTAAAAAAATCGTATGTAATTTACTTTCAATTATTATTAATTATTATTTTTAATTATTATTATTTTTTATTTATTATTTATTATTATTTATTATTATTTTTTTAATTATTATTATTTATTATTATTTATTATTATTATCATTATTATTTATTATTAATTATTACTGTTATTATTGATTAGTGTTCAAATTTTTTTTCAAAAATATTTCAAAATTTTAAATTATGTAGTTTTAAATAACAACGTATAAAGTTTGAAAGAAATCGGTCAGATTGTTCTTGAAAAATGAAAAGTAGGAATTTTTTGTACTTTAATAAACTATTAATTATTCGTCTGACTAAACCTGATTTCGGATTTTTTAAAAACAGAGTCACATTCGGATATTTATTATGACTAGGAAGTGATGAATAGGACGTGATGTGGGTAAAATTATATTTATTGCTATTTTAAGTGTAACAGTCGACGATAAGGATTTTTGTGAATTTTTCTACAAATAAATCGCATTGCAAACTATGTGATATAAATATAAAAATTATCAAAAACGTAAAAAGTGTGGTACTTGTTCATGTCAATAGAGTTGAGCTATAAGCTCAAGTCTAGGGATCTTTTCGGATATCCATTTTGCAATAACAGAAGATAGTTTCTTTTCTTTTAAATCTTCAAACTATTTCTTTCAATGTCTCTAAAATGTATAAAATTTCAATTTTTTATAAGATGAAAAAAAATAACAATAAATAGTTGCCATTGTCTTCTAAAGGGTTGGACTAGGGGGCATACACAAAATGCCCTGGTATATATTGAAATATAAATTTGACGTGAATACCATAGTATTAAAGCTAAAAATAATTTCCCAAACAATACAACAAAAAGCCGCGATGGCTCAGGGGAGAGAGCGTTCGCCTTCCAATGAGGTGAACCGGGTTCGAATCCCAGCAATGACTCGTCTATACGAATCCACATCCGACTTGCACCGACCACAAAGGTGACGTGAAATATCCTCAGAAGTAGACGGATTAGAGTCCCGTTGCTGTCAAGCTAACCGTGGAAGGTTCTCGTGGTCTTCCTCTCCATGTAACGCAAATGCGGATTAGTTAAGTCCTCCATGAAAGCAGAATTTCTAACAATACTTTATCCAGGAGTTTCCTTGTCTTCTGGATTGGGTTAATAATTACAAGGTTACTGAGGCGAACATTTGTAGTCTTAAACCCAAACATTGGATCGGCTGTTCAACGAATGTTATAAAACAAAATACAACAAAAACGATATTTTTGAAATTGAGAAAGTCACGCGTCTTCTAAATGGTATATCATAGAAAACGATTAAAGAAAGAGCGAACGGTTCACTATAACACTAATTGAAAAGAATGTTTGCATCATTAAATGAAAATGGTACACAGATTTATTTCAAAGCTAAAGCTAAGAAATTTTTTTTCTCCAAAAATCACGGCAAAAAAACGTTCGAGGCGCAAATAATCTACTTTTAATTTACAACTCCCCAACGAAAACGAAAACTGCCAATCATTAAATGAAGGTCTTAAATCGTGATGTTTCCGAACACCATCAAAAATACATTCAAAAAATCTCGCTTAATAGTTCGTCTGCAAAAAAGAAGAAACACTTAATATCAATCTTCAACCCCGTAACTTCGCTACAGCCTGGAACAATCGGACGTTCGAAATAAATAAAGGAAGTCTGAAACAAAATAAAAATCGCATGCTCATAAAGTTTAATATTCCCCCCTCCCTGCAGCGAAAGGGGCTGAAAATTGTCATTTAGGTGGGTCGATTAAAATGAATATGTGACATCCTACTCTTTTTGCGTGCTTCTGTGCAGTTTAATACGGGGACTTCAGAGGAAGCAAACTCTCATTTCCCATGCTTCCTCAGGAAGCATGAAAATAGTCGGTGTTGAAGCCACGTGGTCGCACCATTCGTGACGTTGCCACAGGTTACCGAATGCTTATCAACACAGGATTCATTGTTTTCTAGAGATTCCGGATTATAACAATGAATCAGACGATTTCCGTGTGGTTTGAAATTGAACGATAGGAGAGGAACGGAAATGAAGCGAAGAAAACAAAATCTGTTTGAAACTTTATTTTATAAATAATGGCGCATCTTTATCCAAGTACCAACGCTACTTTTTACAATGGTAATTCTTAAAGAACTAGCGCTTTATGTAGATTGAACTAACAATTATTGAGGGATAAAGAAACTGGCAATAAATGAGGATTGAACTAACTGACAATCAATGAGGATTGAACTAACTGACAATCAATGAGGATTGAATTAACGACAATCATTGAGGATTGAACTAACTGACAATCATTGAGGATTGAACTAACTGACAACCATTGAGGATTGAACTAACTGACAACCATTGAGGATTGAACTAACTGACAACCATTGAGGATTGAACTAACTGACAATCATTGAGGATTGAACTAACTGACAATCATTGAGGATTGAACTAACTGACAATCATTGAGGATTGAACTAACTGACAATCATTGAGGATTGAACTAACTGACAATCATTGAGGATTGAACTAACTGACAATCATTGAGGATTGAACTAACTGACAATCATTGAGGATTGAACTAACTGACAATTATTGAGGATTGAACTAACTGACAATCATTGAGGATTGAACTAACTGACAATCATTGAGGATTGAACTAACTGACAATCATTGAGGATTGAACTAAAAGACAATCATTGAGGATTGAACTAAAAGACAATCATTGAGGATTGAACTAAAAGACAATCATTGAGGATTGAACTAAAAGACAATCATTGAGGATTGAACTAAAAGACAATCATTGAGGATTGAACTAACTGATAATCATTGAGGATTGAACTAACTGACAATCATTGAGGATTGAACTAACTGACAATCATTGAGGATTGAACTAACTGACAATCCATGTGGATCGAACTAACTGACAATCCATGTGGATCGAACTAACTGACACTCCATGTGGATCGAACTAACTGACACTCCATGAGGATTGAACTAACTGACAATCCATAAGGCTTGAACTAAGTGACAATCAATGAAGGTCGAGTTAACTGACAATCCATGAGGATTGAACTAATTGACAGTCAAAGAGGATCGGACTAACTGACAGTCTATGATGATTGAACTAACGGACAATTAGTGAGGATTGAACCAAGTGACCATTAACGAGGATTGAACTAACTGGTTGTTTATAAATATGTTGGTTATAAATATTGAACAGACAGTTAAGGGGTTCATTCAGCGGGCAATTAGGGAGAGTTGAAATAACTAACAATGTATAACAATTCTACAACTAACAATTAAATAGTGGTGCACTATTATGAGAAAAAGCTCTGGTTTTAAACTTACAGCTTTGCCGAATTCAAAACATCCACACAAAAAAATCTTTCAATTTAGTTAATCATTTTGCTATAGCGCTTAGCATGTTAAAGTGAAAAGCTTTCTGACTAGAAGCATTTTCCATTTCACTCTATTGGAGATTACATGAACTATTTTTAAAATATAAGCATCTAGCTTCCTTTCATTTAGATTTAAAATAATTTACACTGCTTGTAAATATTTAATATATCTCAATTTCTGAAAAAAATTCTTGAGTGCCACTGTTCAGTTTTGGTGTTCAGCTTTGTTGCATTTTGTTTTGCAGCTCAAATATTATAACATTAAGAAACTTGAAATTACGAAGGTGTCTTGAAAAATGTTTATGAAAAAAAAAAAGATACAATAAAAAAATATAGTCCGAATTTTTAGACGAGCTATAAGATTCTATCTAAAATCTTAATTTTCAGGTGATACTACACAGCAGTGTTTCCCAAACTTATGACTTTTGTGTACCCTTTCTAAATTTTTCGTAACGCTGTGTACCACTAATAACAAAATGAATGTATTTTTTACTATAAAAAATTGCACAAAATTTAAAAATCACACCTGACTCTTGACACCACTAATTATTAACTGATAACTGCAAAAAATAGCCAATAGAAAAATACGTAATCGTAAATTTTCACTGCTAGCTTTGTTTTTAAATAAAATTTTTTGAAATTTTCGTTTGTTGCAAGATATTTCGCAAAAGAACGCGTACCCCTGCTAAACTGTTCCCGTACCCTTGGGGGTACGCGTACCACACTTTGGGAAACACTGCTATACAGCTTTGTTTTCATGCGACTGAAACCGGTTCGCAATTGTTGACGTTGGTGTATCAACCGGTTAACATTGTAATGCAATACCTTAAAAATAAATGCAAATAGGAAGTAAGTAAAAAATCTCCTGAATAAAAACCCATTACATGTTTAAATATAAAAGTATTGCCTGTAAACTCGTACAAATCACGGCATTATTAAAACACTACAGTGCGTCTAATATATTTGATATAATTATTATAATATATTAATATAATACCCGATATAATAAATATTCTATATTTGTATAATAATGTATCCGTCTAATGTATCCAACCGTCGAATTTATATTATATATCGTCTATTTTAACTAATTGAAACACGAACGTAAACAAGTGTAAACCGGTTTCGGTCTCGTAAAAACGATAAAGCTGTATTGTATCCCCAGATAATTAACATTTTATATAGAATCTTATAGTGCGTATAATAATTTGGCCAGGTACTGTGCAACAAGCCTGTATGGGAATATAAATATCTGATCGTTGTAGATATCTTGTTGATATAGATGTTCATACTTCATTCAGCGCTCAGATATCTAATAAACGCTGAAGTTGACGAGAAAGTTAAAAGCGTCTCCCGTGGGGGGGACAAAATAGGTTTCGTGCTTCGATTTCAAAGAAGTGCACTGCTTACGTGAGAAGTGTGTTGATTTTAGGTAGACGTTATCGATGTTGATATCTTCGCAAATCTGACAACTAAGCATTTGCTCAACCGCAACAGATGCGTGAAAAATAGCGAAGCCCTATACAGGCAGGTATTTTTTCTTCTTCTTTTTCCGTTTCACCATTGTTATTATATTAATGTCCCTCAAAAATTAACTGACGTTAATTCGCATTTAAGTAGGGTTCTCACCCAGTCGACTGTCACGGTGGCATTCTTGGATGATGGAACCTGAAAACTATTCGATTACGCTCTGCTTTATATATTTTATAACAGTCGTTGAACAGCCGACTCAATTTTGAGTTTCCGATTACCAAAGTTCAACTCTTTATGCAGATTTGAACCCAATCCCGAAGACAAGGGACCTCCTGGATCAGACATTGGACGAAATTTGCTTTCGTGGAGGATATTTTGATGGAACTCACCCACATTTACGTTACAGGGAGAGAAAAACCACGAAAAACTCCCACGGTTATCTTGACGGCAAGAGAACTCTAGCCCATGATACGTCTACCACTGAAGATATTTTACATCAGCACTGTGGTCGGTGCAAGCCGGGGTCGGAATTCATATAGACCAGCTATCGCTGGGATTCGAACCTGATTCACCTCGTTTGAAGGCGAACGCTCTATCCCCTGAGACACCACGACTCATTGCAAACCTCCCACGGTTAACCTCTTTATCGGAATTTCCTCTTTATTGTGCACGAAAATTTTTGCAATAAAAACTTTTTTTAATAAAGCAAAAATATTGCAGTTTCAAAAATTTCATCCTAAAAGGATGAAAATTTATTTTTTAAAGATTTTTTTAAAAAGTATTGTCACTTAGCAGGGGTCTGTTTAGAAGAAATTTGGGTCCGTTAATGGACCCTTCACAAAATATCTTTTCATAAAAAACGACCCATCACAAAATATTTTAACTTAAAAACGGACCCTTCACAAAATATTTTAACTTAAAAACGGACCCTTCACAAAATTATTTTTCTTTAAATTGGACCCTTCACAAATTTGTTTATCTTCATTATTATTTTGTCAATCGAATAAACCCTTTCCAGGGCAGAAAACAAGAAAGAGGGATGTAAACGAATTAAGTTTTGTCTTCGGCAGACGATTCTTCCATCATTCGTCCGAAATGAATATTCTGCGTTCAGCAGTATGGGCTAAATATCAAATACGTGTATGTTGCATCTTTAATTTAGAAGCAGCAATTGTTGTTTATTTTTTAAAATTTAATTTTTTTTATTATAATTTTACAGTGTTGTATGTCTTCTTGTATGTCTTTATAATTTAAAAACTCCTTGAAGAAGTTTTTTTTTTTTTGCAATAACGAACCCTATTTGCACAAATTCATAAAAGCGGACCCTGTTGAAAGAATGTGAGTAGTTTTTTCACAATTTCACGAAAAACGGACCTTTCACAAAATGTCTGGACAGACCCCTGCTTAGGTAAAATGGTCATTTAGGTCCATAATGACGTTTTAACTGACGGTACACTAGCGATAGGATCAAATTGCGTTGTCCATTAAAAGTTCATGACAAGGTGGATTTTATAAGAGCATACAAAACATTGCGAAAAGAAACCTTATAATTACCTAGATTTAAGATTATTTTCACCTTGAGACTAGTTTTATTAAAGGTTTTTTTAACGCTTGAAAACCCTAAGTCAATCTCGATTTAAGATTTTTATATATAAGGTTGCTTGCAAAGGTTTTAAATTAGGGTAATGGGCGTAGAATAGAGCAGATTGACACAGATCTCGTTTTAAGGTTAGAAGGTTCACACGTAAACCGTTATACAAACCTTTTTAGGTTTACATTAAAAGGTTTTTGCTGAGTAAAAATAAACCTTATTTTGCTCTCCGGGTATACATCACCTTGAGAATGTGAATTTATTGTCGATTTGAAAACGCTTTTCTACTCTAAGTGAAGGAGGATTCATCCTCGTTTTAAGAAGGTTTTTCTAACCTTTTTTTATATAAGGACAGATTCAATCTCGATAGAGATTCAATCTCGATTTTTAATTTATTTCTTTTTTGATATACAGTGGTGGCAAAAAGTGGGGACAGTTTTTGAAAGTATCATGTTTTTCAACTTTGTGTGCTTGTAGAATATATTAATTTTCACTTAAATACAAACGTTTATATGTCAAATTGAAGGTAATTTAATGTAGAATTTAATAATAAATACAGTATTACAATATCTGTATTACAAAAAAAAATTATGCAACTAATAGTAAGATCTATTTTAGATTTGCATTTTTTTAAAGTGATACTTACACAATCAATACTTAGTAGGATAACCCTTGTTTTTTTAAGACAGCTTCACAGCGTCTTTTCATCGAGTGAACGAGTGTTTGGAGTTAATCTTTCGTAATCACATGGTGTCAAGAATCAATTATAGCTTCAATAAGTTGTCTTTTATTGGATAGACGTTTTTTTCGTACAAGAATTTTCAAACGTCTCCACAAATTTTCAATTGGATTGAGATCAGGGCTGTTTCCTGGCCATGGTAATATATCTATGCCTTTATTTTGAAACCATGCTTTGCATACTTTTGCTGTGTGGCATGGAGCGGAATGCTGCGGAAAAATAAATGGTTGTTGGGGAAGATATCCCTGATGGAAGGTATCAATTTCGGTTTCAGGGCAGTTTCGATGTATTTTGTGGCATTCAGGATGCCAAATCAGGCCGAAAAAATGCACAAGTGCTACTACCGTTAGAAAAATTAAACGGCTATGCCTTCAAGATAGAAAAATTTCATCAGATGCCATTAGATGTGAAATGAATGCAGCGGGTATTGCAGTAAGTTCAAGAACAATAAGAAAGTTATCAGGATTTGGACTACAAGCTAGAATTCCAAGGAAAAAACCATATTCAAATCAAAAGCAACGCGAAAAACGAGTTAAGTTGGCAAAAGAACACATTAAATGGTCAGAAAATCAATGGAAGCAAGTAATCTGGAGTGATGAGAGTAAAATATCGCTCTTTGGTAGTGATAGTAGAAAATACGTGAGACGTAGAGTAGGTGAAGCACTTCATCCTGATTGCATTGAAGCAACAACAAAAAAATCTAACAAATGTCATGATTTGGACATGTATGTCTGCAGATGGTGTGGGCCGAATTCAAGTGATTGATGGCATCCTGAATGCCAAAAAATACATTGAAACTGCCCTGAAACCAAAATTGATACCTTCCATCAGGGACCTCTTCCCCAACAACGCACCCTTTATTTTTCAGCAGGATTCAGCTCCATGCCACCCAGCAAAAGTATGCAAAGCATGGTTTCAAAATAAAGGCGTAAATATATTACCATGGCCAGGAAACAGCCCTGATCTCAATCCAATTGAAAATTTGTGGCGACGTTTGAAAATTCTTGTACGAAAAAAACGTCTATCCAATAAAAGACAACTTATTGAAGCTATAATTGATTCTTTGCACCATGTGATTACGAAAGATGAACTCCAAATACTCGTTCACTCGATGAAAAGACGCTGTGAAGCTGTCTTAAAAAATAAGGGTTATCCTACTAAGTATTGATTGTGTTAGTATCACTTTTAAAAAATGAAAATCTAAGATAGCTTTGACTATTAGTTGCATAACTTTTTTTGTAATACTGATATTGTAATAGTGTATTTATTATTAAATTCTACATTAAATTACCTTCAATTTGATATGTAAACGTTTGTATTTGTGTGCTTGTAGAATATATTAATTTTCACTTAAAGTTGAAAAACATGAAACTTTCAAAAAATGTCCACACTTTTGGCCACCACTGTACTTTCATGTCTCAATTACGTGAAACACATTATTATAATTAGGTAAAAACGTAATGAGATTATCTTATATGATACTCAGTTGAAATTACGTTTTAATCTTAAAAGTTCAACAAACTTAGTTATTAACAAAATGGATTTTTGTAGAAATAAAACCTATTCAAAAATTATCACAATATTTCTTTAATCGTTAACCATGCAACAAATGAATAAAAAGTATGGTGACGGGTATTTCCCCAATTATGTCTTGTTAAATAGGATGTTTCTCGATTTTGACGACAATTTAGTTACATATGGTAAAATTGAATAAACAACTACACCGAAGTAAAATATAGATAGCCCGTTTGTTCTATCATCGTGAAATTTAGACAGTGGTTGCAATGGCAAATTTAACTCCTGATCCTAAAATTTCTTTCGAAAATGTTAATTACTTTGTTTGGTAGAAAAAAAGAATTTTTTTATTTGCTTAGAATTCACCACTGGTAAAATGAAACTGCTGCAGATGATTTTCATTCTTTCAAATATTTCAAATATTTCATTAGTAATATTCGCTAGCTTATAGCTCTCATTGAAAAAATTTTTACACGCTGTTTATAGTCAATTTTTTGAGGGATTACGTCACCAAGTGAGCATTCCTAAAGTCATTGAAAACCACGCTTTTATTTTATTTACAGTAATTTTTTTAAAACGCGAATCTACAAAACTAAATAAATTAGAATAAACTGTAATTGGGTATAATATGAAAAAAACACAACTACTTCGATTTAGTAGGAACAACATATGACGCAATGCTAAACGAATGGAATTTAGTTGTTATTTATTTAGCTATTGTTATTAGTAGTTGTTATTTGTTTTAGTTGTTGTTGTTTATTCAGTTGTATTTAGTTTCAATAACTTTTCTTTATCATGCAATAAAATCTGGCGAGCAGCTATTTAAACGATCGAACACTTCGTTTGTTTATTTGTGACTTGAAGTTAGGCTCGCAGAAAATGCCGTTCATGGGTTAAATTTAGTAGGAACAACACAACCTGTGACGTAGGCTGTATTATACCCAATTGAAATAGTAATGTATTGAAGTTAAGTAATAATGTATTGAATAATAAGTTATGTATCGAAAAGCGAAAATATTGGAGAAATAGTTCTAAATTGTAAGGGGAAAACGTATAAAATCGCCAATCTCTTTTTGAAGCCAATGATTCTTGATTGTACTTGTAAATGGATAAAAAATTAAATAGCGAATTCTAGAATGCAAAATTATCAAAGAAAATGTGCTTTTTTTTTAGGGGAACCGGGAAAAATCACCATGCTATTGATGGCTTCAATAAGGCTTACTTAATTTTGTTAGTACGTACAAATTGAAATAAAAAATAAGCCGTGTACTAAAAAGAAAAATTAATGGAGAAATGGTTCTAAATTACTTAAGAAAAACGTAAAAAAATCGAATATAGCCGCTAATGAGTCTTAAGCAATGTCGGTAATAAGCACTAATTGAAATGGGAAAAACAATACGCTATATACTACGAAGCAAAAGTAATGGAGAAAAAGTACTAAATCGTTTAGGAAAAACGTAAGAAGTCGTCACATTTTTATTGAACGCTTAAATAATTTTGGTAATAATTATTAATTGAAATCAAAAATAAACTTTGTAAAAAGCAATATTGATGGAGAAATAGTACTAATCCGTTTAAGAAAAGCGTGAAAAATCGCTAAATTATTATTGCTAAACTATAATTGCCAATCGTGCTTAATTTTGGTAATAAGTACTAACTGAAATGAAAAAGAAAAGCAACATTACTCTAAGTATTCTAAAGAAAAAATTTTAAAAAAAAGCACTAATTCGTTTTGGAGATGTTACAAATTTCCATATTATTATTGACACCAATAATGCTTAATTAATTTCTGTCACAGGAACTACTGGTATTATGGTAGTCCTAATATGTGCCAAACGATCAATGAGAAAATCGCATGATAGTGAAAAATTTTGACGGTCATGATTTGGCCTGGAGCAACAGCATTATTCCTAATGATTTTAAAAATAGTTTATATTGATGGGATCAACTATTAAAAACTTGAATTGCATAATCTATAAAAGCATAAAATAAGTGGAAATGACGGAATATAATAAATTTTAAAAATAAAATTCATATATATCGTTGTTATTTGTTTCGGTATCTGCCTTTCACGTTTTGTGCAGGATTACTTAGTATTGTTCAGTGCTTCGGACTTCTATTTAACGAACTTTCATTTAGCGAATTTCTCTATTTTTTGAAGAACCAAGAACTTTTTGAAAATTTCTTCGTAAAATAACTTCCAAATGGCGAAGTGAATTTTCTATTTGACGAACTTTTATTTGAGATATTTTTCCTCTATTTCCCAAAATATTTATAAACATTTCAAACTTGTTAACGGATTTGAAGGGGGAAATGACCTTTAATTGTTTTTCGTAGCCACTTAATTTTTAGAGAAAGCGGTAAAATCCTTTTTCCCCCTTGCTTCCATTTCAAACTAAAAACTCAGACAAAATTAACGGATTTTATCAATAGTAATTAAACTTAAGAACGCATGTTTTAAATTACTTTTATAATAAATGCAGCTATAATTTTACGCATAAATTTCGCTTTTTTTTAGTTGAAAATGTATGTAGCATGTTAAGACCTGTTTTGTGTCGTTTAAGTATTTCAAAAGGTGATTTTCTTTTTAACGAATTTCCCATATAACGAACTTTTTTTCTTCTTTTTTTTTTAATGGCGGGCACATGGGGGTTGTCCCATTGGCCACAGAAATGCCAGAACTGGTACTCTCTTCTCGTTACCCAGTGGGCACCTGTGGCGAAGCCACGGTAGTGGAGCAGCGTCGCCCACGTCACATAACCACAAACCCGTTTATAGGGCGGATCACATTCACACAATCACACACAAAGGAGAAAGGACATAAAACACAGAAAGAAAATAACATCCATGCCCTGAGCAGGATTCGAACCCGCGACCAGTCAGGCACGCTAACCACTCGGCCACCAGGTCTGCATATAACGAACTTTAGCGACTTCGTTAAATAGAGATCTGACTGTATACTGATTGTGTTGAAGCACCTGCTTGCTTCCAGCATATTTAAGAGTTAATAGTTCTCGAATAAATTTTTATTTTATTTGTTTAATAAAGATAAAGAGATCACAATTGCTATGTAGTGCGTAAAAAGACGATTTTTTTTTTGTGACATGTTTCACTTCTACGCAACATTTTTCAACCCTATTACCAATGAACTCGTTGGATTTTTCTTTCTGTTTTTTAAATTAGCTGTTAAATCTACACGTTTAAGTTTGCAAAAAGAAGATTTGATACAGATTAATTTTATCTCGTAAAAAAATGTTCTGAACGTTTTTTGTTTTTTTCTCCTTATAATGTACATATCATTAGATCAAAAGTTACTTAATTATTCTCTGTTGGTATTCGCAAGCTCAACTCCATTTTATTTAATAAAAAGGCAAACAAGTTATTATTTTGCCCTGTTAATCAATAGCGTGTGATCGTACTTGATATAATACATTCAAACGAAATAAGACTTCTAGGTATGGAACAGGGATCGTAACGGATGATTTCATCTTGATCGATTTTTCTAAGTTGTGAAAATTAGAAATATTAGTAACTTTCCGATGTTTATTATAATTTTCAGATTTAAGAAAGTACACCACTTTGAGAAAAAGCTATTTTCCTTTACGTAGACTGTCAAAACATACAGTCCAAAAAGTATATCATAATAGATTGGTAGTGTTTTTTATATCAATAAATACATGCATTTAACGTAAATGGAAAATTTTCTCGAAAATTTTGAGTTGAGTTTGCCACATTGTTGCGAAATAAATGTTCATATTTGGTAGTAGTACAAATAAACACACAACTTATTTGTAACGTGTGTTATTTTAAATGGATTTTTGCTGGCAGCGGTTTTATTTGCCTGTACGTAATTGACTACCTACTGTTTTGTCTAATTTAAACACTTAAAATATGAAAAAACAAAATCAACAAAAAAGTTGTGCCCATGGGTGAAAAGCTTTTTCTTTTTGTATTGACTCCGTTAAACGCAACAACATTTCAAATCATGGGTTGCAAAAACTATCTCCATGGATGTTTGTCGTCGGATTAATTTTCATATCCTGCCTATGTACGTGTTTCAAGACGTTACTTTTCCTTCTTCAGCACTCATATTTACATCGAAATCACCGTCAAGCCAGTCATTATACGTTAATAATAAAAAGAATATAAAATTACTTTTAATTATTGCTATGTAAATACATTAAAAATTGCCTGCTACTGAAAATAAAAATAAAAACAGCAGCAGTCGCCATGGCAACGCATGCAATGGCGACGCATGCGCACTGTTTACTATTACTCTATTACTGTTTACTATTACTAAATCAAAACCAAGACACATTTTACCAATGAGTAGAAAATCTCTTAAGACTAAAGAATCGGGACCTAATCAGCCGTATTCCTTTAATATTTTATTGATTTTACTGATTGAAAAAGGTATATCGAAGTGGCTGTTTTCCCTGTTATTTATGTAAACATTTTTAGATTTAGAGCCAGAGGAAATAAACATTTTAGAGGCAAAAATCGTTTAATCATAATATTGAAGCAACCCCATATTAAATATCCGTTTTATGACTCAAAGTTTGTTCCGCATTATTTATTGTAATATAATTTTTGTTTATAAAGCACTCTTGTGTACACTAACACCTCCGTTTCCTTGCACAATCTTCTATGAGTTAATCACAATCACGAGCGGCTGATTTAAAGATTACTACAATTATTTGTTTTACTTGATGGGCTCCTCTTTTTACCCCACCCTGTGGCTCGCGGTCCCAAAACAAGCCTTCCAAATGTATTCCACTCACGTATATGGAATGCCGGCGAAAAAGTGGTAGTTTACCATTTACAACACCATGAGCCTCGAGCTCCGTCACTAATCCAGCCAACATTGGGTCCAATATAGAGATACGAAATAGCTTTAATGAACATAATAGGATAGCAGGTTGCAATTACGAACGTGTTGCCTTTGCTTTCTACAGCAGCGATCGTATAGTCCAGAGTTCATTTCGTTATTCCGCGCGAAATGGTTTATCGAACGTTGTCCGAAGTTTCTTTTTCATTGATTGATGCAGATGTAATAACAGAGCTCGTGCAACGGTTGTCCATCTGGCGGTCACGTGTGTGGTCTGACTATCGAGTTAAAATCCCTCGGCGAGCTTTTATAACAAGAAAAAGGGGTACAATTAGAGATTTAATCGCCTTTCTTGGATTCTGATACAATAATAGAAACGGTTTTTTTCTTCTTTCCTTTATTCGATCACTTGGCTATTCTTTTTGTTTTGTGTAGCTCTGGCGTTGTTGTTGGCGATCTTCTTGATGGCAAAAAAAGGAGCCATTTAATTAAAGTGATCCCTCTGTCTTTGTGGTTTTGAGTGATGAGAACGAATTTTCTTTTCTTACGTCGGCGTACTTGTCAAAATAGACAGTTAAGTATGTCATTACGTCTTTTAAGCTTAGCACACTTTTGTGTTTAGAAATAATTTTCAGTTGGGGATTGAGTGATGGCGCAACAATGGAAGTGTATTGGAAAAGATCGAACGCTTAGTTTTTGTTTTTATCTTATTATTTTCCTCATTAAGCAGCTGACAGGTGTTGCGTGAATTTATTTTTTTTGTATAAAGTTTTGATTAAATTATTTATTAAAAGCTCATGTAAATACTGACAGTCATGACTATGCTTTTCACACAATGTTAATATTTCGCTTTCTTTTTTCTCCATTGAACACAGTTTGTCCATTGGAGAAGTAAATCGTACTTTTTTTCTTCAAAATTATAAACTTAGAAGTATATTTTGGTTTACTTTAATACAAAAATAAAACTTTGCTAACTTACATCAGAAATAAAATAATTCAAAACGATGTATAAAATATTCAAAACGATAATATTTCAAAAGAATTTTAAAAAGAGGACACTAACTTTTCGTATAAAATTGCATAAGACTACTTCCCTAAAATTAGTAAAGATATCGAAAAATTTTAAAGTCAGTTCAAATCTTTTCCCCTCTTATAGTTTGAAAGCTTTTCTCTTAGCTTTTTCATCGCAGAGCTTTCAAAGCTAGAGAACGTACGAAGACATTCAAATATTAAATAAGAAGCAGCTATCTGGGAAGGTTTATTTTTGGTGGCAAGGTGGAGGAGATAAGCTTATGAGAGGCATAAAAAATCCATTAATTTTCAAAATTTTCTTGAACAGCGAATTAAAAAATTTAACAAATAAAATAGTAATCTTTAGAATGAAAATGAAATTTCTTGAAGAAAAAAAATAATGTGAAGAATATTCAAAGTTGCATCGTTTATTTGAATGCAATCATAAAATTAAATTTCTCAAAGTAAATGACAATTTATAAACCAGAGACTCTTGTTTCATACGGTAAAATTGATTTCCACTTTTGCTACAAGATTTAGTCTAAAGTGGTTTAGTTTAAGTGGCAAATTTCCTTAATTGAAAATTTGAAACTATTAGAGAATTCCTACGTATTTAGCATTCTTTGACCCCAATGCTTCTATGAGATTGTATAATTGAAAATACAATCATTACTTTTGATGTTTATTCAAACTTCCTAAAACTACATAACAAACTTAATAAATCTTTAATATTGACTTTCAATTTTACGCTTTAGTCAAGATACATTAAAAAAAGGCATCCAATTAAATGAAACTGAATTTAAAATAAAATTATTTACTTCATTCAAAAATCTAGTTCGATGAACTTAAAACAAAATGCTCGAAGAAAAAACATTTCAATAATAAAAAATAAAAATAAAGACTGATATTGTTGACAAAATAGTACCGAAATCGGTACGCATTTTTATTCCAGAAATTTTCTCAGAAAAACTCGCAAGGAAAAGCAAATAAATATATTTTTTTAATTCATTCTACAAATAATGAAGTAAAATAAAGCATTTAATAATTACGTTTTAGGAAACTTAAAAGTATATGATTTAAGTCTATCACATCAAATAGAATCGAATGATTTGTTTATAATTTTCTACGCTTATGATATAAGTTTACTGTAAAAATAATATTTTAACTATTTTAAATATTCTTAGCCTATTTGATAAACATAGCTTTGAGAATTTATTTTTGGCGGTTTTTTTACGGTAAAATTTTGTTTGATAACAGCCTATACAGTTAAACTATTTAGGAAAAAAAAACTATTCTTATTAGCTTCTGTTAAAGTTTACTACTAGCTAGACAGAAATTGATCAAAATTTGCACAAAGTATTTGAACAAAAATTCTATTAACAATGGTTTCTATTTCAAATAATTAAGAAACATAAAAAATTTATTACATAGATTTATTAAATTAATATTTTTATTCATTTCATTCATTGATATTCTACGTCAGATCATAAACTTTAGGACCGACCCCCCTCCATTTTAAATGAAATTTGGTGGAATAAATAGGCATAATAAAGTAAGCAATTCTACCAATTTTTAAATTTAATTTGAAAATTATTCTAATTAGGAAAATTTCAAAAAAATAAAATATTAATAAAAAACGACAAGCTATAAATGACTAACTTTTTTTTCTAACTGTATCAGAAAAAAGTTTAAAACGCCAATGCAAGGCTAAGAAATAGATCGTTCATTTGATACCTAATACATACCTGCCAACTTTTAATTCCTTCCATTATGATTTTTCCCAGTGGTAGTAAAACGGAATTAAAATTTCTATTTTAAGCAAAGAAATACGTTGTATTAGAAAAATCTTAATTTAATAACCATGAATGTACACATATTAATACATATGCTTAATTTTTTTAAGAATAGTGGTGATCAAAGTCATTTAAAAATTAAGTTCATAAAAGAAAAAGTAGTATATATTTACTACCACTTTAAATATAAAAATAAAATTTTACGCCAAATGCGTAAAAGTTGGCAGGTATGCTAATATGTCCTTCGGCTAGTTCAAACTTTCAAAGTGTCCTGATTTGACCTTAAATACTTCAAAACATGCAAAGTACGAAAAAGAATATATGTTTCACAGCAACATTCTTCTACACTTGTACAAATTTGCAGCCTGGAGTCTCAATTGGAAGGGTATAAAGAATTAACAAAAGTAAAATACTGTACAATTAAAAAATTTTATGCTGTACATTGCACACAACAAATATTTATTTATTTTCTTTACAGAAATAATTTGAGTTTACTATTTAATAATATAATACACATATTTTGTAACAAATCAACAGATTTGACACAAAATTTACTACTGCTAAAGACATGATCACCACAATTTGTAGTCAATATGCAAATAATATATCTTTTAAATAATCAATTACGCAAACATCTCTTTTTTTCAACTTTCTCATTTTTATCTGTTATAAATTCCTCAAAGCACTTTTTATAGAATTTTTAAAATAAAAATTACTGAGTTTTTCCTTTTCTTTTAGTTAAATCAAAAATGAGATATTGTAGTCCTAAGTTATTGTGAGTCATTAACCTTTACTAGCTGAATAACAAATTTATAGATGTTTTAAAAATAACAATGAAGTTTCTTTATTAAATAAAAGCAAGTATTGTACGCAATTCTGAACGGAAAAAAAAATAAGATACAGATACCTACACTTAATAAAATAAAATGGTACTTAGTTCAGAGAGAAAAAAGGATAATATGAATCTTAAAAAAGTGAATTTTAATTATGTTTTGATTATACAAAATTATTATTTGCAGTGAGTGATGAAGCAGAAGTTGGAATTTAAAATGCAAGGCATCCTGACACTTTAGTTCTGGGTGTTTCTTTTTCTTTGTTTTTGCAGGTTTATTTTTTATTCATTTAATTTTTTTATAACCAATTAAGATTTTCGAAAGACTCTTTTAGATTTCTGTAATTCAGATTACGATTTTGCGAGCTTAAGGTTAATTTTGCTGTTTAAGATAACTTAATTTCTGTAATGAAAAGTTTCATTTCACAAAATGGACTTAGGAAATTATAGCACTTTTAACATTAGATAACATCGCTACTACTGTCCAAGCTGTTTTATGTGACGAGTTAAAGTTTTTAAAAATTTCAATAGAAATGTCAAGATTTATAACTGAAAAATCTTTTTTATTCTTTTTATTCTTTTTTTTTGGCACATTTGACGTCAAATCAGTCACGAACTTACGTAAGAGGGTAAACAAATGAAAAACAAATTGCTTAAAATTGCAATTATTTTCGAGAAATTAGAATTTTGAAGAAAAAAAATTTGTGTTTATAAAAACAAATAGGTCTTTCAGCATGTTGAATATCAATGTTGTATATTCCTTTCTGTGACTTGCAGATCGGCTTGCATGGCATTTTTTATTTCAAGTTGAACATTCGAGAATTCTTAAAGAGAATCGGATTTTAATGTACTCATCTCCGTCTTGCTTCCTGCCCATTTTTCTACGAATCTTCTTAATTTAAAGTTAATATGTTTATAGTTTTTTTGCAGCAAAACAAAATGTAACGTAAGTTGAACATCTAAAGCATCGGGGTAATAACGATTTTTAATATAGAGGAAAAACAAGCTGCAACTAAAAAGAAATAGCAAAGAAAGATTTGATGTGCTAAGTGCAAACACTTAGAGAACAACACTCTTTTAGTTAACCCTAAACGCAACACTTAGTTAAAGTAAACACTCTTAGTTAACCCTTAAGAGCCGTAGATAGCTCATGTGATAGAGCGTGTGCCTTCTAATGATGTGAATCGGCTTCGAATCCCAGCGATGGCTGGTTGTTCCGCATCCGGCTTGCACCAACCACAGTGCTGACGTAAAATATCCTCAGTCGTAAATGGATCATGGGTTGGAGTTTCCTTGCAGTCGGGATAATCACGAGAGGTTCTCATGGTTTTCCTCTCCATGTAACGCAAATGCGGATGAGTTCCATAAAAAAGTCCTCCACGTAGGCTAATTTCTCCTAATATTTGATCCAGGAGTTCCCTTGTCTTCTGGATTGGGTTCAAAATGACAAGGCTACGGAGTTGTGCATTAGTAGTCGTTAACCCAAAATTGGGTCGGCTATTCAACGACGGTTATAAAATAAAATAAAAAATTTTATAAAACTACAAGCCATTATTTGCTACCAAATATTAAAACATCTCTGCAATAAATAGAGCGATGAATTAATTGGCATTTTTTCAAAATAAAGGATGACACTTCATTTGGCGCTATTTTTTTACGCCAATAATTATTCCACAAAAGAGTACGGTCGACATGGGTCATCCATCAAAAACTGACTTACATAATTTCAGGTAGGCTCGCGCGTATTCCTTTATGAAAGTGATGAATAACCCCACGAGAAAGATGGATTATTTGTGATCAAAATACGATAACAGAACTTCTACCGTCAACAATTATGTAGTGTTTCATAAAATAATAATTCAATCCAAATTTGAATTCGAATTTAACATTCAAAAACGAAATACGTTGTTATAAAGGCCCTTAAATTCCAAATGTACTGATATTTTAAAACCAAATTTTGCTCCGCTAAGAAAATTTTGTGTTATTTTAATACAAGCTAAGTCACTTGTAATTTACTTCGTTTTATTTTAACTTCCTATGTGCAATTTTGTTAGAAGTTTACTCCTTCCTACTATGGAGCGTCAGTTAATCGGTTATTAATATTTTACCCATAAGCAAAATGGGTTTTAGTTTTGATGGCGTCCACACACTTTTCAACTTTGTTCAAGAGTAATAGTAAACAGTGCGCATGCGTCGTCATTGCATCCGTTGCTATGGCAACCGCTGCTGATTTCCTTTTTACTTTCACCAGCAGGCATTTGTAATTAAGCAGGGGTCTGTCCAGACATTTTGTAAAAGGTCCGTTTTTCGTGAAATTGTGAAAAAATTACTCACATTCTTTCAACCAGGGTCCGCTTTTATGAATTTGTGCAAATAGGGTCCAGTTATTGCAAAAAACTTTTTCAAGGAGTTTAAACAGTAATTGCTGCTACTAAATTAGAGATGCAACATACAAATATTTGGTATTTAGCCTAGACTGCTGAACGTTGAATATTCATTTCGGACGAATAATGGAAGAATCGTCTGCCGAAGACAAAACTTAATTCGTTTACATCCATCTTTCTTGTTTTCTGCCCTGGGAAGCGTTTAGTCGATTAACAAAACAATAATGAAGATAAACAAATTTGTGAAGGGTCCGTTAACGGACCCAAATTTCTTTTAAACAGACCCCTGAATTAAGGCATTTACATAATAATAAATTAAAGTATTTTTGTTTATTCTTTTTATTATTAACGTATAATTACTGGCTTCAAGGTGATTTCATTATATAAATATGAATGCTGAAGAAGTAAAAGTGTCGTCTTGAAACACGGCAAGATATGAAACCACCAATTAGACGACAAACATCAAATGGAGACAGTTTTTGCAACCCATGATTTGAAATGGTGTGGCGTTTAACGGAGTCAGTCCAGAAAGAAAAAGCATTCGACCAATAGGTAACCAGTGATTGTAATAAGACGATCACAATTCTCTTCTGTTTTGAGCAACTGAAAAAAAATTCGCCAACTACTATTGAGGCTTAAGGTATTGCCAGTAGTCCTTCAGAATCCGAATTTTAAAATATTTAGTTAAATATTTATTATGAACTGAAACACGATATTAATAACAAGAAATGATTTTTTTAAATTGTGAAGCAAAATGTTTAAAGTGATAAAAATTCCTTAAAAGAAACTATCATTTCTTAAAAGTGCACAACTTTGATGCCTACTATTTTGATTTTGTTTAGCACGTCTTTAATATTTGTAAAAATGAATTTACTTTTCAGTAGACTTACTTTTCATTAGACTCATCTTTCTCGTCTACTTATTTTACTTAACTTAGATTTATAATTTGTTTATGTATTTTATTGTAACAGTGATATATTTTCTTGTTTTGTGTACCTGGCAGCTTCGATGCATAATTAGTTTGTTTATCTTCCACATGGCTTCGTGCATGCCTTTGTGTTAAGTCTCTGCGTAAATATATAGAGTGAAAGATTTGAAATCTTCGAAAAAGAATCTGTGTGAAAGAATTTAGAATGTGTCACTTAAGAGAATCGATACTTGACGGGCTTGGCTTACTCGAAATAGAATGGAACGAACAGTTGTTAACGTAAACTAATGCCTCCTTTCAACAACCAATCAGGATAGAGATACCCACACTACGTCACTTGCAGACATCCCATTGCTTGCCGACGAGTATAGTTTGTAGTTTGCGATTTTGTGACTGAAGCTTCTTGCGTGGCAAGTCTTTCTAGAGCAAGAATGATTCAGAAAATTTACAACACACCCACGACAAGGTATTAGAATGACTGACATGATGTGAAAAATCGTTTGGTATGAAAAAATATACAACAGCATACATGCACTTTCATTAAAAATATTTCACCTGCGTGCAAGTTGCGTAATTTCAAGATTTCCTTGCACATTCTCAACCAGTTGATTTGCTTAGAGTTTTAAGTCAAAATCGCTTAAAATAACACTTTATTAGAATTCTCATAAACAATATATTGAGAATATATTGGCATTATTTTATATTACACTATATTGGAATTCTTTTTGGGAATAAACAACTTTATCACAAACTCTTAATCCACAGACGATTTAAGTTTCTGTCTCCCGCAATCAAGACAGCCCAAAAAAATATTACAATAATTTACGCTCAAATCATAATTATTACCGATTATATGCTTAACCATTAAATAATAAAGACACCTAAACATCAAATCCATTTAACCAACTATCTATTTACTATCTTAATTGCTCTTTTGAGCACTATATATGTCAGACCCCTTTACTCTTAAAGACCTATTTCGTCAGGCACGAAGCTATTAAATAATTTTCGTCCATATATTTTTTATTAAAGAATGAAAACCTCAGTGCAATAAAAAATTAAATAAATACCCAATCAGCAAAGGATATTTCTTCTGCGTAATTCGCACTAATGATACCCGTATGTCAATCTAATGATGGGTATAATGATTTCAATTTGCATAATCGCACATTTTCTTCATCGCATATTTCATTACGGAAACCGGGATTTTTAATGAAATTAAATGGCACACAAAATAACAAATAAGAAATAGCGATGACATTCATTCCTCCAAAACCATCATAAATTAAGAGGACGGGGGGAGGAATCGAATCTCACCAGGCTTCGAGAAAAATGTTCCATCCAAGAGATCGTGAGTTCAAATCTGTTGCTCCAATACATCACGAACCAGAGTTCAGGTGTCAAATCATAAAGATGCCATTAAGGATGAAGACAAACTAGTAATAAACTATCTATCAGGAGCCACTTACCACTTGTCACGATCCAAAAAAAAAAAAAAGTAGTCATTTGGAGACCTCAAACAATTCAGGTAGCCCAATCTTCAGCCCTCATGATTAACCCTTTCTGCTCAAAAGCACCGAAGACTTTTTTTTCTTCCTCTTTCTCACACGGATTGAAGATGGCTCCGTCGTGAGGACTGGGTCATAACCCTGTGGGTCATAAAACACCACGTGAGCCACTATTAATGCCTCTATTGGTGTCAAAACAACTATAATCTTTAGGGCTACATCATCATTAGTTCGAATTAACGAATTCGCACATTCTCAATAGATATTTTTTTTTTACGTGGGGGAGGAGTCTTTATTCACACTTTAGTTGGAACATAAAGGCTAAATTTTGCACTTTTATGCAATTACACTGCACAAATACATTACTCGAAATTTATTAAAGATAGAGAAGTATTAAATGCCATGCTCTTAAGAATACATTTTCTTGTGGAAACTTATCACAACAACCTATGCACTAGGAAAATTCTATACTTTTAAGTAATGTTAAAACGAAAGGTAGTTTTTATTTGACGCCCGGTGGCTGAACGGTAGCGCTGTCGTGCTACAGGTCCCTGGTTCGACCCTTGGGCCGGGCAAGGTTGACTCTTCATCCCTTCAGTGGGTCGATAAAATGAGAACCAAGCATGCTTGGGAGATAAACACTGGGGGTTACGCGCTTAGTTGACCACCCAACCGGAACATCTGCTCTTGAACCTCAGAGCCCAAAGGTCAAGAAAACTGAGATGGGCACAGTAAGCCTTGGCTCTCTATGTGCTGTAGAGCTACTGAGTTTAGTTTAGTTTAGTTTAGTTTTTATTTACCACACATTTATTTTTGATGATATTTTTGATGTAACTACAAGACATTAGAGCGATCTAACATGCCCTAATGTAAATACTAAAAATCAACTGAAAGATTTATTTCATTTTTAATTAACTGTAATTGCATTGCATAGGCTTTTGATTGGATTGAAATCATAGTACAATATCTTCAAGTAAAAAAAAAATTATCTGGCATTAAGCAAGAAATTTAGTGATCGAAATATTCAAATGACATTTTTCAACGTGTACCTGGAGTAACGTGACCAGACTTCCTAAAATCTTGAGAACAGTCTTTGAACTTTATTGATAGTACTCAAATTTTCAAACTCTTGGAGGACAGAGAATATTCGTGAATTTTAACACGCTATCTCAAATGCTCTTGAAATGCAATTTTTACTTACATACAGTTAAAAAAAAAAAAAAAAAAAAAAAAATCAGAAATTCGCATGTTTTTTAACACGGTTTTTTTAAACAAGTCAAGATAGTTTTAGCATCGTAATTTTTTGCTTTTCATTTGTATTTTCTGTGAAACAAAAGGATCAAATGAAAACGCCATACACGTCTAAAGATAATTTCAGCAAAAAATAAACAGTTTTTAATAATGCACTCATTCATTTTACACGAGTTAAAAATGCAGACTATTATACGATATTTCAAAACTGTTTAGTAGTAATTAAATCAAGTTTGATTAATATGATTCAGCTCCTGATATTATTTTTTTTATTACCGTCGTTGAATAGCCGACCCAAATTTTGGGTTTACGACTCCAAATGTTCAACTCAGTAGTCTCGTAATTTTGAACCCAATGCAGAAGACAAGAACTCCTGGAACTCCTGGGAACTCCTCCTGGGAACAAGAAGGGAACTCCTGGATCAAGTATCGGGAGAAATTCGTCTTCGTGGATGACTTTTTGATGGAACTAGCCCGCATTTGCGTTACCCGGAGAGGAAAACCAATAAAAAAAAACCCATGATGAGCTTAAAGATAAGGGGACTCTAACCCATGATCCGTCTACCACTGAGGATATTTCACGTCAGCACTGTGGTCAGTGCACACCGATTGCGGATTCGTATCGACCAGCTATCGCTGGTATTCGAACCTGGGTCACCTTATTGGAAGGCGAACGCTCTATCCCCTGAGCCATCGCGGCTCAGCTCCTTATATAAGTTATCAAATTAGAAAAAAAAACTCTGCTGAAGATAAAAATTTTTGTATGGGTGTCTTCAAATCACAAAATGTTTGAGGACGCTCCGCCGATTCTTCCTCAAATTATGGTTTGCAAATCTGGACACCTTAACAAAAAAGGAAAACTCAAGTTCCATTCTCTACTTCATTCTTTTCATGAAAATAATAATTTAATATGGTATTGCCGTAAGCTCCATGTGCAGGTTTTTGTTTGCAAATTGCGCTGTCATTTTGAAAAGAGCCAGGTAATTGGAAAACTTGCTCTTAGCAAATATTGCTTTCGTTTTGCAAAGCGCAGGTAACTGAAAGGCTTACTCTTTGCAAATTTTTCCTTAGTTTTGCAAAGTACCAGGTAATTGGAAAGTTTGCTCTTTGTAAGCATTGCTATGTCTAGGCTGATAAAAAATGAGAAAAATTTTCAGTCTGAATTTTGTTGGATTATTAAAAACTGTTTCCTACAAATCAAGCTTTTTGAACATTACATGTCGACTTTCACCGGCGAATGTCAACAATCACATAGTCCTTTGGTGAATGTCCGAAATATCAGACTTGATATTAATTTATTCATTGATATTATTATATTTATTCGATATTGTAATATCTGCTGAGGATAGATTAGCAGAAACATCAGTGTTCGCATAAAGGGAAACATCAGAATTCCGTATCCAGATAGCACTGACCACACTGCTGACGTAACATATCCTCAGTGGTAGACGCATCATGGGGTAGAGTCCCTTTGCCGTTAGGCTATCCGTCGGAAGTTCTCGTAGTTTTCCTCTCCATGAAACGCAAATGCGGGTTAGTTCCATCAAAAAGTGCTTCACGAAGGCAAATTTCTTTCGGTACTTCATCCATGAGTTCCCTTGTCTTCTGGATAGGGTTCACAATTACAACGTTAAGGAGTTGAACAATAGCAGTCGTAAACCCGAAACATTGGGTCGGCTGTTCAACGACTGTTATAAAATAAAACAAGATCAGTCCACTGCGGACAATTATCAGCATTAGCGCGCAGCATCAGCACACCCAAAGACATGATCTAGTTCAGCCTTTGTTCCGGACTAACCTAACCGATTGAACTTTTTCGTCACATTACGAATGTAAAACTCGGAGACGGGTTTAAAATTTCAGTGAAGTCCTTAACGCCTCAGGAATCCAAACAAGAGTTAACGTTGCAACGTTTTTTTATTTTTTTTTTATTTTTTATTATTATTATTTAAGATAGGCATTTTCTTGCAAAAGAAATTAAAAAGTTCCAGTCCCATTAATCTAAATTCATACCTAATAGAAAAACTGTATTTGCTAATAAAAAAATTAAATAACAGCTTAGCAGAATTATCAATTAGATATTAATTACCCATATAGATGCTATGGGTATAAGCAGCTTCAAAGTGTCACGACACTAAATACTACGTTTCTATCAATTTTTCTCATGCGTTCTGAATACAGCTGTGACTAAAGCAACTTTAATTATTGTAAGGGAAGGACACATATGACACTAATTACAGGTCATTATATAGGAAGTATTAATTATTTATTAACCGTAAAAATTTAATTATGGCTTAATTAGGGGAACGCGAAAGTGTAAATTGTTTTATTTTAGCCGTACTGGTCTTTAATTAGTTCCGATAAATTTAATACATTTTTTATGGACAGACGTCGAAGTCTTAGCCCTAAAAACCAGATAAATCATATATTTTTGAAGGAAATCATAAACTAATTAGTCTATAATTTTTTTTCATTGCCTTTTTCACATACTGGGTACGTCAGAATATTTTTTTTAATTGATTTATGTATTATGCCTCATGGTCTATTAAAATGGTCTAAAAAATAACATTATTGAAGTAATCATTACAAAAGCTATGGAATTTAAAATATAAAACTTAAAATAAAAGCTATTTGTTTGATTACAAAATTTTATGCTACGCTTAAGATAGAAATTCACTCAATTTTTAACCGAACTAATGCCTGAATAAAAACTGTTGACAGGGCATAAATGTATTCACTTCTTAGTCTAATATCCGAAGAAAAATTGTTAGCGTGGCATAAATTTACTCATTTCTTAGCCTAACTAGTGTTTGAGTAAAAACTTTCAGACTTTGCAGTTCAGCTTGCAAAGTGAATGAATACCTTCTCTGTGGCTTGAGTGGAAAGTTTATTTCCCATACAAAAATCTAAAAGTATAATCTGATTACAATTTCCCAAACCATGTCGTATGTTTTCAAATCTGATCTTCTGAGTTTCAGAATCTTAAAAAAAATCGCTTCCATGGTTATTCAGTTTGTGTATAACCGTCGTTGAACCCAATGTTCAACTACGTAGCCTTGTAATTTTGAACCCTGTCCAGAAGACAAGGGAACTCCTGGATCAAGTATTGGGAGAAATTTGCCTTCGTGGAAGACTTTTTGATGGAACTAACCCGCATTTGCATTGCATGGAGAGGAAGATCACAAGAACCATGATCCGTCTACCACGTCAGCACTGTGGTCGGTGCGAGAAGGATACGGAATTCGTATCGACCATGCAGCCATCGCTGGGATTCGAACTCTGTTCACCTCATTAGAAGGCGAACGCTCTATCCTCTTAGCAATCACGGCTCTCGTTATTCCGTTCGGAATTGTGTATTTTCTTATAATCACACCAGGTCAAATCATTAAGACTTTGAAAGGCCAATAAAATAATAGTTAAGAAATAATAAAAGTTAAGAAATAGGCATTACATATTTCTTAACTTTTAATTTTTTTTTTAATTTCTCAAATTTTTTTAAAATCATTCTTAATCGAATTTTAAAATTAACCAAACCAACTAAACCAATTATTTAATTTTTATTATATTTCATAAAAAGCGAATATAAAATATTTTATTATTTTCTTCACAATCAATGTAACGGCTAACTTTTCATTGCAATACTAATGTAAGACTCATTAATTCACTGTCCTGATTATTACGATAACAAAAATATATAACTCTTTATTCTTTACCACAAAAACGTTTAAGTTACATGGTCATACTATTTCACGCAGTCTTTTTAGCGATTCGCTTTCGCCAAATTGTTTTCAAATTTCATATTGATTACGGGGGATTGGATTTATTTTTGGCTGCTATCTTTACATAAATTGCAAACCATGGATCTCTTCTTATGCTCCTAACTGTCCATTGGGAACAATTTTTTTAGTTTTAAATTCGAATATAATAATCATATGGTAATTATTACCAGGGGTCTGTCCAGACATTTTGTGAAAGGTCCGTTTTTCATGAAATTGTGAAAAAAATTACTCACATTCTTTCAACCAGGGTCCGCTTTTATGAATTTGTGCAAATAGGGTCCGTTATTGCAAAAAAAAGAAAAAAGAAAAAAAACTTTTTCAATGAGTTTTTAAATTGTAAAGACAACCAAGATTATGCTCAACACTGTAAAATTATAATTAAAAAACTTAAATTTTAAAAAATAAACAACAATTGCTGCTTCTAAATTAGAGATGCAACATACAAATATTTGGTATTTAGCTTATACTGCTGAACGCAGAATATTCATTTCGGACGAATAATGGAAGAATCGTCTGCCGAAGACAAAACTTAATTCGTTTACATCCATCTTTCTTGTTTTTTGCCCTGGAAAGGGTTTATTCGATTAACAAAATAATAATAAAGAAACAAATTTGTGAAGGATCCGATTAAAAGAAAAATCATTTTGTGAAGGGTCCGTTTTTAAGTTAAAATATTTTGTGAAGGGTCCGTTTTTACGAAAAGATATTTTGTGAAGGGTCCGTTAACGGACCCAAATTTCTTCTAAACAGACCCCTGATTACATAATACTGAAAGGGATAGTTTTTATTGAAATGTATATATAAGTAAAGCTAATTCGTTAGAAAATTGTAGGCAATTTCTCGTAAATATTCTTAATAGTTAGAATGTTTGGTTCCACACTTAATAGTTTTTAAATAACTAATAATCATTTAAAATTCGAGGCCTTCTGAGCAGTAAATAAATAATTTAATAAACTAAATAAAATTGGAAATACTGAACAATTTAATAAACTAAATAAAATTGGAAATACTGAACAATTTAATAAACTGAAATAATCCAATAAACTGAAGAGTATTCATTTACAACAAAAAAAAGTAAGAAATGTTATGGAATGTCTATACCAAAATAGACAAATCGAATTAGTAAGGGGCCGAAATGTCATGGACCGAAGTTCTATATATGTTTCTGGTCATTTTATCGCAGATGCACTCTAATGCATGCGCTTCTTTGTGAAAATACATTAATACAAAAAGGTAGAATTAAATAAAATTTGATTTAAAATTATCTTAATTTTAGTACCGAATTTGTGGCCGGTATTGGTAGTTGTTTACTTCATCCGGTGAATGTTGACAGTCGCTTTGGTAAATGTCCTAAATATATATCTAGTTAAGCGCCACTGCCTGGTATACATTTGCCCGGTATGCCCTTGATAAATGTTTTTTTAAGGTTTGGTGCCACTGGCAGGTCTACATTTAACAGGTCTTCCGAACACTGATGTCTCTCCTAATCTATCTTCAGTAGATATTAAAATATCAAATAAATATTATTATATCAAAGAATAAATGAATATCAAATCTTATATAACAAATATTTTGGACATTCACCAAAGTGACTCACCAAGTCATTCACCAAGAGAATATCGACATTCACCGGTGAAAGTCGATATTCTCTTCATTTCGGTCACTCTCGGTAACATCATCATTATCATTTCATCTCGGTATCATTTATGAATTTGAAACGATGACTAAATTAAATACATATTTGTTCTAATTTTTACACCTGGAAAAAAAAATGTCGCAAAATGCATAAGAGTTGATAGCCATTAAACATTAAAACTGAAGATGAAATAAGGAGCAAATTAAAATACATCAACATAAAAATTTTTTAAATAACCTTGTCAATTACACAAAAAATGAAGTTATACCCCGTGTTTTTTTTAAGTTTTAAGATGATCTACAGTCCCCGATAGCCAAATTATAAGACGCACTATAAAATTCTATGTAAAATCTTGATCAGGTGATACTATACAGCTTTATTGTTTTTATGCGGCTGAAACCGATTTGCACTTGTTTACGTGCGTGTATCGATTGGTTAACATTATGATGCAATGCGTTTAAATACATGTATACAAAAAATCTTCTGCATAAATACCCATAACATGTATGGTTAAATATGAAAATATTGCATATAAACTGAAACTGGTGCAAAACATCCAATTCATAAAAAACTACAGAGCGTCTAATAACTTGGTCTAATTATTATAATATACTAATATAATACCTGATATAGTAAATATTCTATATTTATATAATCTATCGTCTAATCTATCTATCTATATTATATAAAACGCTATTACGTACGTATGTATGTATGTATGCATCAATAAAACCGATATTTCTTTTCTCGCGCTCGCAACAGTTTTCATTTTTAATTGATTGGATTCGGCGCGCAAGAGCACGTAGTGAGCAACCAGATAACAATAACCAGAGTGAGCATTATCAGGTTGTTCAATTCAGATTCATGCACTAAAAACTTGACAATATTTAATTTAAACTCAATTAGGAATTAATTAGTTAATTGAAGTGAGAATGCTTTATAAGGCCGCTATTGAATTGATATTTTTCTACTGGGAGCTACCTAAACGTCTAAAAAACGTTTCAGTGTTTGTATTGAATGCATTGAATTTTTTTTATATTTCGCGTTTATTTATGCATTGAATTTTCACGCTTTAAAATGCAGAATATTAGTGAAGCAATATTTGATAATTTATTTTGCTAATATGTTTCTTATTTAGCTAATGTTTTGATTTTTTCACCATGTACAATCTAAATAGCTAATATACTTTTTTAAAAGCCAATAAGAACATTGGTAGAATTATTCTACATAAGTACAATACTATGTCTTTGATGATAAAATACTATGTCTTTGATGATAATATATTATGTCTTTGTGCTAGAACATTGTGTTCATTGGCGAGTGAGCGCAGCGAGCCATGGTTCATGGCGTGAACCACATAGGATTGCGTAGCAATTCTCGGGGGTTGGCGAGCGTTAGCGAGCAGGGGGTGGAGCCTCCTAGTTTAACATTGCTACACGAATGTAAACAAGTGCAAATCGCGTAAAAACAATAAAGCAGTATAGGTATCAGCTGATAATTCAGATTTTACCTAGAATCTTATGGTGAGTCTAATAAATTGTCCAGTTACTGTAAATCCATCTAAAACACTCAATCCAAGCTATTAGAGATATTTTCATGAAAAAACGCTCGTTTTGTTTTATTCATTATATGTTCGTCAATAAATATTCATATATGCTCAAACAATCATAAAAGTTCCGTTTAAAATTCATTCCACATCACTAAGGGATCAACAAGTTATGAATTATTCCATATTCAAAATGGGTGTTTTATTTCCAGTTGCAGTGATTTTCCAAATTTATCCCCTTTTGTAGTTTTATTGAACCCATAGAATTTACAATAAACAATTACATAAATTTAAATATAAAACAATAAGTTTTCAATTAAATCTTTAATCATGCAAATTGGATTTAAAGATTCCATCCGATTCTGTTTATCTTCATTCCGAATCTGATTGAATTTCCCTTTGAACCAACAAGATTAAAAATCATATATTGGTGGCTCACAAATTTGTTGATTCCAGCAAGCGAACAATACTATTTTTATGAATTTTTGTGAATGATATCTGCCACATATGTTAAAACAGATTGAACGCAAAGATTCACGTCAATTGTTGTTTCTTATCATGTTTCCTAACAGGTTCCGAAACTCGCTCTAGACAACAACTCAAAAACATCTGATTCAAAGAAATCGAGTTTTTCACTTTTCAAACGCTTTCGTAAATAATTTGAAAATGGCTTATTAAATTAATGCAGTATGAATTAAATGGCAAAAGAACCGTAGTCAAATGAATTATTTATTTAATTTTTTTTTAAAGTCAGGCACTGAACGTTCGTTCTTCCCCTAGGAAGATGCCGGAAGTGTTGCTCATTTATCGTTACCCAGTGGGCACCTGTGAACCTAAGTCACGGAGGCGAGCAACATTAACCACACCTCACTGCTACAGATACCCGTTTATGGCACATTCACACATCGCACAACAACAGAGAACAACACAGAGAGAGAAACATCCATACCCTGAGTGGGATTCGAACCCGCAACCATTGGCTTCACAGTCAGGCACGCTGATCGCTCGGCCACCTGGCTGACTCAAATTATTTCAAGTGCTCAAATGAACGAAATCAAACACTGCAAAAATCTGACTTAAATTGATCGAAAATTACCAAAATGGAGTAAATTAACCAAAATGAGTTATGAGTAAGTTCTGCATTCACTTTAGAAAGTTATTATTTTCTTACTACTAAGTACTTTCCTACTTACTAAGAAAGTGAGTCGCTGCTCGAGGGGCTCTCACGGTCAACTGCAAATCTTAATAAAATTTAAATAATTGAAAAGTTGAAAAATAAATAAAGCAACCAATAATTGAAAAAAAAAATTACAGAAAAGGAACAAAATTGTTTGTATTGTTATTTAATAGAAATTCTGAAAATAATGCGTCTAGAAATTATATTAAGGAATGTCATCTTTAACGGGAAGTTTATTATCACTATACTTTTCCAAGAGTTTTCAATTGTTAAACTTTACTTTTCATCTAACAAAAAGATTTCTTTTCGTACATGGTAAGAAGTCCATCTTGGAGCATTTTTAATTTGCTTTAATCGCATGCCGTTATACCTCCATCCAAGTGTTTAAAAATATATTCACACAATTAAATTAATAACCATTTAATCTGCAGTTAAACGCACTACGCGGTAGCTAAGGAGGCTATTAAATGATAATTGAATGAATTCCTTCATTATCGCTTAGTATTGATTATTTTTTCGAATACTCCAAATGTGTTGGAAGATTTAGGTATAGATCGTTATCTATTTTCTGAATAGGTTCTAGAAGATATTCGCCGATTGCTTCTCGGCAAAGCCACAATTATTGCGCGGTAGGTGCTTATTATAATAAGCGAATAAGATTTATCCGTCCTAATAATTTTCTCACTTTCAGATTCTCACTTAATTCAGCAAAGCACTTCATTAAAAATGGCACTTCTACAAGGTTAAGTACTTAAGCAGCTGATGCCAAAAAATATTTCCCATCATGAAAATATTTAGATTATTAATGAAGTTATTTTTTTTTCCTTCAAATTACGATAAAAAAAAATAAATGAATATCAATTGGTATTTTCGATGCTAAGATAAAATGATTACTGGAAATATTATTCATTTGAAGTGTTTTCTTACTATGATGCTTGAAATATAATTTCAGTTGAAAATAATTGAACACGGGTCTTGGGAAGTATGGGAATAATTGAGACGGATCATGGGTTAGAGTCCCGTTGCCGTCAGGCAAACAGTGGGAGGTTTTCGCGGTTTTCCTCTCCATATATCGCAAATAAGGGTTAGTTCCATCAAAAAGTCCTCCACGAAGGCAAATTTCCCCCAATGCTTGATCCAGGAGTTCCCTTGTCTTCTGGATTGGGTTCAAAATGACATGGCTACGGAGTTGAACATTAGTAGTCGGAAACCAAACAATTGGGTCGGCTGTTCAACGGTTATAAAATAAAACAGAGTAAATCCTTAAAGGTTGCTTGGATTTGAAAATCGCCTCCGAGCAAGCCGCTACGTTTATATTTAATTTATTGCAAATAGCACACAGCAGTAGCGCCCTAACATTTGGCACAAACTGTACCTGATACTATGCGTGCTAGAAACAAAAAAATGTAATCAGATTATTATTCTCGAATTCTGCAATACTCCTAACTATTTAAAGAATCCAGGGTGTTTAATGCGATTGCTTGCTACCTGCAAATAAAGAAAAAGGTCAAGAGCTATTACGACTTCATAATTGTTTGCATATATTTGACCCAAAAGGAATATTACAACAAAAAAAAATAATCTAATTCGGCTTCAAGATCTTTAATAATAGAATACAATAAATAAAAAATAAAAACATCACATTTATTTTGGAATAATATTCGATTAAGGCGTTTCGAAAGCTCACAGATGAGTGATGGTTTGGGAAATTCGATAAAAAAAAAGAATTAAAAACTTCGTGATCACCGTAATACGTAGGATAGGAGATAAGATACCCCATTTTCTGTGAATAACAAGGTGTTTACCTGCTTTACATAACTCATAAAGCAAATAATAGTCCCGTCTTTTCTAGCCTAACAGCACCTTTATTATTTCATCATGACCCCCCAACACATGACCTCTGGAGCACGCTTTGTACTTCACTTCTATCGCAAAATGGCGATTTATGGGCAACTTCTGATTCGAGATCCTGCTGTGATTAAAGATATTTACCGATAGTAAATCGCCACAGTAAATGGGCCTCATATTTTTCTTCTGATTATTATTTCAAAAATAAGAGAGCAGCAACAAAAAAGAAAAATCTCGTTTTCTTGGTGGACACGAAGCTCTCTGCAAGACCTCCATCAACGCGCCTCTAAGAGTTCTCTTTGATTCACGGTAGCAAGCATTCGAACAAGAGAGTTGGTCACGATTTTCATTGCATTGCCTTGGCGGGAAGCCATTTTTCATTCTGTAGTTTGCCGGCATGCTTCTTGGTGCTGTTAGGAATCTTTTACCAGTTTTTTTTTTAAAAGGGACCCCTGTATGCAAACATCACGTTTAATAATGGGAACAAAAAAATATATGTGTGAAATAAGGGTCAATTTAAAGCGTACTACCATATAAGATCAACTGGTTCTTCTGCTCAATTAGAACGAAACTTAAAAAAATAATTCTTTTTTTACCGTGGTTGACTTAATTTTAGCTTAAAAAATCGCAAACACATATCACCATACCATAAAGTTCAAGCATGCATCTATTTCAGAAATAAGAACTGTGGGGGCTAGTAGTTATCGACCCTCTCACCCTTCATCTATGAAAAGGTACCTCACCATAGATTCGAGTTGACATGTCTTATATACTAGTGAATTGAAATTATATTTTTGTAGTGGTAGATACACTACAGAACTATATAGTGCAGATACACAGAAGAGCTACGATTTTATAGAGAGTTAAATACCATTATCATGATTGGATCTGGGGAAAACAAAAATAGAAGTTGGTATATATTAATCAAAACTGCAAAATACGTTGAACTGCGCTTTGTCACTGAAAGCTAGGAATTCCTTGATATATATTGTGCATACCTCAGGGCATACACCAACATATGGGACTGATATACTATTGACCATACTTTTTTACTAATAAAACTTATCCATATCGCCATAGAGGGATAGTGATATTATCTTGACATAGTGATGTAAGCAACACCTATTTTCAAATTCGATCCCCTTTGCTGCTTTGTTGACTATTGTCTATTATGTAGTATTATGAAAACAGCAAATGTCAATATTGGAGTCTACATAATAGCTGCCGTTAAAGATGTCATAAGTATATCAATTGAAACGTTAGTCAAATGTTTTTAGAAGTATTAACAATATTTAAAAATAAATTTGCCACGTACTCACCTCAAAGAAATCCTGTATGAAACGTCATTACTAGAGAAGCGAAAACATCTGAATATATTTTGTTTCGTGATTATAATTGCGAAAGTTCCACCAGTCGCTATCATAATCGCGAAAAAAAAAACGTATAAAGTAGTTATGTGATGAGAGGTCTTATTGTAAATAATTCATTAAATTCTGCAGACAGTTCGAGGTCCATAAGAACCAGATTTTATTTGCATTCCTTAAGGATATTTATATCTTCAACCAAACAATTATCCACGTCTTAACCTTCGTTTAAAATCATTATAGAAATAAACTTTTGCAAAACTAAATATATTTTAGTTTGTACCCAGGAGTATAAGTACGCAGTCAATTTTGACAAAGGATATTAAGAAGAACAATTAGCTTTTCGAGAAAGAAGTCAGTAATCAGGCCTATGCAGCATCCCTCAGTAAATTTGTATTTTATTCAGTGGGTTCTTGCAAACGCTTATGATGAATCGTAGCAAACCAATCTTACAGGTGCACCCCCTTTTTCTTTCAAATGAGCCCTTCTCTTTCTTGAAATTGGCTTTTCTTTTTAATTACTTCTTGGAACAATTAGTTACCATGCATCGTGCTTATTTATCTTATAACTATGTTATAACTGCTTAGATGATCAGCCTTAAAATTAGATGCACTGCTACTTATCAGGCTTACTTAATGCTATAAAGCTTAAGGATTCTTACTAATCTTACTTTCCTCTTAATGTTTTTTGCTAATATGTACTTTCCTATTAGCGTTTTTTTTTTTGTTTTTGTTTAGGTATGAGTTCTACTCGTATTACTCTCCTATTCAGGTTTCTTATTGATATAACTTTCCGATTAATGTTTCTTGTAAAAGATACTTATTAACAGTACTTTCTTATCAACGTTTCTTGTAAGGGACTCTTACCATTATTACTCTCCAATTTACGTTTCGTGTGTCGCATTCTTATTAACAGTGCTTTCTTATCAACGTTTCTTATAAGGGATTCTTACTAATATTACTCTCTCATTGACCTTTCTTGTTTCGGATTCTTATTAACAGTACTTTCATATCAACCTTTCTTATAAGGGATTCTTACTAATATTACTCTCCCATTGACCTTTCTTGTTTCGGATTCTTATTAACAGTAGGGGAGAGTGGGGTCAATTGTAACATTTTTCACTTAACTATTTTTAACTAACAAAAAATCCAACTTATTATTAGTATTAATTGACAGACGAGTAAAGTAGACTATCCTCTAACAGAAAAAAAAATAAACACCTTTTTTTTAAATGTTATTATATTAGTTATTAACAATTTTTGACAGTCGTGCACTTGTTTCAATTGTCCCCACTAAGGGGGTCAATTGTAACAGTTCTGAAATTCAACTAAAACATAGTTAATTATACATATTATCATAGTTGTGATATATTTTTTTATTGATCAAAATAGTAGTGATACTTTAGGAGTAAAATTAATAATGAGCAGAGACGTAAAGGGTTAAAGTTTTAACTTTAAGGGGTTAAAAATTTTAATTTATGCTGTGAAAAGTGACAAATAAAATAATGCACATGCAACATAATATAAATGATACAGGAAACTATTGGTGGTTCTCAAAGAGTTAAGTAATGGTTTGTAAACATAAGATTATCTATTTTCAGTTGTTACAATCGTCCCTCTACTTATTGTTACAATCGTCCCCAAGACGCCATTTCAGCTTCATTTGTTATAAACTATGGTAGTTAATTAACAAAACTAATTTTTTTTTATTTAAATGTCAATTAAGGTGTCCACTTACATATTCAGTTAATAATTTTTATTTGTTTAAACAAAATTATTTTGTTACAATATAATATTCTAATACCAAAAAAAGTGCTTACGTAGCGTGAAAATATCTTTTGTGATGTAACTCCTTAAAAAGTACATAAAAATGGTTGCCAGCAGGGGTGTACATGTAGATTCATTAAATACACCTTGTGCGCCACTGAGGAACCAAATCTAGAACCCGACACTCGAAATGTTTGCTCTGTTACAATTGTACCCTGTTACAATTGACCCCACTCTCCCCTACTTTCATATCAACCTTTCTTATAAGGGATTCTTACTAATATTACTCTCTCATTGACCTTTCTTGTTTCGGATTCTTATTAACAGTACTTTCATATCAACCTTTTTTATAAGGGATTCTTACTAATATTACTCTCTCATTGACCTTTCTTGTTTCGGATTCTTATTAACAGTACTTTCATATCAACCTTTCTTATAAGGGATTCTTACTAATATTACTCTCTCATTGACCTTTCTTGTTTCGGATTCTTATTAACAGTACTTTCATATCAACCTTTCTTATAAGGGATTCTTACTAATATTACTCTCTCATTGACCTTTCTTGTTTCGGATTCTTATTAACAGTACTTTCATATCAACCTTTCTTATAAGGGATTCTTACTAATATTACTCTCTCATTGACCTTTCTTGTTTCGGATTCTTATTAACAGTACTTTCATATCAACCTTTCTTATAAGGGATTCTTACTAATATTACTCTCTCATTGACCTTTCTTGTTTCGGATTCTTATTAACAGTACTTTCATATCAACCTTTCTTATAAGGGATTCTTACTAATATTACTCTCTCATTGACCTTTCTTGTTTCGGATTCTTATTAACAGTACTTTCATATCAACCTTTCTTATTAAGGGTTCTTACTAATATTACTTTACTATTAACGTTAATTGTTAAAACTTCTTAATAATACTATTACTCTCAACGTTTATTGTAAGGGACTCTTACGCATATTAATTTCCCATTAGCGTTTCTTGTCTAAGATTCTTATTAATATTATTTTCCTATTAACTGTATTTGATTGTCAATACAACCATACAATTATTTGTTCATATATTTAAAAATTAAGCAAAAAATTATGATTTCTAAGTATACAATAAAAAGCTTCAAAAGAAGTGCTGCATCAGAAAATAAACTACTGCAATGTATGAATATTTTTAAATTGCATTGCATCTTTGAGTCTCAAAAATGTATTTTAGATTAAGCTATTTATAACAGTGAAAATTTTTAATAATCATTTACTAATAATCAAATAACTCTTTTCTACAGCTCTATGAATTTAATTCATTGGTGAAACATCGCTTTTATCACTGTACGAACTGCCACATAACTATTCTCTACCTCTTTATGAACTTGCAGTTCATTGGTGAAACATTGCGGCAGTGTGTTTAGTGTGGAAAATAACTATTCTCTACCACTCCGTGAACTTACAGATCATTGGTGAAACATTGCAGCACTGTTTGTAGGGGGAAAATAACTATTCTCTACCTCTTTATGAACTTGCAGTTCATTGGTGAAACATTGCGGCAATGTGTTTAGTGTGGAAAATAACTATTCTCTACCACTCCGTGAACTTACAGATCATTGGTGAAACATTGCAGCACTGTTTGTAGGGGGGAAATAACTATTCTCTACCTCTTTATGAACTTGCAGTTCATTGGTGAAACATTGCGGCAATGTGTTTAGTGTGGAAAATAACTATTCTCTACCACTCCGTGAACTTACAGATCATTGGTGAAACATTGCAGCACTGTTTGTAGGGGGAAAATAACTATTCTCTACCTCTTTATGAACTTGCAGTTCATTGGTGAAACATTGCGGCAATGTGTTTAGTGTGGAAAATAACTATTCTCTACCACTCCGTGAACTTACAGATCATTGGTGAAACATTGCAGCACTGTTTGTAGGGGGAAAATAACTATTCTCTACCTCTTTATGAACTTGCAGTTCATTGGTGAAACATTGCGGCAATGTGTTTAGTGTGGAAAATAACTATTCTCTACCACTCCGTGAACTTACAGATCATTGGTGAAACATTGCAGCACTGTTTGTAGGGGGGAAATAACTATTCTCTACCTCTTTATGAACTTGCAGTTCATTGGTGAAACATTGCGGCAGTGTGTTTAGTGTGGAAAATAACTATTCTCTACCACTCCGTGAACTTACAGATCATTGGTGAAACATTGCAGCACTGTTTGTAGGGGGAAAATAACTATTCTCTACCTCTTTATGAACTTGCAGTTCATTGGTGAAACATTGCGGCAATGTGTTTAGTGTGGAAAATAACTATTCTCTACCACTCCGTGAACTTACAGATCATTGGTGAAACATTGCAGCACTGTTTGTAGGGGGGAAATAACTATTCTCTACCTCTTTATGAACTTGCAGTTCATTGGTGAAACATTGCGGCAATGTGTTTAGTGTGGAAAATAACTATTCTCTACCACTCCGTGAACTTACAGATCATTGGTGAAACATTGCAGCACTGTTTGTAGGGGGGAAATAACTATTCTCTACCTCTTTATGAACTTGCAGTTCATTGGTGAAACACTGCAGCAATGTGTTTATTGTGGAAAATTACTATTCTCTACCTCTTTATGAACTAACAATTCAATGATGAAACATTGCAACACTGTGTTTAGTGTGGGAAATAACCATTCTCTACTTTTCTATAAACTTACAGTTTGATGACGCAATGCTACGAACGGCACTGTTTCGAGATAAATTGATGTTAAGTATAATCTATCTATAACTTTTTAACATGAAATCACATAAATATTTTCCAAGTGAAAAAGATGTTCCGAGTACGGATAAAAACGCAAGCTACAGTTTACAACCTTTTATTAAAAGTTCCTTTTTTATTAAATATGTGTTGGTGCGGCATAAAGGTTATAAAAATTTTAGATTCGGAAACCTATTTATTTCGTTCACCATCTCTCTAATTTATTGTATAACTCAAATAACGAAACTGATTTAGTATTCTCTTCTCAAATCGTTCTATCAATTGTCATTTGGAAAACCACAATTATACCATACTAAAACCTCTTTGTAATTAACAATAAAAATACGACTAAGCTCTTCGTCCAGGCGTTAATGATTTAAGGTACTCATTAAATCACAGATTACGGTCTCTTATTGATTCCATAGGATCTGGGTAATTATAGTAATTGCTGCTGCTTTTTTGGCCTCCAGACAAATACAGAAATTGCTCCCAGATAGAACCAATTTCGATAACAATGACAATTACGGGTCTTTTATTCCAAACTCCATACGTGTACATGGAATAGAATAAATTCTAGAAACAGAATTACGAGATTGTTTAATGGAGACAAATGTTTATAGAGTAATAAGAAATTGAGTTGTTACTTTAGTAATTTGACAGATGGAATTGCTGCCTTTAAGAAAATAGAAAAAATTAGATGTAATTTAGGGCACCAAAAAAAGTTTTACGGAATTCACTGAAAATGATTTATGAAATGTTTAGGGCGAATTTCTTAACGTACGTACGCTAGAATTTGTTAATAAAACCAATGAGGTGCTAATTTTTCGAACGCTCTAGAATTTCATCAAACATGTGATTATATTGAGTTTTGACTTTTGACTCCCATGATTAATAACTACGCATTGGCCAAAATACTACTTATAAATAAGCATTTATAAGTGCAGATGATTAGAATAAAAAAAAGGCTAGAATAATAAGTAGATCTTAGATTTATGCGTGTGATCAACTAAACTAAAGATTATTGATGATAATGTATAAATCATTATACATTAATGGTTTAATCAAAATGTAACACATTTGAATACACATAAAGTCTTTGCATGAAATGAGTATTAATTAACTTAGAAAACAAAACTAGTGTAAAATTACAGTTATTTTAAAGTAATTGAAAGTTAAAAACAAATTATAACGAATCTGTTCACATAGTGACACCGGAATTGAATGATAAAGATTTGTATCATGTGGGCCGGATGCGGCTATACTGCAATAAAAAAAATGATTTCTTTTTAAGAAACTGGATACTTTAAAGTATATATATAAAGCAAAAAGGCATAAAGTAAATATGTTTATATAAAGTAAACATACAGTAAAAAGTAAAACATGAACAAGTATCTTTGCAAAGGATTAAAAAGGAAAAAATAAATTTGTACAATTTATATTAATGAATTCAGAAATAACAATTCTTTTGAATGTCAGTCTAGTTGTAGTTCTCCCGTATTTGAGAAGTTTTAAAATATATTCTGTAGATTATGTCGAAATTAATAAATAAAATACATCTTTGGTTTTGATGGAGACAAAATTATGACCGATAATATTACTTTCATTTATAAATTATTATCAATAACTGATAAAGATTTTCATTCCGTGTAATTAACACTAATGGATAATAATCACTAATTTTTAACGACTATGAAGTCATGTATTTTGTAAGTTTTAGTACTTAAAAAATAAATGCTGTCTTTAAAGTATTTAAAAATGAAATGGAAAAAATAATTCTTTTTTTTATTCAATAATTCCGAAAAAAAAAATCGATTTTTTAAAATTATTTAAGATGCCTGGTTGGTAAGACACTGGGCCCATGTCCAAATGATCGCGGGTTCGAACCCCGGCAGCCGAAGACTCCCCGTGCAGCAAAAGATGACTGAGACTGATGCATGTTAAATCTGTCGGGTCACAAAGTCCATGTTCCCATAACGAATTATACCACTGGAAGTACTGCTCCAGTAGTTTCCTTGTCTTCTGGATTAGTTCAAAATTTCAAGGCTACGGAGTTGAACAACGGCTGTTCAACTACAGTTATAATATAAAACAAAATTATTTAAGATGTACAAATCACACTTTTGAAGATGGAACTTTTTTTTAACAACATATTTCTCATAATGTTCATATAGCTTACTTCATTCATGTTAAAAAGGCACGGTAATTAACTCCACTTTAACAATGTTAATAATGTATTTTGCTAATGTTAATAATGTTAATAATATATTTAACTAATGATAACAGGATATGTGGTAATGTCCCGCATTTTATAGGGATTTCTTCGATACTAACAAATTGCATTTCTATTTAGTTCATAACTTTTCTTCTATTTTTACTTTTTTCATAATATCCATAGCATACTTTATTAATGTTAAAAAGGCACGTTAATTAACTCCATTTTAACAATGTTAATAATGTATTTTACTAATGTTAATAATGTATTTTATTAATGTTAATAATGTATTTTACTAATGATAGCAGGATATGTGCTAATATCCCGCATTTTATAGGGATTTCTTCAATATTAATACCTTGTATTTTTACTTAGCAAAATTTTGTTTTCCAGTTTTTAATTGTTAAAAAATAGGTCAAGAACAATAACAGCTACCGATTCTTTATTTATCCACTTTAATTAAATCACTTCTAGACAATTAAAAATACCCAAACTCTTTAATTTTCCAAAAGACACTTCTTGTTTTATACACACTCAGCAGTGTTTTCTTAATTTTATTACATCATTATCAAGGGCATGTCAAAAGTAATGCGGCTATTAAACAACAGAGGAACCATGATTATTCGAGCGATTAACTATGATATCAGTCATGTTCTTGTCAGGAGTGGAAAAATATATTTTTCAAGGAGAGGGAAGAAAAGGCTTCAAAAAAGCCAAACGACGATATCGCCAAAACTGAATTAAAACTTCGGGCACGTATGACGACGAGGAGGCAACGAAGAGAGAAGTTCATCTCACAAAAACGAGATGTGCTTTTTAAAATAGTAAAACTCTTCTTCTTTTCTTGGCGGCGATTAAATTGGCAGTGTTGCGAGCTGTCACGTTCACAACTTTTGGGGATAGTTATACGGTAGTTGTGGGGCCCTCTATGGTGTTTGTTGAATCGACTGTTGACCTTAAACCTGCCAACAGTCTCCTGATGATTACATAAACTGACCTCGTTGATGCCTATTGAAAGGATAATGATTGTCAAAAGATGAGTGGGTCCTCTTTTTTTTGTTGATGAAAAATGCCCCGCAAACTACTGCACGTTTACAATCACCTCGCTTTTAACACTAAACATACCAACAGTTAATCTATACCTATTTCTTCTTGATTGAATGTATAAAATATGGATATTAGGAAGGAAATGAACTAAAAAAACTTTATTATAATTAAACAAAATTGTATATATTGCCAATTTTTATGTATCCCAAGGACAAAGAAAATTTTTTTTTTTTAATTCATTGCTCAGCGCAATTTTTACATTATACAGGGTGTTTCCATTTTACATTTTCAGCAAACATATTTCTTCTCGTTAATATTATTTCTATAATTAAGAATTATGAGAATTCTTATAATTATTCTTATAATTAATATTATATCTTCTAAGAGTTTGTGCCGTCTGGATTGTCTCGACTCTTTTCTGGGTAATAATTTACAGTTAGTTAGAAACGTAGTAAAGCTATCAACATAAAATATAAGTGACTTACCAAAACATTTAGTTTTTGTCACTTTTTGTGACACAAAAATGCCAATCTTAAAATTTTAGGTACTTTCTTGAAATTTGAATTCACAGTTATTCTAATTGAACTAACTTTCCGATAACTTTCAATAAATTGTTCTCTCGATCAAGTGACTGGTTGTGGTATAAATAGGTATACGACAAGTATTATTCGAAACGAAAGAAATAGCTAAAATAATAATAGAATATTAACTGTATATAATCGTTAGAAAAAGACATGAAGTCAAAAGTGCAAAAACGATAAGATGATAAGCTCATTTTCGATGCAAAAAGTTCTTTAACGGTCATTCGACCAGTTATGGTATGTTTAGTGTTAAGAGAACGCCATACCGCGGAAGAAAAGTTTCCTCGCAAAATTCTTTTTCTCCTTTATTACTTCTTTAAAGGAAAGAGAAAGTAAGTTCAGACAAACCTAGACTAAAGTCACGAAGTTTCAAATACCGAAAAGAAAATTTTAAAATATACAAATGAAAATAAATGAAGAGATGATAACTTAGGATTACGCAACGGAGAAGTTCTCTTCAAAATATTAAAATGCAAACAAATTATTTATAAGTATTTTTTTTTTCAGCATTTGAAACTTACTCTACTCTACATGACTTACTCTAGATTTGTCCGATTTTTTTTCTTCTTTTAACCCCTTCCATCTCGCTCCCGTGAAAATGACTGGGTGAGGTTTCGCCCTCTATTTTTCGCTCGCCTGATATTTCCGGGCTGGAGTGTTCAGTAGTAACGCGCCAATAATAAAATTAAACCATTTCTTTTGCCCGGAAAACATTTTATTTCTTATTTTACACACCAGATGGCAGTACTAGGATATTTTTCAGGTAATTGTAGATAGTTTATTTTAACTAATAGTTAGTCGGTTTTAATAGTTACTCGGTACTACTGTCCAGCGATTGTGACATTGGCCTCTGCATCTCATGCTTTGAAATTTATCTCACCAGAAAAAATTACTAATCTTAATTTATATTATACGCAAGTTTAATAAAATTCATTTTTAATGTTTAAAACACATAATTTTAAAATTTTCCTTCCTTGCTGGAAAACCAACATTAAGTCATAGTAACCCTGAATGTTTGCTTTTCCTCAAAATATAATTTTTTAAAATTTCAAGCTAATAAAAGCAAATCAAAATTTAAAAATTAATATATATATATTGTTCAAACACATATTTGTATATAATTTTCAGGGATAAAAAAAAATAGGCACTTTTATGACCGTTTTCTGGAAAATTAACAGATCGTTATGGGGTTAAATTTTAAATGAGTAACGAAGGAGAAAGAGAATTTGCAACGAAAATTTTCTTACTCGGTATGGCGTCCTCTTAAGAGTTAGCTCTGTAAGATTGAAGACTTGGTTGCACTGGAGTTCAGACTGTTTTGGGTTCATTTTTTTTAAAGGTTTTGTTTTACTTGTGTTATTGAAAAAAATATGTACACACTATTTGAGATAATGAGCGATTATTGACTTTCAATTGTTGTAAAGTACAGCTGGAAAACGCAATTTATTATGGTTCCTTAGAAGCATTAAAAATGTTTTGCATAGATAATTAGCTTTTTGGTTTAATAAAGAAAATTCATAGTGATTTTGACAATCCTGATGCATATTAAATCAATCACATATAAAACGCCTAGTAATTTTTAAGTTCTGGTGACATTAAATTTTTGATAAGTTGAAATGTATCATCTTACAACGAACTCAAATCGTACGCAAAAAACATTTCCACTATCACACTATTTAATTTCTTTGATATTATTGTTATGGTTTTATAAAACTTCCAACGAACTTTTAATGGATTCTTCCAAATCCTAACATGATTGTTTACACTGATTTACATAACGCAATTTTTTAATGAAGAAAACTAAAAAAAATTGAGCAAAATCTGTTGAGTAGTTTTTGAATTATAAAATTATAAAAAAGCCATACCATTTAAAATTAAATAACTCAAGATTTCGTTCAGATTCTGTATACTGTCATTCACCCTTATTAAATCTGTAACATAATTAAAAAACTATATTAAATTTACTTTACATGGATTTTTTTTTTGAATAAACTAATTATAATTGTGTACAGGAAGTTTTGATTCGCTTAAAAAGCTTCCGATATACGAGAATAAAAAAATAAATTAACATTAAGGGATCCAAACTTTCGGCCTATCTTCTGACTCAACTATTGCACAGTTGGCCAGCATCCAAGGTTTCGTGGTCAAATTTATGTATTTCGATAAAAAAAAAAAAAATTCAGAATTTGGAGTTTTATATTTAGGGGTTTTTATGTGCAGGTAAATTGAATTCATAGTTGAAATTTGGAAAAACACTAAAAATACCCTAAAAAAAACAAAATGGTGGCTGAAATATGGCGAGCAAAAATAAAAACAATAATATAGTACGTTTAAATAATTAAATATAGCAATGGAAATATAATAACTTTCGTAATTTTATATTAAATGCAATGAAAAGCAAACTATATTTCCTCAGTAATATTACAAAATAACGCGAATTACAAAATAACGTGAATTACAAAATAACGCGAAAACATGAAAAAAAACATACTTTTTGTTTTTCGGTATATTTAGTCCACCTTTGCAATATGGGCAAAACGGGGCAGGTTTTTTCGAAAGAAGAAACATCAAAGAAGACAACAAAAAAAATTTTAGGAACTAAGTTTTGAAAGTCATTCAAACATTGTAAAATGTCAAATGATAAGATATAAACTATAAGTTTGTCAAGAGTATTAACTACTCCAACACATTGAAAAATTGTACTATAATTTCAGACTAATTACTTTGATAAAAATGTAACAGTAAGGTGAAATACCTATATATATTTCTGAAATAAAAATTTAAAAGTTACATTTAACGAAAAAAATTTTAACATATTTTTCATTACATTGTTCTCTTGTCGGTCCAAAAAGTAAATTATAATGTTTGGAATGATTATGAAAACTTAATTTGGGCTATATTACAACTGCCTACACATATTTTATTTGAAAATTTAATTTTTGACTTTCGGTCAAAGATCATGGCCCACAGTGTATTGGTAAGATATTTTCGAGAAAGTGGATATTTTGATATTCAATAATCAAATAGGTTGAAAAAATTTATGTTTAGCCACAGACAAAGAATGTTTTTTTCTTTATATTCTGTTACATAATAGTACCTACTAATTAGCATATATAGGAATGTTAATTTAAAAAAAATAATGATTAAAAACAGGAGTAGTTAAAACAAAAACCCCAGGCAAAAATATAAAAAAAGTAATGATTTTAAAGAACATTTCGAGGTAATCAAAAATTTAAATTAATCTATTTCTTTAAAGAAAAAATGTTAAAAAAAAAGTATTCTTTTAATTTAAAGTGCATTAAATTTTAACATAGTGAACTTTGTAAATACCAAGAAGCCAAACCAGAAATTAAAATTCAGTGCTTGCTTATAAAAAAATAAGTTTTAATTTATTTTAATTCCAAATCTTTAAAAATTCTTTTTACTTCCAGAATTCATAATGATAAATATGCTGAAAAAAATTCAATAAACAATATAAATTTTATTTAAAGAAATAAGTAAAAAAATTTATTAAATTCATATACAGGTAACCCCTTGAAATCAATTAAATTAAAATTGTATTTTGCTTTTATAAAAGTTTTAAAAAAGTATAGAATTCAAATATTGACAATTATTAAATTTGTGATAGATATTCAATATTGAAATCACTCATAATTTAACCCTTTAATGGGCCTTTTATTTCTAGTAAAGGTAAATTAAAGTATTTTTGGAATTGAAATTGTTTTAAGAACAGTAATTGATATATTAAAAAAAACTCATTTACTTTATAAAAATGCCATTTTTTTGGTGGTAAATATATTTAACATGACCTATTAGGAACTTACTGACTTATTTTTCGTTATTTTTAAAATAAATTCCTTAAATGCTACAAACTTCAAAAGGAATTATGTATTTTATACGCTTTTTTAAAAGTGACAAATGGTTACCAGTTTTATTCAAACTCACTTCAAGAAAGCTGAAGTTATTGAAAAATGGAAACCTAAATTAAAAGTGGTAAAACGTGGTGGTAAGTATACTTACCACGGCCTTCAAAAGTTGAACGCACGGTTAAAGTTGAACGCAAAACTTATTTTTAAATTTATTAATACGAAGGAGCTAAATGTTTAATATTTTTATTTAACATCAAAGAAACAATAAAACTTTAATTTTTTTAATGCATACTATTATTTAATTAAATAAAGCATAATTTTTATATTTTAAAACTTAAATTCTTACATGGCTATACTTGTGTAAGATATCTCAGATATTTTTAGGGTTGCATCTTGCAGGTTTGTGGAGTCTCCTAAATTCCTATGTTGTTTATTTTGTTGAAATTTGAATTTAAAAATCTCGTTAGATTGTAAACACTATATGTATAATTATATTTGATGTTTTCAAGTTTAGGCAAAAAAAAATCAATCGGAAGTGGTAACTCGAAAGTCATAGGATCCGTAACGCCATCTGTTCCTAGTCTTATATACACGGTCAACCGGTTGATAGGGCACTGGGCAGATATCCAAGACGTCGTGGGTTCGATCCCCGCTGGCTGAAGGCTCCCTGTGTAGTAAATGGTGACTGGTGCACGTTAAATATGTCGAGTCACGAAGTCCACCATGTTCCCATAACAAATCATACCTCTGGGGGTACTGATCCAGGGGTTTCCTCGTCTTCTGAATTGGTTCAAAATGACAAGGCTACGGAGTTGAACATTGGTAGTCGTAAACCCAATATAACGTAAATCGTATATATATATAAACCATACAACTAGAATAATTTATCATTCAATGACTTTTTCAAAAAAAGTCATTGCATGTTTAAAAGAAGTGTCCTTTCCCTTTCAAAAAATTTAAATTATAAAAAGTATTTTGAAAAAGAGGGGGTAATTGTTAAAAATATATTGTGCAGTAAATTTATAAATTAAAATAAATTAATTTCAAAAATTTCAAGAAAAAAATTGAGGAAAATTTTTTAAAATTTTGGAAAGAAGTAACTGTTTCTTTCAACATTTACATTACGAATACTTGGAGCTTTTTCCCATAAAAAGTAACGAAAAAAGACAAGTTAAAGTACTAAATCTAAAAAGTAGCGAAATACTAGTAAAAGAACGTACTTTTTACTTTCGCTACAAGTTAAGAAAATTAAAGTATTGGCATGTATGCAAGTTAGGGGGATATTTCCGTATTGTGATCTGTTGCGCCAACTACAATCGCCAAGGTGCCAAATAGATTTTAAACCTGCAAATATTTTTTAAGAACTTTCAGGTGTTCGCCCGAGGATGGTTACGAGTTATATCTTCGAGTTGGTAGATATTTTTTTAAATTTTTTTTATTATTTATTTACTTTAGTTTCTCGCAAACCACTTGCCCGGAAGTTGGCAAGACTTGGCGATTATTTTGCCACAGATCACGATACGGAAATCTCCCCCAAATTAGCAGATTTGAGGTCACCCCTTAGTCTCTCTGACGTATTTTCTTTTGTATTTTCAATCTTGTAAACCTTTAATTATTTATTAATTTATTCTTCTCTGAATTTTTTTTTCTTCTTAAACTTAATCAGAGACAGGATCCACTGGAAACCAATTATTTCATTCTTAGATTGGGACATTAGCATTTGAATAAATTTTTTCGCTTGTAAAAAAGCTTTTAATATCTAATAACACGATCAAATTATGAAGACTTTGTATTAAAAAAGAAACAACTCCCCTCAAGGACGCAGGCAGCAACATTATCAATAGAAGAGAATTCGAACATTAACAGACACACAAACTAAACACAAGAAAAAGTGTCATTATTTTTCCAACACAATACTCCATAACGCCGCTTACGCTCATTTCGCCTTCGTAATGAACGAAAAAAGTATTATCCATTAAAGGAAAATTACTACTTGGACACTGAAGGACTTACTATTAAAATATCTCTTTTCACACTTGTTTGCGGTGTGTTATACACACACCATCCTCACCAAACTTCATTAAACTATTGTTATTTTGTGTCAACTCCATTAAAAACAAGCCGAAATGATTGTTTTGCAATACGTGGATTACATTGCACTGTTTGAACATTATGTTTGAATAACTGGTTTTGGTTTTTTGCTAGGTAAATTTAATGGTGTTGCGATGATTTTAAAATGACCGGTGAATTATTGTTATTGATATTTGATTATTTTTTATTTTTTTCCTACCAAGGTTGTTTTTTTCTTAACAATGCATGTCATAAAATTATTTATTGAATAATTAAAAAGAGATTAAATATGTGTTTTTTTCTTTTTGATCCGCAAATATTTAATTTGGAAGTAAAATTCACTTGTGAAAGTCTTAAGTGAATTATCATTTTTACATTATTATTAACAAATATTTAATTTGAAATTAGAATTATTCTCTTGAAGTGTGAAAGTCTTACGGAAATTTTTCGATTTCAAAATAAAGAGAAATTAAAAAAATCTGTTAATGTTTACATTCATGTATTTCCAGTTGAGATAATAAACAAAAATTGTTTCATTTCATGTTTCGTTCCCTTTACATGACAGTGAATTACATTTATGTGCAACTAGTAATATTTAATTAAATGTTATAACTAACAAAGCCATTGTAAACGTACCGTAACTGCTTTGTAATTATCCACATACACATAATTAAATATTAAAAAATTTTCTTAAAATAATAACATTTAAATACCTGAACATGTAAAAAGAAAAAAAAAACTATAGTAAAGCTAATCATAAAGGGTCAATGAGTTCTCGCTTGGAGCTAATTATTGATGGTTTTGTTTATGAAGAAACTACTTGAGTTAAATGAAGGCCTTTTCTGTTACGTGATTTCCTTACCAATATACATAATTACTGCTCCGATTTCTTTTAAATATGGTCTTTACTATTATTTTATGACAACTTAATAATGTAGGCTAAACGTTAAATAAAACTACAATAGTTTCTGTAAGAGCAACTAAGTAAGTAATGACAATACTTCAATGTAATATGCCTAATAAATAATTTCTGCTTGAAGGAGCCTGGTACATATTTCATCAAATTAGAGACTTTTAATAATGATGTCGGTTCAGTTTTAACTTCACTCCATTGCGTGTCGAACAAGGAATTGAAAACAACCAGCATTAGACTATAAAATGAGAGAAATAAAAAATTTCAATTTAAAGATTTTTTTTGTTTTGTTTCATTAAGAGCTTTTTTGCTTAAATACTGTTGCAGATAATTAATGTTAAGTCTCATAAACTCATTAAATCTTTTCGTATTCCATCATAATGATATTGGTCAATTAATATTAGCGTTCCTCTTAATTCGACACAAAATATGAATATCACTTGATTACTTATTAAACATACTTCAAAATGATTATTTAATTTGTTTATTCACTTAAAGTAGCATGAACCAATTTATATTTATTAAGAGAACAGCTTTAAATTAGAAATCATTAACGTCCAATTGTAATTCAGGTTGTGTGTAGTTATATGAATATTTTTACATTAAAAAAAATTTTTTTTTCTACTTGGAAGTATGCATTTGTGGAGAAAAACCAGATTTAAAACTAACCGGACCGCAATTCGAATGCGAATCTTCAGGTATAAAATATTCAGATACTACATACTAAACCTTTCACAATTAGTACTCTAAATTACACCCCCGCAGTGGACTGATGGTTAAGACACGGTTCCCAGTAGAACAAAAGAGTCAAGCATCACTGGCTGCGGTCAGTAAGCGGGCGGGTGACCATTTTGATCAGCCTGCATAGGGGGCCAAGGGTGCTGGTCCTCGTTAAATTGTTCTACTGTAAAGTGCTCGACTCCGCACTCAGATTATCGGACTACCAAAGCAGGGGAGTCAACCTCTCTGCGGAGGATCAAAATTATGATGGTATGTCTTCGGATAATCCTCAAAGATGTTTCCCAGACCGTCTTTCTCTATCTTGCTATCTGTTCTATTGAAATTCACATTTTTAATGCAGTGAAAATTAAAAAAAATTTGAAAAACTTTGAAAGTTGAAAAAAAAAATAACTACACAGTTCAGAACTCTAAATTCATCAAGTACTTCAAATTTTTAATGTACTTTCGATTGTAATTCAGTGGTAGGTAGGTGCTTTAACACTAGATAGCCCAAGGAAGTCATTTTGACTGCTTTTGGGCAATATAGGTATTTCAGTCTTTCTAGTGTTAATTACGTCGCGCTAGAGCTACACAAGGGGCTATTTGCGATGGTCTGGGAAACATCCCTGAGGATGAACCGGGGACATGCACTCGCAATTTTGATCCCCTGCTTCGGTAGCACAACGAGCTGCTCGTGAAGTCGGACATTTTACGGTAGAACAGTTTAACAAGGACAGACGCCTCACACCCTCGGTCCCTACGTAGACTAATCAAAGTGGTCACCCACCAGCTTACTGACCGCAGCCAGCGTTCTACTGGGAACCGTGTCTTTACGATCACTCCACTGCGGGACAAATTTCCCATGGAAGTCTTTAACAGTTCATTACTATTAGTAAATATCATAAATGAAATTACCCAAAATCGTAAAATGATTAATGGTTCTTTAGAAATTTTTGGTTATTTTATCATGATACATTAGAGCAGTGTTTCTTAACCTTCTTGATATAATGAACCCCTTTTAAAAATTTTTAAGAAGTCACGGACCACCCCCCTGTGAAAAAAATAATTGTAAAAAACATCAATTATTAGAAAACATTTAATTTTATTATTTTAATAGTATACAAAATTTCTAAAATTAAAATTTTTAATGTGAAGGTTGCTGCTGCTTTTCCTTAATTAATAAATTGAATTGGGGGATGGTTATCGATAAAGCAACGTGCGTATCATGCTCAACATTCAATCGATTTGGATGTTATGTTTTTATTGTCACAAGTGTGGAAAATCCCTCTTTGCAAAGATACACTGTAACAAACGGAATTATAGCTGCCATAGCTCGATTTACAAGCAATGGGTAGGCTTCCAAACGTTTTAAAAATTAGGAGTAGTCAGCGGACCCCCAAGATATAACTCATGGACCCCTTAGGGGTTCATGAACCACAGGTTAAGAAACCATGCATTAGAACATTACAAAAAAGAAAACACGTAAAAGTTACTAAATGAATAGTTAAAATAATGTACTTTTTTTCACCGGAATTGTTATCACCATCATACAAGTATATATAATTTTACCGGATTTTTTCCTCAATATTAGAATTCGATAACATTGTCATTCAGTAAATAATTTCGGTTGCTTAAAAGGGTCTAAAATTCTACAGAAATGTGAGGTATGTACCCTCTTCAGGCTATAATATTGTACATGCTCCTTATTATCATATTTTGTGAGTTTGCAGCAAGTATGTCGCTATAGGAAGTCATTATAATCTGATTATTTTTGCATCATCATATTAAAATAATTAATCAAATACTGTTTTGACATGCAAAATAGTTTTATTTTTTTACTCTTCCTTTGAATTTTGTTCTTACACTAATAAACCTTCTTCAAATACCATTTGTATGGAATACTTAATGGTTCGAAATAATTTAGAACCTTAAGTTTGCTTGCAACAATGTATTTGTTGCAACTGTATCTTTCGATTAAGGCTGCGAAATCATTTATTCCGAATAGAGCGGTGTGTATTTAGTCAAAAGAAAGGAATGATTATTAATGATGTAGATCGAACAAATAAAACGAAGGAGAGACAAAAGAAAATAAGTTAATTCAAATGGCATAGTTTTTTGAATAATGATTAAAGTAGTTGCCCCTAGCAACTGTCTTATACTTGCGAAACATATCTGACATCGTCATTTATCTGACTGCGATGAAAAATAAATTTTTGTTTTCTTCAAAAATTAAAATAGAAACAACCTCTTTAGTAAATTCGTACTCTTTGAACATAAGCATGCGGGAGGTCTCTACTAAGTTGGTTTTTATTTTCAAGAAAACCTCAGTGTTAAATTTTTTTAATAGATTTTCTTTAATTAATCTAAAACTTAAAGTTCTGTGTCTTACACAAGAGTTTAAAATAAGCAATTTTGTGATAAAATGCCAAAAAAAAAATCTTTTTGCGCAAAATATAATTTAAATGTATCTATTTAAATTATACATAGTATAAATTTAAAAAAAAATCTGCAATGTGTGGGCGCACGATAAAATTTATAAAAATAATTTTAATGGCTTGAAACAATTTTAATAAGCAGTATCTTTAATAAGTTTTTTTCGATTGAAATAAATATAAATTACCAATATTCTAATGCTAGTATGAATTTAAAAAAACTGCTATACTCAAATTACCAAGCTCTAACTTAATAGGATATTCAAAGTTGAGTGATCTGGCAAAACCAGGAGAAAAAATTTGAATTGAGAAAAACTGATTTAACGACAAAACTATGCATAATTTTAACGAAATACTTTAATTTGATGACGATTCCAGTTTAGTAAAGGAGTTATGTCTTTTTAGCTCAGTTTATATGGCGTAAATCTTACAGTTAACTATCTGTCAAATTGAGCTTGGTGAAACTCTTTCAAAAATCTAGCTTAGATATTTTTATTGATTATTAGAATAAATACCAATTGATTTAGAATCATGAACACGTAATATGAGCAGATTACGTAATATAAGTCTTGCAGGGAGCAGCACTCCCTTTACTTTCTCTATTTAGGACCAATTGGTCCTAGGTTGAGAAAAAATTATCCTCAAAAGGATACTTATAGTACCATGCATCAACAAATGTTTCTAGATTTTGCAGCACCTATAATATTAATCTTTTTAACACATTTAAATCTTATGATCGAGTCTATCTCAATCAAAAAGAGCAATCTATTACAATTATATTTACTTTAAACAAATGGCAAAAAGTTTTTGTCGTTTGTTGTTTTAACTAAAAGAGTTAACTAAGGATAAAATTTCAATTTCAAACAATTTCGTTTTTTTGTTTTTCTTCTTAATCGTGTCAACAAAATTAAAGTTCTTCAAAATGCGTAGGTTGAAGATAGAACGTAGACTCATTGTAAAACTAACACCTGTAACATTAATCTTTTTAACACATTTAAATCCTATCAACCCAACAGCTGTAAACAATTACATTAATAGTTAATCCAGGCTGTCTTAACGATTGCAAAGAACAACAGCAAATTATTTTTATTAACTATACCTCGTTGCTTAATGGATCGCTAACAGGTTTGGGCAACTCATTACCAAAACTTCTGTGGGATTAATTCAGATATGCAAATCGAGAAAATGACACGATAAATAAAATGCTGATCTGGCAATAAAAACTATTTGTCACTGAAGATGCATATCTCCGAAAGAAGAAAGTAACTCTTCCCAAGTGATATATTGATCTGGAGACTGAATTGCTTTTGGGCGATATAAAAAAAATATCGATTCGACAGGTGTTTGTTTAGTGGCATGTCTCTCAGGGCGTGTCTGAATGCCTTTACCATCGCAGAATAATCTGGCGAAATTTCTCCAGCGAATATTTGTTGACAGCCTTCAACCTGTATACTAATTCGTTACATTGCCTCTACATTATAATTTAATTGCACCGGCATGTAAGTAAGCATCACTGCGCATAAATCATAATTGTTGGTCGTGTATTTAATCATGTTGTAATCGATGGTTGTTCCCTTTTAGACTAAAGTGGAAGCTACGGACGATACTGCCAACAATGTAGTGTTTTAATTTTTATGTCCGTTCTCTAGTCTGTTTCAAATTAAACTAATATTTAAAAAAAATTCTTTTTAAACCATTTATTATACTATTTCTTTACATTGTCACTACATTTTAATTTAGGTGCAACGGACAAGCTTTCCAAATATCCGGAACTGCCTCTTCATAAGAATGGAAAGCTTCCTAGATCATTGGTATGTTTTACTTTATTTTATATTCGTTGAACCCAGTTTTTTGGGTTAACAACAGCGTAGCCTTGTAATTTTGAGCCCAATCCAGAAGACTAGGAAACTCCTTTATCAAGTATTGGGAGAAATGTGCCTTCGTGGAGGACTTTTTGGTGGAGCTAACCCTTATTTGCGTTACGTGGAGAGGAAAACCATGAAAAATCCCCAGCCTAACGACAAGGGGTCTAACCCATGATCCGTCTATCACTGAGGAAATTTTAAGTCAGCATTGTGGTTGGTGCAAGCCGGATGTGGAATTCGTATCGACCAGCCATCGCTGGGATTCGAACCCGGTTCACCTCATTGGAAGGCGAACACTCGATCCCCTGAGCCATCGCGGCTCTGCTATAATGTTTTTAAATTTTGATAAGTTACTTTTTCTTAAGAGGATCGTATTATGTATGGAAAAAGTCTTCTATCTTTGTATCATTCCGCCAACAACTATAGATATATATGGTTTGACTCACTCAAGTTAAGTGGAGCTCATTTTGCATCTATTTGAATAAACATGCAAGTTGGAATCTAGCTTGATGTTCAATCTAGAACTTAGACACGTTTTTAGTTAAAAAAGTTATCTATAGCTAAAAGAGCTGAAAAAATGCAAATTATTTAAATATTTGAGCAACTTTAACAAAATTGTTTTAGTATCTACTATTAACGAAATTGCTTCTTATCTTGTTAGAGAATTTAACGAAAAGAAATTCTAAAAAATTTAAAAAAATTTTTTTTTTTATGTATTTGAAAATATAGATTTGGTAAATTTCCAAAAATAAAATTCGAGATGATTATTTAACTTGTTTTTAAAAGAAATTACTGGTGGATAAAGCTACTGTCCGAAAATAATTCAAATGTTAAGTAATGGGCATAAGCATTAGAATAAAGTAAACTTTAAAACTAGAACTCAGCAACACTTCACACTAAAACTCATTTCATATTTCTATTACCTATTGATTAACAATCAGAACTTTCCGGAAGAAAATTTTTTTATTTACTTTTTAAAAAAGACGTTTAAATTAGCTTCTGGCCAAAACAAATTCCATCTTTTTCGACCTACATCTTAATTTTAATATTGCATAATTTAATGAATAGTTGTACATTTCTAATCTCCCCCCCCCCCGTCCTTCTCTCTTCATATAAAAACTGTGTTGCAACAAAAGTTTGTTATATATTTGCCTAAACAAAACAATGCCTTTCGAAAAGATACATTTTAAACTTTTTTTTTATGGCAGGATTGTTTCTGTCTACACGTCTACCAACGACGTGATGGAACATTTTTATGAAATTCTGCTTTCTGTAATTCAATAGTTCTATTCTATAAGTCATTCCGAGTGTTCTTATTAGCAGCTGCTCTGTATGTTCTTTTTCCACGGGGTAAATCGTTCCATTCCATTGTTCCTTTTGCAATTAGTTTGTTCTTGTGGACCGACCAATATTAAAAAAAATAATAAAAAATGAGGTTATGTATAAGGTCAGAGTTCGAAAATGTTTGCGATTATGAGAGCTAATTTCGTTTTTTATTACTTCCGATGCCATTAGAAGGGGAATGATGACACCAAATAAAATCAAACTTTCGCCAAAAGTAATTTTTCTGTAAAACAAGTCATTAGTGTGTAATTCCAACATTTATGAATGTCATGTTAGCAGATTGTAAAATTTAATAACTCAATTTTTGTGAAAATAACCTTCGGTGTAATTTACACTTACTCCGAGTTTTAGTTATTTTTATTTTTTTTAAAAATTAAATTAAGAACTGAGTATTACAGACTCTGCACAATATGCTACAATCGTAACAACTAGTTTATTGAAAAAAATTAAGCAGTGGAAAGTCACCAAAAATAAAAATCTGGAGTAATAGTAAAACTCACAACTAGGACTGGGTGATATTAGAAATTATATATCGTGATGCATCGTCAGTTTTGCATCGCGATATAGCGATGTATCGCGATATAGTATTTTTGAATATCATTTACTTGTAAGGCACAGAAAGTCAGATTTCTATCAAAACTCCATACTCAGATTGATTTAAATCAATTTATAAATTTGTTTTGCTTAAGAGAGATATTAAATAAATTGACTACAATGTTCAAATCAAAATCATACTTAAAATATTTATTGAAATGTTTGTTTAGAAATTCATAATACGCTTGAAACAAAGTGTTAAAAACTTTTTTTAAGCGCTTTTTACAAATTAATATTTTCTTGTACTATTATGCATAAATAATTACATAATTATTAAGTTCGATCGTAATGTTCAATTTCTAAATGAAAAAGTAAATGCAAGTTTTGCTACATTTTCTAAAAATGATCACGCAAATAAACGAAAGATTTCTTAATTTAAAAATAAATAATAAAAAAATAAATAAAATTGAAATTTATCAATATATTTACCTAACTGCATAGAAGGAAAATTTTAAAAATAAGTTCGGAAAAAATTATTTGTATGTTTATAACAAAGTGCTAAATAAATTTTAGAAGAAAAAAAAACGCTTTTAAAACACTATTTTTTATTATTATTATTTCAGATAAATAATTAAATTAAAATGAATAATGACCGAATTATGAACGAAAAACAAAGTAAGGCTTAATTTCTTAAAAATAAAAACAAAAGAATTGTGATATTCGATAATATATTTAGCTAATTAACAAATATGAAAAGAATATTTTAAAAAAAAATATTATACTCTAATAAAACGAAGTGCTAAATGATTTAAATAAATGAATAAAATACGAAACCTTTCAAATTTTTTTGAATAAACAAAGTTGATTGACTTATGTCCAAATCCAAATGACAAAAAATAAGTATTGTTTTAACTTTATTTCTGAAAATAAAAACGAGATTTATAAATTTAAAATCTGTAATAAAAACCCATTAAATTATTAGAAGTTTTAGCCCATAAGTTTTTAATAAATTAAAAGAAAGCAAAAAAATAACCTAACAAATTTAATTCTTTATGGGTGCCTTAAATTAGATTTCCGATAATTTTCACATTTAAAAATAAAAAGAAGTTTTTTTTTAAAAAAAGACTTATCTAATTAATGAAGAAACTCTTCTTTATATATTCTTTTCAATAATAGATTGCCTTCAGAACAAGGTAACATCGGCGATCACGAAGTTAGTCCCACTGAAAATAATCTACAAGAAACGATATCAAGTCGCGACAAAGAAAACTAAGAGGTGCGAAAACGCAAACATGCGAGATTACGATATATGTTCTCAAAACTCTGATTCTACAGATCACCAATCAAGGCTATTTCAACATAACGAAACGAATATCGTCTTCCACAGCGCGAGTCGACATCGGAACGTAAGAGAATAGTCTTATATCGCTATATCGTTTTCTTATATCCTTGCGTGTCTTATATCGCTATATCGTTTTGCGCTCGTTGTCTTTACTCGACGGCTTAAATCAGATTTCCGATGCATCGCCAGGAATGAAAGTCGCTGAATCGTCTTGCCGATATATGCGTTAAATCGATATATCTCGATACATTGATTTATAGCCCAGTCCTACTCACAACATAATTTATTTTCACAAAACGTTTCAAAACTGCTTGCGTTTTTTTCCAACTGAGTTATAAGAGCTTTTGAAATCTGCAAATATGCATTATTTGTAAGCTAGATTAGCCACGCACGGAGATCGGAATTCGGATAAAAGCTGGCCCAAAACTCAAAAAATTAAATCGCTCATAAGTACCAATCATTTTATTTCAGTCAACAAAAGTATGAAGAATATAAAATATGTCATTAATACAATATTCAATTATTATTGTACAATTCAGGCAAACTGGTTAGAAGTTTTCGGTATCTGAAAGGTGACTAGTTCATATTAGAGCCCCTGAATTAGACAGGCCGACTCATCATCTATTTTTGCTCCAAAGAGCTAACATAAGCACAATACTAACATAAAGTTAACTTGTGAACTTTTTTGCTCCAATATTGCTTGATAGGTCAGCTCTGATAGTATAGGAGCCTTAGTTCATATATGTAGGAAGTGTATTCTCCACTTTATGCGCTCGCACGTCATTGCGCACCTCACAATCCTTTAACTAAACAGTGGACAGATGGGCATTCTTATTCTTCCCGCGTTGCGAATATGATTGAAGACTGACGAGGCAGAAGGCCTATTCTTTTGTGTTAATTAATTTCTGTTCTGTCCAGATATTAAATGTTTTCCCCTCCACTGTGTTGGATTATACTTGACACACAGTTGTTGTCAACTTGTTCTCAAACAGTCTTAAGTTTCACTCCAAACGTATCGTTGAAGAAACTATCTCCATTTTAACACTCTAAAGCATTTCGGAAACTAAAATTTTTCAGCTGCGTACTTTAATCCGCATCGTATTCAAGAATTTATCTCTCCCAAACGGAGGCGAAAAAGTATGAAATTGGGAACTTACTACATTTAAACATATATGCCTGAAAACACACAACACATGCAGGAGAGCCGTGGTTGTTCAGGGGATAGAGTGTTCTTCCATTGAGGTGAGCCGGGTTCAAACCCCAGCGATGGCGGATCGATTCGAATTCCTAATCCGGCTCGCAGTGCTGTCGTAAACTATCCTTAGTGGTATGGTAGACTGATCATGGGTTAGAGTCTTCTTGCCCTCAGGCTAACTGTGGGAGGTTTTCGTGGTCTTTCACTGCATGTAACGCAAATGCGGGTTAATTCCATCAAAAATTCCTCCACGAAGGCAAATTTGTTTGAAATTACAAGGCTATGGAGTTGAACGTAGGTAGTCGTAATCCCAAACAAATTAGGTCGGTTGTTCAACGACGGTTATAAAATAAAAAATGCATAAAGGACACTGGAAACAAATTGAAACAGAAACGGCTATAGATAGACCTGGGCTAATTGACTACATCTTATTTCAATCGAACACAAGTGAAACAAACCATAGTTGTTGGTGAAGAAATACAAAAACTTTTTGCATTCACAACAGTGAAAGTAGTTTTAAAAAGAAACTATTTTTAATACTTCAAATTTACATTGAGAATTTCACTACAAATAATTCATACTAATCAGTGTAGGGACAGCAATTACGTATCATGCACCAGAAAATTTGGTACTAATGCATAAAATCATGTTGGCCCACAGTTAAACTTTTATTTTTGCATTTTGTAATAAAATCCTAATTGATAATTGGTTGCCAATTTCCTTCATTTATATTTTTAAAAAAAATGTTTTTCGGGAAAATCTTGTTAAAAAATTGTTTTTAGTTTCGATTCTAAGCAAAAACAATAGTTAAATTAAAATATCCAAAGATGGTAAAGCTGCAAAAGCTTATCAAAAAAAAAAAAAAAAAGACTGTCATTTTCTTTTTAGCTGTTCTGGCTTAATTAGGTTAGGTGACAACGAAATGACATCCCAGCGTGTATAAACTGGTTTTCTTCCAATTGTGAGAAATAAATTAATGATCACAATAAATTTTAAATTATAACCTGTTTGATTTAAAGTACCAGTTACATTTCGAACAGATGGTTATGGGCTGTATGTATATAAATCGTCCGAATAATTGTCAAACACATTCGATTCCGCAATTACAAATGCGGTCTATATTTATCACGTGATTTATGTTGACAACGGGGATTGTGGTTGTTAATGCATGTTAACTAGTATTACCCCCCCTCCCTCTTCGGCGATATTTTTCCAATGATGTTTTTGTCAGTTAAATTACAGTCTCGCAGTTGTTCTAAATAAAATGATAAACTGGGAAGGAACGTTTTGTGTAAGATAAGTATTCAGATAAAATAAAACAACTCGAGTTAACAATAAATATCCTACATTAGTTATAATAGAATATTAGTAAATCACAGGGAGGCGAACATTAACCTTTTAAGAACATGGATGATGTATTAAGAAAGTTCTTAAGTAGCTGAATGCGGACACAGTTAAAAAGGTTGTTTTAAAAGTTGGGATTAGGGTTCATTTATCAGAAGTCCCCCCTCCTTCCTGATAGCGCCATTTTGATTTGACAGAGGATAAAGATGATCGCTATTTTTAACGCCATTTTGAATTTACAGAGCGTCAAGATGATCAACATGGAGAAAAACTTTACGATCAAAAGAACTGAGCTATTAAATCTTATGTAACTATCCCGAATTGATTGTTTTTGGTTTGCGTCCGACTAGAGCTTCACAAAGAGCTATTGGCGACAGTCTGGGAAACTTCCCTGAGGATGATACGAAAACATGCCATCATAATTTTGATCCTCCGTGGAGAGGATGGCTCCCTTGCTTCTGTAGAGCATGAAGTCTAGCACTTAGCAGTAGAACGGTTTAACGAGGACTGATACTGCACACCCTCGGTCCCTTTGCAAGCTGATTAAAGTGGTCAACCACCCGTAAACTTGACCACAGCCAGTGATGCTTGACTTCGGTGTACTATTGGGAGCCGTGTCTTAACGATCAGTAATTATTACAGTCATTAAACAGCAAATCTAATTTTAGGTTTACGACTAGCAATGTTCAACTCCATAGCCTTGCAATTTTGAACCCAATCCAGAAGACGAGGGAACTCCTAGATCAAGTATTGGCAGAAATTTACCTTCGTGGATGACTTTTTGATGGAACTAGCCCGCATTTGCATTACAGGAAGAGGAAAACCACAAAAACCTCACACTGCAAGGAAACTCTAACCTATGATCCATCTACCACAGAGGACATTTTATGTCAGCACTGTGGTCAGTGCAAGCCGAGAGCGGAATTCGAATTCGACCAGTCATCGCTGTGATTCGAACCCGGTTCACCTCATTGGAAGGTGAGATCTATCCCCTGTGCCACTTAATAGTTGCCAGCTTAATAGTTCGATAGTTAAATTCGAACTGTAATTGTTAAAATTAGGTCAAATTACTTACCATAGAACCGTGGTGGCTCAGGGGATAGAGCGCTTGCCTCCCAACGAGGTGACCCGGGTTCGATCCCAGTAATGGCTGGGATTTGAATTCCGCACCCGGCTCGCATCGGCCACAGAGCTGACTTAAAATATCTCCAGTGGCAGACGGATCATGGGTAAAAGTTTCCTTGCGGTGGAGGTTTTTCTCACCATATAACGCAAATGTGAGTTAGTTCTAGCAAAAAGTCCTCCACGAAAGCTAATTTTTCCCAATACTTGATTTAGGAGTTCCCTTGTCTTCTGGATTGGGTTCAAAATTACAAGGCTACGGAGTTAAACATTAGTCGTAAGCTCAAAAATTGGGTCGGCTGTTCAACGACGATTTTAATTTACTTACCTTAAAATGTTACCGAAACAAAAAATCATTTTCGATGAATTTTTGTTAGCTAAAATGTTCAGTATACTCTCCTTGCCCAAATTATTAGATACACTTTAAGATTCTATGTAAAATCTTAATTATCAGTTGATACGACTGAAACCGGTTTGTACTTGTTTACGTTCCTGTATCAATTGGTTACATAAGACGATATGTAATGTAAATTTGACATAAATATAAAATATTTATTATATCAGGCATTATATTATTATATTGTAATGATTAGATCATTATTAGACTCACTGTAGTTTTTTAATAGTTACATGTCTTGCACTAGTCAGGGGTCTGTTTAGAAGAAAACGGACCCTTCACAAAATATTTTAACTTAAAAACGGACCCTTCACAAAATATTTTAACTTAAAAACGGACCCTTCACAAAATATTTTAACTTAAAAACGGACCCTTCACAAAATATTTTAACTTAAAAACGGACCCTTCACAAAATATTTTAACTTAAAAACGGACCCTTCACAAAAGGATTTTTCTTTTAATCGGACCCTTCAAAAATTTGTTTATCTTCATTATTATTTTGTCAATCGAATAAACCCTTTCCAGGGCAGAAAACAGGAAAGATGGATGTAAACGAATTAAGTTTTGTCTTCGGCAGACGATTCTTCCATTATTCGTCCGAAATGAATATTCTGCGTTCAGCAGTATAGGCTAAATACCATATATTTGTATGTTGCATCTCTAATTTAGAAGCAGCAATTGTTTATTTTTTTAAATTTAATTTTTTTAATTATAATTTTACAGTGTTGAGCATTATCATGTATGTCTTTACAATTTAAAAACTCCTTGAAAAAGTTTTTTTTTTTTTTGCAATAACGGACCCTATTTGCACAAATTCATAAAAGCGGACCCTGATTGAAAGAATGTGAGTAATTTTTTCACAATTTCACGAAAAACGGACCTTTCACAAAATGTCTGGACAGACCCCTGCTAGTTTATATGCAATATTTTTACATTTAAACATACATGTAATGAGTTATCAGTCAGGAGATTTTTTTTATATACTTCCCATTTGTATTTATTTTTAACGTATTGCATTACAATGTCAATCAATTGATACACTTACGTAAACAAGTGCAAACCGGTTTCAGTCGGGTAAAAACAATAAAGCTGTATAGAATATCACCTGATAATCAAGATTTTAAACAGAATTTTTAAAGTGCGTCGAATAATTTGGCTAGGGTACTGTATCTTTCAAGATAGAGGTCTTATTTAGAATCAAGTATTTATAACATTTATTGTATCGTAACAACTGTAAAATGTTAAAAAAGGATACATCTTCACTCCGTTCGTAGAAGTTATGATTAGAATCCTCCTCTGAATACAAATGACACATTTAGAACGCGAAAGAGATTTATCTTCAACCATTTCTTTTCCTTTCAACCAACTGAAGTTGATCCCTATCTTAATCGCGCATCTTGGATACAAGAAGAAAAAAAAGGATATTAACTGTTCATTACATCGGAGAAATTCGGCTAATGAATAAAAAAATATAAAGAATAATGTGTTGACTTGTTTCCGAAATACTTTAGAAAGAAAAATGTTCGGCAGATTCTTTTAGATGCAAGATTAGAAATCGGCTATAAATGTTTTTAACGCCCATAACTGCCAGGTTTGCTGTTGGAATGTTTATGCGAATGATTAAAATGCCTTGCGTGGGGCTGTTCGAAAACGTTCGAATTTATGGATCGTTAAGAGTTTAATTCGAATGTTCTCGAAGCTTCCTCGAATGAAAAAGGATGCCATTACAGAAGTAGAATATACAGGTGTGGATAATTCTACAATTTGAGACAAGCGTTTACTGCAATAAAAAGATTTTTTTGAGAAAAATACTACTGAAACTAAGGACGAGGAAATAATTAAATGGGGAAATATATAAGACATAAATTTAGAATAAAACTGTCAAGATTTTATTGTTACATCCCAGTTTCTGCTACCGGTGTAGTAAAAAAAATTACATTTGATGACGCTGTTACAAAACTTATACCGTAACAGTCTGATACGTAAAGCGCATTATCTGCAGTTTTATGTTGTTTTTGCATTGAGTTCTTTTATATTACCGAGCAAATAGATATAAATTTCAATACAGCATTTTTAACACTAAACATACCATACCCGATCAAATAACCGTTTAAGAACTTTTGCTACGAAAATGCGTTTATCATCTTATCGTTTCTGCACATTTGACTTCATGACTTTTTATAACAATTATATACTGTTAATATTCTATTTTTTTTCTTTATGTTTCACTTTTTCTAACAATTATATACTGTTAATATTCTATTTTTTGTATTTTGTTTTTGAATAATGCTTGTTGTATACATATTTCTACCGGGAGAACAATTTATTGTTTTACAAGGTTATCGGATCAGAAAGTACGATGTTATGTTCGTTCAACGTACTGCATACGATGAGTTGCACATTTCCGCAAAGACCGTAGCGTAGTGAGTTCAATCAGAATAACTGTTAATTCAAATTTCAAGAAAGTACCTGAAATTTTTGATTGGCATTTTTGTGTCAGAAAAAGTGACAAAAACTAAATGTTATTTAGTGAGTAGCTTATATTTTATTTTGATAGTTTTACTTCATTTCGAACTAACTGTTAGTTTTTATCCCGAAAATGTCGAAACAATCATGACAGAACAAGTTCTTAGAAGAAATAATATTAATTATAGGAATAATTATGATTCTAATATATTCTTATAACTATAAGAATAATTATAAGAATTCGAGAAATAATGATAATTAGAAGAAATATGTTTGCAGAAAATGTACATTGAAAACACCCTGCATATGTAAAACAATGATTTGAGCAACGAATTAAAAATTCTTTGCGTTTGTAACACATAAAAATTGGCACTATACAATTTTGTTTAATTATAATAAAGTTCTTTTAGTTTATTTCCTACCTAACATCCGTATTTCATAGATTCAATCAAGAAGCAAAGTGCGGTCATTTGTTCGGCTTTGGTAGAAATAAGTATACATTAGGGGTTGGTATGTTTAGTGTTAAACTATTACATCGTTTTGCGCCACTGCTGAACAAGATATAGAAGCAGCAATAAGTTCCAACTATTAAAGCGAACATATTCACAATTAGAAAAAAATTAACTTTCGACATTTTAGTTTTAAAAAAATGTTTCCGATATCCATTTTTATGCGAAAGTATGAAACCTAAATTCAATCTTAAGTAGATCAATATTTTATAGATCTGAAATTTAATAGCACGAGGTTAATCTTAATGCTATTTTAATTTTAAAAAAACATGAAATATCTTGTTAGAAAGCAATAAATATTATATTTATGCTAACAATTTTAATTTTAAGATTGATTAAATAAAACTAATGAGCTAAATGAACTAAAGCAAATAGAAACTACGCTTTTTGTTTCAAAATTTAAAAGGAGCTGCTTTAAAAAGAATTCAGAAAATAGTTAAATATAATTCGAATTCAAACGAAAGGAATGTGAAAATTAGCAACAAAACGAGCATTATTTAATTATTTTAATCAATTTTACTTAAATTACGATCGCTTATGCATCAAATGCAGTTCAGGGTTGTCAATTGAAGTATTTCGAGACACAAAGCATAAAATAAAATTTTATAGGATTTAAAATCATCAACTTTAAAATAATCAAGAGATATCAAGAAAAACATTTTTACGTTAAAAAACCCACATAAACATATTGTGTCTGTGAATGGCAGAAATTGGTAGTTGTTGACTTTCAGCGGAAGTGACTATGTGATTGTCAACATTCACCGGTGATCAACAACCACCAATTTTGATCATTCACAGTAACAAAAATACCGAGACTCTGTTTTGAGAATCCAATAAATTTCGTATAACACCTCGGTAACATCTACATATAATGAAGAATATAATCTTCACTCAAGAAGATTTGATTGCTTTCATACCAAACAGATTTCTTCGTGCAAGTACTATTTTTTAAGCGATAAACCATTCAGTATAAAATGACTGATTTAATCTCGAAAAATTTTTATTTCTTAATACAAACGAAACAAGATTTTAAATACTCAAACTGTTATCAAACCGCAAGTACTATTTTTTAAGAGATAAGCCATTCAGTATAAAATGAACTATGTAATCTCGTAAAGATTTTATATCTTGATACAAACTAAACAAGATTTAAACTATCTAAACTTTTATCAAACCGCAAGTACTATTCTTTAATAGATAAGCCATTCAGTATAAAATGAACTATGTTATCTCGTAAAGATTTTATATCTTGATACAAACTAAACAAGATTTTAACTATCCAAACTTTTATCAAACCGCAAGTACTATTCTTTAATAGATAAGCCATTCAGTATAAAATGAACTATGTTATCTCGTAAAGATTTTATATCTTGATACAAACTAAACAAGATTTTAACTATCCAAACTTTTATCAAACCGCAAGTACTATTCTTTAATAGATAAGCCATTCAGTATAAAATGAACTATGTTATCTCGTAAAGATTTTATATCTTGATACAAACTAAACAAGATTTAAACTATCTAAACTTTTATCAAACCGCAAGTACTATTCTTTAATAGATAAGCCATTCAGTATAAAATGAACTATGTTATCTCGTAAAGATTTTATATCTTGATACAAACTAAACAAGATTTTAACTATCCAAACTTTTATCAAACCGCAAGTACTATTCTTTAATAGATAAGCCATTCAGTATAAAATGAACTATGTTATCTCGTAAAGATTTTATATCTTGATACAAACTAAACAATATTTTAACTATCCAAACTTTTATCAAACCGCAAGTACTATTCTTTAATAGATAAGCCATTCAGTATAAAATGAACTATGTTATCTCGTAAAGATTTTATATCTTGATACAAACTAAACAAGATTTTAACTATCCAAACTTTTATCAAACCGCAAGTACTATTCTTTAATAGATAAGCCATTCAGTATAAAATGAACTATGTTATCTCGTAAAGATTTTATATCTTGATACAAACTAAACAATATTTTAACTATCCAAACTTTTATCAAACCGCAAGTACTATTCTTTAATAGATAAGCCATTCAGTATAAAATGAACTATGTTATCTCGTAAAGATTTTATATCTTGATACAAACTAAACAAGATTTTAACTATCCAAACTTTTATCAAACCGCAAGTACTATTCTTTAATAGATAAGCCATTCAGTATAAAATGAACTATGTTATCTCGTAAAGATTTTATATCTTGATACAAACTAAACAAGATTTTAACTATCCAAACTTTTATCAAACCGCAAGTACTATTCTTTAATAGATAAACCATTCAGTATAAAATGAACTATGTAATCTCGTAAAGATTTTATATCTTGTTACAAACTAAACAAGATTTTAACTATCCAAACTTTTATCAAACCGCAAGTACTATTCTTTAATAGATAAGCCATTCAGTATAAAATGAACTATGTTATCTCGTAAAGATTTTATATCTTGATACAAACTAAACAAGATTTTAACTATCCAAACTTTTATCAAACCGCAAGTACTATTCTTTAATAGATAAGCCATTCAGTATAAAATGAACTATGTAATCTCGTAAAGATTTTATATCTTGATACAAACTAAACAAGATTTTAACTATCCAAACTTTTATCAAACCGCAAGTACTATTCTTTAATAGATAAACCATTCAGTATAAAATGAACTATGTAATCTCGTAAAGATTTTATATCTTGATACAAACTAAACAATATTTTAACTATCCAAACTTTTATCAAACCGCAAGTACTATTCTTTAATAGATAAGCCATTCAGTATAAAATGAACTATGTTATCTCGTAAAGATTTTATATCTTGATACAAACTAAACAAGATTTTAACTATCCAAACTTTTATCAAACCGCAAGTACTATTCTTTAATAGATAAGCCATTCAGTATAAAATGAACTATGTAATCTCGTAAAGATTTTATATCTTGATACAAACTAAACAAGATTTTAACTATCCAAACTTTTATCAAACCGCAAGTACTATTCTTTAATAGATAAGCCATTCAGTATAAAATGAACTATGTTATCTCGTAAAGATTTTATATCTTGATACAAACTAAACAATATTTTAACTATCCAAACTTTTATCAAACCGCAAGTACTATTCTTTAATAGATAAGCCATTCAGTATAAAATGAACTATGTTATCTCGTAAAGATTTTATATCTTGATACAAACTAAACAAGATTTTAACTATCCAAACTTTTATCAAACCGCAAGTACTATTCTTTAATAGATAAACCATTCAGTATAAAATCAGCGATGTCATCTCGTAAAAATTTTATATCTTGATACAAACGAAACCAGATTTTAACTATCCAGGGGTGATTGTGAGCCCAAGTCAAAATTCCGAAAAATTTCTTGAGTTAAAAAAAAAAAAAAAAAAAAGACAGTTTAAATTGAAAAAAATTTAAAAAAGGTTTTTTTTTCTTCCTTTTTTTCAATTTTTCTTAGTTTATTTATAATATATTTAAAATTTTACACATAACTATGATGACCTGGAGAAGTAATTAAAATTTACAAATATGTCTTTCTTTCTTCAGTTTATGATTATAACAACTATTTACTGATAAAAAATGAATATTAATCATGAACATAAGCTTATAAAGTATATCCCTGGTTCTCCCTTACAAACAAATAAAATAAACTGTGTTTTTAGGTTCCCCCTTCGAAAATTTTTTTCCCGGAAACTTCTGTGATCAATGATTTTTTGAAACATCTGGACCTTCGATCTCCGGAAACTTCCGAATCATTGTTGGCGAAAATTCCGGAAATCCGGATTTTTTCCGGAGCACAGTCAGCCCTGACTATCCAAACTTTTATCAAACAGCAAGAAACTTACATTTCACACCACGAAGAAAAAGTTTCATTAAAATAGTGTTTATTTACTACACAATAAGTATATTATTTAAATTCGGCACTTACCCTTTTTGAAGTAGCTCATAGATTACTTGAATTAACTTCTTTTCACTGTTCAACCACATCTACAGTTTTCTAAAGGAGGTGTTTCATTATCAGAGTGTTGAATCCCATAGACCCAGAAATCTAATAGACTTCGTTTTGAAGATCCAAAAAGGTTCATTGCTGCAACTATAAATTTCATCTTCATAGCCTCCAGGCAAAAAAAAAGTCAAAATTCGGCAAAATTCGTATGCTTTCGTACCGAAGAGAATCCCACATACTATTCTTTTTAATAAATAAACCATTCAGTAAAAAATAAAAAATTTCATGTCTCAATTCAAATTTCTATACATTTCATTCAAATGTACTTTTTAAGTATTGCTTGTTGTATAACTCACGCTATTAAAATCTCACAAAAAGGCCACAAAAGCAGAGAGTCACTAGAAACACTAGCATATACCACTACATTAATCAGCTAGTCAGCAACGCGTGAATTATTAGTGAAATGTGAAACTTTGGGTATAGCGATCGTGATTGGTTGTTGAAATGTGGGGTTTGCTTACGTTTGCAACTGTTCTTTCAATTGTATTTCCAGAAAATCTTGCCCGTCAAATATCAATTCTCTTTAATGGGCACATTCCACATTCCTACACAAAGATTTCAATTCTTTTATTACATATGTCGTAATTAACTCAATGATTGTTATTGGTTATTACAATTACATAAATTTTCAGGTTTGTGTGCTCAAAATAGGCTTATTAAGCTTCGCCAAGTAGAACAGAACAGATAGCACAATAGGAGAGACAGCACCCAGTAGTACCACCTCCAAGAAACCTCCTCAATTTATTGATTTTACATACATTTGCTGACTTGTGTGCTCAGTATAGGCTTATAAGTCATTGTCAAGTAGAAAATACAGATAGAACAATTCAGAGAAAGACATCACAAAGAATACATCCAGGGTTACGGCGGGATTCGAACCCGCTACCTCCACGCTTAACAGAGCGTTTGGACCGACGATACCGCTCGGCCAGGGAGTCCCCGACCTCCTCAATGATTGTTTATTGGTATTACATATATTTGCAGGTTTGTGTGCTCAATTTAGGCTTGTAAACTTCTGTATAGTAGAACAGATAGCACAATATAGAGAAAAGATAACGAAGATGCATCCAGGGGGATTCAAACTTGCTACCTCCACGCTTTGGAAAGCGTTTGGCGGGAGATAACGCTCAGCCAGGGAGGCCCCTAACACAATGAGAGGCATGGAGCCATGTAAGAACATAAACAAACTAATTATGTATCAAAGTTGACAAGTACTCAAAACAAAAATGCATTGCTGCTGTTGTAGTTGTAGTTCATTTACGTTACATTAGAGCTGCACAATGGGCTATTGGCGACGATCTGGGAAACATCCCTGAGGATGATCCGAAGACATACCATCACAATTTTGATCCTCTGCAAATCTTCTGCAGAGGGTCAAAAGCGGAGGAATGGTCAATTCGCTTCGGCAGCCGGCCGACCTTAACGAAAAGTCGACCACTTTACGGTAGAACATTTCAACGAGGTCAAATACCGCCCACTCTCGGTCCCTACGCAGACTGATTCAAGTGGTCCCGCACCCGCACTCTGACTGGAGCCAGTAATGCTTGACTTCGGTGGTATTGCGGTTTCAATAAAATACATAAGCAAATAATAAAGTTATGTAAAGTAAAATCCGCAGACGAGAAAGAACTATATTTCGACAAATTCGTTGTGCGATGGCCCTGACTGAGCTGTATCGGTCGCAAAACGCTATGCAAAGCATGGAGGTAACGGGTTCAAATCCCGCTGTTGCTCTGGATGTATCTTCTAGTTGTCTTTCTCTGTAGTGTGCTATCTGCCCTTCTATTTGACAAAGGTTTTAAGCTTAAATTGACCTCACAAGCTTTCAAATATATGTAATTCGAATAAACCAAGTGCGGGTGGGCGACTACTTGGATCAGTCTGCGTAGGGACCGAGGGTAAGCAGTATGGGTCCTCGTTAAACTGTTCTACCGTAAAGTGCTGGACTTTGCGTGCAGGTCGTCGGGCTACCGAAGCGGAGGTGCCATCCTCTCTGCAGAGGATCAAAATTGTGATGTCATGTCTTTGGATCATCCTCAGGGATGTTTCCCAGACTGTCGCCACTAGCCCATTGTGCGGCTCTACTGCGACGGAAATGAACTACAACAATAATAAATAAACGGCGTTGTATTTAATCAATTTCAAGTTAATTAATGTTCTAACTCATGGAGAGAAAAACTTTGCGAGGAACTTAGCTTAACTCTAACACGCCATTTTGTTTATCAGCTAGAGCTGAAGTCATAGGCAAGAACCCAATTGTTAAATTTAGAACAAGAAGTGACAAGCTTTACAATCGAGATTTTAGCAGAAAAATTAAAGTTCTCTACGGAACCCATCACAGCAATAAATCTTGTCGTTCGATACAGACAATCTCTAGTTCGTGCGCCTTAAGTCACTGAAAATCCTCACCATAAGTAAAAGGAACATGAGTAAAAGAAACATAAACATTAAATAAAAAAAAATTCAAGGATTTACTGCGACATTCAAGTGAGAATGTTAAAATATGTGAATCTATGGCTACACGGATGATGTCACCAATTACCCAAAGTAAGTGAAAAACTTTTCAATTTTTGAGCAGAAAAGCTCTCTACATTTTATATAGAATCAGAATATAGATTTTTATTTATTGATTGCAAAATACATAAGAGTGCGAATATAAAGGACGGTTCAGAAACTCGTGTCAGATTGAAGAATAGAGTAGAAACATACAGTGAGAAAAAACTAATCACCCTGAATAACTTTTGTTCTAATGATCGAATCTTCACGTTCTAGTACTTAATTTTAATATTTCGAAACTCTGACTTCAAATATGCTAATTAATAAGTGCAGAGGATATTTTAACTCACGAAATCAGATTTAAAACGTACTTTCTCTGAATAAACATACCTTTTTTTCGACGGATTTGGATTTTTGACTCCCAAAATATAGACCGCAGTCTGGTCCCAATAGTTTTGTCAAGACAGCAGCTCAAATTTTAGATCCCTTAATGTTGTACTTAATATTGTACTTTTTGCGTGTTTCACTATATCTCGGAAAATTTTAAAGCGAAGTGAAAAATGTTTGTGCAGAATTTTAAAGTTCATTTGTCCAAAGATATGCGAAAAATAAAATTTATTAAATAATTGATTATTTTATTTAATGATGGTGGAAAAATTTTTAATTTCATTCCTTAGTATACAGTTTTTTGCATCATTTTGAAGATTATAATTTCACATGGCAAAATACAAAATTTGAGCAAAATTGGTCGAATAGTTGCCGAGTAAATCGAATTTTAAATATTTTACTTTTTTGAAATTGAATTTCTCAGGAACTAATCAACCGACTTTGCTAAATTTTGTAATTTGAATTGTAAAATTATGTTCTTTAAAATGATGCAAAAAATTGTATGCAAAATTGTATGCAATTCAAAATTTTTTTTGACCATTGTTAAATTAAATAATATAAAATAATAAATATTTAATCAAGATTGGTTTTTTGCATGGAATTATCGTTAGCCAAACGAATTTCATAATTGTGTGCAAAAATTTTTCAATGCATTTCGAGGTATAGCGAAGTAAGCATGAAGCAAAATTAACATTAAAGAGTCAAAACTTTGGCCCGCTCTCCAGACTGAACTATTGGGACCTTATAGTCCAGATTGCGGCTAACCCCTACATGTAGGGAATCCATAATCCGAAAATGTCGTAAAAAAGACATTTTTATTCAGAGAACGTACGTTTTTGTGTCGGATTTCGCAACTTAAAATATCGTCTGCACTTATTATTTTACGTATTTCTGGTCACCCCCTCGATCCTTTACCCACTGACGGTTCTGCACGCAAAAAGTCGTTTTTTAATCTGCAGTCTTCACCGCATAACAAAATCGTCTTTTCTATGTTACTAGATAGCGATAGAGGAGAAACATTCTCCCAATCTTGCCCCTTTTGCTAAACCGCCAGTGGGTCTTAAGTACCTCGCAAACGCTGTGTATTTAGGAGTATTATTACTCATGAATTGTTTTGAAGTACTTCATTTTCCTCAGTACCGAATGCTAAACGTTCTTTTTTGATAGCTGACTTAGATTTGGTTTAAAATTCATTTTTGTAACTATTCATGGAATTATAAGTTATAGAATGTCATTAACTTCGATGGGTATCTATAAGTTGTAACCAAAGTATCGAAAATTAATATTGTGTTCTTGAAAAGTACATATTTATGCAGCCTAGCTTGAAAATAGGTCTCAAAACACTGCAAACAGATCATCCGCTTTCTATGAAACATACACATCTACGAATTTCTCCAGCGCTGAGAGAGAGACAAAAAATGTAAACATAGGGTTGGTAGCATTGAATTTCAAAAGGTGTTATTTACTGTCCGAATATTTTCAACAACTTTTTTTTTCTCGATTCTTCTGCACATTACGCTACTAGTAAAGGTAAAGAAAGTGTGTTTGAAGTATCTATGTAATCAAGAATTCTCGGGAACACTACAGTTCAAGTAACAGCTATCTAATTATCCCTTTCAAAAGGTCTATCGAGGAATTTAGAACTGATGAGGGCGACGATAAGGAAAGGATTGGATATTTTGGAGGCAGTGTTTGGTTGAGGAAAAAAACCAGATGATTGAAGGATTTGTGAAAGAAGACCTTAACAGTTGTGGAATATATAGTATGTTCTTTATAAAACTGTATAATTGGAACTTAGGAAAATGCCCTGATGAAAAACACTTTGTACGAGAGAGATGTTTAAAAAAAATGGCAAAATACCCGAATATTTGGAATGCATATGTAGTCGGACTTCTATTTAACGAACTTCTATTTTGCGAATTTTTTCAGAGAACCAAGAACATGTTGGAAATTTCTTCGTAAATTAACTTCCAAATAGCGAAGTGAATTTTCTATTTAACGAACTTTTCTTTGTGATCCACTTTCCCTATGTCCCAAAATATTTCAGAACATTTCAAACTCGTAAACGCAATTTTAGGGTGGAAATGGCCTTGAATTGATCTTCGAAGCCGCTATATAGAAAACAGTAAAATCTCATTCCCTTTCTGTTTGCATTTCAAACTAGAAAATCTGACAAAACGGATTTTATCAGCAGTAATTTAACTTAAGAAAACATGTGGAAATGTATGCTTAAAATTTCTTTGCAGTTATAATTTTATACAGCAAATAAATGCAACTATAATTTTATACATAAATTGAGCTTCTTTTTATTAAAAATGTATATAGCATGATAGTGTAGCGCTGGATAATATTTTGCTCTATTCTTGCTTTCCATGCAGATTTCTTTTATGGTTAAGATTTGTAAAATAAATAGTAGATATTAGTTTATAAGTTAAAAGTGTGTCCATTGATATTTTAATTATGTCCAGTGCTTATGAATTTAAAATCTGTTTTGTGTTGTTTAAGTATTTCGAAAGGTGATTTTCTATTTAACGAATTTTCCATATAACGAACTTATTTTCGGGACTTAGCAGCTTCGTTAGTCAGAGAGTCGTTAGAGGTCAGACTACAATTCAATTAAAAAATGTAAAAGTATATTGTAAACACTTATTTTGATTTAAATATATTCAAAACAATGTAATCTTAGGCAAAATATGTGCATTGTGTCAAACGCTGTTTCTAATTTCAACAATTCATAAATTATGAATTCGCAAGTCAGATAGAAAAAAAAATTCATATTGAAAAAGAAACATATATTTCTATATAACAGTGTGCTTCAAAATACGACAAACAATTTCAGGGGGATGATAAAAGGCATCAAGAAAAATCTATTCTAAGGTACTACTCTAAAGAGTAGTACTTTAGAATATATTATTCTTCGACTTTTTAGAACATATTTAGTTCTGAACTTGTTATCTCGAATTTTTTTAGTGTCCCTTCAACTTTGAGATACCGAGAGTATGCTGTATAATGTTTGTTCAGTGCAAAAATGTTCGTTTTGAGTTGAGTTATACCAAAGTTGACGGTATGTTAGGATCACAAAATGCAAACTTTTAAAACATGAAAATATGTTATGTAACAGTCTTATTCAACAGAAAAAGCTATTAATTAATATTTCCATGAGCTGTGGTGGCTCAGGGGACAAAACGTTTTCCTCCCAATGGGGTAAACCGGGTTCGAATCCCAGTGATGTCTCGTCAATACAAACTCCGCACCCGGCTTGCACCGACCATAGTGCTGACGTAAAATATCCTCAGTGGTAGATGGACCATGGGTTAGAGTCCCCTTGCCGTCACACTAACCATTGGAGGTTTCTCTCCATGCAAAGCAAATGGGGGATAGTTTTATCAAAAAGTCCTCCACGAAGGCAAATTTCTTCCAATACTTGATCCAGGAGTTCTCTTGTCTTCTGGATTGGGTATACAATTACAAGGCTACAGAGTTGAACATTAGTAGTCGTCAACCCAAAATTGGGTCGGCTGTTTAACAACCGTTATAAAATAAAATTAAATTAATGTTTCCAAATATTATTTAACCGCTTCCTTTACCATTTTTTTTTGTTGAAAAAAAGGCAAAAAATTAACCTATTTTTTTATTTTATTATCAAATACAAGGAACTAAAACAAAACGTGATACGCTGGTTTTAAGTTGAATTTTTAATTTTTTTTTTATCTGTAAAAATTATTTAATTTACCATCAGTTTACAAATCTCGGCAAATGAAAAAGGGTAAATATTAGTCTTTGTATGAAAGTTTTTAAAACGAGGAACATCAAAAAAGTGATACTTTCCAAACACCAGTAAAGGGATACGCCATTTTTTTAAAATCTTTTTTCTATGTAAATTCAGTAACCATCGTATATATGCAATTGCACGAAACGCGTATGCAGTCTAACAATTCAACAGCAGAACTTATAAACAAACTTAGGCAAACTTCCAATCACAGAAATTTTTTTTTTTTGCTTCTAGCCGAGTAAAAACGTGATAAAACAAAACAAAGTGACAAATTCTTTTACGCCCGAGTTTTCTCGTATTAATAAATATTTGTAATCTATACATACCCGAGTTAATTCGGGATTATCAGGGAAACGGTTAAAATGGAAAGAAAGAAGAAAAAAGTTTGCTTCAGTAGTGATCGAAGTACTTAAAATGCGATTCACGTACACTTCCGATTTTGAGAGGAAAACTTATTCCAATTCTTGTTTTTTTCTTCGTTTATACATGAAATTTTCCGCCTTCTTAAAAATCCAAACCCATGCCTATCAAGTTTTCATCCCCTTTTGTTTGTTTAGAACAGAAAATCTTATTAATAACAGGGTATCCATGCATCTTATCAACTTTAGCAAAAGAAAAAAATCTAAATTATAAACTAAGTCAGTAGAAAATTGGCTATCTTGTTTTAACTACAGGTTGAAACAGAAATGGTTTTTGATAGACAGGTGTATCATGAAACGCGGGATACCTTTTTTTTTTCTTCTTTTGATCGAAAAAAAAAATACCTGTCTTTCTTTTATGTTCTTGTTATTAGGATTATTATTTCATCACATAAGATAAGTTGAAGATTATCAATTGGATTTCAGAATTTATAATTAAATATATTTCGTTTTTTGATGCATGCGTTCGTAAACAAACCTGACCTGAATACGTTTGACCTATCTGTTACTAAATGAAAGTCAAACTATTCCCACAGATTAGGTTTTTTTCAGTTTTGCGTTGTATGGATTGAAGACAATGTTAAAATCTGTTATTATCTGGGACAAGATTGAATATTAATTCTTCTTTAATTTTTAATTCCATTTATTCACTTTTTTAAAGTACTTCGTAATTTTTTTTCTATTCAGGCTACTAGGAAAAAATTTGCTTCCAGAAGAGCTGTTAAAAAAAAAAAAACTAGATTTCTCCTGAAGCTAGAATTTTTGTGATTTCTAGAGAAATTTTTACTTTTTAAACTGTAGCCTTCTTTAGGTGAAAGGAAATTATTTAAGTGATACCGATAACTTCGGTTTTCTTTCTATTAACTATTAACAGTTGTTGTAGTTCATTTACGTCGCACTAGAGCTGCACAATGGGCTATTGGTGACGGTCTGGGAAACATCCCTGAGGATGATCCGAAGACATGTCATCACAATTTTGATCCTCTGCAGAGGGGATGGCACCTCCGCTTCGGTAACCCGATGACTTGCACGCGAAGTCGAGCACTTTATGGTAGACTTTATTCAGGATTCTGCTTTTAAGTCAAACAAAAAATATTTTACAGGTTGCAGTACTAGTACAGTTTTATAGGTTACAGGGAGAAGTTTAAGGCACTTTTGTCCACAAAATTGATAGAAAAATATGAGGTTAACTCACGCTTTAGTACAGATGAGCTTATTATATTTGTTAAAGCCTGTCGTAGAAAACATATGAAAACTTTATGATCCAAATATATATTATAATCCAAATCCTTTAAAATCTTTTATAATCCAAAATTTTATAATTGTGATTTTTAGTGGGCTTAGGATTATTAGTTGTATGTAAGTTTATTTAATACATTATCTAAAATACATTAATAATTTATCAGAAACTGACCATGTTTTCTTAATACTCTTTTGAAAAGTTAAAAAAAGTCGATCCCCTCAGAGACCAATATGCAAAAAAGAAATACAAATTGCTTTATAAAGAAAAGAAAAAGTAAATTTCTTTTACAATAAACAAAAATCAAGCTGAAGAACTAAAAAAGAGAAGATATCTTTTGAAAGAAAGAAAAGAACAAATCCTTCAACTTATTAATTTTATGGTACTATTGATAACAGAATGTCTCCTGAAATAAAAAACAGACTCTGTCCTTCAAATATGGCTTACTATGGGCTGAAAAGATCTATTAAATCTAGATTTCTTTTTAGAGAAACAAAGCTCTTAATTTACAAAACTCTTGTCCTGCCAGTCTTGACATACGCTGCTGAAGCTTGGACAAAACTGGAGGAAAATTGTATCACAATATTTGAGAGAAAGAATTTGCGGAGTATAACTTGGTGGTGTAAATGAAAACAATAACTGGAGAAGGAGATTTAACTCTGAACTGTACAAGATTTATAAGCAACCCGATATTGTTAAGTACATAAAAATAAATAGATTGAATTGGATTTCTCACGTGATTTGAATAAGTGATGGCAATACAACAAAAAAGATATTGCATTTTAGACCCACTGGAACAAGAAAGCGGGGAAGGCCGCGATTGATATATGGAGAAATCTTCAGAGGAAGGCATTGGCCCACATTGGGCTTTCTGGCCATCTATGATGATGAATTAATTTTACGGATCAGCTTCATGAAAATATATGCTACCTTCATTTTTGTTTTAGGTTCCATTCCTATATTGATTTCGTGGTTTGAGGTTGGTGCCCGTCTCAATTCAACCGTCATAAAATCAACTGTATAATATTTACTATATAACATTCAATCGTCTTCATAACAAAACTTTTAACTCCTTCACAAAAGAAAACTTGAATATAAAACTTATAAGAATAAAGGTTATCCACATAAAATTCTTGCAACAAACAAATGAGTTCTCTGAAAATTAAAAGAGCTTTAATAAATATTGAATGACAAATATCCCAGCAATGCTCAAAGCTTTTGAAAACGTTAAAAAAAACTATCTAATTGAATATGCGTTTGTGCTAGTGAAAGATTCTGCTGTTTGTGTGTATGTTGATCTGCAATCTGTAAAGAGTGGATTTTTATTAAAAAAGTAAAAAGTAGATCTAATTTCTTTGAGGAAAAAATAGGTATTATGAAGGATTTTAAATTAAATAAACTCCTTGACTAAGCTCTCTAATTAAGAAAGCTCATGCTCACATATAAATCGAAAAAAAAAACAGTTTTAAATTAATTTAAGCTTGTTGTATGTTACAAACAGTGTTCAGATTTCTTAGACAGGCGCCATCCTCAGATTGCGATGTCATTATTGGAGTGGAACTTAAATTGAAAACAAAAATCAGGGTATCTTCAAGTGGCCGATCAGCATATATTTATAATATTTATTTGAGGGTTTATCTGATCTAAAATTAAAATCAGCGATCGGCTTTTCAAGATATCATTCCTTTTTTCAAGTCTTTCATTCTGACTTTTGCTTATTTTAAAAACATTTACTAGATTATTTTTTTCAAATACCTCTGGAATTTATAAATGTCGAGTTCCTGGCGATTCCACCTCATATGAAACATAGTTGTCAAAAACTTAGATTATTAAGTTTGCAGAAATAAATTTTAGTTCTTAAGGTAAAATTTTTGTTTTACTTTTTTCTATGTTAAAAAAAATATATTTACTATGTAATATTTACCATTTTATAAAAACTATAATTACAAATATTTACTTTGGCTAGCTTAATATTTACTTAATTAAAATCATTTCCATTAATTTAATCATTTGAATTGTTAAAATGTTTTAAAACATTGCAAAATCTTTACTAATAAATGTTTACAATTAGTAAAAATTAAGTTTGCAGTTTCCATTTCAAAACACGTGATTAACTAATGAAAAATTAAAAAAAAATAATTGTAATATTACAATGACTTATAACGTTGCTAAACTTACTGCAAAGCACTTACGAAAATTTAAATTTTTAATAAAAAAATACAATAATTAAATTATTTTTTCTTAGTAAGCTTAATTCATCTTTTTATGACAAAAATTACAATTACGTAATTTTAGCTTCAACCATCACATGCTTTAATTATTATAGATAATTTATTTTTAGACTTTCAAAAAATAATAGTCCTAAAAATTGCAGAATCATGAGTATTTCGTAAAATTTACTTAAAGTTTCTGTTTTGTAAGGCTTAAAACTACACATTAAAAGAAATGTGGTGTAGAAAATGCCCTAGAATGCGTGCTACGACGTGAAATCACGACTGTACCGTAAAACTTTATGGTGTTCGAAGATTGCAAATGCTTATCCTTATCGCTTGTTCATATTTAAATAAAAAACATGAGTGTCTCCTTGCATTAATTTTTCTATGCGTTGAATGATTGGTTACAGAGTGTAACTCTGATTTAAATCTAATTATTAAGGGCTAAAGATGTACATGCTGTTGAAATTTTAACTAAATCGGATGTTTTGAATCGTGATGGCTCAGGTCATAAAGCGTCCTCCTTCCAATAAGGTGAACCGGGTTCAAATCCCTGGGATGGCTGCTCGATACGAATTTTGCATATGGCTTGCATCGACCACAGTGTTGACGTAAAATATTCTCAGTGGCAGTCGGATCATGGATTAAATTCCCCTTGCGGTCAGGCTAACCGTGGTAGATTTTCCCGTTTTTCTACTCCATGTAGCACAAATGGGGGTTAGTTCCATCACAAAGTCCTCCACGAAGGCAAATTTCTCCAAACACTTGATCCAGGAGTTCCCTTGTCTTCTGGATTGGGTCTAAAATTACAAGGCAACGGAGTTGAATGTAAGTAGTAGTAAACCCAAAAAATTAGGTCGGTTGTTCAACGGCGGTTATTATATCTGATGTTTTCACACGTGCTATAAGTAGATGTCTTCTGAGTACAGTATTTGTCTCCTTTAGTTACACAAAATTCATTAACTTTTTCTCTCCTTTTTTTGATTTCTATATATTTTATTTCAACTTTGTCTTAAATGTCATTTTAACTCTTTTTAAAATAACCGTATAAATATTTTTACATAACTGTATAACTATTTAGCTTAAAAAATAAGCTACTACATTGCTTTATTCATAAAAAATACCTTATAAATATTTTTACATGTGGAAATAACCTTGTGAATCTTTCTTTTTTTTTTTTAAACAGTCTTAACAAATCTTTTAAAGTCAGTCTGCCACTTTATATTCAATTTTCAACTTGAAAGAGTTCGGAGCGCTTCAGACAAACATTGCCTACTCAAATCCAACAAAAGGGATAAAAGCAAAAGGTGATGTTGTTAAGAAGAAAAATGCAATCTCGATACAAATCCACTTTCAGCCTCTTGACTGCCTATTAAAAGCTCTAAACTTTCTTAATCCCATGTCCAAACAAAAGCATTAGAAAGCACTTTCACGATTTCACCCAAATCTCCCTTAAAGCGACGATAACAAAACTTCCAAAACAAAAGAACAAAACTGACTTAAAAGTATATTGCGAGCTACTGCTTTCTACGAACAAAAGCCTTATCCATTTATCCACTGTTGTCCAATTAACAACCCATTACGATTTATTATTTTTTTCTTCAACAAGAGATCTTTAGAGATTAAATCACTCAAAACAATTGAAGCACTCGTCTCGGTAACTCACGCGTTACTCCAAAAAAGATGGAGGTGTTAAAAATTGTTTTTCGGCTACCAGCAAATCAACTAGACGAAATCCAGTTTCAAGGTAAAGGCGTCGTTCATTGTGTTGATAGTAAACTTTTGCCCCCTCCCCCTAATTATTAAATTTGAAATCTACATTTATATTTTACTTTTTACATTCATTGTTATTTGGATTAAAAAATGTTGAGGTCAGTTAATTCATTTAAAATAAAAAGTGAATTCATTAGTTTACAGCAGTTTCTGAATCAAGTATATAATTTCATGATTTTTTTTAATTTTATATACTACATTCCAAAATTTTTAACAGATTTGGAAAATAGAAAGCCACTCCTTTTGTCCTTTTCCAATGGGTCTAAATGTTTTTAACATCGTTTATGTTAAAAACTATTCATGAGACTACACAGTCTAGTTGCCATTACCTGCCAACTACCAGAATGACAACTTTTTTGCAGACTCGACCATTGTGACACGTTCTGAACGAAAGAGAAAGAATGACTGAGTTTCTGGAAGTTACTAACAATGGTATGGGACCATATTGACGCAGTGCAGCAGCCATGTGTGCTAGGTTACGTGGTTAGGGATCCTTGGCCAAGCAACTTGATGAAAGTTTTCAAATGGAATCTTTTTGGGGCCGAAGAGTTTAGTAGCCAAATGAGTATGGTAAACACAACTTGGTTCTATTTTAAACATTCACAAACAGCTAAGTTAAGCGGCTAAAGACTGAAAACTCAAGGATAATTGTTCTTGCGAATCTTGAAAGTTCGAGAATTTTGGTGACCAAGGGAGTACCATAAACTCTCCCTGGTACTCTCTGAAACAAGCATGCTATGTGAGTTGTAAGATACTTGATGGTAGACACAAAAATAAAGTAACCTTATGGACATGATTCGCAAGTACTTTTCTTGACTCACAATGATACCAAGTGAAAACCAAAAAAGCATTCTTCAAGCCATAATTATCCGGGTTTATCTCTACCGGCATGTTTTTTAGGGTATTTACTTTCAGAAACTTCCGATCGGAAAGTCCGAAGAGTTTAGTAGCCAAGTGAGTATCGTAAACACAACTTGGTTATATTTTTGACAGTTATATTCACGAAAAACTAATTTGAGCGACTGAGGACTGAAAACTCGTGGATGATTGTTCCTGAGAATCTTGAAAGTCTGAGAATTTTGGAGCTAGGGCCATAAACTCACCCTGGTGCTCTCTGAAACAAACATGCTGTATTAGTTGTAGGATGCTTTATGGTAGACACAAAAATAAAGTAATCCCTTTATAGAAGGAGACATGATCCGCAAGTACGCATCTTGACTCAGAATGATGCCAAGGGAATGTAACGAAAACATTCTTCAAGCCATAATTATGAAGGTTTATCTCTACCAGAATGTTTATATACTTTCAGAAATTTCTCGTCATGCATCTGAAGGAGCATGATTAAACAGAAAATTCACTGAGTGGCGACTAAGTGAGTGTCCAGTTAAGGGATTGAAGTCCAGTTTACGATAAACAGCAGTCAGCAAATGGGCTCTAGCTCTGAGTTATCGTGAAGAGACACTGCTGGTAGCTCTACTTATTTTAATTAGGCGAGCACCGATTTTCCCCGATGCAACTCCACTGGTGTTATTCACCAACGCATCTATGGACCATGGTACACCACGTTTGCCAAGTCAATAATTTTGATTAATGCTATTTTGCCACGCATGTTATACCTTTCCCACCTCGGTATGATGAGAGTTTACAAAATTATATGTTTTAAATTTTTTACCATCCGGAAGCTGACAAACGTGTCTTTTTAGAAGTTGAATAGATTATTCCGTTTCTACGTGAAATGCCCTCCTATGAGAGAACTGCTTTTTGAGGTTGGTTTCGTAAAAATCAGTCACACGTAAAAATCAGAACAGGGGGTACCACGAGATATCGGTTGAAAGGTAATCAGACAACAATAGGAACCTGGAGAAACATTTGCTTAATATATTCCGTATAGGTGTTTTTGGTTTTTTTTATCCTAAATAATATGCTGCTGCTGACAGGGTACCGGCTTTTAAGGTCAATAATCCAGTGGAAGGCCCTTCTCTTCTGGGAGAAGAACATTAGAGTGCCTGGGTATCTCTCACTCTGGAACGAAGTCAACTTCGACTTGACGCGAAATTTAAAGATCATGCACGGGCTTCTACAAGGGATCCTCGAGCTGAAGAATTTCCATAACTTGAGCCACGTACCAGAATTTATTATAACACCGCAGAACCCAACTACAATGAGGTCCTTTAAAGTTAATCTTGACTTGTGCAAAAAAAAAGAATACTGATACTACCATCTTGAGATCCCTGGCTTATGAAGCAATAAACAATTACTATCCTGAAGATCTCTGGCTTCATATATTTACAGACGGCTCTCTACTCTCCAACTGTAATAATTCAGGGGCAGGAATCGCCTCAAAATTATTTTCATTTTACACTTCTGTGGGACAAGGAACTGCATTTGATGGTGAAATTACAGCCATTCGAGCTGCTCTGTCTCAATGTCACCTTGGCCAGTTTACAAAAGCAGTTTTTTTTGTGACTCTATGGCCGCACTTAAATCCATCAATTCCTCTGACGATCCCAAAACCCTTGAAGTTTTGGATTGTCGACGACTCCTTCGAAGCCTTGAGTCACACAGGAAAAACATTGTCCTTCAGTGGATACCCTCCCACTGCGGAGTTGTGGGAATCGAGAGTGCAGATCTTTTCGCCAAGAAGGGTATCTCAATTATTGAAATTCCTTCCCGCGCAATACTATTTTGTTCCATCAAGAAAATGATGACAAATTTCATGAAAGACCATTCCCTCATGGGTCTGTCCAAAAGAGTGTCCGATAAACCTTGATGGGGATTAGTCCCAAAATCCTATATTGGGCCAAGGCGTGGAGCTGTGGCAGAATTCCGCCTGGCCACTGGACACGACTGTCTTCTTCACCTCATCAGAATTAACATTGCTCCTTCTCCCATCTGCACACTTCGCAACCTTGGGGAGGAAATGGATGCCGCCCATATTATGCACTGTCCTGCTTTGCGCAAGTCATCTCTAGTCGAGTGATATTGGGAAGCCCGAGACCTTTTGAATTAATGGACTCAAGTTACTGCATTATGTTTACCATCTTTTATTGTATTTTACTTTTTGTGCTGTAACTACTGTCCAATAAATTTGCCATTGGAGATAAAAAAAATTATTCTAAATAATTTCGAAGCACAATTTAGAAGCATAAATAACTCCAGTCTCAGGCCAAATTATTAGACGCACTATAAGATTATATGTAAAAGCTTAATTATCAGGTGAAGCTTTATTGTTTTTATGCTACTGAAACCGGTTTGCACTTGTTTACGTTCGTGTACCAATTGTTTAAATTAGGTGATATATAACACGAAATTCGCCGATTGGATACTTTAGACGATTAATTATATAAATATAGAATATTTATTTGTAACAGTTAAATTAAAAATATTAATTTGGTGCGAATAAAAGTAAAGTTATTTACGTAATGAAATTGATAGATGGGTTGAAATCATTGGTAAAGTACTTGTAATTGGGTTTGTATGTGTATTTGGATATAGTCATGATTAAAAATAATTAAATGATTGAAATGTCATGATAGAACAAATTAAGGCCGAAAATATATAAAAGGTAATTATTAAATTAAGGGGGATGTGATCGTTAATGAAAGTGGTTGTACAATGCTAATGTGGGATGACAATAACCCAATAGGTTCAAAGGGTCACAAAGTGTGAGGTTTGAACAAATTGGATAAATTGGTATCACCAAATTTAGAATAAGGATGAAAACTAAGAAAATTAAAGATCAATGATAAATACGATAAAAGACATGCTATATCCAAACGTAAATATATCATTAAATGCAATTTTTGTGATGTTTCCAAAGAGAGAAGGTAAATGCCCATAACAATAAAAAAGGTACTCACCACATACAGAAGGAAAAAAGGTGATGACTAATAGCTATAAAGGTAAAGCTAAAAAAAAACAATCACACAAAACTTTCTGTTCAACTAAACATTTATTTTTGTAAAACTACTTATTTTGATTATTTCGTAACAAACAAACAATATGATTGCAACACATTTTGTGGCACAGAAAAAATATATCTTTTAAAAGGAAATGGGTGACAAGAGAATTTAAAGAAACCAAAGGCGTCATGCATAAAGTTAACTATAAAAGAACGAGTAATTTAACCGTTAAAATAAATATGAAAAGAAAACTTAAAATTTGAGAGGCCTTTTAATGTTAAAGAAAATTAAAGGTATAAAATGTTGATTTTAAATTTTACAGAAATTGATTACAGCTATGGATTTAATTTAAAATAAAGGTTAAGAAAAAAAAGTAAAAGGAATCCCTCGATACGGACCGAAATCCGCATCGCGGAGAATTTTAAAAAAGTTAACCTGCCCCAGGGCTCGAGAAAGAGAGAGTGTATCTTTTAAACTGACTTAAAAATTCCTTAACTGGTATAGGACCTGAAAAATTACGGCCAATTAAATTTAAAGAGGCGGAGAGTTTGAAATTTAAAGGAAAGAGATTGGTTAGTTAGCCCCCCTAAAATTAAAGGAAGAAAAAGAAAGGCGTGAATAGAGGGGTTGGTTGACTTTCCCCACAGGAAGAGCGATGACCGCAATGACCATGAGAAAGGTCAATTAAAATTGCTAAAATGAAGAAAAAAAAGGAATAACGTTTAAAGCAGAATTAAAGGCTTATGCAAAATTAGAAATTAAATTGTCACATTACATTAAGTGTATATGTGACATTATTATATCATTTATTATATATTAATATATTGTAAGAATTAGATCAAATTATTAGACGATTACAAATTATTAGACAAATTATTTTATCTATTTTTGATAATTGCGTGTTTTGCGCAAGTTTATATGCAATACCTTTATATTTAAACATACATGTAATGAGTTTTTATTCATGAGATTTTTTATATACTTCCTATTTGTATTTATTTTTAACGTATTGCATTACAATGTTAACCAATTGATAGACGAACGTAAACAAGTGCAAACTGGTTTCAGCCGCGTAAAAACAATACAGCTGTATAGAGTATCACGTGATAATTAAGATTTTGCACAGAATCTTATAGTGCGTCTAAAAATTTGACCAGTGAATGTAGTATGTGAGTTAAGGCTCATAGACAAAATTTTTGTGAAACATTGAAAGTACGAATTAAAGTTAAAAGTATTAATTTTAAATATTGTTAAACGCAGTAATGTTTTCATGTAATTTGTTTGTGATAAGTAACAAAATTACAGTGTACGCGCATATTGAGTCTTATAATGATTATATTACAGTAAAAGACATAATTCATAAAATTAAAAAAAAACAATTATGAACCTTAAAAATTTTAACCATTCGGTAAGTTTATTTTTAAATAATTCTGGAATAAGTTTGTAGGTGACATTGTTTTGACCCATTTTTAATGCTACGCAATTGAAAGAAATCGCTCCAATATATCAGAAGATAGACAGAGAAAATGTATATAGATTCCGGCAGCATTAAAAGAATAAGAATTCACAGAAAGTAAACAACTAAACTCTTCTCAATAGTAAAGCGGACATAATAAAGAGGTCAATTAGACATAGTGACAGGTATTCAAATAGAAGAGAAGAAAAAAAAAACTGTAGCGCCTACTGTGATTCTGCATATCTGGGACTCAGCCCAACGGGGGATTCTTTTTTAGTTGACGTCGTCTGCAACACTTCATCCTCTTCGATAAATAGAATAAAATATTCCACCTCCTACATTCGTCACTCTATACGTCATTCTTTATTGGCAAATCATAAATCACACTCCATAAAAATAATTCTAAAGAATGTTTATTTGAGTTGAAGTTTCGAGAAGGGATGAGACTTCAATAGACTAGGAAACTTCTTTATTAATTATCTAGAAAAATTGAGATATTTCTACTTCATTGAGATGTTTTAAGAAATGTTATCTGCCGAAGAAACGTTTTATTTTATCTTATGCAATATAATAAAATAGTTTTTAAAATAACTGCAGTTACCAGATGAATGGAAAATTAAACTGTTTCTCGGTCACACCTAAAACGATTTTATTTAACGGCAGGCACTGAACTTAACGTTCTTCAATATGGAAGGTGCCGGAAGTGTTGCTCATTTTGCGATGCCTGATGAATACCTTTTGCAAGAGAATCAGACTCCACCGAGTCAGCCCATCTGAACCGCGGCCTCCCCCATTTATTCTCAAGAAAGCGGCGAGCAACATTACTCACTTCAGATCTTTATATATATATATATATATATATATATATATATATATATATATATATATATATATATATATATATATATATGAAATAACGGCGGAACCACGCCGTTATTTTTTAGTTAATTTAAGAGTCAGAGCATCATGATTAAAGAGTCCGGATTGTGCATAATCTTCTTTTATTAAGTTGCGATGGTGAAATAGCAGTTTAACCCCTCTCCAGACGGAGAGGGAGAGACAGAGTTCCAGTCAGATCTGACGAAGTTCAGTTGATAAACATTATACACCAAAAGGTCACGCTAAAACATTGCTCCTGCATTTTATAGGATGATTTTTAGTTGTAAAGAGGCCCAGTCATATGCCTTTTTCTGTGTATTCTTACGCCTCATCAATTTATTTATTACTCATAGCAAATCGTTTAATCTTTCCTTATATGGAAGTGAAAGATCTTAAAATAACTTCTCTTTTGAAGTATAAATCTAATTATTATTCATTGGCATGTTTTTAGCCTTGAAGTCCCAAAATAGAATTTCTACCCTTATCTTTTACTAAAGATATTTTATGAAAACGAATGAAGTTTTAATGCTTTTATTAATACAAAAGTATTTATAATTTTTGTATTATATATATATATATATATATATATATATATATATATATATATATATATATATATATATATATATATATATATATATATATATATATATATATATATATATATATATATATACGTATATATATATATATATATATATGTGTGTGTGTCTGTGTGTGTGTGTGTGGAATACAGATCCACGAAGCAACCATCTCAATCACGTGACATCAAGGACACTACATTTACATTACTCTTAATTGTACACCATGTAGATGGAATCAGTTGGAATGTCTGGCTCGAGTAGGACGCCAGAAGAATATGTAGCTTATTTTTGTTAATATATTTCGTTAAGTTCAGCGTATCTCCTTTTATTTAAAACCCTCTCTTCACCCCCTTGATTCCACATATATATATATATTTTGAACCAATCCAGAAGTCAAGGAAACTCCTGGATCAGTACCCCCAGAGGTATTATTTGTTATGGGAAATTAGAGGACTTTGTGACTTGACAGATTTAAAGTGCATCAGTCACAATTTACTACACGGGGAGTTTTCAGCTGGCGGAGATCGAACCCACGACCTCTTGAACATGGGCCCAGTGCCCTACCAAGCAGGCTATTCCGACCCAACCACCCCAGTTCTTGAAAAGAATTGGAGATCAAAGATAAATAGGAAGTCATTATGGAAGACATTGGCCCTTATTGGACTGTCATGCCAACTATGATGATGATGGTGAGTACCTTTTGACCGAAGTCACGGAGGAGAAGAACATTACCCACGCCACACTGCTACAGATACCCTTTTATAGGGTGGACCACAATCTCACATCACACACAATCAGAGGACACGGCAGAGAGAAATATCCTCACCTTGAGCGAGACTCGAACCCGCAGCCATAGGCTTCTCACTCAAGCACATTAATCTTTCCGCCATCTGTCCGGCTAAAACGTAAAGCGCATCATTTTCGAAAGACGAGAGAGAAATTTTCAACAGTGATGAATATTTGTTACCACATGATATACAAAATTTGAAATAATTGTCACAAACAAAACAAAAAAAAAAAACATGTAACTTTCAAAACATTTCATGAGCTGAGTTCCTCTAAAATACCATACGATTTCTGTTTGACTCCTTTTCCATTTTTTTACACTGATTTCTCAAGAGTTCCCTTGTCTTCTGGGTTGGGTTCAAAATGACAAGGCTATCGAGTTGAACATTGGTTGTCGTAAGCCCAAAATTGGGCCGGCTGTTCAACGAAAAATAAAATTAAATGAAATAAAATGTTCGATATGAATTTTAACAGAACAAAGCGTCGTGACTGAAGCATACTTATGCAATTTTCAGGCAATTTCAATTTTTTTTTAATTACCATCTGGAAGGTGGGTGTGAATTTAAAAATAAATAAAAGAATTTTTACTGCTTCGTAACTTCATAAACTTATCAAAAGAAGTCGAACTTAATAAGAAAAAAAACTTTAAAGCTTTTTTTTTAAATATCAAAAGAAAAAATTTTGGCTGTTGGTATAATTCTCTATCTCGAGATTTATTATTCATTAAATATAGTTTAAGTGGATTATTTTACTCGACAGAAAAGAAAAATTTGTTTTATCATGAAATTTCAAAGAATATAGCCTGACATTATTTATCTTTAGTTTGCCGGGTAAGGAATGCAGAAAGTTTCAGGTGGACTCTGACATATTCATTAAAAATTTTTTAAACCTTTATTATTTTAAATTGAACTTTTCAAATCGAAAAAATTGTGCTATTTCCCTCAAAATGTAAAACATCGCTGCATACAATTAACAGTTAATGTAAGAAGAATTATCTATAATTGAAAGAATTCTTTTACAAAACATTACATGGGGTTGCGGTCAAGATAGTTGCAAAATTCTTTTTAAATACCTACATTTATTTTATTTTACTATTGAATTTTATTTTTGCAATTCTTACATGAGAGTAGTAATTTATAACAGGTTCCGAACGAAAACTTTTTATTTCATCGGGTATATCTCTCTTTATCCCTTTTAAACTTTTCCGGGTCTGGCGGTTAACTTTGATGTTTCATCTTTTTTTTCTTCTTTAAATTGATGTTATATCAGGCAGTTGTAAAAATGTACTCTAATCTTTATTTCAATCATGAAAATAAGCTGACCGAAAGCAAATAACAACAAAATAATAGCTGAAAATTGAAATTGAAGGTAATAAGAGGATTGAAAACTTTTTTTTTAAAGAAATTCAATTTTAAATCCCAAATGAAACACGATAAAATTAAATTCTTGATTAGCATTCCGCCTATGTTACGCTTATTTATATAATAAACTATTTATTTAATATTAGTTCTTCGAAAATAACGAAATAATTTAGATTTAAATGCTTATTTTCTGCAATTCAAATTAAAAAGTAAAATAATAATATTAAATTGAAAATAAACGCCGAAATAATTATTTTTTGCTTCGAAACTAACAGAAGGTTGCACTAGAGCTGCACTATAGATGACTGTCTGCGAAACATTCCTGAGGATGATAACTAAGGGGATTTCTCCCCCGCTTTGATAGTCCGACGACCTTGTGAGCGAAGTTGAGCCAATAAGCAAGTATTAACTCATTATCCTTCAAATAAGAGTGGGTTTAATTTTTGTCTCTGGCATGTTCGAAACATTGATTTCTTCACATAACTGGATTGTTGATTCAATATTTCGAGCTTGGCGAGAAACAGATTGGCGAAGAACCGGGATGAGTTGAAACATAGGCTATTCAGAATTCTAGCATTATCTCTGTCATTGGTCTCGAAATTTTGCCTTTTAAATCATTGTCTATTTTTTGATTGCATATTGTTGTGTGTTATTAATTATTTTATAAGCGAGCATGGGGGTGTTTTTTTTAGAAGATAGGTTAAAAGTAAAGTAATGTCTAGTAAAAAAATCAAGGGTAAAGTAAAGCATAAGATGAAGTAAAGCTTAAAATAAGTTAAAGTTAAACGGAAACGTCAAATAAAAGACGAAGCATTAAGTAAAGCATAAATTAAAACGTAAAGTTTTAATTAAAGCAAAGTATAGAGTATAAAGTAGAGAATAAAACATAAGGAAGGGGCAAAAACGTAGTGTTTAAGTTATGATCTTAGCGAGCAAAAACTTAGTGCTTAAATTTTTCTCAATATTCATCTGCTGTGAATATTTAAACATTTTGTAACGATTCTGTTTGCCTAACAGTGCAATGTTAAAACAAAGAAGAAGAAAAAAACACTTTTTTCAACATTGCACGTGAACAATTCAGAGAGATGGGAACTATCACAAAATGATCAACAAAAAAATAATAGTAACAATCTAAAATAAACAAGAAAAGATCCATGTCAATCGATGAAGCCATTCAAAAGATATTAAAGAAATATTAAATTGTAACAATGGTTTCGAACAATAGAATTTCGTATTTTTGATATCGCGTTCTAACTAAATGACACCAAAAAGTAGAGATAGTCTATAAACCATTCCATAAAAATGTGCGAATGGTAGAGAAAAAGAAGAAGAAAAAAAAGCACGATCCAAATAAGCTCTCACGTTCTTAAGTTATTAGCCAATTTGCATCCAAACAGATTTATGCTTTTATATAGAAAGAGGTGATCAAAATTTTTTGTATTATTGTAAGCTATACAAGATTTTACATATTTTAAAATAATATAATTTTCAATGCCAAAACTGAATATTTGAAGTCATAAAATTTTAAAGCAATCGTATAGCTTTTGCTAGACCGGTTTGCATTTGATTATGCTCCTGTATCAATTGGTTAACATTGTAATGCAATACGTTAAACATAAATACAAATAGGAAGTATATAAAAAATCTCCTGAATAAAAACCCCATTACATGCATGTTTAAATATAAATGTATTGCCTATAAACTCGTGCAAAACATGTCATTATTAAAACACTGCAATGCGTCTAATAGTTTAATCTAATTATTACAATATAATAATATAATACCTGATATGATAAATGTTCTATATTTGTATAATATATCGTCGAATTTATATTATATATAATAATAATTATAAACAATAAAGCTGTATATAATAACTTGATAATTAAGATTTTACATAGAATCTTATAGTGCGTTTAATAATTTGTCCAGGCACTGTATTAAATTACGTAGATTAAACAGGAGTATCTTACATTTAAATTTTTTTTTTTTTGCTTTTGAAATAGCTGTTTTTAACATAATCTGGTGATCAAATTGTTAAATACTTCAAGTTTGTCACCAAATCAGTAAGATACGATAAAATAACTTATTATTTAAGTTTTAACTGGTATTCAGCAGCTAAAGCATTTTTGAGCTGTCCATGTTCCTCTCAGTAGCCTTGTAGTTTTGAACCCTACTCTGAAAACAAGGGAACTCCCGTGTCAAGTATTGAGACAAGCTAGGGACTTCTTTGATGGAACTAAAACCAAATTTGTGTTAGAAGGAGAGGAAAATCACGAAACCTGTTTCTTTTAGCCCGACGGCAAGAGGATTCGATCTCATAATCCGCTTACCGCTAAGGACTCACTGGGGTCTTTGTAGCGTTAGTCGGTGATGGACAATTTGTATGGAGCATCCATCACTGAGATTTAAACATAGGTCAACTCATTGAGAGACGAGCACTGTATCCCCTGAGCCACTAGGACTCTCCGACTATATACAGTTCCTGGACTGTCCTGGAAAATCTAAATTATCAGGTGATACTATACAGCTTTACGCGACTGAAACTGGTTTGCACTTGTTTATGCTCGTGTATCAAGGAGTTAAATTAGCCGATATATAATATAAATGCGACTATTGGATAAATTAGACGATATATTATATAAATATAGAATATTTATTATATCAGACATTATAGTAGTATCTATATTATATAAAACGCTAATACGTATGTATCAATAAAACCGATGATATTTCTTTTCTCGCGTTGGCAACAGTTTTCATTTTTAATTGATGGGCTTCGGCGCGCAAGAGCACGTAGTGAGCATCATATGGCTAATCTACATTATATAAAACGCTAATACGTTTTAATCGATAGGCTTCGGCGCGCAAGAGCACGTAGTGAGAATCATATGTCTAATCGGGTGAATTCTCATCGATTTATCAAAAAATGTCGCCCAAAATTATCTTCATCGAAGCCGATGCTTTACATCCGGCGTTCAGTACTATTTCATATTGTTTTACAACGCATGGTTTTAGCCCTCTGGTGGGAAAGACTTTAAAACAAAACTTACAACAGTCACTTTACTCAACAACTGAAATTTAGAATAGTGTGATTAAGAAAAATATGTGAACTGTTTGCAATTTCAAATTAATATTGAAATTCACAGGTTTAGAATTTTCTACAGTGAAAAGTTTTCGGAACTTCAGTGTTCAAAAAAGTATACAAAATCTAGACGTTAAGAACGTATTCAATGAGCGAGTAAAGCGAGCATCGGATTGCAAAGCAATCCGAAATGAACTGCGAAAGCAGTTCCGAGGGTTGGCGAGCGCCAGCGAGCAGGTGGCGAAGCCTCCTGGTATTGTAATAATTGGCATTAAACTATTTGAAGCACTGTAGTGTTTTGACAGTTGCATGTTTTGCACGAGTTTATGACAGTAATTATTAGAAAATATGAAATTGAATAGAATTTTAAAAAAAAATAAAGTACCGTCTTAAAATGCGAATAAACAGCCAGTTCATAATAGTGAAGCATCTCACAATTATATACTTTCATATAAATATTGAAATCGAACGATGATAACATATTAAATTGAAAAAAGAAGTAATTACTAGAATTATGGCGTAAACAAAATGAGTTTAGTTGCAATAATAATTCAGGAGGGGAGAAAAAGCATTATTTCGTATTCAAAACTGGATCGAATTCTAATAACTATAAACTCTAATTGTAATTATCAAAAAAGGTTTTTATGGTGATTTCAATGAATAGACTCAGAGTCACGTTTTCGTCGCCATTTACAATGGATGAAATAACTTAAAGGTTTTTAATGGATGAAAATGGTAGTCGAGTTATTAATAACTTTTCCCATTAATAGCCATTTACAATGATCGGAATAACAGGAATTACTGAAGTTTTAAAACAGTTTGCATGAAGGGAGGTGTATTCCTTTTTCTCTCTCAATCCATTAATACAAAAAGACTTTAAAATGAAAGTTTAGAGTAGCTACCGTATAATTAAAGGGCATACAATGAAAATGAGCGGGTTGCGTGAGGTATTTAATAATGGTTTTTCAAGTATTTCTTTCTCTCATTTTATATAAAAGAGTTCAAGAATTTCTATTTCTAATTTTCTCGGTACAGGTTTTTTAGAGCTACTGTATGGAGAATTCGAAGGAAAAAATGAAAACTGTTTTTTTTTTATTCGGTTTTTTTCTCCGATTCAAATTGAACTTTATTGCTTGCTATAAAATTTAGTCACTCTGTTTTTTTTTTAAACTACTATAATTCCGCAAAATATTAATCTATATTCCCTGGTCAAATTATTAGATAATTATCCAGATTGATAAAAGTAGAATATTATTTATAAAATATGGTTACTTTGATAGTAGAAAAATGAAACAGTTAAGTTGTTAATTTTTTCGGCAATTAGATTGAATACGAAAAAATAATTTAAGGAATGTGAAATTATAAATGCTAGTTTTACAATTATGACACTTTTTCTTTATTCGGAATAATAGTTCTGGAGATGTAGTAAAAAGTGAAACTAGAAGCATAAAGGTTAGACTATGTTCAAGAATAAATTATAGGTGTACTTTTTTCACATTATTTATTGTCCTAGTTTGACATGCAAATCTTTAAAAATTCGAAACCTTTTACAAATATATATTACTTTCATAACACACTCATATACATAAGTTTACGATAATTCAGAATCACAAATAAAAATTTCGCCAGTAGAATTATCACTCATATCAAGAATAATATGCAAATTACAAGAAGCCACAAGATTACGCATATGGCACTTCACAATAACTTGAGTGTAAAAGGAGGAGGAATTGTGGCAAAGAAGTAAAATTGCTTACAAACATTATGTAAGTCGTTCAGTGCCATAACTTAATAGTTATGTCACAGAAGACGCATGTGTATGATTTTTTACGTGGTAAAATTATCTGCCTTCTGGACTGTTAAGGTATACCCAAATGGAAATATCCAAGGAAATTGGAATTGCTCGAAGTGTCATCTCTAGGGTTTAACAACAATTCCAAAATGTCAATTTTGACTCACTATGGGTCAACTAGGGTCAAGTTAAAAATGTTGATCTGGAGCGGTATTTGGCAGTAACTTTTTAGAAGACAAAAAACAGTGCTCACCATTTGGCCTGTGTCTTTAGTTACCTACAGTCACAGTTTCATGGTAAACCATGTACAGATGTTTGTGAAATATTAGTCTACATACTCGCAGGTCAATCAGAAATGTTATACTCCCTGTCGAAAGAATAGTGAAAGTGGGCATGTGTGATATTTTCCGACGAGTCCAGGTTTAGTTTGCAGTCTTTTAACCTTCATATGGAGAACGACATGTACCACTAAGACAACACCGTTGATCGACATCATTACGATGTGGTACAGGATTGATCGTTTTTTATTTTATATTTTGTAATAGTCGTTAAACAGCCGACCCAATTTTTGGGTTTACGACTACTAATGTTCAACTCCGTAGCCTTGTAGTTTTAAACCCAATCCAGAAGACAAGGAAATTCCCGGATCAAGTAATGGGAGCAATTTGCGTTCTTGGAGGACTTTTCGATGGAACTACCCCACATTTGCGTTACATGGAGAGGAAGACCACGGAAACCTCCCACAGTTAGCCTGATGGTAAAAGGGCTCTAACCCATGATCCGTCTACCACTGTGGAAATTTCACTTCAGTTCTGTGGTCGATGAAAGCCGGATGCGGATTCGTATCAACAAGCCATGGCTGGTATCGAACCCGGTTCACCTCATTGGAAGGCGAACGCTCTATTCCCTGAGCCATCGCGGCTCAGGGAATAGAGTTCGTTTGTGGTGAGACTATAATGAGCTCCAGAGCAGATTTGCATGTTCAAATCGGAACCATGACAGACCAAATCTATCAGGACATCATCCACAATAACATGTGCTTTTGTTTGTGAATGTCTTGAATGCTGAATTTGTGGTTACGGATGACAAGGCCAGTCCTTATGTGTCGTAAACGAAAGCTTTCAAACTGAGGATATCATACGTGTGGAATGGCCATTGTTCTCACCTAACTTGAATACATTAGAGCATGTGTGGATCAAGCTAGTTGCAGCCCGTTAACCGCCTCCTACATCTTCATTATAACTTCGGAGTACATTGCTAGCTGAGCGTAGTAATCTTCTCAAAGTTCTGCTCGATAATTTGATACAGCGCGTGCCAAGGCGTTGCGCGGACGGTATTTCATCACATGGATACAAAATGTATTAACCATCATACCAACAAGGCAATATTAAGTTTTTGTAAAGGATATATTGTTTATATTTAGGGGCTAGGATAGTCTGGTTGGTAGAACACTGGGCCCATGTCCAAAAGGTCGTGTGTTCGATCTCCACCAGCCGAAAACTCCCCGAGTAGTAAATGGTGATTAATGCACGTTAAATCTATCTAGTCATAAAGTCCTCCATGTTCCCAGAACAAATCATACCTCTGGGGGCACTGATCCATGAGTTTCCTTGTTTTCTGGATTGCTTCAAAATTATGATGAACATTAGTAGTCCTAAACCCAAAATCGGGTCGGCTATTTTAAGACGGTTATAATTATAATATATTGTTTATATTACCCCATAGGATAAAAATCGTAGTTTTTATGAATGGTATCCTGCATACACCACATCGTTTTTGTTCCTTACCTTTTGTTTAATAAATAGGCTTAGTGAATAAGTCACGTTTTTTTAAAAAAAGTTTAATGGTGGACTGGCATTATCCTTATTTAATGGACATGAGTTCATTATAAAAAAATATTGAAAAATAATTCGGCAATTTTTTGTAACGGAAATCGGGAGAAACGCTGCATGCATTTTATCTAAATAGGGTGACCCCCAATCCGGAAAGTAAAATTTCTTTTTATCGATAAAACTTTCAATAAACCAATTAATCAATTGAAACAATGATGAGTAGCATTTCAATAACTCATTTTTGCAAGCCATTACTTAAATAATTTATTTACAAGCTGATAATCATCTCAATATAGAATCCACACCCAAACAAGAACGGGTTCATTTTTAATCAATATATTCCCAATAACCATTTGTCTCGGAGATATGTGTGAATTATACCGCCTTTTATTCGAACTATTTAATCCCCTCTATTTTTTTCTCTCAAGATAAATGATTAAAAATTGATGAAAAATTAAACAAGAGAAACAGAAAGAGATTTTTTTCACATTTAGCTTTTAGTAGTTTTCTGTTGACGCATAAAGTGCAAAGGAAATTAATTGCCCTTTAATCTACATTGAACACATCATTCTAAGTGATTGGACTGTAATTTTGGAATTTCTATTCTCGGTGTAATTCGTTGCACTTAAATTTTAATCCAACGAACACTGCACTGATGTTCCGTTTATCTTGAATTGATGATAAATAAAAACTGTCATAGGTTTACTGCACCCTTTAACTGACGCTGTATAAATGTACGAAAAACAAAGAGATTTTCACATTTAATTTTTTTGTAGTTTTCAATTAGCAATTGAAGTGCAAATTAAATTGCCCTATAATCTACACTGAACGCATCATTCAGAATAAAAATTCGATAATTTTTCACGGAATTATGATCTCACATAATGCAATGTAGGAGCCGTAATGTTTCAGGGGATAGAGCATCCACCATCCAATGTGGTGAACCAGGTTCGAATCAAAGCGATGACTGGTCGATACGAATTCCGCACCTGGCTCGCTCCGACCGCAGTGCTGACGTAAAATATCCTTAGTAGTAGACGGATTAAGGGTTAGAGTCCTCTTGCCGTCAGACTAACTGTGAGAGATTTTCGTCGTTTGTGACGCACATGCGGGCTAGTTCCATCAGAAAGTCGTCCGCGAAGACAAATTTCTCCCAATTCTTGATCCAGGAATTCCCTTGTCCTCTGGATTGGGTTCAACACTACAAGGCAACGGCATTGACTGTTAGTAGTCGTAAACCCAAAAATTGCGTCGGCTGTTCAACAACGCTTATGAAATAAAATAATGCAGTCTAGCAATAACATCTCACATGTTAAAAACTTACATTACAAATGCTTTATCTTTTCTTTCAAAATATGATACTATTATGAAAAAGAATTATTTCATGTAATTAAAAAAACTTCTAAAGAAGAACAACTCCTGATTGGACTATTTACAATAACAAAAGAATATTCAGCCGAGAGATTAAAAGAATCCTTTGCAAATTTCATTTTTTTTTTCAGTATCATTTAAGCTTCGGGAACTTGATTTTACACTTTTTATGTCTGCAAATATCATGCTCACGTAAAGCGGTCTAAACTAATCCTCAAAGAATATAATTACCCATTTATAGGCAAGAATAACTTTTAGATCTACATTACCATGGCAAAAAAAAAATAATGATTACGCATCGTAATCGCTTTATGTGTTAAGTATTCATTAACTCATCATTTGCCTAGAAGTTGTGGGCACAAACAATGGCAATTTACAGTTCCCTCACCTTACTCTGCCCCATAACATTTACAAATGTGACGTTCAAAAAAAAAAAAAAAAAGAGTGAAAAAATAAGGGTGTTAATGATGATGCTCTCTTTTTACAAAAGACAATTACAAACAAAAATGCAGTCAAATAAGTAGAAATTGTTACAATAATTGCGTTTAAGGATCTTGAAACGAGTTGCGTTGAGGAATATGGTTGGCAGCTAAAAAGATAAATGCAGTTTTATTTAGCTTCTTCTGTATTAAGTAGCTTCGTATAAAATGAATAACTTTTGACTTAACGGTTGATTTTTGTTATTCGGTTTCTTTACTTTCTGAATCTGGCTAGCATTGTTGTAAAAAAAAAAGAAAAAAAGGCATTGGCAGTTTAATTACCAATTCCACAAAATGAAATAATTCTCCTACTTTTCGCAACTTTTTATTTTATAACCGTCGTTGAACAGCCGACCCAATTTTTTGGATTTAAGGCTACTAATGTTCAACTTCGTAGCCGTGTCATTTTGAACTCAATCCAGAAGACAAGGGAACTCCTGTAATAAGTATCGGAAGAAATGTGCCTTTGAGGAGGACTTGTTGAGAGAACTAACCCGCAATTGCATGGAGAGAGAAACCACAAAAACCTCTGACGGCTAAGGGACTCTAACCCATGATCGGTCTACCACTGAGGATATTTCTGGTTAACGTTGTGGTCGGTGCAAGCCAGATGCGGAATTCGTATCGACTAGGATTCGACCGGGTTCACCTCATTGGAAGGCGAATGCTCTATCCCCTGAGCCGCGATGGCTCAGGGGATATTTGCAACCGCCTGGTATTTGAAATTTGCAACCGTTGATGAACAGCCGACCCGTTTTTTGGGTTTACGACTACTAATGCTTAACTCCGCAGTCTTGTCATTTTGAGTTCCATCCAGAAGACAAGGGTACTCAAGTATTGGGAGAAATTTGCCTTTGCGGAGGACTTTTTGATGGAACTAACCCGCGATTTCGTGGGGAGGATAACCACGAAAACCTGCACTTCCTTACGGAGACATCTTTTCGGAATGGTCTTAAATGTTGACCTTCCTAGACCCTTGAATTTCGTTTATTTAAACAAATTTCTCGGCTTCGGAAAGAAAAGAGAAATCTGTATGAGAATGGTCCTGTCAAACTGAGAAGGTCACTTTGAAAAATATTAAAATTGCATGTAATTCCCATGAAGTATGAGATCAGTCCTAGGAATTAATTGCCGTGCAGAATCAGACCGCGGAAATTGCTTTATCGTAGTTACTGTAAATATGATGAGAGGGGTTTTCCAGCGTCGCGTGTGACACGGTCGTGACCTTTCACCACTCTTGAAAAAATGTATCTACATAAACATATTGTGTCTTTTATTTATGGATATGGGGGGATGGCATGTTTGTCCCGTCATTGTGTGCTTCACTGATTTTTCATTAACACGCATGAAGTGTAGGGTTGCCACACATAATACATTTTCTGCCAAAATTAACAAATCCAATTTGAGCATTTTATACCAGCAAAATCTATAATTTTAATCAATCTTTTAAAATCTTATTTTTTTGCAAAACTGAGCTTTTTCTTTATATGGACATCTTTATATGGAGCGTTTTTTTCAATTCCTACTATTAGTTCACACTCACCCTATATAATCTTGTTCAAATGTTCAATCATTCATAAACTAATTTTTTATTCATCCACTCAAGATCAAATACAGTTTTTTAAAACTTGTACTGGATGACACTTGATGTTAATACAGTTTTTTCATATATTAATTCATTAAATTTAAATAATTGATTTTATTTTCATATGGGAGGAAAAACTGTAAAAAAGTAACTAAAATAAAAGTTTTCTTTGTTGACTTAAGTAAGAATTGATTTAATTTTTTTTTTTAAATATTACTTGTTATGATTAGCTTAGAAGACGCAAATAACCATAAATATTTTTTATTGAAGACTAAATTTATCCAAACAGTCAAAAATAACTCTTATGAGATAACGTGCTAACTCATTACTAAAAATTGTTACTATATTAAATATTGTAAGTTTCACCTTTGTATTTTGGCGTCCAACTTTATGTTCTTTGTTTTGGTTTTACTGAGCAAAATCTATAAAACTTTGTAATTTAAAGTAGCGAAGATGTGTAGAAAATTGCACAGGGAGTACGATGAACAAAAAATAACACTGGTTAACCCCTTAACGATCGATTAATTTTCAAGAAAACGGTCATAAATGTGCCTATTTTTTGACTTTTGTATTTGTATTACGTATTTGATTAGTGCTGCAACTACTTTAAAATAAATTAACTATCTACAATTACCTTAGAAATATCCTGGTACTGCCATCAGGTGTGTTAAATGATAAATAAAATGTTTTCCGGGCAAAAGAAATGAATTTGTTTTATTCTTATTGGCTCGTTACTACTGAACTCTCCAGCCCGTCAATATCACGGGTGCGAGAAATAGCGGACGAAATCTCACCCCGTCATTTTCACGGGAGCGAGAAGGAAGGGGTTGATTAGTTCGAGAGTTATTAACTGTTCAACTTGTAGTAAAAATATTATCTAAGTCACTCTGCAGGTCACAAATATGCAACTACAAAATTAAAGTTAGCTGAAAAGATCTTTTTATGTATATAAACACAACTTTCTATAAAAATTCTAATTTGCTCAAAAGTTACTACAATTTTAAGCAACTTTTTCATAAATTTCTTTCACTTTTTTTTGTTTTCATTTATTGTTGTAAAAAAAATTATTTATCTCTCTCGAGGTCTTCATGTTATTAATCCGTGCTTTAATTGTCAAAATTAAACAAAATAAATGAATAAAAAAATAACATAAATATAAGATATTTTGATAGGTAGGTAGGTATTTTATTTACGTAACAGAGCTGTACAGTGGGCTATTGGCGACAGTCTGTGAAACATCCACGAGGATGATCCGAAGACATGCTATCGCAATTTTGATCTTCTGCAGAGGGGATGGCTCCCATGCTTTGGTAGCCCGATGACCTATGCGCGAAGTCGAGCACTTTACGCCAGAACAGTTTAACGAGGACCGATAGAGCACACCCTCGGTCCTTACGCAGGCTGATCATAGTGGTCACCCAACACGCTCAGTGACCGATGTTCTACTGGGAACCATGTCTTTACGATCAGTCCACTGCGGGACACATAAATATAAGAAAGTAAGAGACTAGATGTTGCCAAATATAAATCTTAACATTTAGTTTCTAAAACTTATTAGAAATATAATATGATAATGAGTCAAAAGTATCTTACTCTTCTGATTTAGGAGTATAAGAAAAATAATATTTCTGTCTCGCTACTTAATCAAAGTTTAAATCGTTTTTTCCTCCAAATTTATTTCAGCAAGCAGTCTTAGGTACAGTAGAGCGCCTATTATCCGAACCCTTATTATCCGAACGTTCAATTATCCGAACTATGTCTGAATTCGTTTTTTATTTTTTATTTTTAAAGTTTAGAATACTTTCTAAGATCTTGACAATTTTTCTAAACTAGTTAGAATAAATAATATCCACTACATTCGAAGACGATATTTAATTTACAACATTTTTAGCAGTTTTCTTATAGCAGCCATACATACATGTATGGTGATACATTTAAACCTACCTACAATATATTGTCTTGAAAATAAACTTTCACTCAAAAAAAAAGTAAACACTGATCGTCAATTTAAAAAAAAAAAGACTTGTATATTTAAAAACACACACACAAAAGAATTATGCAACGAAGTGGAAAGATTGGAACATTGTTTATCAAAACTCGGTGCAAAACTATTTTTTTCTCCTTAAATTCCGTAAGAATATTGACAATGATCATAACTCTAATAACTTTATGTAGGTTAAAAGATTATATTCAATACTGCAAAAAAAAGCATGTTTGCATGAAATAGCGCTTTTTTTAAAAAAAGAAAGAAAACGGGAGTTAATTATTTTCGCCAAATAAGCGATATGATTTGGAATTCTGAAAAAACATTTTTGAACGTGGTATGAGTAATCATTATCCGCTAACCATATGTTTCAACATTTGTTGGCCGTTAAACAATATGACCCGTATGAATCACCTGATATTTCGTTACAGGGTACTGCTATAGATATGCCACATAATTAGCTTTGAATTCATTTAATTGATGTTGTTTATATATAAATAATTTTAAAAAGTTGTAATTAAGATTAATTTTAAAAACTACTTAGTCGAATGAAATGAAATTAATTTTTTTCTCTATATATATGAAAGGAAAATCGTAATCACGGCTGTTTTGGGTGTTATAACGTTCTTAACTTTCAATTTTGCTGCGAAAAAATATTCGACACTTGAAATGACGAAGAGGTGTAAAGTAAAAAAAAAATTGTTCAAGCAGAAAGATAAAAATAAAATTTTAACATTTCATTACTATTTTGGAAAATTATTAACTCCTAAATGTGGAGTAAAAAATTCTATGCGACCAATCTACAGTTCTTTGAAACGCAACTACAAAGCCACTTTTATTCAGAAATTTAAATGTGAGTTACTTTTTTTTCGAATATCATAGCATTTATAAGTTATTATTTCGGGAATTAAAATAATGGTTAATGGTAAATTAATCGAGACATGAATCAGAATCTTTCAAATCAAAAACTTTTTGCATTTTTTGAGTATTTTAAATTATTTAAAAAAATTTGCAAATAAATTTAAAATTCTTTTATCCTAAAATTACATCCAATTAAGAAAAGATTTTTTTATAAGAATTTATTACTTAGTTTAAAAGATCGAAAAAAAGGTCCAATTCTAAAGATTAAAATTGTTTTTTTTTTCATTCTAATTGAATTTTTAAATTTGAAAATTGAATAGATGAATAGTTTTTGGAGAAATGAATAGTAAAAAATACTAGGGGACTCCCACACAGGTCTCTGTGCTCACTAACCCCTCCAACTGCTTACATATTTCCTTTTAACCTGCTTTTTTAAAATTCGTAAATTCGAAATGAAAAGTTTTTTTTTTGGCGGATTTCTTAAAATCTCGTATGTATGAATTAATTAGCATTAATGAAAATCAAAGGGAAAGAACAGTTTATATCTATGAAAGCTGGTTCTAAGAAAAATCTACGGCTGAGCAAGCGGAAATACTTATTCCATAACATGGCAAATATTCACTACGTAATAACTCTCGGGCAGAACAATTTTTTCACGTTAATGAATTATTAAAACTGAGTCATCTTGAAATTACAACAGATGGTGATCCAATGAATATTTTAGAAAAAACGGGCAAAAAACCGTTTATTTTCAATTAAGATTTCCCTTGAGTCACCATGCACTTAATTATAAGAGTAAATTAGGCGAGGGATGTCATCTACTGAATAAATCTGACTTTTGTGTTGTAATTCAACATTTTGAGAGTTTGAAGGCACTTTGTTTTGGTTAAGGTTCGACAAAACATGCAATAAATCTAGAAATTCCCATTAAACCTATCAAAGGAAACTTTTCAATGAAACAACCAATATCGTTCGGAAGTGGGCCACACCCACTACAAATTTTACAAATATTTCCAGGGAAAAAGAGCCCATAAAACATTACGTATCCAGGAATTGACCGGAAATTCATTAACGAAACCAGAGTGACTTTTTTTTTCAGTAGAGACCAACATATGGAGACGAACGAATATCTAACCAACATCGAAAAACGGAAGCGTTTGACACGTTTCATTTGGCGCTATTTTAAAACGCCAAAACCGTAATTCATGTCGCAAATGAAGCCTGCAGTGTTTTAAAGGTAGTCACTTGAAAAACGAAAGCCTCTCTGAATTTCCTGTTATAGGAAGTGAAGGAAACTGGTTCTTAAATCTAAAGATGGCTGGACTGCTATTATGACAGGTCAACCATATTAATGCTTTTTATTAAAGATACAAATATGGTACTTTATAGCAAGATAAAAACTAATAACCTTTCGCTCTTACGATAAAATATTTTTAGCAAAATATATTTTTTCTGATATTTAAGTAAGCAATATTATACGACAAAGATTTAAATGAGAGCCATTTTTTTTTTAAATGTTTCCTTTTTACACTTTTATCCCCTTATTTTTATACAGCAATGTATGGATAACCCATGGCTAAGCTGGCATCTTCCTAACAAAAGAAAAATCTATTTTTAGAAATCATTTCGCGTTTTTTTCAAAAGAATACTAAACACATATCCATCAAGCTCTCTGATTCGCCTTCTTGTTAACTTCTATTAAAATCAACATTCACTATTATGAATATTATTTATGTATCTATTACATATCTATTAATATATCTAATGATATTATGCTGAGAATATAGATTATTTAAAGAAGTTACACACACAATTTTAAAATTCTTTTATCCTAGGATTTTATTCAATGAAGGAAATATTTTTTTTTTTTAGAATTTGTTACTTAGTTTAAAAGATCGAAAAAATATAGAAGTAAAGTTAAAAATTGTTTTTTGTCATCTTAATCGAATTTTTGAGTTTGAAAATAACCAGATGAGTAGTTTTCTGGTGAAATGCAGATTTAAAAATACTGGGGGGTTCACACACTTGTCGCTGAGTTCACGAACCCCTCTAACTGCTTTTGTAATTCCTTTTAGTAAGAAATTTCTTGACAGATTTCGCGAGTTAAAGTTTTATGTATCAATTAATTAGCATAATTGAAAATGAAGGGGAAAGAACTGTTTATGTCTATGAAAGCTGCTGATTCTAAGAAAATTCTACGACAGAGCAAGCCCAGTAACTGTTTCTTCACAAATCTTCACTATGTAATAACTCTCGGAGAGGTTAAAGTTTATACATACGTACATTAGTTTTGAAGTATGCATAAGTTATACATGTAGTATACGCAAGTTTTGAAAAGAAATATTTTTTTTTATATTTAAAGATTCTATCGACTTTAGAAATATTTAAACTATTGACATTTGCATAGTCTCACGTGATTCAGCATGGAAATGTATAAGGAACAATATCTTACATATTTAAATATATCAATATCAGATGAATACACTGTTAAAACTGTAGTGTAATATCTCTTCGAATATGATGTTGAATAACCTAAAAAAGTTTTTATGAAGGAACATTTTGTTTCAAGTTAGCACCAAATCGAGTTTTCCTAACAATTCGAAGAGCGTAATCTGAATTTAAACCATTATAATAGAACAAGCTTACGCCAAAAGAGAATTCCTATTTCTACCTATCAAAAACTGGTGGAAACTCTTCCCAGACGCGTGTAGGCTGTCATAGACGCAAAACGGGAACAAATGTACTTATGCTCGAAATCCGTACCACTGGGCTTCCGAATACTTTTGTTCAGTTAGTGTATTTTGTTGATTCCGTTGCAGTTGGCATCGATGTGAAAAAACATAAGTAACTGATTAATAAAGCAATTGATTTCTCAAATCTAAAAAAAATAATAATAATAAAAAATACAGTTACATCCTTGATAAACCTTACTTTTATTAGTTTATATAAATCATATAATTACGTATGTTTATAAAGGAGTAAAATTCAACCTCGTTCGTTAAATAAAAACATCGTTTATTTAAAATAAACACTTTAAAAAAAAAGATACGACCTGTAAACAAAATAATTAATATTGAGAGCAAGCATTTTCAATACTCTTGAATGAGCCATAAAATTAGAAGACATTGAACTGAAGAATTTATGATTGCAAATTAGGAATTGGCAATAACCGCTCTCGGTTTTATGACTGCCCTAACCGTAACTTTTAAGGATATGTATTCTTTTTTTTTAAAAGATTATTTCCAACCTTATCAACGCATGATTCATAAATTGAAGACAATGTTTGAGCTTTTCCTGACTCGTAATAACTGTGATTAAGCTTACAGCAAAGAAAAGTTACAAAAATGAGTGAAATTTATGACCTATTTTGCGGGTAAGATTTTGTGAAGTGATAAAGACTATTCTATTGTGATAAAACAAGTGTTTATTTTTCTTAATTTTGTTTTGTTACCCCAGCTACCGAAAAATGGCTATTTTTTTATGTTTTTCGTTCCCTGAACAACAGAATACTTTTAATCTCAGAAATCCAACTTTTTTTCATGCATTTCATTATAAACAACAATTATATTTTATCGTGAAAAATACAAAAGCTGGTTTTTAATCAAAGTGTTTGTAATACAATTTCAATGCCACCATAACATTCGTTAATGTGTTATTTAAATTCATTGAGTAATATACAATACTCAATAGATTTTTACGACATGGCATGTGAATAATGAATTAAAAATGCTGAATGGAATAAAAATTACGAAATATTTAACCTTTTCAAGCTTTATATAATCGTAGAAAATGCGATTTTTGCTTAGAAATATATAAAACTCATCAATGTAATGAAAGAAAAATTCAGTTTCTTACTTTTTTGTGAAGCTAAACAAGACGTAACTAAAGTTGAATAAGCGAAACAGTTTTTAGAAAAGACAGATGATATTACTCTGAATCTAAGTAATCGTTAGATAAAAACGTTGAAAAAAATCAGGCATTGATACTAAAATTTCAAGAAATCTCATTTGTGATGAAACATTTGCAAACTTCCATGACGTCATTAAAAATATTTTGATGACTTTTTTTTTTTTTTTTTTTGTTGAACAAACTGACATTCCAATGACATATTATTTTCCTCTGTGACTTATAACTATTTTCTCTTTGAAAATGGAATTTAAAATTAAATGGAATTAAATGTTAAGTAGCTTTTAACAATTGTTAACCCTTTATGTTCACACAACACCCAACCATGAGGATACAAGCATCCGTTTTTCAGTGTTGTCATGGTAGGAATGCCACATAATTTTGCCTCTAGTCAAATGATGTGGGCTGAGCCTGAGCTGGTATCCTTCTCTCCGAATTTGCATATCACGACCAACGAAGACGACTTACAGCACTACTTGTTTAACGTGCGCTTTGCTACGTATAGGGGGCTTACGGAAGACAGGGTCAAACTCACGAGCCCCAGCTCCCCCTCAGTGGTGTGTTCGACCCCTTAACCCCTTGCAGTTAAGGGTGTCTTACCCTTAAGACAGATTTTGGCCACCAATATTTTTAGTTTCAACAAAAGGGGATAGAGCGTTCGCTTTTCAATGAGGTGAACAGGGCTCGAATCCTAGCGATGGCTGGTCGATACGAATTCCGCACCTGACTCGCACCGACCACAATGCTGACGTAAAATATCCTCAGCCATAGACGGATCATGGATTCCCATGCAGTCATGCTAACCGTGGGAGGTCAGTCCGTGGTTTTCCTCTCCATGTAACGCAAACGCGGGTTAGTTCCATCAAAAAGTCCTCCACGAAGGCAAAATTTCTCCAAATACTTGATGTATGAGTTTCAAAATGACAAGGCTACGGAGTTGAACAATAGTAGTCGTAAACCCAAAAATGGGACGTGTGTTCAACGACGTTTATATATAAACTAATAAATAATAATAACAAAAAAAGGTTTAAATGGGATCGATCATTAAAAATCATATAATAGCATGCCTATCAGCACCAACACATAGCAGGTTTTTAAAAATAAGAATTTGAAACTTATATAGCATTTGAAAATTTTAACGAAATTTTTACCACAATATGTATTCTATAACATTAATAAAGGGCCGGTTTTTGAGAAGAAAAAAAAGGAAAACCTAAAATAAAAAGAACGATATTTTATACCAAGTATGTCGTCGTGTTTTAGTTGACTTCAAATAACATCGTTGCTAAACTTCATTCGTAAACTACGAATAATTACAACAATAACTTCGAAACAACAAAAGAGGAGCTCTTATTTCTGTCACTCATCTTCATAAAAAGAAAAAAAATATCTGTCAGCTAATAGCATAGAAATAACTCGTCACGTTCAACTATGATTATTATTATCAGATTTACAAATCTACTCATTAAAAGCATCGCTTGCATTGAAGAAAGCAAAACAAAAACAAAAATTCTGTTTCATGAAAAAAACTGTAAAAAAAAAGTTGCGTTCGTGAAGTCTTATATATCAGATCATTAAGGTTATGTTCTATTGGCTAATGACTTCTTTACTGCTTAGTCAATTCAAGACAATGTGGTGGATTTTGTAGGATTTGAAAAATAACCATTTCAAAATGCTTGCAATGAAACAAGACTGAGCAATTAAAAACTTTGTTTTGGACTAAGGTTCAGCTGACAATTTGAAAAGGAAAATAAGATAAGTTTGAGAAAAAAAAATTCAGTAAATTAAAAGAAGAAAAAAAGTGCAAATCTGGTAAAGGTGCATTATTGTACAGTTGTAGCTTTATTTTATAGTTGTAGTTGTTTGTTTCCGACTTAGGTTCGGTTGACACTTTAAAAAGGGAAATAAGAATAGTTTGAGAAAAATATTCAGTAAGTTAAAAGAAGAAAAAAAAGTGCAAATCTGGTAAAGGTGCATTATTGTACAGTTGTAGCTTTATTTTATAGTTGTAGTTGTTTGTTTCTGACTTTGGTTCAGTTGACATTTTAAAAAGGGAAATAAGAGTAGTTTGAGAAAAATATTCAACAAGTTTAAAGAAGAAAAAAAGTGCAAATCTGGTAAAGGTGCATTATTGTACAGTTGTAGCTTTATTTCATAGTTGTAGTTGTTTGTTTCCGACTAAGGTTCGGTTGACACTTTAAAAAGGGAAATAAGAATAGTTTGAGAAAAATATTCAGTAAGTTAAAAGAAGAAAAAAAAGTGCAAATCTGGTAAAGGTGCATTATTGTACAGTTGTAGCTTTATTTCATAGTTGTAGTTGCCTGTTTCCGACTTTGGTTCGGTTGACACTTTAAAAAGGGAAATAAGAATAGTTTGAGAAAAATATTCAGTAAGGTAAAAGAAGAAAAAAAGTGCAAATCTGGTAAAGGTGCATTATTGTACAGTTGTAGCTTTATTTCATAGTTGTAGTTGTTTATTTCCGACTTTGGTTCGGTTGACACTTTAAAAAGGGAAATAAGAATAGTTTGAGAAAAATATTCAGTAATATAATAGAATAAATGAAAATTATGGGTAAGGTGATTTACTTTACAGTTGAAGTAGTCCTTTATTTACGTTTCCCGCAGTGGACTAATCGTAAAGACACGGTTCCCAGTAGAACACCGAAGTAAAGACACACTGGCTGCGGTCAGTAAGCGGGTGGGTGATCACTTTGATCAACCTGCGTAGGGTCGGAGGGTGCACAGTGTCGGTTCTCGCTTAACAGTTCTACAGTAAAGTGCTCGACTTTGCTCCCATGTGTCTGACTACCTAAAAAGGGGAACCATTCCCTCTGCAGAGGATCAAAATTACGATAGCATGTATTGTGATCAAGGATGTTTCCCAGACCGTCACCAATAGCCCATTGTGCACTCTAGTGTAACGTAAAAGAGAACCTACCTACCTAACGTTATTTACATCATACAAAGGCTAATGGCGATCAGAGGATGTTCCAAAGACATGCCATGAGCCGCTATGTCTCAGGGGATAGAGAGCTCGTCTTCCAATGAGGTAAACTGGATTCGAATCCCGGCAATGGCTGGTACATACGAATTCCGCATCCGGCTTGCACGGACCACAGTGTTGACGAGAAATATCCTCAGTATTAAACGGATCATGGGTAAGAGTCCCCATGCCGTCAGGCTAACCGTGTGAGATTCTCGTGGTCTTTTTCTCCTCTTAACGCAAATGCGGGTTAGTTTCCTCAAAAGAGTCCTCCACGAAGGCAAATTTCTCCCCAATACTTGATCCAGGAATTCCCTTGTCTTCTGGATTGGGTTCAAAATGACAAGGCAACGGAGTTGAACATTAGTAGTCGTAAACCCGAAAATTGGGTCGGCTGTTCAACGACGGTTATGAAAAAAAAAGAAAAATGCCATCATAATTTTCATCCTCTTCAGATGGGATGGCTCCCAAGTTTAGGAAATACGGACGGCCTGAGTGCGAAATCAAGCACTCTAAGGTAGAACGGTTTAAAGAGATCTGATACCGCGCAATCTCGGTCTCCTCGCAGGCTGATGATCAAAGTGTCCACCATCCGTTCACTGACAGCTGCTATCAATGCTTGACATCGGTGATCTGTTGAGAACAGTGATGATCTGAAGAATTTTTGAGGTTTTAAAATACGACTCATAAAGCAAATATTAATTTTTTTTAAAGTAATGAAAAGAATGTCAAGGATACGGTAGGTACCTCGACGAAAATATAGTGTTTGCAATTTTTAGGTTAATATGGAAAAAAAATGATCATAGCTGCAGCCGTGCCTAGGTGTTTTTCGATACATCGTTTTTCGTATGAATTAGGAACAGCCAAATAAATTTGCGCGCTAGTCTATTTTTAAATTAAAATATATATAGTTTATGTTTTTAAAACTTAAAAAATGTTTAATAATTAATCTGCTAGTCATCCGTTTTTGCGTTTTATGAAAAAAAGAACAATATAAATAAGAGAAAAAAATTAAATCATTCAACATTGCATTGGTTAGAATGATGTAAAAATTTGTATTCAAAATTTTTTGACCCTAGTTAAATAAAATAATAAATTATTACTGAAAATTATTTTTTGCATGGATTCTTGCGAATTTTTCAACTGTGAACAAAAAATTTATAACCTCTGGCATATTTTCCGAGGCGAGGCATTTTACGGAAAAAATAAGAGACCAGACCTTCAACACCCCTTTAAGTTGTACATAGCAATCAAAATATCGTGTCTGATTCCGTAATTTAATTATTAGTTAGCACTAATCAGTAAGAATATTCGCGGTAAACTCTTTGAATGACTATTAGATTGGCATAATACAAGAATAAGCAGTCATCACAAAAAAAATTGCTCCCTGTATTAAAGAAATGAATCTCTACCCTATCTTCAGAATTTATAATTCCATTAATCATTCATATAAAATTAGCCACATAAAATTGATCGATTGATCCAACACCAACGATTTGACAGGTTGCGCAAGGCATCCATCAGCATAACACTTTATTTAATGCAAAAGCCGCATCCTTTTAATGCCATGAAAACCGTAATCATCAAACAATTTTTACTTTTAAATAACGTGAAGAATTCATTAAAAAAATTATAGTCTAAAAAAAAGCATCATCATTTCCTTCTCATGGCACTTTTATTTCTTAAACTTCGTTGACGCTTACCAACTCCGATGAGTGCTTCGCAATAATTACTGTTTCAGGGTGCGTAGCCATGTCTTTCAACAAAAAAGCACCTTTTAAGTACTTTTAAAGCACTCAAAATGTTTTAAGCACTAAGTACATCAACAAAATGCGAAATTATTTTCAAAGACTTTACATGATCATGATAAAATAACTAGTCTCTGACAAAGAACTCTTTTCTTGATTATATTAGCCGTTATAAAATGCTCGAGAGATTTTCGGTTCGATATCAGAGGGTGGAAAATGAAGCCGGAAATGGAGAATATCTTGCAAAATGCAGCACGAGTTGCACATGAGAGTCTAATAATCTCACTGAACCCTGCTCAGTAGATGCACTTGCAGATTCGCAAGTATTTCATCTAATGATGGGCGCTCTCATGCGCTATGGACCGACGGTACGACCAAACTGATTGTTGTTGAATGAATTGTGTAAATGTTGGATAGAACAATGTAAATGCACGCTTTTGCATAATAAAAAAGCACACTTAACCACGGCGAAAATCAACATGGTGAAGAAATAAATCTCATTTTGGAAAAGGGAATATTAAGCCCTTTTTAAAAACACCCAATGAAAAAAGCACCTTTACAGGCTTTTAAAAATCGAAAATAAGCACCTTTAAGCACTTTTTAAAAACGCTACGCACCATGTGTTTCCGGGGATAAGACAGTTTAAATTATTAAACTAAAAACTTATGTACTAAAAAGAACACTTGGGCCTCCACTTCCCACCTCCAAATATTTCCCTTTTGATGATACTATTAGTGAACATAAATCATTTTTGTAAGTAAATCATTATTTGAAATAACATTTAAAATTAAAAGTATAGTGTTATAACAAATTTGGCACGTTGACAACTGAAATTTAATATTTTTGCCTACCAAACGGTCGGATATATTTGAAATACAATTTTTTCATTCATCACTTCGTGCATGAAGCTGAAAGTTAAGTTCTAAATCCTCGTTGACGCTCCGTTTTACGAATCTCCGTTTTACGAATCTCCTTAATTGTAATTTATTATAGTATATTAACGTAATTTACAACAAAAAATAATAACTGTAAAACGGTTAATAAGATCAGACGCTGATTTAAAGAACTTTATCTTAAAATGTAAATGTAGAATTACATTATTCTTATAATAATAATTTTGAAAAAACAATCCTCCTAAAGTTTTATTTTCGAAACAAAACAAAATCAAAAACGTAATAACAGTACAGGCAATTTTAACCCTTTAAATTAGGGAAATAAAAATATGAATAGGAAACCAATAACTTTATGATTTATATCAATTCTATGCTGATGACAACCGAACCAATATGAAAATGAATGTGGGAAAACTGGATCCTACCATGTGATTTTCCAGCCAATAAAAATGTGAAAAACTGCGAGAACCTCATTAGATTTTTATATATTGTAAGAAACTGTGTTAAAACGCACCACCTAACAAGTCTATATTTTAAATGATATGGTTGAGTCTCACACTTTAAATATTTCACTCTATCAGTCTGAGGGCATGGATCGTTGTTATTTTCTGAGAGCTGTTTCCACATGAATGGCGGATCGAAAGCCGTTAGTACTTATTTTAACTATACAATTTACTAAAAAAAAATCAAATAATCAATAGAAATTCAAAAATATTGTTTTTTGAAGATTTTTATTATTATTATTAATAATAATAATAATAATAATCTGCATTCTTTATTAATGAATTCATCAAAATCTATAACCTACCAAATTTGTTTGTTTACAGATCCACTGTTTTGCGTAGAGCAAAACATTTTGAATAGTATGCCATAGCTTTTAAGAAATTGTTGTTGTTGTTGCTGTACTTCATTTACGTCGTACTAGAACTGCACAACGGGCTGTTGTCGACTGTCTGGGAAACATCCCATAGGATGATCCGAAGATAAGCCATCACAATTTTGATCCTCTGCAGAGGGGATGGCACCTCCGCTTCGGTAGCCCGACGACTTGCACGCGAAGTCGAGCACTTTAAGGTAGAATAGTTTAAAGAGGATCAATACCGCACACCCTGGATCCCTACTCAGACTGAACCAAGTGGTCACCCACCCGCACGCTGACCGCAGCCAGTGATGATTGACTTCGGTGCTCTGCTGGAAACCGTGTCTTAATGATCAGTCCACTACGGGATTTTAAAGAAATAGTTTACATCCATTGTAAATGTTTGTTTTGATTTTGTGGTCAAAGTTAAAATGATATTCTACAACGTTAGCGTTTTTAACTTACGAATTTGTGTGAAATCTCTTTTTTTCACTTTTCTAAGTTTGATATACTTTTGCGGGGGCATGCGTATTTCATCTGAACTGACGCATGCTCTCTAAAAGTGAGCATGCGCAATTACTTGACGTACGGGAACGTACGGAAACTAACGTTAATTTGAGAAATATCCTTAATAATTTTGAGTCAATTTGTTTTAAAACACTGAATAAGGAAGCAGAGGAACGTAATTGGAGGAAGGAATTCAGTTTTTTTTTTCATAATTTTTTTTCGATGATAAAAAACTATTAAAAAATTTTTTGATCATCGATTTTGCATCGATTTTTTATCATCGTTTTGCATTTCTCACTTTGTAATTAGCAGGTTTTGCCACTGATCAGAACCTAAATTTCGTTAAATTTAGTGTCAATATTTAAGGTATCAAATAGATCAAAATATTTAGCTCGATTAAATATTGGTTTATTGCATCGTTCATATAATCTTACGTTATAAAAAAGAGTCCGTATTATTTTACTAAATCCAAAAGCGATCCATAACGGACTCCAGTTCGCGATTTGTAATGGAAAAATTTCGAAAAAATTGGTAAAATTTCAGATTTTCTAAGACACAATTTATATATTGAATGCTGGAAAATAAACAATTTATTTTCTCTTCGGTAATTTTTTTCTAAATTTCTAGAGTATCCTTTAAAGAGAACCAAGAAAAAATATACTTGAAACGCGATAATTTCCATTGCATCATCAACAAAAAAGAAGACAAAATTGAAGTATTGGAGTTTACAAGTATTATTTTACTAACGGACTCCAACACACATTTTGTCATGGAAAAATGTCGCATGGAAAAATTTCGGATTTTCAAAAAGACCATTTTTAAATTAAATGCAGGAAAACATACAATTTGTTTTCTCTTGGGTCATTTTTTTATAAAATTTCTAGAGTGAGCCTAGTTTAAAGTGAACCAACAAAGAATATACTTAAAACGCGATTATTACCATTGCATCATTAAAAAAAAGTCTAAATTGAAGTCTTGGAGTCTACAAGTATTATTTTACTAAATCTAAAAGCAATCCGTAACTGACTCCAATACACATTTTGTCATCGAAAAATTTGGCATGTAAAAATTTTGAAAAAAATGGAAAATTTTCGGATTTTAAAAAAAGACGATTTTTAAATTGTGGATAATTTGAGGAATATAATTTGAGAAAAATATATACAGTTTTCTCTTCGGTCATTTTTTTAAAAATAAATTTCTAGAGTATCCTTTAAAGAGAACCAAGAAATAATATACTTAAAACGCGATAATTTCCATTGCATCATTAAAAAAAGAAAATTCTAAATTGAAGAACTGGAGTCAACAAGTTAATGTGATTTTCATTAATCACGTTTTAGACTTGTCATCACCTTCCCGTAGATAAATAACCTTCGAAAATTATGTTTAATTATACAGAATTGATACCTCAAACTGAGAAAAGTTTTCTAAAGATTATTTGCCCCATATTCAACAAAAGGTTACTCCACACCACAAAAAAGTATTCTGTTTGATAATTAATGGGCAGCCAGGCCGCACCTTTCAAAGTAGTTAAATATTGCAATATCGAATGCGTAGCAGAATTTTAATGCTACTTAACTTCTCTTTCTTAAACATCTCATTTTTCAATACTTCAAGACATAAGTGTGGAGTGAATATTTATGGTATAATTTTGTAGCCATCGAAGAAAAGGTGTAATTTCAAAGAGCATGCATTTTAAAATTCAGGTTGTAAATTGAGAACCTAAAATTTTTTCCAATGTGCGCCGCATTCTTATTATGTACCTCAGATGAAAAAAAACACTTCTGAACGATGCTTTTTTATTTTACTACTATGAGCCACTATTTTATGATTTCACTTACATAATTACATTGTAATTGTTAATAATTACATAATAATTGTTAATAAAAATAAATGAACTTTCAAAGTACAAATTAAATATTAACACATTAACAAAGTACGAGCAGTACAATATTTTTTTTTAATCTTCTTTTCTATATTTTTTTTGTCTAGTTTTAAAATTTAAGGCCAAAGTAACCACTGGCCTGGGCGTTTGTGGACCACTCACTCATTTTAATAGAAATTTCATATGTTAGACAATTGTAACAGCTTGTAAAAGAATCTGCTAATGAAATCTCTTATATATATATATATACGTTTTAACTTTATACATATATATTCTAACAATTAAACTTAACATATTTAATAAAGAAAGAAAATAAGTATAACAGACGCAGCGAGCTTTGCAGAACTAAGACTGACGACTAAAATTAGATAGTTCTAAAGAAAAGAATAAGTCAACTAAATATTCCGGGACTCTTCCGTTCAGACATTCTGGCACCATGAATTCCGGGACTTTTCCCGTTCAGACTTTCTGGCACCGTTCAACAATGAAGTGGATGGTTTCGAGGATGATGGGTAATGGTCAATTGCAACTACTACATAATATATATATATATATATATATATACGGATAGATATAATGTTAAAAGAATTAGATTTTAAATCTGATCCATAAATAGTGCTTGTATCTAACGCGCAAACGTTTAAAACCTTTCCCACAAGAAAGTAATAATACTATATCTAATTATCTAAAAAAATGTGACTATGTGGCTTTAGTAGCTTGGGAAATTGATCAGTCCCACGCTACTGAGACCTATTAATATTTAAATATATTGTCCAGAAAGATATAAAAACCCTTTCTCCAAGGTTAATCGTCTCTTCTCTACCTATCCACCCAGCATGTAAGGATGTCATTATGGGGCTCTGGCCCTTAATTTAATAAAATTATATTATGATTCCTGCATTTTCCTGTATCTTTTTCAAGAAGCACCGGCCACACTACTAAGTTAAAATGTTTATGCTTTCAAAGCGTAACATATATGTATAAATAAACTTCCCAATGTTTCCATATTCTGCAGATTCTGACATAACACGTTTTAACTTTTCATATTGTGATCTGGTACTCTTGTCTTCCGTAATCATAAACTTAATTAGGTTTGCAAACTTACCAACATTTCTGAAGTCTGACTTGGCACTCCTCAACATTTCCATACTGTGATCTAAAACTTGCTAAGATTTTTCAAACTTCCCCACATTTCCATATTCTAACCTGATACATTTTTTTCATTTTATACTGTGATCCAGTGCTTCATGATATTCTAATAATAGCCATCTCAAACTTCTTAAGATTAACAAACAGCTCACACTTTCAGACTTTGGCCTGATTACTTTTTACCATTCCCATGCTGTGACCTGTCACTTAACAACATTTCTATACTGTGGCCTAGCCTTGTCAATTTTTTTTCTCCATTCTGTACCCTGGTATGATCACAAATCCTATTGCAATAAGTGAACAGACGTTTGCTTTCTTCCAAGATCTTATCTTAAAGTTTCATTGCAGGAAGACCATATAATTTTCTTTCTGGCCACCTAGAAATGTGGCATAATACATGGACACTGCCTGAGTGGAAAATGTGATTGAGATAGAAAGCGTGGGAATAAAGAAGGTAATTTGGAAGAGCAAATAGATCAAACAACGTGGTTGACGAAAATGGATAGAAAAGTTAACATGATTTTTTATTGGATTATGAAAAGTTTTTTTTTAATGGTGAGCACATGGGTCTATTTCCCATTGGCCTCAAAACTGCCAGAATTCTTATCGTTACCCAGTGGGCACCTGTGGCTAAGCCACAGAGGAGGAGTAGCATCGCCCACGTCATATAACCACAAACCCGTTTATAGAGCGTTCGCCTTCCAATGAGGTGAACCGGGTTCGATCCCGGCGATGGCTGGTTGATTCGAATTCCGCACCCGGCTTGCCATCCTAGCTATCGTTCCTAGGCTGGGGTGGAGCCGGACCAGTAGCCAAGCTTTGGGTTATATGGTAAAGGGTACATATTGACCTAGGTACATGTCCAAAGCTTGGAGAAAAGGATCACACAGAAGAAAGAACATAGATAGATAGGTAAGTACTTTATTCACGCCGCACTATAGCTCCACAATGGGCTATTGTCAACGGTCTGGAAAACATCTCTGAGGATGATCCGAAGACATGCCATCGCAGTTTTGATCCTCTGCAGAGGGGATGGCTCCCCTGCTTTGGTAGTCCTACGACATGCGAGCGAAGTCGAGCACTTCACGGTAAAATGGTTTAACTAGGACAGATACCGCGCAACCTCGACCCCTGCTCAGGCTGTGTCAAAGTGATTACCCACCCGCCTACTGACCTCAGCCAGTGATGTTTGACTTCGGTGTTTTACTGGAAACCGTGTCTTTACGAGATCTGTCCACTACGGGACAAAGGACATAGGACACAGAGAGAAAGTTACATCCTTGCCTACTGTGGGATTCGAACCCACAACCACTGGGCCCCGTACTCCAGTACAGTAACCACTAGATCAGTGATCGGATGGATTGTAAAAAGTACAATAAAAATAAATCTGAAATGTAAGTTGCCTTTCTGTGTCTGTGTCTTCAAAAAATGCTGTTTTATTAATACAAACTATTGTAAAATCATTCCCAAAATTGAGCTTTATTTATATTATATTATATAGCTTCTGAGTTAAAGAACAATCCTTATGAGAAGTTCTAGAAACTATGATTTTTCCGGAAATTCAAATTTTAACTTCAGTTTTTAAATAAAATATCGCATATATTTTTCGGTTATTCCTCGTCTCTAACTTTTTTTCTCGTTTTTAAATAAAAATTTTATAGCTTAAATAACAACGTGTTTTCCTACAACAATAGCTTGCAATTTAAACAAACTCTTGCGAATTATTATACCAAAATTTTTATTAAAAATACAAAAGCAATCTTTTGATATGCTTAAAAATTCTTGAGGCAAAATTTATTTATAAAGCTATATTTAAACACGCGTTGCTGACTGGAATCATTTGCAAATTCCAAAGACGAACAACACGGAAGAAATTAGAACCTTTTAAAAAAGAAGCCACAATTCTTTTATTGCGGCACTTACATCATCTTTTAGATAAAATAAAAACAACATAAAGCAGCTGATTGCTATTTTAAAGAAAGGAAAAAAAGCACTAAACAGCTCGTAAAAAATCTTCGTTATTATTAAATTAATAAAAGAAGTTATTTTGAGAAATAAAAAAAAAGTTCGCCAAATGTTTCGTTTTTTTTTTTTTTGCTGATTGTTCACCAGCATTTGTCTTCGAGTCGTAACTTCCAATTAGCGTAAAATTATTCTCTTTTCCGCCAATTTACAAAAAAAAGCTTGTTCTGTTTTCTAATAATCCTTAAGCTTTGGTACAAGGTTTATTAAGTTGCAATCACACGTCACGCAGATGTTAAATGCACCGATAAAAGAAAACGACGGGGGAAAAAAATTGTTCGAATTAGTGTTAAATAGGGTTGCTGTTCGATTTTTTTTCTCGCTCCTTGGTAGTGTTTTTTTTTTTATGAGAGATTGTAAGCGTTCGGCTAATCAAAGAAGTTCAGTTACAGTTCTAACGATAAGATAATTTAATGTTATCTTTTCACAAAGTTGCGATTGTTTTAAGGTGGCTTCATTTTCTCACTCAACATGGAACGAGATTATGGAATAGTAATGTATAAAGTAACCTAGATGTTAGCTGTTCGTATTTAAGGAAATTGCTCCTCTGTTTTATTTTTTTCCAAACAAAAGAGTGCCAAATATTTAGCTCCAACTCTTATATGCTTGAACTTACTCCAACTCTTATATTTTAACCATTAACATCACAACTGAGTAATTATCAATTCAAAATCTCTTATACGAAGTTAAATAATACTTTTTTAAAGATCATCTTTCATGGAAGGGTAATGTATAATCTACAGTCCCTGGCCATATTATTATACGCACTATATGATTCTATGTAAAATTGTAATTATCAGGTAATACAATACAGTTGTATTGTTTTTACTCAGATGAAACCGGTTTGCACTCGTTTACGTTCGTGTATCAATTGTTTTTAACATTGTAATGCAATACGTTAAAAATAAATACAAATAGGAAGTGTATAAAAAATTTCCTGAATAAAAACCCATTACATGTATGTTTAAATATAAAAGTATTGCATAGAAACTCGTGCAAAAACTGCAGTGCGTCTAATAGTTTGATCTATTTATCACAATATACTAATATAATACCTGATATAATAAATATTCTACATTTATATAATGTATCCAATAGTCAAATTTATATTATACATCGTTTAATTTAACTCATTGATGCACGAACGTAAGCAAGTACAAACCGGTTTCCGCGACTTAAAAACAGTAAAGCTGTATGATATAACCTGATAATTAAGATTTTACATAGAATCTTATAGTGAGTCTAATAAATTAGACAGGGACAGTACTTGTTTCAACTTTGTAAAGTTATGTTCATATGAATTACCCGGATAAACTTGATGCAAAATTTTTAGTTCTCATGGATTATTAACTGTACACTGAGAGCGTTGAAACTTCATTCTGAATTGTACTTAAAAGAAATTATGCATCAAAATTAAAATAATATACATCATTTTAGTGTGGCTTTCTATTTATATGTTAGAGGAAAAAAATTGAAAAATTCACGTTTCGTTGCAAGTATGTTAATTCAAGTGGTTTTAGGATACACAATATTTTTAGCTTTTCGTTCGGAAAGTACACGAATGAATTAGATGGTCTTTCGTCAACGTAGGAATTCGGACTGATTGATGATGGTCCAACTCAAAAGAAAATTTTTTTTTTTGAAGTTATGCTTCTTATGCGACTTCCAACAAGGTTGAGTTAAACGTTTAACGCTATATTTTTATGGGCCGGGAAATCACGTAGTATGATCCAGTTTTCCCTCATTCATTTCCATATTGTTTTGGTTCTCACTAGCATAAAAGTATTGTTTTTCTATAAATATTTTTTTAGTTTGATTTGATACACATATAGTTTAATAGAGTAGTATTTTATATATTTTCAAACTTAGTGAATAACAATTGTAAAAAATGAGTGAAAACAATCCCACGGACAATGCGACGGATTTAAGGTTATGTCAAGGTACGTCTCTTGTGAATATCAATTGATTGTTAGGTTTTCTCTTCTGAAATTGGGTATAATATTAAAAAAACAAAACTACTTCCACTTAGTAGGAATAACATTTACCATGACGCAATGCTAAATTCTATGCCACTATCCACATAAATGCCACTATCCACATAAATCAATTATGAATCAAAAATCGAATATCAATTACTTTTCTTTATAATGCAATAAAATCTGGCGAGCAGCTGTTTAAACGATCAAACACTTCGTTTGTTTATTTGTGGCTTGAAGTTAGGCTCGCAGAAAATGCCGTTCATGGGTTAAATTTAGTAGGAATAACACAACTTGTGACGTAGGCTATAGTATACCCAATTGCATTATGACGCATTCGCATACATTATTCATACAAATACATTTTCCAGGGTGAGACGATGAGGCAACCACAAGCACTGGTTCAAGAGGTCCACAAGGGTAAAATACACCATATTACCGTGATTACAGAGTACGGAAGCGAGCGGAGCAGGAAAAAGAGTCGTTGAATAGAACTAGTGATCCTTCTACGACTGCCGATTCTTCTACAATTAACGTCGCAGGTTGCGAAGTTTAACTTCTTCCGCAGGGAGGGACTCCACGCACTATTTTTTTTTTGATGGTACATTCCTGAGGACCAACAAAAATTCCTATTAAACCATCGTGGAAATGTATAATTGGAACCACCATGAACCATCATGGATTGTTGCTACATGAGAGTCAAACTTCTCTCGATGGTTAACCGTCATAATATTAAAGTAACATTTTCCATCATGGAATGATGGAAGTTTGTTGGCATATCAAAAACCATAAAAATTGTTGGATGATGGAGACCATCAAATGATACTGGACCATCATGAATCGCACTGAATCCATCATAAACCTTTAAGAAATTTTAATGGGGCCATCAAGAATTTTGATTTTGGATGCTTTATATTAATAAACATATCAATAGTTTTTTTAATCGTTTAGAGTTTTCGATTCTTGTAAAAGTTACTGTAAGTGTTTTCAAAAGTGGGCACGATTAAAACCGCTACCGCATGTTCCACTAGCCTGTAACAAAACTTCCGAATTACTATACGCCGAATATTAAATCGAGTGTACATTTTTGTTCAGTTTCCTTACCGTTAATTCTTGCTTTTTCAACTGCAGTGAATCATGGTCTGTGCCTATAGGTGAATAGGCTGTCATCGCCATGTCGGAAAAAAAAGAAGAAAAATAATTAAAAATGTACATAAATGAACTCAAGCCTAAATGAAACCATTGGAAGAATTAAATAAGTTCGGTGAATAAAGTGAGCGGTTTCTTTTAATCCAATCATTAGCCGTCACTTCTCGAAACTGTCAATTATGCGAGTCTATTGCAATCTTAATTTCTAATACATCATCGATGAATAAAACGAGTTATAAAAACAAATAATCAGTGAAATTTTCCTTTGTATCGGTGAGAGACAAGTCTGATGTGGTTTTTAAGAAAAATCTGTTTCGAAAAATTCATTAATCATTAGAGAATGTCATCTAATCTGAGTGAAGAAAAACACTGCATTCAAATATTGATAAGTTTTTCTCGGTGAATAAATAATTCAAAACTTTTGCTTTTGGTTAATAGTTAAATACCTAAATATTTTTAGTTTGTCATTAAATTGAATATTTATAGATTCTCATCAATGCTATAATGTTTTTAGATATCCATGAATATTTTAATTTTTTTTTACTTTTCTCATAAATAATTTATGAGAAAATAATTTATGAGAAAATTTATGATGAAGACTAAATGAACAAATTTGAACGAAGTGTTTTAGAATAATAAACTGGCTCATGTAAGCATGAACAAATATTTCAAAATAGTTATTCATGTTTAATGTAAGCCAATTTTTTTAAATTCAAGACCATTCTGAACATAATGTGCAAATTAATTACTCCAGCAAAGTTCGGTTCTTTAAAGTAGTGAAGCAGTCACTACAATTCGAAAGTAGTTTGTTGTCAATACAATAAAAAAAGTAGTTGCAGTAAACTACATTTGTAAAAATGTAGTTGCAGTAAACTACATTTGTAAAAATGTAGTTGCAGTAAACTACATTTGTACAAATGTAGTTGCAGTAAACTACATTTGTACAAATGTAGTTGCAGTAAACTACATTTGTAAAAATGTAGTTGCAGTAAACTACATTTGTAAAAATGTAGTTGCAGTAAACTACATTTGTAAAAATGTAGTTGCAGTAAACTACATTTGTAAAAATGTAGTTGCAGTAAACTACATTTGTAAAAATGTAGTTGCAGTAAACTACATTTGTAAAAATGTAGTTGCAGTAAACTACATTTGTAAAAATGTAGTTGCAGTAAACTACATTTGTAAAAATGTAGTTGCAGTAAACTACATTTGTAAAAATGTAGTTGCAGTAAACTACATTTGTAAAAATGTAGTTGCAGTAAACTACATTTGTAAAAATGTAGTTGCAGTAAACTACATTTGTAAAAATGCAGTTGCAGTAAACTACATTTGTAAAAATGTAGTTGCAGTAAACTACATTTGTAAAAATGTAGTTGCAGTAAACTACATTTGTAAAAATGTAGTTGCAGTAAACTACATTTGTAAAAATGTAGTTGCAGTAAACTACATTTGTAAAAATGTAGTTGCAGTAAACTACATTTGTAAAAATGTAGTTGCAGTAAACTACATTTGTAAAAATGTAGTTGCAGTAAACTACATTTGTAAAAATGTAGTTGCAGTAAACTACATTTGTAAAAATGTAGTTGCAGTAAACTACATTTGTAAAAATGTAGTTGCAGTAAACTACAAAAAAAATTTAGTTTTTCCGACCACTGCTTTTATTTGTGAATTCAAGTAATTTTGAAATAGACGACAACCGATTAAATTAAAAGTTATTTGAACGTCTGGATAATTCGTCGTCTGCAAAAAAAATCGTCTTGAAAAATATTTTCAGAAATCCACTAAGAATATTTAAAACTATAAAATTTGTGGAACACAAAAAGGGTGTAGTTACTTTATATTATTCTTTAATATTTCATGACTAATAGTTTACTTAGTTTAATGCTCTTTTATGCTTAAATCTTACATATTGGAATTGAACTGACATTTAGCTCCATCCCTGTCTAATTATCGCTTTATATATTTTACTGCTTACTTTATATATATAACTAGAAATCTTTATTTGCCGGCCAGGTGGCCGAGCGGTTAGCGTGCCTGACTGCGAAGTCATAGGCTGAGGGTTCGAATCCCGTTCTGGGCATGGGTGTTTCTCTCTCTCTTTGTGCTGTCCTCTGTTGTGTGTGTGTATGATGTGTGAATGTGGCCCACCCTATAAACGGGTTTGTGGCAGTGTGGCGTGGGCAATGTTGCTCGCCTTCGTGACTTTGGTTCACAGGTGCCCACTGGGTAACGCGAAATGAGCAACAATTCTGGCATAATATAGGCAAAAGATTCAAATTCAGTGACTGCCATTGGGGAAAAAAAAAAGAAATCTTTATTTTAATACAAGACTTTTTCTTTTCAGTAACTAAAAAATGAGAAGATTATATTGATATATATTTAACTCGATCCTCAAATTTACGCCAAATTGAATTTTTCTAAACAAATCAGTATTTTTTATTCGATTACAGTCATTTCCGGTAAATACGTCGCGTAACCAATTAGAATTGAATCCAAATAATATAATCCGGAAACAAACTAGCATAAAATAGTTTCCTATGGGAAAAACAATTAATCATAAAAAATCGTTAAGATTTGTATTTGGCGAGGCCTTTCGATATTTGGCTAATTTACTGGCTAATAATTTGACATCCTTAGCGCAGGTCATGCAAATAATTTCCTACAGCCGCGACAGCTCAGAGGATAGAGCGTTCGCCTTCCAATGAGGTGAACCGGGTTCGAAACCCAGCGATGTCCGGTCGTTACGAATTCCGAATCCGGCTTGCTGACGTGAAATATCCTCAGTGGTAGGCGGATCCTGGGTTGGAGTCCCCTCGCCGTCAGGCTAACCGTGGGAGATTCTGGTGGTTTTCCTCTCCATGTTACGCAAATGTGGGTTAGTTTCATCAAAGAGTCCTCCACGAAGGAAAATTTCTCTCAGTAGTTTATTCAGGAGTTTCCTTGTCTTCTGGATTGGGTACAAAATTACAAGGTTACGTAGTTGAACGTTTGTAATCGTGAACCCAAAAATTGGGTCGGTCGTTCAACGACGGTTATAAAATAAAAAAAATATAAATAATGATTTTGTAAATATCATCGATAAATTAAGTCATAGGGAATTCATCGGAACAATTTGTTGCTGTGTCTATTATTTAACCATCATCCTGATCAATCGATGTCTAATACTACTGAGCGCAGTTAAACTTTATTTTGCTGAGTTAAACTTCGAATTACAATATTTTGCTTAATCTAATAACGTAAAGTCATCAGGAGTGGCAGCGGAACAATACAAATTGAATTAATTTTCTTTGATTTTTTTGTTGTTGTAGTTCCTTTACGTCGCACTAGAGCTGAAACAATGGGCTATTGACGACGATCTGGGAAACATCCCTGAAGATGATCCAAAGACAAGTCATCACAATTTTGGTCCTCTGCAGAGGGGATGGCATCCCCGCTTCGTTAGCCCAACGACCTGATTGCGAAGTCGAGCACTTTACGGTATAACAGTTTAACGAGAATCAATACCACACACCTTCGGTCCCTCCTCAGACTGATCCAAGTGGTCAGCCACCCGCACACTGACCGCAGCCAGTGATACTTGACTTTGGTGATCTGCTGGGAACCGTGTCTTAACGATCAGTCCACTGCGGGACTTATTTGTTTTAATTGTATCGATATATATATATATATATAAAGCTTTTACTCTAGTACGGGGATGGCGAACCAATGGCACGCGTGCCATTTATGGCACGCGACACAATATTTTGGGCACTCCACTGATCACAATCGTTGTTACACTATGAATTGTTATTACACAAATGTTATGACACTATGAAGCATATGTAACAAATTAAAATTCAGAAAAAGCAAACAAAATAATAAACAATTATTAATAAAAAAAATTAAAAATTAATACTAAGAAAAAAACAATTAATAACCGTAAAAAACAAGCTAACAGTTAATAACTAGCAAAAAAAATCAACAGTCCTGCTTAAACTAACATCTTACGACCTAATATAAGTTATTGGTCATCTAATCTGCAACAACAGAAGTCACACTGATATTACTTTAAGTTGAATTACGTGTATAACTGAGACATTGCAAATTTTTTTTTTCTTTTTTCAATGTAAATAAAGAGTTTTGAGTTGATAGTATTTAGTATTATTATTTTCCCGATAATCACGAAGTCAGAATTATTTGACGGCACGTCTATGACCTCATTAAGCAATTTTTTAGAAAAAATGGCACGTTGGTGTATAAAGGTTCGCCACCCCTGGTCTAGTATATGATGGCATAGTTTTGATCAGTGCCCATTGAACAACTATTTTTGAAATTATTTTTTAAATGAATGATGAAACTTGTGTAAAATAGCTGTATAAAAATCCCAGTGACAAGATAAAATTATCTAGCGAACCGGTTTAGTTTTGCATCACGTTAACTTCTTAATTATTTCATTCACGACGCAACGTAATTTGAAAACCCGAACCGGTAGCAATCATTCAACAAAGTTTCAATGAATTATCTTATAAATAAAACAAATAAAATAATAACTTCCTTGAAACAAAAGAAAATTAACATCAAAAGCAATTAAATATGCAAGAAAAGGCTTTCACTAAAGTTCTATTTTATCCCTAAAAATTTGAATTCTTCCGCAGTACGATCATTTATCAATTTGTGTTAATTAAAATCTGTCATGATCTCTAATTAATCTCCATTAAAGTTCTTTTCCTCATTAGTTTATTTATAGGTTTTTTTTTTATCACTCTCTTAAATATGTGTAAAAACACCTCCTCTACCAGAATAGAGACTAACAAATTGTTATTATTGAATTGAATTTTAAATAAAGGAAATATATAATAATTAAATCCACGTTATTATTTGTAATTATCAATTTTTTCTTAAGCTAACTGTACAAAAAATATAACAATATTCTTCCTCTTTGTTTGCTTATCTTCACTATTTATTTACTATTATAATTTTAGTTAAGCAATTATACGAAAGTTATCGAAATTCATCACTAATGTTTCCTATTATTTATATTCACTATCGTTTGATATTATTAATTTTAATTTTTGTTAAATTATTTATTTTTTTGATACCGTATTCCATTCTACAAGTTTTTTTTTTTAAATTTTAAAACGATGTAACTAAACAAACTGCAAAAGATGAAAATATGAAGTTGGAAAATTTGTATTTTGTATGTAGTACTTTGTTTTCTAGAAATTGAAAAGTATTATTTTAAAACAAAATAATCTGTGATACAAATGAAATTATAAATATCCATTATTGAATCTAAAATAACTTTTTTGAAATCCTAATAGCAAATAATGTTGTAGATATATTTATGCTAAATAATTTAAAAACTGTTTCTTTTCAAAACTTAATTCTTTTATATCATCAAAAATAAAAAACATCCATTTTTAAAAAGTTTAACAAATTTTACGTATTTTATAAACGTTTTAAAGAATATTTCTGAACTTTTTTATGTACTTATTTAAATGTGATATCGTCATAAAAAATTTAATTATTTAAACTTAAAAAAAAGTAAAAATCTGGATCGAAACAATGATTTGAAAATGAAACATCAAATGGAACAAAATGAAACATCGGTTTATCTTTTTATTTTCTACCGACAGATATTAATTAGACTGCCGCAATTTTGCAGCCGCTCCCTGCGAACTGGATTGCTTAAAGCACGCTAACAATAAGACGCAATCGCCGCATTATTATATTCGGTCGATCGCCTGATCACACTTGACATCTTTTTTTTCTTCTATTTTTTATTTTAACGAAACCGATATTACTGCGGCTGTTAACAAGACATGAATTTTAACTAACATTTCTCCCGATAAAAAATCGTCTGCAGTTAGTGAAAATAATTTCTTTGTTATATTAAAAAAAAGCAAAAAATTTAAATTCTTATATTTCCTACACATTGAATGTAGGTGAACTTAAAGCCGTAAATAGAACACCTCCCAATATAATAAGCACGTCATTGTTGTTCATATTTAAATTCAAAATTTTTTTTCTAACTTCCTTCGTTAGAAGCATCACGACTGTTTTGAAACCGTTTTGTTTTGGATAAAATTATAAATTGCCTTTTTTTTTCCAATGATAGAATTGCTATCGTTTGAGTTTCGATATGAAGAAAAAGAAGTAATCGCAATCGTCTGTGCATAAAAAGAATGCTGGGGACTGTCTCTGCGTCATACATCATTTGACACGTGATGTCTAGCACAAATGTAAATCTGTGCAAGGATATTTAAATACCAAATGACAGTTTTGCCGGTAGGTCTTTTCAATCAAAGAGCGATTCTTAAGAATATTAGAGTTTATGAATTGATTCGAATATTTTATTAATGACACCAACAACAAAATTATGACAGGCTTAAAAGCATTTGCCGTAAGCCAATAGACAGTCGAGTAATGAATAATGTGATAAAAATAAAAAAACAGTAAATACATAGCATATCAATTTTTAACAAAGAAATGTTTTGGTTAAAATAAATTGTTAAATTCAATCCACAAACACTTGTATACGTGTCCCACATGCTGATTTAACTGTAGAATGTTTATTACATATTACGCATTATCTAAGTCTTAGAACATGTTTTAAGAGTCATTTAACTTTTAAGTTTGATTCATATGTTTACTGCTTTTATATCTGATAAAGGTATTAAATTGAAAGTTAGACTGAATGCGAATGGCCTATATGGTTGAAGAAGAAGAAAAAGAAAACAATATTTTAATACTATAGGAAATTTAAAACTACAGATGACGAGATAACATGGACCATCATTCTCATATTGTAATTATTGAAACATATTCTCTAAAAATATTTTTGAAATATTAATACAAATATTTTTTGAAATATTAATAAAAATATTTTTTGAAATATTAATAAAAATATTTTTGAAATATTATAAGAAAAGTTTTAATTAATTAAAGTTTAATAAAAATATTTTTTACACATAAATAATACGATAATAATACTTTACTCTACTATATAATTTTATAAACACAATAAATGTTTCAATATAGAATAAATAAGATACACTCGAAATGAAATAATATGGTTGGAATTGTTATTTTTCTGATTCGAGAATAATGAAATTAATGGCGGTTTTTTATACTTTAGAATTACGACCAATAAAGTGCATAAATGTATCAACCATATCAAATATATATTTGTTAATTATTAGAAATAAAATTTAAATCACACTGAGTGTAAAGTGTCTATAGTTTATAGTGCAAAATAGGGAATAACTTGAATAACTTCTTTATTTACAAGTCAAATTTTCTCTGTGAAGTATCATTGATTGGTAACATTGATGCACACTTCGATGTTCAGTTGCATAATCAGATTTCCGAATGCTTAAGACGAAATTAGTAAAAGTAGGCTTATAAGTTGCAAAAGTAACTTTTAAATTTTATCTTTATTCTTTCATTAATATATTTTATTTTACGAATTTTAATGAAAGATGACAATATTCTATAAATTAAATGGGTCTTTTTACCTATTAACCAATTATTTTATAATATTTTTTACCTATTATTTTATATTAACTTTTGTTCTGTATATTTTCAATTAACCAGTATTAGACATAAATAAACACATGTCAACGTAAAGCTAGTGTAAATGAATGTTGGTAGGGCAGCATTCAAACATCTTCCAGTGGAAGAAATATGAATTGTTAACATTTTATGTTATTTATTTTCAAAATTCGAATGATTTCGAAAAATTATATACCTTTATAATTACCGGATTCAGAGTCGAGTAAAACATTTATTACGAAAATTTTATATCAATTCACTCTTTAAAGGTTTTAAGAAAATGTTAAAGAAATGTTTTAATAAGTTTCTTAAAAGAACAAAATTAGATTTAATGGCTTCAGTGAGGGAAATATCGCTAACTCGTTCACTCCCTGTGTTGCCATCATCAAATTAGTAAAAGTGATTCAATTTAAAATTGGTTGTGTGCAGTGGTCGGAAAAAACTACATTATTTTTGTAGTTTACTACAACTATTTTATTACAAATATAGATAACTGCAATTACAAGTACTTTTTATTTAATGTAGTGATTACAAACTACTTTGGAATTTTGTAACTACTTTGGTACTTTAAGGAGGCGAACTTCCATTAAATTTAAGCGAATTCATGTTTATATGAGCCAGTTTTGTCATTCCAAAACATATTTTTCGAATTGATTCATTTAACTTTTTATGCTTTTTACGCTGTAGGGAAACTACAGCGAATATTTAATTTTAAAAAAAAAAACGAATTTATCAAATACTTGAATTTTTTTTTATTGTTTAAATGCTCTTTAAGAAATTAAGTACGTCGGCAATACGTTCCCTTCATTTGAAATAACATCTATGTTTCGCGAGTGTATACATTCGCATGGGAAAGTGTAACCAAAGCGATTAATTAACTGTTTTTCGTAATGGTTAGTTTAAATATTAGTTATACAAGTGATTTTAAAATACGTCCTTTCTGTTAACGCTCAACTGCACAGCCATCATCCAAGGTTTCGTGACTAAAATTAGCATTTCAATAAAATTTGTTTCAAAATTTGGTGGATTTTATATAGGGGTTTTTATGCGCAGGTAAACTGAATTCATAATTGAAATTTTGAAATACACTAAAAATTCCCAAATAGACAAAAGGGTGAGCAAAAATGAAAATAATAATATAGTACGTTTAAATAATTAAATATAGCAATAAAAATATAATAATTTTCGCAATTTTATGTTAAAAATGAAAAGCAAACTATATTTCAGAAGTAATATTACAAAATAACGCGAATTAATTACGAAATAAAGCGAAACCATGAAGAAAAAAAACATAATTCACATTTTCGGTATATTTAGTCCACCTTTGCAATACGGGCATAATGGGGCAGGTTTTTTCGAAAGAAGAAACATCAAAGAAGACAACAAAAAAAAGTTTAGCTTATTACCTTGTGATACTTTTTGGAACTAAGTTTCGGAAGTCATTCAAACATTGTAAAATGTCAAATGATAAGATATAAACTATAAGTTTGTCAAGAATATTAACTAATCCAACACATTGAAAAATTGTACTATAATTTCAGACTAATTACTCTGATAAAAATATAACAGTAAGGTGAAATACCTATATATATTTCTGAAATAAAAATTTAAAAGTTACATTTATCGGAAAAGTTTTTAACATATTTTTCATTGCATTGTACTCTTGTCGGTCCAAAAAGTAAATTATAATGTTTGGAATGATTATGAATACTTAACTTGGGCTACATTAAAACTGCCTACACATATTTTAGTTGAAAATTTAATTTTTGACTTTTGGCCAAAGGTCATGGTCTTCTGCCCCACAGTGAACTGTAGCCACATTTTCATTTCATCCTTTTGACGGACCCTCGAAGATTTGTACCCATCAAATTCAAAACAATTAGTTGCGTTATAGCCGTATTTCGTTAGTAAACTAAAGCTAAAAGAAGTTGCCAGAAATTGCTGCAAACTACTGTTTTTTCAACTACACTACAAACTACGAAAAAAAGTAGCGACTAAAGTAGTTTCTCTACTTAAAGTTTAGCTACCTCCGACCAATACTTGTGCTTTCAAATAAATCAAATTGAATATTTCTTTCTCTACCCATACTAAAAATTTATACGAGGGTTTCTTTAAGTAAGGGCCGTTTGAAAATTAAAACCAAACGAAAGAAAATTTTCAAGAAATTCAAATATTACATACGTTTCCCCTTTTTTTCAGCGTAGTTGACAAGTTTGTTTAAACACTTATCATACGTTACAACTAGATTTAGAATACCATCCTCTTACAAACTTGCCGCCTGCTTCGTTAACTATAGGTCACGGCCGTTTTACGTAATCTTCTTCGTTGTTGGGATTAGTGCCATTACGATGGTTGAAATATCGGAAAAGATGAAAATCACTCAGCGCAAGGTCTGGGCTGTAGGGAAGGATGGTCCAAAACTTACCAACCAAAAGAGTCCAATAAAGTTGGGATCTGAGATGCGGAGAGAGTCATTTTATTTTATTTTATAACCGTCGTTGAACAGTCGACCCAATTTCATGGGTTTACGACTACTTACGTAGCCTTGTAATTTTGAACCAATCCAGAAGACAAGGAAACTCCTGGATCAGTACCCCCAGAGGTATTGATTTGTTGTGGGAACATGGAGGACTTTGAGACTCGACAGATTTAACGTGCATCAGTCACCATTTACTACACCGGGGAGTCTTCGGCCGGCGAGGATCGAACCCACGACCTCTTGGATATGGGCCCAGCGCCCTACATACCAGGCTATCCCGGCCCCGGAGAGAGTCATTGTCATAGAGTCACAAAATTCCCTGTCATCATGGCAGGGCTACTTCACAAATCTGACAGTGAATGTATGAAGCAGACAGTCTTTTCGCCAACTAAAAACGCATTGCTGACCTTATCTCGTTGCGTGGCGGGCGATTCGTTCAATTCGAGCATTTTAAAGACACAGAACTGACCGTATAGTTTACCTACACAGCTGCAGCAGACCACAGTGGTTCCTAAGGAATGCCGGGACATGACACAAACACGTTCGACGCACGCGTCACCTATTGGTGTACACGACAAAATAACCCTTACTTAGAAAACTACCCTCGTAGTATTCGAATCAAAGTTTACTCTGAACCACTAGTAAAGTTTCAAATTTATCAAAATAAATATTGCTTAAAGGAGGTGAAGGACAATTATTAAAAACACCTTCAAGTTACAACCGACAATCAAACTGGTTTTAATACTTATAGTCCCTCCTTGATAATTTTTTTTATTTTTCTTCGCTTAAATATTTATTTACGACCCCTAATAAAAAGATTATAAAATTAGTTATATATTTAAAATGGTAAATTATTCAAATACACGGTTCTCAAAATCAGTTCTGCATTAGAAGAGGGTATGTAGTTGAAATGTCTGACTTCCAGCCTGGAAGTATTAATATTATTAACTGTTAATTTCAAATTATATACTTTTATTTTTTTTTTTTTTAGTAGCAGAGTACATTTTTAGAAAATATATTTGTGCAAAATATTGAAATTGTGCAAAATCATCTTAAGAAAAGTGATACCCATCAAGATTCTCACTTGCACGCGTATAAACTTGAACTTCTCATGATATAAAAAATATTAATGAATATTCATGAATTAAAAAAAACTATTAGAGGTGATACATTAAATTAATTGGCATTTAACTTAGACAAATGGATTTGATTTTGAAGTTTTTAAAAAAAATATTCATTTAATAATCTCGATTTTTAACTATAATTCGTTCACCAGAAGTTGGCACATGGCCTCACCTCCTGGGATGAAGAGTTCATTTCGGCACGGGAGTGAGAGTAGAAAAGTCTCCGCGCTTGAAATTGAAACAATCCTTAATGCGTGCCAAACGTAAACAGTCAATTCTTTTTCAGTCGCTTACTTCGCTTTATCATCGGTTATTATTACTTTTGTTACTCTAGCTAAATAAATATATTGTCGCAAAATGTCTAAAAAAGGATAAACTACATTCACTCAAAAGAGAGAAATATCATCAAATTTATGAAATATTTAATGTTAAATAAATATTTTGTAATATGATCTCCAAATAGCAACCTTGTTCAAGATTGTTCACATCTTTCCCCCAAAAATAGCGAAATAGTATCGTTGGATACTACGTGATGATGGCTGAGCCAAGTGCCCACTCCAGGTGAACGAATTATAGTTTCGATGATTTTCTGTATTCGATAGTTTGGCAAGTCAAAAATTTTCAAATGTATTGTGATAATTTAAATAATATTCATTCGCATAATATTTTTATTTATAGATCTAAACAATTTTCTTCTAATTTACAAGACCTAACTTTTAAGAAAATCGGAGAAGGAAAAAAAAAATTCGAAACTTTTGACGTCATGTACAAAAAAAATCGCATTCATACTTTCTATGAAAAATACGGAATTTTCACATTTAACTCATTTTAGAAACAATTTTTCGTCCAAGTCTTATAGTATGCCTCATTTTGTTTAACAACAGATGTTGGAAATTTCAAAAAAGCATCATAAAAAAAAAATCGTTTGACTAAAATTTTAAAAAAAAAGGAAAAAATTGCTTTTTGAAATGAATTAACTCGAGACTAAACTTCATTTTTCTTAAATTAAAAATAATGCACTCTCTAGATTACGAAGTATTTTACAAAATACCAATTTTATTAGCAAAATGTTACCCTTTTTCGATAGGATATCAAGAGTTAAAGCAGGGGTCTGTTGGGTCCGTTAACGAACCCTTCACAAAATATCGTTCCATAAAAACGGACCCTTCACAAAATAATTTATCTTTTAATCGAACCCTTCACAAATTTGTTTATCTTCATTATTATTTAATTAATAGAATAAACCCTTCCCGACAGAGAAAAAAAAAAGAAAGACGGTTTGAAATGAACTAAGTTTTCCAAGTTACCCTAAGTTTAAATTCCAAATGTAGTATTCCAAGAAAACATTTTTAGTGTTACAAACATCATGTGCGCATTCTTATTGCTATTAAATGATACATATCTTTTTTAGTAAATAATTGATCAAGTTATATTTATTCATAAAATTAATTAATAAAAATTAATTTCAGGCAATTTTTGGAATAAAATATTATAAATTTAAGAATTGTTTAAGTTTACTTAATGCGTAACACATTTACAGTGATACGTAACTAAGTTGTGTTATTTAAAATATGTCAATTGAAATTATTAAATATGTGAGTGATTTTGTTTCCATTATTCGTCCGAAATTAATATTCTGCGTTGAACAGTATAGGCTAAATACCAAATATTTGTATGCTGCATTTCTAAGTTAGTAGCAGCAATTGTTGAGCAGAATCTTGTATCTATTTACAATTTAAAAACTTCTTGAAAAGGTTTTTTGCAATTTTTGGAATAACAGGTCCCTATTTACACAAATTTACAAAAGCAGGACCCTGGTTGAAAGAATGTGACTTAACGCTTATTTTATATTCACAAATTATGAGTAGTTTTTTTTCACAATTTTACAAAAACAGGACCTTTCACAAAATGTCTGGACAGACCCCTGGTTTAAGACATCCCTCGTCGTATGCAGATCGTATCGAAAAGTATACAGATTGCAGCTTGTCTTCAAATGCTGACGTATAACATTCGAAATTAATTTGTTTGAGGGTCATAAATTAGGGATATATTTTGTTCGATCTTATCTTCCTAATTCTGAACTCAAAAGTTTCCTTATCATTTGGAATGAGTACAAATTTTAAAAAAATACAAAGTTGAACCTTTAACAATCGTTTACACCTGTTTTAAAGTGATAATAATTATAATCCAAATAATTAAAATCCAAATAATAAATTTGATAATGTAAAAGTTTCCTTGCAGTACTGAATTATTACAAAATGTTTCGTGCACTCAAGAACAAGGCGTCCGTTTTCAAGACTAATCATGAAAGAGCATGAGCTATCATCTTTCACATGGTGGGTCTTAAGAATCAGCGCCTTGTTTTTGAGCGCTCGAAAAGTTTCTCACGGTAATAAATTTTGAATGAAATAAAATGTTTCTATTGTCAGATACATTTAATTTCTTAAGATCATTCAGTTCAAGAATTACAAACTAAATTTGTAGGATCATCTTAGGTTAGCAAATAAAACATTATTTTTCATGCTAAACAGTTATTACGAAAAACACGTTGTTTAAGTTTAAATTTCAAAGATTATTTAGGAATGCCTTTGCAAGAATGAACCTTTTACCTTAATGCTGTAAGAAAGCAAAATTACATGTGTGACACTTACAGTTATTAAGCATCTTTATTTCAAACGTCACCACCCATTAATATTGTAAAAGAATCATTAAACTGTCTGGTGAAATAAGATCTCTAGACCCGCTGCTATCTCAACTCAAAAACTGTTTCGGCAACTTATTTTAACTTCCTCGTGTATCGTAGGCGTTTATGTAATTACAAGACAATAATTTAATAAATGGTTTCTTAACTCCTCCATTCTCTTAACTTCAACCGCTGCTTCTGATTGCCTATTATAGGATCAAAAATTGCTCTACTACAGTGACGAATCGCCCACCAGACATTTCGTATTTATTTTAGCGGTTGAACCCTTTGCAGTTAATTACCTGCTAGGACTTATGCCTAGCTTGTAGCTCCCTTTGTCCGACAGTTAGACATATTACCAGACCACACCCTGAGCTTCTGCGCCAGTTATAAAGTTTTAAAACAAAGCAAGACGTTAAGAATTAACTTTATCAAAATTTTTTGACCGTTCTTAGATCCTGTTATCCTTTTCTGACCGGTTGGGAGTGGTTAATGCGTCATTTTTTTTGTTATTACTCTGACTTATCTGATCCATAGGTTACGGAAAGTTAAATGGCTGTCTGTCGGATTAAATTAAAATCTTGATCACAAGTGGAACAAAAAGTATTATAAAAAAAAAAAAATTCGCTTCGAGATCTTATTTTAAAATAAGTGATTGATTGAGGGTACACTTATCAAATATATTTTATCAACTTTTTTAACTAGTTGATATTTACATGTTACCCTACCTTTCATTAACTTTTGAGTTCAATCAATTTCTTTCGTTCCTTTCAACTCAATCAAGATAAAGTTTGATGAAAATTCAAGTGAGAAATTTGAAGTTCAATCCTCCAAATCAAGTTATTTCGCTGTCTGATAATTTAGCAACATTATTGCACAAGATTGTGTGTTATAAATAAATCAATTTTTTGATACCTTATTAGTTGAGATTTTCATTTAAAAAAAAAAAGAAAAAGTAAAGGTGAAAATGCTTAAGGAAAGAAAAGCTTATTTTAGCGCTAACAAACATTTCGAAAATGCGAATAAAATTTTTCTCATTATTAGCTGATTGAGTCACAAAGCTACCTTTGTTAAGATTGATAGGACAACAATGGATAGCAGCCTATATAAAATTACAAATCAATTATATGAAATTACAAATTAATTGTATAAAACTGCAAATTATAAATTACCACTAACCTTTGGATCACTGTCGTGGTCAAATTATTGTGACCCTATTTCCCAGATTGCAGCTACCCCCTATATATTGGAAATCAAAAATACGAATCCATCGAAAAAAAGTGCATTTTTGTGTCGCATATCGTAACTTAAAATATCGTCTGTGCTAATTAATTAGCCTATTTGAGCTCACCACTTTGAACCATTCAGAAAGAGTCCTAGAATTTGAATATCAAAAGTTATTCGGGGGCTCACTTTTTGCACACTGTATATGGCAAAAAGTACAAGGTAGATATTGGTAAATTGACCACTTCAGTTTTCGACCTTTTATAACGCTGTTAGTACCTGTAACCGAGCAAAACTTTCGGCACGAATGAATATAATCTTTGAAATGGTTGCTGCTTTTTTTTATATTTAAAACCCATTTGTAAAGAACAGTCATCGTTTTATATCTGGAATAAGATTCAATTTTAAAAAAAAAAATATTGAAAACTGGTAACATAATTTTTCCTGGGAGACGATATTAGGTCTCGTAATCGGTCTAAGAAAAGAAATCGGGACTTTTTTTAGAACAACACAGTCAAATTATCAGAAGCACTATAAGATTCAATGCAAAATCTTAATTATTAGGTGATACTATGCAGCTTTATTGTTTTTACGCGGTTTGCACTTGTTTACGTTAAAAGGTATCAATGGGTAAAATGAGACGATACATCATATACATTTGACGATTGGATAGATTGTAGACGATGTAGTATATAAATGTAGAATATTTATTATATCTGGCACTATATTAGCATAGTATAATAATTAGATTAAATTATGAAACGCACTGTAGTGTTTTAATAATAACATGATTTGCGCGAATTTATAGGCAATACTTTTATATTTAAACATACATGTGATGGGTTTTTATTTTAAGAGATTTTTTACATACTTCCTATTTGTATTTATTTTTAACGTATTGCATTACAATGTTAACCCATTGATACAGGAGCTTAAACAAATGCAAACCGGTTTCATCCGAGTGAAAACAATACAATTGTATAGAGCATCACCTGATAATTATAATTTTACATAGAATGATATAGTGCGTGTAATAATATGGCCAGGAACTATACTACTTTTAAAAAGGGCAAACGATAAACTAAAAAAAAAGTATAACTTGCTTTACCTAAAAGTCTGTACAATCAAGGAATTCTTGTACAATCAAGGAAGAATTTATCCATAGGAATAAAAAATCTATTTTTTCTTAAAGAATTATTTTATTTAATAAAGTTTCAACAGTTTCTAAGATAATTTAATTCATGGAACACTAAACAATTCATATTATTTTAAGATCAATATGTGTAAAACCGTTATGGTACTGTTGCATTAAAAAAAATCAGTATTAGTTAGTTAATTATTCTGTGTATTCGCTATTGAAAATTCCATGTTATGATTATTGCGTCGATAGTAACAAATCATTTTTAAAATCAGATTGAAAGAAATGAATCAATAGTTGTGAAATTATTAAATCGCGCCCTACATGATTTGCTGCTGGATTAGCTGAATATAATAAATAGGAGCATAAACCCCGAATTCATTGAAATAAAATTTGATAATTTTAAAATTCATAAAGAGGCTCGCAAATTTTTTTCAAATTTTAGCAACATTATTAAATGAAATTAAAAGATGTTGGGTCAAAAATCCATTATTTTCTATTCTTTAATTCGATTATTTTAAAATCCTTGTTTACATTCGCAGGAAATAGAAGTTGTCATAAAATTAGAGAATATCAGAACAGAAAGCTAAAGATCAAGAAATATCACGACATAATGTTAATAATACAACTTTTTTAGTTATAAAATAATAGTTTCTATATTTAATGTAGAATAATTAATAAATTTACAATGGCATTAACTTGAAAATCGTATTAGAATCGTATATAGAATGTAAATTATTGTGAAAGAATAACTCATTTCTGAATGCTTTCATATTCTTATAAATAAATTTTTAAAATACTTTTATTTTTAATCAGTTGTTTGAGAATGTAAAGATATGCATATTTAATTTTTTTAATGATGAATATAAATAAAAATATAAGTTTCTTTTTTATTGTTTCTAAAGTAGCCTTTTTTTTCTTTTCTTTTAATAACCGTAGTTGAACTGCCAACCCAATTTTTGGGTTTACGACTACCAATGCTTAACTCCGTAGCCATGTAATTTTGAGCCCAATCCAGAAGACAAAGGAACTCCTGAATCTAGTATTGGAAGAAATTTGCCTTCGTGCTTTAACCCGCTTTTGCGTTACATGGAGAAGAAGACCACGAGAACCTCCCAACGTTAGCAACGGCAAAGGGACTCTAACCCATGATCCGTCTACCACGGAGGATATTTTACGTCAGCACTGTGGTCGGTGCAAGCTAGGTGCGGATTCGTATCGACCAGCCATCGGTGAGATTCAAACCCGGTTCACCTCATTGGAAGACGAACGCTCTATCCCCTGAATAAAATTATCTTCATTTCAATGCTATTTTTCTCTTTTGAATTATTTTTCGTTGTTAAACACATTTGTCTGCTTGAGAAATTACGCCAAATCTCGCGAAATCAGGAGTAGCACAAAGCATATTTATGATAAAAATTATAGTGTAAATTAAATTAGGAGTGCAAATTAGTGACGCTATTGCTTTGTGCAAATCGCTCAAAATGTTAAAAAAAAAGCTTGAGAAAATTCATTGAGATTTAATTATAATTTGAAAAAAGAGTTGCCTTTTCAAAGTCTATGCATTCGCATTTGAATCGTAATTTTTTCTGTAAAAAACACCCTTAAATCTTAAAGGAATAAAACTTCTGTTACGCTTATATTACTACTATCTGTATTTTACCACTTGCATTTTACTACCATTTTTTTAATATTTTCCTGTTCGGTGTAATTTGGTTATTCCCAAGTCAGTACAATAGTCAGTATCAAAATTTTTATGGGATATTTGATAATCTAATATCATATTATAACAATAATAGGATATTAGAATATGAAATTTCCCATAAAAATTTGGCATAACGTATCCTATTAAAACAATTAAAAGAAATGTTGCTTTTGAAAATAATTAATTAAACGTTATTTCTTTGAATAACTAGTAGAGCTTTAAAAGAAATATATACTAATAACCGATTAAAGGTCAAAGACTATTACACTTAATTTAAATTCTACTCTAATGCTACTATTACTATCAAGTTTTCAATTTTATTAGAAATTTTTATTTTAAATAAAACAGAAAATAAATTTATAACTACTCAAATTTCAGAATATAGTTAAAGCGCGAAAGTAAAATAAATTAATTCCATACTAATCTATTTTTGACAGAGAGAAAAAATGCTTATGTAAATGTTTAGTTGCCAAAAAAAATATTATGAATAAAAAAATTAGATTGTTTCATAAAACTACACTGAACAACAACTTACAAACTTTAAACTAGTAATCTTACTATAATTTTGTTATACTGAAATCATTGCTTTTGCATTATAGCAATAAAAAAAATAACATTAAGTGATTGTTAAGAACTCGCACAAATTGTTTCGTTAAACTGTATATAAACCGTCCAAAACAAATTGCGAAATATAAAATAATAAAATTCACAACTTTCTAAAACGCTGTAACTCTAACGATAAGTAGATATAGTATGTTTTATTTTTGAGAAGTTCTTATTTTAGTGCAATCAGTATTTCATTTTGTTTTTAATTTTAATTAGTTCAAAATAGTATATAAACTTTTTTGAACTGCTTTATTTTACTTTACAACATTTACATTTTAACATTAAATTCTTTTTTTTTGTTGTTATTTATAGGGTTTCCATTTAACCTTTTCTATGTACGACAAGTGGAAGTATAATTTTGAAGGGTTTCTGAAAGTAGTTTCATTCGCCAAATGTTCGGCAATGGACATCGGTCAGCACTTCTAAAATGTGGAACTTTCAACTGGAGACAGTGATGACTTCTTTTTTCAAATACCTGACCCTAATAGGGAAATAAACAAGAATTAAATAAGGATAAAAATGAATAAGAATTGAGAAAATAATTAAGAAAATGAACATGGCTCAAAATGCTTATTTAAGAAAATGATTAGAACAAAAAATGCATCTTTTATTACGGAGGTTAAGGTGCCACAATTTTGTGACCAACGTCATGACTGTGGTCATGTGGTCGGCATTGCGCATAAGCCGTCTTTACTTTCAGACAAGATAGCACAAATCGATCTGAAGCTGGGTGGGCTTCAAGCCCCCAGTAAAGTTCAATCCCCTGTTCTTCACACTCACTGCACAGTGCCAAGTTTAATCACGAAGCTATCGAAAAAATAAAATTTATCAAAATTAGCAAATCATCGCAAGAGCTAAGCTTAAGCTAGAAAATTTAGCTTGTCAAAATATTTTTAGGTAAATTATACTGTGTTGAGCAGGTGTTCTTTTAAAATAACTGTAAAGGTATTTTTTACTTTTATATTTATTTATCTTTGTCATGGAATCTCTCATTATTTTAAATTTTAATACTTTTTTTTTCTATCGTTTTGCTCTTTGTTCACAAATTTTCTATAGTAGTTTTTAATTAGTAATAGTAATATAGCAATTTTTCCAGTTAAAAGTAAGTAAGATATTTGATCCTCGAAAATAATATTGAAAAATTGTGACGTGGGCAATATTGTGTTAACATCATTAAAATAACTCTCCCCGATTTTGATAATAAAATATTCTACACAACACCAACTTAATGTAACGCGTTCTAAGAAAAAAAAATTAACTTTTAATGACATAGTTTCTAAAGCACATTCCATAGGCTCATTTACATATAATGCTGATTACTGGCCAGGAAAAAACTCAATTTTCAAACCCACCAATCAAACTTTAGTCGTTTAAATCTTAAATCGCATTTCATTGGTTTAATAAATGAGCCAATCCATTTACTCTACATGACGTCAGGGGGATTTTAATTTTTCATTATTTTGATAACAAGGAAAAAAAAAGGGGAGGGAAAGTCTGTTGAATGTGTTAAAAGAGGTCAAATGCTTCCTAGATGACCTGGCCAGTTTGGCCTCCTTTAATAATTGACCCAGAAATTGAAATGACGCTTTCAAAAATTATCCGATGCCTTCGTGATTGCAAATATAAGTTTTCATATTTACATTTTTTTCTTAAGTTTGTTGTTTGTTTTGTTTTACACCCTAAAGGAGATTAAGCTAAATTGGTTTTGAGTAATATTGTAATTCTTAACTTTGTATTTAAATCATTTTGAAGGAATTACATTTACGTGCAGTGGGTGATGATTGATAAATGATTGATTGATTGATTGAATGCAGAGTTTTATGGCACAAAATCCAAAGGAGGACATTCTGCGCCAAACAATTTGTTGAATCAGATCTAATGCTATTGGGTGAAGTAAAGGAACACCTTCTAATGATTCTATTTTCTCGAATTAACATTAACTATCTCAAGGGTTCGAGCGATTAACCTTAAATATGCTAATTTATTAGTGCAGATAAACGAATCTCTCCCTGAATAAACAAACGACGGATCTGTTAAAATGTAGGGGGTAGTCACAACCTGAAAAGTTCCAATAGTTTAGTCAAGAAAATTAATATTATATTAATTTTACTTTTTACTACTTCATCCTACCTCGGGAATTTTAAAAGTAACGAAAAATTTTTTCAAATGAAAACAAAATCGCATATAAAATGTTTAAAACTCTAGTTTCATAAAATTTATTTATCTAAAAATAGTTCGATGCAAAAAGTATTTGCTAATAACTATTCATTTAATTCCTACTATTAGTTGACACTCTCCCTATATATATTTTGTTCAAATGTTCAATCGTTCATGAAATACTTTTTATTCATCCACTCAAGATCAAATACATTTTTTTAAACTTGTAGTGGATGATGTTATTACAGTTATTTCAAATATTAATTCATTCATTAAATGTAATTAATTAATTTAAATTTTAAATGGCAGAAATTTTTTTTAATTATTTAAAAAAAAGTAACTCGAATAAATTTTTTCTTTGTTGTCCTAAGTAGGAATTGACTTTAAAATTTCTTTTAATATTACTTATTTTTTCTATTGTTTCCTTTATTAGTAATCGAATATTTTTGAATTATTAGATAGAGAAATTTTTGTACTGCTATGTACTAATGACAAAATTCAAGATTTGAGTGAAATCGATTAAATTGTTACTGAGTAATAAAATTTTTTTTAAAAAAATGGTATCTTTAAGTTTTCTCTTTCCAAGATCTATACGACAGTCTCATTTCATAATTTATTTAATATTTGGCTCTAATTAATTGACATATTTGAAGTCAATTATTTAACCATTAACCGTTTGACGCAGAATTTTTGTTAAACATTTTTTTTCCTTATTTTGTATTAATTTAAGTTAAAATAAGTGAAAATATTATTTTTGGAATGTTAATAATTTATAGCTACAAAATAAAACATTTAACGTAGAAAGAGACGCCAATATTTTTCCCGTACCTTTTTTTTTTGCGTTAAAAGTAAAATCTTCCAAACAAAAAATTTTCAAATTTGTACTTCAAATTTATTTGCGTTTATTTAGATCAAAAACAAACAGATATTTACCAATTGAAATTTCTTTAATTTACAAAAACAATTTTTGATTAATATTTGGATATGAATGAAGAATTTTTTTTCAAGGTACTTTTTTTATATTTTATAATTCAGTACAAATATAATTCCGATAATCAAATATATTTTTTAATAACTATTAGGCTGCTATAAATAATTAAAAAATATCAAAATATATTTTTTGCTCATAATAAGACCGTCAAAAAAATATATAAAAAAGACACTAGTGTCCTATCTGCGTCAAGGGATCCAGGTTGACATTCAGTTTGTGAAAATTCGACCATTGAAAGAAAAGTTATTTAGGGCTAAATCTATTTTCTATTTATTTATTTTGCCACGAAAACGTAAGCGTGATAGAACGTTTTCATCAAAATAATAAAAATATTAACAGAATGAAAAAAAAATTTCTGCTGTTTAAGAAAAGTACACAAGAAAAATGTTTTTACGGCTAATTAATTAACTAATATGAAAAAAAAGATAGAATCGAAGTCAAAATTTTTGATGGTTTTCCATTGATGGACCAACATAATCTTGATGGTAACCATCTATAATTCCATCATGAACCATTGATGGTTCCAATATAAATAGCATTAACCCCAATGTAGAAATTCGGACTAATTTATGATGGTCCAACATAAGAAAAGCAGCTTGTTTTGATGGTTTGTTCATGTTGACCATCACGAATTTCCATCATAGTATCCTAGAAGTCAGATGTTGGAACGATTATGAACAACCCCCAATTTAGGAATTTGAATTGATTTATGATGATCTAGCATAAAAAAAAACAAATTGTTCTGATGGTTTATTCCTGAGAACCAACAAGAATTCCCGTTAAACCATCATGGAAATGTTTAGTTGGAACCATCATGAACCATCACGGATCATCGTGGATTGTTGCACCATGAGAGTCAAACTTTTCTTGATGGTTAACCATCATAGAGTTAAAGTATCATTTTCCATCATGGAATGTCAGAAGTTTGTCAAAACCCTGAACACATAACGGAAAATGTTGGATGATGTGGACCATCAAATGATGTTGGACCATCATAAATTGCACTGAAACCAAAATGAACCATCAAAAATTTGGACTTAGGTAATAATATATCGGAGATAGAGTTTATATTTACTAATTCATACCTAAAATGCATTCTACTGATAACAGAAACTGCGAATAGAACAAAATGAAAAAATTTTTTTCAGGGATTTCAGAGATTCAGGAAAAATCCACACCTTTAGTTTAGCTCGACCAATAATAATACATAAATAAAAAAAAACTAATGTTAATCATATATCTCATTACACAATTGCAATAACAGAAGATGCAAGCCATTTACATAAGATCATAACTCTTTACCAAACACAAATAAATTCAATCATTTTATTGTTATTATTATTATACAAAAACTAACTCTCGAAAATAAACGGGAAAAAAAGTATATTGTACCATCAGAAATAAATTCCGGTCGTTATTATTTTAAGCTCTGATTGAAAGAGTCATTTTTATCGAACTTCTGTTGTTGAGCGACTTCGAGATGACATATTTTTCGAAGACTTAAGTAATCATTCCTCGTTACTTTAAAGTCGGATCACGTTCTGGTGAGAGAGCAGGTAGCACCAGGAATATATCTACTCAGAGCGGACAGATTCGATGAGTTTTCTTTTACACATCAATTTCATTCGAGATAAATCATTCGCTTTTTTTGTGCTTTTTTCCCAATAAGTGTAACACGCAAATATAAATACATTTTACCTGTTACTTTTTCAATCAGAAGAGGGGGAGGGGGGGAATGCCCTGGGCATCCAGACATGCAATCAACAACAAAAGATACTAATCCATTAGTCTTATTTTTGTAAGGAAATAAAAATTTATGTTAAAGTTTTTATTAAGATTGAGAAAAGTATTTTATGGAAAATAAATATGATTTTACGTCATTAAAACTCACTTTTATTTTCTATGAAGTTTTACTTGATTAAAGCTCACTTTTAGTTTCTTTGAAGTTTTACGTCATTAGAGCTCACTTTAATTTTCTATGAAGTTTTACGTCATCAAGCTCACTTTTACTTTCGATGAAGTTTTATGTCATTAAAGCTCACTTTAATTTTCTATGAAGTTTTACGTCATTAAAGCTCACTTTTACTTTCTCTGAAGTTTTATGTCATTAAAGCTCACTTTTATTTTCTATGAAGTTTTGCGTCCTTAAGCTTACTTTTATTTAGGTGAAGTTCCTCGTTATTAAAGCCCATTTTTAGTTTGTATGAAGTTTTACGTCATTAAAGCAAACTTTTAGTTTTTTTTATGAAGTTTTAGGTAATTAAGGTAATAATTTAGGTAATTATTTAACGTTAGAAAAAGAATATTTTGATGTAAATAGCAATTTTCCTTTTCGTCATAGTATAATTTCCGCATGAATTTATATAAAAATGAGTTTAAAATATGGATTTAGATTTCTATGAATATATAGTATGGTTTTTTTTATTCCTTTTTAAATAAAATGGCTTCTTTCCCCTAACACTAATAACAACATGCCACTGCTTTCTACATCTTTATAACTGAAGAATTGTGTGTTTCAAAAATGGCTAACTTTGTAAAGACGTGCTTCTAAAAACTGCTCAATATTTTTTTTTATAATTGTTTGTAATTTTATAAAAACCGATCAATATGTATAATTGTTTTCTATTAAATCAAAAATTGTTTTTTTAAGATTAGTTTTACACTTTTAATGATTCTGAAAATTTGACTATCAAGAATGACATTTTCAGAAATTGTTTTTCAATAGTCTATTAACCACAAATTATTTTCAAAAAAATTAAAAAAAATCAACTTATTTTTTTATTTTATTAATAAATATAAGAAACTAAAACAAAACATAATGTACAAGTTTTAAGTCGAAATTTGAATTTTTTTTATGTGTAAGAAACATTTAATTTAACATCAGTTTACTATCCCGAGTTATTTCTGGCAAATGAAATAAGTTAAATATTAGTCTTTGTATGATAGCTCTTGAAAGAAGGGACCACACAAAATGATACTTTTCAAACGTCAGTGAAGGAATACGCCATTTTTTTTACTCTTATTGCTATGTAAATTCAACCACCATTGTCAATACAATCGCACAAAACGCATGCGCAGTCCCACAGTCCAACAGCAAAACTCCCAAATAAAATTTGGCAAACTTCCAATCACAGCGGATTATGTTTTCGGCTTCCGACCGAGTCAAAACACAATGTACTGAGAAATTCTGCTAAGCCCGAATTTTCTCGGGATGATAAATGTTTGCAGTATATGTACGTACCCGAGTAAACTCGGGATAGTCGGGGAAGCGGTTAATGGTTGTTCCAACTATCGTGCACACATGCAATAATAGTTTCTACTTTTATATGATCGTATACATTTTTTTAATTAGGAACTTTTTACTTTTCACGTACATTCCTATAAAACAAGTTCACGTACACATGTTCTAAATCATGCGCATAGTTATGCACCAGAAACATTCTTAATAAAAGTCACCATTAAAAAAATTCCTTAGTCGCTGGTATATGACTTCTTAAATGCTGCATTAGTTCCTTTATATCGTCTGGTATAAAACACCTTCTATTATTTAGATTTGAAGTTGAAAAATAAAAACGATTCTTATATCGATTGTAGAAGAAAAAATCGTTACGTTGATCGATAAAGTTATCGCAAAACATCATTATTTAAAGCTTCGTATTAAAAGCCATTCGCCTGAAATAATTCGTTTTAAATGGGTTCATAGGGTTTTTCCCCATCATGCACAGCTTTCTGTTGTTCACTTCCGTCAAATGCAGCGAAGGAATATATTCCGTAACAGAAGTCTGCAATTAATCACGTGGCAGATAATTTGTCTTGCCGAGATATTCGCCAAAACGATATCTCCGAAAAACTTCGCATACTGGTGGATGATGGTCATAAATAATATGGAACACACGTTCCACGTTTCTTAATATCTCATCCGTTGAAATATCGCCCAGGGCAAAATCGTTTATTTGTGACGTTTAACTTGACGAATTTCGAAATCGATTACATCGGGAGCGATATCGGGGGTAATAACTATCACCCATGAATATGCCTGATCATGTTTTTATAATTAACATTATTATTAGGGGAACTTGTTTCGTTCCAAGTTTTATAAAAGTAATTATTACCTATGATCACGTTTTTCATTACTATTATTGGAGTAACTTGCGTTATTCTTAGTTTTATAATACTAATTATCACCTGTGCCTTTTAATAATAATATTCATAAAATTATATTTATTATTATTATTAAAAGAACTTCTGTTTCTACACATTTTTATAACATTAATTTTATCAAACATATATGAAAGATAATGTTTTTTTTTTTTCAATTCCTACAATCAGTTCACACTCTCTCTATAATCTTGTTCAAATTTTCAATCTTTAATAAAATACTTTTTGAAGTTATACTTCTTATGCGACTTCCAACAAGGTTGCGTTAAACGTTTAACGCTACATTTTTATTGGCCGGGAAATCACGTGGTAGGATCCAGTTTTCCCTCATTCATTTCCATATTGTTTGGGTTCTCACTAGCATAAAAGTACTGTTTTACCATAAATATTTCTTTAATTTGTTTTGATACACATATAATTGGGTATAATATGAAAAAAACACAACTACTTCGATTTAGTAGGAACAACATATGACGCAATGCTAAACGAATGGAATTTAGTTGTTGTTTATTTAGATATTGTTATTAGTAGTTGTTGTTATTTGTTTTAGTTGTTGTTGTTTATTTAGTTGTACTTAGTTTCAATAACTTTTCTTTATAATGCAATAAAATCTGGCGAGCAGCTATTTAAACGATCGAACACTTCGTTTGTTTATTTGTGGCTTGAAGTTAGGCTCGCAGAAAATGCCGTTCATGGGTTAAATTTAGTAGGAACAACACAGCCTGTGACGTAGGCTATATTATACCCAATTGGGTATAATATGAAAAAAACACAACTACTTCAATTTAGTAGGAACAATATATGACGCAATGCTAAACGAATGGAATTTAGTTGTTGTTTATTTAGTTATTGTTATTAGTAGTTGTTATTTGTTTTAGTTGTTGTTGTTTATTTAGTTGTATTCAGTTTCAATAACTTTTCTTTATAATGCAATAAAATCTGGCGAGCAGCTATTTAAACGATCGAACACTTCGTTTGTTTATTTGTGGCTTGAAGTTAGGCTCGCAGAAAATGCCGTTCATGGGTTAAATTTAGTAGGAACAACACAACCTGTGACGTAGGCTATATTATACCCAATTTAATAGGGTAGTATTTTTTATTTTCAAATTTAGTGGATAACAATTGTAAAAAATGAGTGAAAACAATTCCACAGACAATGCGACGGATTTAAGGTTATGTCAAGGTACGTCTGTTGTGAATATCAATTGATTGTTAGGTTTTCTCTTCTGAAATTACATTATGACGCATTCACATACATTATTAATACAAATACATTTTCCAGGGCGAGACGATGAGGCAACCACAAGCACTTTCACTGGTTCAAGAGGTCGACGAGGGAAAAATGCGCAATATTACCGTGATTACCATGAGAGCACGGAAGCGAGAGGAGCAGGAAAAAGAGTCGTTGAATAGAACTAGTGCTTCTACGACTGCTGATTCTTCTACAATTAACGTTGCAGGGTTGCGAAGTTTAACTTCTTCCGCGTGGAGGGACTCCACGCAGTTTTTTTATTCAACCACAAATAATCTTAAAATTCCCCCCTAACCACAAATAGTTTTTTTTTCACTCAAGTTCAAATACATTTTTTAAATGATGCTAATACAATTTTCTCAAATATTAATTCATTAATTAAATGTAATTAATTAATTTTAGTTTGATATGAGAGAAAAAATGGTAATTATTTAATAAAAAGTAACTAAAATAAAAATTTTTTTTGTTGATCTAAGTAAGAATTGACATTGAAATTTTTTTCTTAATATTTCTTGTTTATATTATTGTTATTAGAAAAACGTATTTTATTCGAAACTCATAATAACGTTATTGCTTTAAAGCTTCGAATAACTGAATTTCCTTTCATTTAATTTGTTTCTTAAAGAGTTTATAACACGTTTTTTTATAAACTTTCGAAAAATGATTTATAACCCATAGCAACATTCAAAATTCAATTTTAAAAGAATGTGTAACGTAGTACGATTTTTTGATCCGATGAGCAAAAAAGTAATTTTATTTAATGTTCTTGGTTCCTCGAAAAAAATCTCAAAATAGAGAAATTCGCTAAATAGAATTCAGACTGTACCTCTTCCCTTCCTCTATCAGCGAATCACAAAAAAGTGCTGTAACGAATCAAGCTATATAGCAGATACAGTCCTTTTTATATAAAAAAAAAACATTTATTTGACAACCACGCATAAACTAAACAAAATTTAATTAAAATACCCGTAACGGGGAAATAAATGGAAAAACCCATAACGGGCTAGTATGAAGCTTAAATTCAAAACAAAATCTATTCTCATCAAAATCAATGTCTCGCTCTTTTATTTTTTCTTATCACGTTATTAAGTTTTTTTTTTATTAATGCTTTTATTAGTCAGATATTTTTTACTTTATTGCTCTTACGAAGTATTCAAGCAACTCTTTACCGATGTGTAATTATGTTAAGACGGTTGTAAGAAAATTATAATTTTTTTAAATTTTAGATTTAACGAACACCTTTGCATCATAGCACATATTTTGCGAACAAATTGTGATTCAGATTGAATGGTTCAGAAAGTGCCAATTTTCAATAAATGAGTTGCGAATATATCAAAAATGACATGCTATCGGAAGCAGAAAGACATTCGAAATTTAATATCACGAAACAATTGAAAACAAGATTAATAATGACCGACCTACCCCCGGAGGAGTTTTCGGATAAGAGTTTGACCCGTTGCTTCGGGAGAACTAAACACTATAAAATTACTGCAAAGCTAAATTAAAACTAATGAAACATATTAGAAAATATCACACTATCGATGACGTGTAAATTTAAAAAAAAAATCAAGTATTTTAAGCCGTGTGCCGACCAGGTGGCCGAGTGGTTAGCGTGTCTGACTGCGGAGCCATTGGCCGCGGGTTCGAATCCTGCTCAGGGCATGGATGTTTCTTTCTCTCTCTGTGTTCTATATCCTTTCCTCTTTGTGTGAATGTGACCCGCCCTGTAAACGGCTTTGTGGTTGTGTGACGTGGGTGACGCTGCTCCACCGCCGTGGCTTCACCACAGGTGCCCACTGGGTAACGAGAAGAGAGTAGCAGTTCTGGCATTTCTGTGGCCAATGGGACAAACCCCAAGTTCCCGGCATTAAAAAAAATTAAACCATGTAGGAAAGTAAAGAATACGAAGTGGATAAATGAACTCAAAATGTGCCCGTTCTATAACAGATAGTTCAGCATCCCCAATGAGATTTATAAAATTTGAAATCAGTCATAATAATTCCAAAAGGGATTTATGGTTAAAGCCAATATGAAATGTCGTATCAAGCCATCAAAGTGCAAGGCTATCACGAAAGAGTTCACCAATGACCAAAAGTTTTCCGTGGAAGGGAAAGGACCCGGAATAGCAACCTGTCCAAATGTCCGGCTTAAAATATAGGATTAAAGGAATCTTGAAGAGAACCAGAATTCTTAAAGATAAGTCAAAAGCGCTTAAAACAACGAAAAGAGTAAAATTAACCAAAAATAAATAATTGAATTCATAAAAGTTGTTTGAGCTCGGTAGATCCATTAAATCCTAGTCAACTAGTACCCCTACTCAACTCGGTCGTAATAAAATTTATCTTAAGGAAAACATACAACGTTTTTGAGAACACAAAAACTTACGCAGAAAACTAGACACTGAAAAACTTCAGAAGTCAAAGAATGACGTTAATAAAACTCTTCATACTTAATTTTTGCTCCTTAAGTGCTTCTGGAACTATAATTTTTTTTTTTTTTTTGTATAATTTCTCATGCAGAAAGAAAATTTATGCATAGGAAGGTAGGAATTAAGAAGAAAAAAAATCAACCAAAGCAAGATAAAATTTCTTCTTTTTTTTTTTTATCTTTTTTCTTCCTACAGTAAGAGGTTTTTAGAAATTTATCATCCATCCACACCAATTTTAATGACAAGCTAATCTCATTGTCTCAATTACAAAGTTATTAAGTTGTTTTCACAGATTCAGTGTTCCAAACTTTATCAAAAAATCTAATTCCTGCCCTGGACGGCAGTTCTAATAGCAGGCAATTAACAGTAAGCTTTCCTTCGCTGAGTTAGACCAAAGTGGAGCTATAAATCTAGACCCTCCTCTGGAAAGCCCGATAATTGCTACAAGTAACTTCCTGATTTTCGATGTTGCAACCCCCCCCCCTAACCACAAATAGCTTTTCCCAGCCTGAATGGTCAACTTCATTAGTATGCATTTGTCCCACATATCGGGCAAATCATGCAGCCTGCGACAAGCCATCTAAAGTCAGGAACCTCTTGACTAGATCCATCATTTAGAGACCCTATAAACTGTCTCCTAATAAATCTCCTTTTTTTCAGCCCATAATCGGTGTGTTGTCTCCGTGTAGTGGAAAATTAAAAAAAAAATAATAAATAAAATAGCAACATTGAAAGCAAAAGTCGGAGCAATTTTCAGGATAATTGCTACTTTCTTGTCGCGAGTGCAAGCGACGTATTTAAAGCAATCCCAGCCGCTTTGGGTTAGGTAGTCGAAGACTATTAATCATTGGACCAATCAGAGAACATATTAGCCACTTCTGCTGTTCTTGTTGCCAATAACTAGATAAAAAGTTTGCTCTTTCAAGTTTAGTATGAATATGGGTAGAAGATTGGAAATAAGTTAATTCAGGGGAATGAATGTCAACCTATCAAAGTTTCGCATAATAAGACTATGAATTAAGCGGTCCCTTTAGGATTGAGTTCGTAATAAATGAGATCACGTGGGATAAGCCGGCATAAAAACATCGTTGATAGTTTCTGTTCCATTATTGAGGAAAAGTTCTGTGGAAAACTAGTCTTGTAGAATGCAAATAACGTTGATTTATTTTAAATGATAAGAGAAATGAATTTGTTAATTATCTAAGTTCATAAATAACGTGATACTTTACAACGTGTTCCTTTGTAAATTCTCAAGTGATACTAAGATACAAACATAAGATTAATTTTTGGTACTGATTTAAATATTTGGAGAAAATTAGGAAGAATGGAAAATAATTTTAAAAAAACAACAACATCCTAGTTGCAAAAAACAAATATTTCTACAGCTTACATAGTAGGAGTTAGTTGTGGAGCAAAACTCAAAAAATCTCGCTTCGAGTCACGTGATTTCGATTCTTGGTGTCGTCCAAGAGAATTTTGTGGTAGGATACCTGCAAGTGACGTAGTGTGGGTGGGTATCTCGATTCTGATTGGTTGTTGAAACGTGGCATTTGTTTACGTTAGCAACTGCTCTCTTCATTCTATTTTGAGTAAGCCAAGCCCGTCAAGTATCAGTTCTCTTAAATGCCACAGTTTTAATTCTTTTACAAAGATTCTTTTTCTAATATTTCAATTCTTTCACTCTATATATTTACACAGATAAACTTAACACAAAGACAGGTACGAAGCTATGCGGAACATAAGCAAACTAATAGTGCATCGAAGTTGCCAGGTACGCAAAACAAAAATATAACACGGTTACAGTAAAATGCATAAACAGATAGTAAATCTAAGTGAAGTAAAAGAAGTAGAGGAGGAAGAATTATATTTCAACTAATTCGATGTAATAATACGTCTCTGTATTTATTTAAATTATCGTTTATTAACATTCTAACTTATTAGAGAAACTTAGCTCAACTTTAATACGCCATTTCGCTGATTAAGATCAGATGGCGTTGACGTCACACGTCACATGTTTGGGTGTGGGAGGTCTTCTTGAAGTGCAAGTACAAAATTAGAAATAGTTTTTTATTTAATTTTATTTTTTGGAGTAGGGGAAGCAATAATTATACAAAATATTTAACAATAAAATTCATATATATTTACACAAAATAATAAAGCTGATCATTCATTAAAAAGTAATATTCATTTTAACCGTTCGCACTTAGCTTAAAATATCCGTTTTCACGTGAAAATTATTTTTAGAAACTAAATATAGTTGCTTTCAAATATTTCTATATTGTCATAGAAAGAATATTGTCGTGCATTTCCACTGGGTAGAACATGTAAACACTGGATTGAAAGAACGTCACATGACATAATACGATAAACAAAAACAAAAACTCCGGAAATATTGGGCTGTCTTCTACACAAAATTAATGAAAATTATAACTGTAATCTGCACATTATTCATCCACCCTTCATTTAACGGTGTTTACTAATAATATTTATTTATCTTTCATCCTTTCTTAATATTATTCTCTTTAGTTTTTGACCTAATTATTATTCAAAATAAAAATTTTAATAGTAAAAGTCTTGTTTCGTGTGGTTGGGAGCGTCAGCGAAGGGATGGTGTAGCCCAATATTATTTCACTTCTTCTTTTCCTGACCTGTCAAAGACAACTTAAATGCCAAATAATTGATATCGCAAACTCAGCTGTATGTAATTTATTGATTACTTTATGACATGGTTTATTAAATACTTTCATGTTATCCTTTGAATAAGAGAAAATCAGTTTGGAATATAGATGATCCATCAAATAGAAAGACTTGATCATTTCCGTTAAAAGAAAATCAATATATACAACAACAAAAAATTTATAATAATAAGATTCGAAATAACATAACCAGAGCCACCTGCTCCTCTGAAATGATCATGAACTGAACAGATGAGCAGAGAAAATTATCGATATTTAAGTGTTTCAAACCGAAATCGATGAGTCGAAACGATAAAAATTTAATTAATCATCGAAAAAAACATCGAAAATAACTGTAATAAGCGATGGAAACATGACTTTTTATATTCCATTCGACTTGTGATAGAATAGGGGGAATCGAATTGGTAAACACGTTAACGTTTCTCTCGTTCGAACGTCTAGGTACTGTGAGCTTCCATTCAAAAAAGGAAAAGTAATTCGACAATTTTCTATTCTACATTCCAAAAAAGATGCTTTCGGGCCTCTTGTCCTACTTCTCATTATCTGCAAGAAAAAGATAAATAATTGTTTTTAATATGTAAATGATTATGGCAACGGTCGTTTTCGCAGGACCAGATCACGCGACCTCAGCAATAACCTGTAATTTGAAACATAATCGCAGACGTGTAACAGCAAACGATTTTTATTTTATTCTAAGTTAATTACAAAAAAAGTAGTAACGAAACAAATTATGAATCTGCGGGGTATGTGTGCTTAGCAGCTTTTTAGTTTGTTTGTTTTTTTCTTCTTTTTTTTAATTTAGTTTGTTCATTTACGTTTACTACTTATGCGATTGCCACGGTAATTTCAGAAGCAGTAAACGAGTAAGTAAAACAATTCAGATAATTACGCTAGTTCTTGTGGCAACAGTGTTGTTTAAGGGAATATCTTCCCGAAGTTAAATGCCTCAAAATGAATGATGCAACCTGAACTGAATCAATCTTGAACTATTTTAACGTTCGTAATGAAATTTTATTAATTGGTTGGATTGAAAATCCTGTTTCTTACCCAACTCCGAAAATGATTTCATTCATTTATTTTTCTAATTATATGCGTAATTTCACATCTCGTTCCTTGTTTTTTATAGCATAAGATTTAAACAACAATTCAAAAAATTAAAGCCCCAAAAATAATAATAATAATTGATTTTGCAGGTTATTACATTAAATATCCATTTTTAATATTTATTAATAGAAAAAAAATGTCTTACAAATTAAGTGCAAGTTTATTTTTATTTTATAAAATAAATTGACAGATCGATATTAAATGTCAATCTAGAAGAACTTCGTCACTGCTATGAAAAAAATATCAAAATTCTACAGGTAATTATTATTCTGAAATAAAAAGTAACTTAAAAATTTTTAAAGCACATGTTAAGTGGAATTTTTCAAAATTCCACTTAACATGTTTTAACGTTCCTCGAAGTGTTTTAGCATTATTTTTACATCGATTCATGTACTTTGTCTGTAATATTAAAGTAGCCGTACAGCAGTGTCCACGATTTTTACCGCTCGATTTGCACTTTAATATTAATGCAAAACTTAGCGTGAGTAACAGGTAAGCCCGGCCAAAGCAGGTCGCAGTTGTCGTAATGTCGAATTCACGAACTTGGAGGAGAAATGGTAAGTTTGTTAAGTCATATTCACTGTACATTTTAATGCATGCTATTAGTATTTCAGGTATCTAGTCTTATTTTATTAACTGTCTTTGTTTATAGTTTTTGAACAGCAAAACAAAATGTCGGCGTTTGCGATTTTTTAATATGGAGGGAAAACATATTATATATTTTTTTCCAACCACCATAAGGCGTTTTCAAATTGATAAACTATCTTATCTACCGGAAGAGATTTCAAACTTCATCCTCTTCGAAATTTTTCCCAGGATAATTTTTTTTTCCAAATCGAAAGATAAAGATCTTGACATCGTGCAGAAACGTAATTCAGTTATCCTCACATTTACGTCACAAAAATGAGATAGAATACTTCGATAAATATGTCATTAAATTATTATTAATGCCCTTAATTAAAACTCTGGCATTAATGGGTCGATATTAATCTCTTTAACAAAAATGCTTTGTCGGGAACAATTATCGAGGTTTAGAGAAATTCCCTCTTCCGTGACTTCCACGAAATCTGTTTTTTGATCCTTCTGTTTCTCTTAAGCTATTTAAAAGACATGTTAAGAGAAATGAGATTGATTATTCGTAACTTGATATGCAAAATAATTAAACTATTAGTAACGCTGTTTTAAGTATGTTTAAAACTAAAAAAGAAGAGGGATAAAACTTCCAATCAAGTGTTAGATAAATCATGCATGTAAACGATTTTCAAAAGAATTTGTACCGAAAATCGTTCCATCTTCTTCTATATCGTAAATATTAATTTGTTTAAGCATATCTCAATATTAATTCGATTTCGTTCATTTTTTTGATTTACTTCTTTGTCATAATTGAATTACTTTTTTCCTTTAGGAAAATTGTTTTTATTTCTATTTTCAGGTAATAATTCATATCGATCTTCAGCAAATGCATGTAAGCGCAAAGTAATTTAGCCATTAACGCGTTTTCAGATATGTTTAAAGCTAATGAAAATCATGAACTTTCAAGAAAGTGTCAAATAAATCATGCATGAAAATAATTTTCAAAAGAATTTTTACCGACCAACGTTACTTTTTTCATATCGTAAGTATTTATTTGTTTAACCATATCGCAATGTTAATTCGGATTCGTTCATTTTTAACTTCATTTAATTATTTATTTTCTGTTTTCATGTTATAATTCATATCTATAATCAGTTCGTGAATGCAAACGCTAAGTAATTTAGCCATTAACGCGGTAACAGATATGCTTAAAATGGCCGAGCTGATAGGGTGCCTGACTGCGAAGCCAATGGCTGCTGGTTCGAATCCCGCTCTAGGCATGGATGCTTCTCTCTATGTGTTGTCCTTTGTTGTGTGTGAATGTGGCCCACCCTATGAACGGGTAAGTGTGGCGTGGGTAATGTTGCTTGCGTAGGTTCACAAGTGCCCACTGGGTAACGTAAAATGAGCAACACCACCGGCATCTTCCGAGGTGAAGGACGTATAAGTTCTGCCATTAGAAATTTTTTTTTAAACTAATGAAAATCATGAACTTCTAATCAAATGTCCGATAAATCATGCATGAAAATTATTTTCACAAAAACGTGAACCAAATATTGGTATATCGCTATTATTGATCGGGTGAATCATATTTTTATATAATAGACCAGGAGCGGCAAACCTTTCTCAATAAGTGTGCCAGTTTAATTACATTTTTATATTTTTAGATGTCAAGTGTGCCACTTGTAATATTTCCATTTAAAAATAGATGTGATTTTAAACTTGTTTAGGTTTCAAACAGTCGAACTATTTTTTGAAACAATTCCTGCTCTCATCATTAACTTGCATTAAATGCTTCTTGACATGAAGCTTTGTTTTAAATTTTTTTCTATTACTCTGCAGACCTTTGCGTTGGCAACGAGATGGCAGATCTTCTTACTAAAAAAGGAAGTGGTATTTTACAGAACTCCCAGAGAGAAATTCCTTGCTCTTCCATAAATACAATAATTAAAAAAACACGATAATTAAGAGTCATGAAAATAACAAATTGGTGACAAGGTCTGGAGGGAGACTCTGAATAAGATCCCTGATCACCCGAGACGCAATGCGGTTGCTGCTTTTAGGTTGGAAACCGGACCCGACTGCTTTGCAGCTCACCTCCATAGACTTAAGATCTTTCCCGATCCAAACTGTGTCTTCTGCTGGGAGGACACCCCAATGAGTGCTGAGCATCTGGGGGTCTACCCCGGAGTTACTGGTGACATCTATGACAGATACTGGAATGCTAGGGAACAGTCGCAGTCACTGCTAACTGACTGATTTTCTGTTTATATTTCTATTGTTGATTATGTATTCTATTTAATGTTTCTTTGTTCTAATTGTGTTTGTATTTCGAATATTTTGATGTTTCTAAAATATTTTTTGAATTCGTTGTTATTCCTTATAGGTCTGTGAGGAGTGTTTTTAAACTCCACACATCAGGTGCAGCTGCTAGAAATAAAAACGTAGACCTTTGTTTACTGTACTTAAAAAATTTGGCTTGTATTTGTGCTAACTTTCTGTTTCTTCGGAGGCATAATTGGAAATCTTATGTTCAGAACAAGAAAATTACTATACACTCAACACCAAGAGTAAGGTACACACACAAATTTAAATTTTTTCAACTCCAGTCAAAACAAAAATGTCTAAACCTCAGAAGAATATCACCATAGATCTGTATTAGCAAGAAGTTTTTTAGTCTTATTATTGTCCGTTGCATTGTCCAGGATAGCCTGGTTGGTAGGGCACTGGACTCACGTTCGTGAGAACGGGAGTTCAAATCCCCGTGTAGGAAATGGTGACTGACGCATGTTAAATCTGTCGGGTCACGAACTCTTCCATGTTTCCATAACAAATTATACCTCTGGTAGTACTGAATTGGAAATTGATCGTTCTCTGGTTCAGGTCAAAATTACGATCTGTGGATGCATGAATGAGTCCGCCCTATAAACGGGTGTGACGTATGACAGTGGCAGAAGTAGAATTCTTGTCCATAGATGGCGCCACTGGAAAACAAGAACAATCGCAACGCCAGTGCCTTAATGGTCTACGACAACAACATCTTTTTTAAAGCAAAATATTAAACCGAAGCCTCCATATATATATATATATATATATATATATATATATATATATATATATATATATATATATATATATATATATATATATAACATAATCCACAATCCAACCCTTCGAGTTTGCCGCATTCTGCTATGTTTTTTTTTCTTGTGTGCTCCTGTCAGGTTCTCTGCAAACCTTGGAACAAATTTGTCGGTACGAAATTCTCCCAAGCACCATATTTACCCGCAGAAAACAAACCTACTGAAACATTGAAGTAATGTGTCAAAGTGAATTTAATAATATAATTTTTTTTTAAATTGCCTACATAATAATATTTAATAAATTAATGAGATTTAAATAATAATACAATTTTTTTCGATGGCAAAAAAATTTTACAATTAGGAAAGGATTTGTGACAAATCATCCACTAAAACAAACAAAAGATTTTCTGAGCTTAAAATGAAAATGTTCCATCATAAATCCTGATAATTAATAATTCTCATTCAGCCAGTAAAGGGAATGCAAAATAGTCCACCCCAAGAGATTCGGTAATAGAATTTCTTTGAGAATAATGGAACACTTTTTATTCCTTAACCACCCTTTTATATGAAAAACGGACGGTGCGGGAGAAAGTAAAAGAGAACAGAAACAAAACGAAGAATATTTTCATGAATATTTAAAGATATTTCAAAGATTTTGAGGACTGATATGATTACAAAAGTCACGAAACTCCCTTTTCTTTTTTTATAAAAGAAAATTCAGCTTTCTCTAAGCGTTACTATTATTTTGGGGCTTAAGTCGGCTTTTTTGTGTAAGTCAAGAAAAGATTTTTTTTTTTTTTTTTTGCTTTTTGATAACCCTTAGCTGTGTGTTTTGATGATAGTCTCGACTAATTTCATAATGACGTGATAACAGATTAAAAAAGAGCAAATAATGACTGCGAAATTTAAATAGTTTTTGAGAATTCGCCAAACACGATGCGACTCTATTAAATTGCAAGTTACAGAATTTTTTTACATTATTTTTAAGAATGTAATTCAGTAAGGCAAAACATGAAATTTGAGCCAAATCGGTCGTATAGTTCCTGACAAATAGAATTTTAAGTGTTCTGTTTTTTTTTTTTTTTTTTTTTTTTTGTAAATTTAATTTCTCAGGAACTATCCAGCCGATTTCTCCGAAATTTCGTATTTTGATGTGTTATATTAAATTCTTTAAAATAATGCGACAATTATAGACAATTTTAATTTTAGTATACCTAAGAATTCAATTATTTCTTACCTTTCCTAAATAAAATAATAAATATTTACTAAAATTTATTTGTTTCATTAAATTATCTTTGGATAGATATATTTCATAATTGTGTGCAAAAATTCTACAATTCGCTTAAAAAGTTCTGGTGATGTAATGATGTACGTAAAAAGTGAAAATAACATAAAGGGGTCCAAACTTTGGAGCGATATCCTGACCTAACAATTGAACCCCTATTTCCCAGATTGCGGCCTATATTTTGGGGGTCAGATATCTGAGTTCGTTAAAAAAAAAGGTGCATTTTTATTCTGAGAAAGCAGGCTTTTTTGCGTCTGATTTCGTAACTTAAAATATCGTCTGCGCTTATTAGTTACCAAAAATGAGCTCACCCTCTCGAGCCAATTAGATTGAGTCCTAGAACGCGAAAATCCAATAATTGGATCAAAAGTTATTCAGGGTGGTCCGTTTTTAGCGCGCTGTATGTAAACAATTCTATTATGCACCAAGCAAAATAAAATAGGCTTAAAAATTTTAACTGCTTCATTTTACTATTTTATTTTAATTATTTTGTTTATTTGCCCATCTGCTACCTCTAAGACAGGGAGAAAATAGAAATAGCATTTTTTACAAGATGAAAAATAGGCACTTTATCCACGTGCTTATTATCTATTCTGCGTCCAGTTTCTTTTCATGTTGAGTGATAATTAGCTTGAAAATTTCATGTTAATTGTTGTTGTTGTTGATTTACGTCGCACTAGAGCTGCACAATGGGCTATTGGCTACGGTCTGGGAAACATCCCTGAGGATGATCCGAAGACATGCCATCACAATTTTGATCCTCTACAGAGGGGATGGCACCTCCGCTTCGGTAGCCCAACGACCTGCACGCAAAGTCGAGCACTTTACGGTAGCACAGTTTAACGAGGACCAATACCGCACACCCTCGGTCCCTACGCAGACTGATCCAAGTGGGTCACCCACCCGCACACTGACCGCAGCCAGTGATGCTTGACTTCGGTGATCTGATGAGAACCGTGTCTTAACGATCAGTCCACTGCGGGACTTAAACATGTTAAATGTAATAACAGTTGATTGCTGACTTACGGGACCAAACATGCGTTTCATTTAAAGCGACATTTCATGTTAAGTGATTTCGCGCTAATAAGGTATATACTATCCACTATGAAAGCTAAAAGCATACTAGTAGGTGGTAGGGGTCACTTTGATTCCCAACTGCTCTGTTTCTCATTTTAAGAATTAATGTTCCGTTTTTTATCCAAATAAAGAAGAAAAAAAAAAGAGAAAATTGTGATAGCCTAAAAGCGATCACAGGTTACCCATTTGCAAAATGGTTGTTGTCTAATTTTTTTTTTCATGTTTGCTTTCATGTTTTTGGTTTCCACACCTTTATAGTTCGTCTAAAGTAAGAACTCCCTTAGCCATTCATCTGGATCCGTGGCTGTGATTATGGTAACGAGGTATAACTATTTTAAGTAGGGGTGTGGGGTCACGGTTTAAGGCAGGTTTTGATCACCGAGAGAAAGTGAATCTTTTTCTTCAGTCTAGAGTGTTAGCCCTAGAGTGAAGAGAAGCTACCCTCCCTGAAATGAGCTATTCTTGTTTCCATAACAGCACACTCCTCAGTCTTTCTGTAGGGAGGAGTTCTTACCTTAGACAAACTATACCTTGGGCAGTATCATTCAAGTGTGTGAGATGACGCTTCTTGTACGATTCAAGTCATTTTCATGATCCACGTTGTTTTGTGAAGAACAGGTTTTACACTTGGGTTCATGAACAGAATCCTTCCTTTTTTTCGTTTGTGTGTAACTCTTAAGGTATTCTCATCTACATTCTTTGACTTTAGCTTTTTCAACCTCGATAAGTTTAGGCCTTGGCATCATTTCTTTTTCTTTCCTCAACTATGACTTTTGGGACCGTGTCCATCAGTTTTGGGACCCTCTTCATGTGTGATATTATGTGTGAATTAGTATTGAAAACGATTCAGTTTGAACTGAAGGTTAGATATTCTGATTATTAATTAAAACAATAAAACCAAAAATAACGTTCAAATGATGAAATTCTCTTTTATTCACAACCCAAGAAGTATTTATGGGATCTCTCTGGTCCCATATTTTTTTTAAAAAAATAAACTCTCCCACTTAATGCGTAACAAAATTAAAATTGAAAAAAAAAGTCTAAAAAAATTATCAATCGGTGGCGGTCGCCATAGCAACGCATGCAATGACGACGCATGCTCACTGATTACTATTACTCTTGAACACAGTTAAAAAGTGTGATGACGTCCAAATAAAATGCGCACGGTATCAAACCCAAAACAACACCCATTTTCCCAATGGGTAAAAACTAAAAACACATTTTAAAAGAAATATCTCGTGCGAGATCAAACTAGCGTTGTGCATACATATTGCATAGTATTAACCAAGCATACTTAGTACTAACAAGCATAGTACTAACCAAGTATTAGATATTAAGGTAGTGCATAAGTTCTATATAACTAATTTATTCAACAACCAAGTAATAGTATCAAAGGCTGTTATTTTTTTGTTTAATAATAAAAAATAATTGCTGTAAGGAAAATAAAATCGAACAATTAAGGGGCCCACGACTTTCTATGGCTTATGGTATTGCGAGTAGCGGAAACTTGAGCGCCTCACACTAGAGCGTCTCATCCCGGAGGGTAAAACCTTCACTTACATGAGAACAAGGATAAGAGTCCAACATCACTCATACATTCTACCTCAAATTCATTTGTTCCCTTCTTTTTCTTGGAAAGTAATTTTTATCAACATTTTGGTGTACTATCTCTTTAAAGCATTATTATTATTATTTAATTTTATAACCGTCGTTGAACAGCCGACCCAATTTTTTGGAGTTACGACTTCTAATGAACAACTCCGTAGTCTCGTAATTTTGAACTCAGTACAAAAGACAAAGGTACTCCAATTATTGTGAATAATTTGACTTTCTGAAGAAATTTTTGGTGGAACTAACTCGCATTTGCGTTACAGGGAGAGGAAAACTACGAAGGCCTCCCACGATCAGACTGATAGCAAGGGGACTCTAACACCCATGATCTGTCTACCGTTATAGGATATTTTACGCCAGTATTGTGGTCAGTGCAATTCAGATGCGGACTTTGTATCGTCCAGCCTTCTCCGGGATTCAAACCCGGTTAACTGTACTGATAAAGTTCCTTTACAGTTTCTTTTTATTTATTAATCTTTGTGCCAATAGGTGGCAGCATGAGACTTAAAAATTTATACTAATGACAGTGAAAATAAACCTTTTTTCTAAACTTTTGATATTTTTATATAAATGTAATAATTAAGTTTCATTGTTCAATATTATAATTTTAACTAAGAATAGATATAATGTAAGCCTTTAATTTTATATATTTCACTTTTTGGTCGTAAATTTAATTTGTACTTTTTGTAATACTGTATGGTGTCAACACACTGAGTTAGATGCTGAAAATTGATGTTTTTGGAGATATTCTGTTGATGTTCACGAGATGGGTAGATGGTTGAAAAGCTCCTGTTAGAATGTTGATTATTATAGTGGTAGAGAGAAAAGGAGTTGAGAAACTCTTTTATGAGTTGTGAAATCCGCTGCCTTATTGTAAGGCATATTTCTTTTTATGTGCTTGAAGAAAATATCCAGAATGTGTGCACCAGGAGTTAGCGGTGTGGTGAGAAAAACACTGGCATTATAGTGGTAGTATTTCATCTACCAAACCTGATGGCTAAAAGTAAATGTATTTGATACGAGAAAATGTCCCAGTAATGTTAGTGTTGGAGCTGTATGTATAACTGATATAAGGGGCAAGATGTTAGCCCGTGGTAATCGATGACGTCCTGTTTGATGCTAGTCCAATCGGACAACTTTTTTCATATTTATTCGTAAGGAATGTGTTATTTTTGGTATTTTCAAAATGTTTTTTTTAATCAAGTCCCTTAAGGACTTAATCCCTTTTTTAATTAATTTAATAAACTCTTTTATTTAATCTAATACCTTAAACTGTATTTGTTTTCTTGTTGTGTGATGAGGGTGTTATTTTTTACTTTACAGATAAACAGGTAAGGTATCCCATGCTGGAAAATTGGGGGATAATTAATAATTAGGTTAGGAAGGAAATACACAACGCCATGTTTAAATTTTAAGGAATAACGATACGATAACGGTACATCACCTCATTGGAAGGCGAACGCTCTATCCCCTGAGCCAGTGTTTCCCAAACTTATGACTTTCGTGTACTCTTTCTAAATTTTTTGTAGCGCTGTGTACCACTCATAAAAAAATGAATGTATTTTTTACAATAAATAAATTGCACTAAAATTAAAAATCACAACTGGCTGTTGACACCACTCATTATTAACTGTTAACTGCAAAAAAATAGCCAATAGAAAAATACGCAATCTTAAATTTTCATGGCTAGAATTGTTTTTAAATAAAAGTTTTTGAAAATTTCTTTTGTTGCAAGATATTTCGCATAAGAACGAGTACCCCCGCTAAACTGTTCCCGTACCCCTGGGGGTACGCGTACCACACTTTGGGAAACACTGCCTGAGCCATCAAGGCTCTTATTATTATTGGACTTCAGGTACGATATTAGTCAGTTTCATTAAATGAGTTAATATTATAACTTGCTGAAGACTTTGAGGATTATAATTATTTTAGAAAATGTTTAAGATTACATTTATTTTCATTTGTACCTTTTTCTTTCTTTTTCTAATTATTATTATATGTAATTTATTCTTTTCTTATAATTTTAATTATCTTCTTCAACGACAAGTATAATAGTTTCACAAAGTAGTTAAATTTCTTCATCTGTAAAACAAGGGGAAGGGTAATGAACTAATGACATATATTAGTTGTTTAAATTATATAAATGAAATTAAGAAGATTGATCTAACTCGTTATCAGTGCTAAAGAGGGTATACATTGTCACTTAAAATTCTTCTGATTAAAAAAGTTTCTAGAAATAATGAAGAAGTGGGGACGATTTCCATCTAAGGTGAAAATATTATGTTGATGTTACTGTGAATGACAGAAATTGGTGGTTGTTGGCATCCACCGGTGAATGTTGACAATCACATAGTCGCTTTGGTTAATGTCCGAAATGTATACTAGGTCTAGTTAAGTGCCCGGTTAACATTTGCCCGGTATACTCTACATCAGGGGTGTCAAACTCAAAAGCAAACTTGGGCCAAATAAACAATGCTTAACTTTAGGTGGGCCTCAAAAAAAAGTTTTAAAAAAAATTAGTGTTTACTGAAACAAATATTTTTATTTTGAATAGTACATTGTAATAAGCATATATAAAGTAAAATTATTGTTTGACATCTCTTCTCTGCTACTATTTCGGGAGAAATTTTATGGGCCGAGACTACTTTCAAAATTGACCCAACGAGAGCTATTATTATGGTTTCGGACAGGAGATTTATTTTCATTCATAACAGAAAAAAAATTGCTCGCACTGATAAGTACTTCCAAACATGGAAATAATTTCATATGCGAATTTTCGAGTATTTTCAAACCTTGCCGGTAAATATTTGTAAAATTCAGGCACACCCACTTCAATGAATTTTGTCTTCAAATTTGAGTCGCACTGAATCTCAATCACTTCCATTTGCATATTACTGGGTACTGAGTCTATATTTATTGAGAAAATCGAAGAAAACAAACAAAACTTGTCTTCCGAAGAATTAAAATCTTTAAACCTTGTTTCAAATTCTGTTATAAGATTTGAAATTTTTCTGCGTATTTTTCATAAGATGCAGTATCCCTGGAAGGGCAGGTGCCGCAAGTCAATTAGAATTCTTCATTTTCGCGCGTACAATTTAAAATGATCCGTATAGTTTATAAATAAAGTATATTATAATTTTATATTATAGTTTACTTTCTAATTCACATTTCTATCTTATTTTTACTTTGCATTGGATATATTGACTGGGCCGCAAAAATGTTCATCTTGGGCCGCGAGTACTCCCGGTACTCAAGTGCCCGGTACTCCGAACACTGATGTTTCTCCTAATCTATCCTCAGAAGATACTAAAATATCGAATAAATACAATAATATCAACGAATAAATTAATATCAATTCGGATATAACAAACATTTCGGACATTCACCAAAGCAATCATATGATTGTTGACATTCACCAAAGCAATCATATGATTGTTGACATTCACCAAAGCAATCATATGATTGTTGACATTCACCGGTGAAAGTCGACATTTTCTTGATTTCGGTCATTCACGGTAAGATAGAAATAAGGCACCACACCAAAAACGGAAATATTCGATAGGAATAAATTGATTTTGGTCACATCTGTGATAAAGCCACTGTGATTAGTCGATGAATGCTAGAAAAGCTAGGTGGTAAAGAAACCATTATTTCTTTTCAAAAGTTTTTAGAAGAGTTGTGCGAAATTCCTCTACCATGAAACGTTCTTTCACCGCAATGGAGGGGACTTGTGAGGTGGTAAATCAGCTCTCTCTCTCCACCGTAGAGAGTAATACAGTTTTACCTCTTCACCACTTTCATCTGAACTATGTTGCTGCTACTTATTTTTCAAGTCTAAACTGAGGCATCTCCGGCAATTTGAGGAGAAAACGATATACTATTTCATCCTAGAAAACTGGACTTAACCATGACTCTTTCGCTCTGATCGTACGAAACTAGGTTTTACTATGATTCCTTCTCACTGATCTTAAGAAACTGGGCTTTACTACCTGTATGACTCTTTCTCTTTGATCTTACAAAACTGGGTTTTACCCTGACTCCTTTTTCTCTGATCTTACAAAATTTACCATGGCTCCTTCTCTAAGATCTTACAGAACTGGGATTTACTATGACTCCTTCTCTATGATCTTACAAAACTAGGATTTACCATGACTACTTCTCTCTGATCTTACAAAATTTACCATGACTCCTTCTCTAATATGTTACAAAACTGTGCTTTACCTTGACTCCTTCTCTATGATCTTACGATACTTGGCTTCACTTTTCCTTAAAGGAATTTTTAAGTAAAACTAAAGGACTCCACTGGAAACAAATTCGGATTTTTTTTTAAACATTTTTTAGCAAAGTTTAAAAATGTCCAAAACTCGAAGAATTCGAAGTTCAAGAACCGTCAAAATTTTTTATCTGTATTCATGATAGTACTTGGAGGCAAAAATGTCTAATTTTGCTGCAATTGGTTTTTCCTTTACCCCGAAATGTAAAAACACTCCTTCTCTCTGATCTTCTCTATTGAAGAAATCTATCAAGGAAGCTCTATTAAATGGAGAAGTGACAGTTCTATGAGACTCTTTGCTGATTTCGAAAGCGGATTTATATATTAGAGCTCATGTTATCCTCCAAAGAAATTTCTAGCGGAAAAATTTAACGAGGGAGTTTTGTTCCACACTCTGTACGCTATCTAATCAGGAGTTATTAAATCTCGTGATTGAAAATGATATACAAAAAGAGATTACGTCTTAGATTATTTCAATCATGTGTGTTTCCGCGCATTGTGTTAAATCAAGTTCGGGAATTCATGATGTGCTCACCACCTCATTGTTATTGAAATCACACATCGATGTAAGCGTAAATTTTCCGGCGTTTTGAATACACTGTTTTACACCAGAATGTTTGCAATCAGCTGTTTTACATCAGAATGTTTGACATTCTATTTTGAACAAAAACTTTCATTCTGAGGCAATTTTGGACATTGAATCAGAACAATTGGTAAGCTACTTTGTGGAAACAAACATTTATATTTCCAACTATATAAATAAAAACTTTTTTCTAAATGTAATGAAAATAATTAATTGCGTAGTGCAAAAGATTCATCTGCACAGTGCTCAAAAAAATAAACGGACCACCCTTAATAACTTTTGAACTAATGATCGGATCTTCACGTTCTAGGACTCAATCTTAATGGTTCGAAAGGCAAATATGCAAAACAATAAGTGCAGACGATATATTTAAAGTTACGAAATAGGACACAAAACCGTACTTCAGGGATGGCGAACCAATGGCACGCGACACAATATTTTGGGCACTCCACTGATCACAATCGTTGTTACACTATGAATTGTTATTACACAAATGTTATGACACTATGAAGCATATGTAACAATTAAATTAAAATTCAGAAAAAGCAAACAAAATAATAAACAATTATTAATAAAAAAATTAAAAATTAATACTAAAAAAAAACAATTAATAACCGTAAAAAACAAGCTAACAGTAAATAACTAGCAAAAAAAATCAACAGTCCTGCTTAAACTAACAACTTACGACCTAATATAAGTTATTGGTCATCTAATCTGCAACAACAGAAGTCACACTGATATTACTTTAAGTTGAATTACGTGTATAACTGAGACATTGCAAAATGTTTTTTTTTTCTTTTTTCAATGTAAATAAAGAGTTTTGAGTTGATAGTATTTAGTATTATTATTTTCCCGATAATCACGAAGTCAGAATTATTTGACGGCACGTCTATGACCTCATTAAGCAATTTTTTAGAAAAAATGGCACGTTGGTGTATAAAGGTTCGCCACCCCTGCCGTACTTTCTCTGTAAAAACAGTTTTTTTACTGATTTGGATTTCTGACCCGCAAATTATTGGGGGTGATGCAATCTGGAAAATATGGTTCCAATAGTTAGGACAGAAAAAGGGTCCACAGATTGAGCCCCTTAATGTAAATTTAATTTTTTGCGTATTTCTCTATATCTCAGGAACTTTTTAAGCGAATTGAAAAAATTTTGCACACAATTATACAATTCGTTTATTCAAAGATAATTCCACGTAAAAAATAATTTTTGGCTATTATTTTTATTATTTTATTAAATAATGGTCGAAAAAAATTTTGAGAAGTAAGATACATAATATTTTACATCATTTTAAAGAATATAATTTTACTCGGCAGAATACAAATTTTGAGCGAAATGGGTCGAATAGTTCCTCAGAAATTCAATTTTTTTAAAAAAAACGCCAAGTATTTAAAATTCGATTTCTCAGGAGCTATTCGACTGATTTCGCTCAAATTACTCTACTGGACATTAAAATTGCTAGATCAGGAGTGTATGCAAGTAACAGACTGATATTTATTGGGCACATACATTATACTTGGAAGAACAAGCGATTACATTTTCAGGATATTTGGATGCACAGATCCTGAGGAATCAGTACTCAGACCCCTGGCAGCAATAACAGCTCCTGGGCATCGAGTCGAACAGAGATTGAATAGCGTGGACGGGTACAGCAGCCTGCTTTGTATGAATACGCTGATAAGCTAATCATTTGCATACCACAAGATGCTTTATCCGTCACCCAAATCTTGACGTTAGTGGTGTGTCGCCTTCCTGGTGCAGCAATTTTAATGGCCAGTAGTGTATAAAACTCGTTTATCCGAAGATAATTAATGCCATCCAAAATAGAATAATTCCACAAGAACTATTCAAATTCAGTCCCGCAATGGACTGATCGTTAGGACACGGTTCCCAGCAGATCACCTAAGTCAAGCATCACTTACTGCGGTTAGTGTGCGAGTGAGTGACCACTTGGAGCAGTCTGCGTAGGGACCGAGGATGTGCGGTATGTGTCCTCGCTAAACTATTCTACCGTAAAGTGCTGGACTTCGCGTGCAGGTCGACGGGCTGCCGAAACGGGGGTGCCATCCCCTCTGCAGAGGATCAATATTGTGATGGCATGTCTTCGGATCATCCGCAGGGATATTTCCCAGACCGTCGCCAATAGCCCACAGTGCAGCTCTAGTGCGACATAAATGAACTACAACAACAATATTCTAATTCACTATCCACATCTTTCCTAGTGCAAAACGACTAGAGTCATAATAACCACTTAATTATTCCAACCGTTAACTAATAACAGCAAATTAAAACACAGGAGGTCAATTAAGAATGTATTTCTGCTTCACACGTAACTGGAGATAAATCTTCAAACACCCACCCACCTCCCTCTACTTATTCATCAATACCTAACGAAACTCATTCCGATAAGGCCGTAATGAGAAATGGCCCGTGGTACTCATTTAATGGGCATCATTAGGGATTTTAATTGGCGGCAGACCACCCCTTGTGATGAAGATAAATTACCTAATAATGGGGATATATGATTTCTAAAACTTATCTTAAGATAATTAATCAACACTCGCATTTTTCAGAGATTAAAAGCATAAAAAGAACTTTGTCCCTAAAAATATAAGAGTAATTAAAGTATTAACTATTGAGACTGAAAGTGCCTTATCGAAATGAGTAAGATAAAAAATAAAATGATGATTTATTGAGTATTTAAGATTTTTATCATAAGAATGATTAAAGTCGTGAATTCAGCGTAATCGTTTCTTATCATTGAAAGTAAATGTTGGACGTCGAAAGGTTGGATGTATTAACCTTTTACCTTTTACTACACTTCACGTTAAGTTAACTAAGCAGTGTTGTGTTGTTGCGAAAGGAAATACAGTTCTTTAATTCCGACTGTTGAGAATAATTACAGAATGAATGTAATAATTATTACAGGATGTTTTAAATAAATATTAAAGGAATAAACAAGCTTTTCTATTAAATTATAAGTTGCTGAGATTCAAAAGCTGCTCTCGATTATTTTAACAAAAGCAACTCTAAAGACAAAATTTGGTAAGAGGAATAAAGTTAGGAAATAAATAAAATGGCTATGTGGGATTATTCGATTTCATCCCCCCCACCTTTTCGTAAAAACGAAGCTATTTCTGAATAATAAAAAAAAACCATACGATTGGAATAGCCTGGTCGGTAGGGTTCGTGAAAATGGGAGTTCGAATCCAGCCAGCCGAAGACACTCCGCGTAGTAAATGGTGACTTGTGCAAGTTAAATCTGTCGGGTCACAAAGTACTCTATGTTACCATAACAAATTATACCTCTGGGGGTACTGGATAGGAGATTGATCGTTCTCTGGTTTGGGTCAAAATTACGATGAATGAAAGGTTGTATGAATGGGGGTCCGCCTTAAAAACATGTGTGACGTATGGGTGTGGCAGGAGTCGAACTCTTGACCATAGATGGCGCTACTGAAAAAAGAAGAACAATCGCACCCCCAGTGCCGTAACGGTAGACGACAACAACAGCAAAGATCCTGCTGATAGCCCAATTACGGAGGGGACATACTGCAGATAGTTTATCCAAATTATAATGTTACCATTGCACATAGTTAGTCCATAGATAACAACACTTTTGAAAATCATTTCAGAATTTACTATCCTGTTATTTACTAACTATTTATAACTTTCAAGTAAACGAGTTGCAATTAGTTTGATTTTTTTGAATGATAAACTCTGATTTTGTTTCGGGTTTTAACAGCTTGCCTTACCAATTATTTTGAGGAAGAAAAATGCAAAAAATCAGCATATTTTTTTATTTCATTAATAAATACAATGAACTAAAACAAAACATAATGCACAAGTTTTAAGTTGAAATTTTAAATTTTTTTATGTTTAAGAAACATATAATATACCACATAATATACCAATATATAATATACCATCATATAAACACATAATATATAATCAGTTTACTATCCCGAGTTATCTCGGGCAGATGAAAAGAGTTAAATATGAGTCTTTGTATGATAATTCTGAAAACAAGGAACAACACAAAATGATACTTTTCAAACGTCAGTGAAGATTTTTTTGTTTTCACTCTTAAACTCTTAGGATCTGCCTAGATCATTATTAGTCTTATTATATAGTTTCCGGCTTAAAAATTATTCATAAATCTCAGGATCTACCTACAGCACTACTCTCTGATTAAATGTAGATTAACTAGAGTAATCCAATGAAGTGCGGAATCAAGACTTGGTTGCAGTTCACCAAGGTATTCATTAACCGTCTCCGTGTCATTAAAGCTCTAAAGTTTTTTTTTTCTTTTATTCTATCAAATATTTTGTTGATTTTATTTATTAACTTGATTGTTTAGATGTAGAAAAAAAAAATTACAAAAAAAAAAGTTTTAATCACCGAAAGGCGATCAGGAATGGCAAAATGGTTGTTGTCTAATTTTTTTTCTTGCTTCAACTCTAACCATTGGAACCCTCTTTATGTGTGATATTCACCTGAATTAGTATTAAAAACGATCCAGTTTGAACTGCAGGTTAGAACTTCAGATTCTTAATTCAAACAATAAAAACAAAAATATCGCTCAAATGAGGAATTTCTCCTTTATTCACAACTCAAGAATTATTTATGGGATCTCTCTGGTCCCGTATCTCAAAACTTAACTCACCAACTTAATGCATAACAAAATTAAAAGTGTAAAAAAGAATTGTAAAAAAATTATCGAACAGCAGCAGTCGCCATAGAAACACATGCGCACTGCTTACTATTACTCTTGAACACAGTTGGAAAATGTGATGACGTCCAAATAAGGCGCGCACGCCGTCAAACCCAAAGCAACACCCATTTTGCCAGTGGCTAATAACATTAGGTTAATATCTTTAATTGTATTAATATTATAAACCATTTGATTCGTTGTGTCACAATTTTTATATTAGTTTGTGTTATAGTATTTAATTAATTGATTCTATCTTCAAATGTACTAATTATTTGATTATAGTAAGTAGATTTTTCCAATAGAGGAGAATAAATAGATAATATTATATTAATTCAAGCTCACAGAATTGTTTCAGCGAACATTTTGTTTTCACTTCAACTAGTGCTAAGGAGATAATGTGCTGATAATCTAGGTAATGTGCTGATAATCTAGGTAATATGCTGATAATCTAGGCAATGTGCTGATAATCTAGGTAATATGCTGATAATCTAGGTAAACCATATTTTATCACTTTAACGGGTTACCATAGTTGATTTGTACATTAGCTTGAAAATAACTGGTTTCTACACTTCAGCGATAATATGCTCACTTTGAAAGAAAATTGCTGACCGGGATGGCCTGGCGCTGGACTCACGTTTGCGAGAACGGGCATTCGAATACAGCCGATCGATTGTTGTTGTTGTTGTTGTTGTTACTTTACGTCGCACTAGAGCTGCACAATGGGCTATTGGCGACGGTCTGGGAAACATCCCGGAGGATGATCCGAAGACATGCCATCACAATTTTGATCCTCTGCGGAAGGGATGGCACCCCCGCTTCGGTAGCCCGACGACCTGCGCGTGAAGTCGAGCACTTTACGGTAGCACAGTTTAACGAGGACCAATACCGCACACCCTCGGTCCCTACGCAGACTGATCCAAGTGGTCACCCACCCGCACACTGACCGCAGCCAGTGATGCTTGACTTCGGTGATCTGCTGGGAACCGTGTCTTAACGATCAGTCCACTGCGGGACACAGCCGATCGAAGACTTCCCGTGTAGTAAATGGTGACTGATACACGTTAAATCTGTCGAGTCCTCCATGTTCCCATAACAAATTAATACCTCTGAGGGTAACGATCCAGAAGTTTCCTTGTCTTCTGGATTGAGTTCAAAATGACAAGGCCACGGAGTTGAATATTGGTAGTTGTAAACCCAAACAATTGGGTCGGCTGTTCAACGACGGATATAAAATAAAATATAAAAAATACTTCTGGGGGTACAGAATTGGATATGGATCGTTCTCTGGATCCGGTCAAAATTACGATCTGTGGATGAATTAATGGATGTATGAATTAGTCCCCCCAATAAACTGGTGTGGGAAAAGTTGAATTCTTGTCGATTGATGACTCCATTGGCAGACGAGAACAACAACAACAACAGCAAAAGATGATTAGTAACTAATTTTTTTCTGAAAAAATAAATATCTTTGATTACTATTTACCAATTTTTAATTTAAAACCGTTGCTTGACATTTCTGTACGGAAAAGCGGTCAAACTTTCTCACCCAGGTTAGACTGTTTGTCTTTTGTCACACAGTCTAACTAATTTCTTCTTTGAAAGCAGACAAAAAACAGGATTCGAATTATGTCATTTTCTTCAGCTTAATTAAATCTCTCTCTCTTATCTCAGCAGACGTGGACAGAAAGTAAAGAAAATGTAATTCCAACCAAAGATATATTCAGAAGTTAATATTACGTAGGCAGAGATTGAAAGTGTTTCTTCTCTTTTAGATTACTTGTACAAATATTTATGTATATCCAAGTCGTAATTAAAGCCTCTTTATCGAACGAAGACAAGATAAATTGCGGTCATTATACAAATCATACTCTTGAATATTTGTCTGAATTCATTAGGCATTCTGTAAGCAGCTTGGGAAACCAGTAATGACGGATGAGTGTTTTAATTTAATCTCAAATGTAAGTAGGATTGATGTATCTAATGGTAAATGTACTTTTAGTGTTCTGTAAATGGTTTATAATCCATTTCCTGACTTATCGGTCAGATAAGTAGCTAACATCCAGTGAGTATAGTAACTATTTACCATTTCGATGTTATACAGTGTAAATTTTGGAATTAAAACGCTCCAATCATTGACACTTAGTATATTCAAATATATCTGACCAGAGCCGTGGTGAGCTTTCGCTTTCCAATGAGGTGAACCGGGTTCAAATGTCCGCGATGTCTGGTCTATACGAATTTCACATCCGGCTTGCACCGACCACAGTGCTGCCGTAAAATATCCTCAGTGGTAAACGAATCATGGGTTAGAATCCCCTTATCGTCAAGCTAACCGTGGGAGTTTTCCGTGGTTTTCCCAACCATGTAACACAAATGCCGGTTAGCTCCATCAAAAAGTCCTCTACAGAGGCAAATTTCTCCCAATACTTGATCCAGGACTTCCCTTGACTTCTGGATTGGGTTCAAAATGACAAGGATACAGAATTGAACATTAATAGTCGTAAATCCAAACAATTGGTTCGGTTGTTCAACGACGGTTATAAAATAAAATAAAATGTATTTGACCCTGGTGTGCAGAAATTTTCTGCGCCAAAACCACTAACATCTTTCTGCAAGATACTTTCAATAATAACAAAGATGCATGTTACTAATTAAAGGTAACGCTGTGTTTACAGAAACAAAAATACAATATAATTTTTTTAATTGATTATGCGATATTTTTTTTAATTCTAAGGCGATATTCTTACATTTTGTTGGGGGTTGACGCACTAATTATTTCCTTTATCGCATTTTGCAAATCGTCATCACATTAAAAAAATAATTAAATATCATGACATTTGTAGCAGGAATTATAGAAAAACTGATCTACGACGAAATCACGCAAATCGGACTCTTCAGAAAGGGGTTACTCCAATTCATGTTTCGTATCAAGATTTCAATTTTGTAATAAATAATATTGCATAAAAAATATCGGGTTTTGAAACCTATGTGGAAATCAAAAGCAATAACAGTAAAAAAAAATCGATATAATCATTGCCTTAAAAAGTAAATGATCAAATACGCATTTCGAATTTCCCATATCGCCTGAAATATATCAAGATATCTAAAAGCCACGTGAAAATCAATGTCCATAACTGCCGAAAATACAATACGTTTTTTAATGGATTTACGATAAAATGATTATTTAAATACGCGATTCAAATTTTACGTATAAATTTCTGAAGAAAAGCAAAAAAAAAAATTTTTTTACTTTCCAAAAGAAAAATATTTCTACAAAAATATTTTCATAAATATTAAAGAAATTATTCGATTTAGAATAATTTGCTTATTAAAATTTTTTCTAGTCAAAAATCTTTTTTTTAAATTTTTATACCGCGCTATACCGCGGGAAAAAATTTTAATGGCAAATTCTATTTCATTTCCATTTGTATTTTAAAATTTAAAGAGCAGTGAGTTCATGCAAACATAGGGTAAACCATGAAGTTCCGAATGCTGAAAATGTAAGTCCTTACACAAGCTGATCAAAGTGGTCACCCACCCGCTTATTGACCGCAGCCAGTGAAGCTTGAATTCGGTTTTTTACTAGGAACCGTGCCTTTACAATCATTCCACTGCAGGACATAATATTTAGGATATGAGGGTAATTTAGCAACAGGGATATTTTTCAAAATAGAAAAAAGAATAAGATAGCGATATTGAAATGGAGATGTTATAGCGATACAGCAATAGGATAGCAATCGGTGGATAGCAGTATGGAAATAGAAATGTGATAGCAATCGGTAGATAGCGGTATGGAAATAGATATGTGATAGCAATACAGCAAAAGAATAGCAGTCAGAAGATAGCAATATCACCATCGGAAAATGATGTTAATATAGTAATAGCAATAAGAATCTGATAGCAATCTGTTTATAAAAGTAATATAACAATAATAATATGATAGCAATTGAGAATATGATAACAAAATAACTATAAGAATTTGAGCGCAATATAACACTGTGAGTATTATAGCAATAGGAATGTGACAACAATGTAGCAATGTAACTGTGACAGCAATATAGCAATAAGAATTATGATAGCAATATAACAATAAGAGAGCACCAGTAATATTATAGCAATGTTTAGTTTCCAGTTGCATTTACCTATTTATTTCATGAAATTTAAAATGAATTGTTCGAAGAAATTAAATACATCAGCTGCTCGATTATCAAATGTTCAGTAGATGAGATCCCGGTATATTTATCCTTCATTTTTGTATTTTAAACATCATCCATACCACAATAATACTTACATGATTAACATAAGTTGAATAATTTAAGGAAGTAAAAATTATACAAATTGCATGCAAAATATTCGACGATGTCACTCATAGTTTGCTTCTTCTTTTTTTACGAAATTGTACTTTAACTGATATAGAGAAGAAAAAAGAACTATTTCGTAAACTCGAAAATGAAATCATTTTATTGAATAACAAAAGTGGATAACCATTGTTGTTTCGGTATGTCCTTATTCTAGAAAGTTCTTCAAAAGCTTTGAAAAATCTGGCGTATTTTCCAATGTTTTGGGGTGAAAAACGTCAAAGAACGCCACGACTTCCTCAATCGCAATTTAAAAGTGAAAGAAAAGGTCATTCCGAAGTCAGGAAAAAATACAATTAAGTGATTGGACGGAGAGTGAAAATGGCTTTTCAGTTTAAAAGATTTATCTGTGGGGGAATGGCAACGCAAGGACAACTGAATCTTTATCTTTGGTAGCGTGTGAGTGGCAGCCTGAACACTGACAAGAAGTAGGTGTAGGTGTTATAGGGATTAGTGTCAAACATAAGAAAAGAAGTGCGTGCCTTCATGAGCACTTTATCGTGACAAATGCCTCGGATGGAATAAGTAGGAAATCAAAAAACGGTAATGCCTCGGCTCTTTTTAAGCCACAAGAGAGGCTGATTTTTTGATAATCACTTTTATGGACGCTTTCAATTCTACTTCGCTGCAGTTTATGATAGATTACGATTTCATAAGAGTGACTAATGTATTTTTTGCTCACATTTTATTATTTCTTTTACAAAAGGGACCTGATATTGCATAGCCGGAAATTAATAAGCTTCTGCGAGTTATTTTTAGGTTGAGTGGGTTAATGAAATCCGACAGAAATGAGCAAATCAGGACTAAGACGAGAGAAAGGTGGTTTAATTGTGAATGGATCCGTTGTACTAGAGGACCTAAAAAATAAAGCAAGGTGCAATTTCAGGCGCAGCTACACCGCGGGACCCCAACTGGGTAACATGAACACTATAGTGTTCGATTTTCCGTGGTTCCTAACCTTAGTAATTTAGAATTCATTCTAACGTAACGCGGTTATAGAGCCATAAATACGTCGGTTGAAATACGTGGGGTGATTACTACTATTACTTGCTTATTAATCAAAATTTCGAAGGTAGGTTGGTACTTTATTTACGTCGCACTAGAGACGCACGATGGACTACTGGTGACAGTCGGGAAAACATCCCTGAGGATGATCCGAAGGCATGCCATCGCAATTTTGATCCTTTGAAAGAGCTCCCCTTCTTTGGTAGCCCGACGACCTGCGCGTGAAGGTACTTTACAGTAGCAGGCACTTAACGATAGAATAGTTTAACGAGGATTGATACCGCGCACCCTCGATCCCCTACGCAGGTTGATCAGAGTAGTCACCCACCCGCTTACTGACCACAGCCAGTAATGCTCGACTTCGGTGGTATGCTGGGAATCGTGTCTTTACGATCAGTCCACTGCGGGACCAAAATTTCGGAACTCGCGTGCACTGATATTGCCTTCTGATCACCACTAGACAGTTGTTGCCGGTATAGCTCATTAATGTAGCTTTGGTGAAACAGAAACAGTCAAAATCAAACCGTATTTTTAAAGAAAAGTTTTGAAAGTAAACCTCTGGTTTAAAATATTTCAGTCGTGCAATAAAATAACGAATCTTCTTTTGGATGAAAGGGTGCAAATATATCAGCAAACATTGACAGACGTGAAAATATTGGTAGATTGTCGACCCTAATGATGAATTAGGTAATCTGAAAACTGTTTAGTAGGTCTGCACATCACGAACAAAGCGTTCGTTAAAGATCTAATAAGATCTTTAACGAGCTCCTTAAGATCTTTAACGAGATCTTTGCTGCTCTTTAAGATCTTTAGCAATCTTGATCCTTGTAAGATATTTGCTGGGACAACAGCAATGTCATTGTAATTTAAAGTTAGGAAGATTTCGCACTTATACCTTAGCTTCCGTACGCTTCCATACATAAGATTGAAGCAACTACGCATTTTTGTGTTGATTTTAGGTGCTAAGCATCATGTTGGCGTGATTTACCATAAAGACAAAGCTATAAGCACGCTGTTTATAGACATTAAATGTTGTTTTCTGTTTCTTCGAACCAAAAACAAGGAATGCGAATTTGAAGAAATGTATTGATGAAATTTAGAAATGAATCGTGTGATCTTACAACAATTTATTCATTAAATACAAAAAAAAATTATTTTTTTTGGTTTTTGTCTATTATTATGGTAGTCTAATTGCATTAGTTCCGTAAGAAACTAGATATATTTTCGCTATTTCAAAAATATTAATTATATTTATTTTAAAAAATTTAGTTCAAAAATGTTCAATAATCAATAGAAATTCAATATTTTTTTAAAAAAATATTATTAATAATAATAAGTTTCATTCTTTTCCACGGAATTCATCAAAATCTATAATCTATCACATTTTTCTGCTCCCAGATCCGCAGTTTTAAGTAGGGGGAAGCATCTTAAATAGTATGCCTCAGATTTAAAGAAATAGTCTACATCCATTGTAAATGTTTGCTTTGATTTTGTGGTCGAAGTTAAAATGATAATCCACGACGCTAGCGTTTTTAACTTAAGGATTTTTGCTAAATCTCTTATTTTCACTTACGTAAGTTTGATATTTTATCCACGGTCGAATGCTCATTTTACCAGAACTGACGCATGCGCACAATCAATCACTTTAAAAACTATAATACAAGGAATTAAACGGTTTAAAAAATTATCATAATGTTATTGATTTATCTTTTAATACATGCAGAATCAAGTCAATGAATACAATTAACAAATTAGTTGATGGAATGAGAACTTTCTGATTAAGTGAATCCCGCAAGACAATGGTTTACAAAAGTGGTCATGGAGGTTAATATCAAGACCACCAGCATGTGATCAGCATTGCACACCGGCTGGCTTTACATTCCCAGACTAACTGGTACCCACTGGTCTGAAATTGAGTGGGCTTCAAGCCGTCATCTAGGTTGAAACCCTTCACAAATATGCCCTTTAATAAATGCTGTTAATGGATAATTTAGCGCCTTCCTGAAAACAGGACACGTCAAACACCCATGCGATAAAGAGGCCCGGTCAATTAGGCAAATGTCTCAAGGTTTACATACATCAGTTTGAGTTTTATAACTGGCGCTGAACAGCCAATGCAATTTTGAGTTTACGTTTCTCAATGTTCAACTCCGCAGCTTTGTCATTTTGAACACCAACCCAGAAGACAAAGGAACCCCTGGATCAGGGACTTGTTTGCCTTTGTGGAGGTTTTGAGGGAACTAACCCGTATTTGTGTTAAATGGAGAGGAAAACCACGAAAACCTTCCAGGATTACACCAACGACAAGGACACTCTAATCCAAGATCCATGTATCACTGATGTTTTTTTACGTCATCATTATAGTCAGTGTGAGCCGGGAGCAAAATTGGTATCAACCATCTACCGTTGGGATCCGAACCTGGGTAACCTCATTGTGAGGTGAACACTCTATCCCCTGAGCCTCCTCGGGTCACATGATTGTCCATTAAAAAAGTTTTTTTAGAAAAACACAGCGAGCATGCTTTGTACAGTGTCATTTATGCGTTTTGTCGAATATTACACCTTTTGTGTTTTGTATATTTTTCCAGCAGTTCCTGTTTGTAATAAGTATTTAGGATCAGATTGTCCACTTTTTTTCCTAAAATATCCTCCCATCCATTAAATATTTTCCAGTATATTTATTAAAAAAAATATTATATTTAGTCCATGCTTCTGAAAGAAACCTTATCCACACATTCATAATTCATCCTACGAACTGTATGTTCATTAAATGCAAAACTTGCAATTTCATCTTTTTGGATTAAAAAATATTTCTAACGAGGTTGATGCTAGCCTTCAGCTTAATCAAGAAGTATTAGCTTAGAAGAAACAATGGCAAGACGCAATAAAGATCAGACATGTAGAGCACGCGTCTGACGAAAGAGAACACAAACTGTCAAGAAGCCGTTTTTGTACACATTAGTCCCTCTTGGCTTCAGTTAAGAACAATGATTTGTGAGGTTTAGCCTTCAGCATCTAATTACACGTTCTGCCTGTTGGAAAAAAGCTTTATGTCTAGTAATCATAAATCAAAATTCAACCTTTTCTCGACTACCTGAATAATCTGAACTGCAATTATGATTTTTCCGAATCTCTTCGAGGAGTGGCCATATGCGCGCGCACCTGTCTGTTCTACGTTTGACCGCTTCGTATTGTGTAATAGCTTTTATTTTCAACACGGACCCTTGTTTATTTATTTTTTTAAACTGATCTCTTTGGTTGATGGGGAATAAAGAGGAAGGAAATTGGAATAATTGAAATTCGCACCCAAATCTGCTAACTGTATCGTAATTCTCATTCTTACCATTTTCAAATGATTTTGAGTAATTAAAGACTTGGAAATATTGTGACATAAAAAGCTTCAACTGATCTATTTATGTTATTCCTTTTCTGTAAATTTCTTACATAATTTATGATTCAAAACGAGACGCTCTTTTTCACACCTAACACCCTGTCCTTGAATCTATTTTTAGTTCAAGTATGCATTATATATATAATTAACATTTTGGCAATTTCCCCTTTGCTAAATTTTCCTAGACCTATTTAATAGAGCAAAAACAATTACAAAAATGTCCCTTATTCTCTAAAGTGAAACATTTTACGGATTTACTTTGAAAGATTTCTCTTAAATTGTATTGAGGAGCCGAGGCTTCCCAGGAGTTGCCTCCTAAGTCATGTAAATACTGCAATAAGTTTGGAATTACTAATGCTTATCGTTGGTGCCAAAATTGTCTAAACAAACCTAATTACGGTTGATTTATGGCTGAGAATCAAACCCAGCCTAAACAAGAAAGTGACCAACCACGAATATGACAATTAATAGTATCTTGATACATTCGAAATAAAAATGTAAACAATAAAAGTTACTAATACTCGATTGTGAAACTATCACGTTAAATATTGACACAGGTAGTACTTTAAATGTAAACCGAACTAAAATTTTTAAAAAACTAAATGTCCAAAAAGAAAGAAAAACTTTGTGAATGTAAAACAAACAAAATGTAATTTTTAGCTTAACCAAACTTGCATTTCAGATTAAAAATTGGAAAAACAGCTGGGTGAGTTAAAAATTAAAGACTGATTCACCTTACGCCATATCAAGTTTGAAAGCTTGCTTTGGATTTCAATTAGCAATTGATTCTGTTAAACAGATTGTACTGTAAAATCGGAGAAGACTGATCACCTTTTCTGATTATAAAAGCAACTTATCCTTACACATTTTTCCTGAAATCCTGGTTAATGATAACAATATAAATACTAATAAAGAAAATAAAAGTATAAATAATTATAAGGGAAAGTAGAAAGAAAAGAACAATAAAAGAAAGAAAATCGAATATAAGAAACAAAATAATAATGAAAATGTAAAGGAAAAAAATATGCGGGGCATAAAAAAAATATAAGTAACAAAAATGCAAGCGAAGTGAATATAAATAAAGTGAATATCAAAAATAAATAAATAAAGATTTGATAGAAAAATTGAAAATACTAATCTTGAATTTTCTAATATTCTTGAGACTGATTATGGCAATCGGGACCATCATTGTCAGGATCAAATTGACAGAATTGTGTTGTTAATCGAAGATGATTTTTTTTTAAAAATCCCAACTTGAGGAAATTCTTATAAAAATATTTCTATAAAAATATTTTTTTCAATATTTTGGTATTGACATGACATATATAAAAAAGTAAAGTAAACAATACTGAAGTCTAACTTCAGATTGAAATTTTTCCCATAACAGAAAATTTCAACTGTTTTTTTGCATTTTAACTTAGACATTTTTAAATATTTATAAATTTTTCTCATCTCGATTGAAGAGTTTACTTAAATTGTGTTATTATGAGAAATACTACTACTTGGTGAATAACTTAGTGATCTTCAAACAAAGGTCTTAGAACTAAAAAAACTGTTAAGTCATAAAAAGCGTTAAAAATGAAAATCAAACTCCTTAATTTGCTTAAATCTGGTAGAGCCACTACAGAATTTTTTTCCTACAACATTTTGATTGTGTTACAATTTTTACCATGCGTACAAATGTGTATTTTTTATAATTCTTTTTACCTTTATATAGTGTTAAAATTACAAATTTTATTCGTTTCATTTTAATTGTGCTTCTTTGATAGGGAAGATTTTGCAAGTAGAAAATAAAATTTTTTAAAAACGTTTTTAGATGGTGGTTAAAAAAAAAAATTTTGGGGAAGCATAAAAAGCTTCAACTAATCTTATGTTATTCCTTTTCTGTAAATCTTTTTGTTTATTTATTATTCAAAACGAAACTCTTTCTCAGATTTCACATCCTGTCTTTTAATCTATTTTTAGTTGAAATATGCATCAATTAACATTTTGACATTTTTCCCTTTGCTTACTCCTGAGAAAGCTAAATTTCCCTAGACCAACTTAATAGACCAATTACAAGTACTAAGATTTCCCTTATCACTTATTATGAAACGTTTTATGGACTTACTTCGCAAGAATTTAAAACTTCAAGTGGCAAAATAAAAAATTTGTGCGAAATCGGTTGAATTGTTCCTGAGAAATCGGATTTTAAATAAACAACTTATAAAAAATTTAATTTCTCAAGAACTATTCAACTGATTTCGCTCAACATTTGCATTTTGTCATGTAAAATTGTATATTTTAAAATGACGTAAAAAAGTGTATACCTTACAATTCAAAATGTTTTAGACTAGTGTTTAATAAAATAATTATTTAACTAATAAATATTCATTAAAACTTATTTTTTGCATGGGATTATCTTTGGATAAACGAATTTTATGACTGTGTATCTTGCGTATTTAATAATTTTGAATTGTGTGCAGTTTTATAATTGTGTACAATTTTTTTTCTTGTCATTTTAAAGAATGTAATTTTTAATGGCTAAATACAATTTTAAATACACGGCTTGTTTAAAATTCATGTACTGTTTGACCGATTTTGCTCAAATTTTGTAAAATTATATCCTTTAAAATGATGTAAAAAATTGTATACCTTATGATTAAAAATTTTTTTTACTCTATTTAAATCCGAATCCGTTGAAAAATTGGTATGTTTATTCAGAGAAAGTACATTTTTGAGTCTGATTTCTTAACTTAAAATTTCGTCTGCATTAATTAGTTAGCCTATTTAAGGTCACCCCCTCGAGCCATTAAAATTGAGTCCTTGAACGTGAAGATCCAATCATTCCATCAAAAGTTATTCAGGGTGTACCGTTTTTTTATTTTGCGCACTGAATATTTTTCTCTCCTGACTATTTTTTGTGTGTATAGTTTTATTCCTTTGAGACCCCGCATATATATGTCTTAAAAAGTGATTCCATGTGATTTTGTGATAAAAAAGTGATTTTGTTCCCCCGACACCACAGATTTCCCACAATTATTTTTTCAGTTAACTATTCGAAATCAGAAGTTAATTACATTTTCAATATATGCTTTAAATTTATTAAACAAAAGAGAAAAGACATAAATTACACAAATTAACTTTAAAAAAACATCGCCAAAAAACGATTAAGAAATTTGAGGAAAGTGAACACAAATTCAAATTAAACAAAATTTCTTTAAAGTTTTTTGACTAAAAATTTGCAAGTTTTTTAACTCACAGTACAACGTTAAAATCGTTCAGTGGTTATGACAGTTATTTCTGGTTATTTATAAAAAAGCGTTTTAAAAAAAGAACTAACACTTTCACTACATAACGGCAAAAGTTAAAACTAAAATAAAGAAAACAGTATCATTACAATATTATCACCTTCAATTGAAATTCTGAAAATAAAATATGTAAGATTAGAAAGAAAATTTTCGAATTCTCCAAATCTAAAATATTTTTTCTAAATATTAACACTTTTATAAATATTTAAAGGAAGTATTTTTGGGATATCACTGCGTTCTCTAAAGTTCTTGAAATGCGTGCGGCCCTTTACACCGTTATCAACACCGTGCGGCCCTTATCACCGATCTGATAGTTAAAATGTTCAAAACGAATATGCGTGATTAAACAAAATCATAGTTGTGTCAAACTTCAGACATCAAATTCCCAAATAAAAAACAATGATACAAGTTCAAAACTTATACCAAAATTAGTCAGTATTTTGTATTGCATAATACCATATCGTATTGTATCGTAATAATGTATTTTGAATTAGTTCATCATTCAGAATTTTCTATGTATCACATTTCATCGCATTGTATCAATATAATTTTAATAAAACTACTACCATTAAGTGATTTAAAATAAAAGTTAAGATACTTTTCATATTTAAATGTTTAATTTTATATTATTGAAATTAGTTGATATTAAGAGTATTTATACATTTTACAATACATTTATTTGAAAAATTGTATACTTAAAAAAAATAAAAACACTGATACAAACATTTTTAATTTAAAAAATAATTTTTTAAATGTTCCAAGTAGAATTAGGATTTCAACACGAAATTTGAAGGAAAAGAAATTTAAATGCAGAATTATGATAATTGACTCTTGAGAAGGAAGTTAATCCATCACTTTCAGAAAGACATGATCCAAAATAAAATTACAATCGTTGATTAAATTTTAATCTTTTACTTTTTCGTATTTTTAACGATCACAATGAATTTTTGAGTTTAAAATAAATAAATAAAAAGCTGACGTTTTTAATACAGCAGCAATGATCACGATGGTGTCTAAAGTTTTGATTAATTAGCTAAAAAATTCATTTTAATCCGCATAGATTCGCTATAAAAAATTTAAAAAAAAGAAAGCGTAATAAATTCTTCTTCAAAGGAAAGTAAGGCAGCCATGTTTTTTCTACGCCTAATCGAATACAAACACAGAAGAGATTATAGTTTTTAATTGTAGGAAATAATCGGTTGCTGCTCGAAAATTAAATTTGTGATTTATGACAGGAGGGTTCAAAAAATGAAATTGAATATGAGAATCAATTTGAGCCATGCCCCCCGTTGAGAATCATTAACCTCAGTCATAAAATGAGAAACATGACTCGCTTTGTGGTTTAATTTGAAATGACGAGCGATACTGTTAGCCAGTTAGAACACAAAAGGTTTGGTTATTACTTGACGCAGTAAATAGACCATTTCTGCGCAGCAGGTGGCTTAGTGGGAAAAAAAATCGTTTTGATTCTTATTAGAATTCAATGCTGTCTGTAGAACAAAAGAATCTTCCCAGCAGAATGTTTTTTGTACTCCTAAAAGGATATATGTGTCTGCAGCATGACACGTGGTTTCAATCTTTTTCGTCAATCAAAACTAAATCGCATTTAAGATTTCAAAGCATTTTCCGGATTTTTCTTTACTTCTTTTTAACTTCACCTTTAAATTTATTTATTTTTTTTAAAATACAGTCGAACCCCGGTTTAACGAGCCCCTATTTACCGAATTTCGTGATTTAACGAATTTTATGAAGTTAATGAAGTTGATTTTTAGGAAACAATGAATACCCAGAAAGCATGCAACCTTACCTTGCGTCGGAATTCTCATTTTATTGTCGCGAAAATATTTGTTCTAAAAACCTTTTTTCGATAAAGCAAAAATATTGTAGTTTCAAACCTTTCATCCTAAAAGGATTAAAAATTATTTTTTAAAGCCTTTTTAAAAAAGTATTGTTACTTGGGTAAAATGGTCACTTAGGTCCATCATGACGTTCACACTAGCGATAAGATCAAACTAGCGATAAGATCACACTGGCTTCACACTAGCGATAAGATCAAATTGCATGGTCCATTAAAATTTCATAACAAGGTGGATTTTAGCTGAGCATAAAAGATGTTGCGAAAAGAAACCTTATAATTACCTAGATTTAAGATTATTTTCACCTTGAGACTAGCTTATATAGAAGGTTGTTTTACAAGGTTTTGGATTATGGTAATGTGCGTTGAATAGAGCAGATTGCAACAGATCTCGTTTTAAGATTAGAAGGTTTACACGTAAACCGCATAAAAACCTTTTTAGGTTTACATTAAAAGGTTTTTGCTGAATGAAAGTAAACCTTATTTTGCTATCTGGGGCAGATTGCAACAGATTTTTTTCAAGATTAGAAGGTTTACACGTAAACCGCATAAAAACCTTTTTAGGTTTACATTAAAAGGTTTTTGCTGAATGAAAGTAAACCTTATTTTGCTATCTGGGGCAGATTGTTACAGATTTTGTTTCAAGATTAGAAGGTTCACACGTAAACCACATAAAAACCTTTTTAGGTTTACATTAAAATATTTTTGTTGTGCGAAAATGAACCTTATTTTGCTATCTGGGATAGCACAGAAGTCGATGATAAGGAATCTGCTGTGAAAATAGTTACTTTTTCTGATGCTTTGCACTGTTTGGAAACAGAGAAAACTTACCTAATACAGCAAGATTTAAAAGAAGGAGTATTTTCTTCTTCTCATGACATCGAAAAAGAACTTTTCAAAGTAAGAAATCGGAGAAATAAGCAAACCTTACTCACGAAATGCTTTAAAATTTCAAATGAATCAGCGCGTAAACATTCGAATCATTCAATCTGAATAAAAAGTGTAAGATTTCTATTTATTTTGTGTATTTGCTTATTAGAGATGTTCGAATATTCCATAAGGTTAATCAATTTTATTTTTTATTTTACCCCCGATATTACGAATTATCCCCGATTTAACGAATAATATTTTCGGCCCCTATGAATTCGTTATGTCGGTTTCTGACTGCATAAAGTAATTTAAAGTGAAAAAAGAAGAAGAAAAAAACTGCGCGTTTTGAAATAAAATAAAAGAAGATGATATTAATTGCATAATATTTGAAATTTGCAAATGCAAAAAATACTAGGCGTTTTTAAGAAAGTAAAATGAGATTAATAATATTATTCTCAATTTGCAAATACAAAAATTGAGAAATTATTTAAAAGAAATTTGAATATAACATATCACTATTCACAAATGCAAAAATGCTGTGCTTTTTAAGAAAAAAATATGAAGTTAATAACATGCATTTTTTATTACATACGATTTGCACTATAAAAAACCATTTATACAATTTGGAAATTTAAGGACCAATGCATTTTGAAAAAAAAATGTGATTAATTAAATATATGCTCAATTTACTAAATTACAAAATACTATGTGCCTAAGAAAAAAAGAATTGATATTAACAAAAGTTTTTTTTTTTTTTTTTTTTTTTTTTTTACAATTTTTCTATGCAAAAGAAGCGAGATTCATAGATGCTTGTATATAATTTAAAGAATAATTAATTTCATTAAAATAATTATTATCTTATTTCTTAAAAACTCTATCTCATTTCGATAAAAAAAAAAAACTATTCTCAATTCTTTTACTAATAACATAGGTAAATTAAAAGAAATAAGATTAATAACATTATATAGTTCCAGGAAGACACAAACAAAGAACTTCTCTACTTACTGCATAAACTATTAAATGCATGAAGTTTCATTTTATAAATAATGTTTGAAATCAACCAGAAAATAAGTGCAATTAATGGGAAAATCTAAAGAAACAGATTATTATTATTTTCTCCTGTGGCAGAATTGCCGCGACGAAGCGACATTGTTGCAGAACGTTACCGAGTTCTTGCTGAAAGATTTTTCGTTGGGAAGTAAAAATTTTAGATTTTTTTTTTCTGCAGAAATTTTTGAAAGATTTTTTTTTTCAGAATTATATTCAAAAGATGTCTTTCTCGTTCATCGGAGTGGAAGAAAATGCTTGTAATTTTTTTATTAGTGTAAAACAGAGAGTAATGAAGTAAAAAATTTTGATTTTCTTTTCTGCAGAAACTTTCTTTCTACAGTTATTACTATTGGTTTCCACATAGTTATAAAATTCCGATGTTTTTAATACGATATTATGTATTGCAACAACTGAATCTCGAAATGAAAACATTCATTTAGTAACCCGTTTTTGAAGAGTTCGATTTACGTGATTTCGTCGATTTTTTTTTCGGTAGTAACTGCTACGGATTTCACGATTTTTTAATTATTTTTTTAATGAGATGATGATTTACAAAATGCGAAAAAAGATATAATTAGTGTGTCTTCCCCCTACAAAATGCTGGAATATCGCCCATAATATAGAATTACAAAAAAATATTACATATTTAATTAAAAAACTATTTTCTTATCTCCGATTTTTTTTTTTTAAGTTGACCTTCAGTTACTTTAATTTAGTAACATGTATATTTGTTGTTTTTATAAGTATCTTGCAGAAAGATATATTATTATTAGAGAGGTATGTCGCTGGAGGCCCAAAAAATCTATTGCCTAAAATAATATAATATTTCAAACATAAATTTTTATATAAATAATCGTTTTCAAACATAATTACTTTGTTTTTATAACTAATCGTAATTCATGAAACCCGGCAGAAATGAAATTCTATTCAGATAGTGCTCCAACAATCAAAATTGTCACCGATAAAAAGATGGGTTGTCAAAAATTCTTGTTGTATTCGAAAGCAATCAAATAGTGTTGGTAAAATTAAATAAATAAAAATAATAACACTAATGCAAAGGTTTCTACTTAAAGAGATATGGATTTTGATGTAGATATACGATGCAGATCTACAACACTTAGCATTTAAGGGTCAAATAACTCAAATTAATTTAGAGTTTAAATCAAAAATGTATAATGCATCTCGTTATTTGAGAGTCATGATAAGATTTCTTTTTGAAACTTTTTATAAAATTCAAAATAGTAGTTGCTGTTTCAGTAAAAGTTAACTTTTGTTAACATAAAGCTTTGAAGTCTCTATTTAATAAAATAATTTTCGAAAATGCGATTGTAAAATTTTGACATTCAGCAATATTATAACAGTTACCTCGTGAAACTTTGGATGCAATAGCCGATTATTGAACTTCAATAGTGATTGAGACTGAAACTGCCTATTTAGACTACTGATTTAAAATTTTGCGCATATATTTGTCCATCCCTTTTGTAAATATTTTTTAAATAAAATCAATGCAAATATGTGTTCATTAAAAAAAACATTAAAGAAATATCAATATAAAACTTTTAAGATACAATCCAGGTGTAAATAATCTGTACTTAAATTCGAAAAGCATCGATCATATAATAAACTTCAATAACGTTTACCTAATTTTTTTTTCGAAAAAAAAATCAATTGATCAAGAGATTAATTTGTGATTTTCAAAATATTGTATGAAGTATTCAATATATGTACTAAAATAAAAATTGCTTACCATTCGAAATTACGGATTTTTCCTTCCAAATTTAGAATTTTAATAGCCACGCGAGATTTCGACAACATCACCAGTTTTAATCAGAAAACTCTTCCATTTGAATTAGTTAACGGAATTTGGCGAGAACACGCTGGAGAGAACTAATTACACGTTCCTTAAAGATTTATCTATTAAATGATAGTAAGAGGTTCATGTGAAATATTTCTTCAGAATATATTGCAATTTCGGCAAAAATTCATATTAAATAACTATCTGTACAACTAAAAAGCTTTTAAATTAATTAAGTGTAGTGTAAATTGAAAAAAAAAATATCCAGCCGATGGCACTATGAGGGAAATTTTAACAGAATTTTTTCTTTTGTTAACTATTTTGAATACGATTAAAACATATCGCTCATGGGCTGCAATAGTGGCACAACTCAAAAAACACGCGTTTTGGACTAAGAACAGGCATAAATATGAAAATACTCATTCTTTTCTGCTGAAATACTAGTAGAACTCATAATTTAACTTGAGGGTAATCTTAGTTTAAGCAAGCGAAAGCATTTCTTATGAATTTTCCTCAGCAATGAAAACTTTAAACCCACTTATCTCAAAACATGATTTTTTGAGTTGTGCCGCTATTGCAGCCCACGAGCGATATAAAGTATACAAAATAAAAATGTCATCTTGAATAACTTTGGTCGAATTTTCACGAACTAAGTGCCAATCCTAATGGTTTCAAAAGGGGTGAACTCAAATATCCTAATTAATTATTGCTAACATAGAATCATGCACAAAAGCATATCTTCTTTGAATGAACATACCTTGTTTATTGTTGTTGTTGTAGTTCGGTAGCTCGACGACTTGCACGCGAAGTTGAGCACTTTACAGTGAGAACAGTTTAACGAGGACCAATACCGCACACCCTCAGTCCCTACGTAGGCTGAGGTCACCCAGCCACACACTGACAGTGACTTCGGTGATCTGCTCGGAACCGTGTCTTAACGATCAGTAAACTGCGGGACACCTTAATTATTACTAAAATGTTTGAGATAAGAGTCACAATAGTCGTAAGAGCGATCGAAAGTTTGGGTTCCTTAGTGTTAATTTCACTCTTTCGCCATAACTCGAACTTTTTTAAGTGAATCGAAAAACTTTTGCGCACAATTAAGTTTATACAAAGCTAATTCCACGTGTTTAATGATAATTTATTACGATAGTCGAATAAATTTTGAATCGTTAGTTATTCAAACTTTTACATAATTTTAGAGAACGTAATTTTAAAAGTAAAAATTTTGAAAAAAATGGAGCTGAATCGGTAAAATAGTTTCTGAATTATCGATTTATTTTTTTAAAAAAATCGTACAATTAAATTGGATTTCTCGAAAACTATTGAACAATTTTGATCAAACTACGTACGCTTTTTGTGTCTGTTTTCGTAACTTAAGTCATAGTTATTAATGATTATTTAGGATATTTAAGATCACTCTTTTGAAACATTTAGATCAGCACTTAGTTGGTGATGATCTGATGATTAGAGCTGAAATTATTTAAAGAGTTACCTTCTTGATTTTGGCAACAGTACAATAATTAAAAACGAAACGTCCCTATCTTTACTGATAATGTGAACGATAAATTTAGCTAGAAACACATAAGATTTTTAAGAATTATCCATATCCCTAAAAAACAGAAATTTACAAAATTGATACATCTCATACAATTTTAAATTTTTTCTATCAAGATACAGAATTTTTTGCATCTTTACATTAAAAAAAATTTTGTAACTAGTGCGTTTTGGTTTATGTTGGAGATTTTAGTTATATGCATAGTCCTTATAGTTAATTGAATTATAAACTATGTTTCTTCATAAAATACCTTAGAAATATTAGATCAAAATTGTCTCTCTTTTTTTTTAAATTGTCTGCTTTTTTTTATTTTAGTTTGTTTTCCCCTAAATAGCAAGGATGACGTATTACTCAAGACCACCTGTTGATCAACATATAACTCATAGATTTATATGAATTATAAATTTATGAGTTCTATAAATAAAAGATTAATTACAAAAGATTCTAATGAAAGATTATAAATATTCCACAGCGCATTCAGATTTTTATTTATGCATAAATAACTTTTAATTAAACGAAAACAAAGAAAATCACCTCACTGAGTTTAACAAAAGTTGCAAAGTAAAAACGTTTATTGAATAAGTAATTAGGCTAATATCAAAGGCATTGTTTTTCAAAGAAACAATGCATGCGTTGCTACTTGACGAGTTGAGCGGTGGAAATATAAAAGAAGAAATATCGTTTGCATTTCTCAAAAAATCGTCTGATCTGATATTTTCTGTCAGGACGTGACTCAATCAAATTTTGATATCTTGACCAAGCCCTCTGTTATAAAATATTAAAAAAAAATGTATAACCTGATTTCAATCTATTTATCATCAGCATCAATTATCAAATCGAATTTTTTTTAACAAAGGAAAGTGCAATATCGTGTAAGGTCGCCAAGAGTCAAACTTCATTAAGTATTCAAGACATAATAATACTTTAAAACCCTGCAAAGTACATAATCTATCAATTAATTGGAATTAATTTCACGTATAAACTGCGGATAATGAAGAACTTAAATCGATTATTCTTTGGCAAGAACCCCCTGCTCGTTTCGCTCCTCGACCCCACGCTTGCAACAACCATTTCTTTTTGGAGACGATAAAAAGATTTGCACATCAAAATTTAAAAGTGTTCCATTATTATATTAATACAGATTTGGTTTCACACACAGTACTTGGCCAAATTATTAGACTGAAAGATTCTATGTAAAATCATAATTATCGGTGATACTCTATACGGCTTTATTGTTTTTACGCCGTTTTGTACTTGTTTACGTTCGCGTGTAAATTTGTTACATCAGACGAAATATAATATAAATTCGACAATTGGATAAATTAGACAATATATTATATAAATATAGAATATTTATTATATCAGGTATTATATTAGTATATTATAATAATTAGGCCAAATTATTAGACGCACTTACGTTTTTTTAATAATCGCATGTTTTGCACGAGTTTATATGCAATACTTATTAAATTAATTGCGAGTTTATATGCAATATTTAAGCATAAATGCAATGAGTTTTTATAGAGATTTTTTATATACTTCCCATTTGTATTTATTTTTAACGCATTAGTAACCAATTAATACACGAACATAAAAAAGTGTAAACCGGTTTCAGTCGCGTAAAGATAATACAGATGTATTATCTTTACGCTACAGCTGTATTATCTTTACGCGTAAAGATAATACAGCTGTATTAACTGTACTGATTATCACCTGATAATTAAGATTTTACATAGAATTTTACAGTGCGTCTAAATAATTTGGCCAGGGACTGAACGTAGTTCTTGATAATATAGTGAGATAAAATTCTTTAACCGATAGTTTCGGCCGATTACCATTGGAATTTTACCCACAAACTATCTTTAGAAATTTAAGTTATTAAAAAAAAAAATTCGTCAAATATGTTTTTCACATAAGAGATTATTTAACATAAGATAATTCCTAAGATGATTTTTCAATAAATCTTTATTTTCAGTATTTTAATTACATATGTTAACTGGACCAAGAACAAAAAGCTTGTAATTAAAAGGTAATTCACTGTTTAATAACTGTGAACATAAATTTCTGCCACCATGGATCACTCAAAATTTGTGAGCTGCTTTCATTTTGTAAGAGTGAAGTCTAAATTCTTTTTTGCACTTAGAACGGACAGTTTCTCTGATGAGCTTTATAAACTTTTTACATAAGCTGCTTCAATTTTCTTTTTAATCACTTTCTTGAAATGACCACTGATTTTTTTTTTACCGTTCCTCACTGTCGTAGCAAAATATTTGTAACCCTTCAATGGCGCAAATAACAACTCCCCCCCCCCCAGATACATGGGGGCATACTCACCAGAAGAAAAGAACACTATGAGTTAAAATAAAAATATTTTCATTTATAAAATATTTTGTAGTTTACTTCATAAATAATAATAACTCTAAACTAAATTTCGAAGATACTTACCATGAGTTATTTTCTTCTATTAGAAAAAAAATCATCGCTGCGAAGTATATACAGTGTTTCAATTTATTACCCTAATTTTACCTTTTCATCGTAATTGCTATTTTCATTTTTTTAAGCCTACAGTGGACTCTTAATAAGTTTTTCCTAAAAAATAATGTTACATTGCTGTAACTTGCAGAGATTGTTTATATTTAGATAGAGAACATTAAAAAAATGATAATTTGATACATAATTCATGCTATAACATGAAAATTGTAAAAAAATGTCTAAGAAATTGTCGATTTATTTAAGTTTAAATAAGCTCCTTGGCCTAATTTTTTTTCTTCTTAAATTCAAAAATTATTTGTTAATTTCAACTCTATTTACATTTCTCTTCAAATTCCTGGGGAAAAATTTACACATTTATCTACTAATTTTCGTACAGAGTACAAAAAAAAAAAAAAAAAAAAAAAAAAAAACAGAAAAATCGTCTCTCTATGAACATTTTGGAACATTGAAGTGACTATAAAATTTGTGACACCCTATTTAGAATTTTTTTTTTCTCTACACGTTTTTTCATTGATCTACAGATTGTGTCAAAAAAGTTTAATGGATTAATATCAAAATTACACAGCGCAAGGAACTATTTCAATTCACAGTTCCATGCAAAATTTTTGTTTTGAAAAACACTGCACAAAAACAAGCTTTTGTAATAAAAAAAGCAAAATAACACTAATATTATCAAATGTTTTACAAATTCTTATAATTTCAATGATTATTATGCTTTTTTAAATCATTTAATTATTATAAAATGGTAAAAATTAGATAATTGATTTTTCAAGTGATTTTCCCGATTTTGGATGTCCACTGTAGCCTGAAATTGAAATAAAATTATGTTTTTTTTATAAATATTCGAATAATTCTTCACCTCAGTGTTTTGTGCTTCATGTCATAATTTTAAATTTTCATGGTATGTCTAAGATAGAGCGCACTTGCAGGGGAGGGGGCACCTCTGTATGCTATTGAAACCTTTTATTAAGAAACTATTTCGACATTTTAAGAAAATCATCAAATTTACATTGTTTCTCGTCTGATCGAAAACACAACCAACATTCATACAAATATGTTTGGATGTGCACTTAAGGGCTATTTAAACATTACGTAAGCATATTATCGGTTAATTTTGTATTTTCCCTCCTCCGCCATCAGTAAACGTAAGCACAGCAGAAATCCTTCCCATGCTTACGTAAAAAAATCACCTTCCCAGCTTGATTTCTCTTTGACTTTAACTGGCTAATGCAGTTATCTATAACAATTTCATAATTTTTGGATTAAATTCAAATAAAAGCTGTAACTTTGCTAAAAAGTAAACAAGATTTATATAAATCTTGAGGGGGGGGGGAATATAAATATTTAAAAAATAAAATATAAATTGAAATAAAAATCCCATATAAATTGCTCAGTTCATTCGAATTTAAGAGAGACGTAAAAGAAACTTTCTTGGTCTCTCACAGCCTTTTTGTTTGAAGCATTTTTACCATTAAATTTACGTTTATGATCCCAAAAAATAACGTAAATATAACTATGCAACATGACGTCAATTTTCCGTTAATGAAACGATTTTAAAAAAGTCCGAAAAAGGGGTAAAAAGTGCATGTTAAAATATATCTTTAATACGTTTTTTTTAAGGAAATATTTAAGGGGAAAATTAATAACGTTAAAATACCGTTACTTATACGTTTTAACAAATGAGCAAAAGGTGAAAATCATGACCTAAAATTGACGTAATTTTAACGTTAAGTCTAAAACCCTATAACGAACTAACGTATTTGTAACGTTTATCTGCCCTTTTATGCTGCATGGGATGTTTTAATTAATTTCTTAAATAATTCAGTAGAAAATTCTGTTTAGAAATCTTTTGCGTTTTCCCTCAGTGGTTATAATAACCCTTGACTCTTATAACTCTTAGAAAAAAATGCTTTTTCAATATTTTCTCCAAATTTAATTCTAATTTAAAATGCTTCCAAATTTAATATTTTTTGTAACTTTTTTTTTAGAATTTTAAGAAAAAGTATTAAAAATAATGCTCATACAATTTCTCCCCCCTTTGTCAGCAACTCGCAAACCCCCTGTCCCGTTACAGACATGCATATTTGACTGGCCCCTTGGACTTACAATAAACATAAACATTTCCAATACTTTTAAAATAAATAAAAAATATTTGGTATCAAATTTTGTTAAGTTCACTTGTCACCCTGTGTATTTTATTAATTTTTTTCTCGAGTATCAAATGAATCAAAAGCGCGTTTATGTTGAAAAACACAAGGAATTATATCGACATGAAAATTGTGGTGTGGCGTTTTTATTTGTTACATTTAATAAATTTCGAAATTCATAAAGGTATCCGTTTATAACAGTTTGATGTAGAAATTACAACTTTGGAAAAAGTGTGTTAGCTAGATTGCCTTCAAGGAAGAGAAAATTCAACCAAATAAATTGAACATAACTGTTATAAAAAAAATAATAAACATTTAATATTATATCGGCACTAATAACTTGAAAAAAAAAATTAAAACTATTCACAATTTTGATTATGTAAATTAACTTTATTATGCAAATCGAGTTACGTATTTGTAAATACTGCAATGTCTAACTCAGCGCAATATCTAACTGCAATGTGCTGAGGGTTAAAACGTAAACATTTAGAAATAATTTTACTCATCTCGGGGTTTAAAATTTTAATCCAGAAATTTAGGCAAGAAAATCCATACGAATTGTTTTTCCTGGAATGCACGTCCTCAATAAATTGATTTGCTTTATCTTTAAAATTTGCAAAATTTAAAGTAGCTGATTAAAAATAGTGTTTATTTTATCCGACTGTTGTTCGACATAATTTCTTTTTTACAGTTTTATTTTTAATTGGCAGGGGTCCTAAAATTTTAAATCGAAAGTAAATTTTAAAAATGTATCTAAAGATAAAATGTTTTGTTTTCTTTTTAAAAAATTGAGGCAAATTTGAGTAAATAAACTAAAAAAAAATTTTATGATAGCCATCAACTCTGCAACAATTTTAATAATTAACATTAAAATATTTTTTCTTCTTTTTTTTGTGCTTTAATGCAAATTTTTTGAAACATTTCAGATATACAAAGAGAATTAAATAAACTATTCAGTATTGATTTTTTAAAGAAAATTTCTGGGCCTGGATAGCCTGGTTGGTAGGACCCCGGACTCACGTCTATGAGAACGGAAGTTTGAATGCGTGTAGTAAATGGTGACTGGTGCACGTTAAATCTGCCGAGTCACAAAGTCCTCCATGTTTTCATTGCAAATTATACCTCTGGGGGTCATTGAATTGGAGATGGATCGTTTTCTGGTTCAGATCAAAATTACGATCCGTGGGTGGCAGGTGTGACCTATTGGTGTAACAGAAGTCGAATTCTTAATCATAGATGGCGCCACTGGAAAACAAGAACAATCGCACTCCTTGTCTTAATGACCTACGCCAACAATAACATCATTAATTTATAATGCATGTATATGTTACTGTGAATGACCGAAATTGCTGGTTGTTGACTTCCACCGGTGAATGTTGACAATCAAACAGTCACTTTGGTAAATGTCCGAAATGTATACTAGGTCTAGTTAAGTGCCACTGCATTTGCAATTAAAGTACATTCTTAGTTAAAGTACAATAAAAGATAATAAATTCACACTCAAACCTTAGCTTTAAGTTCAAAACATAGCTAACATTATACAAAACCTACATACAAACTTTTCAAGAATTCTATAAAACTCTTGTTTTCTTGTTCTTGTTTTCAAGAATTCTATAATAAACCCTTGTTTTCTTGTTCTTGTTTTCAAGAATTCTATAATAAACTCTTGTTTTCAAGAATTTTATAATAAACTCTTATTTCAGTAAATAAAGAAACAACAATAACTTCGATTCTAAAGATTGGAGGACAAAGGAGAAATAGGAAGCTAATGAACAAAAATTAAAATATAAATAATCATAATAATAATAAAAATCATAATTACATAGAAATTGCCGATTTTGACACAGTCTGATACTTAAAGACAGCGGTTCATAAAAGGTGTTCCACGGAACCCTAGGGTTCTAAGGAAAGGTCACAGGCGTTCCACCACAAAGGACCTTCATTTATTTAACCAACAATGACTTTTAAAACCTGTAATAGGCTTCATTCAATCAATAATCTATCATTTATTTCATAATAAAATTATTATTATAAAATTATTTAAGTAAAATGTCGATAAAAAAGGAAAAGTAGATTTTAAAATGCATATTACATAAAACAAAGCTTAATTTTCTTTTTTTTGTGTGTGTGTGTATTTTAAGATACATGGAAGTTTTAAGAAATATTAGCATAAAAATTTAATTACTCTTATCAGTAGAGCAATTTTTCTTGTCAATATTTTTCCAAAATTTTCAATAATTTTAAATTTTGTAACAGAATTTTAAAAAAAAATAATAATAATAACATATATTTTTTTGCACATCTTTAAAGAATTTGTACTGTTTTTCATTGATAAATTTTAAAAACTATCCTAGGAAAGATATGTAATTTTAAATTACTATTTCTGATTAAAGAAGAAAATGTTAAGTTACACATCTCATTTACGTCATTACAAAAAAAATATTATAAGAGCAATTTTTCAATGTTAAGGATTAAAAAAAGTAAATAAATAAAATTATTACTTTTTATTATATTTTGGTAAAAAAAAAATTTTTTTTTTAAGGTATAAATTATTTTCAATACAATAGATTAAAATTTTGAATTGTAATCTAAACAAAATTTAAGTAAAGAAAATCTTTCTATATCATAATCTATCTCTCTATATTATACAAAACATAAAAGAACTAAATAGTGACGCCACCTATACATTATTTTCGCAACCAAATTTATAACGCGTAAAATGATTAACAGTTAAGAATTTTCTCCAACATTATAAAATGTGCGATAATAAGTTTTTATCGAAGTAAGTTAAACCTTCAAACCCACATCAATGTAGGTTTTAAAGGATGGGGGGAAGCCTATTTTCTCCAATTTTTTTCAGCGTTCTCTTATTTTCCTTAAAAAATTACTGATTTAAAAACTTACAAAACATTTTAAAATGAAAAAACATTTTAAAATAAAATTTTCATTATTTCTTAGCATTATTAGTATTTTTGTTAATATTTTTTTTAATTCAATTTGTTTTTTCCACACTACACTAGCCCCATTAAATAAGGCATCCATAATGCCATAAAATTGATTGTTTAAATAAATTATCGCTCATAAATATATATAAATCAAAATAATTTCAATCAAAAATATACATTTTTTTATAATGTTTACTAAACTGTTGTCTTATATTAATTTAAAACTAACAACTGAACTACACTGCAATTAAGTAAAAATATATTTCAAAAAATAAATTAAAAACTACCGTATAAGAAATCTGTTCTTCATTTTCATTTAATGGAAAAAAATTATTTTATTAAGAGGAATTATGTTTAATTATTTATTATGTTTACTTATTTATAGCACTTAGTTGATTATATAGTACTTAGCTGAATCAATATTAGTCAGCAGATCATATTAATCATGTGAAGTAACCACTACACGAATTTTGGAAAAACACATTTTACAAAAAGAACACACAATTCCTTAGGTAATTAACATTTTAAAAGAACAAAACACTTTTAATATGTACAAGCATTTGTATTTTTCTTTGTACAAAAATTAATATTCAAAATATATTATAATTAAATACTTTTGTCAGTTTCACCCACAAAAATCTCAAAATGTCTGCACAACCCAGTTTCCTCATTGGTTCATTGAAATTCATTTATTTTAATTCAAAAAAAAAATCTAAAGTGAATATTAAATATATAACAGATACATGGATTTATAAAATAATTATAAAATCCGAATATATGTAAAAAATTGTTTTAAAAAGTATTCTAAGTAGTAATTAAAAACAAAATATAAAAATTTACTTTCATACATAAAAACATAGTTCTATTGAATTGAATTCATTGAACTATATGCTTAAAAATCAAGTGTGTAGTAGTCAAACTCTTATAATATTGTCTTGTCTGTTAGCAAAAAATACAGTAATATTGTGACTTAAAATAGGAGAATAATTCCAGTTATACTTCCTCAAGAAATAATTAGGGATCAGAGAAAACATGTTCAATCACTAGTCAATTTTATCTGAAAGATAAGTGTGAAATTTCAATAACTTTTGAATTAATATTTGAATAGTGTCCACCAACTTAAAAAAAATATAGAATTTTGCAAAAACTCTATTTTTCTATATTTGCTGCCAACTACTCAAACCTAATGAGAGGAGTTTCCAAAGGCTCTTCTCCCTTGCAATGTTGTTCAAACTTTGAGAAAATATTCTTAATATGAAGTACTATAAGATTTTTAAAAAAATATTAAAAGAACTTTTTTTTCTTCCTTAATAGAGATTATTTGGATTGCTGCTTATTTAGGTGTATATATGTTTTTTTTTTTTTTGCTCTAATCTAAGTAAAAAAAAAGAAATGCATAGATGCGTGTAAATACTTTGTTTTAAATATTTATTTTTATATGCTACTTATTTTTTGTATATTATTGTACATTTAATGTTAACATATCCCACATTGGCGTTTTGTGAGGAAAAGAAAAGACAAAATAAGCAGGAAATTATTGATCATGAAAAATATCATACTTATGTAAATATTTACTGTTCTTTTTTTTATAAATAAAAAATTCAAATTTTTTTTTTTTTTTAACTGTAAAAGTAATTTTTTTCTGAAATATATTTGCTTGTTGAAATATATTTAAGCAAGCTAAAGATTAATAACTTAAAAAAGAAGCCATCGATTAATAAGTAACAAAATAATACAAACTAACAAAAAAACATGCTAACATTTAGTAATTAACAACAAAAAAAGAAGAAAAAAATCTAACAAGGAATCACAACAAAAAATTAACTATTAATGCACGCAAAAAAATTTATAGCTATAACAAACGAGGTAACAATAAATAATTAGTAAAAAACAACAAATTGTAGATTAACATTGTGAAAACAATTAACAGTTAAAAACTAATAAAAAACAAAAAAGAACAATTAAGCGATGCGAGTGAAAGAAAGCGAAATAAGAACTACACTAGAGATAGGACACTTAAGCAAAGGCAAGGATAATGGAAAGAGCTGGCTGACCAGTGTAAAAGTATAGCCAACACAGCAATTTCCTTGGCCTTGAAAACTAATTCAGCGCCAAACTAAAACACCTCCTTTTTTTTGTACATTCACTTTACTGAGAAGGTATTTATAAGTTAAATACATTTAAACATGAAAAACTTCTAATACATGTTTTAAGATAAACTTTTCTTATTATGCAACATTTATTTATATTTGTATGCGCATTTAAACTGCAATTAATTCTAAAACAGCGAAGAACTACTTTTCAAAGGCGGAGTATTACATTCCCTGCAGTGCCAACTTAAGATGAAACGTAGTATAGGAAGGGTAGAGTACTTCCTGACAGCTCAAAGTTATATAGCAATGCAGGATGGGAAATACTGAAACAGTGATATACATCATAAAGATAAAGACGGTAAGTGAATATTCATAAGTGAGTATACAGCATTCATACATGGACATATATATCTCCCCTTAATATTAACCCATATTATTTAAAATTGGCCAGGTATTATATTACAAGGTACTACAGAATCATGCCAAAGGAAATTATTTTAGGCCCATTAGGGAGCCCCCAATTTGGCACTATATGTAACTATGCATGCATATATAGTTACATAACTATTATATATAACTATTTTTAATACTAAATGAAATTCTTTGAATTTCTCCTTGCACACCTCACATCTATGACAAAAGTAATTTCAACTATTCTGAAAAAAATTCAGGTTCATCTCGAATTTCTGTGACAGTTACTGCGATTCTTGCAATCAACTCCTCAGAAATATCAACAAGAGTTGTTAGTCATCTCAGAAATATCACATGCCAATGCAGAAAACCCTGCATTACTATGTGATTACAAGTCACCAGGATTAACCCTAACCTTATTAGAAGTTTTGAAAAGTTTAACAGAGACATGACAAATGAAGTACCTGATTAGGAACTTCATTTGCCTGAAAAATATAATTAGCAAATAACATATTTCCACCTTAGTCAAGTCAGCTTTTCTTGATGCCCTGGAATCTTGTTTTATCAATATGAATGCAGATGATTCCTTTGTTAATGCCATTAGTTCCTTACGACCTCTACATAGCAAGTGGAAATGCATTTTACCCTGATTTGACCATCTGGGCCTCTGAGGTTTTTTTCTTCTCTCTCGTCTATTGTGGTTTTCCTAGTTTTGTTTCTCACCTTTATTTTTCAAATGCAACTTTACATTTTTTATTTAAAATCACTTTTGTTTCTTCTCATTCACATGTATCAAGTCTTGAAAATGTGCCCATATTTTTGAGGTGCTTGGAACATGTTGACTGTTATTTATATTTTTGAAGGGAAAGAAGTTTCTAATCAGGTAATATCTTTCCACTTCAGTTTCTAGGGTTTATTTAATGATAAAGGTTACAAATTTGGATGAGAGGTGGGGCACATCTTGAGAATTAGCAATTGCACAGCAATTCATCTCCGAAAATGTTATCATACATATCAAGGAGCACCTCCCCATCTCTTGCAGTTCATACACATGGATGAAATGGTACTTTTAAATTACTAAATTGTCTTAATTTTATATCAGTTAATAATTTTTTACTCATCAACATCAAAAATAGCTCTTAAATAGGCCTGAAAATAGTTTTTTTTTTTCATTACACTTTAATGATTTGGTAATTAATTGAGTTTGCTATTGGCAATCAAAATGAGCTACAGGCTGAAGTACAGCAGAACAATCTACCTAAGGCAACAATCTGCATGCTTTCACCATTAGCGCGTGGAGAGTCATAGAAAAAGGAAGTACATACATCAGTTTCTGACTTGATTTTCAAATAGATTAAAATCTTTTAAGTTAGGAAACTACATGGAATTAAAAACTACATTAAACATAGTCCTAAAAGAAAGCGATATGGAAATTTAAAACATTATTTTTAACAATTAAATATGAAAGATGCTAAGAAACATCGAAGTAGATTCCTATACAACTGAAAAGAGGAAAGAGCTAAAGTCTTGGAACCGGTTTTCTCCCTAGATGGCGTATTCGAGCATTGCCTACAACATTTTTAGTTTTTGTGATTCTCCTTGGTATTGATTCTCATAAATTAATATACAGAAACAACAAAACAGAAGCTTTGCAATAGAAAAACAATTTTATAAAATTTAAATAGCATGTACAATTAGCTAATAAACAATAATACTATATTCAATGTATATCAATTTTCTTTCTTAGTTTTACGAGCATACAATGCATCTTGTTCCATAAGTCTTATATGCCTCCTCTTCAATGGTGCCCTAAAAGTAAGAGAAAAGAGAAGTTACATAATAGTAATAGAAAAGATATAAAAATCAATATAAATAATATTTTACTTTCCTTAGATTGGTGAATTAACACACTGCAAAATAAAACAACTTATATTTACCAAAATCTGCAAGAGAGTGAACTTTTTTTTTATCCTATTAATGCAGAATGAAATAATTTGAAAAAACTTAAAACCTTGTTCACAAATACAATATATTTTTGTCTGTGGCATATGTCACATGAACACTTAGCGTAATGTAATAATTTATTCTTAATTATATCTGATCTTTCAATTTTCTTAAATATTTACAGGGTATCTGCTAAATTTTAGATTTTCAAATTCATGACTTTTCAGGATTTCCCATGACTAATTCCAAGAATTTTTCATGACTTAAGAAAGCACAACAATAAATTTAAAGTATTATAACAACATTCATTGAAATGATAGGAGTAACCAAAAACTGTAATACTCTGCATCTTCACATTTATAGATTTTATATTTAAGAAACAGAATAAAGAAAGAGTTGAAACAATAAAATAGCTAGTAAAATTACAATAGCAAATTATTATTTTTTCTTTTTTTCTGCAGAATTACATTTTAAAGATACTGTTCATCGGAAAAGAAAGAAATATTCCTGATTTTTCTGTTCTCAATTCGGAATAAAAAAATTCGCCAATGACTGGCTAGCTTCAGCTAAAATTTTAAATTGATAAAATAAAATAATAATAACAAAAATTCTGAAATCACAGAAGTTTAAAAGATAATTCACTCCAGAAATTATATTTTTTCTTTCATTTTTTTAAAGAACATGATGAAAACATTTTATATTTTAATCAAATATGACTGTGAGTGGGAATTTTGTTACAAATTGAGATATTCAGAACACCATGAAATTAGGGGGTTAATTCCATTTTAAAAATGAGATTTTTCATGATTTTTTTAAAAAAATAATTAAAATCATGACATTTTATGACAAATTTTGTTCAATACAGAAATCCATGACTTTTCAGGTGCATTTATTTTTATACCTTGCATTTATTTCCCTTTTTTTTAAATAGCAGTTTAAATTAATTTTAACTTTCTGTTCGCCCTCTCCTCGATGGTCAAGACGATCATTGCACTTCTTGTGGGGAGATATACCCCTCTATCCTGCCTTTCTTTTTTCTTCATTTATTTTTTGAAGGGGGGTTCACTTAACCAATTTCTTTCATCTAATTTTCTAACTCTACCTTCTTTAAATTTAATTGGCTAAAGCTTTTATGTTTCTACACCAGTTAAAGAATTTTTTTAAGATGCATTAACACGTCAACATTCTCTCTGGTGCATGCTTGCTTGATGACACCAACGGGTGTACACTCTGCCTCTTTTTCTCAGATGCAGACTTACGTCTCTCGGATTTCATTTTTTACATCCTTTTTTTCTTCTTAGCCTTTAATTTTAAGTAAATCTACAGACCGTAATCAATTTTTGTAAATTAAATATCTACATTTATACCTCTAAGTTTCTTTAACATTAAAGACCCTCTCAAGTTTAAGCTTTCTTTCTACATTCTTTTTTTCAACAGTTAAATTTTTCGTTTGCCTATATTTTATTTTTATGCATAATGCCTTCTTTTTTAATTCTCTTGTCACTCATTTCTATTAAAGGCCTTTCTTGTGTTACAAAATGCGTCAAAAGATATTTTTTTTACTAAATAATATGCTAGTTTGTTCATAATTAAATGTTGTGGTGAAGTTAAAGAAATGTGTGAATTCATTTGTCTCCTTTTGGTGACCTTTGGTATTTCTTTTATTTCTCCAGTATGTGGTGAGAAATTATAATTATTGTTATGAGTAATTGTTTAATTTCTCTTAAGAAAAACATCTCTAAATTGTGCTAAATGATATATTTATATTTGGTTATAGCATGTCATAATCTTATTATTTATCTTTTAATCTTTGATTAGGTTCATTTTAGTTTTCACCCTTATTCCAAATTTGGTGATACCAATTTCTCCAATCTGTTCAAACCTCACACTCTGTGACCTTTTGAACCTATTGGGTTATTGTAATACCCCGATAGCGCTGTACTACCACTTTCCTCAATGATCACATTCCACCTAATTTAATTACTTTCACTGCAGGGTTTGTGCCGCGAGCAGGGGTATTATTTAGGCCGTCGACTTTTCTTTTATGAACAAATTTTGGCACACACTTTAGAATATTTCTCATCATTTTAACACTTATCTTCTTTATTTCTGTTTTCAAAGTGACATATTTTCCAATCAAGTTTATTGAAAAGTACTTACTAACTAAAAATAACAAGAGTTCCCCTAAAACACACCTGGCAACAACAAAGCACATAGTGCTTGTTGTTACTGATTGTGGTGTGATCATGGGATCACCACAATGTTTACTTTTCCTACTGGGCTGTCTCCAACAGGAGCGCCCTCTTCATTGCCTTTGCAGGATCTCTAGGGCTCGACTCATAGCTCGTCTTTAGAGATTCTTGCAACCGCTAAGGAGGAGATGCTATCTTTTGGAGATAGACCAGTATTCCCCGTGGATCTCGAATAGTTGGTTGCTTTCTTAAGCAGCAGGATAATTTTTGTTTTTACCCCCTGTGTGCTCTAGAGTTTAATCATTGATTTTTACCATAATAAGTTTTTCCTTATCTCCTAATTATTTGATGCATCAGGTAAATTCAGCAAGAAAACAATTATTATTCAAATGACTTAAATTAAATTACTATCTACTCCCTGGAGCACACAGGGAGGATCCAGCATGCACGTGGTGCAGTTAGGCTCTTGTGCATTGATGAGCCGTTTAATGAAATGAACATGTTTCTCAAAACCGAAAGGAAATAGAAATTTTGAATAAAATGCCTTCGTCTACAAAAATCTGTGTTTTTCATTTGAATGGAGATATACTACATCTAGCACAAGCAGATGGCGAATGATCTTCACCACATGGCCCTTCCATCAACCACACCTCCCGACAAAATACTGATGTTAATATATAGTGAATGCAAAATACCTTCAACCTCCTACGTAGCACATATAATTGGGTACTCGCACTTCAAGAAGAAGAAAACCTCCCTTATCCACATATATGACATCAGCACCAGCTATTATTTATCAGCAAAATGGCACATTGAAGTTGAGCTAAGTTTCTCTATTTTAGTTAAAATGTTATTTAACGATAAATTGATGAAATGCAGAGCCGCATCGCACATCAAATTCGTTGAATTATAATTCTTTCTCGTCAACTTCTTTTACATAACTTAGCTTTATTATTTGTTGATGTCTTATATTGTAAAGAGGATGTACTTTTGTTTAGCATACCTGGCAACTTCGATGCATAATTAGTTTGTTCATGCTCCGCGTGGCTTCATGCCTGTTTTTGTGTTAGGTAGTTGAAATCTCGAGAAAGAATCTTTGCAAAAGAATTTAGAACGCACCACTTATGAGAATTGTAACTTGTTGAGCTTGGCTTACTCAAAATAGAATGGAAAAAACAGTTGCTAACATAAACAAATGCCGTATTTCAACAACCAATCAGGATTGAGATACCCACACTATATCACTTGCGGGTATCCCATTGAACCAGACAAGGCAAGGTCATTGTCATGTGGATAGCAATTTTAAAAAAATAATAACTGTCAAATTCATTAGCAAAAGGAATGTAAGGCATAAAATGTGAGTTGGTCTAAATTATAAAAAAATATGAAGTTCAATATATAAAAAATCCTCCACAAAATTTTTAAAAGAGGCTTCCTATTTAAAACTTTTCATTTGCTTGCATTTGAATAAAGTTTGAGTATTTTATTGCTTTGATTGTTAAAACTTCAGAAATTGTTGAACATACAACACGCATAGCAAGGCATTATCACTAAGTATTCAGTGATTCCACAAGACTTTCTAAATTGTGGGTCCTTAGAACTCAGAACACTTACTAAAACTATTAATTAGTGTATTTTTAGCGAAAATAATTAGTGTATTTTTTCCCTATAAAATATGAGAATATCGCCCATAATATTAGAATAAAAATACATTACATATTCATTTAAAAAATTACATAAAATCTTATTTAATCCAAATAGCTTTTTCTTTTGTCAACACAATGCTTACGTTTCCTTAAATTAGTAATATTTGTTATCATTAAATGTATCTTGCAGAAAAATATTTGTGCTAGAGAAGTTTGTCCCAGAAAACCCCAAAAAATTCTGCAATAGAGGTCAAGAGCATGCATGCAAACACATAAGAAATTAAGTCAATGGTTCCAAGCAATAGGTCAATCTATTCAATGGTTCATAAATCAACATAGTCTGACAGTTATAGCAGTTGACATGGTTTATGTTATTGAATAATTTATGACAAGGCACACAATGAAACAGACATGGTAATTCTTCATACACAGTTTTTAAGTAAACCCATAGCTGCCAACATGGATAGGAAAAAAATCCAGTAGATATTGCAAAATAATATACTCTTCATGATAATTGTTGCATAAAGTACTAAATATTTTACACAAAGGGAATTTCATAGTCATCAAAATAGAAAAACGGCAATATTTTCCAGTTATGATTGACAGTAAACATACTTGAAATGTTATGAATTATGTTTACTCATAATTTCAAATAGTAATAGGCATTCAATTTATCAAAGACAGTTAAAAGATTTTTATTAATGAATTTAAATAGAGAATACTGAATAAAATTAAACGGAAAATTTTCGAACAAAAAAAAGTTTTGAACTGATTTTAACAAATGAGGTTCGCTTCATTATGTATCAGTAATACTTATTTAAATATTCAAGCATGCATAAAAAAAACATAACAAAAAGTTATAATATTTATAAAAATAGATTTGTACTCACTTGATTTTTAATTTATCGTACTTCATGTTTACAGCATTCAAGCTGAAATAAAATAAACCCATTTAGTATATAGAGTAAAAACACAATCAAGAATATATAAGGGTGCATAGCCGCATTTTTCAAAAAATAAGCACATTTTAAGTAATTTTTTAAGAACTCAAAAAAAATTTTTTAAGCACTTTATACATTAAAAAAAAAGAGAAAATAATTTTCAAAGACTTTACATAGTCGTGATAAAACAAATAGTTTCTGACAAACTCTTTTCTTGATTATATTCGTCATTAACTATAACTATTTAATGAAAAATAATTTATTGATAAGATTAACACAGAATATAGATGGAACTTCAAAATTTCCTTATGTAAGGTGCAGTGAAGCGGAATTCTGAGCATCTACAAGTTCATTAGTGAAAATGACCAGTCCCGTTCAGAAAGCATTCTGTGCGTTAACAAAAATTAACAAGTGTCATTCCTTATCATAGTACAGAAAAAATTTCATTAGCGTTACAATCAAGAACCACTAAATGAGAACAACATACACAGATGGCATAGGATGTTTGAAGTAATGGGATGTTTGTACAAGAGGAAAAGTAGCAGAAGGCCACTTGTTTCAGCGGAAAACGTTGACGTATGGTGTGAAATGGACTACCGTCTAGATGTTGTCCGTGCAGCCAAGGGAAGTAATAGAAAATCTGTGATGCATCTATAAAGGATTTTGAAGTTCTTTCTACATTCTGCGTAAATTTTATTGATAATTTTTTTTTCAAAATAGTTATAGCTATTTGTAATCGCTATCGTCATTTTGAAGCAAACTAAAGCCGAAATCTTAAAAGCAAATAGAATTTATGTATGAACTTGGGAGCATAGCCTTTTTCTCATATGAACTTTAATTAACTGTATAATATATTTACAAGAATTGGAAAAAGTACTTTCAATTCTAATACATTAAAATAGTAATACACTATCTTTGATGTCATTGGAAAAAATATCTAACACTACAGAAAACCTGTTGCAGAATTCCTATCAGAGCGGCACCAATAATACATATTTCCAAAATTAATTAAGCGCCATCTGTGTATGGAGATTTTCTACGATTGCCCAAAACAAATTTTCCTCAACTCTTTCACCATTAACTTTGGTTTGCAGGACTTAGCTTATTTTTTATTTCAATTATACTTATCATCAATATAAATTAAGCATCGGTATCAATAATAATATGGCAATTCTTAATGGTGCCCCAAAACAAATATCTTCATTATCATCATTTTTTTTCATTAACTTTGCTTTTCAGTACAAAAGCTATTTTTGTTTTATATATATATATTTCAATTAACCTTGTCATCAATAATAGCATGGCAATTTTTTACGGTTCCTCTAGTGCCTCAAGTACCTTTACTATTAATTACTTTTATAGAAACAAGTTTTAAAAGAATTACAATAAACAAGATAAACATGTGATATCAGATAACTTAAGAAAAACTAATTTTGTGACATAGTCCATGCATGCTGCATGTTAATGTTGTTCAATGAATTTATCTGACATAACACCAAACAAAATTAAAATAATAAAGGACATGAAATAAACTCTTTTTTTGATCAAATAAAGTTATAAGCTAGCAAATATCACTGACGTTGTCTTTAAAATAATTAAAAAATACAATGGTCTACAATTAAAATTAAAATTTGGCAAATGCTTAACCAATCAGAAAATTCCATTTAGTTGTTAACCATCTTGCTCAAATAGTTTGGTGTTGAATGATCTTATTTGACCCTTCCCATGCTTCAAACTATCTGTATGCCTAATTTTATTACTTTTCGTCAGATTGTTTCAGAGTCTTTAAAGGACACACAAATAGATGTTCATTTATAAATAGATAGATGACTATAAATTGTGTTTCTAAAGAGAGAGCTTTAAAAACTTGATAAAAACTGCAAAATATTAAACTTAGAGAAAGAAACTTTAATTAATTGATCACTAGCAAATGAATGCAAATAATTAAAAATTCTAAAAAAAAAAATTTAAAAAAAAAGGAATTTTACCTTGAACAATTTGAAAAGTTAGGAATTAAAGTATTAGTGGTCACATCAAAAATTTCCTCTTTATCTGCATTTGCTCCTGCCTACAAAAGACGAAGCAATTATTATTTACATATTCAAGATAAGCATATATTAGGAATGAACAAAAAAAAGTATATTTAGTTTGACAGTAAGGGAGTTACGTTTATTTTTCTGCGACAAAAATGATAAATTTTTCAGCTCCTTTAGTTTCATTGACACAATGACATAAAACTGCTTTGTTTGAATGTACCTTAAAAATATTGATGATTTCGTAAAAAATGTTTTCAGCGAGATGTGTTAAGATGTGCAGCGGTGATTGTGAGCCCAATTCAAAATTTCAGAAAATTTCTTGAGTTTAAAAAAATTTTTTAACAGGTTTTTTTTTATCCTTTCTCTCAATATTTCTTAGTTTACTTAAAATATATTTAAAATTTTACACATACCTATACCATTTACACATACCTATGATAACCTGGAGAAGTAATTAAAATTTACAAATATGTCTTTCTTTTTTGAGTTTATGATTATAACAACTATTTACTGATAAAAAATGAATATTAATCATGAATATAAGCTTATAAAGTATCTCTCTGGCTCTCAAGCAAAGCAAATAAAATAAACTGTGTTTTTAAGTTCCACCTTTGAAAATTTGTTTTCTAGAAACTTCTGTGATCAATGATTTTTTCAAACTTCTGGACCTTCGATCTCCGGATCACTGTTAGCGAAAAATCGGGAAATCCGGATTTTGGTGAAATGTTGATAAGAAGTTGGTTTTCAACTGCTTAAATATACTTTAGTGTTCTGAATTTTTCTTGTTTACTCACACATAAATCAGATTCAATTTTTTAAACTTTTACATAAGACAAGAAAATGGATGGAGAGAAAAAATTACTATTATAGTTTTTTTATCATTATTATTATTACAACTTTTAAAGTTTTGTATTTTGTTTTTGATTAATTTAAAAGAAAAAATAATAATGTAAACAATAACAAAAACTAATTCTTTTTCATAGAACAAAAATAATCTTCAACAGAAGTAAAAAGGAAAAAACATTTACTTTAAAAATTCTTTAATCAAAATTTACTATTTGCATTTATTTGATAATTGGCAATTTTGAGGGAAAAAAACATTTAGAGATTTTTTTTCAAGTAGAACAATTATTACATTTTAAATGATAATGACTTGTATTTATTGTCTGAACTTTTCATGAAAAATTAAACATTAATTTATATCTACATAAAAAGTCATTTCTTATTACTGTATTGTCACTCCCAATTAAACAACAAATTGAATAACAGTGGCAATGGTAATAATCATTTACAAATTTTGTAAACCTATATCACTCATTACACATGCATGCAAAATAAAGTGCTTACTACTTCACCAGTTTACACTTAAAGTACATTACAAGAAGTAACTAATCAAATTATAATCAAAATATTTAAAAGTTCTAAAAAAGTATGAAAATTAAACTTTATTGAACTCTTAAATTTTTCCATATATTTATTACTTGTTTATTATCTTTTGTTTATTATCTTTTATTTATTTTTGTAAAATCTTTTCAACTTTGTAGAGATTGATTCCTAGAATTGTTAATTCATTGCCATTTAGTCATAGTATTTTTTAAAAGGTCAAATAATAAAATTAAGAAGGGCTGAAAATTAACAGTGGTGTTTGATCCAGGACAACTAAAATTTGATTTGGGCTGCCATGAAAAAAATTATCCATTGTTGCCCAGACAAACGACAACGAGAAAATGCTGTTTCGGTTTTCTTGATTTCCATTTTATTTTTAAACTGCTATTTTGTTCTAAAATAGTTTATTTTATCAGAATTGTAAACATCAAACTTTACAAAAGCATTCGACAATGTCGATTGGCTGATCAACTGACATTCCTAAATTCCTATTTATTATTTACATTTTAGGTTTTATTTACACCTATTTGAGTGAACATGCGGTCTGCCATTATAGAGTAGTATAGCTGTAGCTAAATATTTTAAACATAGGGAATTTTAGGAATTTTTATAGCCATCAAAATAGAGAAACTGCAATATTTCCAGCTATGATTGTCATTAATTACACTTGGAATGTTATGTTTACTCATAATTTTGAATATTAATAGGCATTTAATTCATCAAAGATAGTTAAAAGATTTTTTAAATTAATTTAAAAAGATAGTTCTGAATAAAAATAAACAGAACATTTTGAACAAAAAAAGTAATGAACTGATTTCCATAAATGAGCTTTGCTTCATTATGTATTAGTAGTACTTATTCAAATATTCAAACAAGCAAGCAATACATAATCTGTACAAAAATTCTATTTCAATAGGGAATTTTTTTTTAGGTAACTTACTAAATTTTAGGGAATTTTCTAAAATGTACAAAAACCAGGAAAAATTTCATTAAACCAGGGGAAACTGGCAAAATGCAGTAGTCTACTGGAAAATCCAGTAGAATTGGCAGTTATGGAGTAGCGTTATTGAATGCTGTGACATATCAATTTAGTTTAATGATACCCACAAAAATTTACAATAGAGTAATTATAGAGGTGAAAAATGTCTTACTAACACTCAAAGTTTTTCTAAAATATATATCACAAGGGAAAAAATCATACTTTTATATCTATGTATTCTGCTGGCAAAATTTATTTAAAGAAAATCAAATGCATAAAGGTAATAATTAATTTGTTTAACAACACTGCATATGTCTGGTGGACAATATATAGGTAAAAGGGGCGTTTTTACTGTCATGTGATTATTGTCCTATCATACATTATTAATGTTATTTGTTGTATTTAAAAAAAAGTATCTGTTTCGCTGCATTGCGTTATTTGGTCCGTACCTCAGCCCTACAGAAACATGCCACCTGAATTACTAAACACGTCATATTAATTCAAAAAAGGAATAATAAAACAATGCCTTACTCTTACAAACTTTTTCTTGGCATGTCTTAAAGAAGTCTGTGAGTCATTTGTTTGAGACTTTTCACTTTTTATGCACACACCTTTCTAAGGGAGGAAAAAGTAAAATCTACAATTAAACATAAGCTATTTAAACATTTCTGATTGTCAACAATTGCTAAAAAGATCAGAAAAATGTACAAAATCTTTTAATAAAATTGAATTTAAAATTGAAACATGAATAAAATTTGAATTTCAAGGGTCAATCAAGAAAAAAATTATGACTATTTAGACTCTTCTTCACATAATTTTTATCTACTTGATGGTACAGTTCAAAGGAAAGTTCTGATCTCTAAAAATTATTCTTTTACCGCACTAAACCAATTTTTTGATTAATATTCAATTTTCTTTACATCCCTACAAATTAAAAAGTGATTGTCTTATTCTTAAAAATATGCCTTTGTAAATGAATTATTAAAAAAATTAATTTAAAAAAAGAAAAATGAGATGCAGTTTTATTAACAATAAACTACAAGTAAATTAGTTCAAATAAATAATGAAAGTTGTAGTAAGTAAATAAATTGCATTGATAATACTAATAACAACAAAATCTTTAATTAATAAAGTTATAAGTAGTATATTGTCATTTCTTCTTCATAAAAGTATAAATTATTAAGAAATAGTTTTGTTAACATTATAGTTTGCAATAAGTTTATATAATACCTATTGTAAACTTTATATTTTATATATTTAATTATTATTACAATTTTAAAACAGAATTCTTGAAAAATTTTTGTGCAATTCATAGTTTTTCCTAAAATTACTTGTGTATGCTCACCAAATTTACTATTGTTAATTATTATTTGTTTACATTGTTGATCTTTAGACAACACATAGAAAATACACTACTTATAAAAAATATAAATACATAACTTTTAAGAGAGCAATGTAACAGTTACAGGGTGCATAGCCAAATTATTTAACAAAACCAAATTATTCACCTTTTAAGCACTTTTCAAGCACTCAAAAAGTATTTTTAAGCACTTTAAAAAAATATCTTAATTGGGCAGGGTTGACAAGTTTTTGGCAATTAACAGTTTCATCCGATTTTAACCCTCATGCCGAAAAAAAACCTTTTAACATAGTTTTTGACAATTGTTAAAAACACAAAATTCTGGCATAAGGATAATTATTAGCTATTATAAATATGAAGCATATTTAAATTAACATAGAGTTAAAATTACAAGTTTTCCATCAATTATGCTTTTGAATTATTTTAAAATAAAACTTTCTATTTTTAAAATTACTGTCAAAAACCCAAATTTTGAAGTATAAAATAATAAATAAATATGAATAAAAATTTGTCAAATTGCAATTCATTCAATAACTAATTTTACTTTAATTATTGAAAATATAACAACAAAAAACAATTATCTTATAAAAAAAACACTTAACAGTTATCTTATTCTTTACATGTAAAATCAGATTTCATTTACTTCCATTTTAACTTTTCTTTTTTCCAAAGCAAGAGATAACAAAAAAAAATAAATAAATAAATAAATAAATAAAATAAAAAATAAAAATATTTTTGAAGCCATCAGTACTCCAAGTTCATTTATCAGTCCTGTATAAATAAGACAGAAATTTGAAACTGTTCTTTTGTTAAGTTGAAAGTTTTGTTAAGTTGGAAGTTCTTTTGTTAAGTTGAAGATGCTCAGCTGTATAGAAAAGAATGTTGACCTTCTAAACTATTATATTAAAATAAAATAACCCGTAATTGGAAATTTATTCTAATAACAGTACTAAATATTGAGGTTAACTAAACTAAACCCTTTATATTGATTTAAAAAATTAACTCATTTAAACAAACATTTATATTTTTTGTAAATTATAATTAATTTACTTATTAGGGAATACATTATACTCATGATTTATTGGAAATATTCATGTACATATAAACTTCACAGTCCCTCAGAACAAAGTATTTTTTTCCTTCCAAATTTAGACAAAAATTTTAACTTTTTTCTTTCTTTTCCACTTAACAGGTGTGATTGTGAGCCCAACACAAAAATCCTGAAAATGTCTTGAGTAAAATTATTAATGACGCAATAATTAATGTGCTTATAAATTTAAATCAGTGATAACATGAAATTCTAAATAAATTATATGCAGCATAATTTAAATGAATAATTATGTATAAGTTTACTTTTATCTCTAATCACAATTATTATGCTACCAAAAAAAAAAAATTCCAAATAAAAGAGATGCCAAGTAAATCAGTGATAACATGAAATTCTAAATAAATTATATGCAGCATAATTTAAATGAATAATTATGTATAAGTTTACTTTTATCTCTAATCACAATTATTATGCTACCAAAAAAAATTTCCAAATAAAAGAGATGCCAAGTATAAATTCTAGTTCTAATATTTTTAAATAAAATATACAAGAATTTCAATACATAAATGTGATCGATGATTTCTTGCAACTTCTGAACCTTAGATGTCCGGAAACTTCCGGATCGCAGTAAGCGAAAAATTGGGGATTTTTCCGGAGCACAATCATCTTTGTTTTAATAAAATTAATTTTTTAAAAATAGTTTTGTAAAGTAAAGTTTATATAAGAAAAGAAATTTGTTTGATTTTGCACAATTCTTGAATAAATGAGCATAGGTTAAAAATTATAAGAAATCAAAATATATGGAAATAGTAGGAATTTTTTTAAATTAAAGATCCCTCTCATAAACTTTAGGAATTCAAACTAATAAATACACAAATTGACATTTAATGTTTTTTAACAACGAAAAATTACAAAGAGACACATTGAACAATAATAAATTGGAAATTAGTTAAATACTTATTAACTCTGCATTTTCGTTCATTAATAAAAAATTATCAGTAACATTTAAAAATATATCAAAAATAATTGTGTACATAATTTACAAATAAAGAATCTGAAAATGAATTTTACTTCAGTTTCTATAACTTTGATTCTTTTAGATGCGGCATTAAAAGCGTCACACCACCACATTGAAGTCCAAGCATCGAGACAATTATGTCCTATCTGTAAATTTCAAGAATTTTATCAATACAATATTTTACTCTCAAACAAAAAATTAACAAAAAAATTATACAAAATCTTTCAATAAAAAATTTCAATATTTTAATCAAAAATAGTTTTTTTTAAATAATTTTAAGCAAATAATAATTTCAATTTTATTAAGCTAAAATAATTTTAAGCAAATAATTTAAAGAAGTGATGTAGAGGTAGTATAACAAAAATAGTTATAAGAAATAGGGAACTAAAATTTAATAGATTAATAAGGTAATCATCATTGCTATGCTCGAATTGTACAGCAAATATGGATTAGTTCCATTGTCTTCTGGATTGGGTTCAAAAGTATGCTTTTCAACTCTTGAACACTTGCGGGTATATCCCCCGAAATTTTTTTCTCATTTTCATGACAACCATCTAAAGCAAGCATTAAATCAGATATTGAAGGAAATGTGACATGGCGATTTGATATACGTTTTATCAACTTCGGAAGCTATTCAAATATGTTCTTTTATTACGAAGGGCCAGTGTTCCTGTTGGATACTGAAAAGTAATTAAACAAGAGAAGCTTTATAAAACCCATTTTAGTCATCACTGTTCAACGCTAAAAAAATCAAATTCACCAGAATCAAGAAAAATAAAGAATTACCTAGCCAGTTATTTAGTGTATAACGTTATTTTGATGATTCAAGAATTCCAAAATTCATTAAAAAATCCCATTGCAAATTTTACAATTTATGTAGCCATACTTTCTATAACCACCAATCTCATGCTTTGCCCATCTCATCACCTTTCTGACTTTGACTCATATGGAAAATCCCTTCTCACAGACAAAAGGACAATAAGCTAGAACAGAAAGAACGTCAAAAAAGCTACAAACAGTTAATAAAAAAATTTTTTTTTAAATAAATGAATAAAAAAGAAAAAGAGCGAGCTTGGTCAAAAATTATTTTTATCTGTTAGAAAAATGTTCAAAGGAGAATTTGTTTTACAAGGGTAAAATCCAGAATATTTTAATGTTATCCATATGGCAATTTCCACTGAGCAACAGTATGTAAATGATGTAGGAAAGAGTATAATGTACAAAATGAACATTGTAATACATAGACACATATATGGGAGAAATAATAACATACATATAAAAATAAACATCATAAAATGAATAGAGATAATTTATTGTTGAATTTGAACTAACCCCTTGGTTATCTAACTTGATTGAAACTTTTATTGGCTTTGTTATTCCATTTCCATCTTTACCTAAACCTTTGCCTAAAAAAAGAGGAAAGATTAATAGTCAAATTGAAGAATGTAAATAAAACAAAATTTTGTTTAATGCCACAACTCAACTGAGTGTAAAATAGGACAAAACTTAATATAATTTTTTAGTAAAAATTTAGTATACAGAAATTAAGAAATGCTTAGAATTAGGGATGTAACAAATACTAAACTATAAGTTTAACATTGCTGATTTTCTTTAAAATTATATTTAGGCAAATTAAGGTTGTGGTTTTTTTTTTTTAACACTTTTTACTTTAAAAAATAAGATTTTTTTTGTTGTTACGTCTGTGCTGTTATTCTGCTTCAACTTTAGTAGAAACATTTTAACTAAGAGTTTTTAATATTTTTTTTCTTTTATTGTCACTTTTTTCCTGTGAGGTAAGAAAAATAACCGGTAACATAGAAAATAGTGATTGTCCACATTAAACTTATATTTCTGAATTAAGAACAATTATTTTCCTGCTTCTATTTTTTATTAAGAATTTCATTATAACACAATGTTTCTGGTGAATATTATTTTTTATGGGTTATATTTTAACATTACATTTTTCTTTAAAACATTCAGAATTTTTGTTTTTTTTTTCCATCTACGTATTTCATTTTTAATAAAGCATTGGCTTCAATAGACATTTTTATAATGACACAGCGATTTCTGTATACTGATCTGTAGCACAATTATCGCAATACAGTAAGACCTCGATTATCCGAGCCAATTGGGACCGCTAGTACCTCGGATATTGGATATCTCGGTTAATAGAAACCATGTATAAAAACCTTCCCTGCTTGCGAATTTAACTACTTTTAAACTAAAAGCAATAGAACGTTTTTTAAATGATAAAAATAAACATATATGAACTTATGTTTCACAGCTAAAAAGATTTAAAAAGGAGATCAACTGGTATTCAATAGGGTCACATGACCACTGTTAACACAGCATTCATAGATGTTGTCTTCTCAGTGTAATATTTCTTGAAAGTTGAGGGCTTTTGTGGGGAAGAAGTGCCTGTAATACGGAAAACGAACTAAAATGTGTAGAATTTTTTCCAAGCTCATTTTGGAAAGGAGAAGAAAAATTAGACTTCGTTATTGCCTCGGTTAATCGAGATTTTACTGCTTGCAAATGTTTTTTTAAAAAAACATGTAGATGTTTGCCAGGGGGTGGCTATGAGTTATACTTTCTGAGTTGGTCCTTCTCTGTGAATTTTTCTAGTTTCTCGCGGGCCACTGCCCGGAAGTTTCCAAGAATTGCCACAGATCTTATTCAGCCACAGATCACATTACGGAAATCGCCCCCTCTAACTCATAACAACCTACAACATTTACATGCGTTTCTGAAGAACTACACCCTTTTTTAGCATTTTATGAATACGTCTTTTCTGTAAAATATTATTCTCAGTAATTAAGTTTTGTTTCAAGAATTATGAGGATATATTTTTTTTTCTATTTTTCAACCTCAGTTTGTTTTTTTATTTTTAAATAGCTGTTAGTCAAATTTGAATTTATTTTAAATAGTTCTGATTCTTAATAATCGCCTCTGGATGAATATTATGATCCTAGTATACTTCTATATAAATTATGAAATGCATAAAAGTTTTATCGGTCCATTAAAATAATTTTTTTTTAAAAAAATGGCAATACATCACCTTCTGACCATCCATATTTTTCGAGCTGTTTACGTGCAAAATTACTAACATTACAGGAATTTTCTAACTTTAAATTCATAGTTTTTAAGAGTTTATGAAGACGTCCAATCTGCTTAAATATTGAATAAATTAACAATATAGATTATGCGTTATATTTTATTAAACTTATACAACGTTCTTCAAAGCATTTACAAGGTTATTCTAAGTTTAATTTAACTAAAAACAATAACAACAACAAAGCTTCCGAAAGACAAATATTTAGGTGCTGTAGTTCGATTGTAGAAGAATGCGACGAGCTTTTTGCATTAGCTTATAGCTTTGTATTTCCATTAATGGAGTTTAGAATTAAGGTTAAATAGATAACCGGGGGTTGGAGTAATAAGTCAGAAGCGGTTTGTGGCTTGGAAGAAATTGTTGAGGGATTCGAGTTTAGTCCGAGGATTAAAAGCACAATATCGGCATATATGTTGGATTCAGAAGCAATAAGAACTGGTAAAGTTCCTTTCGAACGTTCAGGAGTAAGGGACATTCCAGGAGGAAGTCATCACTTCTGTTGATAGCCCCGCAATACGAGCAGTGTGCGTTTTATATAAATTTATGTCCCGCAGTGGACTGATCGTTAAGACACGGTTCTCAGCAGATCACCGAAGTCAAGCATCACTGGCTACGGTCAGTGTGCGGGTGGGTGACCACTTGGATCAGTCTGCGTAGGGACCGAGGGTGTGCGGTATTGGTCCTCGTTAAACTGTGCTACCGTAAAGTGCTCGACTTCGCGCGCAGGTCGTCGGGCTACCGAAGCGGGGGTGCCATCCCCTCCGCAGAGGATCAAAATTGTGATGGCCTGTCTTCGGATCATCCTCCGGGATGTTTCCCAGACCGTCGCCAATAGCCCATTGTGCAGCCTAGTGCGACGTAAATTAACAACAACAACAACAACAGTATAAATTTACACTTGTGTAAAATCCATACTCTAATCTCCATGGTAAAATCACATTTGTCGGAAGAGATTTAGTTCTGAGCATGGCACATTTTTAAAATTATGAGCACCGAGAAGTTTAAAACGGTAGGCACTTCCCCGGTAGGCGAGTTCTCTGTACCCTGAACCACCATGACTCACTCGTTTATTTGCGCATATTCTTTTTGCAAATAGTTTGTATTTCTTAAACCGGTTTAAAAAAAACCTAGATAATTGACGTTCTTAAATACTATTCAAATCGTGTAAGGGACACAATTTTCAACCATTTTTTTTTTCTATTATTATTGTTATTAACACATGTGTCAACAATGAAATAGATTCGCATAGAACAGAGGAAAAAAGCGGGACATTCGTTAAGACTGCAAATTAAAGCAATGGATGAATTTGCAATTAAGGTATTGATTTATCCAGCCAAACGACTTTTTTATCGATTAGATAATTTAGATATATATAGGGGTATATGTTGAGGCACATTCTCTCTAGGAACAAAAACATAATTATTAGTTGTAATGACTCATCTCAAAATTATTAACAAATCTTCTGCTTAGGTTTTCATTTTGATTAGAGAATACGCCTATACGTAGGTCCACTTGGTCAGCTTCCAATCATTATATAATTTTCTGAATCGAATTTTGAAAAGAATATTCTGTAGATCATTTAAAAAAAAAGGGAAGTTTTAAACCCCTCCACGTTCAAATCGATCCACGTTGTTATCGCTGGGCATACTTAGTGTTACTCTTACACAGCACAAATTAAATTTATACATTTATGAATATCTACGAGGATCCTAAGACGCGTTGTTTTTACATCAGTTGGTTTTAAATTCTTCATTCACATTTAAATTATTTTTCCCGCTGCAATTACTTAGGGCAGTTCATTGATTCAAAATGTTAAGAAGCTATTTCAGCTCCCCTAATTCATCTATAAAAATTTTCATTGGTAGGTAGATAGGTTCGGCTCAAAGAGGCCAACTTTCGGTCCCAGTTTGAAAATTATAGCTTAATATTAAAGAAGTTCCTTCCGGTTAATTAACAAAATCTATTTTGGCCCATTATGTGCTCCCTAATTAGTGTATAAAAATTATCTTTGGTACGATTGTTTGGTATATAAAACTCTAATTACTGGCAGAGTTTGAAAATTATAAGTTAATAATAGAGGGAGTTACGGAGTGAGTCGTATGCGTAGCTCCGGAGTCAATATTTATTCCTTTTTTAGCTAATATTCACTCTATCCGAAAGAAAAATAATTATTTTTTATATATATAACACTTTATTCACGTTGAAATATCGAAAAATAAGTTTTAAAAAATAAAATAAAGTAGCTAGAAAAAAAAAACTAAAAATTAATCCGTTACCAGGACCGAAACCCTAACCACCGAGTCTACAAACTTCCTTATCATGGCGTTAACAACCATACCATGACTCACACGTTGCGTCCACGAATATATAGCTTAAAGTACTTTCTTCCGGTTAATTAACAAAATCTATTTTGGCCCATTATGTGCTCTCTAATTAGTCTATAAAAATTATCTCTGGTACGACTGCTTGGTATATAAAACTCTAATTTAAGGCAGAGTTTCAAAATTATAAGTTAATATTAAAGGGAGTTACGGAGTGAGTCGTGTGCATAGCTCCGGAGTCGAAGTTAATCCGTTTTTTTGCTAATATTTCCTACTTCCCAAAGAAGAAGAATTATTTTTATGAAGCGAACATTTATTCACGTTGAAATATCGAAAAATGAAATGTAAAAAATGATAAACAAGAAAGAAAAGAAAAAAAAATTAAAAATTAATGTCCGATCAGCACCGAACCCCTGACCACAGGGTCTACAAACTTCTTTACCCATGGCTCTAACAACCTCACCACGACACACACGTTGCTTCCACAAATATGTAGCTTAATGAAGTTCCTTCCGGTTAATTAACAAAATCTATTTTGGCCCATTATGTGTTCCCTAATTAGTGTATAAAAATTATCTTTGGTACGATTGTTTGGTATATAAAACTCTAATTACTGGCAGAGTTTGAAAATTATAAGTTAATATTAGAGGGAGTTACGGAGAGAGTCGTATGCGTAGCTCCGGAGTCGATATTTATTCCTTTTTTAGCTAATATTCACTCTATCCGAAAGAAAAATAATTATTTTTATATATATAACACTTTATTCACGTTGAAATATCGACAAATAAGTTTTAAAAAATAAAATAAAGTAGCTAGAAAAAAAAAAAAAAACTAAAAATTAATCCGTTTCCAGGACCGAACCCCTAACCACCAAGTCTACAAATTTCTTTATCATGGCGCTATCAACCATACCCATACTCACACGTTGCCTCCACGAATATATAGCTTAAATAAAAAATATAAGGGAAAAAAAGAAAGAAAAAAATGTAAAAATTAGAAAAATTGACCTCTGCCGGTGTCCGAACCTGCACCCCTTCGCTTGAGGCGTAAGTCACTAGCACGCGGTCTTATCCGTTGAACCACGTTTATACGGGGATCGGGTTACTACATAGATTCAAGTACCCTCTTCCGGTTTGCTGAACAAAATACATAAGGGGCGTTTGCGGACCCCCCAATAGGTCTATAACAAATTTTCTTTGCAGGGTGGTGCGGCTCATAGAGGACAACTTTCCGTCCGAATTTGAAAATAATAACTTTATATTAAAGGGAGTTAGACGGACTTGAAATTTGAACCATTCTCCCGCCATTTTATTTTATTTTATTATTTATTCCTTTATGCGTTCTTTCAAAAAGAAAGACGCTAGATTTTAAACATAGAACACATTTCGGATGCTAAACTTTCGTGAAAATTTTGTAAAAGGTGTAAAAAAAAATATTATAATATAAATAAACTAATTATACGGGATTTTTCCAGTTTTTAAGCATTATTTGAAATTTTTCGAATAAGAAAAAATTATTTTTTACATATAGGATCCTTTAATAGATCGAAAAACACATTAAATATATAATATAATGGAAAAAAAGAAAAGAAGAAAATGTAAAAAATTAGAAAAATTGACCTCTGCCGGGGTTCGATCCTGCACCCCTTCGCTTGAGGCGTAAGTCATTAGCACGCTGTTTTATCCGTTGAACCACGTTTATACGGGGATCGGGTTACTACATAGATTCAAGTACCCTCTTCCAGTTTGCTAAACAAAATACATAAGGGGCATTTGCGGACCCCCTAATAAGTCTATAAAAAATTTTCTTTGTAGGGTGGTGCGGCTCATAGAGGACAACTTTCCGTCCGAATTTGAAAATTAGAACTTCATATTAAAGGGAGTTAGACGGACTTGAAATTTGAACATTTTTCCCGCCATTTTATTTTATTTTATTATTTATTCCTTTATGCGTTCTTTCAAAAAGAAAGACGCTAGATTTTAAACATAGAACACATTTCGGAGGCAAAACTTCTGTGAAAATATAGTAAAAGGTGTAAAAAAAAATATTATAATATGGATAAACTAATTATACGGGATTTTTTCAGTTTTTAAGCATTATTTGAAATGTTTCGAATAAGAAAAAATTATTTTTTACATATAGGATCCTTTAATATATCGAAAAACACATTAAATAAATAATATAATGGAAAAAAAGAAAAGAAAAAAATGTAAAAAATTGACCTCTGCCGGGGTTCGAACCTGCACCCCTTCGCTTGAGACGTAAGTCACTAGCACGCGGTCTTACTCGTTGAACCACGTTTATTCGGGGTTCGGGTTACTACATAGATTCAAGTACACTCTTCCGGTTTGCTGAACAAAATACATAAGGGGCGTTTGCGGACCCCCCAATAGGACTATAAAAATTTCTTTGTAGGGTGGTGCGCCTCATAGAGGAACACTTTCCGACCGAATTTGAAAATTATAACATCATATTAAAGGGAGTTAGACGGTCTTGAAATTTGAACATTTTCCCCGCCATTTTATTTTATTTTATTATTTATTCCTTTATGCGTTCTTTCAAAAAGAAAGACGCTAGATTTTAAGCATAGAACACATTTCGGATGCTAAACTTTCGTAAAAATATTGTAAAAGGTGCGAAAAAAATATTATAATATAAATAAACTAATTTTCCGGGATTTTTCCAGTTTTTAAGCATTATTTGAAATTTTTCGAACAAGAAAAAATTATTTTTTACATATAGGATCCTTTAATATATCGAAAAACACATTAAATAAATAATATAAAGGAAAAAAAGAAAAGAAAAAAGTGTAAAAAATTAGAAAAATAGACCTCTGCCGGGATTCGAACCTGCACCCCTTCGCTTGAGGCGTAAGTCACTAGCACGCGGTCTTATCCGTTGAACCACGTTTATACGGGAATCGGGTTACTACACAGATTCAAGTACCCTCTTCCGGTTTGCTGAACAAAATACACAAGGGGCGTTTGCGGACCCCCTAATAGGTCTATAAAAAATTTTCTTTGTAGGGTGGTGCGGCTCATAGAGGACAAATTTCCGACCGAATTTGAAAATTATAACTTCATATTAAAGGAAGTTGGACGGTCTTGAAATTTGATTATTTTTCCCGCCATTTTATTTTATTTTATTATTTATTCCTTTATGCGTTCTTTCAAAAAGAAAGACGCTAGATTTTAAACATAGAACACATTTCGGATGCTAAACTTTCGTGAAAATATTGTAAAAGGTGCCAAAAAAAATAATATAATATAAATAAACTAATTATACGGGATTTTTCCAGTTTTTAAGCATTATTTGAAATTTTTCGAATAAGAAAAAATTATTTTTTACATATAGCATCCTTTAATATATCGAAAAACACATTAAATAAATAATATAATGGAAAAAAAGAAAAGAAAAAAATGTAAAAAATTAGAAAAATAGACCTCTGCCGGGGTTCGAACCTGCACCCCTTCGCTTGAGGCGTAAATCAGTAGCACGCGGTCTTATCCGTTGAACCACGTTTATTCGGGGTTCGGGTTACTACATAGATTCAAGTACCCTCTTCCGGTTTGCTGAACAAAATACATAAGGGGCGTTTGCGGACCCCCCAATAGGTCTATAAAAAATTTTCTTTGCAGGGTGGTGCGGCTCATAGAGGACAAATTTCCGACCGAATTTGAAAATTATAACTTTATATTAAAGGGAGTTAGACGGTCTTGAAATTTGAACATTTTTCCCGCCATTTTATTTTATTTTATTATTTATTCCTTTATGCGTTCTTTCAAAAAGAAAGACGCTAGATTTTAAGCATAGAACACATTTCGGATGCTAAACTTTCGTGAAAATATTGTAAAAGGTGCGAAAAAAATATTATAATATAAATAAACTAATTTTCCGGGATTTTTCCAGTTTTTAAGCATTATTTGAAATTTTTCGAACAAGAAAAAATTATTTTTTACATATAGGATCCTTTAATATATCGAAAAACACATTAAATAAATAATATAATGGAAAAAAAGAAAAGCAAAAAATGTAAAAAATTAGAAAATTTGACCTCTTCTGGGGTTCGACCATGCATCCCTTCGTTCGAGGCGTAAATCAGTAGCACGCGGTCTTATCCGTTGAACCACGTTTATACGGGGATCGGGTTACTACATAGATTCAAGTACCCTCTTCCGGTTTGCTGAACAAAATACATAAGGGGCGTTTGCGGACCCCCTAATAGGTCTATAAAAAATTTTCTTTGTAGGGTGGTGCGGCTCATAGAGGACAAATTTCCGACCGAATTTGAAAATTATAACTTCATATTAAAGGAAGTTGGACGGTCTTGAAATTTGATTATTTTTCCCGCCATTTTATTTTATTTTATTATTTATTCCTTTATGCGTTCTTTCAAAAAGAAAGACGCTAGATTTTAAACATAGAACACATTTCGGATGCTAAACTTTCGTGAAAATATTGTAAAAGGTGCCAAAGAAAATAATATAATATAAATAAACTAATTATACGGGATTTTTCCAGTTTTTAAGCATTATTTGAAATTTTTCGAACAAGAAAAAATTATTTTTTACATATAGGATCCTTTAATATATATCGAAAAGCACATTAAATAAATAATATAATGGAAAAAAAGAAAAGAAAAAAATGTAAAAAATAGACCTCTGCCGGGGTTCGAACCTGCACCCCTTCGCTTGAGGCGTAAATCAGTAGCACGCGGTCTTATCCGTTGAACCACGTTTATTCGGGGTTCGGGTTACTACATAGATTCAAGTACCCTCTTCCGGTTTGCTGAACAAAATACATAAGGGGCGTTTGCAGACCCCCCAATAGGTCTATAAAAAATTTTCTTTGCAGGGTGGTGCGGCTCATAGAGGACAAATTTCCGACCGAATTTGAAAATTATAACTTCATATTAAAGGGAGTTAGACGGTCTTGAAATTTGAACATTTTTCCCGCCATTTTATTTTATTTTATTATTTATTCCTTTATGCGTTCTTTCAAAAAGAAAGACGCCAGATTTTAAGCACAGAACACATTTCGGATGCTAAACTTTCGTGAAAATATTGTAAAAGGTGCGAAAAAAATATTATAATATAAATAAACTAATTTTCCGGGATTTTTCCAGTTTTTAAGCATTATTTGAAATTTTTCGAACAAGAAAAAATTATTTTTTACATATAGGATCCTTTAATATATCGAAAAACACATTAAATAAATAATATAATGGAAAAAAAGAAAAGAAAAAAGTGTAAAAATTAGAAAAATAGACCTCTTCCGGGATTCAAACCTGCACCCCTTCGCTTGAGGCGTAAGTCACTAGCACGCGGTCTTATCCGTTGAACCACGTTTATACGGGAATCGGGTTACTACACAGATTCAAGTACCCTCTTCCGGTTTGCTGAACAAAATACATAAGGGGCGTTTGCGGACCCCCTAATAGGTCTATAAAAAATTTTCTTTGTAGGGTGGTGCGGCTCATAGAGGACAAATTTCCGACCGAATTTGAAAATTATAACTTCATATTAAAGGAAGTTGGACGGTCTTGAAATTTGATTATTTTTCCCGCCATTTTATTTTATTTTATTATTTATTCCTTTATGCGTTCTTTCAAAAAGAAAGACGCTAGATTTTAAACATAGAACACATTTCGGATGCTAAACTTTCGTGAAAATATTGTAAAAGGTGCCAAAAAAAATAATATAATATAAATAAACTAATTATACGGGATTTTTCCAGTTTTTAAGCATTATTTGAAATTTTTCGATCAAGAAAAAATTATTTTTTACATATAGGATCCTTTAATATATATCGAAAAGCACATTAAATAAATAATATAATGGAAAAAAAGAAAAGAAAAAAATGTAAAAAATTAGAAAAATAGACCTCTGCCGGGGTTCGAACCTGCACCCCTTCGCTTGAGGCGTAAATCAGTAGCACGCGGTCTTATCCGTTGAACCACGTTTATTCGGGGTTCGGGTTACTACATAGATTCAAGTACCCTCTTCCGGTTTGCTGAACAAAATACATAAGGGGCGTTTGCGGACCCCCCAATAGGTCTATAAAAAATTTTCTTTGCAGGGTGGTGCGGCTCATAGAGGACAAATTTCCGACCGAATTTGAAAATTATAACTTCATATTAAAGGGAGTTAGACGGTCTTGAAATTTGAACATTTTTCCGCCATTTTATTTTATTTTATTATTTATTCCTTTATGCGTTCTTTGAAAAAGAAAGACGCTAGATTTTAAGCATAGAACACATTTCGGATGCTAAACTTTCGTGAAAATATTGTAAAAGGTGCGAAAAAAATATTATAATATAAATAAACTAATTTTCCGGGATTTTTCCAGTTTTTAAGCATTATTTGAAATTTTTCGATCAAGAAAAAATTATTTTTTACATATAGGATCCTTTAATATATATCGAAAAGCACATTAAATAAATAATATAATGGAAAAAAAGAAAAGAAAAAAATGTAAAAAATAGACCTCTGCCGGGGTTCGAACCCGCACCCCTTCGCTTGAGGCGTAAATCAGTAGCACGCGGTCTTATCCGTTGAACCACGTTTATTCGGGGTTCGGGTTACTACATAGATTCAAGTACCCTCTTCCGGTTTGCTGAACAAAATACATAAGGGGCGATTGCAGACCCCCCAATAGGTCTATAAAAAATTTTCTTTGCAGGGTGGTGCGGCTCATAGAGGACAAATTTCCGACCGAATTTGAAAATTATAACTTCATATTAAAGGGAGTTAGACGGTCTTGAAATTTGAACATTTTTCCCGCCATTTTATTTTATTTTATTATTTATTCCTTTATGCGTTCTTTCAAAAAGAAAGACGCTAGATTTTAAGCACAGAACACATTTCGGATGCTAAACTTTCGTGAAAATATTGTAAAAGGTGCGAAAAAAATATTATAATATAAATAAACTAATTTTCCGGGATTTTTCCAGTTTTTAAGCATTATTTGAAATTTTTCGAACAGGAAAAAATTATTTTTTTACATATAGGATCCTTTAATATATCGAAAAACACATTAAATAAATAATATAATGGAAAAAAAGAAAAGAAAAAAGTGTAAAAAATTAGAAAAATAGACCTCTGCCGGGATTCGAACCTGCACCCCTTCGCTTGAGGCGTAAGTCACTAGCACGCGGTCTTATCCGCTGAACCACGTTTATACGGGAATCGGGTTACTACACAGATTCAAGTACCCTCTTCCGGTTTGCTGAACAAAATACATAAGGGGCGTTTGCGGACCCCCTAATAGGTCTATAAAAAATTTTCTTTGTAGGGTGGTGCGGCTCATAGAGGACAAATTTCCGACCGAATTTGAAAATTATAACTTCATATTAAAGGAAGTTGGACGGTCTTGAAATTTGATTATTTTTCCCGCCATTTTATTTTATTTTATTATTTATTCCTTTATGCGTTCTTTCAAAAAGAAAGACGCTAGATTTTAAACATAGAACACATTTCGGATGCTAAACTTTCGTGAAAATATTGTAAAAGGTGCCAAAAAAAATAATATAATATAAATAAACTAATTATACGGGATTTTTCCAGTTTTTAAGCATTATTTGAAATTTTTCGAATAAGAAAAAATTATTTTTTACATATAGCATCCTTTAATATATCGAAAAACACATTAAAAAAATAATATAATGGAAAAAAAGAAAAGAAAAAAATGTAAAAAATTAGAAAAATAGACCTCTGCCGGGGTTCGAACCTGCACCCCTTCGCTTGAGGCGTAAATCAGTAGCACGCGGTCTTATCCGTTGAACCACGTTTATTCGGGGTTCGGGTTACTACATAGATTCAAGTACCCTCTTCCGGTTTGCTGAACAAAATACATAAGGGGCGTTTGCGGACCCCCCAATAGGTCTATAAAAATTTTTCTTTGCAGGGTGGTGCGGCTCATAGAGGACAAATTTCCGACCGAATTTGAAAATTATAACTTCATATTAAAGGGAGTTAGACGGTCTTGAAATTTGAACATTTTTCCCGCCATTTTATTTTATTTTATTATTTATTCCTTTATGCGTTCTTTCAAAAAGAAAGACGCTAGATTTTAAACATAGAACACATTTCGGATGCTAAACTTTCGTGAAAATATTGTAAAAGGTGCCAAAAAAAATAATATAATATAAATAAACTAATTATACGGGATTTTTCCAGTTTTTAAGCATTATTTGAAATTTTTCGAATAAGAAAAAATTATTTTTTACATATAGCATCCTTTAATATATCGAAAAACACATTAAAAAAATAATATAATGGAAAAAAAGAAAAGAAAAAAATGTAAAAAATTGCCCTCTGCCGGGGTTCGAACCTGCACCCCTTCGCTTGAGGTGTAGGTCACTAGCACGCGATCTTATCCGTTGAACCACGTTTATACGGGAATCGGGTTACTACATAGATTCAAGTACCCTCTTCCGGTTTGCTGAACAAAATACATAAGGGGCGTTTGCGGACCCCCCAATAGGTCTATAAAAATTTTTCTTTGCAGGGTGGTGCGGCTCATAGAGGACAAATTTCCGACCGAATTTGAAAATTATAACTTCATATTAAAGGGAGTTAGACGGTCTTGAAATTTGAACATTTTTCCCGCCATTTTATTTTATTTTATTATTTATTCCTTTATGCGTTCTTTCAAAAAGAAAGACGCTAGATTTTAAACATAGAACACATTTCGGATGCTAAACTTTCGTGAAAATATTGTAAAAGGTGCGAAAAAAAAATATTATAATATAAATAAACTAATTTTCCGGGATTTTTCCAGTTTTTAAGCATTATTTGAAATTTTTCGAACAAGAAAAAATTATTTTTTACATATAGCATCCTTTAATATATCGAAAAACACATTAAAAAAATAATATAATGGACAAAAAGAAAAGAAAAAAATGTAAAAAATTAGAAAAATTGCCCTCTGCCGGGGTTCGAACCTGCACCCCTTCGCTTGAGGCGTAGGTCACTAGTACGCGATCTTATCCGTTGAACCACGTTTATACGGGAATCGGGTTACTACATAGATTCAAGTACCCTCTTCCGGTTTGCTGAACAAAATACATAAGCGGCGTTTGCGGACCCCCTAATAGGTCTATAAAAAATTTTCTTTGAAGGGTGGTGCCGCTCATAGAGGACAAATTTTCGACCGAATTTGAAAATTATAACTTCATATTAAAGGGAGTTAGACGGTCTTGAAATTTGAACATTTTTCCCGCCATTTTATTTTATTTTATTATTTATTCCTTCATGCGTTCTTTCAAAAAGAAAGACGCTAGATTTTAAACATAGAACACATTTCGGATGCTAAACTTTCGTGAAAATATTGTAAAAGGTGCGAAAAAAAAATATTATAATATAAATAAACTAATTTTCCGGGATTTTTCCAGTTTTTAAGCATTATTTGAAATTTTTCGATCAAGAAAAAATTATTTTTTACATATAGGATCCTTTAATATATATCGAAAAGCACATTAAATAAATAATATAATGGAAAAAAAGAAAAGAAAAAAATGTAAAAAATAGACCTCTGCCGGGGTTCGAACCTGCACCCCTTCGCTTGAGGCGTAAATCAGTAGCACGCGGTCTTATCCGTTGAACCACGTTTATTCGGGGTTCGGGTTACTACATAGATTCAAGTACCCTCTTCCGGTTTGCTGAACAAAATACATAAGGGGCGTTTGCAGACCCCCCAATAGGTCTATAAAAAATTTTCTTTGCAGGGTGGTGCGGCTCATAGAGGACAAATTTCCGACCGAATTTGAAAATTATAACTTCATATTAAAGGGAGTTAGACGGTCTTGAAATTTGAACATTTTTCCCGCCATTTTATTTTATTTTATTATTTATTCCTTTATGCGTTCTTTCAAAAAGAAAGACGCCAGATTTTAAGCACAGAACACATTTCGGATGCTAAACTTTCGTGAAAATATTGTAAAAGGTGCGAAAAAAATATTATAATATAAATAAACTAATTTTCCGGGATTTTTCCAGTTTTTAAGCATTATTTGAAATTTTTCGAACAAGAAAAAATTATTTTTTACATATAGGATCCTTTAATATATCGAAAAACACATTAAATAAATAATATAATGGAAAAAAAGAAAAGAAAAAAGTGTAAAAATTAGAAAAATAGACCTCTTCCGGGATTCAAACCTGCACCCCTTCGCTTGAGGCGTAAGTCACTAGCACGCTGTCTTATCCGTTGAACCACGTTTATACGGGAATCGGGTTACTACACAGATTCAAGTACCCTCTTCCGGTTTGCTGAACAAAATACATAAGGGGCGTTTGCGGACCCCCTAATAGGTCTATAAAAAATTTTCTTTGTAGGGTGGTGCGGCTCATAGAGGACAAATTTCCGACCGAATTTGAAAATTATAACTTCATATTAAAGGAAGTTGGACGGTCTTGAAATTTGATTATTTTTCCCGCCATTTTATTTTATTTTATTATTTATTCCTTTATGCGTTCTTTCAAAAAGAAAGACGCTAGATTTTAAACATAGAACACATTTCGGATGCTAAACTTTCGTGAAAATATTGTAAAAGGTGCCAAAAAAAATAATATAATATAAATAAACTAATTATACGGGATTTTTCCAGTTTTTAAGCATTATTTGAAATTTTTCGAATAAGAAAAAATTATTTTTTACATATAGCATCCTTTAATATATCGAAAAACACATTAAATAAATAATATAATGGAAAAAAAGAAAAGAAAAAAATGTAAAAAATTAGAAAAATAGACCTCTGCCGGGGTTCGAACCTGCACCCCTTCGCTTGAGGCGTAAATCAGTAGCACGCGGTCTTATCCGTTGAACCACGTTTATTCGGGGTTCGGGTTACTACATAGATTCAAGTACCCTCTTCCGGTTTGCTGAACAAAATACATAAGGGGCGTTTGCGGACCCCCCAATAGGTCTATAAAAAATTTTCTTTGCAGGGTGGTGCGGCTCATAGAGGACAAATTTCCGACCGAATTTGAAAATTATAACTTCATATTAAAGGGAGTTAGACGGTCTTGAAATTTGAACATTTTTCCGCCATTTTATTTTATTTTATTATTTATTCCTTTATGCGTTCTTTCAAAAAGAAAGACGCTAGATTTTAAGCATAGAACACATTTCGGATGCTAAACTTTCGTGAAAATATTGTAAAAGGTGCGAAAAAAATATTATAATATAAATAAACTAATTTTCCGGGATTTTTCCAGTTTTTAAGCATTATTTGAAATTTTTCGATCAAGAAAAAATTATTTTTTACATATAGGATCCTTTAATATATATCGAAAAGCACATTAAATAAATAATATAATGGAAAAAAAGAAAAGAAAAAAATGTAAAAAATAGACCTCTGCCGGGGTTCGAACCCGCACCCCTTCGCTTGAGGCGTAAATCAGTAGCACGCGGTCTTATCCGTTGAACCACGTTTATTCGGGGTTCGGGTTACTACATAGATTCAAGTACCCTCTTCCGGTTTGCTGAACAAAATACATAAGGGGCGTTTGCAGACCCCCCAATAGGTCTATAAAAAATTTTCTTTGCAGGGTGGTGCGGCTCATAGAGGACAAATTTCCGACCGAATTTGAAAATTATAACTTCATATTAAAGGGAGTTAGACGGTCTTGAAATTTGAACATTTTTCCCGCCATTTTATTTTATTTTATTATTTATTCCTTTATGCGTTCTTTCAAAAAGAAAGACGCTAGATTTTAAGCACAGAACACATTTCGGATGCTAAACTTTCGTGAAAATATTGTAAAAGGTGCGAAAAAAATATTATAATATAAAAAAACTAATTTTCCGGGATTTTTCCAGTTTTTAAGCATTATTTGAAATTTTTCGAACAAGAAAAAAATTATTTTTTACATATAGGATCCTTTAATATATCGAAAAACACATTAAATAAATAATATAATGGAAAAAAAGAAAAGAAAAAAGTGTAAAAAATTAGAAAAATAGACCTCTGCCGGGATTCGAACCTGCACCCCTTCGCTTGAGGCGTAAGTCACTAGCACGCGGTCTTATCCGCTCAACCACGTTTATACGGGAATCGGGTTACTACACAGATTCAAGTACCCTCTTCCGGTTTGCTGAACAAAATACATAAGGGGCGTTTGCGGACCCCCTAATAGGTCTATAAAAAATTTTCTTTGTAGGGTGGTGCGGCTCATAGAGGACAAATTTCCGACCGAATTTGAAAATTATAACTTCATATTAAAGGAAGTTGGACGGTCTTGAAATTTGATTATTTTTCCCGCCATTTTATTTTATTTTATTATTTATTCCTTTATGCGTTCTTTCAAAAAGAAAGACGCTAGATTTTAAACATAGAACACATTTCGGATGCTAAACTTTCGTGAAAATATTGTAAAAGGTGCGAAAAAAAAATATTATAATATAAATAAACTAATTTTCCGGGATTTTTCCAGTTTTTAAGCATTATTTGAAATTTTTTGAACAAGAAAAATTTATTTTTTACATATAGGATCCTTTAATATATCGAAAAACACATTAAATAAATAATATAATGGAAAAAAAGAAAAGCAAAAAATGTAAAAAATTAGAAAATTTGACCTCTTCTGGGGTTCGACCATGCATCCCTTCGTTCGAGGCGTAAATCAGTAGCACGCGGTCTTATCCGTTGAACCACGTTTATACGGGGATCGGGTTACTACATAGATTCAAGTACCCTCTTCCGGTTTGCTGAACAAAATACATAAGGGGCGTTTGCGGACCCCCTAATAGGTCTATAAAAAATTTTCTTTGTAGGGTGGTGCGGCTCATAGAGGACAAATTTCCGACCGAATTTGAAAATTATAACTTCATATTAAAGGAAGTTGGACGGTCTTGAAATTTGATTATTTTTCCCGCCATTTTATTTTATTTTATTATTTATTCCTTTATGCGTTCTTTCAAAAAGAAAGACGCTAGATTTTAAACATAGAACACATTTCGGAGGCAAAACTTCTGTGAAAATATAGTAAAAGGTGTAAAAAAAATATTATAATATGGATAAACTAATTATACGGGATTTTTTCAGTTTTTAAGCATTATTTGAAATGTTTCGAATAAGAAAAAATTATTTTTTACATATAGGATCCTTTAATATATCGAAAAACACATTAAATAAATAATATAATGGAAAAAAAGAAAAGAAAAAAATGTAAAAAATTAGAAAAATTGACCTCTGCCGGGGTTCGAACCTGCACCCCCCCGCTTGAGACGTAAGTCACTAGCACGCGGTCTTATCCGTTGAACCACGTTTATTCGGGGTTCGGGTTACTACATAGATTCAAGTACACTCTTCCGGTTTGCTGAACAAAATACATAAGGGGCGTTTGCGGACCCCCCAATAGGACTATAAAAATTTTCTTTGTAGGGTGGTGCGCCTCATAGAGGAACACTTTCCGACCGAAATTGAAAATTATAACATCATATTAAAGGGAGTTAGACGGTCTTGAAATTTGAACATTTTCCCCGCCATTTTATTTTATTTTATTATTTATTCCTTTATGCGTTCTTTCAAAAAGAAAGACGCTAGATTTGAAACATAGAACACGTTTCGGATGCTAAACTTTCGTGAAAATATTATAAAAGGTGCGAAAAAAAAATATTATAATATAAATAAACTAATTTTCCGGTATTTTTCCAGTTTTTAAGCATTATTTGAAATTTTTCGATCAAGAAAAAATTATTTTTTACACATAGGATCCTTTAATATATATCGAAAAGCACATTAAATAAATAATATAATGGAAAAAAAGAAAAGAAAAAAATGTAAAAAATTAGAAAAATAGACCTCTGCCGGGGTTCGAACCTGCACCCCTTCGCTTGAGGCGTAAATCAGTAGCACGCGGTCTTATCCGTTGAACCACGTTTATTCGGGGTTCGGGTTACTACATAGATTCAAGTACCCTCTTCCGGTTTGCTGAACAAAATACATAAGGGGCGTTTGCGGACCCCCCAATAGGTCTATAAAAAATTTTCTTTGCAGGGTGGTGCGGCTCATAGAGGACAAATTTCCGACCGAATTTGAAAATTATAACTTCATATTAAAGGGAGTTAGACGGTCTTGAAATGTGAACATTTTTCCCGCCATTTTATTTTATTTTATTATTTATTCCTTTATGCGTTCTTTCAAAAAGAAAGACGCTAGATTTTAAGCATAGAACACATTTCGGATGCTAAACTTTCGTGAAAATATTGTAAAAGGTGCGAAAAAAATATTATAATATAAATAAACTAATTTTCCGGGATTTTTCCAGTTTTTAAACATTATTTGAAATTTTTCGAACAAGAAAAAATTATTTTTTACATATAGGATCCTTTAATATATCGAAAAACACATTAAATAAATAATATAATGGAAAAAAAGAAAAGCAAAAAATGTAAAAAATTAGAAAATTTGACCTCTTCTGGGGTTGGACCATGCATCCCTTCGTCCGAGGCGTAAATCAGTAGCACGCGGTCTTCTCCGTTGAACCACGTTTATACGGGGATCGGGTTACTACATAGATTCAAGTACCCTCTTCCGGTTTGCTGAACAAAATACATAAGGGGCGTTTGCGGACCCCCTAATAGGTCTATAAAAAATTTTCTTTGTAGGGTGGTGCGGCTCATAGAGGACAAATTTCCGACCGAATTTGAAAATTATAACTTCATATTAAAGGAAGTTGGACGGTCTTGAAATTTGATTATTTTTCCCGCCATTTTATTTTATTTTATTATTTATTCCTTTATGCGTTCTTTCAAAACGAAAGACGCTAGATTTTAAACATAGAACACATTTCGGATGCTAAACTTTCGTGAAAATATTGTAAAAGGTGCAAAAAAAATATTATAATATAAATAAACTAATTATACGGGATTTTTCCAGTTTTTAAGCATTATTTGAAATTTTTCGAATAGGAAAAAATTATTTTTTACATATAGCATCCTTTAATATATCGAAAAACACATTAAATAAATAATATAATGGAAAAAAAGAAAAGAAAAAAATGTAAAAAAATAGAAAAATTGCCCTCTGCCGGGGTTCGAACCTGCACCCCTTCGCTTGAGGCGTAAGTCACTAGCACGCGGTCTTACCCGTTGAACCACGTTTATACGGGGATCGGGTTACTACATAGATTCAAGTATACCCTCTTCCGGTTTGCTGAACAAAATACATAAGGGGCGTTTGCGGACCCCCTAATAGGTCTATAAAAAATTTTCTTTGTAGTGTGGTGCGGCTCATAGAGGACAAATTTCCGATCGAATTTGAAAATTATAACTTCATATTAAAGGGAGTTAGACGGTCTTGAAATTTGAACATTTTTCCCGCCATTTTATTTTATTTTATTATTTATTCTTTTATGCGTTCTTTCAAAAAGAAAGACGCTAGATTTTAAACATAGAACACATTTCGGATGCTAAACTTTCGTGAAAATACTGTAAAAGGTGCGAAAAAAAATATTATAATATAAATAAACTAATTTTCCGGGATTTTTCCAGTTTTTAAGCATTATTTGAAATTTTTCGAACAAGAAAAAATTATTTTTTACCTATAGGATCCTTTAATATATCGAAATACACATTAAATAAATAATATAAAGGAAAAAAAGAAAAGAAAAAAGTGTAAAAAATTAGAAAAATAGACCTCTGCCGGGATTCGAACCTGCACCCCTTCGCTTGAGGCGTAAGTCACTAGCACGCGGTCTTATCCGTTGAACCACGTTTATACGGGGATCGGGTTACTACATAGATTCAAGTACCCTCTTCCGGTTTGCTGAACAAAATACATAAGGGGCGTTTGCGGACCCCCTAATAGGTCTATAAAAAATTTTCTTTGTAGGGTGGTGCGGCTCATAGAGGACAAATTTCCAACCGAATTTGAAAATTATAACTTCATATTAAAGGAAGTTGGACGGTCTTGAAATTTGATTATTTTTCCCGCCATTTTATTTTATTTTATTATTTATTCCTTTATGCGTTCTTTCAAAAAGAAAGACGCTAGATTTTAAACATAGAACACATTTCGGATGCTAAACTTTCGTGAAAATATTGTAAAAGGTGCAAAAAAAAAATTATAATATAAATAAACTAATTATACGGGATTTTTCCAGTTTTTAAGCATTATTTGAAATTTTTCGAATAAGAAAAAATTATTTTTTACATATAGCATCCTTTAGTATATCGAAAAACACATTAAATAAATAATATAATGGAAAAAAAGAAAAGAAAAAAATGTAAAAAATTCGAAAAATTGCCCTCTGCCGGGGTTCGAACCTGCACCCCTTCGCTTGAGGCGTAAGTCACTAGCACGCGATCTTATCCGTTGAACCACGTTTATACGGGAATCGGGTTACTACATAGATTCAAGTACCCTCTTCCGGTTTGCTTAACAAAATACATAAGGGGCGTTTGCAGACCCCCTAATAGGTCTATAAAAAATTTTCTTTGTAGGGTGGTGCGGCTTATAGAGGACAAAGTTTCGACCGAATTTGAAAATTATAACTTCATATTAAAGGGAGTTAGACGGTCTTGAAATTTGAACATTTTTCCCGCCATTTTATTTTATTTTATTATTTATTCCTTTATGCGTTCTTTCAAAAAGAAAGACGCTAGATTTTAAACATAGAACACATTTCGGATGCTAAACTTTCGTGAAAATAGTGTAAAAGGTGCGAAAAAAAAATATTATAATATAAATAAACTAATTTTACGGGATTTTTCCAGTTTTTAAGCATTATTTGAAATTTTTCGATCAAGAAAAAATTATTTTTTACATATAGGATCCTTTAATATATATCGAAAAGCACATTAAATAAATAATATAATGGAAAAAAAGAAAAGAAAAAAATGTAAAAAATTAGAAAAATAGACCTCTGCCGGGGTTCGAACCTGCACCCCTTCGCTTGAGGCGTAAATCAGTAGCACGCGGTCTTATCCGTTGAACCACGTTTATTCGGGGTTCGGGTTACTACATAGATTCAAGTACCCTCTTCCGGTTTGCTGAACAAAATACATAAGGGGCGTTTGCGGACCCCCCAATATGTCTATAAAAAATTTTCTTTGCAGGGTGGTGCGGCTCTTAGAGGACAAATTTCCGACCGAATTTGAAAATTATAACTTCATATTAAAGGGAGTTAGACGGTCTTGAAATTTGAACATTTTTCCCGCCATTTTATTTTATTTTATTATTTATTCCTTTATGCGTTCTTTCAAAAAGAAAGACGCTAGATTTTAAGCATAGAACACATTTCGGATGCTAAACTTTCGTGAAAATATTGTAAAAGGTGCGAAAAAAATATTATAATATAAATAAACTAATTTTCCGGGATTTTTCCAGTTTTTAAGCATTATTTGAAATTTTTCGAACAAGAAAAAATTATTTTTTACATATAGGATCCTTTAATATATCGAAAAACACATTAAATAAATAATATAATGGAAAAAAAGAAAAGCAAAAAATGTAAAGAATAAGAAAATTTGACCTCTTCTGGGGTTCGACCATGCATCCCTTCGTTCGAGGCGTAAATCAGTAGCACGCGGTCTTATCCGTTGAACCACGTTTATACGGGGATCGGGTTACTACATAGATTCAAGTACCCTCTTCCGGTTTGCTGAACAAAATACATAAGGGGCGTTTGCGGACCCCCTAATAGGTCTATAAAAAATTTTCTTTTAAGGGTGGTGCGGCTCATAGAGGACAAATTTCCGACCGAATTTGAAAATTATAACTTCATATTAAAGGAAGTTGGACGGTCTTGAAATTTGATTATTTTTCCCGCCATTTTATTTTATTTTATTATTTATTCCTTTATGCGTTCTTTCAAAAAGAAAGACGCTAGATTTTAAACATAGAACACATTTCGGATGCTAAACTTTCGTGAAAATATTGTAAAAGGTGCAAAAAAAAAATTATAATATAAATAAACTAATTATACGGGATTTTTCCAGTTTTTAAGCATTATTTGAAATTTTTCGAATAAGAAAAAATTATTTTTTACATATAGCATCCTTTAGTATATCGAAAAACACATTAAATAAATAATATAATGGAAAAAAAGAAAAGAAAAAAATGTAAAAAATTAGAAAAATTGCCCTCTGCCGGGGTTCGAACCTGCACCCCTTCGCTTGAGGCATAAGTCACTAGCACGCGATCTTATCCGTTGAACCACGTTTATACGGGAATCGGGTTACTACATAGATTCAAGTACCCTCTTCCGGTTTGCTTAACAAAATACATAAGGGGCGTTTGCAGACCCCCTAATAGGTCTATAAAAAATTTTCTTTGTAGGGTGGTGCGGCTCATAGAGGACAAAGTTTCGACCGAATTTGAAAATTATAACTTCATATTAAAGGGAGTTAGACGGTCTTGAAATTTGAACATTTTTCCCGCCATTTTATTTTATTTTATTATTTATTCCTTTATGCGTTCTTTCAAAAAGAAAGACGCTAGATTTTAAACATAGAACACATTTCGGATGCTAAACTTTCGTGAAAATAGTGTAAAAGGTGCGAAAAAAAAATATTATAATATAAATAAACTAATTTTACGGGATTTTTCCAGTTTTTAAGCATTATTTGAAATTTTTCGATCAAGAAAAAATTATTTTTTACATATAGGATCCTTTAATATATATCGAAAAGCACATTAAATAAATAATATAATGGAAAAAAAGAAAAGAAAAAAATGTAAAAAATTAGAAAAATAGACCTCTGCCGGGGTTCGAACCTGCACCCCTTCGCTTGAGGCGTAAATCAGTAGCACGCGGTCTTATCCGTTGAACCACGTTTATTCGGGGTTCGGGTTACTACATAGATTCAAGTACCCTCTTCCGGTTTGCTGAACAAAATACATAAGGGGCGTTTGCGGACCCCCCAATATGTCTATAAAAAATTTTCTTTGCAGGGTGGTGCGGCTCTTAGAGGACAAATTTCCGACCGAATTTGAAAATTATAACTTCATATTAAAGGGAGTTAGACGGTCTTGAAATTTGAACATTTTTCCCGCCATTTTATTTTATTTTATTATTTATTCCTTTATGCGTTCTTTCAAAAAGAAAGACGCTAGATTTTAAGCATAGAACACATTTCGGATGCTAAACTTTCGTGAAAATATTGTAAAAGGTGCGAAAAAAATATTATAATATAAATAAACTAATTTTCCGGGATTTTTCCAGTTTTTAAGCATTATTTGAAATTTTTCGAACAAGAAAAAATTATTTTTTACATATAGGATCCTTTAATATATCGAAAAACACATTAAATAAATAATATAATGGAAAAAAAGAAAAGCAAAAAATGTAAAAAATAAGAAAATTTGACCTCTTCTGGGGTTCGACCATGCATCCCTTCGTTCGAGGCGTAAATCAGTAGCACGCGGTCTTATCCGTTGAACCACGTTTATACGGGGATCGGGTTACTACATAGATTCAAGTACCCTCTTCCGGTTTGCTGAACAAAATACATAAGGGGCGTTTGCGGACCCCCTAATAGGTCTATAAAAAATTTTCTTTGTAGGGTGGTGCGGCTCATAGAGGACAAATTTCCGACCGAATTTGAAAATTATAACTTCATATTAAAGGAAGTTGGACGGTCTTGAAATTTGATTATTTTTCCCGCCATTTTATTTTATTTTATTATTTATTCCTTTATGCGTTCTTTCAAAAAGAAAGACGCTAGATTTTAATTATAGAACACATTTCGGATGCTAAACTTTCGTGAAAATATTGTAAAAGGTGCAAAAAAAATATTATAATATAAATAAACTAATTATACGGGATTTTTCCAGTTTTTAAGCATTATTTGAAATTTTTCGAATAGGAAAAAATTATTTTTTACATATAGCATCCTTTAATATATCGAAAAACACATTAAATAAATAATATAATGGAAAAAAGAAAAGAAAAAAATGTAAAAAATTAGAAAAATTGCCCTCTGCCGGGGTTCGAACCTGCACCCCTTCGCTTGAGGCGTAAGTCACTAGCACGCGATCTTATCCGTTGAACCACGTTTAAACGGGAATCGGGTTACTACATAGATTCAAGTACCCTCTTCCGGTTTTCTGAACAAAATACATAAGGGGCGTTTGCGGACCCCCTAATAGGTCTATAAAAAATTTTCTTTGTAGGGTGGTGCGGCTCATAGAGGACAAATTTCAGATCGAATTTGAAAATTATAACTTCATATTAAAGGGAGTTAGACGGTCTTGAAATTTGAACATTTTTCCCGCCATTTTATTTTATTTTATTATTTATTCTTTTATGCGTTCTTTCAAAAAGAAAGACGCTAGATTTTAAACATAGAACACATTTCGGATGCTAAACTTTCGTGAAAATACTGTAAAAGGTGCGAAAAAAAATATTATAATATAAATAAACTAATTTTCCGGGATTTTTCCAGTTTTTAAGCATTATTTGAAATTTTTCGAACGAGAAAAAATTATTTTTTACCTATAGGATCCTTTAATATATCGAAATACACATTAAATAAATAATATAAAGGAAAAAAAGAAAAGAAAAAAGTGTAAAAAATTAGAAAAATAGACCTCTGCCGGGATACGAACCTGCACCCCTTCGCTTGAGGCGTAAGTCACTAGCACGCGGTCTTATCCGTTGAACCACGTTTATACGGGGATCGGGTTACTACATAGATTCAAGTACCCTCTTCCGGTTTGCTGAACAAAATACATAAGGGGCGTTTGCGGACCCCCTAATAGGTCTATAAAAAATTTTCATTGTAGGGTGGTGCGGCTCATAGAGGACAAATTTCCGACCGAATTTGAAAATTATAACTTCATATTAAAGGAAGTTGGACGGTCTTGAAATTTGATTATTTTTCCCGCCATTTTATTTTATTTTATTATTTATTCCTTTATGCGTTCTTTCAAAAAAAAGACGCTAGATTTTAAACATAGAACACATTTCGGATGCTAAACTTTCGTGAAAATATTGTAAAAGGTGCAAAAAAAAATATTATAATATAAATAAACTAATTATACGGGATTTTTCCAGTTTTTAAGCATTATTTGAAATATTTCGAATAAGAAAAAATTATTTTTTAAATATAGCATCCTTTAATATATCGAAAAACACATTAAATAAATAATATAATGGAAAAAAAGAAAAGAAAAAAATGTAAAAAATTAGAAAAATTGCCCTCTGCCGGGGTTCGAACCTGCACCCCTTCGCTTGAGGCGTAAGTCACTACCACGCGATCTTATCCGTTGAACCACGTTTATACGGGAATCGGGTTACTACATAGATTCAAGTACCCTCTTCCGGTTTGCTGAACAAAATACATAAGGGGCGTTTGCGGACCCCCTAATAGGTCTATAAAAAATTTTCATTGTAGGGTGGTGCGGCTCATAGAGGACAAATTTCCGACCGAATTTGAAAATTATAACTTCATATTAAAGGAAGTTGGACGGTCTTGAAATTTGATTATTTTTCCCGCCATTTTATTTTATTTTATTATTTATTCCTTTATGCGTTCTTTCAAAAAAAAAGACGCTAGATTTTAAACATAGAACACATTTCGGATGCTAAACTTTCGTGAAAATATTGTAAAAGGTGTAAAAAAAAATATTATAATATAAATAAACTAATTATACGGGATTTTTCCAGTTTTTAAGCATTATTTGAAATATTTCGAATAAGAAAAAATTAAATTTTAAATATAGCATCCTTTAATATATCGAAAAACACATTAAATAAATAATATAATGGAAAAAAAGAAAAGAAAAAAATGTAAAAAATTAGAAAAATTGCCCTCTGCCGGGGTTCGAACCTGCACCCCTTCGCTTGAGGCGTAAGTCACTACCACGCGATCTTATCCGTTGAACCACGTTTATACGGGAATCGGGTTACTACATAGATTCAAGTACCCTCTTCCGGTTTGCTGAACAAAATACATAAGGGGCGTTTGCGGACCCCCTAATAGGTCTATAAAAAATTTTCTTTGTAGGGTGGTGCGGCTCATAGAGGACAAATTTTCGACCGAATTTGAAAATTATAACTTCATATTAGAGGGAGTTAGACGGTCTTGAAATTTGAACATTTTCCCGCCATTTTATTTTATTTTATTATTTATTCCTTTTGCGTTCTTTCAAAAAGAAAGACGCTAGATTTTAAACATAGAACACATTTCGGATGCTAAACTTTCGTGAAAATATTGTAAAAGGTGCGAAAAAAAATATTATAATATAAATAAACTAATTTTCCGGGATTTTTCCAGTTTTTAAGCATTATTTGAAATTTTTCGAACAAGAAAAAATTATTTTTTACATATAGGATCCTTTAATATATCGAAAAACACATTAAATAAATAATATAATGGAAAAAAAGAAAAGCAAAAAATGTAAAAAATTAGAAAATTTGACCTCTTCTGGGGTTCGACCCTGCATCCCTTCGTTCGAGGCGTAAATCACTAGCACGCGGTCTTATCCGTTGAACCACGTTTATACGGGGATCGGGATACTACATAGATTCAAGTACCCTCTTCCGGTTTGCTGAACAAAATACATAAGGGGCGTTTGCGGACCCCCTAATAGGTCTATAAAAAATTTTCTTTGTAGGGTGGTGCGGCTCATAGAGGACAAATTTTCGACCGAATTTGAAAATTATAACTTCATATTAAAGGGAGTTATACGGTCTTGAAATATGAACATTTTTCCCGCCATTTTATTTTATTTTATTATCTATTCCTTTATGCGTTTTTTAAAAAAGAAAGACGCTAGATTTTAAACATAGAACACATTTCGGATGCTAAAGTTTCGTGAAAATATTGTAAAAGGCGCGAAAAAAAAATATTATAATATAAATAAACTAATTTTCCGGGATTTTTCCAGTTTTTAAGCATTATTTGAAATTTTTCGATCAAGAAAAAATTATTTTTTACATATAGGATCCTTTAATATATATCGAAAAGCACATTAAATAAATAATATAATGGAAAAAAAGAAAAGAAAAAAATGTAAAAAATTAGAAAAATAGACCTCTGCCGGGGTTCGAACATGCACCCCTTCGCTTGAGGCGTAAATCAGTAGCACGCGGTCTTATCCGTTGAACCACGTTTATACGGGGATCGGGTTACTACATAGATTCAAGTACCCTCTTCCGGTTTGCTAAACAAAATACATAAGGGGCGTTTGCGGACCCCCTAATAGGTCTATAAAAAATTTTCTTTGTAGGGTGGTGCGGCTCATAGAGGACAAATTTCCGACCGAATTTGAAAATTATAACTTCATATTAAAGGAAGTTGGACGGTCTTGAAATTTGATTATTTTTCCCGCCATTTTATTTTATTTTATTATTTATTCCTTTATGCGTTCTTTCAAAAAGAAAGACGCTAGATTTTAAACATAGAACACATTTCGGATGCTAAACTTTCGTGAAAATATTGTAAAAGGTGCAAAAAAAAATATTATAATATAAATAAACTAATTATACGGGATTTTTCCAGTTTTTAAGCATTATTTGAAATTTTTCGAATAGGAAAAAATTATTTTTTACATATAGCATCCTTTAATATATCGAAAAACACATTAAATAAATAATATAATGGAAAAAAAGAAAAGAAAAAAATGTAAAAAATTAGAAAAATAGACCTCTGCCGGAGTTCGAACCTGCACCCCTTCGCTTGAGGCGTAAATCACTAGCACGCGGTCTTACCCGTTGAACCACGTTTATACGGGGATCGGGTTACTACATAGATTCAAGTACCCTCTTCCGGTTTGCTAAACAAAATACATAAGGGGCGTTTGCGGACCCCCTAATAGGTCTATAAAAAATTTTCTTTGTAGGGTGGTGCGGCTCATAGAGGACAAATTTCCGACCGAATTTGAAAATTATAACTTCATATTAAAGGAAGTTGGACGGTCTTGAAATTTGATTATTTTTCCCGCCATTTTATTTTATTTTATTATTTATTCCTTTATGCGTTCTTTCAAACAGAAAGACGCTAGATTTTAAACATAGAACACATTTCGGATGCTAAACTTTCGTGAAAATATTGTAAAAGGTGCAAAAAAAAATATTATAATATAAATAAACTAATTATACGGGATTTTTCCAGTTTTTAAGCATTATTTGAAATTTTTCGAATAGGAAAAAATTATTTTTTACATATAGCATCCTTTAATATATCGAAAAACACATTAAATAAATAATATAATGGGAAAAAAAAAGAAAAAAATGTAAAAAATTAGAAAAATTGCCCTCTGCCGGGGTTCGAACCTGCACCCCTTCGCTTCAGGCGTAAGTCACTAGCACGCGATCTTATCCGTTGAACCACGTTTATACGGGAATCGGGTTACTACACAGATTCAAGTACCCTCTTCCGGTTTGCTGAACAAAATACATAAGGGGCGTTTGCGGACCCCCTAATAGGTCTATAAAAAATTTTCTTTGTAGGGTGGTGCGGCTCATAGAGGACAAATTTCCGACCGAATTTGAAAATTATAACTTCATATTAAAGGAAGTTGGACGGTCTTGAAATTTGATTATTTTTCCCGCCATTTTATTTTATTTTATTATTTATTCCTTTATGCGTTCTTTCAAAAAGAAAGACGCTAGATTTTAAACATAGAACACATTTCGGATGCTAAACTTTCGTGAAAATATTGTAAAAGGTGCAAAAAAAATATTATAATATAAATAAACTAATTATACGGGATTTTTCCTGTTTTTAAGCATTATTTGAAATTTTTCGAATAGGAAAAAATTATTTTTTACATATAGCATCCTTTAATATATCGAAAAACACATTAAATAAATAATATAATGGAAAAAAAGAAAAGAAAAAAATGTAAAAAATTAGAAAAATTGCCCTCTGCCGGGGTTCGAACCTGCACCCCTTCGCTTGAGGCGTAAGTCACTAGCACGCGATCTTATCCGTTGAACCACGTTTATACGGGAATCGGGTTACTACATAGATTCAAGTACCCTCTTCCGGTTTGCTGAACAAAATACATAAGGGGCGTTTGCGGACCCCCTAATAGGTCTATAAAAATTTTCTTTGTAGGGTGGTGCGGCTCATAGAGGACAAATTTCAGATCGAATTTGAAAATTATAACTTCATATTAAAGGGAGTTAGACGGTCTTGAAATTTGAACATTTTTCCCGCCATTTTATTTTATTTTATTATTTATTCTTTTATGCGTTCTTTCAAAAAGAAAGACGCTAGATTTTAAACATAGAACACATTTCGGATGCTAAACTTTCGTGAAAATACTGTAAAAGGTGCGGAAAAAAAATATTATAATATAAATAAACTAATTTTCCGGGATTTTTCCAGTTTTTAAGCATTATTTGAAATTTTTCGAACAAGAAAAAATTATTTTTTACATATAGGATCCTTTAATATATCGAAATACACATTAAATAAATAATATAATGGAAAAAAAGAAAAGCAAAAAATGTAAGAAATTAGAAAAATAGACCTCTGCCGGAGTTCGAACCTGCACCCCTTCGCTTGAGGCGTAAGTCACTAGCACGCGGTCTTACCCGTTGAACCACGTTTATACGGGGATCGGGTTACTACATAGATTCAAGTACCCTCTTCCGGTTTGCTGAACAAAATACATAAGGGGCGTTTGCGGACCCCCCAATAGGTCTATAAAAAATTTTCTTTGCAGGGTGGTGCGGCTCATAGAGGACAAATTTCCGACCGAATTTGAAAATTATAACTTCATATTAAAGGGAGTTAGACGGTCTTGAAATTTGAACATTTTTCCCGCCATTTTATTTTATTTTATTATTTATTCCTTTATGCGTTCTTTCAAAAAGAAAGACGCTAGATTTTAAGCATAGAACACATTTCGGATGCTAAACTTTCGTGAAAATATTGTAAAAGGTGCGAAAAAAAATATTATAATATAAATAAACTAATTTTCCGGGATTTTTCCAGTTTTTAAGCATTATTTGAAATTTTTCGATCAAGAAAAAATTATTTTTTACATATAGGATCCTTTAATATATATCGAAAAGCACATTAAATAAATAATATAATGGAAAAAAAGAAAAGAAAAAAATGTAAAAAATTAGAAAAATAGACCTCTGCCGGAGTTCGAACCTGCACCCCTTCGCTTGAGGCGTAAATCACTAGCACGCGGTCTTACCCGTTGAACCACGTTTATACGGGGATCGGGTTACTACATAGATTCAAGTACCCTCTTCCGGTTTGCTAAACAAAATACATAAGGGGCGTTTGCGGACCCCCTAATAGGTCTATAAAAAATTTTCTTTCTAGGGTGGTGCGGCTCATAGAGGACAAATTTCCGACCGAATTTGAAAATTATAACTTCATATTAAAGGAAGTTGGACGGTCTTGAAATTTGATTATTTTTCCCGCCATTTTATTTTATTTTATTATTTATTCCTTTATGCGTTCTTTCAAACAGAAAGACGCTAGATTTTAAACATAGAACACATTTCGGATGCTAAACTTTCGTGAAAATATTGTAAAAGGTGCAAAAAAAAATATTATAATATAAATAAACTAATTATACGGGATTTTTCCAGTTTTTAAGCATTATTTGAAATTTTTCGAATAGGAAAAAATTATTTTTTACATATAGCATCCTTTAATATATCGAAAAACACATTAAATAAATAATATAATGGGAAAAAAAAAGAAAAAAATGTAAAAAATTAGAAAAATTGCCCTCTGCCGGGGTTCGAACCTGCACCCCTTCGCTTCAGGCGTAAGTCACTAGCACGCGATCTTATCCGTTGAACCACGTTTATACGGGAATCGGGTTACTACACAGATTCAAGTACCCTCTTCCGGTTTGCTGAACAAAATACATAAGGGGCGTTTGCGGACCCCCTAATAGGTCTATAAAAAATTTTCTTTGTAGGGTGGTGCGGCTCATAGAGGACAAATTTCCGACCGAATTTGAAAATTATAACTTCATATTAAAGGAAGTTGGACGGTCTTGAAATTTGATTATTTTTCCCGCCATTTTATTTTATTTTATTATTTATTCCTTTATGCGTTCTTTCAAAAAGAAAGACGCTAGATTTTAAACATAGAACACATTTCGGATGCTAAACTTTCGTGAAAATATTGTAAAAGGTGCAAAAAAAATATTATAATATAAATAAACTAATTATACGGGATTTTTCCTGTTTTTAAGCATTATTTGAAATTTTTCGAATAGGAAAAAATTATTTTTTACATATAGCATCCTTTAATATATCGAAAAACACATTAAATAAATAATATAATGGAAAAAAAGAAAAGAAAAAAATGTAAAAAATTAGAAAAATTGCCCTCTGCCGGGGTTCGAACCTGCACCCCTTCGCTTGAGGCGTAAGTCACTAGCACGCGATCTTATCCGTTGAACCACGTTTATACGGGAATCGGGTTACTACATAGATTCAAGTACCCTCTTCCGGTTTGCTGAACAAAATACATAAGGGGCGTTTGCGGACCCCCTAATAGGTCTATAAAAATTTTCTTTGTAGGGTTGTGCGGCTCATAGAGGACAAATTTCAGATCGAATTTGAAAATTATAACTTCATATTAAAGGGAGTTAGACGGTCTTGAAATTTGAACATTTTTCCCGCCATTTTATTTTATTTTATTATTTATTCTTTTATGCGTTCTTTCAAAAAGAAAGACGCTAGATTTTAAACATAGAACACATTTCGGATGCTAAACTTTCGTGAAAATACTGTAAAAGGTGCGAAAAAAAAATATTATAATATAAATAAACTAATTTTCCGGGATTTTTCCAGTTTTTAAGCATTATTTGAAATTTTTCGATCAAGAAAAAATTATTTTTTACATATAGGATCCTTTAATATATATCGAAAAGCACATTAAATAAATAATATAATGGAAAAAAAGAAAAGAAAAAAATGTAAAAAATTAGAAAAGTAGACCTCTGCCGGGGTTCGAACCTGCACCCCTTCGCTTGAGGCGTAAATCAGTAGCACGCGGTCTTATCCGTTGAACCACGTTTATACGGGGATCGGGTTACTACATAGATTCAAGTACCCTCTTCCGGTTTGCTAAACAAAATACATAAGGGGCGTTTGCGGACCCCCTAATAGGTCTATAAAAAATTTTCTTTGTAGGGTGGTGCGGCTCATAGAGGACAAATTTCAGACCGAATTTGAAAATTATAACTTCATATTAAAGGAAGTTGGACGGTCTTGAAATTTGATTATTTTTCCCGCCATTTTATTTTATTTTATTATTTATTCCTTTATGCGTTCTTTCAAAAAGAAAGACGCTAGATTTTAAACATAGAACACATTTCGGATGCTAAACTTTCGTGAAAATATTGTAAAAGGTGCAAAAAAAAATATTATAATATAAATAAACTAATTATACGGGATTTTTCCAGTTTTTAAGCATTATTTGAAATTTTTCGAATAGGAAAAAATTATTTTTTACATATAGCATCCTTTAATATATCGAAAAACACATTAAATAAATAATATAATGGAAAAAAAGAAAAGAAAAAAATGTAAAAAATTAGAAAAATTGCCCTCTGCCGGGGTTCGAACCTGCACCCCTTCGCTTCAGGCGTAAGTCACTAGCACGCGATCTTATTCCGTTGAACCACGTTTATACGGGAATCGGGTTACTACACAGATTCAAGTACCCTCTTCCGGTTTGCTGAACAAAATACATAAGGGGCGTTTGCGGACCCCCTAATAGGTCTATAAAAAATTTTCTTTGTAGGGTGGTGCGGCTCATAGAGGACAAATTTCCGACCGAATTTGAAAATTATAACTTCATATTAAAGGAAGTTGGACGGTCTTGAAATTTGATTATTTTTCCCGCCATTTTATTTTATTTTATTATTTATTCCTTTATGCGTTCTTTCAAAAAGAAAGACGCTAGATTTTAAACATAGAACACATTTCGGATGCTAAACTTTCGTGAAAATATTGTAAAAGGTGCAAAAAAAATATTATAATATAAAAAAACTAATTATACGGGATTTTTCCTGTTTTTAAGCATTATTTGAAATTTTTCGAATAGGAAAAAATTATTTTTTACATATAGCATCCTTTAATATATCGAAAAACACATTAAATAAATAATATAATGGAAAAAAAGAAAAGAAAAAAATGTAAAAAATTAGAAAAATTGCCCTCTGCCGGGGTTCGAACCTGCACCCCTTCGCTTGAGGCGTAAGTCACTAGCACGCGATCTTATCCGTTGAACCACGTTTATACGGGAATCGGGTTACTACATAGATTCAAGTACCCTCTTCCGGTTTGCTGAACAAAATACATAAGGGGCGTTTGCGGACACCCTAATAGGTCTATAAAAAATTTTCTTTGTAGGGTGGTGCGGCTCATAGAGGACAAATTTCAGATCGAATTTGAAAATTATAACTTCATATTAAAGGGAGTTAGACGGTCTTGAAATTTGAACATTTTTCCCGCCATTTTATTTTATTTTATTATTTATTCTTTTATGCGTTCTTTCAAAAAGAAAGACGCTAGATTTTAAACATAGAACACATTTCGGATGCTAAACTTTCGTGAAAATACTGTAAAAGGTGCGAAAAAAAAATATTATAATATAAATAAACTAATTTTCCGGGATTTTTCCAGTTTTTAAGCATTATTTGAAATTTTTCGAACAAGAAAAAATTATTTTTTACATATAGGATCCTTTAATATATCGAAATACACATTAAATAAATAATATAATGGAAAAAAAGAAAAGCAAAAAATGTAAGAAATTAGAAAAATAGACCTCTGCCGGAGTTCGAACCTGCACCCCTTCGCTTGAGGCGTAAGTCACTAGCACGCGGTCTTACCCGTTGAACCACGTTTATACGGGGATCGGGTTACTACATAGATTCAAGTATACCCTCTTCCGGTTTGCTGAACAAAATACATAAGGGGCGTTTGCGGACCCCCCAATAGGTCTATAAAAAATTTTCTTTGCAGGGTGGTGCGGCTCATAGAGGACAAATTTCCGACCGAATTTGAAAATTATAACTTCATATTAAAGGGAGTTAGACGGTCTTGAAATTTGAACATTTTTCCCGCCATTTTATTTTATTTTATTATTTATTCCTTTATGCGTTCTTTCAAAAAGAAAGACGCTAGATTTTAAACATAGAACACATTTCGGATGCTAAACTTTCGTGAAAATATTGTAAAAGGTGCGAAAAAAAATATTATAATATAAATAAACTAATTTTCCGGGATTTTTCCAGTTTTTAAGCATTATTTGAAATTTTTCGAACAAGAAAAAATTATTTTTTACATATAGGATCCTTTAATATATCGAAAAACACATTAAATAAATAATATAATGGAAAAAAAGAAAAGCAAAAAATGTAAAAAATTAGAAAATTTGACCTCTTCTGGGGTTCGACCCTGCATCCCTTCGTTCGAGGCGTAAATCACTAGCACGCGGTCTTATCCGTTGAACCACGTTTATACGGGGATCGGGATACTACATAGATTCAAGTACCCTCTTCCGGTTTGCTGAACAAAATACATAAGGGGCGTTTGCGGACCCCCTAATAGGTCTATAAAAAATTTTCTTTGTAGGGTGGTGCGGCTCATAGAGGACAAATTTTCGACCGAATTTGAAAATTATAACTTCATATTAAAGGGAGTTATACGGTCTTGAAATTTGAACATTTTTCCCGCCATTTTATTTTATTTTATTATCTATTCCTTTATGCGTTTTTTAAAAAAGAAAGACGCTAGATTTTAAACATAGAAACATTTCGGATGCTAAAGTTTCGTGAAAATATTGTAAAAGGTGTGAAAAAAAAATATTATAATATAAATAAACTAATTTTCCGGGATTTTTCCAGTTTTTAAGCATTATTTGAAATTTTTCGATCAAGAAAAAATTATTTTTTACATATAGGATCCTTTAATATATATCGAAAAGCACATTAAATAAATAATATAATGGAAAAAAAGAAAAGAAAAAAATGTAAAAAATTAGAAAAATAGACCTCTGCCGGGGTTCGAACCTGCACCCCTTCGCTTGAGGCGTAAATCAGTAGCACGCGGTCTTATCCGTTGAACCACGTTTATACGGGGATCGGGTTACTACATAGATTCAAGTACCCTCTTCCGGTTTGCTAAACAAAATACATAAGGGGCGTTTGCGGACCCCCTAATAGGTCTATAAAAAATTTTCTTTGTAGGGTGGTGCGGCTCATAGAGGACAAATTTCCGACCGAATTTGAAAATTATAACTTCATATTAAAGGAAGTTGGACGGTCTTGAAATTTGATTATTTTTCCCGCCATTTTATTTTATTTTATTATTTATTCCTTTATGCGTTCTTTCAAAAAGAAAGACGCTAGATTTTAAACATAGAACACATTTCGGATGCTAAACTTTCGTGAAAATATTGTAAAAGGTGCAAAAAAAAATATTATAATATAAATAAACGAATTATACGGGATTTTTCCAGTTTTTAAGCATTATTTGAAATTTTTCGAATAGGAAAAAATTATTTTTTACATATAGCATCCTTTAATATATCGAAAAACACATTAAATAAATAATATAATGGAAAAAAAGAAAAGAAAAAAATGTAAAAAATTAGAAAAATTGCCCTCTGCCGGGGTTCGAACCTGCACCCCTTCGCTTCAGGCGTAAGTCACTAGCACGCGATCTTAACCGTTGAACCACGTTTATACGGGAATCGGGTTACTACACAGATTCAAGTACCCTCTTCCGGTTTGCTGAACAAAATACATAAGGGGCGTTTGCGGACCCCCTAATAGGTCTATAAAAAATTTTCTTTGTAGGGTGGTGCGGCTCATAGAGGACAAATTTCCGACCGAATTTGAAAATTATAACTTCATATTAAAGGAAGTTGGACGGTCTTGAAATTTGATTATTTTTCCCGCCATTTTATTTTATTTTATTATTTATTCCTTTATGCGTTCTTTCAAAAAGAAAGACGCTAGATTTTAAACATAGAACACATTTCGGATGCTAAACTTTCGTGAAAATATTGTAAAAGGTGCAAAAAAAATATTATAATATAAATAAACTAATTATACGGGATTTTTCCAGTTTTTATGCATTATTTGAAATTTTTCGAATAGGAAAAAATTATTTTTTACATATAGCATCCTTTAATATATCGAAAAACACATTAAATAAATAATATAATGGAAAAAAAGAAAAGAAAAAAATGTAAAAAATTAGAAAAATTGCCCTCTGCCGGGGTTCGAACCTGCACCCCTTCGCTTGAGGCGTAAGTCACTAGCACGCGATCTTATCCGTTGAACCACGTTTATACGGGAATCGGGTTACTACATAGATTCAAGTACCCTCTTCCGGTTTGCTGAACAAAATACATAAGGGGCGTTTGCGGACCCCCCAATAGGTCTATAAAAAATTTTCTTTGCAGGGTGGTGCGGCTCATAGAGGACAAATTTCCGACCGAATTTGAAAATTATAACTTCATATTAAAGGGAGTTAGACGGTCTTGAAATTTGAACATTTTTCCCGCCATTTTATTTTATTTTATTATTTATTCCTTTATGCGTTCTTTCAAAAAGAAAGACGCTAGATTTTAAACATAGAACAAATTTCGGATGCTAAACTTTCGTGAAAATATTGTAAAAGGTGCGAAAAAAAATATTATAATATAAATAAACTAATTTTCCGGGATTTTTCCAGTTTTTAAGCATTATTTGAAATTTTTCGAACAAGAAAAAATTATTTTTTACATATAGGATCCTTTAATATATCGAGAAACACATTAAATAAATAATATAATGGAAAAAAAGAAAAGCAAAAAATGTAAAAAATTAGAAAATTTGACCTCTTCTGGGGTTCGACCCTGCATCCCTTCGTTCGAGGCGTAAATCACTAGCACGCGGTCTTATCCGTTGAACCACGTTTATACGGGGATCGGGATACTACATAGATTCAAGTACCCTCTTCCGGTTTGCTGAACAAAATACATAAGGGGCGTTTGCGGACCCCCTAATAGGTCTATAAAAAATTTTCTTTGTAGGGTGGTGCGGCTCATAGAGGACAAATTTTCGACCGAATTTGAAAATTATAACTTCATATTAAAGGGAGTTATACGGTCTTGAAATTTGAACATTTTTCCCGCCATTTTATTTTATTTTATTATCTATTCCTTTATGCGTTCTTTCAAAAAGAAAGACGCTAGATTTTAAACATAGAACACATTTCGGATGCTAAACTTTCGTGAAAATATTGTAAAAGGTGCAAAAAAAAATATTATAATATAAATAAACTAATTATACGGGATTTTTCCAGTTTTTAAGCATTATTTGAAATTTTTCGAATAGGAAAAAATTATTTTTTACATATAGCATCCTTTAATATATCGAAAAACACATTAAATAAATAATATAATGGAAAAAAAGAAAAGAAAAAAATGTAAAAAATTGCCCTCTGCCGGGGTTCGAACCTGCACCCCTTCGCTTGAGGCGTAAGTCACTAGCACGCGATCTTATCCGTTGAACCACGTTTATACGGGAATCGGGTTACTACATAGATTCAAGTACCCTCTTCCGGTTTGCTGAACAAAATACATAAGGGGCGTTTGCGGACCCCCTAATAGGTCTATAAAAAATTTTCTTTGTAGGGTGGTGCGGCTCATAGAGGACAAGTTTCAGATCGAATTTGAAAATTATAACTTCATATTAAAGGGAGTTAGACGGTCTTGAAATTTGAACATTTTTCCCGCCATTTTATTTTATTTTATTATCTATTCCTTTATGCGTTTTTTAAAAAAGAAAGACGCTAGATTTTAAACATAGAACACATTTCGGATGCTAAAGTTTCGTGAAAATATTGTAAAAGGTGCGAAAAAAAATATTATAATATAAATAAACTAATTTTCCGGGATTTTTCCAGTTTTTAAGCATTATTTGAAATTTTTCGATCAAGAAAAAATTATTTTTTACATATAGGATCCTTTAATATATATCGAAAAGCACATTAAATAAATAATATAATGGAAAAAAAGAAAAGAAAAAAATGTAAAAAATTAGAAAAATAGACCTCTGCCTGGGTTCGAACCTGCACCCCTTCGCTTGAGGCGTAAGTCACTAGCACGCGATCTTATCCGTTGAAACACGTTTAAACGGGGATCGGGTTACTACATAGATTCAAGTACCCTCTTCCGGTTTGCTAAACAAAACACATAAGGGGCGTTTGCGGACCCCCTAATAGGTCTATAAAAAAGTTTCTTTGTAGGGTGGTGCGGCTCATAGAGGACAAATTTCCGACCGAATTTGAAAATTATAACTTCATATTAAAGGAAGTTGGACGGTCTTGAAATTTGATTATTTTTCCCGCCATTTTATTTTATTTTATTATTTATTCCTTTATGCGTTCTTTCAAAAAGAAAGACGCTAGATTTTAAACATAGAACACATTTCGGATGCTAAACTTTCGTGAAAATATTGTAAAAGGTGCAAAAAAAAATATTATAATATAAATAAACTAATTATACGGGATTTTTCCAGTTTTTAAGCATTATTTGAAATTTTTCGAATAGGAAAAAATTATTTTTTACATATAGCATCCTTTAATATATCGAAAAACACATTAAATAAATAATATAATGGAAAAAAAGAAAAGAAAAAAATGTAAAAAATTAGAAAAATTGCCCTCAGCCGGGGTTCGAACCTGCACCCCTTCGCTTGAGGCATAAGTCACTAGCACGCGATCTTATCCGTTGAACCACGTTTATACGGGAATCGGGTTACTACACAGATTCAAGTACCCTCTTCCGGTTTGCTGAACAAAATACATAAGGGGCGTTTGCGGACCCCCTAATAGGTCTATAAAAAATTTTCTTTGTAGGGTGGTGCGGCTCATAGAGGACAAATTTCCGACCGAATTTGAAAATTATAACTTCATATTAAAGGAAGTTGAACGGTCTTGAAATTTGATTATTTTTCCCGCCATTTTATTTTATTTTATTATTTATTCCTTTATGCGTTCTTTCAAAAAGAAAGACGCTAGATTTTAAACATAGAACACATTTCGGATGCTAAACTTTCGTGAAAATATTGTAAAAGGTGCAAAAAAAATATTATAATATAAATAAACTAATTATACGGGATTTTTCCAGTTTTTAAGCATTATTTGAAATTTTTCGAATAGGAAAAAATTATTTTTTACATATAGCATCCTTTAATATATCGAAAAACACATTAAATAAATAATATAATGGAAAAAAAGAAAAGAAAAAAATGTAAAAAATTAGAAAAATTGCCCTCTGCCGGGGTTCGAACCTGCACCCCTTCGCTTGAGGCGTAAGTCACTAGCACGCGATCTTATCCGTTGAACCACGTTTATACGGGAATCGGGTTACTACATAGATTCAAGTACCCTCTTCCGGTTTGCTGAACAAAATACATAAGGGGCGTTTGCGGACCCCCTAATAGGTCTATAAAAAATTTTCTTTGTAGGGTGGTGCGGCTCATAGAGGACAAATTTCAGATCGAATTTGAAAATTATAACTTCATATTAAAGGGAGTTAGACGGTCTTGAAATTTGAACATTTTTCCCGCCATTTTATTTTATTTTATTATTTATTCTTTTATGCGTTCTTTCAAAAAGAAAGACGCTAGATTTTAAACATAGAACACATTTCGGATCCTAAACTTTCGTGAAAATACTGTAAAAGGTGCGAAAAAAAAATATTATAATATAAATAAACTAATTTTCCGGGATTTTTCCAGTTTTTAAGCATTATTTGAAATTTTTCGAACAAGAAAAAATTATTTTTTACAAATAGGATCCTTTAATATATCGAAATACACATTAAATAAATAATATAATGGAAAAAAAGAAAAGCAAAAAATGTAAAAAATTAGAAAAATAGACCTCTGCCCGAGTTCGAACCTGCACCCCTTCGCTTGAGGCGTAAGTCACTAGCACGCGGTCTTACCCGTTGAACCACGTTTATACGGGGATCGGGTTACTACATAGATTCAAGTACCCTCTTCCGGTTTGCTGAACAAAATACATAAAGGGCGTTTGCGGACCCCCCAATAGGTCTATAAAAAATTTTCTTTGCAGGGTGGTGCGGCTCATAGAGGACAAATTTCCGACCGAATTTGAAAATTATAACTTCATATTAAAGGGAGTTAGACGGTCTTGAAATTTGAACATTTTTCCCGCCATTTTATTTTATTTTATTATTTATTCCTTTATGCGTTCTTTCAAAAAGAAAGACGCTAGATTTTAAACATAGAACACATTTCGGATGCTAAACTTTCGTGAAAATATTGTAAAAGGTGCGAAAAAAAATATTATAATATAAATAAACTAATTTTCCGGGATTTTTCCAGTTTTTAAGCATTATTTGAAATTTTTCGAACAAGAAAAAATTATTTTTTACATATAGGATCCTTTAATATATCGAAAAACACATTAAATAAATAATATAATGGAAAAAAAGAAAAGCAAAAAATGTAAAAATTAGGAAATTTGACCTCTTCTGGGGTTCGACCCTGCATCCCTTCGTTCGAGGCGTAAATCACTAGCACGCGGTCTTATCCGTTGAACCACGTTTATACGGGGATCGGGATACTACATAGATTCAAGTACCCTCTTCCGGTTTGCTGAACAAAATACATAAGGGGCGTTTGCGGACCCCCTAATAGGTCTATAAAAAATTTTCTTTGTAGGGTGGTGCGGCTCATAGAGGACAAATTTTCGACCGAATTTGAAAATTATAACTTCATATTAAAGGGAGTTATACGGTCTTGAAATTTGAACATTTTTCCCGCCATTTTATTTTATTTTATTATCTATTCCTTTATGCATTTTTTAAAAAAGAAAGACGCTAGATTTTAAACATAGAACACATTTCGGATGCTAAAGTTTCGTGAAAATATTGTAAAAGGTGCGAAAAAAAAATATTATAATATAAATAAACTAATTTTCCGGGATTTTTCCAGTTTTTAAGCATTATTTGAAATTTTTCGATCAAGAAAAAATTATTTTTTACATATAGGATCCCTTAATATATATCGAAAAGCACATTAAATAAATAATATAATGGAAAAAAAGAAAAGAAAAAAATGTAAAAAATTAGAAAAATAGACCTCTGCCGGGGTTCGAACCTGCACCCCTTCGCTTGAGGCGTAAATCAGTAGCACGCGGTCTTATCCGTTGAACCACGTTTATACGGGGATCGGGTTACTACATAGATTCAAGTACCCTCTTCCGGTTTGCTAAACAAAATACATAAGGGGCGTTTGCGGACCCCCTAATAGGTCTATAAAAAATTTTCTTTGTAGGGTGGTGCGGCTCATAGAGGACAAATTTCCGACCGAATTTGAAAATTATAACTTCATATTAAAGGAAGTTGGACGGTCTTGAAATTTGATTATTTTTCCCGCCATTTTATTTTATTTTATTATTTATTCCTTTATGCGTTCTTTCAAAAAGAAAGACGCTAGATTTTAAACATAGAACACATTTCGGATGCTAAACTTTCGTGAAAATATTGTAAAAGGTGCGAAAAAAAATATTATAATATAAATAAACTAATTTTCCGGGATTTTTCCAGTTTTTAAGCATTATTTGAAATTTTTCGAACAAGAAAAAATTATTTTTTACATATAGGATCCTTTAATATATCGAAAAACACATTAAATAAATAATATAATGGAAAAAAAGAAAAGCAAAAAATGTAAAAAATTAGAAAATTTGACCTCTTCTGGGGTTCGACCCTGCATCCCTTCGTTCGAGGCGTAAATCACTAGCACGCGGTCTTATCCGTTGAACCACGTTTATACGGGGATCGGGATACTACATAGATTCAAGTACCCTCTTCCGGTTTGCTGAACAAAATACATAAGGGGCGTTTGCGGACCCCCTAATAGGTCTATAAAAAATTTTCTTTGTAGGGTGGTGCGGCTCATAGAGGACAAATTTTCGACCGAATTTGAAAATTATAACTTCATATTAAAGGGAGTTATACGGTCTTGAAATTTGATTATTTTTCCCGCCATTTTATTTTATTTTATTATTTATTCCTTTATGCGTTCTTTCAAAAAGAAAGACGCTAGATTTTAAACATAGAACACATTTCGGATGCTAAACTTTCGTGAAAATATTGTAAAAGGTGCAAAAAAAAATATTATAATATAAATAAACTAATTATACGGGATTTTTCCAGTTTTTAAGCATTATTTGAAATTTTTCGAATAGGAAAAAATTATTTTTTACATATAGCATCCTTTAATATATCGAAAAACACATTAAATAAATAATATAATGGAAAAAAAGAAAAGAAAAAAATGTAAAAAATTAGAAAAATTGCCCTCTGCCGGAGTTCGAACCTGGTCCCCTTCGCTTGAGGAGTAAGTCACTAGCACGCGATCTTATCCGTTGAACCACGTTTATACGGGAATCGGGTTACTACACAGATTCTAGTACCCTCTTCCGGTTTGCTGAACAAAATACATAAGGGGCGTTTGCGGACCCCCTAATAGGTCTATAAAAAATTTTCTTTGTAGGGTGGTGCGGCTCATAGAGGACAAATTTCAGATCGAATTTGAAAATTATAACTTCATATTAAAGGGAGTTAGACGGTCTTGAAATTTGAACATTTTTCCCGCCATTTTATTTTATTTTATTATTTATTCTTTTATGCGTTCTTTCAAAAAGAAAGACGCTAGATTTTAAACATAGAACACATTTCGGATGCTAAACTTTCGTGAAAATACTGTAAAAGGTGCGAAAAAAAAATATTATAATATAAATAAACTAATTTTCCGGGATTTTTCCAGTTTTTAAGCATTATTTGAAATTTTTCGAACAAGAAAAAATTATTTTTTACATATAGGATCCTTTAATATATCGAAATACACATTAGATAAATAATATAATGGAAAAAAAGAAAAGCAAAAAATGTAAAAAATTAGAAAAATAGACCTCTGCCGGAGTTCGAACCTGCACCCCTTCGCTTGAGGCGTAAGTCACTAGCACGCGGTCTTATCCGTTGAACCACGTTTATACGGGGATCGGGTTACTACATAGATTCAAGTACCCTCTTCCGGTTTGCTGAACAAAATACATAAGGGGCGTTTGCGGACCCCCCAATAGGTCTATAAAAAATTTTCTTTGCAGGGTGGTGCGGCTCATAGAGGACAAATCTCCGACCGAATTTGAAAATTATAACTTCATATTAAAGGGAGTTAGACGGTCTTGAAATTTGAACATTTTTCCCGCCATTTTATTTTATTTTATTATTTATTCCTTTATGCGTTCTTTCAAAAAGAAAGACGCTAGATTTTAAACATAGAACACTTTTCGGATGCTAAACTTTCGTGAAAATATTGTAAAAGGTGCGAAAAAAACATTGTAATACAAATAAACTAATTTTCCGGGATTTTTCCAGTTTTTAAGCATTATTTGAAATTTTTCGAACAAGAAAAAATTATTTTTTACATATAGAATCCTTTAATATATCGAAAAACACATTAAATAAATAATATAATGGAAAAAAAGAAAAGCAAAAAATGTAAACAATTAGAAAATTTGACCTCTTCTGGGGTTCGACCATGCATCCCTTCGTTCGAGGCGTAAATCACTAGCACGCGGTCTTATCCGTTGAACCACGTTTATACGGGGATCGGGATACTACATAGATTCAAGTACCCTCTTCCGGTTTGCTGAACAAAATACATAAGGGGCGTTTGCGGACCCCCTAATAGGTCTATAAAAAATTTTCTTTGTAGGGTGGTGCGGCTCATAGAGGACAAATTTCCGACCGAATTTGAAAATTATAATTCATATTAAAGGAAGTTGGACGTTCTTGAAATTTGATTATTTTTCCCGCCATTTTATTTTATTTTTTTATTTATTCCTTTATGCGTTCTTTCAAAAAGAAAGACGCTAGATTTTAAACATAGAACACATTTCGGATGCTAAACTTTCGTGAAAATATTGTAAAAGGTGCAAAAAAAATATTATAATATAAATAAACTAATTATACGGGATTTTTCCAGTTTTTAAGCATTATTTGAAATTTTTCGAATAGGAAAAAATTATTTTTTACATATAGCATCCTTTAATATATCGAAAAACACATTAAATAAATAATATAATGGAAAAAAAGAAAAGAAAAAAATGTAAAAAATTAGAAAAATTGCCCTCTGCCGGGGTTCGAACCTGCACCCCTTCGCTTGAGGCGTAAGTTACTAGCACGCGATCTTATCCGTTGAACCATGTTTATACGGGAATCGGGTTACTACACAGATTCAAGTACCCTCTTTCGGTTTGCTGAACAAAATACATAAGGGGCGTTTGCGGACCCCCTAATAGGTCTATAAAAAATTTTCTTTGTAGGGTGGTGCGGCTCATAGAGGACAAATTTCAGATCGAATTTGAAAATTATAACTTCATATTAAAGGGAGTTAGACGGTCTTGAAATTTGAACATTTTTCCCGCCATTTTATTTTATTTTATTATTTATTCTTTTATGCGTTCTTTCAAAAAGAAAGACGCTAGATTTTAAACATAGAACACATTTCGGATGCTAAACTTTCGTGAAAATAGTGTAAAAGGTGCGAAAAAAAAATATTATAATATAAATAAACTATTTTTCCGGGATTTTTCCAGTTTTTAAGCATTATTTGAAATTTTTCGAACAAGAAAAAATTATTTTTTACATATAGGATCCTTTAATATATCGAAATACACATTAAATAAATAATATAATGGAAAAAAAGAAAAGCAAAAAATGTAAACAATTAGAAAATTTGACCTCTTCTGGGGTTCGACCATGCATCCCTTCGTTCGAGGCGTAAATCACTAGCACGCGGTCTTATCCGTTGAACCACGTTTATACGGGGATCGGGATACTACATAGATTCAAGTACCCTCTTCCGGTTTGCTGAACAAAATACATAAGGGACGTTTGCGGACCCCCTAATAGGTCTATAAAAAATTTTCTTTGTAGGGTGGTGCGGCTCATAGAGGACAAATTTCCGACCGAATTTGAAAATTATAACTTCATATTAAAGGAAGTTGGACGGTCTTGAAATTTGATTATTTTTCCCGCCATTTTATTTTATTTTATTATTTATTCCTTTATGCGTTCTTTCAAAAAGAAAGACGCTAGATTTTAAACATAGAACACATTTCGGATGCTAAACTTTCGTGAAAATATTGTAAAAGGTGCAAAAAAAAATATTATAATATAAATAAACTAATTATACGGGATTTTTCCAGTTTTTAAGCATTATTTGAAATTTTTCGAATAGGAAAAAATTATTTTTTACATATAGCATCCTTTAATATATCGAAAAACACATTAAATAAATAATATAATGGAAAAAAAGAAAAGAAAAAAATGTAAAAAATTAGAAAAATTGCCCTCTGCCGGGGTTCGAACCTGCACCCCTTCGCTTGAGGCGTAAGTAACTAGCACGCGATCTTATCCGTTGAACCACGTTTATACGGGAATCGGGTTACTACACAGATTCAAGTACCCTCTTCCGGTTTGCTGAACAAAATACATAAGGGGCGTTTGCGGACCCCCTAATAGGTCTATAAAAAATTTTCTTTGTAGGGTGGTGCGGCTCATAGAGGACAAATTTCAGATCGAATTTGAAAATTATAACTTCATATTAAAGGGAGTTATACGGTCTTGAAATTTGAACATTTTTCCCGCCATTTTATTTTATTTTATTATTTATTCTTTTATGCGTTCTTTCAAAAAGAAAGACGCTAGATTTTAAACATAGAACACATTTCGGATGCTAAACTTTCGTGAAAATACTGTAAAAGGTGCGAAAAAAAAATATTATAATATAAATAAACTAATTTTCCGGGATTTTTCCAGTTTTTAAGCATTATTTGAAATTTTTCGAACAAGAAAAAATTATTTTTTACATATAGGATCCTTTAATATATCGAAATACACATTAAATAAATAATATAATGGAAAAAAAGAAAAGCAAAAAATGTAAAAAATTAGAAAAATAGACCTCTGCCGGAGTTCGAACCTGCACCCCTTCGCTTGAGGCGTAAGTCACTAGCACGCGGTCTTATCCGTTGAACCACGTTTATACGGGGATCGGGTTACTACATAGATTCAAGTACCCTCTTCCGGTTTGCTGAACAAAATACATAAGGGGCGTTTGCGGACCCCCCAATAGGTCTATAAAAAATTTTCTTTGCAGGGTGGTGCGGCTCATAGAGGACAAATCTCCGACCGAATTTGAAAATTATAACTTCATATTAAAGGGAGTTAGACGGTCTTGAAATTTGAACATTTTTCCCGCCATTTTATTTTATTTTATTATTTATTCCTTTATGCGTTCTTTCAAAAAGAAAGACGCTAGATTTTAAACATAGAACACTTTTCGGATGCTAAACTTTCGTGAAAATATTGTAAAAGGTGCGAAAAAAACATTGTAATACAAATAAACTAATTTTCCGGGATTTTTCCAGTTTTTAAGCATTATTTGAAATTTTTCGAACAAGAAAAAATTATTTTTTACATATAGAATCCTTTAATATATCGAAAAACACATTAAATAAATAATATAATGGAAAAAAAGAAAAGCAAAAAATGTAAACAATTAGAAAATTTGACCTCTTCTGGGGTTCGACCATGCATCCCTTCGTTCGAGGCGTAAATCACTAGCACGCGGTCTTATCCGTTGAACCACGTTTATACGGGGATCGGGATACTACATAGATTCAAGTACCCTCTTCCGGTTTGCTGAACAAAATACATAAGGGGCGTTTGCGGACCCCCTAATAGGTCTATAAAAAATTTTCTTTGTAGGGTGGTGCGGCTCATAGAGGACAAATTTCCGACCGAATTTGAAAATTATAATTCATATTAAAGGAAGTTGGACGTTCTTGAAATTTGATTATTTTTCCCGCCATTTTATTTTATTTTTTTATTTATTCCTTTATGCGTTCTTTCAAAAAGAAAGACGCTAGATTTTAAACATAGAACACATTTCGGATGCTAAACTTTCGTGAAAATATTGTAAAAGGTGCAAAAAAAATATTATAATATAAATAAACTAATTATACGGGATTTTTCCAGTTTTTAAGCATTATTTGAAATTTTTCGAATAGGAAAAAATTATTTTTTACATATAGCATCCTTTAATATATCGAAAAACACATTAAATAAATAATATAATGGAAAAAAAGAAAAGAAAAAAATGTAAAAAATTAGAAAAATTGCCCTCTGCCGGGGTTCGAACCTGCACCCCTTCGCTTGAGGCGTAAGTTACTAGCACGCGATCTTATCCGTTGAACCATGTTTATACGGGAATCGGGTTACTACACAGATTCAAGTACCCTCTTTCGGTTTGCTGAACAAAATACATAAGGGGCGTTTGCGGACCCCCTAATAGGTCTATAAAAAATTTTCTTTGTAGGGTGGTGCGGCTCATAGAGGACAAATTTCAGATCGAATTTGAAAATTATAACTTCATATTAAAGGGAGTTAGACGGTCTTGAAATTTGAACATTTTTCCCGCCATTTTATTTTATTTTATTATTTATTCTTTTATGCGTTCTTTCAAAAAGAAAGACGCTAGATTTTAAACATAGAACACATTTCGGATGCTAAACTTTCGTGAAAATAGTGTAAAAGGTGCGAAAAAAAAATATTATAATATAAATAAACTATTTTTCCGGGATTTTTCCAGTTTTTAAGCATTATTTGAAATTTTTCGAACAAGAAAAAATTATTTTTTACATATAGGATCCTTTAATATATCGAAATACACATTAAATAAATAATATAATGGAAAAAAAGAAAAGCAAAAAATGTAAACAATTAGAAAATTTGACCTCTTCTGGGGTTCGACCATGCATCCCTTCGTTCGAGGCGTAAATCACTAGCACGCGGTCTTATCCGTTGAACCACGTTTATACGGGGTTCGGGATACTACATAGATTCAAGTACCCTCTTCCGGTTTGCTGAACAAAATACATAAGGGACGTTTGCGGACCCCCTAATAGGTCTATAAAAAATTTTCTTTGTAGGGTGGTGCGGCTCATAGAGGACAAATTTCCGACCGAATTTGAAAATTATAACTTCATATTAAAGGAAGTTGGACGGTCTTGAAATTTGATTATTTTTCCCGCCATTTTATTTTATTTTATTATTTATTCCTTTATGCGTTCTTTCAAAAAGAAAGACGCTAGATTTTAAACATAGAACACATTTCGGATGCTAAACTTTCGTGAAAATATTGTAAAAGGTGCAAAAAAAAATATTATAATATAAATAAACTAATTATACGGGATTTTTCCAGTTTTTAAGCATTATTTGAAATTTTTCGAATAGGAAAAAATTATTTTTTACATATAGCATCCTTTAATATATCGAAAAACACATTAAATAAATAATATAATGGAAAAAAAGAAAAGAAAAAAATGTAAAAAATTAGAAAAATTGCCCTCTGCCGGGGTTCGAACCTGCACCCCTTCGCTTGAGGCGTAAGTCACTAGCACGCGATCTTATCCGTTGAACCACGTTTATACGGGAATCGGGTTACTACACAGATTCAAGTACCCTCTTCCGGTTTGCTGAACAAAATACATAAGGGGCGTTTGCGGACCCCCTAATAGGTCTATAAAAAATTTTCTTTGTAGGGTGGTGCGGCTCATAGAGGACAAATTTCAGATCGAATTTGAAAATTATAACTTCATATTAAAGGGAGTTATACGGTCTAGAAATTTGAACATTTTTCCCGCCATTTTATTTTATTTTATTATCTATTCCTTTATGCGTTTTTTAAAAAAGAAAGACGCTAGATTTTAAACATAGAACACATTTCGGATGCTAAAGTTTCGTGAAAATATTGTAAAAGGTGCGAAAAAAAAATATTATAATATAAATAAACTAATTTTCCGGGATTTTTCCAGTTTTTAAGCATTATTTGAAATTTTTCGATCAAGAAAAAATTATTTTTTACATATAGGATCCTTTAATATATCGAAAAACACATTAAATAAATAATATAATGGAAAAAAAGAAAAGCAAAAAATGTAAAAAATTAGAAAAATTGCCCTCTGCTGGGGTTCGAACCTGCACCCCTTCGCTTGAGGCGTAAGTCACTAGCACGCGATCTTATCCGTTGAACCACGTTTATACGGGAATCGGGTTACTACATAGATTCAAGTACCCTCTTCCGGTTTGCTGAACAAAATACATAAGGGGCGTTTGCGGACCCCCTAATAGGTCTATAAAAAATTTTCTTTGTAGGGTGGTGCGGCTCATAGAGGACAAATTTCAGATCGAATTTGAAAATTATAACTTCATATTAAAGGGAGTTAGACGGTCTTGAAATTTGAACATTTTTCCCGCCATTTTATTTTATTTTATTATTTATTCTTTTATGCGTTCTTTCAAAAAGAAAGACGCTAGATTTTAAACATAGAACACATTTCGGATGCTAAACTTTCGTGAAAATAGTGTAAAAGGTGCGAAAAAAAAATATTATAATATAAATAAACTAATTTTCCGGGATTTTTCCAGTTTTTAAGCATTATTTGAAATTTTTCGAACAAGAAAAAATTATTTTTTACATATAGGATCCTTTAATATATCGAAATACACATTAAATAAATAATATAATGGAAAAAAAGAAAAGCAAAAAATGTAAAAAATTAGAAAATTTGACCTCTTCTGGGGTTCGACCCTGCCTCCCTTCGTTCGAGGCGTAAATCACTAGCACGCGGTCTTATCCGTTGAACCACGTTTATACGGGGATCGGGATACTACATAGATTCAAGTACCCTCTTCCGGTTTGCTGAACAAAATACATAAGGGGCGTTTTCGGACCCCCTAATAGGTCTATAAAAAATTTCCTTTGTAGGGTGGTGCGGCTCATAGAGGACAAATTTTCGACCGAATTTGAAAATTATAACTTCATATTAAAGGGAGTTATACGGTCTTGAAATTTGAACATTTTTCCCGCCATTTTATTTTATTTTATTATTTAATCCTTTATGCGTTCTTTCAAAAAGAAAGACGCTAAATTTTAAACATAGAACACATTTCGGATGCTAAACTTTCGTGAAAATATTGTAAAAGGTGCAAAAAAAATATTATAATATAAATAAACTGATTATACGGGATTTTTCCAGTTTTTAAGCATTATTTGAAATTTTTCGAATAGGAAAAAATTATTTTTTACATATAGCAACCTTTAATATATCGAAAAACACATTAAATAAATAATATAATGGAAAAAAAGAAAAGCAAAAAATGTAAAAAATTAGAAAATTTGACCTCTTCTGGGGTTCGACCCTGCATCCCTTCGTTCGAGGCGTAAATCACTAGCACGCGGTCTTATCCGTTGAACCACGTTTATACGGGGATCGGGATACTACATAGATTCAAGTACCCTCTTCCGGTTTGCTGAACAAAATACATAAGGGGGCGTTTGCGGACCCCCTAATAGGTCTATAAAAAATTTTCTTTGTAGGGTGGTGCGGCTCATAGAGGACAAATTTTCGACCGAATTTGAAAATTATAACTTCATATTAAAGGGAGTTATACGGTCTTGAAATTTGAACATTTTTCCCGCCATTTTATTTTATTTTATTATCTATTCCTTTATGCATTTTTTAAAAAAGAAAGACGCTAGATTTTAAACATAGAACACATTTCGGATGCTAACGTTTCGTGAAAATATTGTAAAAGGTGCGAAAAAAAATATTATAATATAAATAAACTAATTTTCCGGGATTTTTCCAGTTTTTAAGCATTATTTGAAATTTTTCGATCAAGAAAAAATTATCTTTTACATATAGGATCCTTTAATATATATCGAAAAGCACATTAAATAAATAATATAATGGAAAAAAAGAAAAGAAATAAATGTAAAAAATTAGAAAAATAGACCTCTGCCGGGGTTCGAACTTGCACCCCTCGCTTGAGGCGTAAGTCACTAGCACGCGATCTTATCCGTTGAACCACGTTTATACGGGAATCGGGTTACTACACAGATTCAAGTACCCTCTTCCGGTTTGCTAAACAAAATACATAAGGGGCGTTTGCGGACCCCCTAATAGGTCTATAAAAAATTTTCTTTGTAGGGTGGTGCGGCTCATAGAGGACAAATTTCCGACCGAATTTGAAAATTATAACTTCATATTAAAGGAAGTTGGACGGTCTTGAAATTTGATTATTTTTCCCGCCATTTTATTTTATTTTATTATTTATTCCTTTATGCGTTCTTTCAAAAAGAAAGACGCTAGATTTTAAACATAGAACACATTTCGGATGCTAAACTTTCGTGAAAATATTGTAAAAGGTGCAAAAAAAAATATTATAATATAAATAAACTAATTATACGGGATTTTTCCAGTTTTTAAGCATTATTTGAAATTTTTCGAATAGGAAAAAATTATTTTTTACATATAGCATCCTTTAATATATCGAAAAACACATTAAATAAATAATATAATGGAAAAAAAGAAAAGAAAAAAATGTAAAAAATTAGAAAAATTGCCCTCTGCCGGGGTTCGAACTTGCACCCCTTCGCTTGAGGCGTAAGTCACTAGCACGCGATCTTATCCGTTGAACCACGTTTATACGGGAATCGGGTTACTACACAGATTCAAGTACCCTCTTCCGGTTTGCTGAACAAAATACATAAGGGGCGTTTGCGGACCCCCTAATAGGTCTATAAAAAATTTTCTTTGTAGGGTGGTGCGGCTCATAGAGGACAAATTTCAGATCGAATTTGAAAATTATAACTTCATATTAAAGGGAGTTAGACGGTCTTGAAATTTGAACATTTTTCCCGCCATTTTATTTTATTTTATTATTTATTCTTTTATGCGTTCTTTCAAAAAGAAAGACGCTAGATTTTAAACATAGAACACATTTCGGATGCTAAACTTTCGTGAAAATACTGTAAAAGGTGCGAAGAAAAAATATTATAATATAAATAAACTAATTTTCCGGGATTTTTCCAGTTTTTAAGCATTATTTGAAATTTTTCGAACAAGAAAAAATTATTTTTTACATATAGCAACCTTTAATATATCGAAAAACACATTAAATAAATAATATAATGGAAAAAAAGAAAAGAAAAAAATGTAAAAAATTAGAAAAATTGCCCTCTGCCGGGGTTCGAACCTGCACCCCTTCGCTTGAGGCGTAAGTCACTAGCACGCGATCTTATCCGTTGAACCACGTTTATACGGGAATCGGGTTACTACATAGATTCAAGTACCCTCTTCCGGTTTGCTGAACAAAATACATAAGGGGCGTTTGCGGACCCCCTAATAGGTCTATAAAAAATTTTCTTTGTAGGGTGGTGCTGCTCATAGAGGACAAATTTCAGATCGAATTTGAAAATTATAACTTCATATTAAAGAGAGTTAGACGGTCTTGAAATTTGAACATTTTTCCCGTCATTTTATTTTATTTTATTATTTATTCTTTTATGCGTTCTTTCAAAAAGAAAGACGCTAGATTTTAAACATAGAACACATTTCGGATGCTAAACTTTCGTGAAAATACTGTAAAAGGTGCGAAGAAAAAATATTATAATATAAATAAACTAATTTTCCGGGATTTTTCCAGTTTTTAAGCATTATTTGAAATTTTTCGAACAAGAAAAAATTATTTTTTACATATAGGATCCTTTAATATATCCCCAACAAGCACACGACTTTTGGGCTAGTGAAGGGACAATGTCGGCACACCTAAAGTGCCATTACGGCGGGCTTTTCATCGCCGTATCGGTTCCGTTAATAAAGTGAAATCTGGGCCAGAATGAGGGCCAGTGCATGGCATTTCAGGCAAAGCGACGGCAATCGTTGAAGGTCCGGGACTATTTTGTTGCCTCTGGATTGCTTGGCCATTTTTGCCTGTTTAATACCGGGGGAAAATTTTTTTTTCACATAATGAAGAGAAAATTGCCGTAAAGGCTTTTATTGTACCTTTATGATGTCTTTTTTGCCTTTTTATCAAAAGCTGAATATGATCACTGGCACACGTCGTTGCCTCGCTTGCCGTTAAGGCACCTTAACTGTTGGCTGATTAGAAAACGTCTATGACGTTTTTGCCCGTATCGCACCTTTATTTCAGGTGCTTAGGCGAACTTCTTTGCCTTATTTGCCGGTGTATCACCCTTAACTCACCTCAAACTCGGTTCAATAGAAAGTTTTAATGCCGTCCTTGCCGGTATCACACCTTTATATCAGATGTTTAGGCGAACTTCTTTGCCTTATTTGCTGATATACCACCCTTAACTCACCTCACACTTGGTTCGATAGAAAACTTTAATGCCTTCCTTGCCGGTATCACACCTTTATGTTAGGTGTCGCGGCAATTCTTTTGTCACTTACTTATTTATTAGAGCTCTCCTTAAATTTCAAAGACTTTTTGCTGCATGTTGTTGATAATAATTCTTATTTAAGGAACATAAATTGTTTTCTCTTACTCTGCTGATATCATCTCTAGTAATTTATTGTATTTTAACTTTTTATATTGTAATAAAACAATAACTGCCATTACATGCAAAAAATTTTATGCTAATATAAAAAGCGAAATGGTGGAAAAAATTGTTTAATTTATAATAAATTATCATCCAATGAATCTTCTTACATAATAAAATAAATTTCTTTTCTATTTCATTTGAATCAATTATAAATGCAATAAGTTAAAAGTAGAATCATATAAAAACATTGTGTGTTTAATTGAGTGTTCACATTTTTTTACACATTATGAGGTAAAATTAAATAAAAATTTTATTTAATTTTACCTATTTATTATTACTATATTTTTATTTAATTTAATTGGAAAAAATTGTTTAATTTATAATAAATTATCATCCAATGAATCTTCTTACATAATAAAATAAATTTCTTTTCTATTTCATTTCAATCAATTATAAATGCAATAAGTTAAAAGTAGAATCATATAAAAACATTGTGTGTTTAATTGAGTGTTCACATTTTTTTACACATTATGAGGTAAAATTAAATAAAAATTTTATTTAATTTTACCTATTTATTATTACTATATTTTTATTTAATTTAATTGGAAAAAATTGTTTAATTTATAATAAATTATCATCCAATGAATCTTCTTACATAATAAAATAAATTTCTTTTCTATTTCATTTCAATCAATTATAAATGCAATAAGTTAAAAGTAGAATCATATAAAAACATTGTGTGTTTAATTGAGTGTTCACATTTTTTTACACATTATGAGGTAAAATTAAATAAAAATTTTATTCTAAGATAAAACATATTGCGACTTAATGTATAAGTTATTTAAGTTATGAAAAAAAATGAAAATAATTATGTATATTACACCTACAATTAACTTTTCTTGATAGAAACAAAGCGAAAGCCACAGCCCAGTCATTATTCTTATTTTCAATATTATTCATATTTAATATTGGCTAACTTTCCATTCAATATTATTCATATTCAATAATAGATAAACAAGACATATCATAAATATTTTTTTAAAATATATATATACTGGGTACCTGTAAATAACACATCAATTTCTATGATTTGAAGTAAATAAAGCTGGAATTTTAATAAGAATAAAATGCATAAAATTTAAAATAAAACATGACCTTAAGAAAAGAATATTATTTTATTTCAATATAACAAATCAAAATACAAACAAGTACATAACTGTACAATAACTTCTTTATAACATCCTATTTCAGAATGAATCTAGTTTTCCTGCAAAAAAGTAACCAATTTATTTTACAACAGATTTATTAAATAATATGTACAGAAACAAAATATCTAATTAATTTTTGACGCATTTTAATTCTGGGTTAAGTTATAATATCAATTAATTCTAACAATTAAAAAATACTTTTATTGATCCCAGGGAAATATTCGAAGAAAAATTCTATCCAATAATTTTCAACAATTTAGTTTTTCTCTTATAAATATCATACGTTATAGAATTTAATAAAGTTGCTCAAACCACCTGGGTTTTTTTATTATTTACTAGCGAGCATTGATTGTCACAAAAATAAATTTTAGCTAATTGTAACAAAAGGTAATAACAGCACAAAATGAATATTCCAGCTTGTAATAAAACTAAGTATTAATTTTATAAAATTCCATTGTACTTTGTAACATCTATTGCAAATGTGTAAAGTAGCGGATTCATTTGGATTGAAAAAATTGCAGCATCAAATATTAAAACAGCTATGAATAATATCCTATGAATTAACGAAACAACCTGGATAAAACTTCTCTTTACAGTATTATGAAACAATTAATTAGTTTAAAAATAGAGAGAACTATAATTGACTTTAAAAATGTTAAAAGTGGTGACCAAACTTCATTACTTTAAACTCACCTGTTATAAACTATTAATTTTTAAAATGCTTCCCAACCTTATGCTTCCAATGCATAAGTTAGAAAACTAATTGAAGCGGTATATATCGCTTAACAATGCTTATATATTGCATTTTGTAACTACAGATCAATCTGTTTAATAATTGAACATAAAAATGCATTTTAAATAAAGAATTTGATAGCAAAACTTTAATATTTTTTAAATTAGAAAGAATACATTCTCACCAAAATAGTTTGTAGCTATTAATATGTTATGTAATGTTAATATTTTTAATATTTAAACAAAATTGAACTTTTTTACGATTAAGAACTATGAACGAATTTTTTACTTTAATATGTGAAAATATTTTAAGTTTATATAAAATTAAATTATTTAATTAAAAGAAATTTTAACCTCAAGGAAATAAACAAACTAAAAGTTTTTAAACATGTAAAAAATATAAGAAATTTTTTTTAAGATAGTACTTTTAAAATCTGAAAATATGTTATTTGATTAAAATTTCTATCAATTAAAAAAATATATGATCCTTCAAAACTATACTCCATTAAGTATTAAAAGTCATAAGCATAAGCATAAGTTATTAAAATATGCGATAAAGAGGAATGATTTTCTACATTTGTAATGAATTTACAAACTAACTACAGAATATAAATTTTATGCCATCAAGATAGGTTGGTTTAAACTAAACGGTTTTTTAAAATATTTAAATTTTTTTATACATAAAAAATTTTAATTTGAAGAGAACCAGTTGAAAATAAAAGTTGAAAACCAGTGATATATATATATATATATATATATATATATATATATATATATATATATATATATATATATATATATATATATATATATATATATATATATATATATATTAAGCATTATAACAGTACATAGCACTTAATAACAGCTATGCAATAATTTTTAAATTTTTTTTATAATAAATTTTTACTTTTAAATTTTTAATATTTAAAAATTATGAAAAGAAATTTACATTAAAATGACATGTAAGCTATGATAAAATCAAATCATTTGACTAAAAAAGAAATTTCCCTCTAACAAATCAAGAAATTCTAGTATAGGCATAATTTTTAAAAAAACAAGCTGCAACTTTTTTAAGAAAGTAATAAATTTAGGCGACTAAACAGCTAAGATTTTAGGAAAGTACTTTTGAAAATCAAAAACAGGTATTTTGATTAAAAAAATTTTAGATTTAAAAAAAAATATATTTCCTTATAAAATTTTTCCTTTAAAATCATAAAAATTATTTACTAATAATCTGAAAATATTTTAATACAAATTACAGTCGAATAAATTATTAAAATTGCAGTTCTACATATAGAATATGAAGTAGATTTTCTAATTTTGCTATGAATTTGTAAAATAGATTCCACAAATTATAGAATGGGTACTACTGAGTTAAAATGTAGTTTTATCATGTTCTTACCTTTTCTGTTGGTTCTCGTTCATTCTAGTTCTAGTACTCAGCCATTCTAGTTGATTCACACTGTCAGAATTTCCGGAGTTATCATGAAAGGAAGAAAAATAATTAGAATATGAACATGGAAAAAACTGTTAAAAATCAACAAAATAAAAACATTAAATTGAAGGGAAAAAAACTGCTTAGAACTCATTTCTATGCAATAAGTTTATGTTTACCAGCTATCTTGTACATGCGTAATGCTTATCGGAAATTATTATTAACTACTGAAGATCTTTCTTATAAAATAATTACCATTGGCAAATACTATAAAATATAGTTCAGAATCTAAATGGGAAATTTAGATTACTTAATTTAGAATTAGGTAAAATTAGATAAGTTAGGATAAAATTAAATCATTTGACTAAAAAAATTCTTCCCCCCCCCCTCATAAAAAATTCTAGTACCTTTAAAATTTTCAATTTCAGTCTAGTATGTGTATGGTATGTTTGTTAGTCTAGTATGTGGTCAATATTTACAAAAGTCAAATTTTTTAGGAAAGTACTTTTGCTAATCAGAAATAAGTATTTTGATTAAAAAATGTTAATGATTTAAAAAAAAATTTTCCTTAAAATTAAACAGTTATTTACTAATAATCATAAAATATTTCAATAATACAAAGAATACCACAAATTATAGAATATAAAATGGATGCCACTAAGTTAAAATGTAGTTTTAGCATGTTCTTACCTTCTTTTCTGTTGACTGCTATTTTCAGTCTCTCCAGACTTTTCATGAAAGAAAAAGAAAATAATAAGAATATAACCATAGAAAAAACAGTAAAAAAATCAACAAAGTAAGAACAATGAATTGTGAAAAAAAATAAAAAACTGCTTCTAACTATTTTCTATACAATATATCTAACAATAAGTTTAATGTTTACCATCTATTTTGTATACGCTCAATGCTTATCGTAAACTAGTATTAACTACTGATTATCTTGCCTTTAAAATAATTACACTAGGCTAATGCTATAAAATATAGTTCAGAATTGAAAGGGTAAAATTAGAGGACAAGTTTATATCTAAAGTAAAAAATCGAATTTAAAGTCTTAACTTATTATGCATCTTTTTCTAAAATGGGGTAAAATGTGTGTTTTAATAAATGCTGCCTAATATTTATAATTAAATTACATTATCAAATCAATCAAATATTATAAATGACAATCATTAAGAAAATAATAAGTTATAGTTCTTTTATAACATGACGTAGTATTAAAGTGAAAATTTTTCTTTTTTAAATTTTGTTCTCTAATTCAAATTTAGAAAAGGAATAAGATATGAATGGAAAAAAAAATCCGGCATAACAGACATAGAAGTCTATTCAAATTATAGATACTAAAATAGACCAATATATTACTTTTGTCCGGGTTACCCTTAATTTTAGAAATAAAATTCCTTGCCTTTTCCATTATAATTTCAAAAAATATTTAGATAAATTTTTTGCACTACATAGTAATCATCAGAAATATATATACATTCAACCGTCAATTAAAGTTACTTTTTTTTACGGAAAATATGCTTTTCTAAAAATAAAATTTCAATAGGTGAAAGTTCAACAGGAAGAGATTCAAAATAAACAACTCTATAAATCTTAAGATAGAGAATGATATAATATATTAAGAAAAAGATAAATAAGTTTAGATAAATAGTAAAATTTGCACAAGAACTGGAAAAAGAGCTAGAAACAGAAAACTTAATTCTATGAAGAAAGAAAAAATATTATGCTGCAAATATTTCTATACTTAAAAAGAACTTTAAATTTATTTCCACAAAAAAATATTCTTATTTTAAATAATTTTAAAAAATGCAAATATGTTACAGTAGATTTCTTTATGGGATAATAAAGTAGATTTTTATCTTAATTACTTTTAACCTCATTGGCTACATAGTGTTAACGTGAATTTTAGAGTGAATTTTATTTGAGGTATATTGCAAGATTTTTTTTCATGTTTTGGCCGAAAATGACTACCGATTTTTTTAATAAATTAAATAAGGTAATTAAACTAAGTAAGTAAATTAATTTAAATAATTATTAAATTAAAAACTTTTTAAAAAAATAAAGAAGCATTTGATTTAAATAGCTATAGAAAATCATTTTTCTATTGTTAGGATTAATGGAACTTATAATTCATTTTAAAACTAAAATGGTAACTTACATGCTAATCATACGAAGAAACATTCTTGTAGAATATAAAGATTAAAAAATATAATTACTAAAAACTAAATAAAGAAAATAAAAACAAACTATTTGTGAAAAATTAATAAATAATAGTGTACTGAAAATATAACATGAGCTAAAGAATAAAAGTTTACTTACTTAGTCTGTTGTGTATCGCATTCCTGCAATAAAACAGAAAAGAGACCTCTTTTGAAGTTGACCATTTCCATTATTTATCCCCTTTTTTTTCAAATTTTTTGGCGACCATTGAATCTTTTGGCGTCTGGGGTAAGTGGACCACCTGGTTGAAGAGACTTTTTCTTAGAATCGGGGGAGGGGGTTTAAAGTGCTAAGCGTTCGCTTTCCCCTCTCTTTTTCCCTTAACTTGAAGGATTGGAAACAAGGTCACTTAAATGATTCTTTTTAAAAATACGTGTCCTGTGATTTCAGACAGTAAAATGTCCTCAAATTAAGATCAATATTTATTTTTAAATTATTAAAAACAATTTCTGGTGTTATAAAGGAAAAATAAATTAAATAACAAAAACATTTAGTTAACTACCAACGATAAACGAACTCTCGAAATTAAATAATTGCATTAGGTCAAAACTTATTTGTATGCTTTTTTTTTCTTCAGAAAAACTTTAATACTTCTACACTTGGAAATAATGCTTACATAAATGTTTTGACTTGCTGTGCAGAAAAATAAAATCCTGTTTCTCTATAAGATTAATATGTATTATTAATATATATTATTAACTCTTTCTATTAAGGAATTGTTCCATGCGAAAATTAAAAAAAGAAAAACAGGGAGTCTCTGACTCCCCCCGTTTCCGATCACCTACCCGCGTAATTGTTTCACTTAAATCCTTGTTTTATTTTTTTCCCTTAAAAAGCAATATTTTAAACTGAAACGCTGAACATTTTGCTTTTAAAATGTACAAGTGAAGTAGCGTTATATAAGAATGTTTTGTTAAAATGCTAATCGTAACGAATTCGAGGACTACCTCAACTTGAAAATTATCATCTGCACTTTAAAGAAGATTTGACCTAAGGAATACAGATTGTGTATTACAACAATAAAACAAGAAAAATTGCTGAGAAATTATTTTATTTGTTGACGAGAATTTTAACAGTTTAAACTGAGGATACTTTTTATCGTTAGGTTTATTTATTTTTAAAAATGTCAATTTAACTGTTAAGATTTATATCTTGCAACATGCAAATTCCTCTCTCTCTCTCTCTTTCGCTACTCTTAATTGACAATTCAGTGCGAGCTTACAAAATTAAAAAAAAAAACTTGGGTAATAAAATTAAAATATATCCTGTATTTAAACCATTTATTTGATAAATTTTCTATTCAAATTGTAAGGGTTTAACAGAAATTCTGGTTTTCACAAATATAGTTCTTATTACCACACATTTAGTAGAAAATACATAACTGAGCAGTTAATTTTATTGAATAAAGGCCTATAAGAAGAAAATGCTCTTAGCTAACATGATTATTTACCATATTTTACCAAAATTTAACAAACATTATAAAATTTTATTTTATTGTTAACCTAAAACATTACCAAAACTCTTTGGTAAAAATTATCGAGTTTTTTGGTGTTTCCATAGAGCTAGAATTATGGCAAATTTAGCAGTATTTTGGTATTTTTTATCATACATTTTCTCATCTTACAGATCATCCAAATATAGTATTTTTTCTTACAAGTATAAGAGTTAATAATACTTATTATCGAATGTTAAATTTTCTCTGTATTTTTTTCTATAAACCATAGTAATTTCAAATTTTAAAATCTTGTTGTTTTTGCTCAGAAAAAGAAAATTTCAATTCTGTAGCGGAATTTTTGTGTCCTGCAGAGCGGCTCATACGATATTTTTTATCACTAAGTGTAGGAGTTAATAGTTCTCAAACAAATTATCGATCATACATTTTCTTCATTCCATCGTAATCCCTGTACACTTCTCTACAGTCCATTGTAATTTGATTTTTCTAAATCTTGTAGTTTTTGCTCTACAAAACAAAATACAGATAATAAAACGTAGATTGAAGTTGGCAATGGCGCATACGGCATTAATTTAACTCCGTTGGCTACGCCCTAACGATTTTTTAATTTGGAAAGAAACGCATGGTATGGTAACGTATTATTATTTCTCTACTCAAAGAATTAAGGAGTTTTCCTCCCTAAACATTGCCCGTTCATAAATTTTTCTGTATTAGTTCAAAATTAAATAAAAACTGAGTACATTAATTATCTTTTCCTTCTGAACTTTTTTGCTAATTTAAGAAATGAAATACGGTTAGAGGTTTCTGAGTTAACTCATAAATATTAAGACACTAAAAAATTTAAATGCATGAATTACAAAAGATCTAACTTTAAATGCATTTGTGTCCAGATGAGAGAAGAATTGAATTTTAATAATTTATGAAGATGCGAAATAAGAAGATTTAACAATTTAATTACCGTTAATTTTTCTTTTATAGTTTTCTTTTTATATTTTAGCTTTCTTCATTATTGCACGAACCACGAAATATAGTTAATTAAGTAAGTTACCGATTTATTATATCAATTGTTAAAATTATGACAGGTTGAAACTGATTTCTCGCTTTATAATATTTTAATGTTAATTTTAATTTAAATAATGTTAATTTTAAAACACATGAATGAGAATGAATTTGATTTATTTGAATCATTTACAAGCTCTGGACTGTTCAGATGCAAGGAGTTCAAAAATCCAAAAAAGTGCAAAGAATTATGATGCTTTGTTGTACTTAAAAAGCATAAAAAGCGAGACTCTCTCCATTTTGTAACAAGTTATATTACTTATCAAATAAGACCTTGATATTAAATCAAAAAATATTTTTCTTTAAAAATTAGAGTTTATTTATATATTTATTTTTCATTTACTTTTGTAATTTCCCACATCTGGTTGAAAGATTTTTGTTAGATACATTTTAGAAACAGAATTTTGATCTGTAAATGACTTTTACGGTGTATTGCTTTTCGTAATCTGCGAAATATGAGAATTTTGCGTTTTTCTGTTATATTTTTGCTTATTTATTTTTTTAGAAAAAAAAAATAAACAGTTCAATGAAAAACTTATTACGAACAATTGAACATAATAGTGGTTTTATGAAAATGTTAAATAATAATAATCGTCAGCAATATAAGGAAAGAAATTAAAACTGAAATTGATGATAGGGGAGATCGATTCAAAACATAAAAAAATAACAAAATATTGGAAAAGTCTGAAGTTCTCAAGAACTGACCCCCAACAGGGTGGGATGTGAGAAACGCATAACCGGACATCGTTAACTTCTCAAGTTACCATACACTAACAAAGAGAGGAAAGGGATCTTTTTTTGAAACAGCTACATTCCATCACCTACTCGTCACCCTCAAAGCAAACTTTAACTTCTTAATTCTAAAATAAAGGTCTTTACTTCTTTTACTAACAAATATTTTAATATCATGAAGGGCACACAAATACACTTACAAACTCCTTTTTATTCCTGAAATTTTATTGCATAAAATTGACCATTAAAATTCTAATGATTCTCTTTTTGATATTGACTTTACATTTAATACATGCAGTAAAAAAAAAAAAAAAAAACGCTAGTTCTTACAACGTGCAAAAGTGCTTGCATTACAAACTGCTAATTTTAGGGCAATCATTACTAATAATAATTCAAATTATTATAATTTTATCGAAAACTATTTAAAACAGCACTAAATCGATAATTAATTATTATGATGGGTCGCTCCTGGGAGAGCAACCCCCCTGTGCAAGGAAGGGACAGTGAGTAAACTTTGTTTTAATTTTTTACGAAAATAATTCGAAACAATATTTTCATTCATGGTTTGTTATAGTAGTGTAAAGATTAAAGTGTTAAAATTCTGAGTAGGAAACTTAAATCCTTTAATTTTCTATTAAGATATGTTTACTGGACTGTTCGAAATTGATTATATGGGGAAATTTATTTGAGCTAAGTCAAATAAAGAATGAATAAGTTAATACGGCAAAAAAATTACTCAGCGTAAATTACTCAACGTTGAATTACAAGTTCTTCAAAATTAATATTCAACAAAAAATATGAATATCAAAACATTTTTTTTTTCACAAAATAAAGAGTAAAAATTTAATTTAACTATGTCCTATTAGTTAAACTTCTTTATTCCTACTATAATTGCGAAATTTATTATATTTAACTGTAAATAAACTAAGAATAAGTTACTAGATATCAGATATTATTGATATGAAATTTTATTGAAAGATTGGTTTGAACTGTTTTCTAAAAACAGAATTAATCCAAATAAAAAAGATTATTAAAATAAAAAATTAAAAAAAGTATGTGTTATTAAGAGAAAAAAAATATACTATACAATTACAATTTTGTTAATAAAATAATTAATGAAAGTTAAAGAATACTATAAGTTTAATAACATGAGAGAATTGCAAATGCACTTTTCCAATCACTGGATACCCATTGATCATTTTTTTTTCTTGGATAGATTTTTTATAAGGTCGTCATAATTTACAAAAGGTGTCTAAATTAATTTTTATCCTTATGTCAGTCAATGGGCCAAATTGATATTTAATTCCAGCCAATATACGTTTCGTAGAACAATACAAAATTCTTTTCTTCCTTCAGTATTAATGTTTATATAATAATTGCTGCCAAAAAGGAGAATAATAGTTGTGTATAAGTTAACTATAAAAAGATTATAAAATGCTTTAAAGTAATTTAATGTAACACTATTAAAAATACGCTCTGGTGAAAATAAAAAGAAAAAACTCAGTCTGTAAAGCAATGAATTATAAGAATTTCAAAAATTATCTTCTTTATTTTTTATTATATCATTTCGAGATGCTTTTTGATTTTCGAGATGCTATCATGACTTTTTTCATGACTCTTAGAATTCTTTACTTAAGATAATAGTGTTGAAGTTTTCGATTAAATTGGTCTAATCGAAAAGTGCGAACGCATGAGAACCTAGAATAATGACATTAACACTGACCATTCCTAAAAATTTCTTTTTATATGAAGTTGGAAAAATAAACTGCATTGCTAAATTAACGTGAAACGAGCAGATATTAATAAATTTCCTTCTCTGTCAGAAAACTGAAAAGGTCCCTGACACCGCCACTGTTTTGGGGTTTACAACTTAACGTTACATTTTATCAAACACTGTTAGATTTAGAAACTTCACGTTACGAAGATATGTAGGAGATTGAACGGAGATTACAATGGAATTAAAAAATAATTCTAAAATTAAGTCAAGATTATTTTTACTCTTAAACTTGTTAGAAAAATAACACGTGGGCCGCTCTATGGCTGCAAGAATTCAGTTGCAGAAGTTAAATTTGGTATGCTGAAAGAGTCAAATTTAGTTTATAACCGTAACATAGAGTCATTATTTCCTCTTAGAAACTCTTATTTGTTTGAAAGTTATTACAATTTAAAAGGTTCTTTTTAATTTTTTCTTTAACTGATAAATATTTATCGATTGTTGTGGAAAAATTTTTCATTTACGCGATTTTCATAATATCCCTCTTGACTTTATTAAAAATAATAAAAATAAAGAAAAAAATATATATATAGAAAAAGATTAGGTGTTGCCAAATATAAAACTTCGACATTTCATACCGACATTTGAAAATATATGTAGAATAAAGAGAAATAAGAATTGTTTCCTATATGATCTGTTAACAAGAAAAAATTACTTCTAATTTATTAATTCTTATTGTGTCGCGCATTCTGCCTTTCTAAATGTAATATTTTTAAGCACAGTTATTTATTATTCAAATCCAGCTATCCTTTTTATTTTGTTAAAATTAACAAGTTAATATAATGAACTTAAATAAAAGTATAATAATTTTGTATTAAACAAAAAATTTTTAATCGACTTTTCAGGAAAAAAAACTTTTAAGAACATTCTTGAGAAAGGTTTGTACCCAATGCCTCTAGTTCTGAGAGAAGAAAAAAACGATTTTGCACGTGGGCATAAACTGCTTTTTCCATAGAACATCTTCAATGCGTAATAACTCTCGGCGAGACCGTTTTTCCTTATTTTTCATTTGTCAAAACTTAGTAATCCTTAAAATACAACTGCTGGCAATCCAATCGTAATTTTTATTTAAAAAAGTAGAAGAAAACGATTTGTACTTGATCTTCAATTATTTCAAACTTGATGAACGAGAATCAACTACAGGGATTATCGAGCGTAGCGAACAGGTGACGGTGCCTCCATGTAAAAAACAAGGATACATAGAAATAAATTGTGTCGAACAACTATTATCAGTAAGCGTATGATTAATATTTAAAATCGCCTCTAAAAAGGGACTGTAGAAGCTGATCAATTGATAAAAATTTATCTGCTGCAGTCAAGGTATAAATTATCGTCACAATCTGAAAAACATTTAATATATTTAAATATTTGCATGTTTACGAACTATGATCTGTTTTTGATTTTTTTTAAAATTAACGTCAAACTTTAGCCGGATTTTAATAAATTAATTCTAAAAGAACTGCACTCTTTAAAAAGTAGGTATGAAAATTGGATTCGTTTTGTACTATGAAAATTGCCAAGTCGATTCGGCAGCATGAAATACTATTTCATTTTTCGCCAGTTTATGGTTAAAAGTTAAAAGAGCTCCACTTAGTTCTAATTACATAATCATTCAATTTTGTCTAAATAGTTATGCCTTTTCTAAAATATTGATTTGCAAATTGACCGTAAATTTAAAACTATACCAACAGTTTAATTGGGCAAACAGATAAAATTTCGGTTCTCTTACCGTTATTTTCATATTTCAGCCATATTTCTGCTATTGTTTCCTAAGATTTAAAACACAGCACAATTTTAAAATTTGTTAACCCCAAAACCCCTTGTGAGAAAAAACAATGCTTTTAATTCATGTATAGGAAACATTTTGCAAATGACGTTTGAAAATGGATAAATGTGCGTTTATTATTTTGTATTGTTATGTTTCTTTCATTTTTCTACAACTGGGGAACATTATTGGAGAATGAGTAATTTTTCACACAATGCATTTTTATTTAAATCTTATATCGACTTCATAGAAGAAAAAATCGGTAACTTTTTTTAAATCATGCTATAACTTTTGTATTTTTTCCAGCTTTAAATACGATGCTATTTTGATTAACACTTGAATTGAAGTATGTGATGAATGTAAGTGTAAAGAAAGATTGAAACAGAGAAATTTAATGTTTAATTTTGTCTAATTTGCTATTAAGAGAATTGAGTTTTAAAATAAAACTCAATAACGCAATTCTGGTTTTTAATAACTATTCCGCTATTTAATTGGTAAAGGCAATATGCAGTAGAACATTTTTTTATTTATGTCACATTTTATGCTAGAATAAATAGTGCAGACCCTTGCCACACATGAATGATAGATTTGCTTTTTTTTAGTAAGCAGAAACTTTTGTTGGAGGGTTGTCCTTGGGTGGGGGAGGGATATGGTTTCCGCAGAGTCCGCGGGGGGTTATGCCTCGACTCATTCGCTGGACAGAAGCCGTACCGACTGTAATTCTGTGTAAATTGGCGAAATTCTATCAAAGTTAAAAGAAAGGCAACCCTACAAGACCCGACACTTTATATTTTCTGCCATCTATCGGCAGGAATCGAAAACACGTCTAAAGTAAAAAATAAAAAAACAGCGCCATCTATGAATTGCATTCAAAACAGTTTTTTTTTCCTTACTGTATATAAACTATTTTAAAAATAAATATAATACTGCATGAAAAAATATTTTTGTTATGCGAATAAAAAATAAATATAATTAACATTTTGAAAGTATAATTTTTATTTTTATCTATATTCTGTATTATAAGCTTAGAGAAAAAATTATTTGCTTAATATTTTGAAGTTTAATTAATAAAAATATCCAAATGTATTTTTATTATTTAAAAACGTATTTTGAAGAATAAAATTTCCTAAGCAATTATTACCTTCAAGTATTGCTTAAAAGTTTACGGAAAAAAAGTTACTTACTTTATTGGACCAGACGTTTGCTATAACCAATCAGAAAATTTAAACACGATTTTTTTAAAATTCAAAATTCCTAAGACCATTTAAACTATTTTGAATCCAGTTTTTAAGAAGTAAGTGATTAAACTAAGATATTAAGTTTAAAATGAACATTAAAATAAAAAAAAATAAAAAACCGTTTATATAAATGAAAAGTTTACTATTTTAAATGGTATACATTCATTATTACAAAATACTTAAATTGTAATAAAAATTAGTAAATTAATGTAATAAAAAAGCATATTTCATTAAAAATCCTTGCTCTAAATTCAAGATATTTATAATTTCAAGGAGGATATAAGCAATTTACAATATTTTTTTTCTATTTATTTTCTATAAATGGATTTTTTTATTTACATGAATTTTGAACTTACCAATTCATTTTTGTTTTAAAGAATGTTTAAAAAAAGAATCATAGTCTGGAAAAAATTCATGTTAATTTCATTTGGTTAATTTCATTGTTCTAGTTATAAGTATTAATATTTATTCTTATTTTTAAGGGAATATGTATTCAATTTTTCTTGAAAGTAACAAATATATTATATTTCGAGTTAAAAATTATACTTCAGAAAATGATTTCAAAAAGAAAAAATTAAAAAAAAAATAATTATATATATTTATTTAAAAATTGTAATCAAATTTAAAATGATTATTTTTATTAAAATTACTTTTTTTATAAATATAATAGGTAATGCCACAGAAAGTATATTTAGATTATAATAAAATAATAAAATTCTAGTTTTTAATATTCTATTTCAAAAATTAGCAGTTTTCAAAGAATAATGAAAACTGTTTTTTTACTCTCAAAAAATACGGTTAATGTTTTATGAATTTTTTTCCTTTCTCTAATGATTTTTTTGAAAGTTTTGAGTTAAAAGCACATTTTTTACCAACTCTGCATCTATTCATTATTAATCAATTGTAACATTACATTTAATTAACGGTATACAATAAAGGTCCAGTAACTAATTAAGTGTAAGAGGCCAAACAGCGGTATACAATAAAGGTCCTGTAACTAATTTAGTGTAAGAGGCCAAACAACGGTTTTATTTTTCGGGCCTGTATAAGTGAGGAGTTATTCCGCCGCTTCCTGAAATGCCTCAAAACAAACGATAAAGGACCCTATTGTACTTGCCTTTTGCCGTTATCCTACCTAGAATGCCAGCTTACGGCCTTACGTTTGCCGTGAGGTGTGTGCTTACTGGGTCGAAATACACATTAAATAAATAATATAATGGAAAAAAAGAAAAGCAAAAAATGTAAAAAATTAGAAAAATAGACCTCTGCCGCAGTTCGAACCAGCACCCCTTCGCTTGAGGCGTAAGTCACTAGCACGCGGTCTTACCCGTTGAACCACGTTTATACGGGGATCGGGTTACTACATAGATTCAAGTACCCTCTTCCGGTTTGCTGAACAAAATACATAAGGGGCGTTTGCGGACCCCCCAATAGGTCTATAAAAAATTTTCTTTGCAGGGTGGTGCGGCTCATAGAGGACAAATTTCCGACCGAATTTGAAAATTATAACTTCATATTAAAGGGAGTTAGACGGTCTTGAAATTTGAACATTTTTCCCGCCATTTTATTTTATTTTATTATTTATTCCTTTATGCGTTCTTTCAAAAAGAAAGACGCTAGATTTTAAACATAGAACACATTTCGGATGCTAAACTTTCGTGAAAATATTGTAAAAGGTGCAAAAAAAATATTATAATATAAATAAACTGATTATACGGGATTCTTACAGTTTTTAAGCATTATTTGAAATTTTTCGAATAGGAAAAAATTATTTTTTACATATAGCAACCTTTAATATATCGAAAAACACATTAAATAAATAATATAATGAAAAAAAAGAAAAGAAAAAAATGTATAAAATTAGAAAAATTGCCCTCTGCCGGGGTTCGAACCTGCACCCCTTCGCTTGAGGCGTAAGTCACTAGCACGCGATCTTATCCGTTGAACCACGTTTATACGGGAATCGGGTTACTACATAGATTCAAGTACCCTCTTCCGGTTTGCTGAACAAAATACATAAGGGGCGTTTGCGGACCCCCTAATAGGTCTATAAAAAATTTTCTTTGTAGGGTGGTGCTGCTCATAGAGGACAAATTTCAGATCGAATTTGAAAATTATAACTTCATATTAAAGAGAGTTAGACGGTCTTGAAATTTGAACATTTTTCCCGCCATTTTATTTTATTTTATTATTTATTCTTTTATGCGTTCTTTCAAAAAGAAAGACGCTAGATTTTAAACATAGAACACATTTCGGATGCTAAACTTTCGTGAAAATACTGTAAAAGGTGCGAAGAAAAAATATTATAATATAAATAAACTAATTTTCCGGGATTTATCCAGTTTTTAAGCATTATTTGAAATTTTTCGAACAAGAAAAAATTATTTTTTACATATAGGATCCTTTAATATATCGAAATACACATTAAATAAATAATATAATGGAAAAAAAGAAAAGCAAAAAATGTAAAAAATTAGAAAAATAGACCTCTGCCGGAGTTCGAACCTGCACCCCTTCGCTTGAGGCGTAAGTCACTAGCACGCGGTCTTACCCGTTGAACCACGTTTATACGGGGATCGGGTTACTACATAGATTCAAGTACCCTCTTCCGGTTTGCTGAACAAAATACATAAGGGGCGTTTGCGGACCCCCCAATAGGTCTATAAAAAATTTTCTTTGCAGGGTGGTGCGGCTCATAGAGGACAAATTTCCGACCGAATTTGAAAATTATAACTTCATATTAAAGGGAGTTAGACGGTCTTGAAATTTGAACATTTTTCCCGCCATTTTATTTTATTTTATTATTTATTCCTTTATGCGTTCTTTCAAAAAGAAAGACGCTAGATTTTAAACATAGAACACATTTCGGATGCTAAACTTTCGTGAAAATATTGTAAAAGGTGCAAAAAAAAATATTATAATATAAATAAACTAATTATACGGGATTTTTCCAGTTTTTAAGCATTATTTGAAATTTTTCGAATAGGAAAAAATTATTTTTTACATATAGCATCCTTTAATATATCGAAAAACACATTAAATAAATAATATAATGGAAAAAAAGAAAAGAAAAAAATGCAAAAAATTAGAAAATTTGACCTCTTCTGGGGTTCGACCCTGCATCCCTTCGTTCGAGGCGTAAATCACTAGCACGCGGTCTTATCCGTTGAACCACGTTTATACGGGGATCGGGATACTACATAGATTCAAGTACCCTCTTCCGGTTTGCTGAACAAAATACATAAGGGGCGTTTGCGGACCCCCTAATAGGTCTATAAAAAATTTTCTTTGTAGGGTGGTGCGGCTCATAGAGGACAAATTTTCGACCGAATTTGAAAATTATAACTTCATATTAAAGGGAGTTATACGGTCTTGAAATTTGAACATTTTTCCCGCCATTTTATTTTATTTTATTATCTATTCCTTTATGCATTTTTTAAAAAAGAAAGACGCTAGATTTTAAACATAGAACACATTTCGGATGCTAAACTTTCGTGAAAATATTGTAAAAGGTGCAAAAAAAATATTATAATATAAATAAACTGATTATACGGGATTTTTCCAGTTTTTAAGCATTATTTGAAATTTTTCGAATAGGAAAAAATTATTTTTTACATATAGCATCCTTTAATATATCGAAAAACACATTAAATAAATAATATAATGGAAAAAAAGAAAAGAAAAAAATGTAAAAAATTAGAAAAATTGCCCTCTGCCGGGGTTCGAATCTGCACCCCTTCGCTTGAGGCGTAAGTCACTAGCACGCGATCTTATCCGTTGAACCACGTTTATACGGGAATCGGGTTACTACACAGATTCAAGTACCCTCTTCCGGTTTGCTGAACAAAATACATAAGGGGCGTTTGCGGACCCCCTAATAGGTCTATAAAAAATTTTCTTTGTAGGGTGGTGCGGCTCATAGAGGACAAATTTCAGATCGAATTTGAAAATTATAACTTCATATTAAAGGGAGTTAGACGGTCTTGAAATTTGAACATTTTTCCCGCCATTTTATTTTATTTTATTATTTATTCTTTTATGCGTTCTTTCAAAAAGAAAGACGCTAGATTTTAAACATAGAACACATTTCGGATGCTAAACTTTCTTGACAATATTGTAAAACGAGTAAAAAAAAATGTTATAATATAAATAAACTAATTATACGGGATTTTTCCAATTTTTAAGCATTATTTGAAATTTTTCGAATAAGAAATAATTATTTTTTACATATAGGATCCTTTAATATATCGAAAAACACATTAAATAAATAATATAATGGAAAAAAAAAAGCAAAAAATGTAAAAAATTAGAAAATTTGACCTCTTCCGGGGTTCGACCCTGCACCCCTTCGCTTGAGGCGTAAGTCACTAGCACGCGGTCTTATCCGTTGAACCACGTTTATACGAGGATCGGGTTACTACATAGATTCAAGTACCCTCTTCCGGTTTGCTGAACAAAATACATAAAGGGCGTTTGCGGACCCCCTAATAGGTCTATAAAAAATTTTCTTTGTAGGGTGGTGCGGCTCATAGAGGACAAATTTTCGACCGAATTTTAAAATTATAACTTCATATTAAAGGGAGTTATACGGTCTTGAAATTTGAGCATTTTTCCCGCCATTTTATTTTATTTTATTATTTATTCTTTTATGCGTTCTTTCAAAAAGAAAAACGCTAGATTTTAAACATAGAACACATTTCGGATGCTAAACTTTCGTGAAAATACTGTAAAAGGTGCGAAGAAAAAATATTATAATATAAATAAACTAATTTTCCGGGATTTTTCCAGTTTTTAAGCATTATTTGAAATTTTTCGAACAAGAAAAAATTATTTTTTACATATAGGATCCTTTAATATATCGAAATACACATTAAATAAATAATATAATGGAAAAAAAGAAAAGCAAAAAATGTAAAAAATTAGAAAAATAGACCTCTGCCGGAGTTCGAACCTGCACCCCTTCGCTTGAGGCGTAAGTCACTAGCACGCGGTCTTACCCGTTGAACCACGTTTATACGGGGATCGGGTTACTACATAGATTCAAGTACCCTCTTCCGGTTTGCTGAACAAAATACATAAGGGGCGTTTGCGGACCCCCCAATAGGTCTATAAAAAATTTTCTTTGCAGGGAGGTGCGGCTCATAGAGGACAAATTTCCGACCTAATTTGAAAATTATAACTTCATATTAAAGGGAGTTAGACGGTCTTGAAATTTGAACATTTTTCCCGCCATTTTATTTTATTTTATTATTTATTCCTTTATGCGTTCTTTCAAAAAGAAAGACGCTAGATTTTAAACATAGAACACATTTCGGATGCTAAACTTTCGTGAAAATATTGTAAAAGGTGCGAAAAAAAATATTATAATATAAATAAACTAATTTTCCGGGATTTTTCCAGTTTTTAAGCATTATTTGAAATTTTTCGAACAAGAAAAAATTATTTTTTACATATAGGATCCTTTAATATATCGAAAAACACATTAAATAAATAATATAATGGAAAAAAAGAAAAGCAAAAAATGTAAAAAATTAGAAAATTTGACCTCTTCTGGGGTTCGACCCTGCATCCCTTCGTTCCAGGCGTAAATCACTAGCACGCGGTCTTATCCGTTGAACCACGTTTATACGGGGATCGGGATACTACATAGATTCAAGTACCCTCTTCCGGTTTGCTGAACAAAATACATAAGGGGCGTTTGCGGACCCCCTAATAGGTCTATAAAAAATTTTCTTTGTAGGGTGGAGCGGCTCATAGAGTACAAATTTTCGACCGAATTTTGAAAATTATAACTTCATATTAAAGGGAGTTATACGGTCTTGAAATTTGAACATTTTTCCCGCCATTTTATTTTATTTTATTATCTATTCCTTTATGCATTTTTTAAAAAAGAAAGACGCTAGATTTTAAACATAGAACACATTTCGGATGCTAAAGTTTCGTGAAAATATTGTAAAAGGTGCGAAAAAAAAATATTATAATATAAATAAACTAATTTTCCGGGATTTTTCCAGTTTTTAAGCATTATTTGAAATTTTTCGATCAAGAAAAAATTATTTTTTACATATAGGATCCTTTAATATATATCGAAAAGCACATTAAATAAATAATATAATGGAAAAAAAGAAAAGAAAAAAATGTAAAAAATTAGAAAAATAGACCTCTGCCGGGGTTCGAACCTGCACCCCTTCGCTTGAGGCGTAAATCAGTAGCACGCGGTCTTATCCGTTGAACCACGTTTATACGGGAATCGGGTTACTACACAGATTCAAGTACCCTCTTCCGGTTTGCTGAACAAAATACATAAGGGGCGTTTGCGGACCCCCTAATAGGTCTATAAAAAATTTTCTTTGTAGGGTGGTGCGGCTCATAGAGGACAAATTTCAGATCGAATTTGAAAATTATAACTTCATATTAAAGGGAGTTAGACGGTCTTGAAATTTGAACATTTTTCCCGCCATTTTATTTTATTTTATTATCTATTCCTTTATGCGTTTTTTAAAAAAGAAAGACGCTAAATTCTAAACATAGAACACATTTCGGATGCTAAAGTTTCGTGAAAATATTGTAAAAGGTGCGAAAAAAAAATATTATAATATAAATAAACTAATTTTCCGGGATTTTTTCCAGTTTTTAAGCATTATTTGAAATTTTTCGATGAAGAAAAAATTATTTTTTACATATAGGATCCTTTAATATATATCGAAAAGCACATTAAATAAATAATATAATGGAAAAAAAGAAAAGAAAAAAATGTAAAAAATTAGAAAAATAGACCTCTGCCGGGGTTCGAACCTGCACCCCTTTGCTTGAGTCGTAAATCAGTAGCACGCGGTCTTATCCGTTGAACCACGTTTATACGGGGATCGGTTTACTACATAGATTCAAGTACCTTCTTCCGGTTTGCTAAACAAAATACATAAGGGGCGTTTGCGGACCCCCTAATAGGTCTATAAAGAATTTTCTTTGTAGGGAGGTGCGGCTCATAGAGGACAACTTTCCGTCCGAATTTGAAAATTATAACTTCATATTAAAGGGAGTTATACGGTCTTGAAATTTGAACATTTTTCCCGCCATTTTATTTTATTTTATTATTTATTCCTTTATGCGTTCTTTCAAAAAGAAAGACGCTAGATTTTAAACATAGAACACATTTCGGATGCTAAACTTTCGTGAAAATATTGTAAAAGGTGCGAAAAAAACATTGTAACGTAAATAAACTAATTTTCCGGGATTTTTCCAGTTTTTAAGCATTATTTGAAATTTTTCGAACAAGAAAAATTTATTTTTTACATATAGGATCCTTTAATATATATCGAAAAGCACATTAAATAAATAATATAATAGAAAAAAAGAAAAGAAAAAAATGTAAAAAATTAGAAAAATAGACCTCTGCCGGGGTTCGAACCTGCACCCCTTCGTTCGAGGCGTAAATCACTAGCACGCGGTCTTATCCGTTGAACCACGTTTATACGGGGACCGGGATACTACATAGATTCAAGTACCTTCTTCCGGTTCGCTGAACAAAATACATAAGGGGCGTTTGCGGACCCCCTAATAGGTCTATAAAATATTTTCTTTGTAGGGTGGTGCGGCTCATAGAGGACAAATTTTCGTCCGAATTTGAAAATTATAACTTCATATTAAAGGGAGTTATACGGTCTTGAAATTTGAACATTTTTCCCGCCATTTTATTTTATTTTATTATTTATTCTTTTATGCGTACTTTCAAAAAGAAAGACGCTAGATTTTAAACATAGAACACATTTCGGATGCTAAACTTTCGTGAAAATAGTGTAAAAGGTGCGAAAAAAAAAATATTATAATATAAATAAACTAATTTTCCGGGATTTTTCCAGTTTTTAAGCATTATTTGAAATTTTTCGAACAAGAAAAAATTATTTTTTACATATAGGATCCTTTAATATATCGAAAAACACATTAAATAAATAATATAATGGAAAAAAAAGAAAAGTAAAAAATTAGAAAATTTGACCTCTTCCGGGGTTCGACCCTGCACCCCTTCGCTTGAGGCGTAAGTCCCTAGCACGCGGTCTTATCCGTTGAACCACGTTTATACGGGGATCGGGTTACTACATAGATTCAAGTACCCTCTTCCGGTTTGCTGAACAAAATACATAAGGGGCGTTTGCGGACCCCCTAATAGGTCTATAAAAAATTTTCTTTGTAGGGTGGTGCGGCTCATAGAGGACAAATTTCCGACCGAATTTGAAAATTATAACTTCATATTAAAGGGAGTTAGACGGTCTTGAAATTTGAACATTTTTCCCGCCATTTTATTTTATTTTATTATTTATTCCTTTATGCGTTCTTTCAAAAAGAAAGACGCTAGATTTTAAACATAGAACACATTTCGGATGCTAAACTTTCGTGAAAATATTGTAAAAGGTGCGAAAAAAAAATATTATAATATAAATAAACTAATTTTCCGGGATTTTTCCTGTTTTTAAGCATTATTTGAAATTTTTCGATGAAGAAAAAATTATTTTTTACATATAGGATCCTTTAATATATATCGAAAAGCACATTAAATAAATAATATAATGGAAAAAAAGAAAAGAAAAAAATGTAAAAAATTAGAAAAATAGACCTCTGCCGGGGTTCGAACCTGCACCCCTTCGCTTGAGGCGTAAATCAGTAGCACGCGGTCTTATCCGTTGAACCACGTTTATACGGGGATCGGGTTACTACATAGATTCAAGTACCTTCTTCCGGTTTTCTAAACAAAATACACAAGGGGCGTTTGCGGACCCCCTAATAGGTCTATAAAGAATTTTCTTTGTAGGAAGGTGCGGCTCATAGAGGACAACTTTCCGTCCGAATTTGAAAATTATAACTTCATATTAAAGGGAGTTAGACGGACTTGAAATTTGAACCTTTTTCCCGCCTTTTTATTTTATATTATTATTTATTCCTTTATGTGTTCTTTCAAAAAGATAGACGCTAGGTTTTAAACATAGAACACATTTCGGATGCTACACTTTCGTGAAAATATTGTAAAAGGTGTAAAAAAATATTATAATTTAAATAAACTAATTATACAGTATTTTTCCAGTTTTTAAGCACTATTTGAAATTTTTCGAACAGGAAAGAATTATTTTTTACATATAGGATCCTTTAATATATCGAAAAACACATTAAATAAATAATATAATGGAAAAAAAGAAAAGCAAAAAATGTAAAAAATTAGAAAATTTGACCTCTTCCGGGGTTCGACCCTGCATCCCTTCGCTTGAAACGTAAATCACTAGCACGGGGTCTTATCCGTTGAACCACGTTTATACGGGGATCGGGTTACTACATAGATTCAAGTACCCTCTTCCTGTTTACTAAGCAAAATACATAAGGGGCGTTTGCGGATCCCCTAATAAAAAATTTTCTTTGTAGGGTGGTGCGGCTCATAGAGGACAACTTTCCGTCCGAATTTGAAAATTATAACTTCATATTAAAGGGAGTTAGACGGACTTGAAATTTGAACCTTTTTCCCGCCATTTTATTTTATTTTATTATTTATTCCTTTACGCGTTCTTTCAAAAAGAAAGACGCTAGATTTTAAACATAGAACACATTTCGGATGCTAAACTTTCGTGAAAATATTGTAAAAGGTGCGAAAAAAAAATATTATAATATAAATAAACTAATTTTCCGGGATTTTTCCAGTTTTTAAGCATTATTTGAAATTTTTCGAATAAGAAAAAATTATTTTTTTCATATAGGATCCTTTAATATATCGAAAAGCACATTAAATAAATAATATAATGGAAAAAAAGAAAAGAAAAAAATGTAAAAAATTAGAAAAATAGACCTCTGCCGGGGTTCGAACCTGCACCCCTTCGCTTGAGGCGTAAGTCACTAGCACGCGGTCTTATCCGTTGAACCACGTTTATACGGGGATCGGGTTACTACATAGATTCAAGTACCCTCTTCCGGTTTGCTGAACAAAATACATAAGGGGCGTTTGCGGACCCCCTAATAGGTCTATAAAAAATTTTCTTTGTAGGGTGGTGCGGCTCATAGAGGACAAATTTCCGACCGAATTTGAAAATTATAACTTCATATTAAAGGGAGTTAGACGGTCTTGAAATTTGAACATTTTTCCCGCCATTTTATTTTATTTTATTATTTATTCCTTTATGCGTTCTTTCAAAAAGAAAGACGCTAGATTTTAAACATAGAACACATTTCGGATGCTAAACTTTCGTGAAAATATTGTAAAAGGAGCGAAAAAAAATATTATAATACAAATAAACTAATTTTCCGGGATTTTTCCAGTTTTTAAGCATTATTTGAAATTTTTCGATCAAGAAAAAATTATTTTTTACATATAGGATCCTTTAATATATCGAAAAACACATTAAATAAATAATATAATGGAAAAAAAGAAAAGCAAAAAATGTAAAAAATTTGACCTCCTCCGGGGTTCGACCCTGAACCTCTTCGCTTGAGGCGTAAATCACTAGCACGCGGTCTTATCCGTTGAACCACGTTTATACGGGGATCGGGTTACTACATAGATTCAAGTACCCTCTTCCGGTTTGCTAAACAAAATACATAAAGGGCGTTTGCGGACCCCCTAATAGGTTTATTAAAAATTTTCTTTGTAGGGTGGAGCGGCTCATAGAGGACAACTTTCCGTCCGAATTTGAAAATTATAACTTCATATTAAAGGGAGTTAGATGGACTTGAAATTTGAACATTTTTCCTGCCATTTTATTTTATTTTATTATTTATTCCTTTATGCATTCTTTCAAAAAGAAAGACTCTAGATTTTAAACATGGAACACATTTCGGATGCTAAACTTTCGTGAAAATATTGTAAAAGGTGTAAAAAAAAAATTATATTATAAATAAACTAATTATACGGGATTTTTCCAGTTTTTAAGCATTATTTGAAATTTTTCGAATAAGAAAAAATTATTTTTTTCATATAGGATCCTTTAATATATCGAAAAGCACATTAAATAAATAATATAATGGAAAAAAAGAAAAGAAAAAAATGTAAAAAATTAGAAAAATAGACCTCTGCCGGGGTTCGAACCTGCACCCCTTCGCTTGAGGCGTAAGTCACTAGCACGCGGTCTTATCCGTTGAACCACGTTTATACGGGGATCGGGTTACTACATAGATTCAAGTACCCTCTTCCGGTTTGCTGAACAAAATACATAAGGGGCGTTTGCGGACCCCCTAATAGGTCTATAAAAAATTTTCTTTGTAGGGTGGTGCGGCTCATAGAGGACAAATTTCCGACCGAATTTGAAAATTATAACTTCATATTAAAGGGAGTTAGACGGTCTTGAAATTTGAACATTTTTCCCGCCATTTTATTTTATTTTATTATTTATTCCTTTATGCGTTCTTTCAAAAAGAAAGACGCTAGATTTTAAACATAGAACACATTTCGGATGCTAAACTTTCGTGAAAATATTGTAAAAGGAGCGAAAAAAAATATTATAATACAAATAAACTAATTTTCCGGGATTTTTCCAGTTTTTAAGCATTATTTGAAATTTTTCGATCAAGAAAAAATTATTTTTTACATATAGGATCCTTTAATATATCGAAAAACACATTAAATAAATAATATAATGGAAAAAAAGAAAAGCAAAAAATGTAAAAAATTTGACCTCCTCCGGGGTTCGACCCTGAACCTCTTCGCTTGAGGCGTAAATCACTAGCACGCGGTCTTATCCGTTGAACCACGTTTATACGGGGATCGGGTTACTACATAGATTCAAGTACCCTCTTCCGGTTTGCTAAACAAAATACATAAAGGGCGTTTGCGGACCCCCTAATAGGTTTATTAAAAATTTTCTTTGTAGGGTGGAGCGGCTCATAGAGGACAACTTTCCGTCCGAATTTGAAAATTATAACTTCATTTTAAAGGGAGTTAGATGGACTTGAAATTTGAACATTTTTCCTGCCATTTTATTTTATTTTATTATTTATTCCTTTATGCATTCTTTCAAAAAGAAAGACTCTAGATTTTAAACATGGAACACATTTCGGATGCTAAACTTTCGTGAAAATATTGTAAAAGGTGTAAAAAAAAAATTATATTATAAATAAACTAATTATACGGGATTTTTCCAGTTTTTAAGCATTATTTGAAATTTTTCGAATAAGAAAAAATTATTTTTTACATATAGGATCCTTTAATATATCGAAAAACACATTAAATAAATAATATAATGGAAAAAAAGAAAAGAAAAAAATGTAAAAAATTAGAAAAATAGACCTCCGCTGGGGTTCGAACCTGCACCCCTTCGCTTGAGGCGTAAGTCACTAGCTCGCGGTCTTATCCGTTGAACCACGTTTATACGGAGATCGGGTTACTACATAGATTCAAGTACCCTCTTCCGGTTTGCTGAACAAAATACATAAGGGGCGCTTGCGGACCCCCTAATAGGTCTATAAAAAATTTTCTTTGTAGGGTGGTGCGGCTCATAGAGGAAAAATTTCCAACCGAATTTGAAAATTATAACTTCATATTAAAGGGAGTTAGACGGTCTTGAAATTTGAACATTTTTCCCGCCATTTTATTTTATTTTATTATTTATTCTTTTATGCGTTCTTTCAAAAAGAAAGACGCTAGATTTTAAACATAGAACACATTTCGGATGCTAAACTTTCGTGAAAATACTGTAAAAGGTGCGAAAAAAAAATAATATAAATAAACTAATTTTCCGGGATTTTTCCAGTTTTTAAGCATTATTTGAAATTTTTCGAACAAGAAAAAATTATTTTTTACATATAGGATCCTTTAATATATCGAAAAACACATTAAATAAATAATATAATGGAAAAAAAGAAAAGCAAAAAATGTAAAATATTAGAAAATTTGACCTCTTCCGGGGTTCGACCCTGCACCCCTTCGCTTGAAGCGTAAATCACTAGCACGCGTTCTTATCCGTTGAACCACGTTTATACGGGGATCGGGTTACTACATAGATTCAAGTACCCTCTTCCGGTTAGCTAAACAAAATACATAAGGGGCGTTTGCGGACCCCCTAATAGGTCTATAAAAAATTTTCTTTGTAGGGTGGTTCGGCTCATCGAGGACAACTTTCCGTCCGAATTTGAAAATTATAACTTCATATTAAAGGGAGTTGGACGGACTTCAAATTTGAACCTTTTTCCCGCCTTTTTATTTTATTTTATTATTTATTCCTTTATGCATTCTTTCAAAAAGAAAGACGCTATTTTTTAAACATAGAACACATTTCGGATGCTAAACTTTCGTGAAAATATTGTAAAAGGTGCGAAAAAAAAATATTATAATATAAATAAACTAATTTTCCGGGATTTTTCCTGTTTTTAAGCATTATTTGAAATTTTTCGATCAAGAAAAAATTATTTTTTACATATAGGATCCTTTAATATATCGAAAAACACATTAAATAAATAATATAATTGAAAAAAGGAAAAGCAAAAAATGTAAAAAATTAGAAAATTTTACCTCTTCCGGGGTTCGACCCTGAACCCCTTCGCTTGAGGCGTAAATCACTAGCACGCGGTCTTATCCGTTGAACCACGTTTATACGGGGATCGGGTTACTACATAGATTCAAGTACCCTCTTCCAGTTTGCTAAACAAAATACATAAGGGGCGTTTGCGGACCCCCTAATAGGTCTATAAAAAATTTTCTTTGTAGGGTGGTGCGGCTCATAGAGGACAACTTTCCGTCCGAATTTGAAAATTATAACTTCATATTAAAGGGAGTTATACGGACTTGAAATTTGAACCTTTTTCCCGCCTTTTTATTTTATTTTATTATTTATTCCTTTATGCATTCTTTCAAAAAGAAAGACGCTAGATTTTAAACATAGAACACATTTCGGATGCTAAACTTTCGTGAAAATATTGTAAAAGGTGTAAAAAAAATTTTATAATATTAATAAACTTATTATACGGGATTTTTCCAGTTTTTAAGCATTATTTGAAGATTTTCGAATAAGAAAAAATTATTTTTTACATATAGGATCCTTTAATATATATCGAAAAGCACATTAAATAAATAATATAATGGAAAAAAAGAAAAGCAAAAAATGTAAAAAATTAGAAAAATAGACCTCTGCCGGGGTTCGAACCTGCACCCCTTCGCTTGAGGCGTAAGTCACTAGCACGCGGTCTTATCCGTTGAACCACGTTTATACGGGGATCGGGTTACTACATAGATTCAAGTACCCTCTTCCGGTTTGCTGAACAAAATACATAAGGGGCGTTTGCGGACCCCCTAATATGTCTATAAAAAATTTTCTTTGTAGGGTGGTGCGGCTCATAGAGGACAAATTTCCGACCGAATTTGAAAATTATAACTTCATATTAAAGGGAGTTAGACGGTCTTGAAATTTGAACATTTTTCCCGCCATTTTATTTTATTTTATTATTTATTCCTTTATGCGTTCTTTCAAAAAGAAAGACGCTAGATTTTAAACATAGAACACATTTCGGATGCTAAACTTTCGTGAAAATATTGTAAAAGGAGCGAAAAAAAATATTATAATACAAATAAACTAATTTTCCGGGATTTTTCCAGTTTTTAAGCATTATTTGAAATTTTTCGATCAAGAAAAAATTATTTTTTACATATAGGATCCTTTAATATATCGAAAAACACATTAAATAAATAATATAATGGAAAAAAAGAAAAGCAAAAAATGTAAAAAATTTGACCTCCTCCGGGGTTCGACCCTGAACCTCTTCGCTTGAGGCGTAAATCACTAGCACGCGGTCTTATCCGTTGAACCACGTTTATACGGGGATCGGGTTACTACATAGATTCAAGTACCCTCTTCCGGTTTGCTAAACAAAATACATAAAGGGCGTTTGCGGACCCCCTAATAGGTTTATTAAAAATTTTCTTTGTAGGGTGGAGCGGCTCATAGAGGACAACTTTCCGTCCGAATTTGAAAATTATAACTTCATTTTAAAGGGAGTTAGATGGACTTGAAATTTGAACATTTTTCCTGCCATTTTATTTTATTTTATTATTTATTCCTTTATGCATTCTTTCAAAAAGAAAGACTCTAGATTTTAAACATGGAACACATTTCGGATGCTAAACTTTCGTGAAAATATTGTAAAAGGTGTAAAAAAAAAATTATATTATAAATAAACTAATTATACGGGATTTTTCCAGTTTTTAAGCATTATTTGAAATTTTTCGAATAAGAAAAAATTATTTTTTACATATAGGATCCTTTAATATATCGAAAAACACATTAAATAAATAATATAATGGAAAAAAAGAAAAGAAAAAAATGTAAAAAATTAGAAAAATAGACCTCCGCTGGGGTTCGAACCTGCACCCCTTCGCTTGAGGCGTAAGTCACTAGCTCGCGGTCTTATCCGTTGAACCACGTTTATACGGAGATCGGGTTACTACATAGATTCAAGTACCCTCTTCCGGTTTGCTGAACAAAATACATAAGGGGCGCTTGCGGACCCCCTAATAGGTCTATAAAAAATTTTCTTTGTAGGGTGGTGCGGCTCATAGAGGAAAAATTTCCAACCGAATTTGAAAATTATAACTTCATATTAAAGGGAGTTAGACGGTCTTGAAATTTGAACATTTTTCCCGCCATTTTATTTTATTTTATTATTTATTCTTTTATGCGTTCTTTCAAAAAGAAAGACGCTAGATTTTAAACATAGAACACATTTCGGATGCTAAACTTTCGTGAAAATACTGTAAAAGGTGCGAAAAAAAAATAATATAAATAAACTAATTTTCCGGGATTTTTCCAGTTTTTAAGCATTATTTGAAATTTTTCGAACAAGAAAAAATTATTTTTTACATATAGGATCCTTTAATATATCGAAAAACACATTAAATAAATAATATAATGGAAAAAAAGAAAAGCAAAAAATGTAAAATATTAGAAAATTTGACCTCTTCCGGGGTTCGACCCTGCACCCCTTCGCTTGAAGCGTAAATCACTAGCACGCGTTCTTATCCGTTGAACCACGTTTATACGGGGATCGGGTTACTACATAGATTCAAGTACCCTCTTCCGGTTAGCTAAACAAAATACATAAGGGGCGTTTGCGGACCCCCTAATAGGTCTATAAAAAATTTTCTTTGTAGGGTGGTTCGGCTCATCGAGGACAACTTTCCGTCCGAATTTGAAAATTATAACTTCATATTAAAGGGAGTTGGACGGACTTCAAATTTGAACCTTTTTCCCGCCTTTTTATTTTATTTTATTATTTATTCCTTTATGCATTCTTTCAAAAAGAAAGACGCTGTTTTTTAAACATAGAACACATTTCGGATGCTAAACTTTCGTGAAAATATTGTAAAAGGTGCGAAAAAAAAATATTATAATATAAATAAACTAATTTTCCGGGATTTTTCCTGTTTTTAAGCATTATTTGAAATTTTTCGATCAAGAAAAAATTATTTTTTACATATAGGATCCTTTAATATATCGAAAAACACATTAAATAAATAATATAATTGAAAAAAGGAAAAGCAAAAAATGTAAAAAATTAGAAAATTTTACCTCTTCCGGGGTTCGACCCTGAACCCCTTCGCTTGAGGCGTAAATCACTAGCACGCGGTCTTATCCGTTGAACCACGTTTATACGGGGATCGGGTTACTACATAGATTCAAGTACCCTCTTCCAGTTTGCTAAACAAAATACATAAGGGGCGTTTGCGGACCCCCTAATAGGTCTATAAAAAATTTTCTTTGTAGGGTGGTGCGGCTCATAGAGGACAACTTTCCGTCCGAATTTGAAAATTATAACTTCATATTAAAGGGAGTTATACGGACTTGAAATTTGAACCTTTTTCCCGCCTTTTTATTTTATTTTATTATTTATTCCTTTATGCATTCTTTCAAAAAGAAAGACGCTAGATTTTAAACATAGAACACATTTCGGATGCTAAACTTTCGTGAAAATATTGTAAAAGGTGTAAAAAAAATTTTATAATATAAATAAACTTATTATACGGGATTTTTCCAGTTTTTAAGCATTATTTGAAGATTTTCGAATAAGAAAAAATTATTTTTTACATATAGGATCCTTTAATATATATCGAAAAGCACATTAAATAAATAATATAATGGAAAAAAAGAAAAGCAAAAAATGTAAAAAATTAGAAAAATAGACCTCTGCCGGGGTTCGAACCTGCACCCCTTCGCTTGAGGCGTAAGTCACTAGCACGCGGTCTTATCCGTTGAACCACGTTTATACGGGGATCGGGTTACTACATAGATTCAAGTACCCTCTTCCGGTTTGCTGAACAAAATACATAAGGGGCGTTTGCGGACCCCCTAATATGTCTATAAAAAATTTTCTTTGTAGGGTGGTGCGGCTCATAGAGGACAAATTTCCGACCGAATTTGAAAATTATAACTTCATATTAAAGGGAGTTAGACGGTCTTGAAATTTGAACATTTTTCCCGCCATTTTATTTTATTTTATTATTTATTCCTTTATGCGTTCTTTCAAAAAGAAAGACGCTAGATTTTAAACATAGAACACATTTCGGATGCTAAACTTTCGTGAAAATATTGTAAAAGGAGCGAAAAAAAAATATTATAATACAAATAAACTAATTTTCCGGGATTTTTCCAGTTTTTAAGCATTATTTGAAATTTTTCGATCAAGAAAAAATTATTTTTTACATATAGGATCCTTTAATATATCGAAAAACACATTAAATAAATAATATAATGGAAAAAAAGAAAAGCAAAAAATTTAAAAAATTTGACCTCCTCCGGGGTTCGACCCTGAACCTCTTCGCTTGAGGCGTAAATCACTAGCACGCGGTCTTATCCGTTGAACCACGTTTATACGGGGATCGGGTTACTACATAGATTCAAGTACCCTCTTCCGGTTTGCTAAACAAAATACATAAAGGGCGTTTGCGGACCCCCTAATAGGTTTATTAAAAATTTTCTTTGTAGGGTGGAGCGGCTCATAGAGGACAACTTTCCGTCCGAATTTGAAAATTATAACTTCATATTAAAGGGAGTTAGATGGACTTGAAATTTGAACATTTTTCCTGCCATTTTATTTTATTTTATTATTTATTCCTTTATGCATTCTTTCAAAAAGAAAGACTCTAGATTTTAAACATGGAACACATTTCGGATGCTAAACTTTCGTGAAAATATTGTAAAAGGTGTAAAAAAAAAATTATATTATAAATAAACTAATTATACGGGATTTTTCCAGTTTTTAAGCATTATTTGAAATTTTTCGAATAAGAAAAAATTATTTTTTTCATATAGGATCCTTTAATATATCGAAAAGCACATTAAATAAATAATATAATGGAAAAAAAGAAAAGAAAAAAATGTAAAAAATTAGAAAAATAGACCTCTGCCGGGGTTCGAACCTGCACCCCTTCGCTTGAGGCGTAAGTCACTAGCACGCGGTCTTATCCGTTGAACCACGTTTATACGGGGATCGGGTTACTACATAGATTCAAGTACCCTCTTCCGGTTTGCTGAACAAAATACATAAGGGGCGTTTGCGGACCCCCTAATAGGTCTATAAAAAATTTTCTTTGTAGGGTGGTGCGGCTCATAGAGGACAAATTTCCGACCGAATTTGAAAATTATAACTTCATATTAAAGGGAGTTAGACGGTCTTGAAATTTGAACATTTTTCCCGCCATTTTATTTTATTTTATTATTTATTCCTTTATGCGTTCTTTCAAAAAGAAAGACGCTAGATTTTAAACATAGAACACATTTCGGATGCTAAACTTTCGTGAAAATATTGTAAAAGGAGCGAAAAAAAATATTATAATACAAATAAACTAATTTTCCGGGATTTTTCCAGTTTTTAAGCATTATTTGAAATTTTTCGATCAAGAAAAAATTATTTTTTACATATAGGATCCTTTAATATATCGAAAAACACATTAAATAAATAATATAATGGAAAAAAAGAAAAGCAAAAAATGTAAAAAATTTGACCTCCTCCGGGGTTCGACCCTGAACCTCTTCGCTTGAGGCGTAAATCACTAGCACGCGGTCTTATCCGTTGAACCACGTTTATACGGGGATCGGGTTACTACATAGATTCAAGTACCCTCTTCCGGTTTGCTAAACAAAATACATATAGGGCGTTTGCGGACCCCCTAATAGGTTTATTAAAAATTTTCTTTGTAGGGTGGAGCGGCTCATAGAGGACAACTTTCCGTCCGAATTTGAAAATTATAACTTCATATTAAAGGGAGTTAGATGGACTTGAAATTTGAACATTTTTCCTGCCATTTTATTTTATTTTATTATTTATTCCTTTATGCATTCTTTCAAAAAGAAAGACTCTAGATTTTAAACATGGAACACATTTCGGATGCTAAACTTTCGTGAAAATATTGTAAAAGGTGTAAAAAAAAAAATTATATTATAAATAAACTAATTATACGGGATTTTTCCAGTTTTTAAGCATTATTTGAAATTTTTCGAATAAGAAAAAATTATTTTTTTCATATAGGATCCTTTAATATATCGAAAAGCACATTAAATAAATAATATAATGGAAAAAAAGAAAAGAAAAAAATGTAAAAAATTAGAAAAATAGACCTCTGCCGGGGTTCGAACCTGCACCCCTTCGCTTGAGGCGTAAGTCACTAGCACGCGGTCTTATCCGTTGAACCACGTTTATACGGGGATCGGGTTACTACATAGATTCAAGTACCCTCTTCCGGTTTGCTGAACAAAATACATAAGGGGCGTTTGCGGACCCCCTAATAGGTCTATAAAAAATTTTCTTTGTAGGGTGGTGCGGCTCATAGAGGACAAATTTCCGACCGAATTTGAAAATTATAACTTCATATTAAAGGGAGTTAGACGGTCTTGAAATTTGAACATTTTTCCCGCCATTTTATTTTATTTTATTATTTATTCCTTTATGCGTTCTTTCAAAAAGAAAGACGCTAGATTTTAAACATAGAACACATTTCGGATGCTAAACTTTCGTGAAAATATTGTAAAAGGAGCGAAAAAAAATATTATAATACAAATAAACTAATTTTCCGGGATTTTTCCAGTTTTTAAGCATTATTTGAAATTTTTCGATCAAGAAAAAATTATTTTTTACATATAGGATCCTTTAATATATCGAAAAACACATTAAATAAATAATATAATGGAAAAAAAGAAAAGCAAAAAATGTAAAAAATTTGACCTCCTCCGGGGTTCGACCCTGAACCTCTTCGCTTGAGGCGTAAATCACTAGCACGCGGTCTTATCCGTTGAACCACGTTTATACGGGGATCGGGTTACTACATAGATTCAAGTACCCTCTTCCGGTTTGCTAAACAAAATACATAAAGGGCGTTTGCGGACCCCCTAATAGGTTTATTAAAAATTTTCTTTGTAGGGTGGAGCGGCTCATAGAGGACAACTTTCCGTCCGAATTTGAAAATTATAACTTCATATTAAAGGGAGTTAGATGGACTTGAAATTTGAACATTTTTCCTGCCATTTTATTTTATTTTATTATTTATTCCTTTATGCATTCTTTCAAAAAGAAAGACTCTAGATTTTAAACATGGAACACATTTCGGATGCTAAACTTTCGTGAAAATATTGTAAAAGGTGTAAAAAAAAAATTATATTATAAATAAACTAATTATACGGGATTTTTCCAGTTTTTAAGCATTATTTGAAATTTTTCGAATAAGAAAAAATTATTTTTTACATATAGGATCCTTTAATATATCGAAAAACACATTAAATAAATAATATAATGGAAAAAAAGAAAAGAAAAAAATGTAAAAAATTAGAAAAATAGACCTCCGCTGGGGTTCGAACCTGCACCCCTTCGCTTGAGGCGTAAGTCACTAGCTCGCGGTCTTATCCGTTGAACCACGTTTATACGGAGATCGGGTTACTACATAGATTCAAGTACCCTCTTCCGGTTTGCTGAACAAAATACATAAGGGGCGCTTGCGGACCCCCTAATAGGTCTATAAAAAATTTTCTTTGTAGGGTGGTGCGGCTCATAGAGGAAAAATTTCCAACCGAATTTGAAAATTATAACTTCATATTAAAGGGAGTTAGACGGTCTTGAAATTTGAACATTTTTCCCGCCATTTTATTTTATTTTATTATTTATTCTTTTATGCGTTCTTTCAAAAAGAAAGACGCTAGATTTTAAACATAGAACACATTTCGGATGCTAAACTTTCGTGAAAATACTGTAAAAGGTGCGAAAAAAAAATAATATAAATAAACTAATTTTCCGGGATTTTTCCAGTTTTTAAGCATTATTTGAAATTTTTCGAACAAGAAAAAATTATTTTTTACATATAGGATCCTTTAATATATCGAAAAACACATTAAATAAATAATATAATGGAAAAAAAGAAAAGCAAAAAATGTAAAATATTAGAAAATTTGACCTCTTCCGGGGTTCGACCCTGCACCCCTTCGCTTGAAGCGTAAATCACTAGCACGCGTTCTTATCCGTTGAACCACGTTTATACGGGGATCGGGTTACTACATAGATTCAAGTACCCTCTTCCGGTTAGCTAAACAAAATACATAAGGGGCGTTTGCGGACCCCCTAATAGGTCTACAAAAATTTTCTTTGTAGGGTGGTTCGGCTCATCGAGGACAACTTTCCGTCCGAATTTGAAAATTATAACTTCATATTAAAGGGAGTTGGACGGACTTCAAATTTGAACCTTTTTCCCGCCTTTTTATTTTATTTTATTATTTATTCCTTTATGCATTCTTTCAAAAAGAAAGACGCTATTTTTTAAACATAGAACACATTTCGGATGCTAAACTTTCGTGAAAATATTGTAAAAGGTGTAAAAAAAATATTATAATATAAATAAACTAATTATACGGGATTTTTCCAGTTTTTAAGCATTATTTGAAATTTTTCGAATAAGAAAAAATTATTTTTTACATATAGGATCCTTTAATATATCGAAAAACACATTAAATAAATAATATAATGGAAAAAAAGAAAAGAAAAAAATGTAAAAAATTAGAAAATTTGACCTCTTCCGGGGTTCGACCCTGCACCCCTTCGCTTGAGGCGTAAATCACTAGCACGCGGTCTTATCCGTTGAACTACGTTTATACGGGGATCGGGATACTACATAGATTCAAGTAACCTCTTCCGGTTTGCTAAACAAAATACATAAGGGGGCGTTTGCGGACCCCCAAATAGGTCTATAAAAAATTTTGTTTGTAGGGTGGTGCGGCTCATAGAGGACTACTTTCCGACCGAATTTGAAAATTATAACTTCATATTAAAGGGAGTTAGACGGTCTTGAAATTTGAACATTTTTCCCGCCATTTTATTTTATTTTAATATTTATTCCTTTATGCATTCTTTCAAAAAGAAAGACTCTAGATTTTAAACATAGAACACATTTCGGATGCTAAACTTTCGTGAAAATATTGTAAAAGGTGTAAAAAAAATATTATAATATAAATATACTAATTATACGGGATTTTTCCAGTTTTTAAGCATTATTTGAAATTTTTCGAATAAGAAAAAATTATTTTTTACATATAGGATCCTTTAATATATCGAAAAACACATTAAATAAATAATATAATGGAAAAAAAGAAAAAAAAAATTAGAAAAATAGACCTCCGCCGGGGTTCGAACCTGCACCCCTTCGCTTGAGGCTTAAGTCACTAGCTCGCAGTCTTATCAGTTGAACCACGTTTATACGGAGATCGGGTTACTACATAGATTCAAGTACCCTCTTCCGGTTTGCTGAACAAAATACATAAGGGGCGTTTGCGGACCCCCTAATAGGTCTATAAAAAATTTTCTTTGTAGGGTGGTGCGGCTCATAGAGGACAAATTTTCGACCGAATTTGAAAATTATAACTTCATATTAAAGGGAGTTATACGGTCTTGAAATTTGAACATTTTTCCCGCCATTTTATTTTATTTTATTATTTATTCCTTTATGCGTTCTTTCAAAAAGAAAGACGCTAGATTTTAAACATAGAACACATTTCGGATGCTAAACTTTCGTGAAAATATTGTAAAAGGTGCGAAAAAAAAATATTATAATATAAATAAACTAATTTTCCGGGATTTTTCCAGTTTTTAAGCATTATTTGAAATTTTTCGATCAAGAAAAAATTATTTTTTACATATAGGATCCTTTAATATATCGAAAAACACATTAAATAAATAATATAATGGAAAAAAAGAAAAGCAAAAAATGTAAAAAATTTGACCTCCTCCGGGGTTCGACCCTGAACCCCTTCGCTTGAGGCGTAAGTCACTAGCACGCGGTCTTATCCGTTGAACCACGTTTATACGGGGATCGGGTTACTACATAGATTCAAGTACCCTCTTCCGGTTTGCTGAACAAAATACATAAGGGGCGTTTGCGGACCCCCTAATAGGTCTATAAAAAATTTTCTTTGTAGGGTGGTGCGGCTCATAGAGGACAAATTTCCGACCGAATTTGAAAATTATAACTTCATATTAAAGGGAGTTAGACGGTCTTGAAATTTGAACATTTTTCCCGCCATTTTATTTTATTTTATTATTTATTCCTTTATGCGTTCTTTCAAAAAGAAAGACGCTAGATTTTAAACATAGAACACATTTCGGATGCTAAACTTTCGTGAAAATATTGTAAATGGTGCGAAAAAAAAATATTATAATATAAATAAACTAATTTTCCGGGATTTTTCCAGTTTTTAAGCATTATTTGAAATTTTTCGATCAAGAAAAAATTATTTTTTACATATAGGATCCTTTAATATATCGAAAAACACATTAAATAAATAATAGAATGGAAAAAAAGAAAAGCAAAAAATGTATAAAATTAGAAAATTTGACCTCTTCCGGGGTTCGACCCTGAACCCCTTCGCTTGAGGCGTAAATCACTAGCACGCGGTCTTATCCGTTGAACCACGTTTATACGGAGATTGGGTTACTACATAGATTAGAGTACCCTCTTCCGGTTGGCTAAACAAAATACATAAGGGGCGTTTGCGGACCCCCTAATAGGTCTATAAAAAATTTTCTTTGTAGGGTGGTTCGGCTCATCGAGGACAACTTTCCGTCCGAATTTGAAAATTATAACTTCATATTAAAGGGAGTTATACGGACTTGAAATTTGAACCTTTTTCCCGCCTTTTTATTTTATTTTATTATTTATTCCTTTATGCGTTCTTTCAAAAAGAAAGACGCTAGGTTTTAAACATAGAACACATTTCGGATGCTAAACTTTCGAGAAAATATTGTAAAAGGTGTAAAAAAAATATTATAATATAAATAAATTAATTATACAGTATTTTTCCAGTTTTTAAGCATTATTTGAAATTTTTCGAATAAGAAAAAATTATTTTTTACATATAGGATCCTTTATTATATCGAAAAACACATTAAATAAATAATATAATGGAAAAAAAGAAAAGAAAAAAATGTAAAAAATTAGAAAAATAGACCTCTGCCGGGGTTCGAACATGCAACCCTTCGCTTGAGGCGTAAGTCACTAGCACGCGGTCTTATCCGTTGAACCACGTTTATACGAGGATCGGGTTACTACATAGATTCAAGTACCCTCTTCCGGTTTGCTGAACAAAATACATAAGGGGCGTTTGCGGACCCCTTAATAGGTCTATAAAAAACTTTCTTTGTAGGGTGGTGCGGCTCATAGAGGACAAATTTTCGACCGAATTTGAAAATTATAACTTCATATTAAAGGGAGTTAGACGGTCTTGAAATTTGAACATTTTTCCCGCCATTTTATTTTATTTTATTATTTATTCCTTTATGCGTTCTTTCAAAAAGAAAGACGCTAGATTTAAAACATAGAACACATTTCGGATGCTAAACTTTCGTGAAAATATTGTAAAAGGTGCGAAAAAAAATATTATAATATAAATAAACTAATTTTCCGGGATTTTTCCAGTTTTTAAGCATTATTTGAAATTTTTCGATCAAGAAAAAATTATTTTTTACATATAGGATCCTTTAATATATCGAAAAACACATTAAATAAATAATATAATGGAAAAAAAGAAAAGCAAAAAATGTTTAAAATTAGAAAATTTGACCTCTTCCGGGGTTCGACCCTGAACCCCTTCGCTTGAGGCTTAAATCACTAGCACGCGGTCTTATCCGTTGAACCACGTTTATACGGGGATCGGGTTACTACATAGATTCAAGTACCCTCTTCCGGTTTGCTGAACAAAATACATAAGGGGCGTTTGCGGACCCCCTAATAGGTCTATAAAAATTTTCTTTGTAGGGTGGTGCGGCTCATAGAGGACAAATTTTCGACCGAATTTGAAAATTATAACTTCATATTAAAGGGAGTTATACGGTCTTGAAATTTGAACATTTTCCCCGCCATTTTATTTTATTTTATTAATTATTCCTTTATGCGTTCTTTCAAAAAGAAAGACTCTAGATTTTAAACATAGAACACATTTCGGATGCTAAACTTTCGTGAAAATATTGTAAAAGGTGCGAAAAAAAATATTATAATATAAATAAACTATTTTTCCGGGATTTTTCCAGTTTTTAAGCATTATTTGAAATTTTTCGATCAAAAAAAAATTATTTTTTACATATAGGATCCTTTAATATATCGAAAAACACATTAAATAAATAATATAATGGAAAAAAAGAAAAGCAAAAAATGTAAAAAATTAGAAAATTTGACCTCTTCCGGGGTTCGACCCTGAACCCCTTCGCTTGAGGCGCAAATCACTAGCACGAGGTCTTATCCGTTGAACCACGTTTATACGGGGATCGGGTTACTACATAGATTAGAGTACCCTCTTCCGGTTTGCTAAACAAAATACATAAGGGGCGTTTGCGGACCCCCTAATAGGTCTATAAAATATTTTCTTTGTAGGGTGGTGCGGCTCATAGAGGACAACTTTCCGTCCGAATTTGAAAATTATAACTTTATATTAAAGGGAGTTATACGGACTTGAAATTTGAACCTTTTCCCCGCCTTTTTATTTTATTTTATTATTTATTCCTTTATGCGTTCTTTCAAAAAGAAAGACGCTAGGTTTTAAACATAGAACACATTTCGGATGCTAAACTTTCGAGAAAATATTGTAAAAGGTGTAAAAAAAATATTATAATATAAATAAACTAATTATACAGTATTTTTCCAGTTTTTAAGCATTATTTGAAATTTTTCGAATAAGAAAAAATTATTTTTTACATATAGGATCCTTTATTATATCGAAAAACACATTAAATAAATAATATAATGGAAAAAAAGAAAAGAAAAAAATGTAAAAAATTAGAAAAATAGACCTCCGCCGGGGTTCGAACCTGCACCCCTTCGCTTGAGGCGTAAGTCACTAGCTCGCGGTCTTATCCGTTGAACCACGTTTATACGGAGATCGGGTTACTACATAGATTAGAGTACCCTCTTCCGGTTTGCTAAACAAAATACATAAGGGGCGTTTGCGGACCCCCTAATAGGTCTATAAAAAATTTTCTTTGTAGGGTGGTGCGGCTCATAGAGGACAACTTTCCGTCCGAATTTGAAAATTATAACTTCATATTAAAGGGAGTTATACGGACTTGAAATTTGAACCTTTTTCCCGCCTTTTTATTTTAATTTATTATTTATTCCTTTATGCGTTCTCTCAAAAAGAAAGACGCTAGGTTTTAAACATAGAACACATTTCGGATGCTAAACTTTCGAGAAAATATTGTAAAAGGTGTAAAAAAAATATTATAATATAAATAAACTAATTATACAGTATTTTTCCAGTTTTTAAGCATTATTTGAAATTTTTCGAATAAGAAAAAATTATTTTTTACATATAGGATCATTTATTATATCGAAAAACACATTAAATAAATAATATAATGGAGAAAAAGAAAAGAAAAAAATGTAAAAAATTAGAAAAATAGACCTCTGCCGGGGTTCGAACATGCACCCCTTCGCTTGAGGCGTAAGTCACTAGCACGCGGTCTTGTCCGTTGAACCACGTTTATACGGGGATCGGGTTACTACATAGATTCAAGTACCCTCTACCGGTTTGCTGAACAAAATACATAAGGGGCGTTTGCGGACCCCCTAATAGGTCTATAAAAAATTTTCTTTGTAGGGTGGTGCGGCTCATAGAGGACAAATTTTCGACCGAATTTGAAAATTATAACTTCATATTAAAGGGAGTTATACGGTCTTGAAATTTGAACATTTTTCCCGCCATTTTATTTTATTTTATTATTTATTCCTTTATGCGTTCTTTCAAAAAGAAAGACACTAGATTTTAAACATAGAACACATTTCGGATGCTAAACTTTCGTGAAAATATTGTAAAAGGAGCGAAAAAAAAATATTATAATATAAATAAACTAATTTTACGGGATTTTTCCAGTTTTTAAGCATTATTTGAAATTTTTCGATCAAGAAAAAATTATTTTTTACATATAGGATCCTTTATTATATCGAAAAACACATTAAATAAATAATATAATGGAAAAAAAGAAAAGAAAAAAATGTAAAAAATTAGAAAAATAGACCTCTGCCGGGGTTCGAACCTGCACCCCTTCGCTTGAGGCGTAAGTCACTAGCTCGCGGGTTTATCCGTTGAACCACGTTTATACGGGGATCGGGTTACTACATAGATTAGAGTACCCTCTTCCGGTTTGCTAAAAAAAATACATAAGGGGCGTTTGCGGACCCCCTAATAGGTCTATAAAAAATTTTCTTTGTAGGGTGGTGCGGCTCATAGAGGACAACTTTCCGTCCGAATTTGAAAATTATAACTTCATATTAAAGGGAGTTATACGGACTTGAAATTTGAACCTTTTTCCCGCCTTTTTATTTTATTTTATTATTTATTCCTTTATGCGTTTTTTCAAAAAGAAAGACGCTAGGTTTTAAACATAGAACACATTTCGGATGCTAAACTTTCGAGAAAATATTGTAAAAGGTGTAAAAAAATATTATAATATAAATAAACTAATTATACAGTATTTTTCCAGTTTTTAAGCATTATTTGAAATTTTTCGAATAAGAAAAAATTATTTTTTACATATAGGATCCTTTATTATATCGAAAAACACATTAAATAAATAATATAATGGAAAAAAAGAAAAGAAAAAAATGTAAAAAATTAGAAAAATAGACCTCCGCCGGGGTTCGAACCTGCACCCCTTCGCTTGAGGCGTAAGTCACTAGCTCGCGGTCTTATCCGTTGAACCACGTTTATACGTAGATCGGGATACTACATACATTCAAGTACCCTCTTCCGGTTTGCTGAACAAAATACATAAGGGGCGTTTGCGGACCCCCTATTAGGTCTATAAAAAATTTTCTTTGTAGGGTGGTGCGGCTCATAGAGGACAAATTTTCGACCGAATTTGAAAATTATAACTTCATATTAAAGGGAGTTATACGGTCTTGAAATTTGAACATTTTTCCCGCCATTTTATTTTATTTTATTATTTATTCCTTTATGCGTTCTTTCAAAAAGAAAGACGCTAGATTTTAAACATAGAACACATTTCGGATGCTAAACTTTCGAGAAAATATTGTAAAAGGTGCGAAAGAAAAATATTATAATATAAATAAACTAATTTTCCGGGATTTTTCCAGTTTTTAAGCATTATTTGAAATTTTTCGATCAAGAAAAAATTATTTTTTACATATAGGATCCTTTAATATATCGAAAAACACATTAAATAAATAATATAATGGAAAAAAAGAAAAGCAAAAAATCTAAAAAATTAGAAAATTTGGCCTCTTCCGGGGTTCGACCCTGAACCCCTTCGCTTGAGGCGTAAATCACTAGCACACGGTCTTATCCATTGAACCACGTTTATACGGGGATCGGGTTACTACATAGATTAGAGTACCCTCTTCCGGTTTGCTAAACAAAATACATAAGGGGCGTTTGCGGACCCCCTAATAGGTCTATAATAAAATTTTCTTTGTAGGGTGGTGCGGCTCATAGAGGACAACTTTCCGTCCGAATTTGAAAATTATAACTTCATATTAAAGGGAGTTATACGGACTTGAAATTTGAACCTTTTTCCCGCCTTTTTATTTTATTTTATTATTTATTCCTTTATGCGTTCTTTCAAAAAGAAAGACGCTAGGTTTTAAACATAGAACACATTTCGGATGCTAAACTTTCGAGAAAATATTGTAAAAGGTGTAAAAAAAATATTATAATATAAATAAACTAATTATACAGTATTTTTCCAGTTTTTAAGCATTATTTGAAATTTTTCGAATAAGAAAAAATTATTTTTTACATATAGGATCCTTTATTATATCGAAAAACACATTAAATAAATAATATAATGGAAAAAAAGAAAAGCAAACAACGTAAAAAATTAGAAAAATAGACCTCTGCCGGGGTTTGAACATGCACCCCTTCGCTTGAGGCGTAAGTCACTAGCACGCGGTCTTATCCGTTGAACCACGTTTATACGAGGATCGGGTTACTACATAGATTCAAGTACCCTCTTCCGGTTTGCTGAACAAAATACATAAGGGGCGTTTGCGGACCCCCTAATAGGTCTATAAAAAATTTTCTTTGTAGGGTGGTGCGGCTCATTGAGGACAAATTTCCGACCGAATTTGAAAATTATAACTTCATATTAAAGGGAGTTATACGGTCTTGAAATTTGAACATTTTTCCCGCCATTTTATTTTATTTTATTATTTATTCCTTTATGCGTTCTTTCAAAAAGAAAGACGCTAGATTTTAAACATAGAACACATTTCGGATGCTAAACTTTCGTGAAAATATTGTAAAAGGTGCGAAAAAAAATATTATAATATAAATAAACTAATTTTCCGGGATTTTTCCAGTTTTTAAGCATTATTTGAAATTTTTCGATCAAGAAAAAATTATTTTTTACATATAGGATCCTTTAATATATCGAAAAACACATTAAATAAATAATATAATGGAAAAAAAGAAAAGCAAAAAATGTAAAAAATTAGAAAATTTGACCTCTTCCGGGGTTCGACCCTGAACCCCTTCGCTTGAGGCGTTAATCACCAGCACGCGGTCTTATCCGTTGAACCACGTTTATACGGGGATCGGGTTACTACATAGATTAGAGTACCCTCTTCCGGTTTGCTAAACAAAATACATAAGGGGCGTTTGCGGACCCCCTAATAGGTCTATAAAAAATTTTCTTTGTAGGGTGGTGCGGCTCATAGAGGACAACTTTCCGTCCGAATTTGAAAATTATAACTTCATATTAAAGGGAGTTATACGGACTTGAAATTTGAACCTTTTTCCCGCCTTTTTATTTTATTTTATTATTTATTCCTTTATGCGTTCTTTCAAAAAGAAAGACGCTAGATTTTAAACATAGAACACATTTCGGATGCTAAACTTTCTTGAAAATATTGTAAAAGGTGCGAAAAAAAATATTATAATATAAATAAACTAATTTTCCGGGATTTTTCCAGTTTTTAAGCATTATTTGAAATTTTTCGATCAAGAAAAAATTATTTTTTACATATAGGATCCTTTAATATATCGAAAAACACATTAAATAAATAATATAATGGAAAAAAAGAAAAGCAAAAAATGTATAAAATTAGAAAATTTGACCTCTTCCGGGGTTCGACCCTGAACCCCTTCGCTTGAGGCGTAAATCACTAGCACGCGGTCTTATCCGTTGAACCACGTTTATACGGAGATCGGGTTACTACATACATTCAAGTACCCTCTTCCGGTTTGCTGAACAAAATACATAAGGGGCGTTTGCGGACCCCCTAATAGGTCTATAAAAAATTTTCTTTGTAGGGTGGTGCGGCTCATAGAGGACAACTTTCCGTCCGAATTTGAAAATTATAACTTCATATTAAAGGGAGTTATACGGACTTGAAATTTGAACCTTTTTCCCGCCTTTTTATTTTATTTTATTATTTATTCCTTTATGCGTTCTTTCAAAAAGAAAGACGCTAGATTTTAAACATAGAACACATTTCGGATGCTAAACTTTCTTGAAAATATTGTAAAAGGTGCGAAAAAAAATATTATAATATAAATAAACTAATTTTCCGGGATTTTTCCAGTTTTTAAGCATTATTTGAAATTTTTCGATCAAGAAAAAATTATTTTTTACATATAGGATCCTTTAATATATCGAAAAACACATTAAATAAATAATATAATGGAAAAAAAGAAAAGCAAAAAATGTATAAAATTAGAAAATTTGACCTCTTCCGGGGTTCGACCCTGAACCCCTTCGCTTGAGGCGTAAATCACTAGCACGCGGTCTTATCCGTTGAACCACGTTTATACGGAGATCGGGTTACTACATACATTCAAGTACCCTCTTCCGGTTTGCTGAACAAAATACATAAGGGGCGTTTGCGGACCCCCTAATAGGTCTATAAAAAATTTTCTTTGTAGGGTGGTGCGGCTCATAGAGGACAACCTTCCGTCCGAATTTGAAAATTATAACTTCATATTAAAGGGAGTTATACGGACTTGAAATTTGAACCTTTTTCCCGCCTTTTTATTTTATTTTATTATTTTATCCTTTATGCGTTCTTTCAAAAAGAAAGACGCTAGGTTTTAAACATAGAACACATTTCGGATGCTAAACTTTCGAGAAAATATTGTAAAAGGTGTAAAAAAAATATTATAATATAAATAAACTAATTATACAGTATTTTTCCAGTTTTTAAGCATTATTTGAAATTTTTCGAATAAGAAAAAATTATTTTTTACATATAGGATCCTTTATTATATCGAAAAACACATTAAATAAATAATATAATGGAAAAAAAGAAAAGCAAAAAATGTAAAAAATTAGAAAAATAGACCTCTGCCGGGGTTCGAACATGCACCCCTTCGCTTGAGGCGTAAGTCACTAGCACGCGGTCTTATCCGTTGAACCACGTTTATACGGGGATCGGGTTACTACATAGATTCAAGTACCCTCTTCCGGTTTGCTGAACAAAATACATAAGGGGCGTTTGCGGACCCCCTAATAGGTCTATAAAAAATTTTCTTTGTAGGGTGGTGCGGCTAATAGAGGACAACTTTCCGTCCGAATTTGAAAATTATAACTTCATATTAAAGGGAGTTATACGGACTTGAAATTTGAACCTTTTTCCCGCCATTTTATTTTATTTTATTATTTATTCCTTTATGCGTTCTTTCAAAAAGAAAGACGCTAGATTTTAAACATAGAACACATTTCGGATGCTAAACTTTCGTGAAAATATTGTAAAAGGTGCGAAAAAAAAATATTATAATATAAATAAACTAATTTTCCGGGATTTTTCCAGTTTTTAAGCATTATTTGAAATTTTTCGATCAAGAAAAAATTATTTTTTACATATAGGATCCTTTAATATATCGAAAAACACATTAAATAAATAATATAATGGAAAAAAAGAAAAGCAAAAAATGTAAAAAATTAGAAAATTTGACCTCTTCCGGGGTTCGACCCTGAACCCCTTCGCTTGAGGCGTTAATCACCAGCACGCGGTCTTATCCGTTGAACCACGTTTATACGGGGATCGGGTTACTACATAGATTAGAGTACCCTCTTCCGGTTTGCTAAACAAAATACATAAGGGGCGTTTGCGGACCCCCTAATAGGTCTATAAAAAATTTTCTTTGTAGGGTGGTGCGGCTCATAGAGGACAACTTTCCGTCCGAATTTGAAAATTATAACTTCATATTAAAGGGAGTTATACGGACTTGAAATTTGAACCTTTTTCCCGCCTTTTTATTTTATTTTATTATTTATTCCTTTATGCGTTCTTTCAAAAAGAAAGACGCTAGATTTTAAACATAGAACACATTTCGGATGCTAAACTTTCTTGAAAATATTGTAAAAGGTGCGAAAAAAAATATTATAATATAAATAAACTAATTTTCCGGGATTTTTCCAGTTTTTAAGCATTATTTGAAATTTTTCGATCAAGAAAAAATTATTTTTTACATATAGGATCCTTTAATATATCGAAAAACACATTAAATAAATAATATAATGGAAAAAAAGAAAAGCAAAAAATGTATAAAATTAGAAAATTTGACCTCTTCCGGGGTTCGACCCTGAACCCCTTCGCTTGAGGCGTAAATCACTAGCACGCGGTCTTATCCGTTGAACCACGTTTATACGGAGATCGGGTTACTACATACATTCAAGTACCCTCTTCCGGTTTGCTGAACAAAATACATAAGGGGCGTTTGCGGACCCCCTAATAGGTCTATAAAAATTTTCTTTGTAGGGTGGTGCGGCTCATAGAGGACAACCTTCCGTCCGAATTTGAAAATTATAACTTCATATTAAAGGGAGTTATACGGACTTGAAATTTGAACCTTTTTCCCGCCTTTTTATTTTATTTTATTATTTTATCCTTTATGCGTTCTTTCAAAAAGAAAGACGCTAGGTTTTAAACATAGAACACATTTCGGATGCTAAACTTTCGAGAAAATATTGTAAAAGGTGTAAAAAAAATATTATAATATAAATAAACTAATTATACAGTATTTTTCCAGTTTTTAAGCATTATTTGAAATTTTTCGAATAAGAAAAAATTATTTTTTACATATAGGATCCTTTATTATATCGAAAAACACATTAAATAAATAATATAATGGAAAAAAAGAAAAGCAAAAAATGTAAAAAATTAGAAAAATAGACCTCTGCCGGGGTTCGAACATGCACCCCTTCGCTTGAGGCGTAAGTCACTAGCACGCGGTCTTATCCGTTGAACCACGTTTATACGGGGATCGGGTTACTACATAGATTCAAGTACCCTCTTCCGGTTTGCTGAACAAAATACATAAGGGGCGTTTGCGGACCCCCTAATAGGTCTATAAAAAATTTTCTTTGTAGGGTGGTGCGGCTCATAGAGGACAAATTTTCGACCGAATTTGAAAATTATAACTTCATATTAAAGGGAGTTATACGGTCTTGAAATTTGAACATTTTTCCCGCCATTTTATTTTATTTTATTATTTATTCCTTTATGCGTTCTTTCAAAAAGAAAGAGACTAGATTTTAAACATAGAACACATTTCGGATGCTAAACTTTCGTGAAAATATTGTAAAAGGTGCGAAAAAAAAATATTATAATATAAATAAACTAATTTTCCGGGATTTTTCCAGTTTTTAAGCATTATTTGAAATTTTTCGATCAAGAAAAAATTATTTTTTACATATAGGATCCTTTAATATATCGAAAAACACATTAAATAAATAATATAATGGAAAAAAAGAAAAGCAAAAAATGTAAAAAATTAGAAAATTTGACCTCTTCCGGGGTTCGACCCTGAACCCCTTCGCTTGAGGCGTAAATCACTAGCACGCGGTCTTATCCGTTGAACCACGTTTATACGGGGATCGGGTTACTACATAGATTAGAGTACCCTCTTCCGGTTTGCTAAACAAAATACATAAGGGGCGTTTGCGGACCCCCTAATAGGTCTATAAAAATTTTCTTTGTAGGGTGGTGCGGCTAATAGAGGACAACTTTCCGTCCGAATTTGAAAATTATAACTTCATATTAAAGGGAGTTATACGGACTTGAAATTTGAACCTTTTTCCCGCCATTTTATTTTATTTTATTATTTATTCCTTTATGCGTTCTTTCAAAAAGAAAGACGCTAGATTTTAAACATAGAACACATTTCGGATGCTAAACTTTCGTGAAAATATTGTAAAAGGTGCGAAAAAAAATATTATAATATAAATAAACTAATTTTCCGGGATTTTTCCAGTTTTGAAGCATTATTTGAAATTTTTCGATCAAGAAAAAATTATTTTTTACATATAGGATCCTTTAATATATCGAAAAACACATTAAATAAATAATATAATGGAAAAAAAGAAAAGCAAAAAATGTAAAAAATTAGAAAATTTGACCTCTTCCGGGGTTCGACCCTGAACCAATTCGCTTGAGGCGTTAATCACTAGCACGCGGTTTTATCCGTTGAACCAAGTTTATACGGGGATCGGGTAATTACATAGATACATAGATTAGAGTACCCTCTTCCGGTTTGCTAAACAAAATACATAAGGGGCGTTTGCGGACCCCCTAATAGGTCTATAAAAAATTTTCTTTGTAGGGTGGTGCGGCTCATAGAGGACAACTTTCCGTCCGAATTTGAAAATTATAACTTCATATTAAAGGGAGTTAGACGGACTTGAAATTTGAACCTTTTTCCCGCCTTTTTATTTTATTTTATTATTTATTCCTTTATGCGTTCTTTCAAAAAGAAAGACGCTAGATTTTAAACATAGAACACATTTCGGATGCTAAACTTTCTTGAAAATATTGTAAAAGGTGCGAAAAAAAATATTATAATATAAATAAACTAATTTTCCGGGATTTTTTCCAGTTTTTAAGCATTATTTGAAATTTTTCGATCAAGAAAAAATTATTTTTTACATATAGGATCCTTTAATATATCGAAAAACACATTAAATAAATAATATAATGGAAAAAAAGAAAAGCAAAAAATGTATAAAATTAGAAAATTTGACCTCTTCCGGGGTTCGACCCTGAACCCCTTCGCTTGAGGCGTAAATCACTCGCACGCGGTCTTATCCGTTGAACCACGTTTATACGGAGATCGGGTTACTACATACATTCAAGTACCCTCTTCCGGTTTGCTGAACAAAATACATAAGGGGCGTTTGCGGACCCCCTAATAGGTCTATAAAAAATTTTCTTTGTAGGGTGGTGCGGCTCATAGAGGACAAATTTTCGACCGAATTTGAAAATTATAACTTCATATTAAAGGGAGTTATACGGTCTTGAAATTTAAACATTTTTCCCGCCATTTTATTTTATTTTATTATTTATTCCTTTATGCGTTCTTTCAAAAAGAAAGAGACTAGATTTTAAACATAGAACACATTTCGGATGCTAAACTTTCGTGAAAATATTGTAAAAGGTGCGAAAAAAAAATATTATAATATAAATAAACTAATTTTCCGGGATTTTTCCAGTTTTTAAGCATTATTTGAAATTTTTCGATCAAGAAAAAATTATTTTTTACATATAGGATCCTTTAATATATCGAAAAACACATTAAATAAATAATATAATGGAAAAAAAGAAAAGCAAAAAATGTAAAAAATTAGAAAATTTGACCTCTTCCGGGGTTCGACCCTGAACCCCTTCGCTTGAGGCGTAAATCACTAGCACGCGGTCTTATCCGTTGAACCACGTTTATACGGGGATCGGGTTACTACATAGATTAGAGTACCCTCTTCCGGTTTGCTAAACAAAATACATAAGGGGCGTTTGCGGACCCCCTAATAGGTCTATAAAAATTTTCTTTGTAGGGTGGTGCGGCTAATAGAGGACAACTTTCCGTCCGAATTTGAAAATTATAACTTCATATTAAAGGGAGTTATACGGACTTGAAATTTGAACCTTTTTCCCGCCATTTTATTTTATTTTATTATTTATTCCTTTATGCGTTTTTTCAAAAAGAAAGACGCTAGATTTTAAACATAGAACACATTTCGGATGCTAAACTTTCGTGAAAATATTGTAAAAGGTGCGAAAAAAAAATATTATAATATAAATAAACTAATTTTCCGGGATTTTTCCAGTTTTGAAGCATTATTTGAAATTTTTCGATCAAGAAAAAATTATTTTTTACATATAGGATCCTTTAATATATCGAAAAACACATTAAATAAATAATATAATGGAAAAAAAGAAAAGCAAAAAATGTATAAAATTAGAAAATTTGACCTCTTCCGGGGTTCGACCCTGAACCCCTTCGCTAGAGGCGTAAATCACTCGCACGCGGTCTTAGCCGTTGAACCACGTTTATACGGAGATCGGGTTACTACATACATTCAAGTACCCTCTTCCGGTTTGCTGAACAAAATACATAAGGGGCGTTTGCGGACCCCCTAATAGGTCTATAAAAATTTTTCTTTGTAGGGTGGTGCGGCTCATAGAGGACAAATTTTCGACCGAATTTGAAAATTATAACTTCATATTAAAGGGAGTTATACGGTCTTGAAATTTGAACATTTTTCCCGCCATTTTATTTTATTTTGTTATTTATTCCTTTATGCGTTCTTTCAAAAAGAAAGACACTAGATTTTAAACATAGAACACATTTCGGATGCTAAACTTTCGTGAAAATATTGTAAAAGGTGCGAAAAAAAATATTATAATATAAAGTAACTAATTTTCCGGGATTTTTCCAGTTTTTAAGCATTATTTGAAATTTTTCGATCGAGAAAAAATTATTTTTTACATATAGGATCCTTTAATATATCGAAAAACACATTAAATAAATAATATAGTGGAAAAAAAGAAAAGCAAAAAATGTAAAAAATTAGAAAATTTGACCTCTTCCGGGGTTCGACCCTGAACCCCTTCGCTTGAGGCGTAAATCACTAGTACGCGGTCTTATCCGTTGAACCACGTTTATACGGGGATCGGGTTACTACATAGATTAGAGTACCCTCTTCCGGTTTGCTAAACAAAATACATAAGGGGCGTTTGCGGACCCCCTAATAGGTCTATAAAAAATTTTCTTTGTAGGGTGGTGCGGCTCATAGAGGACAACCATCCGTCCGAATTTGAAAATTATAACTTCTTATTAAAGGGAGTTATACGGACTTGAAATTTGAACCTTTTTCCCGCCTTTTTATTTTATTTTATTATTTTATCCTTTATGCGTTCTTTCAAAAAGAAAGACGCTAGGTTTTAAACATAGAACACATTTCGGATGCTAAACTTTCGAGAAAATATTGTAAAAGGTGTAAAAAAAATATTATAATATAAATAAACTAATTATACAGTATTTTTCCAGTTTTTAAGCATTATTTGAAATTTTTCGAATAAGAAAAAATTATTTTTTACATATAGGATCCTTTATTATATCGAAAAACACATTAAATAAATAATATAATGGAAAAAAAGAAAAGAAAAAAATGTAAAAAATTAGAAAAATAGACCTCTGCCGGGGTTCGAACATGCACCCCTTCGCTTGAGGCGTAAGTCACTAGCACGCGGTCTTATCCGTTGAACCACGTTTATACGGGGATCGGGTTACTACATAGATTCAAGTACCCTCTTCCGGTTTGCTGAACAAAATACATAAGGGGCGTTTGCGGACCCCCTAATAGGTCTATAAAAATTTTCTTTGTAGGGTGGTGCGGCTCATAGAGGACAAATTTTCGACCGAATTTGAAAATTATAACTTCATATTAAAGGGAGTTATACGGTCTTGAAATTTGAAAATTTTTCCCACCATTTTATTTTATTTTATTATTTATTCCTTTATGCATTCTTTCAAAAAGAAAGACTCTAGATTTTAAACATAGAACACATTTCGGATGCTAAACTTTCGTGAAAATATTGTAAAAGGTGCGAAAAAAAATATTATAACATAAATAAACTAATTTTCCGGGATTTTTCCAGTTTTTAAGCATTATTTGAAATTTTTCGATCAAGAAAAAATTATTTTTTACATATAGGATCCTTTAATATATCGAAAAACACATTAAATAAATAATATAATGGAAAAAAAGAAAAGCAAAGAATGTAAAAAATTAGAAAATTTGACCTCTTCCGGGGTTCGATCCTGAACCCCTTCGCTTGAGGCGTAAATCACTAGCACGCGGTCTTATCCGTTGAACCACGTTTATACGGGGATCGGGTTACTACATAGATTAGAGTACCCTCTTCCGGTTTGCTAAACAAAATACATAAGGGGCGTTTGCGGACCCCCTAATAGGTCTATAAAAATTTTCTTTGTAGGGTGGTGCGGCTCATAGAGGACAACTTTCCGTCCGAATTTGAAAATTATAACTTCATATTAAAGGGAGTTATACGGACTTGAAATTTGAACCTTTTTCCCGCCTTTTTATTTTATTTTATTATTTATTCCTTTATGCGTTCTTTCAAAAAGAAAGACGCTAGGTTTTAAACATAGAACACATTTCGGATGCTAAACTTTCGAGAAAATATTGTAAAAGGTGTAAAAAAAATATTATAATATAAATAAACTAATTATACAGTATTTTTCCAGTTTTTAAGCATTATTTGAAATTTTTCGAATAAGAAAAAATTATTTTTTACATATAGGATCCTTTATTATATCGAAAAACACATTAAATAAATAATATAATGGAAAAAAAGAAAAGAAAAAAATGTAAAAAATTAGAAAAATAGACCTCCGCCGGGGTTCGAACCTGCACCCCTTCGCTTGAGGCGTAAGTCACTAGCTCGCGGTCTTATCCGTTGAACCACGTTTATACGGGGATCGGGTTACTACATACATTCAAGTACCCTCTTCCGGTTTGCTGAACAAAATACATAAGGGGCGTTTGCGGACCCCCTATTAGGTCTATAAAAAATTTTCTTTGTAGGGTGGTGCGGCTCATAGAGGACAAATTTTCGACCGAATTTTAAAATTATAACTTCATATTAAAGGGAGTTATACGGTCTTGAAATTTGAACATTTTTCCCGATATTTTATTTTATTTTATTATTTATTCCTTTATGCGTTCTTTCAAAAAGAAAGACGCTAGATTTTAAACATAGAACACATTTCGGATGCTAAACTTTCGTGAAAATATTGTAAAAGGTGTGAAAGAAAATATTATAATATAAATAAACTAATTTTCCGGGATTTTTCCAGTTTTTAAGCATTATTTGAAATTTTTCGATCAAGAAAAAATTATTTTTTACATATAGGATCCTTTAATATATCGAAAAACACATTAAATAAATAATATAATGGAAAAAAAGAAAAGCAAAAAATTTAAAAAATTAGAAAATTTTACCTCTTCCGGGGTTCGACCCTGAACCCCTTCGCTTGAGGCGTAAATCACTAGCACGCGGTCTTATCCGTTGAACCACGTTTATACGGGGATCGGGTTACTACATAGATTAGAGTACCCTCTTCCGGTTTGCTAAACAAAATACATAAGGGGCGTTTGCGGACCCCCTAATAGGTCTATAAAAAATTTTCTTTGTAGGGTGGTGCGGCTCATAGAGGACAACTTTCTATCCGAATTTGAAAATTATAACTTCATATTAAAGGGAGTTATACGGACTTGAAATTTGAACCTTTTTCCCGCCTTTTTATTTTATTTTATTATTTATTCCTTTATGCGTTCTTTCAAAAAGAAAGACGCTAGGTTTTAAACATAGAACACATTTCGGATGCTAAACTTTCGAGAAAATATTGTTAAAGGTGTAAAAAAAATATTATAATATAAATAAACTAATTATACAGTATTTTTCCAGTTTTTAAGCATTATTTGAAATTTTTCGAATAAGAAAAAATTATTTTTTACATATAGGATCCTTTATTATATCGAAAAACACATTAAATAAATAATATAATGGAAAAAAAGAAAAGCAAAAAATGTAAAAAATTAGAAAAATAGACCTCTGCCGGGGTTCGAACATGCACCCCCTCGCTTGAGGCGTAAGTCACTAGCACGCGGTCTTATCCGTTGAACCACGTTTATACGGGGATCGGGTTACTACATACATTCAAGTACCCTCTTCCGGTTTGCTGAACAAAATACATAAGGGGCGTTTGCGGACCCCCTAATAGGTCTATAAAAATTTTCTTTGTAGGGTGGTGCGGCTCATAGAGGACAAATTTTCGACCGAATTTGAAAATTATAACTTCATATTAAAGGGAGTTATACGGTCTTGAAATTTGAAAATTTTTCCCACCATTTTATTTTATTTTATTATTTATTCCTTTATGCATTCTTTCAAAAAGAAAGACTCTAGATTTTAAACATAGAACACATTTCGGATGCTAAACTTTCGTGAAAATATTGTAAAAGGTGCGAAAAAAAATATTATAACATAAATAAACTAATTTTCCGGGATTTTTCCAGTTTTTAAGCATTATTTGAAATTTTTCGATCAAGAAAAAATTATTTTTTACATATAGGATCCTTTAATATATCGAAAAACACATTAAATAAATAATATAATGGAAAAAAAGAAAAGCAAAGAATGTAAAAAATTAGAAAATTTGACCTCTTCCGGGGTTCGATCCTGAACCCCTTCGCTTGAGGCGTAAATCACTAGCACTCGGTCTTATCCGTTGAACCACGTTTATACGGGGATCGGGTTACTACATAGATTAGAGTACCCTCTTCCGGTTTGCTAAACAAAATACATAAGGGGCGTTTGCGGACCCCCTAATAGGTCTATAAAAATTTTCTTTGTAGGGTGGTGCGGCTCATAGAGGACAACTTTCCGTCCGAATTTGAAAATTATAACTTCATATTAAAGGGAGTTATACGGACTTGAAATTTGAACCTTTTTCCCGCCTTTTTATTTTATTTTATTATTTATTCCTTTATGCGTTCTTTCAAAAAGAAAGACGCTAGGTTTTAAACATAGAACACATTTCGGATGCTAAACTTTCGAGAAAATATTGTAAAAGGTATAAAAAAAATATTATAATATAAATAAACTAATTATACAGTATTTTTCCAGTTTTTAAGCATTATTTGAAATTTTTCGAATAAGAAAAAATTATTTTTTACATATAGGATCCTTTATTATATCGAAAAACACATTAAATAAATAATATAATGGAAAAAAAGAAAAGAAAAAAATGTAAAAAATTAGAAAAATAGACCTCCGCCGGGGTTCGAACCTGCACCCCTTCGCTTGAGGCGTAAGTCACTAGCTCGCGGTCTTATCCGTTGAACCACGTTTATACGGGGATCGGGTTACTACATACATTCAAGTACCCTCTTCCGGTTTGCTGAACAAAATACATAAGGGGCGTTTGCGGACCCCCTATTAGGTCTATAAAAAATTTTCTTTGTAGGGTGGTGCGGCTCATAGAGGACAAATTTTCGACCGAATTTTAAAATTATAACTTCATATTAAAGGGAGTTATACGGTCTTGAAATTTGAACATTTTTCCCGATATTTTATTTTATTTTATTATTTATTCCTTTATGCGTTCTTTCAAAAAGAAAGACGCTAGATTTTAAACATAGAACACATTTCGGATGCTAAACTTTCGTGAAAATATTGTAAAAGGTGTGAAAGAAAATATTATAATATAAATAAACTAATTTTCCGGGATTTTTCCAGTTTTTAAGCATTATTTGAAATTTTTCGATCAAGAAAAAATTATTTTTTACATATAGGATCCTTTAATATATCGAAAAACACATTAAATAAATAATATAATGGAAAAAAAGAAAAGCAAAAAATTTAAAAAATTAGAAAATTTTACCTCTTCCGGGGTTCGACCCTGAACCCCTTCGCTTGAGGCGTAAATCACTAGCACGCGGTCTTATCCGTTGAACCACGTTTATACGGGGATCGGGTTACTACATAGATTAGAGTACCCTCTTCCGGTTTGCTAAACAAAATACATAAGGGGCGTTTGCGGACCCCCTAATAGGTCTATAAAAAATTTTCTTTGTAGGGTGGTGCGGCTCATAGAGGACAACTTTCTATCCGAATTTGAAAATTATAACTTCATATTAAAGGGAGTTATACGGACTTGAAATTTGAACCTTTTTCCCGCCTTTTTATTTTATTTTATTATTTATTCCTTTATGCGTTCTTTCAAAAAGAAAGACGCTAGGTTTTAAACATAGAACACATTTCGGATGCTAAACTTTCGAGAAAATATTGTTAAAGGTGTAAAAAAAATATTATAATATAAATAAACTAATTATACAGTATTTTTCCAGTTTTTAAGCATTATTTGAAATTTTTCGAATAAGAAAAAATTATTTTTTACATATAGGATCCTTTATTATATCGAAAAACACATTAAATAAATAATATAATGGAAAAAAAGAAAAGCAAAAAATGTAAAAAATTAGAAAAATAGACCTCTGCCGGGGTTCGAACATGCACCCCCTCGCTTGAGGCGTAAGTCACTAGCACGCGGTCTTATCCGTTGAACCACGTTTATACGGGGATCGGGTTACTACATACATTCAAGTACCCTCTTCCGGTTTGCTGAACAAAATACATAAGGGGCGTTTGCGGACCCCCTATTAGGTCTATAAAAAATTTTCTTTGTAGGGTGGTGCGGCTCATAGAGGACAAATTTTCGACCGAATTTTAAAATTATAACTTCATATTAAAGGGAGTTATACGGTCTTGAAATTTGAACATTTTTCCCGATATTTTATTTTATTTTATTATTTATTCCTTTATGCGTTCTTTCAAAAAGAAAGACGCTAGATTTTAAACATAGAACACATTTCGGATGCTAAACTTTCGTGAAAATATTGTAAAAGGTGTGAAAGAAAATATTATAATATAAATAAACTAATTTTCCGGGATTTTTCCAGTTTTTAAGCATTATTTGAAATTTTTCGATCAAGAAAAAATTATTTTTTACATATAGGATCCTTTAATATATCGAAAAACACATTAAATAAATAATATAATGGAAAAAAAGAAAAGCAAAAAATTTAAAAAATTAGAAAATTTTACCTCTTCCGGGGTTCGACCCTGAACCCCTTCGCTTGAGGCGTAAATCACTAGCACGCGGTCTTATCCGTTGAACCACGTTTATACGGGGATCGGGTTACTACATAGATTAGAGTACCCTCTTCCGGTTTGCTAAACAAAATACATAAGGGGCGTTTGCGGACCCCCTAATAGGTCTATAAAAAATTTTCTTTGTAGGGTGGTGCGGCTCATAGAGGACAACTTTCTATCCGAATTTGAAAATTATAACTTCATATTAAAGGGAGTTATACGGACTTGAAATTTGAACCTTTTTCCCGCCTTTTTATTTTATTTTATTATTTATTCCTTTATGCGTTCTTTCAAAAAGAAAGACGCTAGGTTTTAAACATAGAACACATTTCGGATGCTAAACTTTCGAGAAAATATTGTTAAAGGTGTAAAAAAAATATTATAATATAAATAAACTAATTATACAGTATTTTTCCAGTTTTTAAGCATTATTTGAAATTTTTCGAATAAGAAAAAATTATTTTTTACATATAGGATCCTTTATTATATCGAAAAACACATTAAATAAATAATATAATGGAAAAAAAGAAAAGCAAAAAATGTAAAAAATTAGAAAAATAGACCTCTGCCGGGTTTCGAACATGCACCCCCTCGCTTGAGGCGTAAGTCACTAGCACGCGGTCTTATCCGTTGAACCACGTTTATACGGGGATCGGGTTACTACATAGATTCAAGTACCCTCTTCCGGTTTGCTGTACAAAATACATAAGGGGCGTTTGCGGACCCCCTAATAGGTCAATAAAAAATTTTCTTTGTAGGGTGGTGCGGCTCAAAGAGGACAAATTTCCGACCGAATTTGAAAATTATAACTTCATATTAAAGGGAGTTAGACGGTCTTGAAATTTGAACATTTTTCCCGCCATTTTATTTTATTTTATTATTTATTCCTTTATGCGTTCTTTCAAAAAGAAAGGCGCTAGATTTTAAACATAGAACACATTTCGGATGCTAAACTTTCGTGAAAATATTGTAAAAGGTGCGAAAAAAAAATATTATAATATAAATAAACTAATTTTCCGGGATTTTTCCAGTTTTTAAGCATTATTTGAAATTTTTCGATCAAGAAAAAATTATTTTTTACCTATAGGATCCTTTAATATATCGAAAAACACATTAAATAAATAATATAATGGAAAAAAAGAAAAGCAAAAAATGTATAAAATTAGAAAATTTGACCTCTTCCGGGGTTCGACCCTGAACCCCTTCGCTTGAGGCGTAAATCACTAGCACGCGGTCTTATCCGTTGAACCACGTTTATACGGGGATCGGGTTACTACATAGATTCAAGTACCCTCTTCCGGTTTGCTAAACAAAATACATAAGGGGCGTTTGCGGACCCCCTAATAGGTCTATAAAAAATTTTCTTTGTAGGGTGGTGCGGCTCATAGAGGACAACTTTCCGTCCGAATTTGAAAATTTTAACTTCATATTAAAGGGAGTTAGACGGACTTGAAATTTGAACCCTTTTCCCGCCTTTTTATTTTATTTTATTATTTTTTCCTTTATGCATTCTTTCAAAAAGAAAGACGCTAGATTTTAAACATAGAACACATTTCGGATGCTAAACTTTCGAGAAAATATTGTTAAAGGTGTAAAAAAAATATTATAATATAAATAAACTAATTATACAGTATTTTTCCAGTTTTTAAGCATTATTTGAAATTTTTCGAATAAGAAAAAATTATTTTTTACATATAGGATCCTTTATTATATCGAAAAACACATTAAATAAATAATATAATGGAAAAAAAGAAAAGCAAAAAATGTAAAAAATTAGAAAAATAGACCTCTGCCGGGGTTCGAACATGCACCCCCTCGCTTGAGGCGTAAGTCACTAGCACGCGGTCTTATCCGTTGAACCACGTTTATACGGGGATCGGGTTACTACATAGATTCAAGTACCCTCTTCCGGTTTGCTGTACAAAATACATAAGGGGCGTTTGCGGACCCCCTAATAGGTCAATAAAAAATTTTCTTTGTAGGGTGGTGCGGCTCAAAGAGGACAAATTTCCGACCGAATTTGAAAATTATAACTTCATATTAAAGGGAGTTAGACGGTCTTGAAATTTGAACATTTTTCCCGCCATTTTATTTTATTTTATTATTTATTCCTTTATGCGTTCTTTCAAAAAGAAAGGCGCTAGATTTTAAACATAGAACACATTTCGGATGCTAAACTTTCGTGAAAATATTGTAAAAGGTGCGAAAAAAAAATATTATAATATAAATAAACTAATTTTCCGGGATTTTTCCAGTTTTTAAGCATTATTTGAAATTTTTCGATCAAGAAAAAATTATTTTTTACCTATAGGATCCTTTAATATATCGAAAAACACATTAAATAAATAATATAATGGAAAAAAAGAAAAGCAAAAAATGTATAAAATTAGAAAATTTGACCTCTTCCGGGGTTCGACCCTGAACCCCTTCGCTTGAGGCGTAAATCACTAGCACGCGGTCTTATCCGTTGAACCACGTTTATACGGGGATCGGGTTACTACATAGATTCAAGTACCCTCTTCCGGTTTGCTAAACAAAATACATAAGGGGCGTTTGCGGACCCCCTAATAGGTCTATAAAAAATTTTCTTTGTAGGGTGGTGCGGCTCATAGAGGACAACTTTCCGTCCGAATTTGAAAATTTTAACTTCATATTAAAGGGAGTTAGACGGACTTGAAATTTGAACCCTTTTCCCGCCTTTTTATTTTATTTTATTATTTTTTCCTTTATGCATTCTTTCAAAAAGAAAGACGCTAGATTTTAAACATAGAACACATTTCGGATGCTAAACTTTCGTGAAAATATTGTAAAAGGTGTAAAAAAATATTATAATATAAATAAACTAATTATACAGTATTTTTCCAGATTTTAAGCATTATTTGAAATTTTTCGAACAAGAAAAAATTATTTTTTACATATAGGATCCTTTAATATATCGAAAAACACATTAAATAAATAATATAATGGAAAAAAAGAAAAGCAAAGAATGTAAAAAATTAGAAAATTTGACCTCTTCCGGGGTTCGACCCTGAACCCCTTCGCTTGAGGCGTAAATCACTAGCACGCGGTCTTATCCGTTGAACCACGTTTATACGGGGATCGGGTTACTACATAGATTCAAGTACCCTCTTCCGGTTTGCTAAACAAAATACATAAGGGGCGTTTGCGGACCCCCTAATAGGTCTATAAAAAATTTTCTTTGTAGGGTGGTTCGGCTCATAGAGGACAACTTTCCGTCCGAATTTGAAAATTATAACTTCATATTAAAGGGAGTTAGACGGTCATGAAATTTGAACATTTTCCCCGCCATTTTATTTTATTTTATTATTTATTCCTTTATGTGTTCTTTCAAAAAGAAAGACGCTAGATTTTAAACATAGAACACATTTCGGATGCTAAACTTTCGTGAAAATATTGTAAAAGGTGTAAAAAAAATATTATAATATAAATAAACTAATTTTCCGGTATTTTTCCAGTTTTTAAGCATTATTTGAAATTTTTCGATCAAGAAAAAATTATTTTTTACATATAGGATCCTTTAATATATCGAAAAACACATTAAATAAATAATATAATGGAAAAAAAGAAAAGAAAAAAATGTAAAAAATTAGAAAAATAGACCTCCGCCGGGGTTCGAACCTGCACCCCTTCGCTTGAGGCGTAAGTCACTAGCTCGCGGTCTTATCCGTTGAACCACGTTTATACGGGGACCGGGTTACTACATAGATTAGAGTACCCTCTTCCGGTTTGCTAAACAAAATACATAAGGGGCGTTTGCGGACCCCCTAATAGGTCTATAAAAAATTTTCTTTGTAGGGTGGTGCGGCTCATAGAGGACAACTTTCTATCCGAATTTGAAAATTATAACTTCATATTAAAGGGAGTTATACGGACTTGAAATTTGAACCTTTTTCCCGCATTTTTATTTTATTTTATTATTTATTCCTTTATGCGTTCTTTCAAAAAGAAAGACGCTAGGTTTTAAACATAGAACACATTTCGGGTGCTAAACTTTCGAGAAAATATTGTTAAAGGTGTAAAAAAAATATTATAATATAAATAAACTAATTATACAGTATTTTTCCAGTTTTTAAGCATTATTTGAAATTTTTCGAATAAGAAAAAATTATTTTTTACATATAGGATCCTTTATTATATCGAAAAACACATTAAATAAATAATATAATGGAAAAAAAGAAAAGCAAAAAATGTAAAAAATTAGAAAAATAGACCTCTGCCGGGGTTCGAACATGCACCCCCTCGCTTGAGGCGTAAGTCACTAGCACGCGGTCTTATCCGTTGAACCACGTTTATACGGGGATCGGGTTACTACATAGATTCAAGTACCCTCTTCCGGTTTGCTGAACAAAATACATAAGGGGCGTTTGCGGACCCCCTAATAGGTCAATAAAAAATTTTCTTTGTAGGGTGGTGCGGCTCAAAGAGGACAAATTTCCGACCGAATTTGAAAATTATAACTTCATATTAAAGGGAGTTAGACGGTCTTGAAATTTGAACATTTTTCCCGCCATTTTATTTTATTTTATTATTTATTCCTTTATGCGTTCTTTCAAAAAGAAAGGCGCTAGATTTTAAACATAGAACACATTTCGGATGCTAAACTTTCGTGAAAATATTGTAAAAGGTGCGAAAAAAAAATATTATAATATAAATAAACTAATTTTCCGGGATTTTTCCAGTTTTTAAGCATTATTTGAAATTTTTCGATCAAGAAAAAATTATTTTTTACCTATAGGATCCTTTAATATATCGAAAAACACATTAAATAAATAATATAATGGAAAAAAAGAAAAGCAAAAAATGTATAAAATTAGAAAATTTGACCTCTTCCGGGGTTCGACCCTGAACCCCTTCGCTTGAGGCGTAAATCACTAGCACGCGGTCTTATCCGTTGAACCACGTTTATACGGGGATCGGGTTACTACATAGATTCAAGTACCCTCTTCCGGTTTGCTAAACAAAATACATAAGGGGCGTTTGCGGACCCCCTAATAGGTCTATAAAAAATTTTCTTTGTAGGGTGGTGCGGCTCATAGAGGACAACTTTCCGTCCGAATTTGAAAATTTTAACTTCATATTAAAGGGAGTTAGACGGACTTGAAATTTGAACCCTTTTCCCGCCTTTTTATTTTATTTTATTATTTTTTCCTTTATGCATTCTTTCAAAAAGAAAGACGCTAGATTTTAAACATAGAACACATTTCGGATGCTAAACTTTCGTGAAAATATTGTAAAAGGTGTAAAAAAATATTATAATATAAATAAACTAATTATACAGTATTTTTCCAGATTTTAAGCATTATTTGAAATTTTTCGAACAAGAAAAAATTATTTTTTACATATAGGATCCTTTAATATATCGAAAAACACATTAAATAAATAATATAATGGAAAAAAAGAAAAGCAAAGAATGTAAAAAATTAGAAAATTTGACCTCTTCCGGGGTTCGACCCTGAACCCCTTCGCTTGAGGCGTAAATCACTAGCACGCGGTCTTATCCGTTGAACCACGTTTATACGGGGATCGGGTTACTACATAGATTCAAGTACCCTCTTCCGGTTTGCTAAACAAAATACATAAGGGGCGTTTGCGGACCCCCTAATAGGTCTATAAAAAATTTTCTTTGTAGGGTGGTTCGGCTCATAGAGGACAACTTTCCGTCCGAATTTGAAAATTATAACTTCATATTAAAGGGAGTTAGACGGTCATGAAATTTGAACATTTTCCCCGCCATTTTATTTTATTTTATTATTTATTCCTTTATGTGTTCTTTCAAAAAGAAAGACGCTAGATTTTAAACATAGAACACATTTCGGATGCTAAACTTTCGTGAAAATATTGTAAAAGGTGTAAAAAAAATATTATAATATAAATAAACTAATTTTCCGGGATTTTTCCAGTTTTTAAGCATTATTTGAAATTTTTCGATCAAGAAAAAATTATTTTTTACATATAGGATCCTTTAATATATCGAAAAACACATTAAATAAATAATATAATGGAAAAAAAGAAAAGAAAAAAATGTAAAAAATTAGAAAAATAGACCTCCGCCGGGGTTCGAACCTGCACCCCTTCGCTTGAGGCGTAAGTCACTAGCTCGCGGTCTTATCCGTTGAACCACGTTTATACGAAGATCGTTTTACTACATACATTCAAGTACCCTCTTCCGGTTTGCTGAACGAAATACATAAGGGGCGTTTGCGGACCCCCTATTAGGTCTATAAAAAATTTTCTTTGTAGGGTGGTGCGGCTCATAGAGGACAAATTTTCGACCGAATTTGAAAATTATAACTTCATATTAAAGGGAGTTATACGGTCTTGAAATTTGAACATTTTTCCCGCCATTTTATTTTATTTTATTATTTATTCCTTTATGCATTCTTTCAAAAAGAAAGACGCTAGATTTTTAACATAGAACACATTTCGGATGCTAAACTTTCGTGAAAATATTGTAAAAGGTGTAAAAAAAATATTATAATATAAATAAACTAATTTTCCGGGATTTTTCCAGTTTTTAAGCATTATTTGAAATTTTTCGATCAAGAAAAAATTATTTTTTACATATAGGATCCTTTAATATATCGAAAAACACATTAAATAAATAATATAATGGAAAAAAAGAAAAGCAAAAAATGTAAAAAATTAGAAAATTCGACCACTTCCGGGGTTCGACCCTGAACCCCTTCGCTTGAGGCGTAAATCACTAGCACGCGGTCTTATCCGTTGAACCACGTTTATACGGGGATCGGGTTACTACATAGATTAGAGTACCCTCTTCCGGTTTGCTAAACAAAATACATAAGGGGCGTTTGCGGACCCCCTAATAGGTCTACAAAAAATTTTCTTTGTAGGGTGGTGCGGCCCATAGAGGACAACTTTCCGTCCGAATTTGAAAATTATAACTTCATATTAAAGGGAGTTATACGGACTTGAAATTTGAACCTTTTTCCCCGCCTTTTTATTTTATTTTATTATTTATTCCTTTATGCGTTCTTTCAAAAAGAAAGACGCTAGGTTTTAAACATAGAACACATTTCGGATGCTAAACTTTCGAGAAAATATTGTAAAAGGTGTAAAAAAAATATTATAATATAAATAAACTAATTATACAGTATTTTTCCAGTTTTTAAGCATTATTTGAAATTTTTCGAATAAGAAAAAATTATTTTTTACATATAGGATCCTTTATTATATCGAAAAACACATTAAATAAATAATATAATGGAAAAAAAGAAAAGCAAAAAATGTAAAAAATTAGAAAATTCGACCTCTTCCGGGGTTCGACCCTGAACCCCTTCGCTTGAGGCGTAAATCACTAGCACGCGGTCTTATCCGTTGAACCACGTTTATACGGGGATCGGGTTACTACATAGATTCAAGTACCCTCTTCCGGTTTGCTAAACAAAATACATAAGGGGCGTTTGCGGACCCCCTAATAGGTCTATAAAAAATTTTCTTTGTAGGGTGGTTCGGCTCATAGAGGACAACTTTCCGTCCGAATTTGAAAATTATAACTTCATATTAAAGGGAGTTAGACGGTCATGAAATTTGAACATTTTCCCCGCCATTTTATTTTATTTTATTATTTATTCCTTTATGTGTTCTTTCAAAAAGAAAGACGCTAGATTTTAAACATAGAACACATTTCGGATGCTAAACTTTCGTGAAAATATTGTAAAAGGTGTAAAAAAAATATTATAATATAAATAAACTAATTTTCCGGGATTTTTCCAGTTTTTAAGCATTATTTGAAATTTTTCGATCAAGAAAAAATTATTTTTTACATATAGGATCCTTTAATATATCGAAAAACACATTAAATAAATAATATAATGGAAAAAAAGAAAAGAAAAAAATGTAAAAAATTAGAAAAATAGACCTCCGCCGGGGTTCGAACCTGCACCCCTTCGCTTGAGGCGTAAGTCACTAGCTCGCGGTCTTATCCGTTGAACCACGTTTATACGAAGATCGTTTTACTACATACATTCAAGTACCCTCTTCCGGTTTGCTGAACGAAATACATAAGGGGCGTTTGCGGACCCCCTATTAGGTCTATAAAAAATTTTCTTTGTAGGGTGGTGCGGCTCATAGAGGACAAATTTTCGACCGAATTTGAAAATTATAACTTCATATTAAAGGGAGTTATACGGTCTTGAAATTTGAACATTTTTCCCGCCATTTTATTTTATTTTATTATTTATTCCTTTATGCATTCTTTCAAAAAGAAAGACGCTAGATTTTTAACATAGAACACATTTCGGATGCTAAACTTTCGTGAAAATATTGTAAAAGGTGTAAAAAAAATATTATAATATAAATAAACTAATTTTCCGGGATTTTTCCAGTTTTTAAGCATTATTTGAAATTTTTCGATCAAGAAAAAATTATTTTTTACATATAGGATCCTTTAATATATCGAAAAACACATTAAATAAATAATATAAAGGAAAAAAAGAAAAGAAAAAAGTGTAAAAAATTAGAAAAATAGACCTCTGCCGGGATTCGAACCTGCACCCCTTCGCTTGAGGCGTAAGTCACTAGCTCGCGGTCTTATCCGTTGAACCACGTTTATACGGGGATCGGGTTACTACATAGATTCAAGTACCCTCTTCCGGTTTGCTAAACAAAATACATAAGGGGCGTTTGCGGACCCCCTAATAGGTCTATAAAAAATTTTCTTTGTAGGGTGGTTCGGCTCATAGAGGACAACTTTCCGTCCGAATTTGAAAATTATAACTTCATATTAAAGGGAGTTAGACGGTCATGAAATTTGAACATTTTCCCCGCCATTTTATTTTATTTTATTATTTATTCCTTTATGTGTTCTTTCAAAAAGAAAGACGCTAGATTTTAAACATAGAACACATTTCGGATGCTAAACTTTCGTGAAAATATTGTAAAAGGTGTAAAAAAAATATTATAATATAAATAAACTAATTTTCCGGGATTTTTCCAGTTTTTAAGCATTATTTGAAATTTTTCGATCAAGAAAAAATTATTTTTTACATATAGGATCCTTTAATATATCGAAAAACACATTAAATAAATAATATAATGGAAAAAAAGAAAAGAAAAAAATGTAAAAAATTAGAAAAATAGACCTCCGCCGGGGTTCGAACCTGCACCCCTTCGCTTGAGGCGTAAGTCACTAGCTCGCGGTCTTATCCGTTGAACCACGTTTATACGAAGATCGTTTTACTACATACATTCAAGTACCCTCTTCCGGTTTGCTGAACGAAATACATAAGGGGCGTTTGCGGACCCCCTATTAGGTCTATAAAAAATTTTCTTTGTAGGGTGGTGCGGCTCATAGAGGACAAATTTTCGACCGAATTTGAAAATTATAACTTCATATTAAAGGGAGTTATACGGTCTTGAAATTTGAACATTTTTCCCGCCATTTTATTTTATTTTATTATTTATTCCTTTATGCATTCTTTCAAAAAGAAAGACGCTAGATTTTTAACATAGAACACATTTCGGATGCTAAACTTTCGTGAAAATATTGTAAAAGGTGTAAAAAAAATATTATAATATAAATAAACTAATTTTCCGGGATTTTTCCAGTTTTTAAGCATTATTTGAAATTTTTCGATCAAGAAAAAATTATTTTTTACATATAGGATCCTTTAATATATCGAAAAACACATTAAATAAATAATATAATGGAAAAAAAGAAAAGCAAAAAATGTAAAAAATTAGAAAATTCGACCACTTCCGGGGTTCGACCCTGAACCCCTTCGCTTGAGGCGTAAATCACTAGCACGCGGTCTTATCCGTTGAACCACGTTTATACGGGGATCGGGTTACTACATAGATTAGAGTACCCTCTTCCGGTTTGCTAAACAAAATACATAAGGGGCGTTTGCGGACCCCCTAATAGGTCTACAAAAAATTTTCTTTGTAGGGTGGTGCGACCCATAGAGGACAACTTTCCGTCCGAATTTGAAAATTATAACTTCATATTAAAGGGAGTTATACGGACTTGAAATTTGAACCTTTTTCCCCGCCTTTTTATTTTATTTTATTATTTATTCCTTTATGCGTTCTTTCAAAAAGAAAGACGCTAGGTTTTAAACATAGAACACATTTCGGATGCTAAACTTTCGAGAAAATATTGTAAAAGGTGTAAAAAAAATATTATAATATAAATAAACTAATTATACAGTATTTTTCCAGTTTTTAAGCATTATTTGAAATTTTTCGAATAAGAAAAAATTATTTTTTACATATAGGATCCTTTATTATATCGAAAAACACATTAAATAAATAATATAATGGAAAAAAAGAAAAGCAAAAAATGTAAAAAATTAGAAAATTCGACCTCTTCCGGGGTTCGACCCTGAACCCCTTCGCTTGAGGCGTAAATCACTAGCACGCGGTCTTATCCGTTGAACCACGTTTATACGGGGATCGGGTTACTACATAGATTCAAGTACCCTCTTCCGGTTTGCTAAACAAAATACATAAGGGGCGTTTGCGGACCCCCTAATAGGTCTATAAAAAATTTTCTTTGTAGGGTGGTTCGGCTCATAGAGGACAACTTTCCGTCCGAATTTGAAAATTATAACTTCATATTAAAGGGAGTTAGACGGTCATGAAATTTGAACATTTTCCCCGCCATTTTATTTTATTTTATTATTTATTCCTTTATGTGTTCTTTCAAAAAGAAAGACGCTAGATTTTAAACATAGAACACATTTCGGATGCTAAACTTTCGTGAAAATATTGTAAAAGGTGTAAAAAAAATATTATAATATAAATAAACTAATTTTCCGGGATTTTTCCAGTTTTTAAGCATTATTTGAAATTTTTCGATCAAGAAAAAATTATTTTTTACATATAGGATCCTTTAATATATCGAAAAACACATTAAATAAATAATATAATGGAAAAAAAGAAAAGAAAAAAATGTAAAAAATTAGAAAAACAGACCTCCGCCGGGGTTCGAACCTGCACCCCTTCGCTTGAGGCGTAAGTCACTAGCTCGCGGTCTTATCCGTTGAACCACGTTTATACGAAGATCGTTTTACTACATACATTCAAGTACCCTCTTCCGGTTTGCTGAACGAAATACATAAGGGGCGTTTGCGGACCCCCTATTAGGTCTATAAAAAATTTTCTTTGTAGGGTGGTGCGGCTCATAGAGGACAAATTTTCGACCGAATTTGAAAATTATAACTTCATATTAAAGGGAGTTATACGGTCTTGAAATTTGAACATTTTTCCCGCCATTTTATTTTATTTTATTATTTATTCCTTTATGCATTCTTTCAAAAAGAAAGACGCTAGATTTTTAACATAGAACACATTTCGGATGCTAAACTTTCGTGAAAATATTGTAAAAGGTGTAAAAAAAATATTATAATATAAATAAACTAATTTTCCGGGATTTTTCCAGTTTTTAAGCATTATTTGAAATTTTTCGATCAAGAAAAAATTATTTTTTACATATAGGATCCTTTAATATATCGAAAAACACATTAAATAAATAATATAATGGAAAAAAAGAAAAGCAAAAAATGTAAAAAATTAGAAAATTCGACCACTTCCGGGGTTCGACCCTGAACCCCTTCGCTTGAGGCGTAAATCACTAGCACGCGGTCTTATCCGTTGAACCACGTTTATACGGGGATCGGGTTACTACATAGATTAGAGTACCCTCTTCCGGTTTGCTAAACAAAATACATAAGGGGCGTTTGCGGACCCCCTAATAGGTCTACAAAAAATTTTCTTTGTAGGGTGGTGCGGCCCATAGAGGACAACTTTCCGTCCGAATTTGAAAATTATAACTTCATATTAAAGGGAGTTATACGGACTTGAAATTTGAACCTTTTTCCCCGCCTTTTTATTTTATTTTATTATTTATTCCTTTATGCGTTCTTTCAAAAAGAAAGACGCTAGGTTTTAAACATAGAACACATTTCGGATGCTAAACTTTCGTGAAAATATTGTAAAAGGTGCGAAAAAAAAATAATATAAATAAACTAATTTTCCGGGATTTTTCCAGTTTTTAAGCATTATTTGAAATTTTTCGATCAAGAAAAAATTATTTTTTACATATAGGATCCTTTAATATATCGAAAAACACATTAAATAAATAATATAATGGAAAAAAAGAAAAGAAAAAAATTAGAAAAATAGACCTCCGCCGGGGTTCGAACCTGCACCCCTTCGCTTGAGGCGTAAGTCACTAGCTCGCGGTCTTATCCGTTGAACCACGTTTATACGAAGATCGTTTTACTACATACATTCAAGTACCCTCTTCCGGTTTGCTGAACAAAATACATAAGGGGCGTTTGCGGACCCCCTATTAGGTCTATAAAAAATTTTCTTTGTAGGGTGGTGCGGCTCATAGAGGACAAATTTTCGACCGAATTTGAAAATTATAACTTCATATTAAAGGGAGTTATACGGTCTTGAAATTTGAACATTTTTCCCGCCATTTTATTTTATTTTATTATTTATTCCTTTATGCGTTCTTTCAAAAAGAAAGACGCTAGATTTTAAACATAGAACACATTTCGGATGCTAAACTTTCGTGAAAATATTGTAAAAGGTGCGAAAAAAAATATTATAATATAAATAAACTAATTTTCCGGGATTTTTCCATTTTTTCAGCATTATTTGAAATTTTTCGATCAAGAAAAAATTATTTTTTTCATATAGGATCCTTTAATATATCGAAAAACACATTAAATAAATAATATAATGGAAAAAAAGAAAAGAAAAAAATGTAAAAAATTAGAAAAATAGACCTCCGCCGGGGTTCGAACCTGCACCCCTTCGCTTGAGGCGTAAGTCACTAGCTCGCGGTCTTATCCGTTGAACCACGTTTATACGAAGATCGTTTTACTACATACATTCAAGTACCCTCTTCCGGTTTGCTGAACGAAATACATAAGGGGCGTTTGCGGACCCCCTATTAGGTCTATAAAAAATTTTCTTTGTAGGGTGGTGCGGCTCATAGAGGACAAATTTTCGACCGAATTTGAAAATTATAACTTCATATTAAAGGGAGTTATACGGTCTTGAAATTTGAACATTTTTCCCGCCATTTTATTTTATTTTATTATTTATTCCTTTATGCATTCTTTCAAAAAGAAAGACGCTAGATTTTTAACATAGAACACATTTCGGATGCTAAACTTTCGTGAAAATATTGTAAAAGGTGTAAAAAAAATATTATAATATAAATAAACTAATTTTCCGGGATTTTTCCAGTTTTTAAGCATTATTTGAAATTTTTCGATCAAGAAAAAATTATTTTTTACATATAGGATCCTTTAATATATCGAAAAACACATTAAATAAATAATATAATGGAAAAAAAGAAAAGCAAAAAATGTAAAAAATTAGAAAATTCGACCACTTCCGGGGTTCGACCCTGAACCCCTTCGCTTGAGGCGTAAATCACTAGCACGCGGTCTTATCCGTTGAACCACGTTTATACGGGGATCGGGTTACTACATAGATTAGAGTACCCTCTTCCGGTTTGCTAAACAAAATACATAAGGGGCGTTTGCGGACCCCCTAATAGGTCTACAAAAAATTTTCTTTGTAGGGTGGTGCGGCCCATAGAGGACAACTTTCCGTCCGAATTTGAAAATTATAACTTCATATTAAAGGAAGTTATACGGACTTGAAATTTGAACCTTTTTCCCCGCCTTTTTATTTTATTTTATTATTTATTCCTTTATGCGTTCTTTCAAAAAGAAAGACGCTAGGTTTTAAACATAGAACACATTTCGGATGCTAAACTTTCGAGAAAATATTGTAAAAGGTGTAAAAAAAATATTATAATATAAATAAACTAATTATACAGTATTTTTCCAGTTTTTAAGCATTATTTGAAATTTTTCGAATAAGAAAAAATTATTTTTTACATATAGGATCCTTTATTATATCGAAAAACACATTAAATAAATAATATAATGGAAAAAAAGAAAAGCAAAAAATGTAAAAAATTAGAAAATTCGACCTCTTCCGGGGTTCGACCCTGAACCCCTTCGCTTGAGGCGTAAATCACTAGCACGCGGTCTTATCCGTTGAACCACGTTTATACGGGGATCGGGTTACTACATAGATTCAAGTACCCTCTTCCGGTTTGCTAAACAAAATACATAAGGGGCGTTTGCGGACCCCCTAATAGGTCTATAAAAAATTTTCTTTGTAGGGTGGTTCGGCTCATAGAGGACAACTTTCCGTCCGAATTTGAAAATTATAACTTCATATTAAAGGGAGTTAGACGGTCATGAAATTTGAACATTTTCCCCGCCATTTTATTTTATTTTATTATTTATTCCTTTATGTGTTCTTTCAAAAAGAAAGACGCTAGATTTTAAACATAGAACACATTTCGGATGCTAAACTTTCGTGAAAATATTGTAAAAGGTGTAAAAAAAATATTATAATATAAATAAACTAATTTTCCGGGATTTTTCCAGTTTTTAAGCATTATTTGAAATTTTTCGATCAAGAAAAAATTATTTTTTACATATAGGATCCTTTAATATATCGAAAAACACATTAAATAAATAATATAATGGAAAAAAAGAAAAGAAAAAAATGTAAAAAATTAGAAAAATAGACCTCCGCCGGGGTTCGAACCTGCACCCCTTCGCTTGAGGCGTAAGTCACTAGCTCGCGGTCTTATCCGTTGAACCACGTTTATACGAAGATCGTTTTACTACATACATTCAAGTACCCTCTTCCGGTTTGCTGAACGAAATACATAAGGGGCGTTTGCGGACCCCCTATTAGGTCTATAAAAAATTTTCTTTGTAGGGTGGTGCGGCTCATAGAGGACAAATTTTCGACCGAATTTGAAAATTATAACTTCATATTAAAGGGAGTTATACGGTCTTGAAATTTGAACATTTTTCCCGCCATTTTATTTTATTTTATTATTTATTCCTTTATGCATTCTTTCAAAAAGAAAGACGCTAGATTTTTAACATAGAACACATTTCGGATGCTAAACTTTCGTGAAAATATTGTAAAAGGTGTAAAAAAAATATTATAATATAAATAAACTAATTTTCCGGGATTTTTCCAGTTTTTAAGCATTATTTGAAATTTTTCGATCAAGAAAAAATTATTTTTTACATATAGGATCCTTTAATATATCGAAAAACACATTAAATAAATAATATAAAGGAAAAAAACAAAAGAAAAAAGTGTAAAAAATTAGAAAAATAGACCTCTGCCGGGATTCGAACCTGCACCCCTTCGCTTGAGGCGTAATTCACTAGCTCGCGGTCTTATCCGTTGAACCACGTTTATACGGGGATCGGGTTACTACATAGATTCAAGTACCCTCTTCCGGTTTGCTAAACAAAATACATAAGGGGCGTTTGCGGACCCCCTAATAGGTCTATAAAAAATTTTCTTTGTAGGGTGGTTCGGCTCATAGAGGACAACTTTCCGTCCGAATTTGAAAATTATAACTTCATATTAAAGGGAGTTAGACGGTCATGAAATTTGAACATTTTCCCCGCCATTTTATTTTATTTTATTATTTATTCCTTTATGTGTTCTTTCAAAAAGAAAGACGCTAGATTTTAAACATAGAACACATTTCGGATGCTAAACTTTCGTGAAAATATTGTAAAAGGTGTAAAAAAAATATTATAATATAAATAAACTAATTTTCCGGGATTTTTCCAGTTTTTAAGCATTATTTGAAATTTTTCGATCAAGAAAAAATTATTTTTTACATATAGGATCCTTTAATATATCGAAAAACACATTAAATAAATAATATAATGGAAAAAAAGAAAAGAAAAAAATGTAAAAAATTAGAAAAATAGACCTCCGCCGGGGTTCGAACCTGCACCCCTTCGCTTGAGGCGTAAGTCACTAGCTCGCGGTCTTATCCGTTGAACCACGTTTATACGAAGATCGTTTTACTACATACATTCAAGTACCCTCTTCCGGTTTGCTGAACGAAATACATAAGGGGCGTTTGCGGACCCCCTATTAGGTCTATAAAAAATTTTCTTTGTAGGGTGGTGCGGCTCATAGAGGACAAATTTTCGACCGAATTTGAAAATTATAACTTCATATTAAAGGGAGTTATACGGTCTTGAAATTTGAACATTTTTCCCGCCATTTTATTTTATTTTATTATTTATTCCTTTATGCATTCTTTCAAAAAGAAAGACGCTAGATTTTTAACATAGAACACATTTCGGATGCTAAACTTTCGTGAAAATATTGTAAAAGGTGTAAAAAAAATATTATAATATAAATAAACTAATTTTCCGGGATTTTTCCAGTTTTTAAGCATTATTTGAAATTTTTCGATCAAGAAAAAATTATTTTTTACATATAGGATCCTTTAATATATCGAAAAACACATTAAATAAATAATATAAAGGAAAAAAAGAAAAGAAAAAAGTGTAAAAAATTAGAAAAATAGACCTCTGCCGGGATTCGAACCTGCACCCCTTCGCTTGAGGCGTAAGTCACTAGCTCGCGGTCTTATCCGTTGAACCACGTTTATACGGGGATCGGGTTACTACATAGATTCAAGTACCCTCTTCCGGTTTGCTAAACAAAATACATAAGGGGCGTTTGCGGACCCCCTAATAGGTCTATAAAAAATTTTCTTTGTAGGGTGGTTCGGCTCATAGAGGACAACTTTCCGTCCGAATTTGAAAATTATAACTTCATATTAAAGGGAGTTAGACGGTCATGAAATTTGAACATTTTCCCCGCCATTTTATTTTATTTTATTATTTATTCCTTTATGTGTTCTTTCAAAAAGAAAGACGCTAGATTTTAAACATAGAACACATTTCGGATGCTAAACTTTCGTGAAAATATTGTAAAAGGTGTAAAAAAAATATTATAATATAAATAAACTAATTTTCCGGGATTTTTCCAGTTTTTAAGCATTATTTGAAATTTTTCGATCAAGAAAAAATTATTTTTTACATATAGGATCCTTTAATATATCGAAAAACACATTAAATAAATAATATAATGGAAAAAAAGAAAAGAAAAAAATGTAAAAAATTAGAAAAATAGACCTCCGCCGGGGTTCGAACCTGCACCCCTTCGCTTGAGGCGTAAGTCACTAGCTCGCGGTCTTATCCGTTGAACCACGTTTATACGAAGATCGTTTTACTACATACATTCAAGTACCCTCTTCCGGTTTGCTGAACGAAATACATAAGGGGCGTTTGCGGACCCCCTAATAGGTCTACAAAAAATTTTCTTTGTAGGGTGGTGCGACCCATAGAGGACAACTTTCCGTCCGAATTTGAAAATTATAACTTCATATTAAAGGGAGTTATACGGACTTGAAATTTGAACCTTTTTCCCCGCCTTTTTATTTTATTTTATTATTTATTCCTTTATGCGTTCTTTCAAAAAGAAAGACGCTAGGTTTTAAACATAGAACACATTTCGGATGCTAAACTTTCGAGAAAATATTGTAAAAGGTGTAAAAAAAATATTATAATATAAATAAACTAATTATACAGTATTTTTCCAGTTTTTAAGCATTATTTGAAATTTTTCGAATAAGAAAAAATTATTTTTTACATATAGGATCCTTTATTATATCGAAAAACACATTAAATAAATAATATAATGGAAAAAAAGAAAAGCAAAAAATGTAAAAAATTAGAAAATTCGACCTCTTCCGGGGTTCGACCCTGAACCCCTTCGCTTGAGGCGTAAATCACTAGCACGCGGTCTTATCCGTTGAACCACGTTTATACGGGGATCGGGTTACTACATAGATTCAAGTACCCTCTTCCGGTTTGCTAAACAAAATACATAAGGGGCGTTTGCGGACCCCCTAATAGGTCTATAAAAAATTTTCTTTGTAGGGTGGTTCGGCTCATAGAGGACAACTTTCCGTCCGAATTTGAAAATTATAACTTCATATTAAAGGGAGTTAGACGGTCATGAAATTTGAACATTTTCCCCGCCATTTTATTTTATTTTATTATTTATTCCTTTATGTGTTCTTTCAAAAAGAAAGACGCTAGATTTTAAACATAGAACACATTTCGGATGCTAAACTTTCGTGAAAATATTGTAAAAGGTGTAAAAAAAATATTATAATATAAATAAACTAATTTTCCGGGATTTTTCCAGTTTTTAAGCATTATTTGAAATTTTTCGATCAAGAAAAAATTATTTTTTACATATAGGATCCTTTAATATATCGAAAAACACATTAAATAAATAATATAATGGAAAAAAAGAAAAGAAAAAAATGTAAAAAATTAGAAAAATAGACCTCCGCCGGGGTTCGAACCTGCACCCCTTCGCTTGAGGCGTAAGTCACTAGCTCGCGGTCTTATCCGTTGAACCACGTTTATACGAAGATCGTTTTACTACATACATTCAAGTACCCTCTTCCGGTTTGCTGAACGAAATACATAAGGGGCGTTTGCGGACCCCCTATTAGGTCTATAAAAAATTTTCTTTGTAGGGTGGTGCGGCTCATAGAGGACAAATTTTCGACCGAATTTGAAAATTATAACTTCATATTAAAGGGAGTTATACGGTCTTGAAATTTGAACATTTTTCCCGCCATTTTATTTTATTTTATTATTTATTCCTTTATGCATTCTTTCAAAAAGAAAGACGCTAGATTTTTAACATAGAACACATTTCGGATGCTAAACTTTCGTGAAAATATTGTAAAAGGTGTAAAAAAAATATTATAATATAAATAAACTAATTTTCCGGGATTTTTCCAGTTTTTAAGCATTATTTGAAATTTTTCGATCAAGAAAAAATTATTTTTTACATATAGGATCCTTTAATATATCGAAAAACACATTAAATAAATAATATAATGGAAAAAAAGAAAAGCAAAAAATGTAAAAAATTAGAAAATTCGACCACTTCCGGGGTTCGACCCTGAACCCCTTCGCTTGAGGCGTAAATCACTAGCACGCGGTCTTATCCGTTGAACCACGTTTATACGGGGATCGGGTTACTACATAGATTAGAGTACCCTCTTCCGGTTTGCTAAACAAAATACATAAGGGGCGTTTGCGGACCCCCTAATAGGTCTACAAAAAATTTTCTTTGTAGGGTGGTGCGGCCCATAGAGGACAACTTTCCGTCCGAATTTGAAAATTATAACTTCATATTAAAGGGAGTTATACGGACTTGAAATTTGAACCTTTTTCCCCGCCTTTTTATTTTATTTTATTATTTATTCCTTTATGCGTTCTTTCAAAAAGAAAGACGCTAGGTTTTAAACATAGAACACATTTCGGATGCTAAACTTTCGTGAAAATATTGTAAAAGGTGCGAAAAAAAAATAATATAAATAAACTAATTTTCCGGGATTTTTCCAGTTTTTAAGCATTATTTGAAATTTTTCGATCAAGAAAAAATTATTTTTTACATATAGGATCCTTTAATATATCGAAAAACACATTAAATAAATAATATAATGGAAAAAAAGAAAAGAAAAAAATTAGAAAAATAGACCTCCGCCGGGGTTCGAACCTGCACCCCTTCGCTTGAGGCGTAAGTCACTAGCTCGCGGTCTTATCCGTTGAACCACGTTTATACGAAGATCGTTTTACTACATACATTCAAGTACCCTCTTCCGGTTTGCTGAACAAAATACATAAGGGGCGTTTGCGGACCCCCTATTAGGTCTATAAAAAATTTTCTTTGTAGGGTGGTGCGGCTCATAGAGGACAAATTTTCGACCGAATTTGAAAATTATAACTTCATATTAAAGGGAGTTATACGGTCTTGAAATTTGAACATTTTTCCCGCCATTTTATTTTATTTTATTATTTATTCCTTTATGCGTTCTTTCAAAAAGAAAGACGCTAGATTTTAAACATAGAACACATTTCGGATGCTAAACTTTCGTGAAAATATTGTAAAAGGTGCGAAAAAAAATATTATAATATAAATAAACTAATTTTCCGGGATTTTTCCATTTTTTCAGCATTATTTGAAATTTTTCGATCAAGAAAAAATTATTTTTTTCATATAGGATCCTTTAATATATCGAAAAACACATTAAATAAATAATATAATGGAAAAAAAGAAAAGCAAAAAATGCAAAAAATTAGAAAATTTGACCTCTTCCGGGGTTCGACCCTGAACCCCTTCGCTTGAGGCGTAAATCACTAGCACGCGGTCTTATCCGTTGAACCACGTTTATACGGGGATCGGGATACTACATAGATTCAAGTACCCTCTTCCGGTTTGCTGAACAAAATACATCAGGGGCGTTTGCGGACCCCCTAATAGGTCTATAAAAAATTTTCTTTGTAGGGTGGTGCGGCTCATAGAGGACAAATTTCCGACCGAATTTGAAAATTATAACTTCATATTAAAGGGAGTTAGACGGTCTTGAAATTTGAACATTTTTCCCGCCATTTTATTTTATTTTATTATTTATTCCTTTATGCGTTCTTTCAAAAAGAAAGACACTAGATTTTAAACATAGAACACATTTCGGATGCTAAACTTTCGTGAAAATATTGTAAAAGGAGCGAAAAAAAATATTATAATATAAATAAACTAATTTTCCGGGATTTTTCCAGTTCTTAAGCATTATTTGAAATTTTTCGATCAAGAAAAAATTATTTTTTACATATAGGATCCTTTAATATATCGAAAAACACATTAAATAAATAATATAATGGAAAAAAAGAAAATCAAAAAATGTAAAAAATTAGACCTCTTCCGGGGTTCGACCCTGAACCCCTTCGCTTGAGGCGTAAATCACTAGCACGCGGTCTTATCCGTTAAACCACGTTTATACGGGGATCGGGTTACTACATAGATTAGAGTACCCTCTTCCGGTTTGCTAAACAAAATACATAAGGGGCGTTTGCGGACCCCCTAATAGGTCTATAAAAAATTTTCTTTGTAGGGTGGTGCGGCTCATAGAGGACAACTTTTCGTCCGAATTTGAAAATTATAACTTCATATTAAAGGGAGTTATACGGACTTGAAATTTGAACCTTTTTCCCGCCTTTTTATTTTATTTTATTATTTATTCCTTTATGCGTTCTTTCAAAAAGAAAGACGCTAGGTTTTAAACATAGAACACATTTCGGATGCTAAACTTTCGAGAAAATATTGTAAAAGGTGTAAAAAAAAATATTATAATATAAATAAACAAATTATACAGTATTTTTCCAGTTTTTAAGCATTATTTGAAATTTTTCGAATAAGAAAAAATTATTTTTTACATATAGGATCCTTTATTATATCGAAAAACACATTAAATAAATAATATAATGGAAAAAAAGAAAAGAAAAAAATGTAAAAAATTAGAAAAATAGACCTCTGCCGGGGTTCGAACATGCACCCCTTCGCTTGAGGCGTAAGTCACTAGCACGCGGTCTTATCCGTTGAACCACGTTTAGACGGGGATCGGGTTACTACATAGATTCAAGTACCCTCTTCCGGTTTGCTGAACAAAATACATAAGGGGCGTTTGCGGACCCCCTAATAGGTCTATAAAAAATTTTCTTTGTAGGGTGGTGCGGCTCATAGAGGACAAATTTCCGACCGAATTTGAAAATTATAACTTCATATTAAAGGGAGTTAGACGGTCTTGAAATTTGAACATTTTTCCCGCCATTTTATTTTATTTTATTATTTATTCCTTTATGCGTTCTTTCAAAAAGAAAGACGCTAGATTTTAAACATAGAACACATTTCGGATGCTAAACTTTCGTGAAAATATTGTAAAAGGTGCGAAAAAAAATATTATAATATAAATAAACTAATTTTCCGGGATTTTTCCATTTTTTCAGCATTATTTGAAATTTTTCGATCAAGAAAAAATTATTTTTTTCATATAGGATCCTTTAATATATCGAAAAACACATTAAATAAATAATATAATGGAAAAAAAGAAAAGAAAAAAATGTAAAAAATTAGAAAAATAGACCTCCGCCGGGGTTCGAACCTGCACCCCTTCGCTTGAGGCGTAAGTCACTAGCTCGCGGTCTTATCCGTTGAACCACGTTTATACGAAGATCGTTTTACTACATACATTCAAGTACCCTCTTCCGGTTTGCTGAACGAAATACATAAGGGGCGTTTGCGGACCCCCTATTAGGTCTATAAAAAATTTTCTTTGTAGGGTGGTGCGGCTCATAGAGGACAAATTTTCGACCGAATTTGAAAATTATAACTTCATATTAAAGGGAGTTATACGGTCTTGAAATTTGAACATTTTTCCCGCCATTTTATTTTATTTTATTATTTATTCCTTTATGCATTCTTTCAAAAAGAAAGACGCTAGATTTTTAACATAGAACACATTTCGGATGCTAAACTTTCGTGAAAATATTGTAAAAGGTGTAAAAAAAATATTATAATATAAATAAACTAATTTTCCGGGATTTTTCCAGTTTTTAAGCATTATTTGAAATTTTTCGATCAAGAAAAAATTATTTTTTACATATAGGATCCTTTAATATATCGAAAAACACATTAAATAAATAATATAATGGAAAAAAAGAAAAGCAAAAAATGTAAAAAATTAGAAAATTCGACCACTTCCGGGGTTCGACCCTGAACCCCTTCGCTTGAGGCGTAAATCACTAGCACGCGGTCTTATCCGTTGAACCACGTTTATACGGGGATCGGGTTACTACATAGATTAGAGTACCCTCTTCCGGTTTGCTAAACAAAATACATAAGGGGCGTTTGCGGACCCCCTAATAGGTCTACAAAAAATTTTCTTTGTAGGGTGGTGCGGCCCATAGAGGACAACTTTCCGTCCGAATTTGAAAATTATAACTTCATATTAAAGGGAGTTATACGGACTTGAAATTTGAACCTTTTTCCCCGCCTTTTTATTTTATTTTATTATTTATTCCTTTATGCGTTCTTTCAAAAAGAAAGACGCTAGGTTTTAAACATAGAACACATTTCGGATGCTAAACTTTCGAGAAAATATTGTAAAAGGTGTAAAAAAAATATTATAATATAAATAAACTAATTATACAGTATTTTTCCAGTTTTTAAGCATTATTTGAAATTTTTCGAATAAGAAAAAATTATTTTTTACATATAGGATCCTTTATTATATCGAAAAACACATTAAATAAATAATATAATGGAAAAAAAGAAAAGCAAAAAATGTAAAAAATTAGAAAATTCGACCTCTTCCGGGGTTCGACCCTGAACCCCTTCGCTTGAGGCGTAAATCACTAGCACGCGGTCTTATCCGTTGAACCACGTTTATACGGGGATCGGGTTACTACATAGATTCAAGTACCCTCTTCCGGTTTGCTAAACAAAATACATAAGGGGCGTTTGCGGACCCCCTAATAGGTCTATAAAAAATTTTCTTTGTAGGGTGGTTCGGCTCATAGAGGACAACTTTCCGTCCGAATTTGAAAATTATAACTTCATATTAAAGGGAGTTAGACGGTCATGAAATTTGAACATTTTCCCCGCCATTTTATTTTATTTTATTATTTATTCCTTTATGTGTTCTTTCAAAAAGAAAGACGCTAGATTTTAAACATAGAACACATTTCGGATGCTAAACTTTCGTGAAAATATTGTAAAAGGTGTAAAAAAAATATTATAATATAAATAAACTAATTTTCCGGGATTTTTCCAGTTTTTAAGCATTATTTGAAATTTTTCGATCAAGAAAAAATTATTTTTTACATATAGGATCCTTTAATATATCGAAAAACACATTAAATAAATAATATAATGGAAAAAAAGAAAAGAAAAAAATGTAAAAAATTAGAAAAATAGACCTCCGCCGGGGTTCGAACCTGCACCCCTTCGCTTGAGGCGTAAGTCACTAGCTCGCGGTCTTATCCGTTGAACCACGTTTATACGAAGATCGTTTTACTACATACATTCAAGTACCCTCTTCCGGTTTGCTGAACGAAATACATAAGGGGCGTTTGCGGACCCCCTATTAGGTCTATAAAAAATTTTCTTTGTAGGGTGGTGCGGCTCATAGAGGACAAATTTTCGACCGAATTTGAAAATTATAACTTCATATTAAAGGGAGTTATACGGTCTTGAAATTTGAACATTTTTCCCGCCATTTTATTTTATTTTATTATTTATTCCTTTATGCATTCTTTCAAAAAGAAAGACGCTAGATTTTTAACATAGAACACATTTCGGATGCTAAACTTTCGTGAAAATATTGTAAAAGGTGTAAAAAAAATATTATAATATAAATAAACTAATTTTCCGGGATTTTTCCAGTTTTTAAGCATTATTTGAAATTTTTCGATCAAGAAAAAATTATTTTTTACATATAGGATCCTTTAATATATCGAAAAACACATTAAATAAATAATATAAAGGAAAAAAAGAAAAGAAAAAAGTGTAAAAAATTAGAAAAATAGACCTCTGCCGGGATTCGAACCTGCACCCCTTCGCTTGAGGCGTAAGTCACTAGCTCGCGGTCTTATCCGTTGAACCACGTTTATACGAAGATCGTTTTACTACATACATTCAAGTACCCTCTTCCGGTTTGCTGAACGAAATACATAAGGGGCGTTTGCGGACCCCCTATTAGGTCTATAAAAAATTTTCTTTGTAGGGTGGTGCGGCTCATAGAGGACAAATTTTCGACCGAATTTGAAAATTATAACTTCATATTAAAGGGAGTTATACGGTCTTGAAATTTGAACATTTTTCCCGCCATTTTATTTTATTTTATTATTTATTCCTTTATGCATTCTTTCAAAAAGAAAGACGCTAGATTTTTAACATAGAACACATTTCGGATGCTAAACTTTCGTGAAAATATTGTAAAAGGTGTAAAAAAAATATTATAATATAAATAAACTAATTTTCCGGGATTTTTCCAGTTTTTAAGCATTATTTGAAATTTTTCGATCAAGAAAAAATTATTTTTTACATATAGGATCCTTTAATATATCGAAAAACACATTAAATAAATAATATAATGGAAAAAAAGAAAAGCAAAAAATGTAAAAAATTAGAAAATTCGACCACTTCCGGGGTTCGACCCTGAACCCCTTCGCTTGAGGCGTAAATCACTAGCACGCGGTCTTATCCGTTGAACCACGTTTATACGGGGATCGGGTTACTACATAGATTAGAGTACCCTCTTCCGGTTTGCTAAACAAAATACATAAGGGGCGTTTGCGGACCCCCTAATAGGTCTACAAAAAATTTTCTTTGTAGGGTGGTGCGACCCATAGAGGACAACTTTCCGTCCGAATTTGAAAATTATAACTTCATATTAAAGGGAGTTATACGGACTTGAAATTTGAACCTTTTTCCCCGCCTTTTTATTTTATTTTATTATTTATTCCTTTATGCGTTCTTTCAAAAAGAAAGACGCTAGGTTTTAAACATAGAACACATTTCGGATGCTAAACTTTCGAGAAAATATTGTAAAAGGTGTAAAAAAAATATTATAATATAAATAAACTAATTATACAGTATTTTTCCAGTTTTTAAGCATTATTTGAAATTTTTCGAATAAGAAAAAATTATTTTTTACATATAGGATCCTTTATTATATCGAAAAACACATTAAATAAATAATATAATGGAAAAAAAGAAAAGCAAAAAATGTAAAAAATTAGAAAATTCGACCTCTTCCGGGGTTCGACCCTGAACCCCTTCGCTTGAGGCGTAAATCACTAGCACGCGGTCTTATCCGTTGAACCACGTTTATACGGGGATCGGGTTACTACATAGATTCAAGTACCCTCTTCCGGTTTGCTAAACAAAATACATAAGGGGCGTTTGCGGACCCCCTAATAGGTCTATAAAAAATTTTCTTTGTAGGGTGGTTCGGCTCATAGAGGACAACTTTCCGTCCGAATTTGAAAATTATAACTTCATATTAAAGGGAGTTAGACGGTCATGAAATTTGAACATTTTCCCCGCCATTTTATTTTATTTTATTATTTATTCCTTTATGTGTTCTTTCAAAAAGAAAGACGCTAGATTTTAAACATAGAACACATTTCGGATGCTAAACTTTCGTGAAAATATTGTAAAAGGTGTAAAAAAAATATTATAATATAAATAAACTAATTTTCCGGGATTTTTCCAGTTTTTAAGCATTATTTGAAATTTTTCGATCAAGAAAAAATTATTTTTTACATATAGGATCCTTTAATATATCGAAAAACACATTAAATAAATAATATAATGGAAAAAAAGAAAAGAAAAAAATGTAAAAAATTAGAAAAATAGACCTCTGCCGGGGTTCGAACATGCACCCCTTCGCTTGAGGCGTAAGTCACTAGCACGCGGTCTTATCCGTTGAACCACGTTTAGACGGGGATCGGGTTACTACATAGATTCAAGTACCCTCTTCCGGTTTGCTGAACAAAATACATAAGGGGCGTTTGCGGACCCCCTAATAGGTCTATAAAAAATTTTCTTTGTAGGGTGGTGCGGCTCATAGAGGACAAATTTCCGACCGAATTTGAAAATTATAACTTCATATTAAAGGGAGTTAGACGGTCTTGAAATTTGAACATTTTTCCCGCCATTTTATTTTATTTTATTATTTATTCCTTTATGCGTTCTTTCAAAAAGAAAGACGCTAGATTTTAAACATAGAAAACATTTCGGATGCTAAACTTTCTTGAAAATATTGTAAAAGGTGCGAAAAAAAATATTATAATATAAATAAACTAATTTTCCGGGATTTTTCCAGTTTTTAAGCATTATTTGAAATTTTTCGATCAAGAAAAAATTATTTTTTACATATAGGATCCTTTAATATATCGAAAAACACATTAAATAAATAATATAATGAAAAAAAAGAAAAGCAAAATATGTATAAAATTAGAAAATTTGACCTCTTCCGGGGTTCGACCCTGAACCCCTTCGCTAGAGGCGTAAATCAATAGCACGCGGTCTTATCCGTTGAACCACGTTTATACGGAGATCGGGTTACTACATGCATTCAAGTACCCTCTTCCGGTTTGCTGAACAAAATACATAAGGGGCGTTTGCGGACCCCCTAATAGGTCTATAAAAAATTTTCTTTGTAGGGTGGTGCGGCTCATAGAGGACAAATTTTCGACCGAATTTGAAAATTATAACTTCATATTAAAGGGAGTTATACGGTCTTGAAATTTGAACCTTTTTCCCCGCCTTTTTATTTTATTTTATTATTTATTCCTTTATGCGTTCTTTCAAAAAGAAAGACGCTAGGTTTTAAACATAGAACACATTTCGGATGCTAAACTTTCGAGAAAATATTGTAAAAGGTGTAAAAAAAATATTATAATATAAATAAACTAATTATACAGTATTTTTCCAGTTTTTAAGCATTATTTGAAATTTTTCGAATAAGAAAAAATTATTTTTTACATATAGGATCCTTTATTATATCGAAAAACACATTAAATAAATAATATAATGGAAAAAAAGAAAAGCAAAAAATGTAAAAAATTTGAAAATTCGACCTCTTCCGGGGTTCGACCCTGAACCCCTTCGCTTGAGGCGTAAATCACTAGCACGCGGTCTTATCCGTTGAACCACGTTTATACGGGGATCGGGTTACTACATAGATTCAAGTACCCTCTTCCGGTTTGCTGAACAAAATACATAAGGGGCGTTTGCGGACCCCCTAATAGGTCTATAAAAATTTTCTTTGTAGGGTGGTGCGGCTCATAGAGGACAAATTTCCGACCGAATTTAAAAATTATAACTTCATATTAAATGGAGTTGGACGGTCTTGAAATTTGAACATTTTTCCCGCCATTTTATTTTATTTTATTATTTATTCCTTTATGCGTTCTTTCAAAAAGAAAGACGCTAGATTTTAAACATAGAACACATTTCGGATGCTAAACTTTCGTGAAAATATTGTAAAAGGTGCGAAAAAAAAATAATATAAATAAACTAATTTTCCGGGATTTTTCCAGTTTTTAAGCATTATTTGAAATTTTTCGATCAAGAAAAAATTATTTTTTACATATAGGATCCTTTAATATATCGAAAAACACATTAAATAAATAATATAATGGAAAAAAAGAAAAGAAAAAAATTAGAAAAATAGACCTCCGCCGGGGTTCGAACTTGCACCCCTTCGCTTGAGGCGTAAGTCACTAGCTCGCGGTCTTATCCGTTGAACCACGTTTATACGAAGATCGTTTTACTACATACATTCAAGTACCCTCTTCCGGTTTGCTGAACAAAATACATAAGGGGCGTTTGCGGACCCCCTATTAGGTCTATAAAAAATTTTCTTTGTAGGGTGGTGCGGCTCATAGAGGACAAATTTTCGACCGAATTTGAAAATTATAACTTCATATTAAAGGGAGTTATACGGTCTTGAAATTTGAACATTTTTCCCGCCATTTTATTTTATTTTATTATTTATTCCTTTATGCGTTCTTTCAAAAAGAAAGACGCTAGATTTTAAACATAGAAAACATTTCGGATGCTAAACTTTCTTGAAAATATTGTAAAAGGTGCGAAAAAAAATATTATAATATAAATAAACTAATTTTCCGGGATTTTTCCAGTTTTTAAGCATTATTTGAAATTTTTCGATCAAGAAAAAATTATTTTTTACATATAGGATCCTTTAATATATCGAAAAACACATTAAATAAATAATATAATGAAAAAAAAGAAAAGCAAAATATGTATAAAATTAGAAAATTTGACCTCTTCCGGGGTTCGACCCTGAACCCCTTCGCTAGAGGCGTAAATCAATAGCACGCGGTCTTATCCGTTGAACCACGTTTATACGGAGATCGGGTTACTACATGCATTCAAGTACCCTCTTCCGGTTTGCTGAACAAAATACATAAGGGGCGTTTGCGGACCCCCTAATAGGTCTATAAAAAATTTTCTTTGTAGGGTGGTGCGGCTCATAGAGGACAAATTTTCGACCGAATTTGAAAATTATAACTTCATATTAAAGGGAGTTATACGGTCTTGAAATTTGAACCTTTTTCCCCGCCTTTTTATTTTATTTTATTATTTATTCCTTTATGCGTTCTTTCAAAAAGAAAGACGCTAGGTTTTAAACATAGAACACATTTCGGATGCTAAACTTTCGAGAAAATATTGTAAAAGGTGTAAAAAAAATATTATAATATAAATAAACTAATTATACAGTATTTTTCCAGTTTTTAAGCATTATTTGAAATTTTTCGAATAAGAAAAAATTATTTTTTACATATAGGATCCTTTATTATATCGTAAAACACATTAAATAAATAATATAATGGAAAAAAAGAAAAGCAAAAAATGTAAAAAATTAGAAAATTCGACCTCTTCCGGGGTTCGACCCTGAACCCCTTCGCTTGAGGCGTAAATCACTAGCACGCGGTCTTATCCGTTGAACCACGTTTATACGGGGATCGGGTTACTACATAGATTCAAGTACCCTCTTCCGGTTTGCTGAACAAAATACATAAGGGGCGTTTGCGGACCCCCTAATAGGTCTATAAAAATTTTCTTTGTAGGGTGGTGCGGCTCATAGAGGACAAATTTCCGACCGAATTTAAAAATTATAACTTCATATTAAATGGAGTTGGACGGTCTTGAAATTTGAACATTTTTCCCGCCATTTTATTTTATTTTATTATTTATTCCTTTATGCGTTCTTTCAAAAAGAAAGACGCTAGATTTTAAACATAGAACACATTTCGGATGCTAAACTTTCGTGAAAATATTGTAAAAGGTGCGAAAAAAAAATAATATAAATAAACTAATTTTCCGGGATTTTTCCAGTTTTTAAGCATTATTTGAAATTTTTCGATCAAGAAAAAATTATTTTTTACATATAGGATCCTTTAATATATCGAAAAACACATTAAATAAATAATATAATGGAAAAAAAGAAAAGAAAAAAATTAGAAAAATAGACCTCCGCCGGGGTTCGAACTTGCACCCCTTCGCTTGAGGCGTAAGTCACTAGCTCGCGGTCTTATCCGTTGAACCACGTTTATACGAAGATCGTTTTACTACATACATTCAAGTACCCTCTTCCGGTTTGCTGAACAAAATACATAAGGGGCGTTTGCGGACCCCCTATTAGGTCTATAAAAAATTTTCTTTGTAGGGTGGTGCGGCTCATAGAGGACAAATTTTCGACCGAATTTGAAAATTATAACTTCATATTAAAGGGAGTTATACGGTCTTGAAATTTGAACATTTTTCCCGCCATTTTATTTTATTTTATTATTTATTCCTTTATGCGTTCTTTCAAAAAGAAAGACGCTAGATTTTAAACATAGAACACATTTCGGATGCTAAACTTTCGTGAAAATATTGTAAAAGGTGCGAAAAAAAATATTATAATATAAATAAACTAATTTTCCGGGATTTTTCCATTTTTTCAGCATTATTTGAAATTTTTCGATCAAGAAAAAATTATTTTTTTCATATAGGATCCTTTAATATATCGAAAAACACATTAAATAAATAATATAATGGAAAAAAAGAAAAGCAAAAAATGTAAAAAATTAGAAAAATAGACCTCTGCCGGGGTTCGAACGTGCACCCTTTCGCTTGAGGCGTAAGTCACTAGCACGCGGTCTTATCCGTTGAACCACGTTTACACGGGGATCGGGTTACTACATAGATTCAAGTACCCTATTCCGGTTTGCTGAACAAAATACATAAGGGGCGTTTGCGGACCCCCTAATAGGTCTATAAAAATTTTCTTTGTAGGGTGGTGCGGCTCATAGAGGACAAATTTCCGACCGAATTTGAAAATTATAACTTCATATTAAAGGGAGTTAGACGGTCTTGAAATTTGAACATTTTTCCCGCCATTTTATTTTATTTTATTATTTATTCCTTTATGCGTTCTTTCAAAAAGAAAGACACTAGATTTTAAACATAGAACACATTTCGGATGCTAAACTTTCGTGAAAATATTGTAAAAGGAGCGAAAAAAAATATTATAATATAAATAAACTAATTTTCCGGGATTTTTCCAGTTCTTAAGCATTATTTGAAATTTTTCGATCAAGAAAAAATTATTTTTTACATATAGGATCCTTTAATATATCGAAAAACACATTAAATAAATAATATAATGGAAAAAAAGAAAATCAAAAAATGTAAAAAATTAGAAAATTTGACCTCTTCCGGGGTTCGACCCTGAACCCCTTCGCTTGAGGCGTAAATCACTAGCACGCGGTCTTATCCGTTAAACCACGTTTATACGGGGATCGGGTTACTACATAGATTAGAGTACCCTCTTCCGGTTTGCTAAACAAAATACATAAGGGGCGTTTGCGGACCCCCTAATAGATCTATAAAAAATTTTCTTTGTAGGGTGGTGCGGCTCATAGAGGACAACTTTCCGTCCGAATTTGAAAATTATAACTTCATATTAAAGGGAGTTATACGGACTTGAAATTTGAACCTTTTTCCCGCCTTTTTATTTTATTTTATTATTTATTCCTTTATGCGTTCTTTCAAAAAGAAAGACGCTAGGTTTTAAACATAGAACACATTTCGGATGCTAAACTTTCGAGAAAATATTGTAAAAGGTGTAAAAAAAAATATTATAATATAAATAAACAAATTATACAGTATTTTTCCAGTTTTTAAGCATTATTTGAAATTTTTCGAATAAGAAAAAATTATTTTTTACATATAGGATCCTTTATTATATCGAAAAACACATTAAATAAATAATATAATGGAAAAAAAAGAAAAGAAAAAAATGTAAAAAATTAGAAAAATAGACCTCTGCCGGGGTTCGAACATGCACCCCTTCGCTTGAGGCGTAAGTCACTAGCACGCGGTCTTATCCGTTGAACCACGTTTAGACGGGGATCGGGTTACTACATAGATTCTAGTACCCTCTTCCGGTTTGCTGAACAAAATACATAAGGGGCGTTTGCGGACCCCCTAATAGGTCTATAAAAAATTTTCTTTGTAGGGTGGTGCGGCTCATAGAGGACAAATTTCCGACCGAATTTGAAAATTATAACTTCATATTAAAGGGAGTTAGACGGTCTTGAAATTTGAACATTTTTCCCGCCATTTTATTTTATTTTATTATTTATTCCTTTATGCGTTCTTTCAAAAAGAAAGACGCTAGATTTTAAACATAGAAAACATTTCGGATGCTAAACTTTCTTGAAAATATTGTAAAAGGTGCGAAAAAAAATATTATAATATAAATAAACTAATTTTCCGGGATTTTTCCAGTTTTTAAGCATTATTTGAAATTTTTCGATCAAGAAAAAATTATTTTTTACATATAGGATCCTTTAATATATCGAAAAACACATTAAATAAATAATATAATGGAAAAAAAGAAAAGCAAAAAATGTATAAAATTAGACCTCTTCCGGGGTTCGACCCTGAACCCCTTCGCTTGAGGCGTAAATCACTAGCACGCGGTCTTATCCGTTGAACCACGTTTATACGGAGATCGGGTTACTACATGCATTCAAGTACCCTCTTCCGGTTTGCTGAACAAAATACATAAGGGGCGTTTGCGGACCCCCTAATAGGTCTATAAAAAATTTTCTTTGTAGGGTGGTGCGGCTCATAGAGGACAAATTTTCGACCGAATTTGAAAATTATAACTTCATATTAAAGGGAGTTATACGGTCTTGAAATTTGATTATTTTTCCCGCCATTTTATTTTATTTTATTATTTATTCCTTTATGCGTTCTTTCAAAAAGAAAGACGCTAGGTTTTAAACATAGAACCCATTTCGGATGCTAAACTTTCGAGAAAATATTGTAAAAGGTGTAAAAAAAAATATTATAATATAAATAAACAAATTATACAGTATTTTTCCAGTTTTTAAGCATTATTTGAAATTTTTCGAATAAGAAAAAATTATTTTTTACATATAGGATCCTTTATTATATCGAAAAACACATTAAATAAATAATATAATGGAAAAAAAGAAAAGAAAAAAATGTAAAAAATTAGAAAAATAGACCTCTGCCGGGGTTCGAACATGCACCCCTTCGCTTGAGGCGTAAGTCACTAGCACGCGGTCTTATACGTTGAACCACGTTTAGACGGGGATCGGGTTACTACATAGATTCAAGTGCCCTCTTCCGGTTTGCTGAACAAAATACATAAGGGGCGGTTGCGGACCTCCTAATAGGTCTATAAAAAATTTTCTTTGTAGGGTGGTGCGGCTCATAGAGGACAAATTTCCGACCGAATTTGAAAATTATAACTTCATATTAAAGGGAGTTAGATGGTCTTGAAATTTGAACATTTTTCCCGCCATTTTATTTTATTTTATTATTTATTCCTTTATGCGTTCTTTCAAAAAGAAAGACGCTAGATTTTAAACATAGAAAACATTTCGGATGCTAAACTTTCTTGAAAATATTGTAAAAGGTGCGAAAAAAAATATTATAATATAAATAAACTAATTTTCCGGGATTTTTCCAGTTTTTAAGCATTATTTGAAATTTTTCGATCAAGAAAAAATTATTTTTTACATATAGGATCCTTTAATATATCGAAAAACACATTAAATAAATAATATAATGGAAAAAAAGAAAAGCAAAAAATGTATAAAATTAGAAAATTTGACCTCTTCCGGGGTTCGACCCTGAACCCCTTCGCTTGAGGCGTAAATCACTAGCACGCGGTCTTATCCGTTGAACCACGTTTATACGGAGATCGGGTTACTACATACATTCAAGTACCCTCTTCCGGTTTGCTGAACAAAATACATAAGGGGCGTTTGCGGACCCCCTAATAGGTCTATAAAAAATTTTCTTTGTAGGGTGGTGCGGCTCATAGAGGACAACTTTCCGTCCGAATTTGAAAATTATAACTTCATATTAAAGGGAGTTATACGGACTTGAAATTTGAACCTTTTTCCCGCCTTTTTTATTTTATTTTATTATTTATTCCTTTATGCGTTCTTTCAAAAAGAAAGACGCTAGGTTTTAAACATAGAACACATTTCGGATGCTAAACTTTCGAGAAAATATTGTAAAAGGTGTAAAAAAAATATTATAATATAAATAAACTAATTATACAGTATTTTTCCAGTTTTTAAGCATTATTTGAAATTTTTCGAATAAGAAAAAATTATTTTTTACATATAGGATCTTTTATTATATCGAAAAACACATTAAATAAATAATATAATGGAAAAAAAGAAAAGAAAAAAATGTAAAAAATTAGAAAAATAGACCTCCGCCGGGGTTCGAACCTGCACCCCTTCGCTTGAGGCGTAAGTCACTAGCTCGCGGTCTTATCCGTTGAACCACGTTTATACGGAGATCGGGTTACTAGATAGATTAGAGTACCCTCTTCCGGTTTGCTAAACAAAATACATAAGGGGCGTTTGCGGACCCCCTAATAGGTCTATAAAAAATTTTCTTTGTAGGGTGGTGCGGCTCATAGAGGACAACTTTCCGTCCGAATTTGAAAATTATAACTTCATATTAAAGGGAGTTATACGGACTTGAAATTTGAACCTTTTTCCCGCCTTTTTATTTTATTTTATTATTTATTCCCTTATGCGTTCTTTCAAAAAGAAAGACGCTAGGTTTTAAACATAGAACACATTTCGGATGCTAAACTTTCGAGAAAATATTGTAAAAGGTGTAAAAAAAATATTATAATATAAATAAACTAATTATACAGTATTTTTCCAGTTTTTAAGCATTATTTGAAATTTTTCGAATAAGAAAAAATTTTTTTTTACATATAGGATCCTTTATTATATCGAAAAACACATTAAATAAATAATATAATGGAAAAAAAGAAAAGAAAAAAATGTAAAAAATTAGAAAAAAAGACCTCCGCCGGGGTTCGAACCTGCACAACTTCGCTTGAGGCGTAAGTCACTAGCTCGCGGTCTTATCCGTTGAACCACGTTTATACGGAGATCGGGTTACTACATACATTCAAGTACCCTCTTCCGGTTTGCTGAACAAAATACATAAGGGGCGTTTGCGGACCCCCTATTAGGTCTATAAAAAATTTTCTTTGTAGGGTGGTGCGGCTCATAGAGGACAAATTTTCGACCGAATTTGAAAATTATAACTTCATATTAAAGGGAGTTATACGGTCTTGAAATTTGAACATTTTCCCCGCCATTTTATTTTATTTTATTATTTATTCCTTTATGCGTTCTTTCAAAAAGAAAGACGCTAGGTTTTAAACATAGAACACATTTCGGATGCTAAACTTTCGAGAAAATATTGTAAAAGGTGTAAAAAAAATATTATAATATAAATAAACTAATTATACAGTATTTTTCCAGTTTTTAAGCATTATTTGAAATTTTTCGAATAAGAAAAAATTATTTTTTACTTATAGGATCTTTTATTATATCGAAAAACACATTAAATAAATAATATAATGGAAAAAAAGAAAAGAAAAAAATGTAAAAAATTAGAAAAATAGACCTCCGCCGGGGTTCGAACCTGCACCCCTTCGCTTGAGGCGTAAGTCACTAGCTCGCAGTCTTATCCGTTGAAAAACGTTTATACGGAGATCGGGTTACTACATACATTCAAGTACCCTCTTCCGGTTTGCTGAACAAAATACATAAGGGGCGTTTGCGGACCCCCTATTAGGTCTATAAAAAATTTTCTTTGTAGGTTGGTGCGGCTCATAGAGGACAAATTTTCGACCGAATTTGAAAATTATAACTTCATATTAAAGGGAGTTATACGGTCTTGAAATTTTAACATTTTTCCCGCCATTTTATTTTATTTTATTATTTATTCCTTTATGCGTTCTTTCAAAAAGAAAGACGCTAGGTTTTAAACATAGAACACATTTCGGATGCTAGACTTTCGAGAAAATATTGTAAAAGGTGTAAAAAAAATATTATAATATAAATAAACTAATTATACAGTATTTTTCCAGTTTTTAAGCATTATTTGAAATTTTTCGAATAAGAAAAAATTATTTTTTACATATAGGATCCTTTATTATATCGAAAAACACATTAAATAAATAATATAATGGAAAAAAAGAAAAGAAAAAAATGTAAAAAATTAGAAAAATAGACCTCTGCCGGGGTTTGAACATGCACCCCTTCGCTTGAGGCGTAAGTCACTAGCACGCGGTCTTATCCGTTGAACCACGTTTATACGGGGATCGGGTTACTACATAGATTCATGTACCCTCTTCCGGTTTGCTGAACAAAATACATAAGGGGCGTTTGCGGACCCCCTAATAGGTCTATAAAAAATTTTCTTTGTAGGGTGGTGCGGCTCATAGAGGACAAATTTTCGACCGAATTTGAAAATTATAACTTCATATTAAAGGGAGTTATACGGTCTTGAAATTTGAACATTTTTCCCGCCATTTTATTTTATTTTATTATTTATTCCTTTATGCGTTCTTTCAAAAAGAAAGACACTAGATTTTAAACATAGAACACATTTCGGATGCTAAACTTTCGTGAAAATATTGTAAAAGGTGCGAAAAAAATATATTATAATATAAATAAACTAATTTTCCGGGATTTTTCCAGTTTTTAAGCATTATTTGAAATTTTTCGATCAAGAAAAAATTATTTTTTACATATAGGATCCTTTAATATATCGAAAACACATTAAATAAATAATATAATGGAAAAAAAGAAAAGCAAAAAATGTAAAAAATTAGAAAATTTGACCTCTTCCGGGGTTCGACCCTGAACCCCTTCGCTTGAGGCGTAAATCACTAGCACGCGGTCTTATCCGTTGAACCACGTTTATACGGGGATCGGGTTACTACATAGATTAGAGTACCCTCTTCCGGTTTGCTAAACAAAATACATAAGGGGCGTTTGCGGACCCCCTAATAGGTCTATAAAAAATTTTCTTTGTAGGGTGGTGCGGCTTATAGAGGACAACTTTCCGTCCGAATTTGAAAATTATAACTTCATATTAATAGGAGTTATACGGACTTGAAATTAGAACCTTTTTCCCGCCTTTTTATTTTATTTTATTAATTATCCTTTATGCGTTCTTTCAAAAAGAAAGACGCTAGGTTTTAAACATAGAACACATTTCGGATGCTAAACTTTCGAGAAAATATTGTAAAAGGTGTAAAAAAAATATTATAATATAAATAAACTAATTATACAGTATTTTTCCAGTTTTTAAGCATTATTTGAAATTTTTCGAATAAGAAAAAATTATTTTTTACATATAGGATCTTTTATTATATCGAAAAAACACATTAAATAAATAATATAATGGAAAAAAAGAAAAGAAAAAAATGTAAAAAATTAGAAAAATATACCTCCGCCGGGGTTCGAACCTGCACCCCTTCGCTTGAGGCGTAAGTCACTAGCTCGCGGTCTTATCCGTTGAACCACGTTTATACGGAGATCGGGTTACTACATAGATTAGAGTACCCTCTTCCGGTTTGCTAAACAAAATACATAAGGGGCGTTTGCGGACCCCCTAATAGGTCTATAAAAAATTTTCTTTGTAGGGTGGTGCGGCTCATAGAGGACAACTTTCCGTCCGAATTTGAAAATTATAACTTCATATTAAAGGGAGTTATACGGACTTGAAATTTGAACCTTTTTCCCGCCTTTTTATTTTATTTTATTATTTATTCCCTTATGCGTTCTTTCAAAAAGAAAGACGCTAGGTTTTAAACATAGAACACATTTCGGATGCTAAACTTTCGAGAAAATATTGTAAAAGGTGTAAAAAAAATATTATAATATAAATAAACTAATTATACAGTATTTTTCCAGTTTTTAAGCATTATATGAAATTTTTCGAATAAGAAAAAATTATTTTTTACATATAGGATCCTTTATTATATCGAAAAACACATTAAATAAATAATATAATGGCAAAAAAAAGAAAAGAAAAAAATGTAAAAAATTAGAAAAATGGACCTCTGCCGAGGTTCGAACATGCACCCCTTCGCTTGAGGCGTAAGTCACTAGCACGCGGTCTTATCCGTTGAACCACGTTTATACGGGGATCGGGTTACTACATAGATTCAAATACCCTCTTCCGGTTTGCTGAACAAAATACATAAGGGGCGTTTGCGGACCCCCTAATAGGTCTATAAAAAATTTTCTTTGTAGGGTGGTGCGGCTCATAGAGGAAAAATTTTCGACCGAATTTGAAAATTATAACTTCATATTAAAGGGAGTTATACGGTCTTGAAATTTGAACATTTTTCCCGCCATTTTATTTTATTTTATTATTTATTCCTTTATGCGTTCTTTCAAAAAGAAAGACACTAGATTTTAAACATAGAACACATTTCGGATGCTAAACTTTCGTGAAAATATTGTAAAAGGTGCGAAAAAAAAATATTATAATATAAATAAACTAATTTTCCGGGATTTTTCCAGTTTTTAAGCATTATTTGAAATTTTTCGAATAAGAAAAAATTATTTTTTACATATAGGATCCTTTATTATATCGAAAAACACATTAAATAAATAATATAATGGAAAAAAAGAAAAGAAAAAAATGTAACAAATTAGAAAAATAGATCTCCGCCGGGGTTCGAACCTGCACAACTTCGCTTTAGGCGTAAGTCACTAGTTCGCAGTCTTATCCGTTGAACCACGTTTATACGGAGATCGGGTTACTACATACATTCAAGTACCCTCTTCCGGTTTGCTGAACAAAATACATAAGGGGCGTTTGCGGACCCCCTATTAGGTCTATAAAAAATTTTCTTTGTAGGGTGGTGCGGCTCATAGAGGACAAATTTTCGACCGAATTTGAAAATTATAACTTCATATTAAAGGGAGTTATACGGTCTTGAAATTTTAACATTTTTCCCGCCATTTTATTTTATTTTATTATTTATTCCTTTATGCGTTCTTTCAAAAAGAAAGACACTAGATTTTAAACATAGAACACATTTCGGATGCTAAACTTTCGTGAAAATATTGTAAAAGGTGCGAAAAAAAAATATTATAATATAAATAAACTAATTTTCCGGGATTTTTCCAGTTTTTAAGCATTATTTGAAATTTTTCGATCAAGAAAAAATTATTTTTTACATATAGGATCCTTTAATATATCGAAAAACACATTAAATAAATAATATAATGGAAAAAAAGAAAAGCAAAAAATGTAAAAAATTAGAAAATTTGACCTCCTCCGGGGTTCGACCCTGAACCCCTTCGCTTGAGGCGTAAATCACTAGCACGCGGTCTTATCCGTTGAACCACGTTTATACGGGGATCGGGTTACTACATAGATTAGAGTACCCTCTTCCGGTTTGCTAAACAAAATACATAAGGGGCGTTAGCGGACCCCCTAATAGGTCTATAAAAAATTTTCTTTGTAGGGTGGTGCGGCTCATAGAGGACAACTTTCCGTCCGAATTTGAAAATTATAACTTCATATTAAAGGGAGTTATACGGACTTGAAATTTGAACTCTTTTTCCCGCCTTTTTATTTTATTTTATTATTTATTCCTTTATGCGTTCTTTCAAAAAGAAAGACGCTAGGTTTTAAACATAGAACACATTTCGGATGCTAAACTGTCGAGAAAATATTGTAAAAGGTGTAAAAAAAAATATTATAATATAAATAAACTAATTATGCAGTATTTTTCCAGTTTTTAAGCATTATTTGAAATTTTTCGAATAAGAAAAAATTATTTTTTACATATAGGATCCTTTATTATATCGAAAAACACATTAAATAAATAATATAATGGAAAAAAAGAAAAGAAAAAAATGTAAAAAATTAGAAAAATAGACCTCTGCCGGGGTTCGAACATGCACCCCTTCGCTTGAGGCGTAAGTCACTAGCACGCGGTCTTATCCGTTGAACCACGTTTATACGGGGATCGGGTTACTACATAGATTCAAGTACCCTCTTCCGGTTTGCTGAACAAAATACATAAGGGGCGTTTGCGGACCCCCTAATAGGTCTATAAAAATTTTTCTTTGTAGGGTGGTGCGGCTCATAGAGGACAAATTTCCGACCGAATTTGAAAATTATAACTTCATATTAAAGGGAGTTAGACGGTCTTGAAATTTGAACATTTTTCCCGCCATTTTATTTTATTTTATTATTTATTCCTTTATGCGTTCTTTCAAAAAGAAAGACGCTAGATTTTAAACATAGAACACATTTCGGATGCTAAACTTTCTTGAAAATATTGTAAAAGGTGCGAAAAAAAAATATTATAATATAAATAAACTAATTTTCCGGGATTTTTCCAGTTTTTAAGCATTATTTGAAATTTTTCGATCAAGAAAAAATTATTTTTTACATATAGGATACTTTAATATATCGAAAAACACATTAAATAAATAATATAATGGAAAAAAAGAAAAGCAAAAAATGTATAAAATTAGAAAATTTGACCTCTTCCGGGGTTCGACCCTGAACCTTTTCGCTTGAGGCGTAAATCACTAGCACGCGGTCTTATCCGTTGAACCACGTTTATACGGGGATCGGGTTACTACATAGATTAGAGTACCCTCTTCCGGTTTGCTAAACAAAATACATAAGGGGCGTTTGCGGACCCCCTAATAGGTCTATAAAAAATTTTCTTTGTAGGGTGGTGCGGCTCATAGAGGACAACTTTCCGTCCGAAATTGAAAATTATAACTTCATATTAATAGGAGTTATACGGACTTGAAATTTGAACCTTTTTCCCGCCTTTTTATTTTATTTTATTATTTATTCCTTTATGCGTTCTTTCAAAAAGAAAGACGCTAGGTTTTAAACATAGAACACATTTCGGATGCTAAATTTTCGAGAAAATATTGTAAAAGGTGTAAAAAAATTATTATAATATAAATAAACTAATTATACAGTATTTTTCCAGTTTTTAAGCATTATTTGAAATTTTTCGAATAAGAAAAAATTATTTTTTACATATAGGATCTTTTATTATATCGAAAAAACACATTAAATAAATAATATAATGGAAAAAAAGAAAAGAAAAAAATGTAAAAAATTAGAAAAATATACCTCCGCCGGGGTTCGAACCTGCACCCCTTCGCTTGAGGCGTAAGTCACTAGCTCGCGGTCTTATCCGTTGAACCACGTTTATACGGAGATCGGGTTACTACATAGATTAGAGTACCCTCTTCCGGTTTGCTAAACAAAATACATAAGGGGCGTTTGCGGACCCCCTAATAGGTCTATAAAAAATTTTCTTTGTAGGGTGGTGCGGCTCATAGAGGACAACTTTCCGTCCGAATTTGAAAATTATAACTTCATATTAAAGGGAGTTATACGGACTTGAAATTTGAAACTTTTTCCCGCCTTTTTATTTTATTTTATTATTTATTCCCTTATGCGTTCTTTCAAAAAGAAAGACGCTAGGTTTTAAACATAGAACACATTTCGGATGCTAAACTTTCGAGAAAATATTGTAAAAGGTGTAAAAAAAATATTATAATATAAATAAACTAATTATACAGTATTTTTCCAGTTTTTAAGCATTATTTGAAATTTTTCGAATAAGAAAAAATTATTTTTTACATATAGGATCCTTTATTATATCGAAAAACACATTAAATAAATAATATAATGGAAAAAAAAAGAAAAGAAAAAAATGTAAAAAATTAGAAAAATGGACCTCTGCCGGGGTTCGAACATGCACCCCTTCGCTTGAGGCGTAAGTCACTAGCACGCGGTCTTATCCGTTGAACCACGTTTATACGGGGATCGGGTTACTACATAGATTCAAGTACCCTCTTCCGGTTTGCTGAACAAAATACATAAGGGGCGTTTGCGGACCCCCTAATAGGTCTATAAAAAATTTTCTTTGTAGGGTGGTGCGGCTCATAGAGGACAAATTTTCGACCGAATTTGAAAATTATAACTTCATATTAAAGGGAGTTATACGGTCTTGAAATTTGAACATTTTTCCCGCCATTTTATTTTATTTTATTATTTATTCCTTTATGCGTTCTTTCAAAAAGAAAGACACTAGATTTTAAACATAGAACACATTTCGGATGCTAAACTTTCGTGAAAATATTGTAAAAGGTGCGAAAAAAAAATATTATAATATAAATAAACTAATTTTCCGGGATTTTTCCAGTTTTTAAGCATTATTTGAAATTTTTCGAATAAGAAAAAATTATTTTTTACATATAGGATCCTTTATTATATCGAAAAACACATTAAATAAATAATATAATGGAAAAAAAGAAAAGAAAAAAATGTAAAAAATTAGAAAAATAGATCTCCGCCGGGGTTCGAACCTGCACAACTTCGCTTGAGGCGTAAGTCACTAGCTCGCAGTCTTATCCGTTGAACCACGTTTATACGGAGATCGGGATACTACATACATTCAAGTACCCTCTTCCGGTTTGCTGAACAAAATACATAAGGGGCGTTTGCGGACCCCCTATTAGGTCTATAAAAAATTTTCTTTGTAGGGTGGTGCGGCTCATAGAGGACAAATTTTCGACCGAATTTGAAAATTATAACTTCATATTAAAGGGAGTTATACGGTCTTGAAATTTTAACATTTTTCCCGCCATTTTATTTTATTTTATTATTTATTCCTTTATGCGTTCTTTCAAAAAGAAAGACACTAGATTTTAAACATAGAACACATTTCGGATGCTAAACTTTCGTGAAAATATTGTAAAAGGTGCGAAAAAAAATATTATAATATAAATAAACTAATTTTCCGGGATTTTTCCAGTTTTTAAGCATTATTTGAAATTTTTCGATCAAGAAAAAATTATTTTTTACATATAGGATCCTTTAATATATCGAAAAACACATTAAATAAATAATATAATGGAAAAAAAGAAAAGCAAAAAATGTAAAAAATTAGAAAATTTGACCTCCTCCGGGGTTCGACCCTGAACCCCTTCGCTTGAGGCGTAAATCACTAGCACGCGGTCTTATCCGTTGAACCACGTTTATACGGGGATCGGGTTACTACATAGATTAGAGTACCCTCTTCCGGTTTGCTAAACAAAATACATAAGGGGCGTTAGCGGACCCCCTAATAGGTCTATAAAAAATTTTCTTTGTAGGGTGGTGCGGCTCATAGAGGACAACTTTCCGTCCGAATTTGAAAATTATAACTTCATATTAAAGGGAGTTATACGGACTTGAAATTTGAACTCTTTTTCCCGCCTTTTTATTTTATTTTATTATTTATTCCTTTATGCGTTCTTTCAAAAAGAAAGACGCTAGGTTTTAAACATAGAACACATTTCGGATGCTAAACTGTCGAGAAAATATTGTAAAAGGTGTAAAAAAAAATATTATAATATAAATAAACTAATTATGCAGTATTTTTCCAGTTTTTAAGCATTATTTGAAATTTTTCGAATAAGAAAAAATTATTTTTTACATATAGGATCCTTTATTATATCGAAAAACACATTAAATAAATAATATAATGGAAAAAAAGAAAAGAAAAAAATGTAAAAAATTAGAAAAATAGACCTCTGCCGGGGTTCGAACATGCACCCCTTCGCTTGAGGCGTAAGTCACTAGCACGCGGTCTTATCCGTTGAACCACGTTTATACGGGGATCGGGTTACTACATAGATTCAAGTACCCTCTTCCGGTTTGCTGAACAAAATACATAAGGGGCGTTTGCGGACCCCCTAATAGGTCTATAAAAATTTTTCTTTGTAGGGTGGTGCGGCTCATAGAGGACAAATTTCCGACCGAATTTGAAAATTATAACTTCATATTAAAGGGAGTTAGACGGTCTTGAAATTTGAACATTTTTCCCGCCATTTTATTTTATTTTATTATTTATTCCTTTATGCGTTCTTTCAAAAAGAAAGACGCTAGATTTTAAACATAGAACACATTTCGGATGCTAAACTTTCTTGAAAATATTGTAAAAGGTGCGAAAAAAAAATATTATAATATAAATAAACTAATTTTCCGGGATTTTTCCAGTTTTTAAGCATTATTTGAAATTTTTCGATCAAGAAAAAATTATTTTTTACATATAGGATACTTTAATATATCGAAAAACACATTAAATAAATAATATAATGGAAAAAAAGAAAAGCAAAAAATGTATAAAATTAGAAAATTTGACCTCTTCCGGGGTTCGACCCTGAACCTTTTCGCTTGAGGCGTAAATCACTAGCACGCGGTCTTATCCGTTGAACCACGTTTATACGGGGATCGGGTTACTACATAGATTAGAGTACCCTCTTCCGGTTTGCTAAACAAAATACATAAGGGGCGTTTGCGGACCCCCTAATAGGTCTATAAAAAATTTTCTTTGTAGGGTGGTGCGGCTCATAGAGGACAACTTTCCGTCCGAAATTGAAAATTATAACTTCATATTAATAGGAGTTATACGGACTTGAAATTTGAACCTTTTTCCCGCCTTTTTATTTTATTTTATTATTTATTCCTTTATGCGTTCTTTCAAAAAGAAAGACGCTAGGTTTTAAACATAGAACACATTTCGGATGCTAAATTTTCGAGAAAATATTGTAAAAGGTGTAAAAAAATTATTATAATATAAATAAACTAATTATACAGTATTTTTCCAGTTTTTAAGCATTATTTGAAATTTTTCGAATAAGAAAAATTTTTTTTTTACATATAGGATCTTTTATTATATCGAAAAACACATTAAATAAATAATATAATGGAAAAAAAGAAAAGCAAAAAATGTAAAAAATTAGAAAATTTGACCTCCTCCGGGGTTCGACCCTGAACCCCTTCGCTTGAGGCGTAAATCACTAGCACGCGGTCTTATCCGTTGAACCACGTTTATACGGGGATCGGGTTACTACATAGATTAGAGTACCCTCTTCCGGTTTGCTAAACAAAATACATAAGGGGCGTTAGCGAACCCCCTAATAGGTCTATAAAAAATTTTCTTTGTAGGGTGGTGCGGCTCATAGAGGACAACTTTCCGTCCGAATTTGAAAATTATAACTTCATATTAAAGGGAGTTATACGGACTTGAAATTTGAACTCTTTTTCCCGCCTTTTTATTTTATTTTATTATTTATTCCTTTATGCGTTCTTTCAAAAAGAAAGACGCTAGGTTTTAAACATAGAACACATTTCGGATGCTAAACTTTCTTGAAAATATTGTAAAAGGTGCGAAAAAAAAATATTATAATATAAATAAACTAATTTTCCGGGATTTTTCCAGTTTTTAAGCATTATTTGAAATTTTTCGATCAAGAAAAAATTATTTTTTACATATAGGATCCTTTAATATATCGAAAAACACATTAAATAAATAATATAATGGAAAAAAAGAAAAGCAAAAAATGTATAAAATTAGAAAATTTGACCTCTTCCGGGGTTCGACCCTGAACCTTTTCGCTTGAGGCGTAAATCACTAGCACGCGGTCTTATCCGTTGAACCACGTTTATACGGGGATCGGGTTACTACATAGATTAGAGTACCCTCTTCCGGTTTGCTAAACAAAATACATAAGGGGCGTTTGCGGACCCCCTAATAGGTCTATAAAAAATTTTCTTTGTAGGGTGGTGCGGCTCATAGAGGACAACTTTCCGTCCGAAATTGAAAATTATAACTTCATATTAATAGGAGTTATACGGACTTGAAATTTGAACCTTTTTCCCGCCTTTTTATTTTATTTTATTATTTATTCCTTTATGCGTTCTTTCAAAAAGAAAGACGCTAGGTTTTAAACATAGAACACATTTCGGATGCTAAATTTTCGAGAAAATATTGTAAAAGGTGTAAAAAAATTATTATAATATAAATAAACTAATTATACAGTATTTTTCCAGTTTTTAAGCATTATTTGAAATTTTTCGAATAAGAAAAATTTTTTTTTTACATATAGGATCTTTTATTATATCGAAAAACACATTAAATAAATAATATAATGGAAAAAAAGAAAAGCAAAAAATGTAAAAAATTAGAAAATTTGACCTCCTCCGGGGTTCGACCCTGAACCCCTTCGCTTGAGGCGTAAATCACTAGCACGCGGTCTTATCCGTTGAACCACGTTTATACGGGGATCGGGTTACTACATAGATTAGAGTACCCTCTTCCGGTTTGCTAAACAAAATACATAAGGGGCGTTAGCGAACCCCCTAATAGGTCTATAAAAAATTTTCTTTGTAGGGTGGTGCGGCTCATAGAGGACAACTTTCCGTCCGAATTTGAAAATTATAACTTCATATTAAAGGGAGTTATACGGACTTGAAATTTGAACTCTTTTTCCCGCCTTTTTATTTTATTTTATTATTTATTCCTTTATGCGTTCTTTCAAAAAGAAAGACGCTAGGTTTTAAACATAGAACACATTTCGGATGCTAAACTTTCGAGAAAATATTGTAAAAGGTGTAAAAAAAATATTATAATATAAATAAACTAATTATGCAGTATTTTTCCAGTTTTTAAGCATTATTTGAAATTTTTCGAATAAGAAAAAATTATTTTTTACATATAGGATCCTTTATTATATCGAAAAACACATTAAATAAATAATATAATGGAAAAAAAGAAAAGAAAAAAATGTAAAAAATTAGAAAAATAGACCTCTGCCGGGGTTCGAACATGCACCCCTTCGCTTGAGGCGTAAGTCACTAGCACGCGGTCTTATCCGTTGAACCACGTTTATACGGGGATCGGGTTACTACATAGATTCAAGTACCCTCTTCCGGTTTGCTGAACAAAATACATAAGGGGCGTTTGCGGAACCCCTAATAGGTCTATAAAAAATTTTCTTTGTAGGGTGGTGCGGCTCATAGAGGACAAATTTCCGACCGAATTTGAAAATTATAACTTCATATTAAAGGGAGTTAGACGGTCTTGAAATTTGAACATTTTTCCCGCCATTTTATTTTATTTTATTATTTATTCCTTTATGCGTTCCTTCAAAAAGAAAGACGCTAGATTTTAAACATAGAACACATTTCGGATGCTAAACTTTCTTGAAAATATTGTAAAAGGTGCGAAAAAAAAATATTATAATATAAATAAACTAATTTTCCGGGATTTTTCCAGTTTTTAAGCATTATTTGAAATTTTTCGATCAAGAAAAAATTATTTTTTACATATAGGATCCTTTAATATATCGAAAAACACATTAAATAAATAATATAATGGAAAAAAAGAAAAGCAAAAAATGTATAAAAGTAGAAAATTTGACCTCTTCCGGGGTTCGACCCTGAACCCCTTCGCTTGAGGCGTAAATCACTAGCACGCGGTCTTATCCGTTGAACAACGTTTATACGGAGATCGGGTTACTACATACATTCAAGTACCCTCTTCCGGTTTGCTGAACAAAATAGATAAGGGGCGTTTGCGGACCCCCTAATAGGTCTATAAAAAATTTTCTTTGCAGGGTGGTGCGGCTCATAGAGGACAAATTTTCGACCGAATTTGAAAATTATAACTTCATATTAAAGGGAGTTATACGGTCTTGAAATTTGAACATTTTTCCCGCCATTTTATTTTATTTTATTATTTATTCCTTTATGCGTTCTTTCAAAAAGAAAGACGCTAGGTTTTAAACATAGAACACATTTCGGATGCTAAACTTTCGAGAAAATATTGTAAAAGGTGTAAAAAAAATATTATAATATAAATAAACTAATTATACAGTATTTTTCCAGTTTTTAAGCATTATTTGAAATTTTTCGAATAAGAAAAAATTATTTTTTACATATAGGATCCTTTATTATATCGAAAAACACATTAAATAAATAATATAATGGAAAAAAAGAAAAGAAAAAAATGTAAAAAATTAGAAAAATAGACCTCTGCCGGGGTTCGAACATGCACCCCTTCGCTTGAGGCGTAAGTCACTAGCACGCGGTCTTATCCGTTGAACCACGTTTATACGGGGATCGGGTTACTACATAGATTCAAGTACCCTCTTCCGGTTTGCTGAACAAAATACATAAGGGGCGTTTGCGGACCCCCTAATAGGTCTATAAAAAATTTTCTTTGTAGGGTGGTGCGGCTCATAGAGTACAACTTTCCGTCCGAATTTGAAAATTATAACTTCATATTAAAGGGAGTTATACGGACTTGAAATTTGAACTCTTTTTCCCGCCTTTTTATTTTATTTTATTATTTATTCCTTTATGCGTTCTTTCAAAAAGAAAGACGCTAGGTTTTAAACATAGAACACATTTCGGATGCTAAACTGTCGAGAAAATATTGTAAAAGGTGTAAAAAAAAATATTATAATATAAATAAACTAATTATGCAGTATTTTTCCAGTTTTTAAGCATTATTTGAAATTTTTCGAATAAGAAAAAATTATTTTTTACATATAGGATCCTTTATTATATCGAAAAACACATTAAATAAATAATATAATGGAAAAAAAGAAAAGAAAAAAATGTAAAAAATTAGAAAAATAGACCTCTGCCGGGGTTCGAACATGCACCCCTTCGCTTGAGGCGTAAGTCACTAGCACGCGGTCTTATCCGTTGAACCACGTTTATACGGGGATCGGGTTACTACATAGATTCAAGTACCCTCTTCCGGTTTGCTGAACAAAATACATAAGGGGCGTTTGCGGACCCCCTAATAGGTCTATAAAAAATTTTCTTTGTAGGGTGGTGCGGCTCATAGAGGACAAATTTCCGACCGAATTTGAAAATTATAACTTCATATTAAAGGGAGTTAGACGGTCTTGAAATTTGAACATTTTCCCCGCAATTTTATTTTATTTTATTATTTATTCCTTTATGCGTTCTTTCAAAAAGAAAGACGCTAGATTTTAAACATAGAACACATTTCGGATGCTAAACTTTCTTGAAAATATTGTAAAAGGTGCGAAAAAAAATATTATAATATAAATAAACTAATTTTCCGGGATTTTTCCAGTTTTTAAGCATTATTTGAAATTTTTCGATCAAGAAAAAATTATTCTTTACATATAGGATACTTTAATATATCGAAAAACACATTAAATAAATAATATAATGGAAAAAAAGAAAAGCAAAAAATGTATAAAATTAGAAAATTTGACCTCTTCCGGGGTTCGACCCTGAACCTTTTCGCTTGAGGCGTAAATCACTAGCACGCGGTCTTATCCGTTGAACCACGTTTATACGGGGATCGGGTTACTACATAGATTAGAGTACCCTCTTCCGGTTTGCTAAACAAAATACATAAGGGGCGTTTGCGGACCCCCTAATAGGTCTATAAAAAATTTTCTTTGTAGGGTGGTGCGGCTCATAGAGGACAACTTTCCGTCCGAAATTGAAAATTATAACTTCATATTAATAGGAGTTATACGGACTTGAAATTTGAACCTTTTTCCCGCCTTTTTATTTTATTTTATTATTTATTCCTTTATGCGTTCTTTCAAAAAGAAAGACGCTAGGTTTTAAACATAGAACACATTTCGGATGCTAAACTTTCGAGAAAATATTGTAAAAGGTGTAAAAAAATTATTATAATATAAATAAACTAATTATACAGTATTTTTCCAGTTTTTAAGCATTATTTGAAATTTTTCGAATTAGAAAAAATTATTTTTTACATATAGGATCTTTTATTATATCGAAAAACACATTAAATAAATAATATAATGGAAAAAAAGAAAAGCAAAAAATGTAAAAAATTAGAAAAATAGACCTCTGCCGGGGTTCGAACATGCACCCCTTCGCTTGAGGCGTAAATCACTAGCACGCGGTCTTATCCGTTGAACCACGTTTATACGGGGATCGGGTTACTACATAGATTCAAGTACCCTCTTCCGGTTTGCTGAACAAAATACATAAGGGGCGTTTGCGGACCCCCTAATAGGTCTATAAAAAATTTTCTTTGTAGGGTGGTGCGGCTCATAGAGGACAAATTTCCGACCGAATTTGAAAATTATAACTTCATATTAAAGGGAGTTAGACGGTCTTGAAATTTGAACATTTTTCCCGCCATTTTATTTTATTTTATTATTTATTCCTTTATGCGTTCTTTCAAAAAGAAAGACGCTAGATTTTAAACATAGAACACATTTCGGATGCTAAACTTTCTTGAAAATATTGTAAAAGGTGCGAAAAAAAATATTATAATATAAATAAACTAATTTTCCGGGATTTTTCCAGTTTTTAAGCATTATTTGAAATTTTTCGATCAAGAAAAAATTATTTTTTACATATAGGATCCTTTAATATATCGAAAAACACATTAAATAAATAATATAATGGAAAAAAAGAAAAGCAAAAAATGTATAAAATTAGAAAATTTGACCTCTTCCGGGGTTCGACCCTGAACCCCTTCGCTTGAGGCGTAAATCACTAGCACGCGGTCTTATCCGTTGAACAACGTTTATACGGAGATCGGGTTACTACATACATTCAAGTACCCTCTTCCGGTTTGCTGAACAAAATAGATAAGGGGCGTTTGCGGACCCCCTAATAGGTCTATAAAAAATTTTCTTTGCAGGGTGGTGCGGCTCATAGAGGACAAATTTTCGACCGAATTTGAAAATTATAACTTCATATTAAAGGGAGTTATACGGTCTTGAAATTTGAACATTTTTCCCGCCATTTTATTTTATTTTATTATTTATTCCTTTATGCGTTCTTTCAAAAAGAAAGACGCTAGGTTTTAAACATAGAACACATTTCGGATGCTAAACTTTCGAGAAAATATTGTAAAAGGTGTAAAAAAAATATTATAATATAAATAAACTAATTATACAGTATTTTTCCAGTTTTTAAGCATTATTTGAAATTTTTCGAATAAGAAAAAATTATTTTTTACATATAGGATCCTTTATTATATCGAAAAACACATTAAATAAATAATATAATGGAAAAAAAGAAAAGAAAAAAATGTAAAAAATTAGAAAAATAGACCTCTGCCGGGGTTCGAACATGCACCCCTTCGCTTGAGGCGTAAGTCACTAGCACGCGGTCTTATCCGTTGAACCACGTTTATACGGGGATCGGGTTACTACATAGATTCAAGTACCCTCTTCCGGTTTGCTGAACAAAATACATAAGGGGCGTTTGCGGACCCCCTAATAGGTCTATAAAAAATTTTCTTTGTAGGGTGGTGCGGCTCATAGAGGACAACTGTCCGTCCGAAATTGAAAATTATAACTTCATATTAATAGGAGTTATACGGACTTGAAATTTGAACCTTTTTCCCGCCTTTTTATTTTATTTTATTATTTATTCCTTTATGCGTTCTTTCAAAAAGAAAGACGCTAGGTTTTAAACATAGAACACATTTCGGATGCTAAACTTTCGAGAAAATATTGTAAAAGGTGTAAAAAAAATATTATAATATAAATAAACTAATTATACAGTATTTTTCCAGTTTTTAAGCATTATTTGAAATTTTTCGAATAAGAAAAAATTATTTTTTACATATAGGATCTTTTATTATATCGAAAAACACATTAAATAAATAATATAATGGAAAAAAAGAAAAGCAAAAAATGTAAAAAATTAGAAAATTTGACCTCCTCCGGGGTTCGACCCTGAACCCCTTCGCTTGAGGCGTAAATCACTAGCACGCGGTCTTATCCGTTGAACCACGTTTATACGGGGATCGGGTTACTACATAGATTAGAGTACCCTCTTCCGGTTTGTTAAACAAAATACATAAGGGGCGTTAGCGAACCCCCTAATAGGTCTATAAAAATTTTTCTTTGTAGGGTGGTGCGGCTCATAGAGGACAACTTTCCGTCCGAATTTGAAAATTATAACTTCATATTAAAGGGAGTTATACGGACTTGAAATTTGAACTCTTTTTCCCGCCTTTTTATTTTATTTTATTATTTATTCCTTTATGCGTTCTTTCAAAAAGAAAGACGCTAGGTTTTAAACATAGAACACATTTCGGATGCTAAACTTTCGAGAAAATATTGTAAAAGGTGTAAAAAAAATATTATAATATAAATAAACTAATTATGCAGTATTTTTCCAGTTTTTAAGCATTATTTGAAATTTTTCGAATAAGAAAAAATTATTTTTTACATATAGGATCCTTTATTATATCGAAAAACACATTAAATAAATAATATAATGGAAAAAAAGAAAAGAAAAAAATGTAAAAAATTAGAAAAATAGACCTCTGCCGGGGTTCGAACATGCACCCCTTCGCTTGAGGCGTAAGTCACTAGCACGCGGTCTTATCCGTTGAACCACGTTTATACGGGGATCGGGTTACTACATAGATTCAAGTACCCTCTTCCGGTTTGCTGAACAAAATACATAAGGGGCGTTTGCGGACCCCCTAATAGGTCTATAAAAAATTTTCTTTGTAGGGTGGTGCGGCTCATAGAGGACAAATTTCCGACCGAATTTGAAAATTATAACTTCATATTAAAGGGAGTTAGACGGTCTTGAAATTTGAACATTTTTCCCGCCATTTTATTTTATTTTATTATTTATTCCTTTATGCGTTCTTTCAAAAAGAAAGACGCTAGATTTTAAACATAGAACACATTTCGGATGCTAAACTTTCTTGAAAATATTGTAAAAGGTGCGAAAAAAAATATTATAATATAAATAAACTAATTTTCCGGGATTTTTCCAGTTTTTAAGCATTATTTGAAATTTTTCGATCAAGAAAAAATTATTTTTTACATATAGGATCCTTTAATATATCGAAAAACACATTAAATAAATAATATAATGGAAAAAAAGAAAAGCAAAAAATGTATAAAATTAGAAAATTTGACCTCTTCCGGGGTTCGACCCTGAACCCCTTCGCTTGAGGCGTAAATCACTAGCACGCGGTCTTATCCGTTGAACCACGTTTATACGGAGATCGGGTTACTACATACATTCAAGTACCCTCTTCCGGTTTGCTGAACAAAATAGATAAGGGGCGTTTGCGGACCCCCTAATAGGTCTATAAAAAATTTTCTTTGTAGGGTGGTGCGGCTCATAGAGGACAAATTTTCGACCGAATTTGAAAATTATAACTTCATATTAAAGGGAGTTATACGGTCTTGAAATTTGAACATTTTTCCCGCCATTTTATTTTATTTTATTATTTATTCCTTTATGCGTTCTTTCAAAGAGAAAGACGCTAGGTTTTAAACATAGAACACATTTCGGATGCTAAACTTTCGAGAAAATATTGTAAAAGGTGTAAAAAAAATATTATAATATAAATAAACTAATTATACAGTATTTTTCCAGTTTTTAAGCATTATTTGAAATTTTTCGAATAAGAAAAAATTATTTTTTACATATAGGATCCTTTATTATATCGAAAAACACATTAAATAAATAATATAATGGAAAAAAAGAAAAGAAAAAAATGTAAAAAATTAGAAAAATAGACCTCTGCCGGGGTTCGAACATGCACCCCTTCGCTTGAGGCGTAAGTCACTAGCACGCGGTCTTATCCGTTGAACCACGTTTATACGGGGATAGGGTTACTACATAGATTCAAGTACCCTCTTCCGGTTTGCTGAACAAAATACATAAGGGGCGTTTGCGGACCCCCTAATAGGTCTATAAAAAATTTTCTTTGTAGGGTGGTGCGGCTCATAGAGGACAAATTTTCGACCGAATTTGAAAATTATAACTTCATATTAAAGGGAGTTATACGGTCTTGAAATTTGAACATTTTTCCCGCCATTTTATTTTATTTTAATATTTATTCCTTTATGCGTTCTTTCAAAAAGAAAGACACTAGATTTTAAACATAGAACACATTTCGGATGCTAAACTTTCGTGAAAATATTGTAAAAGGTGCGAAAAAAATATATTATAATATAAATAAACTAATTTTCCGGGATTTTTCCAGTTTTTAAGCATTATTTGAAATTTTTCGATCAAGAAAAAATTATTTTTTACATATAGGATCCTTTAATATATCGAAAAACACATTAAATAAATAATATAATGGAAAAAAAGAAAAGCAAAAAATGTAAAAAATTAGAAAATTTGACCTCTTTCGGGGTTCGACCCTGAACCCCTTCGCTTGAGGCGTAAATCACTAGCACGCGGTCTTATCCGTTGAAACACGTTTATACGGGGATCGGGTTACTACATAGATTAGAGTACCCTCTTCCGGTTTGCTAAACAAAATACATAAGGGGCGTTTGCGGACCCCCTAATAGGTCTATAAAAAATTTTCTTTGTAGGGTGGTGCGGCTCATAGAGGACAACTTTCCGTCCGAAATTGAAAATTATAACTTCATATTAATAGGAGTTATACGGACTTGAAATTTGAACCTTTTTCCCGCCTTTTTATTTTATTTTATTATTTATTCCTTTATGCGTTCTTTCAAAAAGAAAGACGCTAGGTTTTAAACATAGAACACATTTCGGATGCTAAATTTTCGAGAAAATATTGTAAAAGGTGTAAAAAAAATATTATAATATAAATAAACTAATTATACAGTATTTTTCCAGTTTTTAAGCATTATTTGAAATTTTTCGAATAAGAAAAAATTATTTTTTACATATAGGATCTTTTATTATATCGAAAAACACATTAAATAAATAATATAATGGAAAAAAAGAAAAGAAAAAAATTTAAAAAATTAGAAAAATAGACCTCCGCCGGGGTTCGAACCTGCACCCCTTCGCTTGAGGCGTAAGTCACTAGCTCGCGGTCTTATCCGTTGAACCACGTTTATACGGAGATCGGGTTACTACATAGATTAGAGTACCCTCTTCCGGTTTGCTAAACAAAATACATAAGGGGCGTTTGTGGACCCCCTAATAGGTCTATAAAAAATTTTCTTTGTAGGGTGGTGCGGCTCATAGAGGACAACTTTCCGTCCGAATTTGAAAATTATAACTTCATATTAATAGGAGTTATACGGACTTGAAATTTGAACCTTTTTCCCGCCTTTTTATTTTATTTTATTATTTATTCCTTTATGCGTTCTTTCAAAAAGAAAGACGCTAGGTTTTAAACATAGAACACATTTCGGATGCTAAACTTTCGAGAAAATATTGTAAAAGGTGTAAAAAAAATATTATAATATAAATAAACTAATTATACAGTATTTTTCCAGTTTTTAAGCATTATTTGAAATTTTTCGAATAAGAAAAAATTATTTTTTACATATAGGATCTTTTATTATATCGAAAAACACATTAAATAAATAATATAATGGAAAAAAAGAAAAGAAAAAAATGTAAAAAATTAGAAAAATGGACCTCTGCCGAGGTTCGAACATGCACCCCTTCGCTTGAGGCGTAAGTCACTAGCACGCGGTCTTATCCGTTGAACCACGTTTATACGGGGATCGGGTTACTACATAGATTCAAGTACCCTCTTCCGGTTTGCTGAACAAAATACATAAGGGGCGTTTGCGGACCCCCTAATAGGTCTATAAAAAATTTTCTTTGTAGGGTGGTGCGGCTCATAGAGGACAAATTTTCGACCGAATTTGAAAATTATAACTTCATATTAAAGGGAGTTATACGGTCTTGAAATTTGAACATTTTTCCCGCCATTTTATTTTATTTTATTATTTATTCCTTTATGCGTTCTTTCAAAAAGAAAGACACTAGAGTTTAAACAAAGAACACATTTCGGATGCTAAACTTTCGTGAAAATATTGTAAATGGTGCGAAAAAAAAATATTATAATATAAATAAACTAATTTTCCGGGATTTTTCCAGTTTTTAAGCATTATTTGAAATTTTTCGAATAAGAAAAAATTATTTTTTACATATAGGATCCTTTATTATATCGAAAAACACATTAAATAAATAATATAATGGAAAAAAAGAAAAGAAAAAAATGTAAAAAATTAGAAAAATAGACCTCCGCCCGGGTTCGAACCTGCACAACTTCGCTTGAGGCGTAAGTCACTAGCTCGCGGTCTTATCCGTTGAACCACGTTTATACAGAGATCGGGTTACTACATACATTCAAGTACCCTCTTCCGGTTTGCTGAACAAAATACATAAGGGGCGTTTGCGGACCCCCTATTAGGTCTATAAAAAATTTTCTTTGTAGGGTGGTGCGGCTCATAGAGGACAAATTTTCGACCGAATTTGAAAATTATAACTTCATATTAAAGGGAGTTATACGGTCTTGAAATTTGAACATTTTTCCCGCCATTTTATTTTATTTTATTATTTATTCCTTTATGCGTTCTTTCAAAAAGAAAGACACTAGATTTTAAACATAGAACACATTTCGGATGCTAAACTTTCGTGAAAATATTGTAAAAGGTGCGAAAAAAAAATATTATAATATAAATAAACTAATTTTCCGGGATTTTTCCAGTTTTTAAGCATTATTTGAAATTTTTCGATCAAGAAAAAATTATTTTTTACATATAGGATCCTTTAATATATCGAAAAACACATTAAATAAATAATATAATGGAAAAAAAGAAAAGAAAAAAATGTAAAAAATTAGAAAATTTGACCTCTTCCGGGGTTCGACCCTGCACCCCTTCGCTTGAGGCGTAAATCACTAGCACGCGGTCTTATCCGTTGAACCACGTTTATACGGGGATCGGGTTACTACATAGATTCAAGTACCCTCTTCCGGTTTGCTAAACAAAATACATAAGGGGGCGTTTGCGGACCCCCTAATAGGTCTATAAAAATTTTTCTTTGTAGGGTGGTGCGGCTCATAGAGGACAACTTTCCGTCCGAATTTGAAAATTATAACTTCATATTAAAGGGAGTTAGACGGACTTGAAATTTGAACCTTTTTCCCGCCTTTTTATTTTATTTTATTACTTATTCCTTTATGCGTTCTTTCAAAAAGAAAGACGCTAGGTTTTAAACATAGAACACATTTCGGATGCTAAACTTTCGCGAAAATATTGTAAAAGGTGTAAAAAAAAATATTATAATATAAATAAACTAATTATACAGGATTTTTCCAGTTTTTAAGCATTATTTGAAATTTTTCGAATAAGAAAAAATTAATTTTTACATATAGGATCCTTTATTATATCGAAAAACACATTAAATAAATAATATAATGGAAAAAAAAGAAAAGAAAAAAATGTAAAAAATTAGAAAAATAGACCTCCGCCGGGGTTCGAACCTGCACCCCTTCGCTTGAGGCGTAAGTCACTAGCTCGCGGTCTTATCCGTTGAACCACGTTTATACGGAGATCGGGTTACTACATAGATTCAAGTACCCACTTCCGGTTTGCTGAACAAAATACATAAGGGGCGTTTGCGGACCCCCTAATAGGTCTATAAAAAATTTTCTTTGTAGGGTGGTGCGGCTCATAGAGGACAAATTTTCGACCGAATTTGAAAATTATAACTTCATATTAAAGGGAGTTATACGGTCTTGAAATTTGAACATTTTTCCCGCCATTTTATTTTATTTTATTATTTATTCCTTTATGCGTTGTTTCAAAAAGAAAGACGCTAGATTTTAAACATAGAACACATTTCGGATGCTAAACTTTCGTGAAAATATTGTAAAAGGTGCGAAAAAAAATATTATAATATAAATAAACTAATTTTCCGGGATTTTTCCAGTTTTTAAGCATTATTTGAAATTTTTCGATCAAGAAAAAATTATTTTTTACATACAGGATCCTTTAATATATCGAAAAACACATTAAATAAATAATATAATGGAAAAAAAGAAAAGCAAAAAATGTAAAAAATTAGAAAATTTGACCTCTTCCGGGGTTCGACCCTGAACCCCTTCGCTTGAGGCGTAAATCACTAGCACGCGGTCTTATCCGTTGAACCACATTTATACGGGGATTGGGTTACTACATAGATTCAAGTACCCTCTTCCGGTTTGCTAAACAAAATACATAAGGGGCGTTTGCGGACCCCCTAATAGGTCTATAAAAAATTTTCTTTGTAGGGTGGTGCGGCTCATAGAGGACAACTTTCCGTCCGAATTTGAAAATTATAACTTCATATTAAAGGAATTTATACGGACTTGAAATTTGATCCTTTTTCCCGCCTTTTTATTTTATTTTATTATTTATTCCTTTATGCGTCCTTTCAAAAAGAAAGACGCTAGGTTTTAAACATAGAACACATTTCGGATGCTAAACTTTCGTGAAAATATTGTAAAAGGTGTAAAAAAAATATTATAATATAAATAAACTAATTATACAGTATTTTTCCAGTTTTTAAGCATTATTTGAAATTTTTCGAATAAGAAAAAATTATTTTTTACATATAGGATCCTTTAATATATGTCGAAAAGCACATTAAATAAATAATATAATGGAATAAAAGAAAAGAAAAAAATGTAAAAAATTAGAAAAATAGATCTCTGCCGGGGTTCGAACCTGCACCCCTTCGCTTGGGGCGTAAATCAGTAGCACGCGGTCTTATCCGTTGAACCACGTTTATACGGGGATCGGGTTACTACATAGATTCAAGTACCCTCTTCCGGTTTGCTAAACAAAATACATAAGGGGGCGTTTGCGGACCCCCTAATAGGTCTATAAAAAATTTTCTTTGTAGGGTGGTGCGGCGCATAGAGGACAACTTTCCGTCCGAATTTGAAAATTATAACTTCATATTAAAGGGAGTTAGACGGACTTGAAATTTGAACCTTTTTCCCGCCTTTTTATTTTATTTTATTACTTATTCCTTTATGCGTTCTTTCAAAAAGAAAGACGCTAGGTTTTAAACATAGAACACATTTCGGATGCTAAACTTTAGTGAAAATATTGTAAAAGGTGTAAAAAAAATTATGATAATATAAATAAACTAATTTTCCTGGATTTTTCCAGTTTTTAAGAATTATTTGAAATTTTTCGAATAAGAAAAAATTATTTTTTACATATAGGATCCTTTAATATATCGAAAAACACATTAAATAAATAATATAATGGAAAAAAAAGAAAAGAAAAAAATGTAAAAAATTAGAAAAATAGACCTCCGCCAGGGTTCGAACCTGCACCCCTTCGCTTGAGGCGTAAGTCACTAGCTCGCGGTCTTATCCGTTGAACCACGTTTATACAGAGATCGGGTTACTACATAGATTCAAGTACCCTCTTCCGGTTTGCTGAGCAAAATACATAAGGGGCGTTTGCGGACCCCCTAATAGGTCTATAAAAAATTTTCTTTGTAGGGTGGTGCGGCTCATAGAGGACAAATTTTCGACTGAATTTGAAAATTATAACTTCATATTAAAGGGAGTTATACGCTCTTGAAATTTGAACATTTTCCCCGCCATTTTATTTTATTTTATTATTTATTCCTTTATGCGTTGTTTCAAAAAGAAAGACGCTAGATTTTAAACATAGAACACATTTCGGATGCTAAACTTTCGTGAAAATATTGTAAAAGGTGCGAAAAAAAAATATTATAATATAAATAAACTAATTATACGGGATTTTTCCAGTTTTTAAGCATTATTTGAAATTTTTCGAATAAGAAAAAATTATTTTTTACATATAGGATCCTTTAATATATCGAAAAACACATTAAATAAATAATATAATGGAAAAAAAGAAAAGAAACAAATGTAAAAAATTAGAAAAATAGATCTCTGCCGGGGTTCGAACCTGCACCCCTTCGCTTGAGGCGTAAATCAGTAGCACGCGGTCTTATCCGTTGAACCACGTTTATACGGGGATCGGGTTACTACATAGATTCAAGTACCCTCTTCCAATTTGCTAAACAAAATACATAAGGGGGCGTTTGCGGACCCCCTAATAGGTCTATAAAAAATTTTCTTTGTAGGGTGGTTCGGCTCATAGAGGACAACTTTCCGTCCGAATTTGAAAATTATAACTTCATAATAAAGGGAGTTAGACGGTCATGAAATTTGAACATTTTTCCCGCCATTTTATTTTATTTTATTATTTATTCCTTTATGCGTTGTTTCAAAAAGAAAGACGCTAGATTTTAAACATAGAACACATTTCGGATGCTAAACTTTCGTGAAAATATTGTAAAAGGTGCGAAAAAAAAATATTATAATATAAATAAACTAATTTTCCGGGATTTTTCCAGTTTTTAAGCATTATTTGAAATTTTTCGAATAAGAAAAAATTATTTTTTACATATAGGATCCTTTAATATATCGAAAAACACATTAAATAAATAATATAATGGAAAAAAAGAAAAGAAAAAAATGTAAAAAATTAGAAAAATAGACCTCTGCCGGGGTTCGAACATGCACCCCTTCGCTTGAGGCGTAAGTCACTAGCACGCGGTCTTATCTGTTGAACCACGTTTATACGGGGATCGGGTTACTACATAGATTCAAGTACCCTCTTCCGGTTTGCTGAACAAAATACATAAGGGGCGTTTGCGGACCCCCTAATAGGTCTATAAAAAATTTTCTTTGTAGGGTGGTGCGGCTCATAGAGGACAAATTTCCGACCGAATTTGAAAATTATAACTTCATATTAAAGGGAGTTAGACGGTCTTGAAATTTGAACATTTTTCCCGCCATTTTATTTTATTTTATTATTTATTCCTTTATGCGTTCTTTCAAAAAGAAAGACGCTAGATTTTAAACATAGAACACATTTCGGATGCTAAACTTTCTTGAAAATATTGTAAAAGGTGCGAAAAAAAATATTATAATATAAATAAACTAATTTTCCGGGATTTTTCCAGTTTTTAAGCATTATTTGAAATTTTTCGATCAAGAAAAAATTATTTTTTACATATAGGATCCTTTAATATATCGAAAAACACATTAAATAAATAATATAATGGAAAAAAAGAAAAGCAAAAAATGTATAAAATTAGAAAATTTGACCTCTTCCGGGGTTCGACCCTGAACCCCTTCGCTTGAGGCGTAAATCACTAGCACGCGGTCTTATCCGTTGAACCACGTTTATACGGAGATCGGGTTACTACATACATTCAAGTACCCTCTTCCGGTTTGCTGAACAAAATAGATAAGGGGCGTTTGCGGACCCCCTAATAGGTCTATAAAAAATTTTCTTTGTAGGGTGGTGCGGCTCATAGAGGACAAATTTTCGACCGAATTTGAAAATTATAACTTCATATTAAAGGGAGTTATACGGTCTTGAAATTTGAACATTTTTCCCGCCATTTTATTTTATTTTATTATTTATTCCTTTATGCGTTCTTTCAAAGAGAAAGACGCTAGGTTTTAAACATAGAACACATTTCGGATGCTAAACTTTCGAGAAAATATTGTAAAAGGTGTAAAAAAAATATTATAATATAAATAAACTAATTATACAGTATTTTTCCAGTTTTTAAGCATTATTTGAAATTTTTCGAATAAGAAAAAATTATTTTTTACATATAGGATCCTTTATTATATCGAAAAACACATTAAATAAATAATATAATGGAAAAAAAGAAAAGAAAAAAATGTAAAAAATTAGAAAAATAGACCTCTGCCGGGGTTCGAACATGCACCCCTTCGCTTGAGGCGTAAGTCACTAGCACGCGGTCTTATCCGTTGAACCACGTTTATACGGGGATCGGGTTACTACATAGATTCAAGTACCCTCTTCCGGTTTGCTGAACAAAATACATAAGGGGCGTTTGCGGACCCCCTAATAGGTCTATAAAAAATTTTCTTTGTAGGGTGGTGCGGCTCATAGAGGACAAATTTTCGACCGAATTTGAAAATTATAACTTCATATTAAAGGGAGTTATACGGTCTTGAAATTTGAACATTTTTCCCGCCATTTTATTTTATTTTAATATTTATTCCTTTATGCGTTCTTTCAAAAAGAAAGACACTAGATTTTAAACATAGAACACATTTCGGATGCTAAACTTTCGTGAAAATATTGTAAAAGGTGCGAAAAAAATATATTATAATATAAATAAACTAATTTTCCGGGATTTTTCCAGTTTTTAAGCATTATTTGAAATTTTTCGATCAAGAAAAAATTATTTTTTACATATAGGATCCTTTAATACATCGAAAAACACATTAAATAAATAATATAATGGAAAAAAAGAAAAGCAAAAAATGTAAAAAATTAGAAAATTTGACCTCTTTCGGGGTTCGACCCTGAACCCCTTCGCTTGAGGCGTAAATCACTAGCACGCGGTCTTATCCGTTGAAACACGTTTATACGGGGATCGGGTTACTACATAGATTAGAGTACCCTCTTCCGGTTTGCTAAACAAAATACATAAGGGGCGTTTGCGGACCCCCTAATAGGTCTATAAAAAATTTTCTTTGTAGGGTGGTGCGGCTCATAGAGGACAACTTTCCGTCCGAAATTGAAAATTATAACTTCATATTAATAGGAGTTATACGGACTTGAAATTTGAACCTTTTTCCCGCCTTTTTATTTTATTTTATTATTTATTCCTTTATGCGTTCTTTCAAAAAGAAAGACGCTAGGTTTTAAACATAGAACACATTTCGGATGCTAAATTTTCGAGAAAATATTGTAAAAGGTGTAAAAAAAATATTATAATATAAATAAACTAATTATACAGTATTTTTCCAGTTTTTAAGCATTATTTGAAATTTTTCGAATAAGAAAAAATTATTTTTTACATATAGGATCTTTTATTATATCGAAAAACACATTAAATAAATAATATAATGGAAAAAAAGAAAAGAAAAAAATTTAAAAAATTAGAAAAATAGACCTCCGCCGGGGTTCGAACCTGCACCCCTTCGCTTGAGGCGTAAGTCACTAGCTCGCGGTCTTATCCGTTGAACCACGTTTATACGGAGATCGGGTTACTACATAGATTAGAGTACCCTCTTCCGGTTTGCTAAACAAAATACATAAGGGGCGTTTGTGGACCCCCTAATAGGTCTATAAAAAATTTTCTTTGTAGGGTGGTGCGGCTCATAGAGGACAACTTTCCGTCCGAATTTGAAAATTATAACTTCATATTAATAGGAGTTATACGGACTTGAAATTTGAACCTTTTTCCCGCCTTTTTATTTTATTTTATTATTTATTCCTTTATGCGTTCTTTCAAAAAGAAAGACGCTAGGTTTTAAACATAGAACACATTTCGGATGCTAAACTTTCGAGAAAATATTGTAAAAGGTGTAAAAAAAATATTATAATATAAATAAACTAATTATACAGTATTTTTCCAGTTTTTAAGCATTATTTGAAATTTTTCGAATAAGAAAAAATTATTTTTTACATATAGGATCTTTTATTATATCGAAAAACACATTAAATAAATAATATAATGGAAAAAAAGAAAAGAAAAAAATTAGAAAAATAGACCTCCGCCGGGGTTCGAACCTGCACCCCTTCGCTTGAGGCGTAAGTCACTAGCTCGCGGTCTTATCCGTTGAACCACGATTATACGGAGATCGGGTTACTACATAGATTAGAGTACCCTCTTCCGGTTTGCTAAACAAAATACATAAGGGGCGTTTGCGGACCCCCTAATAGGTCTATAAAAAATTTTCTTTGTAGGGTGGTGCGGCTCATAGAGGACAACTTTCCGTCCGAATTTGAAAATTATAACTTCATATTAAAGGGAGTTATACGGACTTGAAATTTGAACCTTTTTCCCGCCTTTTTATTTTATTTTATTATTTATTCCCTTATGCGTTCTTTCAAAAAGAAAGACGCTAGGTTTTAAACATAGAACACATTTCGGATGCTAAACTTTCGAGAAAATATTGTAAAAGGTGTAAAAAAAATATTATAATATAAATAAACTAATTATACAGTATTTTTCCAGTTTTTAAGCATTATTTGAAATTTTTCGAATAAGAAAAAATTATTTTTTACATATAGGATCCTTTATTATATCGAAAAACACATTAAATAAATAATATAATGGAAAAAAAGAAAAGAAAAAAATGTAAAAAATTAGAAAAATGGACCTCTGCCGAGGTTCGAACATGCACCCCTTCGCTTGAGGCGTAAGTCACTAGCACGCGGTCTTATCCGTTGAACCACGTTTATACGGGGATCGGGTTACTACATAGATTCAAGTACCCTCTTCCGGTTTGCTGAACAAAATACATAAGGGGCGTTTGCGGACCCCCTAATAGGTCTATAAAAATTTTCTTTGTAGGGTGGTGCGGCTCATAGAGGACAAATTTTCGACCGAATTTGAAAATTATAACTTCATATTAAAGGGAGTTATACGGTCTTGAAATTTGAACATTTTTCCCGCCATTTTATTTTATTTTATTATTTATTCCTTTATGCGTTCTTTCAAAAAGAAAGACACTAGAGTTTAAACAAAGAACACATTTCGGATGCTAAACTTTCGTGAAAATATTGTAAATGGTGCGAAAAAAAAATATTATAATATAAATAAACTAATTTTCCGGGATTTTTCCAGTTTTTAAGCATTATTTGAAATTTTTCGAATAAGAAAAAATTATTTTTTACATATAGGATCCTTTATTATATCGAAAAACACATTAAATAAATAATATAATGGAAAAAAAGAAAAGAAAAAAATGTAAAAAATTAGAAAAATAGACCTCCGCCCGGGTTCGAACCTGCACAACTTCGCTTGAGGCGTAAGTCACTAGCTCGCGGTCTTATCCGTTGAACCACGTTTATACAGAGATCGGGTTACTACATACATTCAAGTACCCTCTTCCGGTTTGCTGAACAAAATACATAAGGGGCGTTTGCGGACCCCCTATTAGGTCTATAAAAAATTTTCTTTGTAGGGTGGTGCGGCTCATAGAGGACAAATTTTCGACCGAATTTGAAAATTATAACTTCATATTAAAGGGAGTTATACGGTCTTGAAATTTGAACATTTTTCCCGCCATTTTATTTTATTTTATTATTTATTCCTTTATGCGTTCTTTCAAAAAGAAAGACACTAGATTTTAAACATAGAACACATTTCGGATGCTAAACTTTCGTGAAAATATTGTAAAAGGTGCGAAAAAAAAATATTATAATATAAATAAACTAATTTTCCGGGATTTTTCCAGTTTTTAAGCATTATTTGAAATTTTTCGATCAAGAAAAAATTATTTTTTACATATAGGATCCTTTAATATATCGAAAAACACAGTAAATAAATAATATAATGGAAAAAAAGAAAAGAAAAAAATGTAAAAAATTAGAAAAATTGACCTCTGCCGGGGTTCGAACATGCACCCCTTCGGTTGAGGCGTAAGTCACTAGCACGCGGTCTTATCCGTTGAACCACGTTTATACGGGTATCGGGTTACTACATAGATTCAAGTACCCTCTTCCGGTTTGCTAAACAAAATACATAAGGGGCGTTTGCGGACCCCCTAATAGGTCTATAAAAAATTTTCTTTGTAGGGTGGTTCGGCTCATAGAGGACAACTTTCCGTCCGAATTTGAAAATTATAACTTCATATTAAAGGGAGTTAGACGGTCATGAAATTTGAACATTTTTCCCGCCATTTTATTTTATTTTATTATTTATTCCTTTATGCGTTCTTTCAAAAAGAAAGACGCTAGATTTTAAACATAGAACACATTTCGGATGCTAAACTTTCGAGAAAATATTGTAAAAGGTGCGAAAAAAAAATAATATAAATAAACTAATTTTCTGGGATTTTTCCAGTTTTTAAGCATTATTTGAAATTTTTCGAATAAGAAAAAATTATTTTTTACATATAGGATCCTTTAATATATCGAAAAACACATTAAATAAATAATATAATGGAAAAAAAGAAAAGAAAAAAAAGTAAAAAATTAGAAAATTTGACCTCTTCCGGGGTTCGACCCTGCACCCCTTCGCTTGAGGCGTAAATCACTAGCACGCGGTCTTATCCGTTGAACCACGTTTATACGGGGATCGGGTTACTACATAGATTCAAGTACCCTCTTCCGGTTTGCTAAACAAAATACATAAGGGGGCGTTTGCGGACCCCCTAATAGGTCTATAAAAATTTTTCTTTGTAGGGTGGTGCGGCTCATAGAGGACAACTTTCCGTCCGAATTTGAAAATTATAACTTCATATTAAAGGGAGTTAGACGGACTTGAAATTTGAACCTTTTTCCCGCCTTTTTATTTTATTTTATTACTTATTCCTTTATGCGTTCTTTCAAAAAGAAAGACGCTAGGTTTTAAACATAGAACACATTTCGGATGCTAAACTTTCGCGAAAATATTGTAAAAGGTGTAAAAAAAAATATTATAATATAAATAAACTAATTATACAGGATTTTTCCAGTTTTTAAGCATTATTTGAAATTTTTCGAATAAGAAAAAATTAATTTTTACATATAGGATCCTTTATTATATCGAAAAACACATTAAATAAATAATATAATGGAAAAAAAAAGAAAAGAAAAAAATGTAAAAAATTAGAAAAATAGACCTCCGCCGGGGTTCGAACCTGCACCCCTTCGCTTGAGGCGTAAGTCACTAGCTCGCGGTCTTATCCGTTGAACCACGTTTATACGGAGATCGGGTTACTACATAGATTCAAGTACCCACTTCCGGTTTGCTGAACAAAATACATAAGGGGCGTTTGCGGACCCCCTAATAGGTCTATAAAAAATTTTCTTTGTAGGGTGGTGCGGCTCATAGAGGACAAATTTTCGACCGAATTTGAAAATTATAACTTCATATTAAAGGGAGTTATACGGTCTTGAAATTTGAACATTTTTCCCGCCATTTTATTTTATTTTATTATTTATTCCTTTATGCGTTGTTTCAAAAAGAAAGACGCTAGATTTTAAACATAGAACACATTTCGGATGCTAAACTTTCGTGAAAATATTGTAAAAGGTGCGAAAAAAAAATATTATAATATAAATAAACTAATTTTCCGGGATTTTTCCAGTTTTTAAGCATTATTTGAAATTTTTCGAATAAGAAAAAATTAATTTTTACATATAGGATCCTTTATTATATCGAAAAACACATTAAATAAATAATATAATGGAAAAAAAAATAAAAGAAAAAAATGTAAAAAATTAGAAAAATAGACCTCCGCCGGGGTTCGAACCCGCACCCCTTCGCTTGAGGCGTAAGTCACTAGCTCGCGGTCTTATCCGTTGAACCACGTTTATACGGAGATCGGGTTACTACATAGATTCAAGTACCCACTTCCGGTTTGCTGAACAAAATACATAAGGGGAGTTTGCGGACCCCCTAATAGGTCTATAAAAAATTTTCTTTGTAGGGTGGTGCGGCTCATAGAGGACAAATTTTCGACCGAATTTGAAAATTATAACTTCATATTAAAGGGAGTTATACGGTCTTGAAATTTGAACATTTTTCCCGCCATTTTATTTTATTTTATTATTTATTCCTTTATGCGTTGTTTCAAAAAGAAAGACGCTAGATTTTAAACATAGAACACATTTCGGATGCTAAACTTTCGTGAAAATATTGTAAAAGGTGCGAAAAAAAATATTATAATATAAATAAACTAATTTTCCGGGATTTTTCCAGTTTTTAAGCATTATTTGAAATTTTTCGATCAAGAAAAAATTATTTTTTACATATAGGATCCTTTAATATATCGAAAAACACATTAAATAAATAATATAATGGAAAAAAAGAAAAGCAAAAAATGTAAAAAATTAGAAAATTTGACCTCTTCCGGGGTTCGACCCTGAACCCCTTCGCTTGAGGCGTAAATCACTAGCACGCGGTCTTATCCGTTGAACCACATTTATACGGGGATTGGGTTACTACATAGATTCAAGTACCCTCTTCCGGTTTGCTAAACAAAATACATAAGGGGCGTTTGCGGACCCCCTAATAGGTCTATAAAAAATTTTCTTTGTAGGGTGGTGCGGCTCATAGAGGACAACTTTCCGTCCGAATTTGAAAATTATAACTTCATATTAAAGGAATTTATACGGACTTGAAATTTGATCCTTTTTCCCGCCTTTTTATTTTATTTTATTATTTATTCCTTTATGCGTCCTTTCAAAAAGAAAGACGCTAGGTTTTAAACATAGAACACATTTCGGATGCTAAACTTTCGTGAAAATATTGTAAAAGGTGTAAAAAAAATATTATAATATAAATAAACTAATTATACAGTATTTTTCCAGTTTTTAAGCATTATTTGAAATTTTTCGAATAAGAAAAAATTATTTTTTACATATAGGATCCTTTAATATATGTCGAAAAGCACATTAAATAAATAATATAATGGAATAAAAGAAAAGAAAAAAATGTAAAAAATTAGAAAAATAGATCTCTGCCGGGGTTCGAACCTGCACCCCTTCGCTTGGGGCGTAAATCAGTAGCACGCGGTCTTATCCGTTGAACCACGTTTATACGGGGATCGGGTTACTACATAGATTCAAGTACCCTCTTCCGGTTTGCTAAACAAAATAAATAAGGGGGCGTTTGCGGACCCCCTAATAGGTCTATAAAAAATTTTCTTTGTAGGGTGGTGCGGCGCATAGAGGACAACTTTCCGTCCGAATTTGAAAATTATAACTTCATATTAAAGGGAGTTAGACGGACTTGAAATTTGAACCTTTTTCCCGCCTTTTTATTTTATTTTATTACTTATTCCTTTATGCGTTCTTTCAAAAAGAAAGACGCTAGGTTTTAAACATAGAACACATTTCAGATGCTAAACTTTAGTGAAAATATTGTAAAAGGTGTAAAAAAAATTATGATAATATAAATAAACTAATTTTCCTGGATTTTTCCAGTTTTTAAGAATTATTTGAAATTTTTCGAATAAGAAAAAATTATTTTTTACATATAGGATCCTTTAATATATCGAAAAACACATTAAATAAATAATATAATGGAAAAAAAAGAAAAGAAAAAAATGTAAAAAATTAGAAAAATAGACCTCCGCCAGGGTTCGAACCTGCACCCCTTCGCGTGAGGCGTAAGTCACTAGCTCGCGGTCTTATCCGTTGAACCACGTTTATACAGAGATCGGGTTACTACATAGATTCAAGTACCCTCTTCCGGTTTGCTGAGCAAAATACATAAGGGGCGTTTGCGGACCCCCTAATAGGTCTATAAAAAATTTTCTTTGTAGGGTGGTGCGGCTCATAGAGGACAAATTTTCGACCGAATTTGAAAATTATAACTTCATATTAAAGGGAGTTATACGCTCTTGAAATTTGAACATTTTCCCCGCCATTTTATTTTATTTTATTATTTATTCCTTTATGCGTTGTTTCAAAAAGAAAGACGCTAGATTTTAAACATAGAACACATTTCGGATGCTAAACTTTCGTGAAAATATTGTAAAAGGTGCGAAAAAAAAATATTATAATATAAATAAACTAATTATACGGGATTTTTCCAGTTTTTAAGCATTATTTGAAATTTTTCGAATAAGAAAAAATTATTTTTTACATATAGGATCCTTTAATATATCGAAAAACACATTAAATAAATAATATAATGGAAAAAAAGAAAAGAAACAAATGTAAAAAATTAGAAAAATAGATCTCTGCCGGGGTTCGAACCTGCACCCCTTCGCTTGAGGCGTAAATCAGTAGCACGCGGTCTTATCCGTTGAACCACGTTTATACGGGGATCGGGTTACTACATAGATTCAAGTACCCTCTTCCAATTTGCTAAACAAAATACATAAGGGGGCGTTTGCGGACCCCCTAATAGGTCTATAAAAAATTTTCTTTGTAGGGTGGTTCGGCTCATAGAGGACAACTTTCCGTCCGAATTTGAAAATTATAACTTCATAATAAAGGGAGTTAGACGGTCATGAAATTTGAACATTTTTCCCGCCATTTTATTTTATTTTATTATTTATTCCTTTATGCGTTGTTTCAAAAAGAAAGACGCTAGATTTTAAACATAGAACACATTTCGGATGCTAAACTTTCGTGAAAATATTGTAAAAGGTGCGAAAAAAAAATATTATAATATAAATAAACTAATTTTCCGGGATTTTTCCAGTTTTTAAGCATTATTTGAAATTTTTCGAATAAGAAAAAATTATTTTTTACATATAGGATCCTTTAATATATCGAAAAACACATTAAATAAATAATATAATAGAAAAAAAGAAAAGCAAAAAATGTAAAAAATTAGAAAATTTGACCTCTTCCGGGGTTCGACCCTGAACCCCTTCGCTTGAGGCGTAAATCACTAGCACGCGGTCTTATCCGTTGAACCACATTTATACGGGGATTGGGTTACTACATAGATTCAAGTACCCTCTTCCGGTTTGCTAAACAAAATACATAAGGGGCGTTTGCGGACCCCCTAATAGGTCTATAAAAAATTTTCTTTGTAGGGTGGTGCGGCTCATAGAGGACAACTTTCCGTCCGAATTTGAAAATTATAACTTCATATTAAAGGAATTTATACGGACTTGAAATTTGATCCTTTTTCCCGCCATTTTATTTTATTTTATTATTTATTCCTTTATGCGTTGTTTCAAAAAGAAAGACGCTAGATTTTAAACATAGAACACATTTCGGATGCTAAACTTTCGTGAAAATATTGTAAAAGGTGCGAAAAAAAAATATTATAATATAAATAAACTAATTATACGGGATTTTTCCAGTTTTTAAGCATTATTTGAAATTTTTCGAATAAGAAAAAATTATTTTTTACATATAGGATCCTTTAATATATCGAAAAACACATTAAATAAATAATATAATGGAAAAAAAGAAAAGAAACAAATGTAAAAAATTAGAAAAATAGATCTCTGCCGGGGTTCGAACCTGCACCCCTTCGCTTGAGGCGTAAATCAGTAGCACGCGGTCTTATCCGTTGAACCACGTTTATACGGGGATCGGGTTACTACATAGATTCAAGTACCCTCTTCCAATTTGCTAAACAAAATACATAAGGGGGCGTTTGCGGACCCCCTAATAGGTCTATAAAAAATTTTCTTTGTAGGGTGGTTCGGCTCATAGAGGACAACTTTCCGTCCGAATTTGAAAATTATAACTTCATAATAAAGGGAGTTAGACGGTCATGAAATTTGAACATTTTTCCCGCCATTTTATTTTATTTTATTATTTATTCCTTTATGCGTTGTTTCAAAAAGAAAGACGCTAGATTTTAAACATAGAACACATTTCGGATGCTAAACTTTCGTGAAAATATTGTAAAAGGTGCGAAAAAAAAATATTATAATATAAATAAACTAATTTTCCGGGATTTTTCCAGTTTTTAAGCATTATTTGAAATTTTTCGAATAAGAAAAAATTAATTTTTACATATAGGATCCTTTATTATATCGAAAAACACATTAAATAAATAATATAATGGAAAAAAAAGAAAAGAAAAAAATGTAAAAAATTAGAAAAATAGACCTCCGCCGGGGTTCGAACCCGCACCCCTTCGCTTGAGGCGTAAGTCACTAGCTCGCGATCTTATCCGTTGAACCACGTTTATACGGAGATCGGGTTACTACATAGATTCAAGTACCCACTTCCGGTTTGCTGAACAAAATACATAAGGGGAGTTTGCGGACCCCCTAATAGGTCTATAAAAAATTTTCTTTGTAGGGTGGTGCGGCTCATAGAGGACAAATTTTCGACCGAATTTGAAAATTATAACTTCATATTAAAGGGAGTTATACGGTCTTGAAATTTGAACATTTTTCCCGCCATTTTATTTTATTTTATTATTTATTCCTTTATGCGTTGTTTCAAAAAGAAAGACGCTAGATTTTAAACATAGAACACATTTCGGATGCATGCTAAACTTTCGTGAAAATATTGTAAAAGGTGCGAAAAAAAAATATTATAATACAAATAAACTAATTTTCCGGGATTTTTCCAGTTTTTAAGCATTATTTGAAATTTTTCGATCAAGAAAAAATAATTTTTTACATATAGGATCCTTTAATATATCGAAAAACACATTAAATAAATAATATAATAGAAAAAAAGAAAAGCAAAAAATGTAAAAAATTAGAAAATTTGACCTCTTCCGGGGTTCGACCCTGAACCCCTTCGCTTGAGGCGTAAATCACTAGCACGCGGTCTTATCCGTTGAACCACATTTATACGGGGATTGGGTTACTACATAGATTCAAGTACCCTCTTCCGGTTTGCTAAACAAAATACATAAGGGGCGTTTGCGGACCCCCTAATAGGTCTATAAAAAATTTTCTTTGTAGGGTGGTGCGGCTCATAGAGGACAACTTTCCGTCCGAATTTGAAAATTATAACTTCATATTAAAGGAATTTATACGGACTTGAAATTTGATCCTTTTTCCCGCCATTTTATTTTATTTTATTATTTATTCCTTTATGCGTTGTTTCAAAAAGAAAGACGCTAGATTTTAAACATAGAACACATTTCGGATGCTAAACTTTCGTGAAAATATTGTAAAAGGTGCGAAAAAAAAATATTATAATATAAATAAACTAATTATACGGGATTTTTCCAGTTTTTAAGCATTATTTGAAATTTTTCGAATAAGAAAAAATTATTTTTTACATATAGGATCCTTTAATATATCGAAAAACACATTAAATAAATAATATAATGGAAAAAAAGAAAAGAAACAAATGTAAAAAATTAGAAAAATAGATCTCTGCCGGGGTTCGAACCTGCACCCCTTCGCTTGAGGCGTAAATCAGTAGCACGCGGTCTTATCCGTTGAACCACGTTTATACGGGGATCGGGTTACTACATAGATTCAAGTACCCTCTTCCAATTTGCTAAACAAAATACATAAGGGGGCGTTTGCGGACCCCCTAATAGGTCTATAAAAAATTTTCTTTGTAGGGTGGTTCGGCTCATAGAGGACAACTTTCCGTCCGAATTTGAAAATTATAACTTCATAATAAAGGGAGTTAGACGGTCATGAAATTTGAACATTTTTCCCGCCATTTTATTTTATTTTATTATTTATTCCTTTATGCGTTGTTTCAAAAAGAAAGACGCTAGATTTTAAACATAGAACACATTTCGGATGCTAAACTTTCGTGAAAATATTGTAAAAGGTGCGAAAAAAAAATATTATAATATAAATAAACTAATTTTCCGGGATTTTTCCAGTTTTTAAGCATTATTTGAAATTTTTCGAATAAGAAAAAATTAATTTTTACATATAGGATCCTTTATTATATCGAAAAACACATTAAATAAATAATATAATGGAAAAAAAAAGAAAAGAAAAAAATGTAAAAAATTAGAAAAATAGACCTCCGCCGGGGTTCGAACCCGCACCCCTTCGCTTGAGGCGTAAGTCACTAGCTCGCGGTCTTATCCGTTGAACCACGTTTATACGGAGATCGGGTTACTACATAGATTCAAGTACCCACTTCCGGTTTGCTGAACAAAATACATAAGGGGAGTTTGCGGACCCCCTAATAGGTCTATAAAAAATTTTCTTTGTAGGGTGGTGCGGCTCATAGAGGACAAATTTTCGACCGAATTTGAAAATTATAACTTCATATTAAAGGGAGTTATACGGTCTTGAAATTTGAACATTTTTCCCGCCATTTTATTTTATTTTATTATTTATTCCTTTATGCGTTGTTTCAAAAAGAAAGACGCTAGATTTTAAACATAGAACACATTTCGGATGCATGCTAAACTTTCGTGAAAATATTGTAAAAGGTGCGAAAAAAAAATATTATAATACAAATAAACTAATTTTCCGGGATTTTTCCAGTTTTTAAGCATTATTTGAAATTTTTCGATCAAGAAAAAATTATTTTTTACATATAGGATCCTTTAATATATCGAAAAACACATTAAATAAATAATATAATAGAAAAAAAGAAAAGCAAAAAATGTAAAAAATTAGAAAATTTGACCTCTTCCGGGGTTCGACCCTGAACCCCTTCGCTTGAGGCGTAAATCACTAGCACGCGGTCTTATCCGTTGAACCACATTTATACGGGGATTGGGTTACTACATAGATTCAAGTACCCTCTTCCGGTTTGCTAAACAAAATACATAAGGGGCGTTTGCGGACCCCCTAATAGGTCTATAAAAAATTTTCTTTGTAGGGTGGTGCGGCTCATAGAGGACAACTTTCCGTCCGAATTTGAAAATTATAACTTCATATTAAAGGAATTTATACGGACTTGAAATTTGATCCTTTTTCCCGCCATTTTATTTTATTTTATTATTTATTCCTTTATGCGTTGTTTCAAAAAGAAAGACGCTAGATTTTAAACATAGAACACATTTCGGATGCTAAACTTTCGTGAAAATATTGTAAAAGGTGCGAAAAAAAAATATTATAATATAAATAAACTAATTATACGGGATTTTTCCAGTTTTTAAGCATTATTTGAAATTTTTCGAATAAGAAAAAATTATTTTTTACATATAGGATCCTTTAATATATCGAAAAACACATTAAATAAATAATATAATGGAAAAAAAGAAAAGAAACAAATGTAAAAAATTAGAAAAATAGATCTCTGCCGGGGTTCGAACCTGCACCCCTTCGCTTGAGGCGTAAATCAGTAGCACGCGGTCTTATCCGTTGAACCACGTTTATACGGGGATCGGGTTACTACATAGATTCAAGTACCCTCTTCCAATTTGCTAAACAAAATACATAAGGGGGCGTTTGCGGACCCCCTAATAGGTCTATAAAAAATTTTCTTTGTAGGGTGGTTCGGCTCATAGAGGACAACTTTCCGTCCGAATTTGAAAATTATAACTTCATAATAAAGGGAGTTAGACGGTCATGAAATTTGAACATTTTTCCCGCCATTTTATTTTATTTTATTATTTATTCCTTTATGCGTTGTTTCAAAAAGAAAGACGCTAGATTTTAAACATAGAACACATTTCGGATGCTAAACTTTCGTGAAAATATTGTAAAAGGTGCGAAAAAAAAATATTATAATATAAATAAACTAATTTTCCGGGATTTTTCCAGTTTTTAAGCATTATTTAAAATTTTTCGAATAAGAAAAAATTAATTTTTACATATAGGATCCTTTATTATATCGAAAAACTCATTAAATAAATAATATAATGGAAAAAAAAAGAAAAGAAAAAAATGTAAAAAATTAGAAAAATAGACCTCCGCCGGGGTTCGAACCCGCACCCCTTCGCTTGAGGCGTAAGTCACTAGCTCGCGGTCTTATCCGTTGAACCACGTTTATACAGAGATCGGGTTACTACATAGATTCAAGTACCCTCTTCCGGTTTGCTGAGCAAAATACATAAGGGGCGTTTGCGGACCCCCCAATAATTCTATAAAAAATTTTCTTTGTAGGGTGGTGCGGCTCATAGAGGACAAATTTTCGACCGAATTTGAAAATTATAACTTCATATTAAAGGGAGTTATACGCTCTTGAAATTTGAACATTTTCCCCGCCATTTTATTTTATTTTATTATTTATTCCTTTATGCGTTGTTTCAAAAAGAAAGACGCTAGATTTTAAACATAGAACACATTTCGGATGCTAAACTTTCGTGAAAATATTGTAAAAGGTGCGAAAAAAAAATATTATAATATAAATAAACTAATTTTCCGGGATTTTTCCAGTTTTTAAGCATTATTTGAAATTTTTCGAATAAGAAAAAATTATTTTTTACATATAGGATCCTTTAATATATCGAAAAACACATTAAATAAATAATATAATGGAAAAAAAGAAAAGAAACAAATGTAAAAAATTAGAAAAATAGATCTCTGCCGGGGTTCGAACCTGCACCCCTTCGCTTGAGGCGTAAATCAGTAGCACGCGGTCTTATCCGTTGAACCACGTTTATACGGGGATCGGGTTACTACATAGATTCAAGTACCCTCTTCCAATTTGCTAAACAAAATACATAAGGGGGCGTTTGCGGACCCCCTAATAGGTCTATAAAAAATTTTCTTTGTAGGGTGGTTCGGCTCATAGAGGACAACTTTCCGTCCGAATTTGAAAATTATAACTTCATAATAAAGGGAGTTAGACGGTCATGAAATTTGAACATTTTTCCCGCCATTTTATTTTATTTTATTATTTATTCCTTTATGCGTTGTTTCAAAAAGAAAGACGCTAGATTTTAAACATAGAACACATTTCGGATGCTAAACTTTCGTGAAAATATTGTAAAAGGTGCGAAAAAAAAATATTATAATATAAATAAACTAATTTTCCGGGATTTTTCCAGTTTTTAAGCATTATTTGAAATTTTTCGAATAAGAAAAAATTAATTTTTACATATAGGATCCTTTATTATATCGAAAAACACATTAAATAAATAATATAATGGAAAAAAAAGAAAAGAAAAAAATGTAAAAAATTAGAAAAATAGACCTCCGCCGGGGTTCGAACCCGCACCCCTTCGCTTGAGGCGTAAGTCACTAGCTCGCGATCTTATCCGTTGAACCACGTTTATACGGAGATCGGGTTACTACATAGATTCAAGTACCCACTTCCGGTTTGCTGAACAAAATACATAAGGGGAGTTTGCGGACCCCCTAATAGGTCTATAAAAAATTTTCTTTGTAGGGTGGTGCGGCTCATAGAGGACAAATTTTCGACCGAATTTGAAAATTATAACTTCATATTAAAGGGAGTTATACGGTCTTGAAATTTGAACATTTTTCCCGCCATTTTATTTTATTTTATTATTTATTCCTTTATGCGTTGTTTCAAAAAGAAAGACGCTAGATTTTAAACATAGAACACATTTCGGATGCATGCTAAACTTTCGTGAAAATATTGTAAAAGGTGCGAAAAAAAAATATTATAATACAAATAAACTAATTTTCCGGGATTTTTCCAGTTTTTAAGCATTATTTGAAATTTTTCGATCAAGAAAAAATTATTTTTTACAATTAGGATCCTTTAATATATCGAAAAACACATTAAATAAATAATATAATAGAAAAAAAGAAAAGCAAAAAATGTAAAAAATTAGAAAATTTGACCTCTTCCGGGGTTCGACCCTGAACCCCTTCGCTTGAGGCGTAAATCACTAGCACGCGGTCTTATCCGTTGAACCACATTTATACGGGGATTGGGTTACTACATAGATTCAAGTACCCTCTTCCGGTTTGCTAAACAAAATACATAAGGGGCGTTTGCGGACCCCCTAATAGGTCTATAAAAAATTTTCTTTGTAGGGTGGTGCGGCTCATAGAGGACAACTTTCCGTCCGAATTTGAAAATTATAACTTCATATTAAAGGAATTTATACGGACTTGAAATTTGATCCTTTTTCCCGCCATTTTATTTTATTTTATTATTTATTCCTTTATGCGTTGTTTCAAAAAGAAAGACGCTAGATTTTAAACATAGAACACATTTCGGATGCTAAACTTTCGTGAAAATATTGTAAAAGGTGCGAAAAAAAAATATTATAATATAAATAAACTAATTATACGGGATTTTTCCAGTTTTTAAGCATTATTTGAAATTTTTCGTATAAGAAAAAATTATTTTTTACATATAGGATCCTTTAATATATCGAAAAACACATTAAATAAATAATATAATGGAAAAAAAGAAAAGAAACAAATGTAAAAAATTAGAAAAATAGATCTCTGCCGGGGTTCGAACCTGCACCCCTTCGCTTGAGGCGTAAATCAGTAGCACGCGGTCTTATCCGTTGAACCACGTTTATACGGGGATCGGGTTACTACATAGATTCAAGTACCCTCTTCCAATTTGCTAAACAAAATACATAAGGGGGCGTTTGCGGACCCCCTAATAGGTCTATAAAAAATTTTCTTTGTTGGGTGGTTCGGCTCATAGAGGACAACTTTCCGTCCGAATTTGAAAATTATAACTTCATAATAAAGGGAGTTAGACGGTCATGAAATTTGAACATTTTTCCCGCCATTTTATTTTATTTTATTATTTATTCCTTTATGCGTTGTTTCAAAAAGAAAGACGCTAGATTTTAAACATAGAACACATTTCGGATGCTAAACTTTCGTGAAAATATTGTAAAAGGTGCGAAAAAAAAATATTATAATATAAATAAACTAATTTTCCGGGATTTTTCCAGTTTTTAAGCATTATTTGAAATTTTTCGAATAAGAAAAAATTAATTTTTACATATAGGATCCTTTATTATATCGAAAAACACATTAAATAAATAATATAATGGAAAAAAAAAGAAAAGAAAAAAATGTAAAAAATTAGAAAAATAGACCTCCGCCGGGGTTCGAACCCGCACCCCTTCGCTTGAGGCGTAAGTCACTAGCTCGCGGTCTTATCCGTTGAACCACGTTTATACGGAGATCGGGTTACTACATAGATTCAAGTACCCACTTCCGGTTTGCTGAACAAAATACATAAGGGGAGTTTGCGGACCCCCTAATAGGTCTATAAAAAATTTTCTTTGTAGGGTGGTGCGGCTCATAGAGGACAAATTTTCGACCGAATTTGAAAATTATAACTTCATATTAAAGGGAGTTATACGGTCTTGAAATTTGAACATTTTTCCCGCCATTTTATTTTATTTTATTATTTATTCCTTTATGCGTTGTTTCAAAAAGAAAGACGCTAGATTTTAAACATAGAACACATTTCGGATGCATGCTAAACTTTCGTGAAAATATTGTAAAAGGTGCGAAAAAAAAATATTATAATACAAATAAACTAATTTTCCGGGATTTTTCCAGTTTTTAAGCATTATTTGAAATTTTTCGATCAAGAAAAAATTATTTTTTACATATAGGATCCTTTAATATATCGAAAAACACATTAAATAAATAATATAATAGAAAAAAAGAAAAGCAAAAAATGTAAAAAATTAGAAAATTTGACCTCTTCCGGGGTTCGACCCTGAACCCCTTCGCTTGAGGCGTAAATCACTAGCACGCGGTCTTATCCGTTGAACCACATTTATACGGGGATTGGGTTACTACATAGATTCAAGTACCCTCTTCCGGTTTGCTAAACAAAATACATAAGGGGCGTTTGCGGACCCCCTAATAGGTCTATAAAAAATTTTCTTTGTAGGGTGGTGCGGCTCATAGAGGACAACTTTCCGTCCGAATTTGAAAATTATAACTTCATATTAAAGGAATTTATACGGACTTGAAATTTGATCCTTTTTCCCGCCATTTTATTTTATTTTATTATTTATTCCTTTATGCGTTGTTTCAAAAAGAAAGACGCTAGATTTTAAACATAGAACACATTTCGGATGCTAAACTTTCGTGAAAATATTGTAAAAGGTGCGAAAAAAAAATATTATAATATAAATAAACTAATTATACGGGATTTTTCCAGTTTTTAAGCATTATTTGAAATTTTTCGAATAAGAAAAAATTATTTTTTACATATAGGATCCTTTAATATATCGAAAAACACATTAAATAAATAATATAATGGAAAAAAAGAAAAGAAACAAATGTAAAAAATTAGAAAAATAGATCTCTGCCGGGGTTCGAACCTGCACCCCTTCGCTTGAGGCGTAAATCAGTAGCACGCGGTCTTATCCGTTGAACCACGTTTATACGGGGATCGGGTTACTACATAGATTCAAGTACCCTCTTCCAATTTGCTAAACAAAATACATAAGGGGGCGTTTGCGGACCCCCTAATAGGTCTATAAAAAATTTTCTTTGTAGGGTGGTTCGGCTCATAGAGGACAACTTTCCGTCCGAATTTGAAAATTATAACTTCATAATAAAGGGAGTTAGACGGTCATGAAATTTGAACATTTTTCCCGCCATTTTATTTTATTTTATTATTTATTCCTTTATGCGTTGTTTCAAAAAGAAAGACGCTAGATTTTAAACATAGAACACATTTCGGATGCTAAACTTTCGTGAAAATATTGTAAAAGGTGCGAAAAAAAAATATTATAATATAAATAAACTAATTTTCCGGGATTTTTCCAGTTTTTAAGCATTATTTAAAATTTTTCGAATAAGAAAAAATTAATTTTTACATATAGGATCCTTTATTATATCGAAAAACACATTAAATAAATAATATAATGGAAAAAAAAAGAAAAGAAAAAAATGTAAAAAATTAGAAAAATAGACCTCCGCCGGGGTTCGAACCCGCACCCCTTCGCTTGAGGCGTAAGTCACTAGCTCGCGGTCTTATCCGTTGAACCACGTTTATACGGAGATCGGGTTACTACATAGATTCAAGTACCCACTTCCGGTTTGCTGAACAAAATACATAAGGGGAGTTTGCGGACCCCCTAATAGGTCTATAAAAAATTTTCTTTGTAGGGTGGTGCGGCTCATAGAGGACAAATTTTCGACCGAATTTGAAAATTATAACTTCATATTAAAGGGAGTTATACGGTCTTGAAATTTGAACATTTTTCCCGCCATTTTATTTTATTTTATTATTTATTCCTTTATGCGTTGTTTCTAAAAGAAAGACGCTAGATTTTAAACATAGAACACATTTCGGATGCATGCTAAACTTTCGTGAAAATATTGTAAAAGGTGCGAAAAAAAAATATTATAATACAAATAAACTAATTTTCCGGGATTTTTCCAGTTTTTAAGCATTATTTGAAATTTTTCGATCAAGAAAAAATTATTTTTTACATATAGGATCCTTTAATATATCGAAAAACACATTAAATAAATAATATAATGGAAAAAAAGAAAAGCAAAAAATGTAAAAAATTAGAAAATTTGACCTCTTCCGGGGTTCGACCCTGAACCCCTTCGCTTGAGGCGTAAATCACTAGCACGCGGTCTTATCCGTTGAACCACATTTATACGGGGATTGGGTTACTACATAGATTCAAGTACCCTCTTCCGGTTTGCTAAACAAAATACATAAGGGGCGTTTGCGGACCCCCTAATAGGTCTATAAAAAATTTTCTTTGTAGGGTGGTGCGGCTCATAGAGGACAACTTTCCGTCCGAATTTGAAAATTATAACTTCATATTAAAGGAATTTATACGGACTTGAAATTTGATCCTTTTTCCCGCCTTTTTATTTTATTTTATTATTTATTCCTTTATGCGTCCTTTCAAAAAGAAAGACGCTAGGTTTTAAACATAGAACACATTTCGGATGCTAAACTTTCGTGAAAATATTGTAAAAGGTGTAAAAAAAATATTATAATATAAATAAACTAATTATACAGTATTTTTCCAGTTTTTAAGCATTATTTGAAATTTTTCGAATAAGAAAAAATTATTTTTTACATATAGGATCCTTTAATATATATCGAAAAGCACATTAAATAAATAATATAATGGAATAAAAGAAAAGAAAAAAATGTAAAAAATTAGAAAAATAGATCTCTGCCGGGGTTCGAACCTGCACCCCTTCGCTTGGGGCGTAAATCAGTAGCACGCGGTCTTATCCGTTGAACCACCTTTATACGGGGATCGGGTTACTACATAGATTCAAGTACCCTCTTCCGGTTTGCTAAACAAAATACATAAGGGGGCGTTTGCGGACCCCCTAATAGGTCTATAAAAAATTTTCTTTGTAGGGTGGTGCGGCGCATAGAGGACAACTTTCCGTCCGAATTTGAAAATTATAACTTCATATTAAAGGGAGTTAGACGGACTTGAAATTTGAACCTTTTTCCCGCCTTTTTATTTTATTTTATTACTTATTCCTTTATGCGTTCTTTCAAAAAGAAAGACGCTAGGTTTTAAACATAGAACACATTTCGGATGCTAAACTTTAGTGAAAATATTGTAAAAGGTGTAAAAAAAATATTATAATATAAATAAACTAATTATACAGGATTTTTCCAGTTTTTAAGCATTATTTGAAATTTTTCGAATAAGAAAAAATTATTTTTTACATATAGGATCCTTTATTATATCGAAAAACACATTAAATAAATAATATAATGGAAAAAAAAGAAAAGAAAAAAATGTAAAAAATTAGAAAAATAGACCTCCGCCGGGGTTCGAACCTGCACCCCTTCGCTTGAGGCGTAAGTCACTAGCTCGCGGTCTTATCCGTTGAACCACGTTTATACAGAGATCGGGTTACTACATAGATTCAAGTACCCTCTTCCGGTTTGCTGAACAAAATACATAAGGGGCGTTTGCGGACCCCCTAATAGGTCTATAAAAAATTTTCTTTGTAGGGTGGTGCGGCTCATAGAGGACAAATTTTCGACCGAATTTGAAAATTATAACTTCATATTAAAGGGAGTTATACGCTCTTGAAATTTGAACATTTTCCCCGCCATTTTATTTTATTTTATTATTTATTCCTTTATGCGTTGTTTCAAAAAGAAAGACGCTAGATTTTAAACATAGAACACATTTCGGATGCTAAACTTTCGTGAAAATATTGTAAAAGGTGCGAAAAAAAAATATTATAATATAAATAAACTAATTATACGGGATTTTTCCAGTTTTTAAGCATTATTTGAAATTTTTCGAATAAGAAAAAATTATTTTTTACATATAGGATCCTTTAATATATCGAAAAACACATTAAATAAATAATATAATGGAAAAAAAGAAAAGAAACAAATGTAAAAAATTAGAAAAATAGATCTCTGCCGGGGTTCGAACCTGCACCCCTTCGCTTGAGGCGTAAATCAGTAGCACGCGGTCTTATCCGTTGAACCACGTTTATACGGGGATCGGGTTACTACATAGATTCAAGTACCCTCTTCCAATTTGCTAAACAAAATACATAAGGGGGCGTTTGCGGACCCCCTAATAGGTCTATAAAAAATTTTCTTTGTAGGGTGGTTCGGCTCATAGAGGACAACTTTCCGTCCGAATTTGAAAATTATAACTTCATAATAAAGGGAGTTAGACGGTCATGAAATTTGAACATTTTTCCCGCCATTTTATTTTATTTTATTATTTATTCCTTTATGCGTTCTTTCAAAAAGAAAGACGCTAGATTTTAAGCATAGAACACATTTCGGATGCTAAACTTTCGTGAAAATATTGTAAAAGGTGCGAAAAAAAAATAATATAAATAAACTAATTTTCCGGGATTTTTCCAGTTTTTAAGCATTATTTGAAATTTTTCGAACAAGAAAAAATTATTTTTTACATATAGGATCCTTTAATATATCGAAAAACACATTAAATAAATAATATAATGGAAAAAAAGAAAAGCAAAAAATGTAAAATATTAGAAAATATGACCTCTTCCGGTGTTCGACCCTGCACCCCTTCGCTTGAAGCGTAAATCAATAGCACGCGGTCTTATCCGTTGAACCACGTTTATACGGGTATCGGGTTACTACATAGATTCAAGTACCCTCTTCCGGTTTGCTAAACAAAATACATAAGGGGCTTTTGCGGACCCCCTAATAGGTCTATAAAAATTTTTCTTTGTAGGGTGGTTCGGCTCATAGAGGACAACTTTCCGTCCGAATTTGAAAATTATAACTTCATATTAAAGGGAGTTAGACGGACTTGAAATTTGAACCTTTTTCCCGAATTTTTATTTTATTTTATTATTTATTCCTTTATGCATTCTTTCAAAAAGAAAGACTCTATTTTTTAAACATAGAACACATTTCGGATGCTAAACTTTCGTGAAAATATTGTAAAAGGTGTAAAAAAAATATTATAATATAAATAAACTAATTATACGGGATTTTTTCAGTTTTTAAGCATTATTTGAAATTTTTCGAATAAGAAAAAATTATTTTTTACATATAGGATCATTTAATATATCGAAAAACTTATTAAATAAATAATATAATGGAAAAAAAGAAAAGAAAAAAATGTAAAAAATTAGAAAATTTGACCTCTTCCGGGGTTCGACCCTGCACCCCTTCGCTTGAGGCGTAAATCACTAGCACGCGGTCTTATCCGTTGAACCACGTTTATACGGGGATCGGGTTACTACATAGATTCAAGTACCCTCTTCCGGTTTGCTAAACAAAATACATAAGGGGGCGTTTGCGGACCCCCTAATAGGTCTATAAAAAATTTTCTTTGTAGGGTGGTGCGGCGCATAGAGGACAACTTTCCGTCCGAATTTGAAAATTATAACTTCATATTAAAGGGAGTTAGACGGACTTGAAATTTGAACCTTTTTCCCGCCTTTTTATTTTATTTTATTACTTATTCCTTTATGCGTTCTTTCAAAAAGAAAGACGCTAGGTTTTAAACATAGAACACATTTCGGATGCTAAACTTTAGTGAAAATATTGTAAAAGGTGTAAAAAAAATATTATAATATAAATAAACTAATTATACAGGATTTTTCCAGTTTTTAAGCATTATTTGAAATTTTTCGAATAAGAATAAATTATTTTTTACATATAGGATCCTTTATTATATCGAAAAACACATTAAATAAATAATATAATGGAAAAAAAGAAAAGAAAAAAATGTAAAAAATTAGAAAAATAGACCTCCGCCGGGGTTCGAACCTGCACCCCTTCGCTTGAGGCGTAAGTCACTAGCTCGCGGTCTTATCCGTTGAACCACGTTTATACAGAGATCGGGTTACTACATAGATTCAAGTACCCTCTTCCGGTTTGCTGAACAAAATACATGAGGGGCGTTTGCGGACCCCCTAATATGTCTATAAAAAATTTTCTTTGTAGGGTGGTGCGGCTCATAGAGGACAAATTTTCGAACGAATTTGAAAATTATAACTTCATATTAAAGGGAGTTATACGCTCTTGAAATTTGAACATTTTCCCCGCCATTTTATTTTATTTTATTATTTATTCCTTTATGCGTTGTTTCAAAAAGAAAGACGCTAGATTTTAAACATAGAACACATTTCGGATGCTAAACTTTCGTGAAAATATTGTAAAAGGTGCGAAAAAAAAATATTATAATATAAATAAACTAATTTTCCGGGATTTTTCCAGTTTTTAAGCATTATTTGAAATTTTTCGATCAAGAAAAAATTATTTTTTACATATAGGATCCTTTAATATATCGAAAAACACATTAAATAAATAATATAATGGAAAAAAAGAAAAGCAAAAAATGTAAAAAATTAGAAAATTTGACCTCTTCCGGGGTTCGACCCTGAACCCCTTCTCTTGAGGCGTAAATCACTAGCACGCGGTCTTATCCGTTGAACCACATTTATACGGGGATCGGGTTACTACATAGATTCAAGTACCCTCTTCCGGTTTGCTAAACAAAATACATAAGGGGCGTTTGCGGACCCCCTAATAGGTCTATAAAAATTTTTCTTTGTAGGGTGGTTCGGCTCATAGAGGACAACTTTCCGTCCGAATTTGAAAATTATAACTTCATATTAAAGGGAGTTAGACGGACTTGAAATTTGAACCTTTTTCCCGCCTTTTTATTTTATTTTATTATTTATTCCTTTATGCATTCTTTCAAAAAGAAAGACTCTATTTTTTAAACATAGAACACATTTCGGATGCTAAACTTTCGTGAAAGTATTGTAAAAGGTGTAAAAAAAATATTATAATATAAATAAACTAATTATACGGGATTTTTCCAGTTTTTAAGCATTATTTGAAATTTTTCGAATAAGAAAAAATTATTTTTTACATATAGGATCCTTTAATATATCGAAAAACACATTAAATAAATAATATAATGGAAAAAAAGAAAAGAAAAAAATGTAAAAAATTAGAAAATTTGACCTCTTCCGGGGTTCGACCCTGCACCCCTTCGCTTGAGGCGTAAATCACTAGCACGCGGTCTTATCCGTTGAACCACGTTTATACGGGGATCGGGTTACTACATAGATTCAAGTACCCTCTTCCGGTTTGCTAAACAAAATACATAAGGGGGCGTTTGCGGACCCCCCCCGTGAAAATATTGTAAAAGGTGTAAAAAAAATATTATAATATAAATAAACTAATTATACGGGATTTTTCCAGTTTTTAAGCATTATTTGAAATTTTTCGAATAAGAAAAAATTATTTTTTACATATAGGATACTTTAATATATCGAAAAACACATTAAATAAATAATATAATGGAAAAAAAGAAAAGAAAAAAATGTAAAAAATTAGAAAATTTGACCTCTTCCGAGGTTCGACCCTGCACCCCTTCGCTTGAGGCGTAAATCACTAGCACGCGGTCTTATCCGTTGAACCACGTTTATACGGGGATCGGGTTACTACATAGATTCAAGTACCCTCTTCCGGTTTGCTAAACAAAATACATAAGGGGGCGTTTGCGGACCCCCTAATAGGTCTATAAAAAATTTTCTTTGTAGGGTGGTGCGGCGCATAGAGGACAACTTTCCGTCCGAATTTGAAAATTATAACTTCATATTAAAGGGAGTTAGACGGACTTGAAATTTGAACCTTTTTCCCGCCTTTTTATTTTATTTTATTACTTATTCCTTTATGCGTTCTTTCAAAAAGAAAGACGCTAGGTTTTAAACATAGAACACATTTCGGATGCTAAACTTTAGTGAAAATATTGTAAAAGGTGTAAAAAAAATATTATAATATAAATAAAATAATTATACAGGATTTTTCCAGTTTTTAAGCATTATTTGAAATTTTTCGAATAAGAAAAAATTATTTTTTACATATAGGATCCTTTATTATATCGAAAAACACATTAAATAAATAATATAATGGAAAAAAAGAAAAGAAAAAAATGTAAAAAATTAGAAAAATAGACCTTTGCCGGGGTTCGAACCTGCACCCTTTCGCTTGAGGCGTAAGTCACTAGCACGCGGTCCTATCCGTTGAACCACGTTTATACGGGGATCGGGTTACTACATAGATTCAAGTACCCTCTTCCGGTTTGCTGAACAAAATACATAAGGGGCGTTTGCGGACCCCCTAATAGGTCTATAAAAAATTTTGTTTGTAGGGTGGTGCGGCTCATAGAGGACAACTTTCCGACCGAATTTGAAAATTATAACTTCATATTAAAGGGAGTTAGACGGTCTTGAAATTTGAACATTTTTCCCGCCATTTTTTTTTATTTTATTATTTATTCTTTTATGCGTTCTTTCAAAAAGAAAGACGCTAGATTTTAAACATAGAACACATTTCGGATGCTAAACTTTCGTGAAAATATTGTAAAAGGAAAAAAAAAACTATTATAATATAAATAAACTAATTATACGGGATTTTTCCAGTTTTTAAGCATTATTTGAAATTTTTCGAATAAGAAAAAATTATTTTTTACATATAGGATCCTTTAATATATCGAAAACACATTAAATAAATAATATAATGGAAAAAAAGAAAAGAAAAAAATGTAAAAAATTATAAAAATTGACCTCCGCCGGGGTTCGAACCTGCACCCCTTCGCTTGAGGCGTAAGTCACTAGCTCGCGGTCTTATCCGTTGAACCACGTTTATACGGAGATCGGGTTACTACATAGATTCAAGTACCCTCTTCCGGTTTGCTGAACAAAATACATAAGGGGCGTTTGCGGACCCCCTAATAGGTCTATAAAAAATTTTCTTTGTAGGGTGGTGCGGCTCAAAGAGGACAAATTTTCGACCGAATTTGAAAATTATAACTTCATATTAAAGGGAGTTATACGCTCTTGAAATTAGAACCTTTTTCCCGCCTTTTTATTTTATTTTATTATTTATTCCTTTATGCATTCTTTCAAAAAGAAAGACGCTATTTTTTAAACATAGAACACATTTCGGATGCTAAACTTTCGTGAAAATATTGTAAAAGGTGTAAAAAAAATTATGATAATATAAATAAACTAATTTTCCTGGATTTTTCCAGTTTTTAAGTATTATTTGAAATTTTTCGAAAAAGAAAAAATTATTTTTTACATATAGGATCCTTTAATATATCGAAAAACACATTAAATAAATAATATAATGGAAAAAAGAAAAGAAAAAAATTAAAAAAATCAGAAAAATAGACCTCTGCCGGGGTTCGAACCTGCACTCCTTCGCTTGAGGCGCAAATCACTAGCACGCGGTCTTATCCGTTGAACCACGTTTATACGGGGATCGGGTTACTACATAGATTCAAGTACCCTCTTCCGGTTTGCTAAACAAAATACATAAGGGGAGTTTGCGGACCCCCTAATAGGTCTATAAAAATTTTTCTTTGTAGGGTGGTGCGGCTCATAGAGGACAACTTTCTGTCCGAATTTGAAAATTGTAACTTCATATTAAAGGGAGTTAGACGGACTTGAAATTTGAACCTTTTTCCCGCCATTTTATTTTATTTTACTATTTATTCCCTTATGCGTTCTTTCAAAAAGAAAGACGCTAGATTTTAAACATAGAACACATTTCGGATGCTAAACTTTCGTGAAAATATTGTAAAAGGAGTAAAAAAACTATTATAATATAAATAAACTAATTATACGGGATTTTTCCAGTTTTTAAGCATTATTTGAAATTTTTCGAATAAGAAAAAATTATTTTTTACATATAGGATCCTTTAATATATCGAAAACACATTAAATAAATAATAAAATGGAAAAAAAAGAAAAGGAAAAAATGTAAAAAATTAGAAAAATTGACCTCTGCCGGGGTTCGAACCTGCACCCCTTCGCTTGAGGCGTAAGTCACTAGCACGCGGTCTTATCCGCTGAACCACGTTTGTACGGGGATGGGGTTACTACATAGATTCAAGTACCCTCTTCCGGTTTGCTAAACAAAATATATAAGGGGCGTTTGCGGACCCCCTAATAGGTCTATAAAAAATTTTCTATATAGGGTGGTGCGGCTCATAGAGGACGACTTTCCGTCCGAATTTGGAAATTATAACTTCATTTTAAAGGGAGTAAGACGGACTTGAAATTTGAACCTTTTCCCCGAAATTTTATTTTATTTTATTATTTATTCCTTTATGCGTTCTTTCAAAAAAAAAGACGCTAGATTTTAAACATAGAACACATTTCGGATGCTAAACTTTCGTGAAAATATTGTTAAAGGTGCGGAAAAAAAATATTATAATATAAATAAATTAATTTTCCGGGATTTTTCCAGTTTTTAAGCATTATTTGAAATTTTTCGAAAAAGAAAAAATTATTTTTTACATATAGGATCCTTTAATATATCGAAAAACACATTAAATAAATAATATAATGGAAAAAAAGAAAAGAAAAAAATGTAAAAAATTAGAAAAATAGACCTCTGCCGGGGTTCTAACCTGCACTCCTTCGCTTGAGGCGTAAATCACTTGCACGCGGTCTTATCCGTTGAACCTCGTTTATACGGGGATCGGGTTACTACATAGATTCAAGTACCCTCTTCCGGTTTGCTAAACAAAATACATAAGGGGCGTTTGCGGACCCCCTAATAGGTCTATAAAAAATTTTCTTTGTAGGGTGGTGCGGCTCATAGAGGACAACTTTCCGTCCGAATTTGAAAATTATAACTTCATATTAAACGGAGTTAGACGGACTTGAAATCTGAACTTTTTTCCCGCCTTTTTATTTTATTTTATTATTTATTCCTTTATGCGTTCTTTCAAAAAGAAAGACGCTAGATTTTAAATATAGAACACATTTCGGATGCTAAACTTTCGTGAAAATATTGTAAAAGGTGTAAAAAAAAATATGATAATATAAATAAACTAATTTTCCTGGATTTTTCCAGTTTTTAAGTATTATTTGAAATTTTTCGAATAAGAAAAAATTATTTTTTACATATAGGATCCTTTAATATATCGAAAAACACATTAAATAAATAATATAATGGAAAAAAGAAAAGAAAAAAATGTAAAAAATCAGAAAAATAGACCTCTGCCGGGGTTCGAACCTGCACTCCTTCGCTTGAGGCGCAAATCACTAGCACGCGGTCTTATCCGTTGAACCACGTTTATACGGGGATCGGGTTACTACATAGATTCAAGTACCCTCTTCCGGTTTGCTAAACAAAATACATAAGGGGGCGTTTGCGGACCCCCCCCCGTGAAAATATTGTAAAAGGTGTAAAAAAAATATTATAATATAAATAAACTAATTATACGGGATTTTTCCAGTTTTTAAGCATTATTTGAAATTTTTCGAATAAGAAAAAATTATTTTTTACATATAGGATACTTTAATATATCGAAAAACACATTAAATAAATAATATAATGGAAAAAAAGAAAAGAAAAAAATGTAAAAAATTAGAAAATTTGACCTCTTCCGAGGTTCGACCCTGCACCCCTTCGCTTGAGGCGTAAATCACTAGCACGCGGTCTTATCCGTTGAACCACGTTTATACGGGGATCGGGTTACTACATAGATTCAAGTACCCTCTTCCGGTTTGCTAAACAAAATACATAAGGGGGCGTTTGCGGACCCCCTAATAGGTCTATAAAAAATTTTCTTTGTAGGGTGGTGCGGCGCATAGAGGACAACTTTCCGTCCGAATTTGAAAATTATAACTTCATATTAAAGGGAGTTAGACGGACTTGAAATTTGAACCTTTTTCCCGCCTTTTTATTTTATTTTATTACTTATTCCTTTATGCGTTCTTTCAAAAAGAAAGACGCTAGGTTTTAAACATAGAACACATTTCGGATGCTAAACTTTAGTGAAAATATTGTAAAAGGTGTAAAAAAAATATTATAATATAAATAAAATAATTATACAGGATTTTTCCAGTTTTTAAGCATTATTTGAAATTTTTCGAATAAGAAAAAATTATTTTTTACATATAGGATCCTTTATTATATCGAAAAACACATTAAATAAATAATATAATGGAAAAAAAGAAAAGAAAAAAATGTAAAAAATTAGAAAAATAGACCTTTGCCGGGGTTCGAACCTGCACCCTTTCGCTTGAGGCGTAAGTCACTAGCACGCGGTCCTATCCGTTGAACCACGTTTATACGGGGATCGGGTTACTACATAGATTCAAGTACCCTCTTCCGGTTTGCTGAACAAAATACATAAGGGGCGTTTGCGGACCCCCTAATAGGTCTATAAAAAATTTTGTTTGTAGGGTGGTGCGGCTCATAGAGGACAACTTTCCGACCGAATTTGAAAATTATAACTTCATATTAAAGGGAGTTAGACGGTCTTGAAATTTGAACATTTTTCCCGCCATTTTTTTTTATTTTATTATTTATTCTTTTATGCGTTCTTTCAAAAAGAAAGACGCTAGATTTTAAACATAGAACACATTTCGGATGCTAAACTTTCGTGAAAATATTGTAAAAGGAAAAAAAAAACTATTATAATATAAATAAACTAATTATACGGGATTTTTCCAGTTTTTAAGCATTATTTGAAATTTTTCGAATAAGAAAAAATTATTTTTTACATATAGGATCCTTTAATATATCGAAAACACATTAAATAAATAATATAATGGAAAAAAAGAAAAGAAAAAAATGTAAAAAATTATAAAAATTGACCTCCGCCGGGGTTCGAACCTGCACCCCTTCGCTTGAGGCGTAAGTCACTAGCTCGCGGTCTTATCCGTTGAACCACGTTTATACGGAGATCGGGTTACTACATAGATTCAAGTACCCTCTTCCGGTTTGCTGAACAAAATACATAAGGGGCGTTTGCGGACCCCCTAATAGGTCTATAAAAAATTTTCTTTGTAGGGTGGTGCGGCTCAAAGAGGACAAATTTTCGACCGAATTTGAAAATTATAACTTCATATTAAAGGGAGTTATACGCTCTTGAAATTAGAACCTTTTTCCCGCCTTTTTATTTTATTTTATTATTTATTCCTTTATGCATTCTTTCAAAAAGAAAGACGCTATTTTTTAAACATAGAACACATTTCGGATGCTAAACTTTCGTGAAAATATTGTAAAAGGTGTAAAAAAAATTATGATAATATAAATAAACTAATTTTCCTGGATTTTTCCAGTTTTTAAGTATTATTTGAAATTTTTCGAAAAAGAAAAAATTATTTTTTACATATAGGATCCTTTAATATATCGAAAAACACATTAAATAAATAATATAATGGAAAAAAGAAAAGAAAAAAATTAAAAAAATCAGAAAAATAGACCTCTGCCGGGGTTCGAACCTGCACTCCTTCGCTTGAGGCGCAAATCACTAGCACGCGGTCTTATCCGTTGAACCACGTTTATACGGGGATCGGGTTACTACATAGATTCAAGTACCCTCTTCCGGTTTGCTAAACAAAATACATAAGGGGAGTTTGCGGACCCCCTAATAGGTCTATAAAAATTTTTCTTTGTAGGGTGGTGCGGCTCATAGAGGACAACTTTCTGTCCGAATTTGAAAATTGTAACTTCATATTAAAGGGAGTTAGACGGACTTGAAATTTGAACCTTTTTCCCGCCATTTTATTTTATTTTACTATTTATTCCCTTATGCGTTCTTTCAAAAAGAAAGACGCTAGATTTTAAACATAGAACACATTTCGGATGCTAAACTTTCGTGAAAATATTGTAAAAGGAGTAAAAAAACTATTATAATATAAATAAACTAATTATACGGGATTTTTCCAGTTTTTAAGCATTATTTGAAATTTTTCGAATAAGAAAAAATTATTTTTTACATATAGGATCCTTTAATATATCGAAAACACATTAAATAAATAATAAAATGGAAAAAAAAGAAAAGGAAAAAATGTAAAAAATTAGAAAAATTGACCTCTGCCGGGGTTCGAACCTGCACCCCTTCGCTTGAGGCGTAAGTCACTAGCACGCGGTCTTATCCGCTGAACCACGTTTGTACGGGGATGGGGTTACTACATAGATTCAAGTACCCTCTTCCGGTTTGCTAAACAAAATATATAAGGGGCGTTTGCGGACCCCCTAATAGGTCTATAAAAAATTTTCTATATAGGGTGGTGCGGCTCATAGAGGACGACTTTCCGTCCGAATTTGGAAATTATAACTTCATTTTAAAGGGAGTTAGACGGACTTGAAATTTGAACCTTTTCCCCGAAATTTTATTTTATTTTATTATTTATTCCTTTATGCGTTCTTTCAAAAAAAAAGACGCTAGATTTTAAACATAGAACACATTTCGGATGCTAAACTTTCGTGAAAATATTGTTAAAGGTGCGGAAAAAAAATATTATAATATAAATAAATTAATTTTCCGGGATTTTTCCAGTTTTTAAGCATTATTTGAAATTTTTCGAAAAAGAAAAAATTATTTTTTACATATAGGATCCTTTAATATATCGAAAAACACATTAAATAAATAATATAATGGAAAAAAAGAAAAGAAAAAAATGTAAAAAATTAGAAAAATAGACCTCTGCCGGGGTTCTAACCTGCACTCCTTCGCTTGAGGCGTAAATCACTTGCACGCGGTCTTATCCGTTGAACCTCGTTTATACGGGGATCGGGTTACTACATAGATTCAAGTACCCTCTTCCGGTTTGCTAAACAAAATACATAAGGGGCGTTTGCGGACCCCCTAATAGGTCTATAAAAAATTTTCTTTGTAGGGTGGTGCGGCTCATAGAGGACAACTTTCCGTCCGAATTTGAAAATTATAACTTCATATTAAACGGAGTTAGACGGACTTGAAATCTGAACTTTTTTCCCGCCTTTTTATTTTATTTTATTATTTATTCCTTTATGCGTTCTTTCAAAAAGAAAGACGCTAGATTTTAAATATAGAACACATTTCGGATGCTAAACTTTCGTGAAAATATTGTAAAAGGTGTAAAAAAAAATATGATAATATAAATAAACTAATTTTCCTGGATTTTTCCAGTTTTTAAGTATTATTTGAAATTTTTCGAATAAGAAAAAATTATTTTTTACATATAGGATCCTTTAATATATCGAAAAACACATTAAATAAATAATATAATGGAAAAAAGAAAAGAAAAAAATGTAAAAAATCAGAAAAATAGACCTCTGCCGGGGTTCGAACCTGCACTCCTTCGCTTGAGGCGCAAATCACTAGCACGCGGTCTTATCCGTTGAACCACGTTTATACGGGGATCGGGTTACTACATAGATTCAAGTACCCTCTTCCGGTTTGCTAAACAAAATACATAAGGGGCGTTTGCGGACCCCCTAATAGGTCTATAAAAATTTTTCTTTGTAGGGTGGTGCGGCTCATAGAGGACAACTTTCTGTCCGAATTTGAAAATTGTAACTTCATATTAAAGGGAGTTAGACGGACTTGAAATTTGAACCTTTTTCCCGCCTTTTTATTTTATTTTATTATTTATTCCTTTATGCGTTCTTTCAAGAAGAAAGACGCTAGATTTTAAACATAGAACACATTTCGGATGCTAAACTTTCGTGAAAATATTGTAAAAGGTGTAAAAAAAATATTATAATATAAATAAACTAATTATACGGGATTTTCCCAGTTTTTAAGCATTATTTGAAATTTTTCGAATAAGAAAAAATTATTTTTTACATATAGGATCCTTTAATATATCGAAAAACACATTAAATAAATAATATAATGGAAAAAAAGAAAAGGAAAAAATGTTAAAAATTAGAAAAATTGACCTCTGCCGGGGTTCGAACCAGCACCCCTTCGCTTGAGGCGTAAGTCACTAGCACGCGGCCTTATCCGTTGAACCACGTTTATACGGGGATCGGGTTACTACATAGATTCAAGTACCCTCTTCCGGTTTGCTAAACAAAATACATAAGGGGCGTTTGCGGACCCCCTAATAGGTCTATAAAAAATTTTCTTTGTAGGATGGTGCGGCTCATAGAGGACAACTTTCCGTCCGAATTTGAAAATTATAACTTCATATTAAACGGAGTTAGACGGACTTGAAATCTGAACTTTTTTCCCGCCTTTTTATTTTATTTTATTATTTATTCCTTTATGCGTTCTTTCAAAAAGAAAGACGCTAGATTTTAAACATAGAACACATTTCGGATGCTAAACTTTCGTGAAAATATTGTAAAAGGTGTAAAAAAAATTATGATAATATAAATAAACTAATTTTCCTGGATTTTTCCAGTTTTTAAGAATTATTTGAAATTTTTCGAATAAGAAAAAATTATTTTTTACATATAGGATCCTTTAATATATCGAAAAACACATTAAATAAATAATATAATGGAAAAAAAGAAAAGAAAAAAATGTAAAAAATCAGAAAAATAGACCTCTGCCGGGGTTCGAACCTGCACTCCTTCGCTTGAGGCGCAAATCACTAGCACGCGGTCTTATCCGTTGAACCACGTTTATACGGGGATCGGGTTACTACATAGATTCAAGTACCCTCTTCCGGTTTGCTAAACAAAATACATAAGGCGCGTTTGCAGACCCCCTAATAGGTCTATAAAAATTTTTCTTTGCAGTGTGTTGCGGCTCATAGAGGACAACTTTCCGTCCGAATTTGAAAATTATAACTTCATATTAAAGGGAGTTAGACGGACTTGAAATTTGAACCTTTTTCCCGCCATTTTATTTTATTTTATTATTTATTCCTTTATGCGTTCTTTCAAGAAGAAAGACGTTAGATTTTAAACATAGAACACATTTCGGATGCTAAACTTTCGTGAAAATATTGTAAAAGGTGTAAAAAAAAATATTATAATATAAATAAACTAATTATACGGGATTTTTCCAGTTTTTAAGTATTATTTGAAATTTTTCGAATAAGAAAAAATTATTTTTTATATATAGGATCCTTTAATATATCGAAAAACACATTAAATAAATAATATAATGGAAAAAAAGAAAAGGAAAAAATGTAAAAAATTAGAAAAATTGACCTCTGCCGGGGTTCGAACCTGCACCCCTTCGCTTGAGGCGTAAGTCACTAGCACGCGGTCTTATCCGTTGATCCACGTTTATACGGGGATCGGGTTACTACATAGATTCAAGTACCCTCTTCCGGTTTGCTAAACAAAATACATAAGGCGCGTTTGCGGACCCCCTAATAGGTCTATAAAAAATTTTCTTTGTAGGGTGGTGCGGCTCATAGAGGAAAACTTTCCGTCCGAATTTGAAAATTATAACTTCATATTAAAGGGAGTTAGACGGACTTGAAATTTGAACCTTTTTCCCGCCATTTTATTTTATTTTATTTTATTTTATTATTTCTTTCTTTTTGCGTTCTTTCAAAAAGAAAGACGCTAGATTTTAAACATAGAACACATTTCGGATGCTGAACTTTCGTGAAAATATTGTAAAACGAGTTAAAAAAAATGTTATAATATAAATAAACTAATTATACGGGATTTTTCCAATTTTTGAGCATTATTTGAAATTTTTCGAAAATGAAAAAATTATTTTTTACATATAGGATCCTTTAATATATCGAAAAACACATTAAATAAATAATATAATGGAAAAAAAGAAAAGAAAAAAATGTAAAAAATTAGAAAAATTGACCTCTGCCGGGGTTCGACCCTGCACCCCTTCGCTTGAGGCGTAAATCACTAGCACGCGGTCTTATCCGTTGAACCACGTTTATACGGGGATCGGGTTACTACATAGATTCAAGTTCCCTCTTCCGGTTTCCTAAACAAAATACATAAGGGGCGTTTGCGGACCCCCTAATAGGTCTATAAAAAATTTTCTTTGTAGGGTGGTGCAGCTCATAGAGGACAACTTTCTGTCCGAATTTGAAAATTGTAACTTCATATTAAAGGGAGTTAGACGGACTTGAAATTTGAACCTTTTTCCCGCCTTTTTATTTTATTTTATTATTTATTCCTTTATGCGTTCTTTCAAGAAGAAAGACGCTAGATTTTAAATATAGAACACATTTCGGATGCTAAACTTTCGTGAAAATATTGTAAAAGGTGTAAAAAAAATATTATAATATAAATAAACTAATTATACGGGATTTTTCCAGTTTTTAAGCATTATTTGAAATTTTTCGAATAAGAAAAAATTATTTTTTACATATAGGATCCTTTAATATATCGAAAAACACATTAAATAAATAATATAATGGAAAAAAAGAAAAGGAAAAAATGTTAAAAATTAGAAAAATTGACCTCTGCTGGGGATCGAACCAGCACCCCTTCGCTTGAGGCGTAAGTCACTAGCACGCGGTCTTATCCGTTGAACCACGTTTATACGGGGATCGGGTTACTACATAGATTCAAGTACCCTCTTCCGGTTTGCTAAACAAAATACATACGGCGCGTTTGCGGACCCCCTAATAGGTCTATAAAAATTTTTCTTTGTAGGGTGCTGCGGCTCATAGAGGACAACTTTCCGTCCGAATTTGAAAATTATAACTTCATATTAAAGGGAGTTAGACGGACTTGAAATTTGAACCTTTTTCCCGCCATTTTATTTTATTTTATTATTTATTTCCTTATGCGTTCTTTCAAAAAGAAAGACGCTAGATTTTAAACATAGAAAAAATTTCGGATGCTAAACTTTCGTGAAAATATTGTAAAACGAGTAAAAAAAAATGTTATAATATAAATAAACTAATTTTCCTGGATTTTTCCAGTTTTTAAGCATTATTTGAAATTTTTCGAACAAGAAAAATTATTTTTTGCATATAGGATCCTTTAATATATCGAAAAACACGTTAAATAAATAATATAATAGAAAAAAAGAAAAAATGTAAAAAAATTAGAAGAATTGACCTCTGCCGGGGTTCGACCCTGCACCCCTTCGCTTGAGGCGTAAATCACTAGCACGTGGTCTTATCCGTTGAACCACGTTTATACGGGGATCGGGTTACTACATAGATTCAAGTATTCTCTTTCGGTTTGCTAAACAAAATACATAAGGGGCGTTTGCGGACCCCCTAATAGGTCTATAAAAAATTTTCCTTGTAGGGTGGTGCGGCTCATAGAGGAAAACTTTCTGTCCGAATTTGAAAATTGTAACTTCATATTAAAGGGAGTTAGACGGACTTGAAATTTGAACCTTTTTCCCGCCTTTTTATTTTATTAATTATTCCTTTATGCGTTCTTTCAAGAAGAAAGACGCTAGATTTTAAACATAGAACACATTTCGGATGCTAAACTTTCGTGAAAATATTGTAAAAGGTGTAAAAAAAAATATTATAATATAAATAAACTAATTATACGGGATTTTTCCAGTTTTTAAGCATTATTTCAAAATTTTTCGAATAAGAAAAAATTATTTTTTACATATAGGATCCTTTAATATATCGAAAAACACGTTAAATAAATAATATAATGGAAAAAAAGAAAAAGAAAAATGTAAAAAATTAGAAGAATTGACCTCTGCCGGGGTTCGAACCTGCACCCCTTCGCTTGAGGCGTAAGTCACTAGCACGCGGTCTTATCCGTTGAACCACGTTTAAACGGGGATCGGGATACTACATAGATTCAAGTACCCTCTCCTGATTTGCTAAACAAAATACATAAGGGGCGTTTGCGGACCCCCTAATAGGGTCTATAAAAATTTTTCTTTGTAGGGTGGTGCGGCTCATAGAGGACAACTTTCCGTACGAATTTGAAAATTATAACTTCATATTAAAGGGAGTTAAACGGACTTGAAATTTGAACCTTTTTCCCGCCTTTTTATTTTATTTTATTATTTATTCCTTTATGCGTTCTTTCAAGAAGAAAGACGTTAGATTTTAAACATAGAACACATTTCGGATGCTAAACTTTCGTGAAAATATTGTAAAAGGTGTAAAAAAAAATATTATAATATAAATAAACTAATTATACGGGATTTTTCCAGTTTTTAAGTATTATTTGAAATTTTTCGAATAAGAAAAAATTATTTTTTATATATAGGATCCTTTAATATATCGAAAAACACATTAAATAAATAATATAATGGAAAAAAAGAAAAGGAAAAAATGTAAAAAATTAGAAAAATTGACCTCTGCCGGGGTTCGAACCTGCACCCCTTCGCTTGAGGCGTAAGTCACTAGCACGCGGTCTTATCCGTTGATCCACGTTTATACGGGGATCGGGTTACTACATAGATTCAAGTACCCTCTTCCGGTTTGCTAAACAAAATACATAAGGCGAGTTTGCGGACCCCCTAATAGGTCTATAAAAAATTTTCTTTGTAGGGTGGTGCGGCTCATAGAGGAAAACTTTCCGTCCGAATTTGAAAATTATAACTTCATATTAAAGGGAGTTAGACGGACTTGAAATTTGAACCTTTTTCCCGCCATTTTATTTTATTTTATTTTATTTTATTATTTCTTTCTTTTTGCGTTCTTTCAAAAAGAAAGACGCTAGATTTTAAACATAGAACACATTTCGGATGCTGAACTTTCGTGAAAATATTGTAAAACGAGTTAAAAAAAATGTTATAATATAAATAAACTAATTATACGGGATTTTTCCAATTTTTGAGCATTATTTGAAATTTTTCGAAAATGAAAAAATTATTTTTTACATATAGGATCCTTTAATATATCGAAAAACACATTAAATAAATAATATAATGGAAAAAAAGAAAAGAAAAAAATGTAAAAAATTAGAAAAATTGACCTCTGCCGGGGTTCGACCCTGCACCCCTTCGCTTGAGGCGTAAATCACTAGCACGCGGTCTTATCCGTTGAACCACGTTTATACGGGGATCGGGTTACTACATAGATTCAAGTTCCCTCTTCCGGTTTCCTAAACAAAATACATAAGGGGCGTTTGCGGACCCCCTAATAGGTCTATAAAAAATTTTCTTTGTAGGGTGGTGCAGCTCATAGAGGACAACTTTCTGTCCGAATTTGAAAATTGTAACTTCATATTAAAGGGAGTTAGACGGACTTGAAATTTGAACCTTTTTCCCGCCTTTTTATTTTATTTTATTATTTATTCCTTTATGCGTTCTTTCAAGAAGAAAGACGCTAGATTTTAAATATAGAACACATTTCGGATGCTAAACTTTCGTGAAAATATTGTAAAAGGTGTAAAAAAAATATTATAATATAAATAAACTAATTATACGGGATTTTTCCAGTTTTTAAGCATTATTTGAAATTTTTCGAATAAGAAAAAATTATTTTTTACATATAGGATCCTTTAATATATCGAAAAACACATTAAATAAATAATATAATGGAAAAAAAGAAAAGGAAAAAATGTTAAAAATTAGAAAAATTGACCTCTGCTGGGGATCGAACCAGCACCCCTTCGCTTGAGGCGTAAGTCACTAGCACGCGGTCTTATCCGTTGAACCACGTTTATACGGGGATCGGGTTACTACATAGATTCAAGTACCCTCTTCCGGTTTGCTAAACAAAATACATACGGCGCGTTTGCGGACCCCCTAATAGGTCTATAAAAATTTTTCTTTGTAGGGTGCTGCGGCTCATAGAGGACAACTTTCCGTCCGAATTTGAAAATTATAACTTCATATTAAAGGGAGTTAGACGGACTTGAAATTTGAACCTTTTTCCCGCCATTTTATTTTATTTTATTATTTATTTCCTTATGCGTTCTTTCAAAAAGAAAGACGCTAGATTTTAAACATAGAAAAAATTTCGGATGCTAAACTTTCGTGAAAATATTGTAAAACGAGTAAAAAAAAATGTTATAATATAAATAAACTAATTTTCCTGGATTTTTCCAGTTTTTAAGCATTATTTGAAATTTTTCGAACAAGAAAAATTATTTTTTGCATATAGGATCCTTTAATATATCGAAAAACACGTTAAATAAATAATATAATAGAAAAAAAGAAAAAATGTAAAAAAATTAGAAGAATTGACCTCTGCCGGGGTTCGACCCTGCACCCCTTCGCTTGAGGCGTAAATCACTAGCACGTGGTCTTATCCGTTGAACCACGTTTATACGGGGATCGGGTTACTACATAGATTCAAGTATTCTCTTCCGGTTTGCTAAACAAAATACATAAGGGGCGTTTGCGGACCCCCTAATAGGTCTATAAAAAATTTTCCTTGTAGGGTGGTGCGGCTCATAGAGGAAAACTTTCTGTCCGAATTTGAAAATTGTAACTTCATATTAAAGGGAGTTAGACGGACTTGAAATTTGAACCTTTTTCCCGCCTTTTTATTTTATTAATTATTCCTTTATGCGTTCTTTCAAGAAGAAAGACGCTAGATTTTAAACATAGAACACATTTCGGATGCTAAACTTTCGTGAAAATATTGTAAAAGGTGTAAAAAAAAATATTATAATATAAATAAACTAATTATACGGGATTTTTCCAGTTTTTAAGCATTATTTCAAAATTTTTCGAATAAGAAAAAATTATTTTTTACATATAGGATCCTTTAATATATCGAAAAACACGTTAAATAAATAATATAATGGAAAAAAAGAAAAAGAAAAATGTAAAAAATTAGAAGAATTGACCTCTGCCGGGGTTCGAACCTGCACCCCTTCGCTTGAGGCGTAAGTCACTAGCACGCGGTCTTATCCGTTGAACCACGTTTAAACGGGGATCGGGATACTACATAGATTCAAGTACCCTCTCCTGATTTGCTAAACAAAATACATAAGGGGCGTTTGCGGACCCCCTAATAGGGTCTATAAAAATTTTTCTTTGTAGGGTGGTGCGGCTCATAGAGGACAACTTTCCGTACGAATTTGAAAATTATAACTTCATATTAAAGGGAGTTAAACGGACTTGAAATTTGAACCTTTTTCCCGCCTTTTTATTTTATTTTATTATTTATTCCTTTATGCGTTCTTTCAAGAAGAAAGACGTTAGATTTTAAACATAGAACACATTTCGGATGCTAAACTTTTGTGAAAATATTGTAAAAGGTGCGAAAAAAAGTATTATAATATAAATAAACTAATTATACGGGATTTTTCCAGTTTTTAAGCATTATTTGAAATTTTTCGAACAAGAAAAAATTATTTTTTACATATAGGATCCTTTAATATATCGAAAAACACGTTAAATAAATAATATAATGGAAAAAAAGAAAAGGAAAAAATGTAAAAAATTAGAAAAATTGACCTCTGCCGGGGTTCGAACCTGCACCCCTTCGCTTGAGGCGTAAGTCACTAGCACGCGGTCTTATCCGTTGATCCACGTTTATACGGGGATCGGGTTACTACATAGATTCAAGTACCCTCTTCCGGTTTGCTAAACAAAATACATAAGGCGCGTTTGCGGACCCCCTAATAGGTCTATAAAAAATTTTCTTTGTAGTGTGGTGCGGCTCATAGAGGAAAACTTTCCGTCCGAATTTGAAAATTATAACTTCATATTAAAGGGAGTTAGACGGACTTGAAATTTGAACCTTTTTCCCGCCATTTTATTTTATTTTATTATTTCTTTCTTTTTGCGTTCTTTCAAAAAGAAAGACGCTAGATTTTAAACATAGAACACATTTCGGATGCTAAACTTTCGTGAAAATATTGTAAAAGGTGCGAAAAAAAAATATTATAATATAACTAAGCTAATTTTCCGGGATTATTCCAGCTTTTAAGCATTATTTGAAATTTTTCGAACAAGAAAAAATTATTTTTTACATATAGGATCCTTTAATATATCGAAAAACACATTAAGTAAATAATATAATGGAAAAAAAGAAAAGGAAAAAATGTAAAAAATTAGAAAAATAGACCTCTGCCGGGGGTTCGAACCTGCACCCCTTCGCTTGAGGCGTAAGTCACTAGCACGCGGTCTTATCCGTTGAACCACGTTTATACGGGGATTGGGTTACTACATAGATTCAAGTACCCTCTTCCGGTTTGCTAAACAAAATACATAAGGGGCGTTTGCGGACCCCCTAATAGGTCTATAAAAAATTTTCTTTGTTGGGTGGTGCGGCTCATAGAGGACAACTTTCCGTCCGAATTTGAAAATTATAACTTCATATTAAAGGGAGTTAGACGGACTTGAAATTTGAACCTTTTGCCCGCCATTTTATTTTATTTTATTATTTATTCCTTTATGCGTTCTTTCAAAAATAAAGACGCTAGATTTTAAACATAGAACACATTTCGGATGCTAAACTTTCGTGAAAATATTGTTAAAGGTGCGGAAAAAAAATATTATAATATAAATAAACTAATTTTCCGAGATTTTTCCAGTTTTTAAGCATTATTTGAAATTTTTAGAACAAGAAAAAATTATTTTTTACATATAGGATCCTTTACTATATCGAAAAACACATTAAATAAATAATATAATGGAAAAAAAGAAAAGAAAAAAATGTGAAAAATTAACCTCTGCCGGGATTCAAACCAGCTCCCCATCGCTTGAGGCGTAAGTCACTAGCAGGCGATCTTATCCGTTGAACCACGTTTATACGGGGATCGGGTTACTACATAGATTCAAGTACCCACTTCCGGTTTGCTAAACAAAATGCATAAGGGGCGTTTGCAGACCCCCTAATAGGTCTATAAAAATTTTTCTTTGTAGCCCGGTGCGGCTCATGGAGGACAACTTTCCGTCCGAATTTGAAAATTATAACTACATATTAAAGGGAGTTAGACGGACTTGAAATTTGAATCTTTTTCCCGCCATTTTATTTTATTTTATTATTTATTCCTTTATGCGTTCTTTCAAAAAGAAAGACGATAGATTTTAAACATAGAACACATTTCGGATGCTAAACTTTCGTGAAAATATTGTAAAAGGTGTAAAAAAAAATGATAATATAAATAAACTATTTTTCCGGGATTTTTCCAGTTTTTAAGCATTATTTGAAATTCTTCGAATAAGAAAAAATTATTTTTTACATATAGGATCCTTTAATATATCGAAAAACACATTAAATAAATAATATAAAGGAAAAAAAGAAAAGAAAAAAATGTAAAAAATTGACCTCTGCCGGGGTTCGAACCTGCACCCCTTCGCTTGAGGCGTAAGGCACTAGCACGTGGTCTAATCCGTTGAACCACGTTTATACGGAAATAAAGTTACTACATAGATTCAAGTTCCCTCTCCCATTCAGCTAAACAAAAGACTTAAGGGGCGTTTGCAGCTCCCCTAATAGGTCTATAAAAATTTTTCTTTGTAGGGTGGTTCGGCTCATAAAGGACAACTTCCCGTCCAAGTTTGAAAATTATAACTTAATATTAAAGGGAGTTATCGTTTTCCTCTTCATGTAACGCAAACGCGGGTTAGTTCCATCTAAAAATCTTCCACGAAGGAAGGAGTTCCCTTGTCTTCTGGTTTGGGTTTAAACTAACAAGTCTTCGGTGATAAACATTAGTAGTCGTTAACCCAAAACATTGGGCCGGCTGTTCAACGATGGTTATAAAATAAAATAAAATGTATATTTGTATATTAATATCGGCAATGAACAGCTGACCTAATTCTGAGTTAACAGCAGTCAATGTTCGATTCCGTAGCCTTGTAACTTTGATCCCAATTCAGAAGACAAGGAAGGTCCTGGATCATGCATTGGGAGGATTCGGAAAAGGAATCAACGAGCCACCGCAGAGATATGAACCTGGGTCACTTCATTGGGTGGTGAACTCTCTGTAAGGTGAGCCACTGCGGTTCGTTATTAATGTATTTTACTCGTATAATGAAAAATACCATTTTGATTTCAAACATTCAGTTACACTTTATTGATGCATTTTATTGTCGTTGAACAGCTTGTACAAATGTTTTGAAACTACCCATGTTCAACTCCATAACTTTGTAATTTTGAACTCCTGGATGGACCTATCCCGCAGTAGCGTTACATGCAGAGAAAATCCTCCCGTGGTTAGCTTGATGGCTAAAAGATTCTAACCCGTCTACTACTGAGAATATTGCACGTTAGTACTGTGTTCAGTGCGAGCCGGCTGTGGAACTTGTATCAAAATGATTTAAATGGTTTTTCTCTTGTTCATACTCAAGTTTAGGCAATCTTAAATAACACCCTCTAACGTTGAAATATCAAAATGCTTAAGAAAAAATCTCCACTAAGAGTTTCTTGTGATTCTGATGAAACAGGAATTAAATTAAGAAGTTAGAACTAAAGGAAAAACTTAAAAAAGAAAGTTAATCATGTTATGCAATAACAAAAAATTGGGAAAAACGCTAAATTTCGAAAATCGTTACCAACATAAAATCATCTATTTTAATAAAATGCATTACGTTTTCAACTACACGATTTAAAAGCGTAATGAAATATTTCGTTCCCGTACTGATTTATGTTTTTTTTTAAATGGTAAAGCATTTCGCAATTTATTTTAATACACTTTTAGAAAATCAAGATGTTGTGACATTTTAGTTCACACTTTTTTAATTGGCGAATTTTGAGTTGGCGACTTTTGTTAGGCAAATTAGAAAAAAGCAGACAGAAACAATATAAGATTATAACAACCCTAGAAAACCAAAGCAGTATTCTCTCTCGTCTAGTGTTTGTTGCAAGAGTTGGCATTTCATCTTCGATAGGACATGCAATCTATAATGTAAGTTTCTATAAGTAAGTTTATGCATTTGTTAGAGATGTTTATGTATATATATATATATAGGTATATATTATTCTATTCGTTTATTTTTTCCATTTTTTTAATATGAATGTTTTTTTATCAATAATTTTGTTTCTAGCTTTTTTCAATAGCAATGAATTTCGATTTTTTTTAAAATTTATATTCAATCATTCGAAGTTATTATGTATTTAAATGCATGAATATGTATTTAAATGGTTTACAAATATTGAATGTTTCAAAGTTATTTTAGGAAGGTTAGATGTTTAAACATACATGATTTAGGAAGGTTAGATGTTAAAATATGTATTATATAATTATCTACTATTAACTGAGAGAATTAGAATGATTCACGGTTTTATAATTTTTCTGTAACACTCCAGTTGAAAATTGCTAATTGCAATTAAACAGTTACATAAGAAATTTTTAGGATTTATAATTAGTTAAGAAGAAATTTATCTACCAATTTGTAACATATACACATAACGTATTCGAGAGATATCAAAATCAAATATTGAGATTTGTATTTACAATATTTAAAATCCACAAATCTGATTTGTATTCACGTGCTTTAAAAATAACATTGTGATTTGCATCACAGGATTTAATTACACACTGTGGTTCGTATTCACGTGTTTTAAAACAGCGCATCACGATTTATATTCATGCGATTTTAAAATCAGGTTTCAATTCACACCTGTGCTATTTTAGAATCAAACATTACGATTTGTAATCAAGCGTTTTTAACATTGAACAATTTGTTTTTTATTCCCACTATTTAATTTTCTCATATCCCTCTTCATATTCACGCAATTTAATTTTAATAATCGAATTTTCACGGATAGAAAAATTAACTTTTGCACGTTGCCTACTTATATTTCAAAATGTATTTATAACATTTAAGTTCAATATTCACAGATTATTAAAAACTAATATTTCTAAAAAATTTGAAATCATATCTCTTAAGCTATTTTAAGTATTCTTTATTAATTTTACTCAAGGATTGTCCGGATGTGTGTTAAGAATTATAACATCACGTATTGTTACGAATTTCCTAATATTGTAATAAAATTATAATATTATGAAATTTACAATTACTATAATATTGTTATTTTTATTTTAATTACTTAAAATAATATGCCTCATAATTTTCGTGACTTTAATTCATTTATATTTTACTTATTCAGATTCCACAAAATGAGATTTAAAATACATCAATTTCAACTTTATAAAAATTACAATTAGAATTTTCTATTGGCAGGAATTTTACTACAATAATCATACATGTCACCTGATTAAACTTTTTTTGCCATTAAAATTTCAGGTGTTTTCTTACGAAGCTCCAATTACCCCTGTTAAATATTAATGATCATTTTCATATTCAGATCTTCTATTTTTTTAAAACTAGTTTGTGATAAAAAGCATCAAATATCAGTTTGAATGACATTCATTTATTAAAAAGTGGCAAAGATAATTTTTGTTTAATTAGTAGGTACATTTCTGACATTTAATATAGAACTTTGATATCAATCACTGACACTAGATTTAGTTATTTTGAACTTTTAAAGTTCTATTAGTTTATTGTACATTGTAATTGTTTATTAGTTTATTGTACGTTGTAGTTTATCATACATTGTTTCTATTTTGCTGTATCATCCCTGCGTTATGCATACTTTAATATCTTTATTTTGACAAGTATTTTAGAAATGCACGTTAAGGGTGGTCTTTGTGGAACACGCCGTATACGGAAAATTTTATTTTCCTTAATTTATTACTGTCGTTGAACAGCCGACCCACTTTTTGAGTTTACGACTACTAATGTTAAACTTTTTAGCCTTAAAATTTTGAACGCAATCCAGAAGGTAAGAGAACTTTTGGAACAAGTATTGGGAGAAATTTGTCATCGTGGAGGACTTATTGACGGAACTAACCCGCATTTGCGTTACATGGAGTAGAAAACCACTAAAACTTCCCACGTTCCACATGAGATCAAGGGGACTCTAATCCGTAATCTGTCTAACACTGAGGATATTTTCCGTCATCACCGTGATCGGCGCTATCTGGGTGCGGAATTCGTATGAACCAGTCATTGCTGTAATTCGAACCTCAATGGAAGGCAAACTCTATCTTCTGAGCCACCACAGTTCTTTCTCAAAAGATTGAATCAATCGTATTCTAATTAATATTTTTCGATGTAATTCAATCGAAATTATGTTGTAAGGTGGAAAATAATATGTAATTGTCTGCCTTTAATAAACTGGCTATAATAGAGTTTGTAGACGTAAACAAAATTTCCATAAATAAAGCTAAAATTTCAAAAATGTTGGCAAGACTCTCCTGTCGTGCAATGAAAAAACAACTAAGTGCTTTATGATAGATTTCTAGGAAAGAGGCTTGACAGCCATTTTCCTTCCATTGCTGATCCTATCAAAGCTTAAGTAGAATTTTTTAAAAATCCGATAGAAAAAAAAGTTGATTTTTTTTAAAGAAAAATATATTTTTCACTATTGAAGTTTATTGTGCCAAAAGGTAATAAATGAATAGAAATCTCAATTTTGAAATATTTGTCCATTACGTTGATCTTTCTATTGCATAATAATATCTATTTCCTCTAACAGCCTATTTTTTTTGTAAGCTTATGGGTTATAAAATGATTTTTAAATTGAATAACTGAAATGAAAATTTTTGAAATAATGACAGAAAGTAGCATGAAGCACATTTGATTCCACAGTTTTAGCCGGGAAATTACTCAATTTCTGATCCTTGGCGAACTCAAGCAAGTCATCCTATTTGTTTTTCGTTTTTTTAAATTGAATCTAACTTTTTATTATTAAGCTTAAAAATTTCCATTTTACTCATAAAACAAGAAAAAAATTGAAGTTTACAATTAACTCAAAACTGGAATTATCAAACAAAAACAAATGCTACGCCATATTCGCTAGAGACCTATTTTCTAATATATTCGACGACATTTGGCACAAACGTAACACTTTTTCGACGTAATATAACGTGATATTGATATTCTGTGTAGAGAAGGGCTGGTTCATTCCGTGCTCAAAGCTGAAGTTATAATTCTCCACCTTATGACGTCATGCCGCACACAGGTCTCGAAAATCACAACTAAAGGGTATAAAACCTGGGCTGTTTATATTTTCTGTAAGAAATGAGTTGAATGTTCGACACTTTTCTGATAATAGCTGACAAACTTTAGACTGCCGAAAAATTATTTCTGTTCAAAAATAAAGTATTCATAGATTTTCTTATAGTATTAAAAATAATATTTTAAAGTTGGAAAAATATATCTCAACGCTTGTCTTTTACGTTTCATTATTTTTTTCTAATACATTATCCCTAGACATCATACCTATACATTATCCCTAGAAAACAAAAACCTTAAATACTAATTACTAAAAAACATCCATGGGCATATAATGATAGAAATATTACGCTTGGTCATAAATATTTAAAATTAAGACATTATAATTAAAGCGCTACTAAAATATTTTGAATAATAAGTCGACCATTAAAAAATCGATTATGAATCGATTATTTTCTGTTTAGAGTCACGAGACTGTATCGATTTCAATAAAAGTTCTTAAGCGTCTAAACGAAAAACATAATGCTTTTTTTATTCACTGCAATATGAATTCTTCCAGTACATTTTATAACTTATTTGATGAGATCTTTATATTTTCTGAAGTAAAGCATGGAAAAATTACGTTTTCTCATTTTGTGTTTATTATAATTGTAGCCGATAGCTGTCAGGCAAACTGATATTTGATTACTACTGTTAAATTTTTATAATCAGGTGAGAAGAAAATCACCTCAGAATAAAACAAAATACACGGAAAACAATAAATGCACAAGTTTAAAAAAAGATTGCTAGTTAATGCGAAACAATTTATTTTTAATGCGAGAAGTTGATGATGCGCCGCCGTGACGTCACTGACTGAAATCAGAAGCTCTTCAAATCTAACCTTCTATTCACTATTTAGACCTGTTAATAACTACAAAAGACCATTTGACAAAAGAAAACAAGCATATTTTCTTCTTTTTTTTATTTGTTGAAAAAAGTTGTGCGTAGAATTGTTAAGTTCCTTTATAAAAGTAACGTAAGGGATAAGAAATGTTACGAAATAAAATTGCAATAAATTTATTAAAACATTATTGGTCTAAAAAATATTACTTTCTATGCACTTAAAACACTTGTTTATTTATAAAGGTTGTAATTTATTTCATTGAAGAGAAAAAAACCCAATAAGTTTGCAGTTAATGAATTATTAAACTCTATTATTAAAAAAAATTTTAAAAAAAACAATAAAACTTAAGCAAATTACTGCCGTACAATTGGAAAGCGATAAAAAAGCAAAATTGGAATTTTTATAAGTTTAGCATCTCATTATGAATATTGCAAAAACTTTATTTTTCAAAAATCAGTTTTTTTTAGCAGTTCACTGAAATTTCGTTTCAACGTAACTCCGACTAAATCTTTAACAGAAAATATAACTCCAAATTATCGTGAATTAAATGATTTCATACAGCTAAAGAATTTTGTGAAGACCTCAGAGGATTATCGTTCCAGAGTATCAAGATGAGCTGATGTGATTGAGGTAGAAATAATTTTGGCATTGTCCAAATTGAATTCTTGCCGAAGATTCTAACAATGTGCAGCAATTGATTTTCCGAGTTCTTGATTACGGAGGTATCTTAAGCCAGTGTTTCCCAAAGTGTGGTACGCGTATCCCCAGGGGTGCGGGAAGTGTTTAACGGGGGTATGCGTTCTTATATGAAATATCTTGCAACAAACGAAAATTTCAAAATTTTTTATTCAAAAACAGAGCTAGCCTTGAAAATTTACGATTACGTATTTTTCTATTGACTATTTTTCGAAGAGTTCACAGTCAATAATTAGTGGTGTCAACAACAACAGCCAGTTGGGATTTTTAACTTTTGTGCAATTTTTTTATAGTAAAAAATACATTCTTTTTTTTTATAAGAGGTACAAAGCGTTACGAAGAATTTAGAAAGGGTACGCAAAAGTCATAAGTTTGGGAAACACTGCCTTAAGCCTAAATCTTAAACCGCATCTTGTTTGCTCGATGTATAGCCAAAGTCGCACTGACAAGGAATGCTGTAAATGTCCCAGCGATTATCAAAACTAATAGTATCTTTAAGAGATTTAGTTTCGATAGCGTGACTAAAAATGACTTAAAAACCAAAATGGGTGAAAATATTAGCAATTTAAAAAAAAAAAAACTTGATGCGCTTGAAAATTTAGACATAAGGAACGCTGTAGATATGTCCGTTATCGCCGTAGATATGTCCGCTGTAGATATGTTCAATAAATAATTAATTGCTGCCCATTGATAGAACCTTGGGGATAAATTCAATTTCGACAGTGAGAAAATTATTTCCACCCCAGTCACATCAGCTCATCTTGATACCCTGGAATCTTGTTTTATCCATGAGGAATGCTAATTCCCTTGTTAACGACATTAGTTCTTCACGACCTCTCCCTAGCCTGTGGAAATGAATTTTGTCCCTTTCTGCAATTGTGGTTTTTCTTGTCTTTTTTCTCTCTCAGCTACTCTACTTTTTCAAGTTCTGCTTCTCGTTTTTATTTTTCCATTTTTCGTATGCATATTTTCCAGTTTATATTTTAAATTACTCTTCTTACTTCTTACTTACGTCTGGCAAGTCTTGAAAATGGGTACTTGTTTTTGTGCGCTTGAAGCATATATATTTCCAACTTGTATATTTTTGAAGCAATCGTAATTTATAATCAAGTAATATGGATCATGGGATCATTTATGCGTGGCTTATTTTTCGCGGTTTATTTTATATAATTTATTAAATTAATTTGTTAAATTAAATTATTAAATTAAAATTGTGTATTATTTAAATGTGGCTTATTTTACTAATTTACAATTTATTTACACACGCAAAAACAAATTACTAAACTAGATATAGTTCTGTGGCTGCGAAATTAACTTACGGACAAAACTAAATTTTAGATAAAACGGTGAAAAAAATTTCATTTCTCTTATGAAATTTTATCAAAATTATTTTCTATTTTATTAGTTATGAAGTTTGATTTTTATAGCAGAAAGAATTGGTATGTTTAATATCACGTATTTTTGTTTTGTCCTTCCTGGAGAACTTCTTTCGACATTTTTGCTTCAACTCTTGAAGCATAGTTCAAAGTAGAAATTAGTTTTACGTAGAATTTTACAATTTCTATTCATAAATCTTTTAGTGTTTCAAACCTTTTTTTTTGTTTGCCTAGTTTAGGGAGGCACAACTTTTTTGAGTAAATGGCCTCTTGTACAGCAGGTTGACCAACAAATAGCCGCACATATATTCAGACATATTAACGGCAAATGTGGTAATATTTATTTAAACATTTTTATCTATGAACTTTGTAATATATTTGTAGAAAATTAAAGGAGTTCAATTACTAGAATTCATTAGAAAAATAAAAAATAAAACTAATACTATAAAAAAAAAGTTCTATTATATCAAAAATAGATTTATCATGAAATAAATAAACATTGGAGAGGTTTCTTTATCATCACGAAATACAAAAATTCATTTTAAAAATAAATTCTAATAAAAAAAAAATGCAATGCTCACAGAATGAAAGCAGGAAAAAATTTATTACATAAGTAATATGAATTCAAGTTAAATTGTTTAATTGAAAAAAATGTTTTAAACAAAAGACTGAAATAAAAACAAAACTGTTATAGTTCGAAATTAAATACACACATGTAGTCAATCGGAATATGTAGTCGCTCTAGTCAATCGGAAAGTTGATGAACTTTTGATCCCAATATTCTAACCTTCTAGGCACGAAAACAAGTTAGCTAAAAGGTAGTACGAAAATGATTCTGTAAAAGAGAAATTTAGAATTTTAGTTAAAAAAGAAATTTACTTACAATCCCTGGCGAAACTATCAGACGCTCTATAAGATTCTATGTAAAATCTTAATTATCAGATGATACTATACTGTTTTCTTTTTACGCAACTGAAACCGGTTTGCGCTTGTTTACGTTCGTTTATTAATTGGTTAAATTTGTAATGTAATACGTTAAAAATAAATACATATAGTATAAGCACATAAAATATCTCCTGAATTAAAACCTATTACATGTATGGTTAAATATAAAAGTATTGCGTATAAACTCGCGCAAAACATGCAACTGTATTAGCACTACAGATGCCTAATAATTTGGTACGATTATTATAATATACTAATATAATACCAGATATAATTATTCTTTATTTATATAATAAATCGTTTAATTTATCCAATCATAGACGATATTATAAATAGTCTAGTTTAACCAATTGATACACGAACGTTAGGAAGTGTAAATTTGTTTCTGTCGCGTTAATAATGCTGTATAGATAATTAAGATTTTGCATAGAAACTTGTAGTGCATCTAATGACTTTGTCAGGAACTGTAGATTTGAAAAGAAATTCAGATAGTTTTGTTCGAAACAACGCTTTAAAAATTCGAGATAAAAAATAACTATTTCGAAATTCATAAACCTTCACAAAATCCTTTGTTTCAATAAAATACGTTATGTTTTCGACTATATAATTGAAATTGGAAATAAAATGTTGCGTTTCTAGGTCTGATCTTTGTCAGCATTTTTTAAAATAACAAAGTATTTTCAATACATTTTAATACTCTTTAGGAAAATCAAAATGTAAAAATTTTAAGTATCATTAAATTCAAGTTTTATTAATCAGGAATTTTAAATTGGCGACTTCAGATTGGAATATTGCGAATGTGAAACTTCATTATTAAGATTATAGCAACCCTGGAAAATGAAAGCGGAATTGAAAGTGTTTCTTTAAAATAGATAAGTATTTTCTCTCCCAGTTCCCAATGCAGTATGGGTAAATCGTATTCACTTCGATAAATGCTGGTATAAAAATGTTAAATCTGCGTTTATTACTTAAAGTTTTTTTTATAAAGTTATCTGCAAGAGCTTAATATTTTTAGAAAATTAAAAGTAATGGTTAGAATTTAACAAGTAAGCACAATTTTCTTTGCTATATATAATATGGCATTTATTGTTTCCTATTTGTTTTTTCTTTTCATTTATTTTATAGCTAGATTTGTGATTTTTTTGGTTTTTTTTTATTAGTTTCTTCTTTAGCAATGTTTTTTTTTTTAAATTTACAACGAAATTTGATCAAAGTTGAATGGTTATGTATATTTATTGGTTATTGAACGGTTATTATTGAATAATTATCACGTATTAACTGATGTAAAGTTATTCAATATTAGGTTACTTTAGGAAAGATAATTTATTAAAATGTTTCAATTGGTATAACTTTAAAAAAATACTCGTAATTTCAGAACAAGGTTATTACAGAACAAGGAATTACGTTCTTTCAAAATTGTATGAATTGGTGACAAATACATAATTACCATCAATTAGTTACACAAGTGCAAATAGTGTATATGCAGCTATCACTATTATTATATGAACTCAAAATGTAATATTTATTGCGATTTTAATAGTTTTAAATCTGTCTTTTAAGTTATAGTCCCAATTTTAAGTTACTTTCTTGAAATTTCATAAGTTTTTAAAATAGCTCACTTCAATATTAGTCAATATATTTTAAAATAGATAAAAAAAAACATAATAAATTAAAATCTAGAGCCATTTACGGGTTTACAACTATTAATGTTCAACTCCGCAGCGGTGAAATAAGAACACAACCCTGAATATAAGGGAATTTTCAGATCACGCATTGGAACAAACTAACCTTCTAGGAAGCCATCTTGATGGAACTAACCGGGATTTGCTTTACAACAGGAAGAAAACCACGAAAAGTGGCAAGGAGTTTTAAAATATTAATCATTTACCACTGATGGTATTTTACGTCAACATCGTGAACAATGAGACACTGCTGTCTATTGTATGACATTGAAGCGAAAACTATGAAAACCTCTTACGGTTAGCCCGATGCCAAAGTGATTTTAACCTAAACCTGTATACCTTCAAAGTTATTATACCACAGCACGGTGATTGTTGCGACATTATTAACTATTATAATATGGAGCTCTATATAATAGCTCATATAATATGGGGCCCTATAAAATAGCCCATATAATATGTGACCCTTTATAATTAATAACGGTTTCCCCCACTCTGCAGGCAATTATTAAATGTGGCTCTATGCAATATTCGGTTCAATATGTGTGTCCTATACTACAAGCAACGTAGCCTTATATACAAGTTCAACCATAAATTTGCAAATTAATGAGTGCAGACGATATTTAAGTTAGGTTAACTCTTTTCCTGTATAAACGCACCTTTTTTCTTTCTTTTCTTTTTTTCTGGATGGATTTTGAGATTTTTGATCCTAAGAGTATGGGGATAGTCGCAATCTGCAGAAAACAAAAATTCTCAATAGTTTAAAACCGAGAGCGGTCGAAAGCTTGAATATCTTTATGCTAATATTAATTATTTTGCCATATCCAGAGATTTATATTAAGCTAATCGAATTATTTCATTACTCAAAAACTGCACGACCGATTATGTTCGCCTTTTGTATTTTTACATTAAAAATTACATTCATAAAAATTTTTCTCTCTTTTTTTTACTATTAAATAAAATAAAGAAAGTTAAAAAGGAATTTTTTTTTTTTTTTGCATGGAATTATCTTAGATTGAAGCAATTTACTATTTGTGTTCCAACACTTTTCAATTTGCTTAAAAAATCTCGAGATGCCGAGCGATACGTAAAATTAACATAAAGGAATATAACTTTCTACCATTCTCCTGCTTTTAGGATTAAACTATATTTTGAAATAATTGGAGCATGCATTGTCATTAGTTATAGAGCTCACGATAACATTTGAACTCATTAGTTAATCTGAAACAAGTTGAAATTTTTACAGACGATAAATTTCATGTGTTCAAATAGCATAACGATTCAAACCAGCATAAGGTTTGGGGCTACAAATGAGATTTGATCTGTCTAATCCAGTGTTTCCCAAAGTGTGGTATGCGTACCCCCAGAGGTACGGGAACAGTTTAACGGGGGTACGCGTTCTTATGCAAAATATCTTGCAGCAAACGAAAATTTCCAAAAATTTTGTTTAAAGACAAAGCTAGCCATAAAAGTTTACGATTACGTAATTTTCTATTGGTCATTTTTTGCAGAGTTAACAGTTAATAATTAGTGGTGTCAACAGCCAGTTGTGATTTTTAACTTTTGTGAAAATTTTTATAGTAAAAAATTCATTCATTTTTTATTAGTGGTACACAGCGTTACGAAAAATTTAGAAAGGGTACACAAAAATCATAAGTTTGGGAAACACTGGTCTAATCAGTTGAAAATGAGACGAACTTTGATAGTAAGACGAGGTCTTCATAGGCACGAAAGCAAGTTAATTAATTCGTAAAGATAAAATCATGGTGTGAAAAAAAAAACTTCGAAAGAAATTGGTTGGGAACCCCTGGTATAGAGTGTTTCCTCCAAATTAAGGTGACCATGCTTCGAATCGTAAGGCGGCTGGTTGATGCAAATTCCGCACCCGGCTCGCATCGACTACAGTACTGACGTAAAATGTCATCAGTGGTTGACGGATCATGAGTCAGAATCGCCTTGCCGTCGGGCTAACCATGTGAGGTTTCCTCTCCATGTAACGCAAATGCGAATTAGTTCCATCGAAAAGTTTTCCACGAAGGCTAGTTTGTCCCAGTGCTTGATTCAGGAGTTTCCTTGTCTTCTGGGTTGGGTATAATATTACAAGACTACAGAGTTGAATATTGATAGTCTCATACTCAGATAGATTATGGAAGAAAATATGTAAGTTTTAAACAAAAGACTAAAATAAAAACAAAACTGCTGTAGTTCAAATAAAATTCAATAAAATTCAATCCTTATTTGGTAATGTACTTTATGATTTCTTTTTGTTGAATTATTAAATTTTTTAATATAGTAAACGTTTTCTTTTTTTTATCGAAAAAGATCACTTAAGTAACAAACATTTGAAAAGAAATCTACAAACAGTGATGAGTTAAGAAATTCACGTTTTCCGCCATGAATTTCTCAGGTTGCAATAACATTGCATTTAAATTAGGGATGTAGCAAGTATTTAGCCCTTTTGTCAAAAATTCAGTTGGTGGAATTATCGGACAAATATTCGGCAGAATAGGTTTTAGAAAAGTATTTTTGTAATTTTTTTTTTTGAATTTATACAGATATGCTAAAGAATAAAATAAAATCGTATTTTTAGCTATCTTATAGTACTGTTTATTATATGAAATAGTTTTTTCACAAATTTTGAAATCCATGTTTCTGCACATGGCTTACAAATTTATCTTCTAGAAGACAAATGGAAAAACGAAATTTGAAGAATTGAAACTTAATAGTTAGATTACTTCACTTAATATTGAACCACAAGTTTTTGCACTTCTGCTTTTTTTTAAAAATTATATTTAGACAGGTCAACTTCATAATTTTTTTTGCTACTTTTAATTCTAAAAATTGAGAAGGAGTTTTGTTTCATTTTTGCTGTTTTGATTACAAGCAGCATTTTAACGGAACTTCTCGTACTATTAATTTATTATTACTTTTTCTCTGTACTGTAATATAAATAACCCGTAACATACAAATTTGTGATTTTTGTGAGAAAACTGAGTGGGATTTTCAAAAGCGTCCCTGATAGGCTTTATCTTTTTTGATTTATGAATACGTTCTTAGAGAAAAAATTTTTCTTAGCACTGAAAGTTTAAATTCAGTGTTGTTATGCTGCTAAAATATGTTGCTATTTGTCCTCGAATATACGATATTCGGTCGATTTTTTTCCAGCCGAATATTCGATTTTTGACCGAATCACAGTTCATTACCACATTCAACCAAATCATATTCGTTAGGCCGAGATAGCCTAGTTGGTAGGACACTGGACCAGTGCCCCCCCCCCAGTTCTTGGGTGCATTCTTGGGCAAATTCTAAATCCCCCCCCCAAACTATTCGTTTTATTTAGTGTAAAAATCCCCCTAAGCTTTAAGTGGGCGCATCGTGCGCCCACCTTTACCCCTGCTGGGGGCCCCTGCACTGGACCCATGTCTAAGGGATCGTGAGTTCGATCCATGCTGGCCGAAAACTATCCGTGTAGTAAGTGGTGACTGATGCACGTTAAATCTATTGAGTTGCAAAGTCCTCCATGTTCCCATAGCAAACCAATACCTCTGGGGGTACTGATTCAGGTGTTTCCTTATCTTTTGGATTAGTTCTAAATTACAAGTCTATGGAGTTGAACATTAGTAGCCGTAAACCCAAAAATTGGGTCGGCTGTTCAACGACGGTTATAAAAGAAAAATTAATATTTTTCTTTAAAAAAAATTTTCGGTATTTTTTATAGTACGTAATAAAGAAAGAATAGAAAAGAAGATTAAAGAATTAAGAACAATTATTTTGTTCATTTTTTTCTGTGACAACCCTGTTATAATTCAAAAAATATTTCTTAGCATTCATGTTCAATAACATATTATTTTAAAAATAATAGTTTTAAAAATAATAGTTTTAAAAATTTTACATCATTTTTCTAAAGCAATTTTTATTATTTATTATCATTATTCAAGTTCATTCATTTAGTTACCTAAAATAATATGGTTTAATAATTTTCATGAAATTAATATATTTATACTTTAATTATTGAAATTTCCCATTATAAGATTAAAAATAAATCAATTTCTCATTTATAAAAATTAGAATTAGAATTTTCTACTTTATTTTATAACAGCCGATCCAATTTTTGCATTTCCGACTTCTAATGTTCAACTCCGTAGCCTTGTAATTTTGAATCCAATCCAGAAGACAAGGGAACTCCTGGAGCTCTATACAGAAGGCAGGGAACAATTTTCCATGAGTAGAAACTGGGCGTATTTATGTCCCCTGCGTAAATATGTTTTCCCATTAAAATGTCGGGTATTTTTTCACGAAGCCCCAATCACCCCTCTTAAAATATTGATGGTGATTTTTATGTTCAAATTTTTCTATTTTTTAAAATAATTTGTCATAGAAGCATTAAATATCAGTTGGAATAATAATAAAATTATCGAATAGCTATATAAACAGCAGATAGTTTGTTTTGTTCTCCCAAATATGAAACCGTGTAACTGTGTAAATTATTCCAGAAACTAGAAATGGCCGTTGAGATAAAGCAATAATTTTACTAAGACAAAATGCCATTTCCGTTGAGGCTTTTTCTATTTTGCTGAAGCAGCATTGCGTAAATCTTTCTATATTCATTTTTGACCAGGCTTCTAGATACGTTAAGAGTGGTCCTCACAAAACACCCTGTTTATGAAAGCTTTTTCTTTAAAAAATAAACTAATCTATTTCTAATATATATTTTATGATGCAATTCACTCTACATTGAGAGCGAATTAGGGTATTAAAAAAAACATATATTTTATTACCCGCATCTAAATAAATGTCGCATTTAATAGAAATAGTAAAATCAGATAAATTTCCAAAATCTAGGCCTGCAATTTTAAAAATTATTGCAAGTCTATCCTGGCGTGCAATGCAACGCAAGTGCTTCATAATAGATTTTGATGAAAGAGTCTTTATAACTATTTGCTATCCATTGCTAATTTTTACAAAACTAAAACAAAATTTTAGAAGACTGATAAAAAAAATTTTGATGAAAAAATATTTTGCATTTTATATATCAATTTTTCCTATCATATAAAAATCCAAAATTCATTAGAATCTCATTTTTGAATTTTTTTGTTTCTGACGTTGATTTTTCATTTGCACGATAGTATCCATTTTCTCTAAAAGTTTGCTCAGTTTTTTCTTTTTTTTTTCTAGTTAGAGATAGTTTAAAAAAATTATAAAAATGAATTACTAAAATGAAATTTCTAGAAATATTGGCAGAATATAGCAAGTAGCGCATTCGAATTTTCAATTTTAACCGGGAAATTTATTCTATCCTTATTACACTGTGATCTCAAACTAGTCATCCTATTTATAACTTTTCGCTTTTTTTATTTTTTACTGGCATAACAACAGCTATTCAGTGCGAACAGCTCGTTTTCGCATTATACGTACAATGTATCTGTATACACATGTACAACGTCCTTTAATATAGGCATATTAATGTACAATCAATATATATTCACGCATTGCATAAATAATGAGGGGAAAAAATCGCCCCACCTTTAATAACTTTTGATCTAATGATCGGATCTTTACATTCTAGGTATCTTTACGTGTCTTAATGGTTAGAGGGGGTAACCTCAAATATGCTAATTAATAAGTTTCAGACGATATTTTAAGTTACGAAATTACTGTCAAAAACGTATTTTCTCTGAATAAACAGACATTTTTAATGGCTTCGGATTTCTAACCCCCAAAATATTAGGGATAGCCACAATCTGGAAAATATGGTCACCATAGTTGGTCAAGAGAGCGATCCAAAAATTTGAACTCCTTAATGTTATTCCCCATATCTCGAAAACTTTTGAAGAGAATTATACTTTTTTTGCACAATGCGTTTAGCTAACGATAATTTCATGCAAAATATAAATGCTGGTAAATATATATTTTTTATTTAATAATAGTTAAGAAAAATAGTTTTTTTTCATACAATTTTTACATCATTTTAAAGAATATAATCTTACATGGCACAATCCTTGCAATATGGGTTGAGAAGTTCCTTAGAAATCAAATTTTTAAAAAGTCATATTTTTAAAATTTGATTTCCCAGGAACTATTCATTCGCTTTCATTCAATTATTTTAATTTTATCAATTGCAAAAAGTGCACTTTTATTTAGAAAAAGTTATCCTGACTGGTTTCGTAACAAGACTATCGTCAGCACTCTCTTTGTTTGTCTGCCTATCTCCACCTGTTTCTGTCTGTCTGTCAGAGACAGCTGGCGGATGGAATATCCCTGATCTTGTTACAATATCTAAAATTAAAAACTTTTCTTTCAAAACAAAGTAAACTTAGCAAAAACTATGTTACTTAAAGAAAGAAACAATTTAAACTTTTATTTAAAGTAAATAAACAATTTACTTTAAGTGTGTAACTATATTTGTCAAAAAAATTGGAATATATATTTTGTAAAAAAAAAAGTTGTGCTTAGAATTGTTAAGTTCTTTAAAAAATGTAGCGTGTGTGGTACGAAAGGTTTCTTAATAAAATTTATTAAAACATTGCCCTCGAGAAATATTACTTTTTATGCACATAAAACACTCGTCTATTTCTATAAGTTGTAATTTATTTCAGTGAAGAAAAAACAAATAAGTCAAGCATTTAATAAATAACTAAACTCTTTTTATTATTTGAAAAAAAAAGAACTTTAGCCAAAACATATGTCGAGTAAAAAGTTCTCAACAACATTTTGTAAATTTTGCAAAATTTGAAATGTAACATTAAAAGAATTTTTGGTCTTAAAGTTGTAAGATTTCATCCGTTTAAAATTGGGTTTCGCGAGATTTATAAAAGTTCAAATTTCAAAATGAACATTTTAATTATCTTCCTAGCAACAACGATTGTAAACGCAGGGAGAGCAGAGGGGAGAGGAGGTGGTCAGATTTTTTTATTAGCAACTGTTTTATTGCGTCACTAATTTTTAGCGAATCGAAAACGAGTTAAGATTTTAATTTGCATCTTCCTTCTTTCGTATATCTCTTGTTTTTTATTCGTAAAAAAAAAACCTTTTTCTATCTGAATTTCTGTTTGAGTGATCTGTTGGAATAAATAAACCTAGAACATGAAATCTTCATTTGCATGTAAGTAATCTTTAATTTTTTATTTTCTGTTTTGTAACGTTTTCATCATTTTTCAGGGCTTGGATGACTTTAAATATTTTAATAATTTTGCAATTAAACATTTATTATTATTTTGAATTTGAATTACGTAAGTAATTATGTATGCCTGTGACTTTTTTAAATGAGGATATGTAATTTTCATAGAAAACTTATTTTTACCGACTAGTATGTTTCCTATAAATAATCCTCTTAAATTTTAATGTATTAAATCTTTTAAACTCTACATTTCAAATCGGGTTTAATTCTGGTACAAATTATCATCGTTAAAATATCTGTGAGAGGGTGTATCTTCATTATGCGTAGTCAAAACGTGAATAGCCTTTACTTATTCTTGTCCATTGTAATAAAATTCCTTGTAAATTTTTTTAAAGATCCTAGAATTATTATTTTTATCTAAATAAAGCTTCTTTTATGTTAAAAATATTATTGAAGTTTACATTCACTTTTTTACATGAATACTTGAAAAATATGTTTTCAAATATTTGACTTAAATTTCCATACATACAATAAATTACTTTCTCAAAAGTGTTTTTTAATATTATTAAAAAGTTATTAGGAACAAAGAGTTTTATAATAATCGAAAATTTATAGATTATGCTTTATAACACTCTTACATTTCTGTTTGATAACATTCTAACTTATATATTTTGTGAATAAAACATAAATTTTTATCCATAATTCATTAACATCCTTTTTTATTAATTAACTCTACATTATTTATTACTCATTAAATTGAAATTTTAATCAATGAACTGAAGAACAAGTTTTTTGTTGCATTTATAAAAAATACTTAATCTTGCCTAATTCAGGTGTTGGGGATTTCGATTCAAATTAGTTGTACACTTAACGATACAGATTTTTTTTTAAAATAAGTTTTCAGTTAATTTTTGTCGAAATGTACAAGTTAAGAAACGCTATATATAACGTTTTTTAACTTGTACATTTACAGCATTACATTTTAAAACCGTCGTTGAACAGCCGACCAATTTTTGGGTTTACAATTTCAAATGTTCAACCTCGTAGACTCGTAATTTTGAGCCCAATCCAGAATACAAGGGAACTCCTGTATCTAGTATTGGGAGAAATTTTGCCTGCGTGGAGGACTTTCTTGATGTAACTAACCCGAATTTGTGTTACATGGAGAGGAAGACCACTAGAACCTTCCAAGGTTAGGCAGACAGTAAAGAGACTCTAACCCGTGATCCGTCTACTACTGTGGATCTTTCACGTCAGCACTGTGGTCGGTGCAAGCCGGATGCGGAATTCGTATCGACCAGCCATTGGTGGGATTCGAACCCGGTTCACCTCACTGGACGGCGAACGTTCTATCCCCTGAGCCATCACGGCTCATTACATTGTACATTTATATAACAGGGGGTTGCGTTGATGGGCAATAAACTTTAGGGCACATCATCGGGATTAAAACTGCACAGGAACATTTGTCGAAAATAACGTTGAACACAACTAAGAGCTCTTTAAACCTGTTTAGAAGCACACTCAAAGAAATAGTTCAGAATACGTGCCTTTATCGGCGTATGACGACCGTTCTAGGCATGGGATTCTATGCAGTTTTAACCCTGATGATGTGACCTATTTTTCCTTCATGTTATTCGCAACATTTATGCGAACTCTTCGTTGTATATAATTTTTTTTAACTTGAGCCTTTCAACAAAAAATAGATTCAAAAGATAATTCGAAAAAAAAACTAGCTTGGAGATAGAAACCAATTGCAGATTTGAAATCAAGTATAGGAAAGTATATCAGATCTGTTAAAAAAAATCTAATGCAGCATTAAAAAAATATTGATTTATTCAGAAGCTACAATAAAAAATTAGACATAGAAACTATAGAATTAAAATAAATATTTTTAACATTTCCTATTCTACATAAGCAGACAACCGCTGTAAAATTTGGATTTGGCGACACTTAAAAAAGATCACTTCTAACATTTCCTTTCGTTTCCTGTTATAGCAAATAAGTCAATTTGAATTCGAATTTGCGAGATCATTTTTATTGGTTTGTTAAGCTCGAGTGTAAGTAATTTTTCACTTTTTGTTTTTATTCGGATTAGTTTTATTTCTTTCATTTTCTACCTTTTAAGTATTGTGTTCGTTTAAATGTTAAAATATATTATTTTATGTAATTGCGACAAATGTTTTGAGTACATGATAGCATGGAATGAGGTATCTCGCATCCTCCAGTTGATAATTTCAAAAAAATTTTTCAACGTTTTCAAATAATTTAAAGAATAAATGCATTTTATGGCTAAGATTAATACAGAAAATTTATTAAGGCATTTTTCAAAAACTAATTATATTTCCGAAATATGGTTTATAAGTAAATTCTCAGTTTCATCCGATGTAGCTTTGTTTAGCATTTGGATATTTTTCCCTCGTCGTAATTTTAAATGTTTATAAAATTTATTTAACTAAAAATATTTAACTCTTCATTTTGGAATTTAGTGTTTTTTTTTTCCTTCTGCTGGAAGAAATTGAAGTATAACTCATAAAAATTACAATTTTGTTCCTTATAAATTTTCAATATCTTAACATATCTACTAAACAAAAAAAAATAATAAGCATCTGAAATTTTTCTCAAAGAATTTTACAATTTGTGTGTTTTTTTCCATGTTTAATCTATGTTTTTTTCCATGTTTCCATCTTTAAATATATATTGTAATTATTTATGAAAGTTTTGATTTTTGTGTTAATATTTAAGGGATGTTAACTAGCTCTGCTTTATGGGCAGACTTTTACCAGTGGTAACAAAACTACTTTCATTAATAATTTTTGCTTTGGTAAATTGATTTAAACTTATTTCGACGTTACGGTCTCTATAAATGTTTTTTATTGCAAGATACTTTGGGAGTTTTTTTATCTGTTTCTAGTTGACAGGAAAGCAGAAAAATGACGTATATTTGTGTGTTTACATTTGGTACGTCTTATTTGGTACGTCAGCCTAAGGTGGGCCATAGCCTTTAGTTGCAGATTCCGCTGGGACAATTAATTTTTGATCTGGAGTACAAGTCTTTTACACCCATCTCTCTAAAATCTGATTCCGCATAATTGGGCGATCATTGTTGTGGTGATTTTCTTATGTCTTTACATGTAATTTTAATTGAAAAAAACTCTTCCCCTCAAATAATTTTTTTTCCTCATATCTTTTGAGTTTGGCTTAATCACTCATTGAATAATCACTGATATCTTCGGTTTCAATAGTAAATAAGTATTGTTTTTTTTAGGAATTAACAGTCCTGGCTGGAACTCGTTCTGTGGTCTGCCGTAATTGTCTAATTCGTAAGATGGACATTGCCATTGGCGAGTGATGGAATTTGTGAAGTTGCATTTTCGAAGTGCCCTATAATAGAAGCTCATTTTCAAAACTCGCCAGGAGTGAATTTTTTTCCCCTAATGAAGTACTATATTTTTCCACTAGGAGTTATTCAACTAACGGCATCTAGGAGTTATTCAAATAACGGCATCTAGGAGTTATTCAAATAACAAACTACTGTAAGTTATAGTTTTAAATTCTTTATTAGTATAAAATATATTTTGGAACAGTTTACATCCGTAATGCTGTATTTTTCAAATGTTTTGAAGTATTTAAAAAAGTATTTTATGTGCAATTTAATTGAGAGCGATAAATAAATATAAAAAGAGATAAATTGAATTTAGACCGTCTTTTGCACCTCGGGTAATTTAACTTTATGGAAAGTATAGACCAGAGGTGGCCAACCTGCTGCTCGCGAGCCACATGCGGCTTTTTGAAGGATTAATTGTGGCCCTCGATAAATGTACCCGAGTTCCCTTTAAATTTTTGTGCCATTATATTTTTAAAAAATATTATCGTTCCGTATGTGTTTCAAAATGTCTTTTGAATTATTGACAACAAATATGAAAGACTAAGTACAGCGTTGTTCAATTCAAGGTGAGTTTTCCATTTCCAATATAATTATGACAGAAAAAGCATCTGGAGAATTAGAATTAATAGAGATGCTAGAAGATCAAGCTCTACAATTAAAATATAAGTCGACGTCGATTACTGAATTTTGTAAATTTGTACCAGAATCGCAGTGTCCTGAATTAAAAAAGGCTGATTGTAGAATTGTTTCAATATTCGGAACAACGTACTTATGTGAATCATTTTATTCTACTCTAAAATTCGTGAAATCCAAAAACCGATCAGTATTCACTAACCAGCATCTCAAAGAATTACTGAGAAGTGCTGACACCAATTATTCACCAAATTTTAAAGAATTATCAAGAGAAGTAAAATAAATGTGTTTAATTTTTAATATTTAAATTCAATACACATATTTTGTACTTTTACTTATATGTTGTAGATAAATATAATTTATGTAAAAAAAAATTTAATACCTTTTTTCATATCTTTCAAATACGTATTTAATTGCGGCTCGTGAAAAATTTCAAATTTTGAAAGATGGCTCGACTATCAAGGAGCTAGGTCACCCCTGGTATAGACGTTCCTCAACGATAGTGGTATTTTTATTCGTCAGACATAGTTTATAACTAGGATTTTTTTTACCCTAAGCACGTGATGTTTGATTTCAGCTCAGTTCACTCATTCAAACTTTTGTGCTATTTTAAATTAGAATTAATGTTTCTTTATTTAAATAGACTCAATATTTAATTCTGATATTGCTATTTGGGTAGTTAGTTGAAATACAAAATGGAAAGAGAAGGAAATATACATATAAAGATGGCAACACAGGACAATAAAAAAATAGCAACAAAAAACAAATAAAAAATTGTGATAGCTTTATTACGATCACTGGTCAAACGCCTTTTTTCTTTACTGGATAAACCCCAAAACATTTCAAATCATGGGTTGCAAAAATTGTTTCAATTCATGTTTGTCGTCTCAAATCCTGCCTATATGTGTGTTTCAAGACGTCACAAAATAGTTTTCCATCATCAGTATTCATATTTATATTAAAATTACCGTCAAGACAGCGATTGTAAGTTTTTATTAAAAGAATAAAAAAATACTTTGAATTATTATTATGTAAATACATTAAAAATGCCTGCTGCTGAAAATGAAAAGAAAAAAGAATTCTAAAAAAGTTATCAAACAGCAGCGGTCGCCATAGCAACGCATGTGCACTGTTTACTCTTACTCTTTGCCGTTGAACTGCTTACCTTAAAAAAACTGAAGTGCATGAAAAATATTTCGAATAATTTTTTTAATTTGAAATACTTTTATTTATAATTGGGTATAATATAAAAAAAACACAACTACTTCCACTTAGTAGGAATAACATTTACCATGACGCAATGCTAAATTCTATGTCACTATCCACATAAATGCCACTATCCACATAAATCAATTATTAATCAAAAATCGAATATCAATTACTTTTCTTTATAATGCAATAAAATCTGGCGAGCAGCTATTTAAACGATCAAACACTTCGTTTGTTTATTTGTGGCTTGAAGTTAGGCTCGCAGAAAATGCCGTTCATGGGTTAAATTTAGTAGGAATAACACAACCTGTGACGTAGGCTATTGTATACCCAATTATAAAATTTGAAACATTTTTATTTTTAAAATATATAAATTGCTTTCTTATTTTTTCTTATTAGAATTGAGAAATTTTTTATTGAAAAAATTGTTTTCATATGTAACTATATTGAGTTGGTTTTGAAACTAAACTTGAAATTAAGGATGTAAAAAACCGGTATGTCCTTTGAAAAATTCTCTCTTATACTTATGTTCATCAGAAATATTTGTCAATAATTCTATTTAGATATTAGCTGCTTGCATGGGTTTAGATGGGAAACTTTCAAAAAATATACGATAAATAGACAGCTATTTAGCTCTAAGCATTATTTACTACGTTTTTAATGAATCGTTTTCGTTCGTTTTCGTTTCTCTCTCTGACGAGCTAGAGCACTCAAATTTTAACTGGAACCTCTTTCTGAATGACAGTTTCGATCATTTTTCCGATCGCTAAAAGCAAGGCAGCATTTATCGTCAATCGAGATATCGACATCATTCCGATTAGCTGGAGCACTCAAATTTCAACTAGAGCTTTGTGACAAAATTGACAATTACATGTGCTAAAAAAGTACCTAAAAGGCACAAGCAAATGTTTATCTTAATTTTATTGCTAAATAGAATTTATTAGGAAAGAATCAAATAAATTTCGCCTAGCTAGAGTTCTCAAATTTCAGATGGTGCTCTGACCTTGGCTACAGCAAGTAACTATCGTTTTTTAAAATCTCTAAGTTAAAATTTATCTCCATTTTAGTTCCCAATCGAAATTTCAAATACTTCGATTGGGATCGATAGTGTCATAGACTCAAAAAGTAAGTAATATAATTGAGAAAGTATCTAATATTTTTAAAGTTGATTAAAAGGAGAAATTAATTCCATTTGTAATACTGTTAATACAGTCTTTCAGAATATTTAGCCTTGCATTTACCGTTTTAATTAAGACAAAGATAGAATTTTTTCTTCTATCGCTCTATTTCGAATTAAAAAACGTAATTTTTAAAATTTTAAATTTCTTCACGTTAAATTCTCTTTTTATGTGCCCAAGTATCGTATATTTGATGAAAATTGAAAAGCTCAAATTTGTGGAAAATAAATTTTTTCTCTCTCCTATCTGCTTAATCGATGTTGCTTCTTGTTTGACGAGTGGAAAATAATCTTTTGATAATGCATTATTTTGAGAAAAAGTACAAATAAATCACGAAATCTTTTTCATATAAAGGTTTCATGATGAAAAAAGAATTTGGCGGTGAAGTTCAATTTGGCGATTAAGTTACTAAATACGACGGTGTTTTTATTTTATTGAGTGGTAACCCGTTCAAATGCAAGTTTGTTAGTGTAATATTGTCGATCATTTGTAGTCTTGTCATAGAATTTTCTTTTATCTATTTTAAACTATTGCTAATCCTGGGTAGCACCTTACAATAATTTTGAGAAGCTTAAATTTCTTTTTGGCGAGATCTGTCTTCTTTTGTGAAAAAATGGCTGACTTGATCAAATAATTTAACTGTCAGGATTTCGTCTGAAAAAATTTTGGTTGAACTAAGAACAGTTTTTCTGTCTGAACGAACTGTTTCGTAAGTTTTCTTTTTCTTGTCTCTCAAATTTTAGATTTGTTTAATTGTCTTTGTTTAGAAAAGCGGTTTCAATATCTTTGCATCATACAGTTCATGGCTAAATTATTAGACACACAATAAGATTCTATGTAAAATCTTAATTATCAAGTGATACTCTGCAGCTTTATTATTTTTACACGACTAAAACAGGTTCGTGTATCAATTGGTAAACTTTGTACTGCAATACGTTGAAAATAAATACAAATAGGAAGTATGCAGAGCCGCAGAGTTGCAGAGCCTTTCGTAGGCCCTAGGCACAGCCGTTTTGGGGCCCTCCCCTCCTTCCCCCACTCCTCCCCTCTTTTCAAAATATATGCCAAAATTTTCTTGCATATTTTTTTAAACATTTTTATTAATATGGATTTTAATTTACAAATTTGTTTATCGAACTTTATCTGCAATACCGACATACTGCCGATATTGCAGTTGATATCGATAATACCATTATGATTAGTTCGATCGATAACTATGTAAAGGTAAACACTTCACGTCAACAATACAACAAACCAGCAAAGAAAACAGTGAAATTGATAGTGAGATTAATTACAAGAAATATTTATACTACAAATAGCTTCATAGTTTTCATGATACTACTATGATAACTAAGTGAAGGAAATTAACATTATCAAAAGTAAATCTTTTGAAATTATTTATAAGTAAATTTGCAAGGTAGGTTAAATGTTTACTAATAGAAAAAAAAATGATTTAATACTATTTTAATAAAATGTTAGTCATGTTTTTTCAAATGAGTCATTTTAGCAATTGACCAATGTTTTTTATATATATTTTTCATATTAATCATATTTTTAAAGCTAAATTATTTTTGTCAAAAAATTTTTTTCTCCCAAGTTTTTCGTGGGCCCCTGAATTTCGTAGGCCCTAGGCACGTGCCTAGTGTGCCTATAGGTTAATCCGGCCCTGGAAGTATGTAAAAAAAATCTCCATAAAAACCCATCACATGTATGTTTAAATATTCAAGCATTGCATATTAAACTCGTGCAAAACATGTCATTATTAAAAAACAGTGCGTCTAGTAATTGCATCCAATTATAATAATATACTAATATAATACCTGATATAATAATTATTTTATATTTGTAAAATATATCGACTAATTTATCCAATCGTCAAATTTATATTATATATCGTCTGATTTGTCCAATCGTCTAATTTATATTATATATCGTCTGATTTGTTCAATCGTCTAATTTATATTATATATCGTCTGATTTGTCCAATCGTCTAATTTATATTATATATCGTCTGATTTGTCCAATCGTCTAATTTATATTATATATCGTCTGATTTGTTCAATCGTCTAATTTATATTATATATCGTCTGATTTGTCCAATCGTCTAATTTATATTATATATCGTCTGATTTGTTCAATCGTCTAATTTATATTATATATCGTCTGATTTGTCCAATCGTCTAATTTATATTATATATCGTCTGATTTGTCCAATCGTCTAATTTATATTATATATCGTCTGATTTGTCCAATCGTCAAATTTATATTATATATCGTCTGATTTGTCCAATCGTCTAATTTATATTATATATCGTCTGATTTGTTCAATCGTCTAATTTATATTATATATCGTCTGATTTGTCCAATCGTCTAATTTATATTATATATCGTCTGATTTGTCCAATCGTCTAATTTATATTATATATCGTCTGATTTGTCCAATCGTCTAATTTATATTATATATCGTCTGATTTGTCCAATCGTCTAATTTATATTATATATCGTCAAATTTAAGCAATTGATGCACGAACGTAAACAAGTGCAAACCGGTTTAAGTCACGTGAAAACAAGCTGTATAGTATCACGTGATAATTAAGATTTTTAATAGAATCTTATAGTGCGTCTAATAATTTGGTCAGGGACTGTAATGTCGAAGCTTATTTTTTTTTTAATATTTCCTTATTAAATTACATTCTGCAAGAACTGTTTAAAAATTCAAAATTTAACCAGAGATATAGACGAATATTTTGAATTCTCCCTAAAGTTTTTGATTTCCTTTTTTTTTGAACAATGAAGAAACTTAAGAATAGATTTCACTAATGTAATAATTCGATAATTTAACATTTACATTTAAATTTTATTTTAAGCTAAAAATTAAGTTTTTTTTTAAATCTATTTTAACTAGGATTTAAAATCTTAAGTGTAAGTTATACTTTTTTATAGACAAGTATGCGATTTTGTAAGTCGAAATCTAAAATTGTCGAATGAAAGAAAAATACATACTTAACAATTTATTTCTCAAATTTGGGGATTTTTTTTATTTAATATGATTCACTTTAAGCAAACATTTCTTTCAAAATATTTTTATCACTATAAATGAAGTAAACATATTGAAGCTTTTTTTTGGTAAAAATTATCTTTGTGTTAATAGGAAAATGTTTCATATGTCAGAAATCTATTTTTTTTTAATAATTGCACTAACTAGATAAATATTATTTTTAATAAGAAATGCTATTTAGATTTAAGTCTACAAATATCAACTTTTCTGTATCTCTTAATTCAACAATAAAAAAGTAATTTAATGTTATGGACGAAATACAAAACAGCCTTTTCATAAATTAGTTAAATTTAAAAAATTAATTTTATTATCACATAAAATTCTTTTTTTAGGATGCAATTTTACATTTGTAAATTTTGAAATATTTAAAGTAACCAGATAATTATATTAGTTATATAAAAGCGTTAATGCGAAATCCAAATTTTTTAACATTATTTAAGAAGTTTAATTTTATAATAATAAAAAAAATAATTCAAAAATTTCGAGATAAAGTTGCATTTGTTGATTTTTAATTAATCAACTTTTTTGGAGGGGAAAATCAGATGGCAACCCTACAATTCAAAGAGATGAATAAACAATTTTTTTTTCTTCGTTTAAAATATTTAGTTGAATATCGACTAATTGCTCCTGGTAAATTTTTTCTTAGTCAATTAGAAAACTGAAATCGGAGTTTGCGTTTTGAATGTTTTTTTTTTCTTTCTTGATAAACATGTAGTTTTTCACTACCGTCTGTCTTATAATGCATTTAATTATTTTAAATTTTAGTTATTTGGTTTAATTGTAAATATTTGTGTTAAATGTTTTGCATTGTAATAAAACATTTGAAAAGAATTATAAAATTCAATGAACATTTTTTTTATGAACTGAAGTAATTTTATTCTATTTACAAATAATTAAGTAGATAAAAAATTATAAAAATAAGCTTTATAAATTGAAATAAAAAAGACTTTTTACTCATTATTAATAGAAACGATACACGGGGAGATTGTCGCAGAACGTTCAAGTTCTTGCATAAAGATTTTTCTTTTTAAAGTAAAAAAATTTAGTTTTCTTTTCTACAGAACTTTATACATAATATTTGAATCATGAATGTAGATAATCACTTTTTAACGCGCTTTATTTAAGTCGATAGTATCGTAAATCGATGTAATGTTTCAATTGTATTTTCGGCAGTTATTGATATTGATTTTCTAAATATCTCGATGTATTTTCAAAGAATAGGGAAAATTCGAATCTTGCATTTGAGTATTTACCTTTTAAGGCAATGATTCCATCGAATTTTTCGCAGTTATTGCTACTGATTTTTCAATAAATTTTAAATCCGTTATTTTTTTATGTGATAGTATAAATTATTTATTATGTATTTGAGTAACCCTTTTTTTGAGGAGTCTAAATCACGTGATTTTTCTCGTCGGTCTTTTTTTCGACAACGCGCGGATTTCATGATTTTCAATTATTTTCTAATTATTTACAAAATACGAAGAAAGAAATAATTTATGCGTCACCACCCACCCACAACAGAACGCGAGAATATCACCCATAATATCAGAATCACAAACTACTACGTGTTCAGTTAAAAAAAATATTACATACATACATATATATATATATATATATATATATATATATATATATATATATATATATATATATATATATATATATATATATATATAGTAAACACAGCGCTTTTGTTATTCTAAATTAGTAAATTAGTACCATATAAAATGTTTGTTATTATAAAATAAGTTAATAATAATATATTATGTATGTTTGTAATAATTTGTTTGTTATGAGGCCGGGATAGCCTTGTTGGTAGGGTGCTGCCCCATGTCCAAGAGTTCGTAGGTTCGATCCCCGCCGACCGAAGACTCCCCATGTAATAAATAGTGACTGATGCACGTTAAATCTGTCGAGTCGCAAAGTCCTCCATGTTCCCATAACAAATCAATACCTCTGGGGGTACTGATCCAGGAGTTTCCTTGTCTTCTGGATGGGTTCAAAATTACAGGGCTACGGAGTTGAACATTAGTAAAACCAAAAATTGGGTCGGCTGTTCATCAACGACGGACGGTTTATAAAACAAAATAAAATATGTTTGTTATTATTAAAAGTATCTTATAGAAAGATATTAGTGCTAGACAGCTTTGTTGCAGAATGCTCAAAAAAATTCTTCCACAGGGTTTAAATGCTATTTAAAATTTTAATAAATCAAATGAAAGATTAATTATTACGTTTAGCAAATGTCTCTGTCGTAGCAAAGATTTAGTTTGATTATCCAGTCATCTTAATATTTTTAGTAACTTTTTTTAAAATTAAATTTTTAAAATTTTATTTTTTTTATATATAGGTGCACATAAAATTCGGTAGACAATCTGCGATTTGTATATTTTATTACCGTCATTGAACAGCAGACCCAATTTCGGGTTTACCACTGCCATTGTTCAACTCCGTAAACTTGTAATTTTGAACCTAATCCAGAAGACAAGAGAATTCCTGGCTCAAGAAGAGAAATTTGCTTTCATGGAGAACTTTTTTGAAGGAACTGACCCGCATTCACGTTACATGGAGAGGAAAACCTCCCACCATTAGAATTATGGCAATGAAACTCTTAACCATGGTCTGTCTCCGTCTACCACTGACGATGTTTTACGTCAGCACTGTAGTCGGTGTGAACCGGGTGTAAAATTCAAATCGACCAGCCATCGCTAGTATGTGAACCAGAGTCACCTCATTGGACGATGTGCGCTCTGAGCTTCCATAGCCCACAATTCTTATATAGTTATACATAAATGCTTTAATGCGAAGCTGGGTATCCTGAATCGACGGGTAATAAATCCAAATTTTATCAGGTACCTGAAAATCGGCGAGTTAACAAAATTTTTGCAGGGTACCCGGAATCGGTTCGGCAGATTTGTATTTCCCCTGAACCCGGACCCAGCAAAAATTTTTGAACCCGGTGCATCTCTAAAAAAATTTATAACCGTTAATATCGTTGCAAGTTTGTCATTTTAAACTTGAACATTTTATAGGTAAGTTCATTACTTGGAATGATTTTCAAGTGAAAAATCTAAAACATGGTGGGACTACTTTTCTGATCATGTGTGTCCATATCCTCCAAATTTTATTAAAATTAAAGGGGTCAGACCAAAATTATATGATGTGAAATGATTATTTTTAATTTTTTATTCAAACTATCAGTTAAAAATAGCTTCGAAAGTCTTTCTTGAAATACTTCTCAATGGTTTAGTTATTTAAGTTCATGACATAAAAAATTGCTTAATCCTTAGTTTTAAATAAACCAAATGAAAATCCCATTTGAACCATAATAAAATAGTTTGTCTTTTTATTGCATTAATTGATTTTTTGTTATATTTTGTGTTTTGTCTTGCAGACAAGAATGTGAAGAATTGGCTGCCCGCCGCCGTGGATTAAGCACTAGAGCTGCACAATGGGATATTCTCGCCTGTGATTGAACCGGAAATCGATGAGTACATTTTTGCATCATTATTTTCGAATTGTTATAATTGGTGTGTGGTGAGGGTTCTTGGGGTGAAATATCAGGAGTTTCGGCAGTTAGGCTATTTTTTTTATCTCTTAAATATTTCGGGTATTGTAATGTAACTTTTTTCAAATTTTCAATTAAAAGTCTAGAGAAATACCAAATTATATACAGGTATTTTCCAACAATACTAATTTTATGTAATGCATAAGCATAAAACTTTTCTATTTAAAACTGATAACTGTTGCTCTGATATTGTGTTTTCAAAGTTTGTAACAACTCTTTTTCAAAAAGACATAATTCAGCTAATTTTATTCAATTTTAATTAATGCGCACACAAGAAGCAAATTCAGAATAGGAATCTGCTCCAGACCTTTCTCGTTAAGCCCAACCTCTTATAAATTTTGGACTCAAATTTTTGTCCCGTTTCTTGACTAAACTATGACGACCATATTTCTGGAACATGCACGATTTGCTAACGAATATTTTTTGTTAACTCTCGTTGCTGTTAAATAATTCGTATTATAAACTAGAAATAACCATTCATTGCGGGTAAGTATTTATTATTTTAATATTTTATTATTGTTAAATTGTGGCTAAAAAAGATATCACTTTTTGATTTTTCGGTGGATAACTTTTAATATCTCAATCGAATTCGGTCAAATAGTGTGTAAAAAAATTTAAAGTAATGAGCAAACGTTTAGATATATTTTTTGAAATTTTGTTATTTCTCATAAAAAAAGCCCGAAACGAAGTGTTAATGGGAGCTCTTAATATAAGTGATTTTTTTTCAAATTACGGTTTGCATACGTACTTTAACAAAAATCAATTGAGAGCTATTGTTTGTGGTTACAGCTTACTTTCTCAACTGTTCAACCATGTTTAGGTCAACCATTCGGATATGTTTCAAGAGATATTTTTCCACACCTGATATTGGCTAAAAAAAATCCATATCCATCCTCTTGTGTTATAGTATTATGGATAGAAACTGTTGCGTACTAGTTGCCAGAATTCGTGTGCCTCTGTTGCTTTAAATATATTTCGGATATCGCGAGACATGGAATTCTAAATTCATTTATATGAATCATAAGAGAGCTTATTTAGTTCAAGAAGGCCACTATGGAAGAACACTAATGAAGAAATCACGGATCTGTGGTGAACCGCCTTCTCACCAGATGGCGATGAACTTTGCTCGCCAGGTGGCAGTACAAAACTTTCCCATCAAGGAAATGACTTTTCTATAAGATGGCAACATCTCTGTGTTAAAACCTTAGTTTCAAAAAATGGCAACGTATATAATATGAAAAAAGCACAACTACTTCCATTTACTAGGAAAAACATTTACCTTTTAGTTTAATTAATAAACTGAGTTTTAAATATGTTTACTAAATTCATAAACTTCGGTAAAACAACAATATAAATTATTTCCAAAGGAACTAGACTAATACAATTCCAACCTGGCGAGTAGCGACTTATAAACAAGACACTTCGTTTGATGCTTTTACTTGTTGTTAGAAATCAGGTTCGCAGAAAATGCTGTTTACTAGTTAAATGTAGTAGGAATAACACGATCTGTGACGTAGGCTATAGTACATTCATTCCGGCTTGCTGACCGATGGACTTACACCTTTTTTGAAATGCTGCTGTCACTAATCCTGTTTGTCTTTCTACGATGTAACTTAATAATTTTTTATTTTATTTTTTATTATTAAACTGTGTTGATAGTTAATTTTTATTGAATTAATTTATTTAATATGTTTAACCTAATCACCACAGATCCATCTCCCGAAAACAGGAAAATCGCTTAGTTTAGGTTAGATGATATCACTTGGTCAATTCCAGCAGTTACTTATCGGTACTGTTTGCGCCAACTACGATTGCAAAGGAACAAAGGAATTTCAAATTTAGACAATTAAAGTGTATATATCTATAAAGGTAGAGGTTTACTCAACGGTGGCTACGAGTTTCTACTGTTTGAGTTAATTACTATTTGAGACTTTTAAATATCTTGTGAACTACTTCCCGGAAATCACCAATCTGAAGCGATTAAGTTGGCAGACGTTTGGAATCACCAACTTGCAAAGAATAACCAATGGCAATAATACACTGATTCCAGAGCAAAGGATGATTTCAATGTAAATATCTCGTAGGTTTCTGCTGGATCCAGTAACCTGTACTTCCTTCTCACAGATAAAAATTTGACCTTTAAGATTATATTTTAAGAGGCCAGAGACATAAAAGCCACGTAAGGAAAGATCGAGTCTGTAAAAGGAATGTTTCAGGACCTCTCATCGAAATTTTACAAGCATTTAGAGTTTTCTCCGCTGTGTGAGGCATAGCCATGTTTGAGCAAGCACTATCTCATTCGACTTACTTGTGTTGTTCCACGTGAGCTTTTGCTCTACCAATTTTTTTCCCATTCGTTTGGGTGCGATTTTTCTCAACATTTTAAATGCAGATGTTTGAATTCATATGAAAAAGTTATCCTGGAAATATCAAAAAGTGATTTGTTTTTTCCGTTTCATTATATACATTACCTCTCAATTTCAATACATCTCCATTTATTTTTCTGATTGTGAGCAAGCAAAATGCGTTACTTGCAATATTTTATTACGTTTTGTAGCTGTCTGTACAGTCCGCTTCCGTTAACTTTTATGTTGTCCAGTGCACAAAATGAATGACATCACAAGGAATAACTTTTGTTCTAATTAACTGGATTTTCACAAGCTAAACACCAATCATATTGGTTTAAAAGCGCTACCTCAAATATTTAACTTGAGTTAAATATTATGTTACTGATTCAGACACAAAATGCACTTTATCTGAATAAACATATGCGGCAAAGAAAAATATCGTTTAGTTCGAGTTATTAAAATGGTGCTTTTTGAAATATTAAATTAATTTGTTTTATTTGTAGTCTTAGAAGATTCACTAAATTAAATTAATCAAAGTCAATTACAAGTATATGTTTAATTGGGCACGTGATTAAATTAAAAAGTAAGGCATCATTTTATTGGTAAGCACTATTTCGGATTGCTTGGCATAATCCTGCCGATCCGTTGTCAATTGATGGAATGCGACTGTGGGAAAATAAGTTAATTACGACTCAATTATAAATTATAAAAGTTATTGAATTATAAGAGATAATACAATTATAGCTATATATTTCCACTCGATCAACTAATAAGCTCGAGCAATTAAATATTTCCAAAAGTACCTAACATCTGGAGAAGCTGAATTATAACAAATTGATAATGACTAAAATAAAATAATATGTCTCACCCCAAAATTTATTTAACAGCAATGAATTTTTTTGCGTAATATCGCGGAATCAACAAAAATTGCCATTTAAAATTTATTTAAAACATATCCATATTGCAAAATAAGTATGTAAGAATTAAAAATTACAACTTCGAATATACCGTACCACATATAACGTATTTTATAATTGCGCGCAAAACTTTTTTGATTCGCTTAAAAACTATTTTAAATAAGGCTATAAGTGCACTGAAAATGGACAAGTGAAATAAGAGATTCAAACTTTGAACCACTTTACCTAATTTAACTACTGGGTCGATATTTTCTGAATACCTTCTACCCCCATATTTTGAGAGTTAAAAATTTAAATCCACCAAGAAAAAAATATGCTTTATAAGCTCTTTTTTATCAGAAAGTAAGTGTTTTGTTCGGTCCTGTAACTTAATTGTTGTGACTAAAAATCAGCACTTTAAACCATTATGGTTGCAACTGTGATTAATAGAACTAAAATTATTCCTTGTTATATCTTTTTTATTTTGCGTATTGAGCACTGGTCGTAAAATTAGTCAAACCAATTTTGAACGTTTGCACAAAACGAAAATTGTCGAGAAAAGTGTGTTTGATAATTATATCATATTCAGGAGTTCTGCAGCTGCGTGATGTTCGAAGAATATGCGTATGTTTTTTAGGTTTCAAGCCGAACTAGAAGATAGCAGTAATTGCGTCGCATTAGAGCTAAAACAGTGAGCTACTGTCGACGAAATTCAATATGAAGACTGCGTTGTAGAACTTCCAAGGGAAAAAATCTGTTTCTATTTCAAACAAGAATTTTCGTTCTCGTGAAATTGAATTAATTTAAAGCAATTATCAATTTAAAGTAGCTCTCAGTTGAAGGGAGTTACTTCATAAGATGAACAGGAGAATGCTTTTAGTAATAAATTACAGGCTATAGGACGTTATTGTGCTGTCAGCTAGTGAAAATTCAAGAAACTTCTGAAGTGCATTTGGAAAGAAAAGTTAAAATTTAGGAAAAAAAGTGCGTATAAATACTGCCCCAAGCTCTTAAATTGCAAAAATTTCTATGATTAAAATTTACGGATTATCGCTTTCTGAAAAAAAAATTCCGATATTCTCTCAAAAGAACTGTTAAGAGTTTGTCAGGATAAATTAGACCTTAAAACAAGAAAATGTTTATAAAAGAGAGAGATCCAAAAGATCATCCTTCAAATTCATGCTCAAGTTATGGAAGTGTAAGAAACCTTGATATCTACAATCGAACTTCGCCACTGTCTTATAGGTGAACAAGAAAATAACTTCTAGAACAGATAAATAAAAGGGACACACAAGGATTGATCTGTTAAAAGAAGATATATTGACGAGATTTAATAATATCTGGTTCTCGTCTGCTTTAAATGAGCCCATTTTATCGACTTATCAATCAAAAATTGAGCTGTTATAATTCTGGGATCGACAATATGTAATCTACAGTCAAGCATTGAGCTGTTAGAATTCCGGGAAGTTTATTTTTGGGTGATCTTATTCTAGAAGTAGACGGGATCGTAGAGTGCAGATCTGTATTCGTCTGAGATTCAATCTACTACAACTAAAAGATTGCATTCTACGATTGCAAACATGTGAAGAAAGTTAGAAATTTGAAGAAAAACCATGATTCAAAGAACTCATTAAAAAAAAAGGAAAACTAGCCTCGAAATATCGTTTGGCTTCCCTCTAAGTTCAGACATCTTCAAAGAACCTGTTGGTCGACTTAAGAGGACGCCATACAACGGGAGAAACTTTTCCTCACAAATTCTTTCCTTCTCTATAATTTAAAATTTAAAGTGCAGAAAAAATGAATTCAAACAAATCTAGAGTAAGTCATAAAGTTTCAATCCCTGAAATTTTTTTCCCTTCTAAATATCGAAAGAAAACAAATTATCGGAAGAGAACTTCTTCATTGCGTATTCCAAAATTACCTTCTCTTATTTTTATTTTGATATTTTGAAAAATTCTCACCAGTATTTGAAACTTTATGGCTTACTTTAGGTTTTGTCTGAACTCACATTTTCTGCACTTTAAATTTCAAATTAGTTATTGAGGTGAAAAAGAATTTGCGACCAAAAGTTTCTCCCGATGTATGGTGTCCCCTTAAGAAAAATTTGGATTGTTACATCAAAGATACAGAATTTCGAGCTGAATTTGTGTGGCTGTCGATTTAATACAATCGGAATAAAAGTGTATTTGCGAAAAGCTAATAGAATACGGAAGTGATCACAATTTGCAAAAATGGCTACTTTGGTGAAAGGAAGATTCAAGAGAAAATTCCATTGAGCTTACATTTTTTTTGATAAACACCCGGGTATTGACTCTCGCCATTCGGGTATCAGAAGGGCAGATCTGTTGGCCACTCGCTAAGGGGTATAGCTTGTTCAGTAGGAGTTGGTACTTGGCTCCGCCTTCATCACGTGGTATGCGACGATACTATTTCGCTATTTTTTGGGAGAATGTTGTGAGCAATCCTGAACAAGGTTGCTATTTGGAAATCGTTTGGCAAAACTATTTATTTCGCAAACGTTATGGTAATTTTTTAACATTAAATATATTCGAAATTTGATGATATTTTGCGCCATTTTTATGATATTCCTCTCTTTTGAGTGCATAGTTTGTCCTTTTTGAGACATTTTGCTTGGAAAACAGCAGTTCTTAAATTTAAAACCTATTTAATTAGCTAGAGAAACTTTTTCTCTCTATAGCTCACCTGTGTTAACATCCGTCAATTCAGGCTTTTACAGGGCGATTTTGTTAGCCTCTCTTTCGGGGGCACCATATTAGGTGGGCCGACGTCGCTCCCACAGTGGGGACAGATAGTACAGAGAAGGAAAGAACATCTATGCCTTGCCCGGGATTCGAACCCAGAACCTTTCTGATGCAAGGACAGTTCCCTGCCCCCTACACAGGCCGGTCGGCTTAGCTAGAGAAACTAGCTAGGTATAATAGCAGATGATAGTAAGTGGCTGAAGAAGAATTCTCTGTGTTTGACGCGCATTAAAGGTTGTCTCAATTTCAAGCTCTGAGATGTTTCTCTTCTTACTCCCGCGTTAAAATGAACTCTGAGTCCGAGGAGGTGAAGCCAAGTGGCAATGCCTGGTGAACGAACTATAGCATATTAGGTGGGCCAACATTGCTCTCACAGTAGGATGGACAGATAATATAGAGAAGAGAAGGGAAGAACCGGTATACGAACCAAGACTTTCTGATGTGAGGTCAGCTTCTTGACCACCATACCGACCGGCATTGAGCATATTTTATTATGTAATAGTTTCTTTCTTGAATTAAATATTGTATTCGTTCAATAGTTTAAGTGTGTATTTCTTAGAAAGAAAAATAAGAGATGTATTGATGAGGGGTAATGATGCTGTTTGTGTGACATTTTTTAAAGGAAAGTAAAAAGTAGACGCTAAGAAGTTTTACATTTTTAAAAAATACAGTTGATTTTTTAAAATTAAAGATTAATGACTTTTTAATCGAGTAAGCGTTTTCAATTTCAAGCACTGTATTTTATTCTAATGCCTCTAACAATTTTTCAACTTTATATATTCTTGAGTTTTATTTACTCTGACCATGAACTTAATTAAATAATAAATTAGAATTGCATTTACTCTCGCGCTTAGGGTAATTCACATGGTATTTAATGTCTAAATATTTATTTTGATTGTAATTGATTAGACCAAGTAACTCCATCTCATCATTTAAGGGAAAATTGATTTTTTCAGGGAGTGTGGAGGGAAAAGGTGCGTAACCCCTGTACTTAAAACTAAATTCAATGGCGAAATAAAGCGATGCGTATTGTACAAACACAAAAATAAAATTGCGTACAGAATGTTTCGTCTGTGAGCAACAAACATTTTACTTGCAAACTTTTTCAAAGATTTTGTACTGCTGGGTAAATTCTATTCTTTAATAAGTTGAAAGGTTACATATTTCGTAAAAAGAATAAAATGCTGTGGTGACCCGTCATAAAGTTTTATGAAAATATGAATGGGAACATAAACAATACTGTTTAATTTTTGGAATAAGTGGTTTTGAATTCCATTCAGCCTTGTAGGCTGAGGGGATAGATCATTCTCTTTCTATTGAGGTGAGCCGGGTTCGAATCTAAGCAATGGCTGGTCAATACGAATTCCGTATTCGGCTTGCCTAGATCACAGTGCTAATGTAAAATATCCTCAGTGGTAGACGGATTATGGGTTAGAGCCAGTGTGGAGTTATACCGTCAGGCTAACCATGGAAGGTTTTCCTCTCCATGTAAGGTTTTCCTCTCCATGGGGGTTAGTTCCGTCTAATAGTCCTCCACGAAAGCAAATATCTTCCAATACGTGATCCAGGAGTTCTCTTGTCTTCTGGATCGGGTTCAAAATTACAAGACTACGTATTTAAATATTAGACGTCGTAAACCCGAAAATTGGGTCAGCTGTTCAATGACGGTTATAAATTAAGTATAAAAAATTCTGTGATAACCAATCATGGCGACAGGAAAAGGAATTTAAATCAATAATTTCAGAGGTATTTCATTATTATTGATACATTCAATTAAAAAGAAATATTATTAAGTAAGATCTATATACCGAATTTCTAATCTAAAATCTAGTCTTTGATCAATTGGGAAATATCAAATTTAAAGCTTGAATGAAAAAAGGATCGAATGCTGAACAAAGTATTGCTAAAGACAGAGAAACAAAAATAAAGTAAATCGGACGAATAGAAACTGAGAAATGTTTGTCACTGACTTATAAACATGTTTTGAAAGTAGCGACTTTTGATATTGTACTATCTTAAGTAAAAACTGGTAAAGGTTCGAAAACTATACAGTGACAATGCTCATTTTTTAATCAGAACCACGTATTTATTCTATGCAGCATTGGTTAAAACTATTTTTTGACGAATGGATTACCTAAAATTTCATAATAAGTATTCAGAAATTAAATTTTGGCATAAATTCTCTTTTAAGAATATTTTTTTTAAAGATTTTTAATCAATCACATGTGGCGTCGTTTATTAGTGATATGTATTTAACATATAATTAGCTAGCATATCTATTCTTCTTTAATTCACATTGACTTCCTCCAAAATTCTAAATTTTAATACTTTTCGGCAAATTGCAAAGCGTTTTAATGTTATGCAATTTTCGGCTTTTTCAAACAAACCCAAATTTTCCGCTCAGATTTGTTTTAAACTAACTTTCCAATCGATTTCGTAACATTTAATACACAAAATATTATTGGGAAATTTCAACTAAATCAGGAATGAACTAGGATGGACCTAATTCAATACGCATCGCTTTATATGTACAATTATATACATACTCATAAAAAATACACATTTTCATACCATTTTGCGAAACATATATAGTATAACGAAAGATGTAATTGAGTAAATCTGATGTAAATAATGATATGGCGCTACGGTACTTAAACATTTGCAACTGAATCTTATTATTTAAGCTTTACATTTATTTTGTAACTTCTGTTGCTGTTAACTAAACCTTTAATAATGTTAAGAATTTCAAATATCCATTCACTACTTGGTAGGGTTTTAGCACTAAGTAGTACATTAGTACTATGAAACTAGAGTACTGCAGGGATATGTTCTGTAGTACATGACGCTGAAATTGATTTGGCTGTTGGGAAGAGTTAAGAAGAAAAGGGGTTACGAAGCACGTGTTAGAAACCTTAAGTGTTATGGAGCTTATTGTGAAACAAGCTAAAAGAAAAAGAATTCTATTTTAACCTTTAATAAACCGCCATTTTAGCGTCATGGCAACTTATTGATCCACGCACATGATGGCTGAAATTTTATTGTTTTTATCACACTTAGTGCAACCATATTTGCAAATTACTTCATTGAAATTAATTATTTAACCATTATTAATATTATAAATTAGTCTAATTACACTTGGAGGGAAGTAAACTTTATATACTTCCGGACTGCGTTAATCACTGAAAAAAACAACTTATATAGTGTTGACACTTTTCGTGATTTACCTAAGTATTTTAATACTTAGCCTTTTGAGTTATGTAGGGATATAACTAAGCCTGTGCAAAGTTTTCTTCTGGAGAAATTTAAAAAAAAGTATTTTGTTATATTAGTACTACTGAAATTAATTTTTCAACTGAATAAAATTTATTTGCTCGTGACAAAATTTCACGATAAGCTCCTGCAATGACAGCGAGTAACTTGTTGAACGATTCTGCCACAGCTCAAAATTCGCATTTTTCTTTTAGTGTTAAACAAGCAAATGAAGGTTTTGAGGTTAGAAATTTATTTGGAGGCAAAAGTACCTTTTTATCATTTATCAATCAAAACCTTTTGTGGTGCAAAAGTTATGAGCCTGTGGTTCCATTGGGAGTGCGATTCTTTATTTTTTCCTTCTTCATTCGAAACAAGCTTCGTATAAACTCAAAGCGGGGAGACTTATAGTTCGTCTAAAGAACTCCTTTAGCCATTCGTTTGAAGCCGTGGAGGTGACTATTGTAATGAGGTATAACTGTGTGGGGTCATTGTTTAGGACAAGTTTTGACTCTGGTCTGCGAGAGAAAGGGAAGAGAAGATACACCCCCTGAAATGCACTATTCTTGTTTCCATAACAGCCTCAGACTTTGTGGCTGGGGGAGTTCTGACCGTAGACAAACTGTAGTTCATTGTAGTTTTATATCGAAGGAGTGTATTTGTATTAAAGCAGAGGTGCCAGCTATTATGATATTTCCGTTATTATTATGCTTTTACTGTCACGGAAAAGTAATTGAAATAAGATTTTTGTAAATTTTCGCGATCTGTTTATTTTACCCTTAACTTCTGAAAGCTTTGAAATTTTGCTCGCAACTAATCTAATTTTTTACTGCCCATTAAATAATTTTTAAAACAATAAATAGAATACAATATTCTAATATGAGCAAGAAATAAAAAAAGAGGGAAATCTCATCCTCCATCTCAGCTATTCTAAAACTTAATCATCTCTCCTTATGGAAAAGTACAAGAACTCTAATTTGAAAAACTGTGAGCCAAAATTTTTAATAGCTCAAATGCACGTTGATAAAAAAAACTAGTTCTTCTTTAGCTAAAAGCCCAAAAATTGATTCCAGTTAATTTAATTGAACCAACTATTAATAAAGTATAAAGTTTCTCGATGTAGATTTTTTTAATTTATTACTTTAAAAACGTTACTTTTTATTTGATAGTAAATCCATGCATGATTTTATTGATAATATGAATATAGAATGAAGTTGCATCGTCACCTTAAAGTTGTTGCAATTAGAGTTCCGTGAACACTAACTGTATATATTGTGTTCCTCTGATTTTTTAAAGCCAGTTTGGAAAGTTGGCACCTCTGCTAAAGTCAGCACTCTAAAATTTTAAACCATTTCAATTAGAATAATAGAACGGCTGGGAAGGAATGTCGAAATAATAAAATATGAATGAGAAATAATAAATAGTCAATAAAAAGCTAATAGATGTAGTTGTTGTATTTTTGATAATAGATGAAGCAATTTGGTGAGAAAACACTAACCCTAAGTCATATCATAACATTCACAAAAATTCTACGTATTTAAAAAAAAAAGCTTAGAAAAGTTTTATGTATGTTCAACCTGAAAATGAGAGCTGAGATTTTTTCCCAGGAAGAGTAGTGTGTTATTTTTCATTTACAAATTCAATTAATTACTCCCTTTAAGAAGGTACATTTTCCCCTACGAATAAAACTTCAAGATTGAAAGCTCCCTTACTAGTTCAATAAAATTTTAGTTAAAAAGCTATTTGATATTGTTAGCTCTTGGGGTACGTAATGCCTTGTGAGTTTGGCCATGTGATGAAGCCATATGAGTAATATACAGGGTACGTAGCATTTTTAAAAAGTGCTTTAAAGGTGCTTATTTTTGATTTACGTTTTTTAAGAGCCCTTAAAGGTGCTTTTTTCATTTGGTGCTTGTAAAAGGTGCTTAATTTTTCATTTTTTAAAAAGAGATTTTTTCTTTGCCGTATCGATTGTTGTCCTAAATTACAAAAAACTCATGATTTTTATAATTTTTTCTGCAATATTTGTCAGAAACTAGTTATTTGATCATGGTTATGTAAAGTTTTTTAAAATGTTTTTGAATTTTTTTAATTTTATTTTTATAAAGTAGGAACTTTAAACGATAGAAAAAAAAATAATTTCTGTTACTGCACTGATCCTAGTTAAGATTTTGTTTTTGGAAAGTGATTAAAAATATTTTTGAATGCTTAAAAAGTGCTTATTTTTTCTTGAAAAATCTGCCTACCTATTCTAATGTAGTATATGAGCACATATGAGTAATGCCATATGAGTGGTGTAAAATTTCCTCAAAAGCCTTTTGAGGAAATTTTGAAAAGATTCATTTTAAAGCTTTCAAACTCTCTTATGAGTGCTTGTGATGCTACAACAATAGAAAATGGTGTAGTGACTTCCAACACCATGAAAATGAGTTATCTGCAGAATCCGTCATTAAATATTTTTTTGTCTGCAAGGGAAAATAAATAAATACCGTGCTGCATTAATTCTGCTACAAAGTATGACGCTATTATTTCTTAATTAAGTTTCAAGCGAGATAGTGTTTTAAAACTTCTTTATAATTAATCTTTTGTTATTTATTTTTTGTATGTTGCATACCTAACTCACATAAGATGTTTATTAATACTGAAATTGAATTATTTCACCGGTTAATTTTATAATAACATATTTTTTAAAAAAATATTAGAATTTAGTAGTAGTATCTGTAGTCAAAAAGTTCTAACTCTAGTTCTAAAATAGTGTAGTAGTTCTAAACTCTTTATATGCTTAAGACACACATAATTGTTTACGATTTATGAAACATTTAATAATATTTTTAAAGCTAAAACAAAATTTATAATCAAATTGATAATTGATTGATAATTGATAATTGAAAATTGATAATAAATTAATAATCTATTACAAAACACGATTCAATACAAAATGAAGAAAATTGTGATCGCTTTACCCATTAGCAAAATGGTTGTTGTCTAATTTTTTTTGGAAAATAAACTTTATTGTGTTTTCATATTGGACATCTTTAACTGTTAATCCTGGCTTCAGGGACGGTTTTTATGCTTGCGTTTGCGAACGGAATCTTTTCGTATTTCGTTTGTGTGTAACGCTTAAGGTATTCCCGTCTACGTTCTTTGGCTTTTTCAGCCTCGGTAAGACCTTGACATCGTTTTTTTCTTGCTTCAACTCTTAACTTTTGGGAACGTATCAATCAGTTAAGACTTCTTTATTTGAGAGATTCACCTGGATTAGTATTGAAAACTATCCAGTTTGAAGTGTAGGTTGGAATTTCTGATTCTTAATTAAAACAAAAATAAAAAACATTGTTCAAATGATGAAATTCTCTTTTATTTTTACGACTCAAGAAGTATTTATGGAATCTCTCCAGTCCAATATCTCAAAAATAAACTCACCAACTTAATACATAACAAAATTAAAAGTGACTAAAGAATTCTAAAAAAAATTATCAAACACCAGCGGTCGCCATAGCAAAGCATGCACACTGTTTACTATTACTCTTGATTATTGTAGTTGAAAAGTGAGGACGCCATGAATGCCAAAACAAGACCCATTTGGCCAATGGGTAAAAATAAACAGCGCCCCCCGAACAAGTATTATGGATACGTGCCTGGTACGTTTTCTGGGAAAATATTGATCGTTTTTGTAAAACTTCTCTTCATAATGTATTCAAATAAAATAGAATTTTTATTTCTTCAAAGAAGGGTTCCAAAATATAAAACTTCTGTAATAAAGAGTTGATTTTCCTAAATGATCTTTAATAATAAAAAAAATAGTTCATAATTAATAACAGTTATGTTTCTCATTCTGAATAACTTTTCCCTCTAAACAGAAGTTACTGATTTTTGCAGCTTTTTGACAATGTTTTTGAATGTTAAATGTTGTCATAACATAATTAATGACTAATCAGCATTTTCTGCATTCTATAAAACTGAAACTGAATGAGGAATTACTGTTAACTTGCGATAATTAGAACTTCGTTTATTGCATTAATTATTTATGATAGCACATTTATGCTTGAAACTGAATTTTGTTTCCATAATGTATTTTACAAACAGACAAATAGGATCCGGAATGAGCAACCATTCTATGTGTTTTACTATTTTAGGTCTTTTTTTTCGAAATCCTTTAAATTGTTTTTTTAACGCAACTAGGTATATTTTTAATACGGGATTTAATTTTCGAATTGTTTAAAAAATTAAAATTTAAAATTACATAGTAATTCTAAAATAGTTTTCTTAAGACCAATGACAAAAACTTTGTTATTAATATTATCTTAAGATAGAAAAGATGATAACCTTCTCTTTCTCTAAAAAACGCTCCTATTTGTTCCATATATTTTTGTAAGTTTTCAGCAACCACAGCTTATATATACTGATCTTACAATATTGAACGAATATCCATTTACGTCGATGAGCTTTGAAGGCATCTAAATTTTAAAATGATATTTTACTAATTTTTTTTTCTCTTCGTAGGGTATTTTTCCCTTTTATTTCCCCACATAAATTCATTCCATTAAAAATTAATTATGACAAGAAACTTAATACAAATGTGTAAACTTAATGCATGTATCGTATAAGTTAAAGTAAATCATTTTCTTCTCAAAAATGCTCTTACTATTCTATTATTCATTCAGTTCGAATTGGAATCATAAATCTTGAAGAAATATTTCATCATAAAACTCACCATCCTAACTTCATTAGTAGTTGAAATAAAGTTTATTATTTTCTATTGCAAAATTTCATTCACAGGGGTCTGTCCAGGCATTTTGTGAAAGGTCCCATTTTTGTAAAATTGTGAAAACTACTCATAATTTGTGAATATAAAATAAGCGTTAAGTCACATTCTTTCTACCACGGTCCTGCATTTGTGCAAATAGGGTCCTGTTATTGCAAAAATTGCTAAAAACCTTTTCAAAAAGTTTTTTTAAATTGTAAATAGATACAAGATGATGCTCAACAATTGCTGCTAGAAAATTAGAGATGCAAGATAGAATTATTTGGTATTTAGCCTATACTGATGAACGCAGAATATTCATTTTGGGAGAATAATGGAAACAAAATCACTCACATTTTTAATAATTTCAATTGACATATTTTAAATAACGCAACTTAGTTATGTATCACTTTTAATATGTTGAGCATTACGAAAACTTAAACAATTCTTAAATTTATAATATTTTTAAAATTGCCAGGAATAAATTTTTATTTACGTAATATTCTATCTTATGTATTATATCGTAATATTCTACATAATATTCTATCTTATGTATTATATCGTAATATTCTACATAATATTCTATTTTATTTACATAATATCTATAATATTCTATAAATTGATCAATTATTTATTTACGAAAAAACATTTTCATTTAATATCAATAATAATACGAACAAGATTTTTGTAAAAGTAGAAATATTTTCTTAAATACTACATTTGGAATTTAAACTTAGGGAAACAAGGAAAGCTTAGTTCGTTTCGAATCGTATTTCTTTTTTTTCCTTGAAGGGTTTATTCGATTAACAAAACAATAATGAAGATAAACAAATTTGTGAAGGGTTCGATTCAATGATAAATTATTTTGTGAAGGGTCCGTTTTTATGGAAAGATATTTTGTGAAGCTATTTTGTGAATAAAATTAATTTTATGAATAAATATAAATTGATCAATTATTTATTTACGAAAAAAAATTATCATTTAATATCAATAATAATATGAACAAGATTTTTGTAAAAGTAGAAATATTTTCTTAAATACTACATTTGTAATTTAAACTTAGGGAAACAATTAAAACTTAGTTCGTTTCGAATCGTCTTTCTTTTTTTTCTTCCCGGGAAGGGTTTATTCGATTAACAAAACAATAATGAAGATAAACAAATTTGTGAAAGGTCCGATTCAATGATATTTTGTGAAGGGTCCTTTTTTATGGAAAGATATTTTGTGAAGTTATTTTGTGGACCCAAATTTCTTCTAAACAGACCCCTGATACAATATAATAAGCTCCATTTCTATGGATTGAGATGCAAGAGAATAGTAACCTTTTATTTTAGACCAATACTTAGTTTTTAAAACCGTTTGATTTTGTTGCATTGACTACTTAATAAAAATTGTGATTTACTCAGGAACTGCTTCCAGATTTCGTTCATCAGGGCTCGAAAAAACTCAGAAATTTTACCCGTCCCCGAGGAAGGCTTGTCCAACAATATACCCGTCCTCCTTTGAAACTAACCCGTCGCTTCTAAATAAATAAAAATATAATTTTCTCTTATTTATTACTAACATTTATATAAATTGCACAATGAATTAGTAGTTACTAGGATTACAAATACTAGGATCAGTGATAAAAGAAATATTAGGTTACTAATAGTAAAACCTAGTATTTCTTTAATGAAACAATTTATTTCTTTAATGAAATAATTTAAATAACAAAGTCCAAGTTATCTGTCAATTATCATTTCAATTTATCCTATGGTACTGCGTTTTTTTAAAGGAATCAAATACGACGTTTGCCAGTTCCACAATCAAGACAATGATTTACAGAGGTTTCTGCACAGAAATCTGAAAGAGGTTTTCCATTTAGGTAGATGTTCATAATTGCGGTTGACGCTTGTTGTTTAAGACCAGTACGTAATGTGTTTTTTTTTTAAAGTTCATTGCTGAAAAGCCCCTTTCAACCGCTGCAGTACTCCCAAACAGAGAAAACATCAATTCCACCATGCGCAGTATGTTGCTGTATTTCTAGATTAGAGGGTCATTTTAGAAGTGAGGAGCTAGACTCTTGTAAGATAACAAAAATTGAAAATATATCACGAACATTAACGGGAAAATGGCCGTCCGCGTGGACGTTGGATTCGAGAAATTTGTTGTCCGCGGGGTAGTTTTGACCGTCGAGGACGGCCGGTTTTTCGAGCCCTGCTATACATTCAACGCACCAACTTATTCATGTGCTAGCACCATTACTTTTAAAATCTTTAACACAGCTCAGGCACAAATAGATACTCCACTTAATGGTTTTTTTTTAACCCGTTTCCCTGATTATCCCCGAATTAACTCGGGTATGTATATATTGCAAATATTTATTATCCCGAGTAAACTCGGGCATAGCAGAATTCGTCAGCAGTACGTTTTGTTTTATCACGTTTTTATTCGGCCAAGAGGAAAAAAACAATAATAATCTGCTATGATTGGAAGCTTGCCAATTTTCGTTCAGGGAGCTTTGCTATTTGTGAGACCGCAGACGTGTTTTGTACAATTGTACTACATACGATGGTTGGTGAATTTATATAGAAAAAAAAAAGAGTAAAGAAATGTCTATCGCTAGAGAAAGTGAAAGTAATGCAGATGATTTTTCAGATTATGAAGATGTGAACATATACAAAGACTAATATTTAACTTTTTTCATTTAACCGAGATAATTTGAGATTGAAAACTGATGGCGAATTAAAAATTTTTTACACTTAAAAAAAATTAAAATTTCAACTTAGAACGCGTGTATTATGTTTTTGTTTAAATTCCTTGTATTTATTAACGAAATTAAAAAACATTTTGATTTTTGTATTTTTTTTCCAAAATAATTGGTAAAGGAAGCGGTTAATCCGCACTTGACTAAGCGGAACGGAAAACTAAAAACCCTCTATTGGTTAGCCCGATGATACTTGACAACTACACTGTAGTAAATTTCTTGACCATCGCTTCTGTTAATTCTGTAGATTTTTTATTGAAAGTAAGAAGTAAATGGACTTTTTAAGTTTGCTAGAAAATAGTATGTGTAATGTTTTCTTTCTTTCTACTTGTTATTGTTTATGCCTAGTAGTTTTTACTAGAACAAGTATTCATGATTTTTAATTTAGTTGGAAAAAATACCGAATAATGAAAGTTGCAATTTTGACCAAGATTTAATTAGAAAAAAAAAACATTAACCACCTTATCTAACTATCTCAAATTTTATTTTTACATCGAGATAAAAGTGTAATTAAAAATGTACGAGTCTCGGTTTTCATTTTAACCTGAGAACCTGCCTGAAAAACGATCCATTTGAACTTTAAATACTTTATGATAATATTTTCTTTTCTTCAGTATTATATTTGTATTACGTTGATATTACATTTATATTTACGTTAATTCATTTAACTCATAATCAATCATTCGGAAAAAAGGAAATGAAGCACTTTAAAAAGTTATTTAGAAAAATTTCATGTCGAATATTTTTTTACTGTGACTGCTAAGTCTAAAAGTTAGTTAGAGAATCTGTAGAAAATTATTTTTTTTGTGAAATAGTTAATTTAGTTATTTTAAAATTTTTTTGCAATGTTGAAAATTTATCGATTTAAATGTTTTTCTATAACTTATAATAAATACTAATTTTGGATATGAGAATTTTCTGGAAAAAATCAGAAAATTTAGCGTTACGACTAAACAATTTTTTTATTCAGAAAAAATTCTGAGGATCAGGATAGAAATATATTTTTGAAATTCTGATTTAAAAATAAAAAAAGAAGTAGAGTAGAAAATATGAATATTTTTGATTAATTTTTTTGATGTATTGGTTTCTTTTTGGAGTGCTAATACTAATTGCTTGATCTTTGTTTTTAAGTATAGGTTACTGATAAAAGTAAGATTTTTGTTCACATGAGGTGTTCAACTTGAGGTGTAAAAGCATAGTTATTAATTTCCTAAGTCGACTTTTAAAATTTAAAATTATATATATGCATGCGCGAAACTCCGTCATTGCAGTTTTTGTTAACATTTAAAAATTAAAAAAGTTTCGGGATGTGTATTATATATTATAAAGAGTGGAAGCATGTTTGCAGTCTAAAATGACTAGTTTTTTTTTAATGTGAAAAGAAACTTATTGAATAAAATTAACAATATTTTCAAAACTTTATCAACATTTAACTGTTTAGTTAGCATATAATACAATAAACAACTCGATGCAACTACGTAATATAGCTGTAAACTAAAGACATGCACTATATAGTTATTTAACATTAATTTTGCGCTTAAGAGATACCATTAATATTTAAGATTGATTTTAAAAGCTATAAAAAAATGCATAGCTAATAACATTAAAATTCCAATTACTTTATATTGTGTTTATGAGGAAATTTTTATTTCTGACTGGTCTCAGCCAATTGCTGATGGTTTACCCATTTAGACTCGACTTTCTACGTTATATCATCGAGTTTTCAGTAATTTTGAAATGTATTTATGAAACTATGAATTAAATAAAACAATCAGTACATGATTAGTCGTCTCAGAACAGAAAGAAACACATTGTTTGTGTAAAAGGAAAACAAATCTGGAGATGATTCTAAGAAATTGCGTTAAAGATTAAAAACCAATTTTTAATTTTCAATTCTTTTTTAATTTTTTTTAATTAAAACATTTTTTGAGGAAACTGAAACGTAATTTATTTTAATAAATTTCGAGAAAAATCCCAAAGGAATTTTAGATATTTTCTTTTTTTTAAAGAAAAAAAAGAGTAAGAAATAGGATAATGACTCTGTTCTGTGAAACCTAATTTGGTTAAGCTAATAATTATTAAAAATTAACTGTTTTAAGAAGCAATTTAAGCTTGTATTTTAGATGAGCAGTTATGTTTCAAAATGACGTTACGCAATTTATGCATAAAGTTTTACAATTTCCATAGGTATTCCTGTTCATCACACACTAAGATTTTTACAGGGCATAAATTTTCTTATCTAAAAATCAAATTAATTAAACTTGTTAAGAAAATCTTTTTTAAAATTCAATTTTTTTTCTTCACATATTAGTTTCGATTTCTTATTTCGTGAACTATAGAATTTAGATGTTTAAACTATTTTATAAAGCTTACTAAAAATGAAGTAAAAGTATTTTAAATTTTATGAATAATTGTAGTAAAAAGTGATTGACATGATAAGTTTAAAATGTCATTTCCAGAAGATTTTTTAATTGAGTAATATGACTTTTTAAAAAGAAATAATTAGCGCTGTTTTTTATTAAATAATTATTTTTAATGCTCAGAACAATAATTATTTTTAATCATTTTTATTTGACATGGAAAACAGTAAGTAAGCACCATCGCACAAAATATAAAATTTTGGATTTACTGTACAAGGTTTAACGAAAGAAGGAAAAACATTTTCTGCAACAAGGAAATTTCTTTAGCTTCGAATGCACATCAACAAGCTGTTTGAAATCTACCGTAGATAACCTGTTCTCAGTTGCATATAAAATCTTGTATGATCAAGCTTTTGTCGAATAACATTTTCTATTTTAAGCTGATATTTGCTTGGTGTGTTTTAAACTTAAAAATCATATTTTTAGTAGTTATATAAACAAGTAATAAACATTTTAAAATGGCAAAGCCTTTGCAAATTTGAGCTTTTATTGAACTTGTTAACAACTTTTTCAACCAAATAAATCTTTTTATAAATAGAACATCTAAGATAATATTAGCTCTTTTTTTTTTTTTGCTGCGCACAATACCAATAGTGTTAAACAGCTAAATGATAGCTAACGGTAGCTAATTTAAGCCTCCTTTCTTACCACAAAACGTTCTATGATTAATAAGGTACCGAACGCTAGTCATTCATGTGTTAAAGAAATTTTTCGATTGATCGTGATAAGGAATGTCATATCTAACCATATTCACGAGTTCGTGTTTTTATGCATCGCCTTACGATATCTTTACAGTTATGTATTTTTCTTCCGAATTATTTTTATTTTAAATTATCCTTTTTTTAAGGAACAGATTGAATTTTAACGGTTCCGGTTGCTTTTTAAAATTGCGATCATGTCTTAGCATATTTTTTTAAAAGAAAAACGAAGCATCAATTTGTAGTAAGTTGAGTTTTCGATATTCATAATTTTTTGTTGGCTTCCTTTTTTGGGAACGTGTGTATCGATCGAGGTATAGGAAAACTTCAACAAAATGGGATTATTTTTGCAAGACTTTGGAAGTTTTGAAAGTTTTGTAAACCTGCTTTTTACATTAAAAAGTAAAACTCTTTTTAAGAATCGCTTCCTAATTTTAGTTCTGTTGCTTTTATGAACTGTAGATAAATCTGTTAAATTTTTTTTTTAAATTTTGAAATGTTTAAACTATTAATGCAATTTGCTTAAAAGTGTTAATTTGTTTCAAAAATAATTCGGTAAAATTATTGGCGCATTCACTTACATTGGTAAAGTAACCCGAAGTAGTTTCATTATTTATGATAGTGCAAACTGAATTAAAAAATTGCTTTGTCATTTCATCTTTTAAATCAATGTTTCGTTCGACAAATGCCAAAAAAGAATATATACTTGTTACAGGGTTCGTTTATGTTATAATGTATGTAAAAATGTAGAATATTTGGCTCGTCGTTAGGAAAACTAGTGTTCCTACTCAATAATCGTACTAATTATTTAAAAGGTAGATTTTGGTTGAAATACATAAAAAAGCATTAAATAAAATATCAACACTCATGCGAAGATTTATTAAACAAAAAAATTCTGAATATTGATCTAAAAATAACGAATTTTTTAAAATTTTCTAAGAAATTTAAAAAAAAATATTAACTATTTATTTGGAAAATTGTCCATTTCTGATGCTTTTTTTAAAAAACAAAATAAGTTAGTTTAAATGTTACCTTTCTTTTATTTTTTCTTTAAAGACACTTTCTGAATTAAAAATAAATGTTTATCATTTCTTTTAAGTAGTTTTATAAGATTACACATTATTTTAATAAATCAGTACATGACTAGTCGACCAAAACTTGAAGGAACCGAAGAAAAAAAAATGTTGAAAATTTGATTTCGAATCTAAATCTTGAAACGAAACTAAGAAATCGCGGTAACCATTCTATTTATTAGATTTTTCAATAAATAATTTCATAAGAAACTTATAATTTTCTTAAAAAACGTAAATCATCTAAATCTCGAAAAAAAAAATGTGCTACAACTATTAACTACTAGAAAAGTAATAACGATTCCACGTTCTCTGCAACCTAATTTGTTGATGCAATTTATAATCATAAAGGCACTGTTTTAAGAGGAAAAAAATTAGTCTGTATCTAAGATTGTTGTTAACAAAATGACTTTTCCTAATTTGATGTAGAAAATTCAGCAAGCTTCTTAGTCATTCATGTATGTCACACACAATTTAACGTTTTCAAGTTGCCCTTGCTTGTTTTATAAATGCTGGAAATTCATCTTAGTGTTTCTGATTTATAGGAAAGTAAAAAAAAAATGAGTTTTGAAGATTTTGCTTTACTTGTAAGATTGCTTAATGTACATGAGAAAAAAATTCGTTGGTGGTTTCAAACTTTAATTTTGTTTGATATATGGGATTTAATGATTATTAAGGAAAATTTAATGTTTTTAGAAATTTTGTTGTTGCTGGTATATAACAGATATGTATATCAAATATTATTAAAAAATTCTTTAAGGCTTTATTAATTGAATTCAAAAATTATTTAATAACTAGGCATTAAAAACTGAGAAAAATGCATTTTGCAGGACTTGAATTTTGTAATGTGAAGATTACGATATCTTTTCTTACATTTCAATGTACTCTTTTTACAAATATTAGATTAGATTCCTTATATCCCGTAAGGTTAAGAATTTAGCTGCTTGAAATATTTTTTAAAACTTACTGAAGAATGAAGCATTTTGAATATTATTAATGCTTCTGGGAAAAAATGATTAATTTCAAATTGAAGAATGTTGAAGAAATATTAATTATTTTAAAAAGAAAATTAGCACAATATTCGATTTTTTTTTAAATTCAAAGCTATATCCCCAACCTTCATTAGCAATTAATATTGGTCTTGTTTGAGACTATGAAAAAAAAAAACTACTCAACATCGTAGACGTCATTAAATGGTTTTGAAAATACTGTCAGGTCGCGCATGCATGTCGAGTGTCAAATAAAGAAAATGAAACTTTTAAAAACCTTTTCAGAAAGAAAACTTGAATAAGGCGCCGTCATAAAAAAATTTCTTTTGACGTTTTACTGTGTAAGGTTTAACAAAAAGCGAAAGCATTTTCTGCCACAAGGAGAGTTTCTAATTGAGGTAGGCTGTTCTGTTCTCAGTTACAAAAATAATCATCTATAATTTCATTCTTTGTCGGGAAGCATTTTATTTATAAGATTATGCATGATAAGTAAAAGATTTCTTTCATTGGATATGTGTTTTATACTTAGTAGCATATTAATTATAAGAGCAAGTTCTGGAATGGTAATTAGGCAATTTAAAATGGCAAATCTTTAGTGAGTTTGATAGCTTTGTTTCGTAGTTTAAAAATATTTTATTCCTCTAAAACAGTGATTCTCAACCTTTTTTTTGTGGCGGCACACTTTTAACGATTTCGAAATTTGTCGGCACACAATGAAAAAAAATTAGTTTAAAAGTTGTTTACTTACCTAATATACACTGTGTTAAATAGTTTGTGATAATAGTTTTGAATGTGAAATAAAATAATATGTACTACAAAAGCACATTTATTAAGGGATTAATTATTTCTTTCGACTAATTTTTTATCAATTAGTAACAGTCTTTTTTTTCTAACAATTAATAACTTTCAAGCTAACAATTAATAACTATAGTTATTAATTGTTAGCTTGTTTTCCATAGTTATTAACTGTTAGTTTTTTTACATTAATTATTATTTTTTGTGATTTCTTGTTAGTTAGTTTTTTGCTAATTATTAATTGCTAGCATTTCTTTTTTTTTGCTAGTCATCCTTTGTTAATTTGTTTTTATAACTATTAATTGCATAGCTTACCTTAATGATTAGCTTTCATTTTCGCTTGGAAGTTAGTATTTAGCTTGTTTTAGCCTTTGTTAATTAATAATTTTAATAGTCATTAAGTTTCCTACTAATTTCAACATTTTTTCAAATTGTGTGTCAAACACAATTTAAACACTTCCTTCTTATTTTAAGATTGTCAGAGACAAGACAATCGCCCACAAAGAGATGTTCACGCGGTTAAAGTGCGGAAAAATTATAAAAAGTATATATATAATAATATATATCTATAGACTTTTCTTTAATTTAAACTTTACTTGTAATAAAAAAAGCATTATAATTTTTATTGTATCATTTCTAATATTTGGCGGCGCATTTTAAGAATTTGGCGGCACACAAAAGTGCCGCGGCACAGTGGTTGAGAATCACTGCTCTAAAACATATCAGATAATAAATATTACCCCTTTTTTTTAAAGCACACAATACTCATAGTACCAAATGGTTGCCACAATATTTAAATGCTCGCTAACGAAAAAACCTTTCCTACCATATAATGATCCATGATTCGAAATGTGTTGAACAAGTTTTCTGATTACTCGTGATAAGATCTGGTATATTTAACGATATTCTTTTTATGCATGAATTCATTGCCGCCTTTTAAAGATACTATCTTAAAAGCAAAACGAAGCATCAATTTGTAGTGAGTTAAGTTTTCGGTATTATAATTTTTTGTTGGCTTCCTCTTTGTGAACGTGTGTGTATCGATCGAGGTATAGGAAAATTTTTACAAAATATAATTATTTTTACAAGACTTTGAAAGTCTTGTAAACCTGCTTTTTACATTAAAAAGAAAATTCTTTTAAGAATCTTTATTCCGTTGCTTTATATGAATCTTCGCCCCGAGTAATTCTTTTTAGATAAAAAATAATTAGAAAAAATTATTTTTTGCAAGGGTTAGATTGGGCTTCAACTGTATCTTCATAACGTCCTCTTAATACAATAAATGATACTTTTCGATCATAGCAATACCTTCAAAGCATGTCAGCTTTGCCGACATGTATGTCAAATGTCTCTGTCAAAATGAAACTTGTTGAAAACTTGTATTATCACTCATAATCTGATGCAAAGATTTATGTAAAAGCGTTACCTAAATAGCTTTTTTTAAATTTTTTTTGTTTCTAATTTTAAACATATTGCATTTTTTTAAAAATCATGAAGATGTGTTTATAGATTGATGAAAAATAAACTGTAAATAATAATATTTTGGCAGTTTTAAGCCTTTCTAACTTCAATGTTTCGTTCAAATAAGTTTTAAAAAGACGTTACTTTGTGTTTCAAACTGTATTTGATTATACTGGTTAATAATTTTCTAATCTCTGAAATTTTTTTCTCTAAGATATTATTTTTAAAAGCTAATATTTTATGTCTGTATATTTGAATATGGCTACTTAAGGAAACATTTATGGAACATTTTTAGAAAAATGGAACTATTCTTGGAATTTTACAATCACCCCCCCCCCTTCCTACTAATTAAAATTTGTAAGTTACTGAATTGGGTCAATAAGAAAAGGCTGCTTATATAACACTGTTATTATAAACACGAATAGACCAAAATTAAACTGTTGGTTATAATTGAACTTTCGGAATTCCAAGAATAGTGGGAATTCTGTTCGTAAACTCACTGAACGATGTGAACTAGAAATAGAGTGACTTCTTGAACAATGAATTCAAAAATAAGCAGAATCAACTGGAAATAATGTATCTCAGAGAACATAACAAGAGTAAAAATAAAAACACAATAAGAAAATCCAAACTTTCGTGAAAATAAACATGTAAAAAGTAACTTAAACATGTTTTAGAGGGAAGATTTAAAAGCTTCAAGGATAACATTCACAATTTTAAATATCATTTGGAGATTTTCAATTTGAAAAAGAAAAATTAAGAACTCTAAGCATGGTATATGGATTGCAAAAAAAATGCAAAAAAAAAATGCAAAGCTCTATGATGAAGATGATATGCGTGCTTAGGGAATGGAGTATTTCTTCAATTAAAGTTGATGCATGCATCTTGTGAAATTCCATGCAATTCTACATATATTTCCTCTTATCAACTATCATATGGACAGTTGCTGAACTATTCGGCAAAGAATAGCAGTACCAAGATGTGATTCCTCATCTGATATATATTTAACACTGAATCAAGTTGGTGTGAAAACTGCGAAGTATACGACAAAAAGTGGACAGATAAATTGTTAGTTCCTAATTGAATTCAACGAAGTGAAGCAATTGATGATCTGAAGGTTAAAAAGCTTGTATGGTAAAAGGATACTTTAAGCGATATCAATTTTCGACACGCAGACTTATTTAAAAAAAAAAAAAAAAAAAAAAAAAAAAAACGATATTGAGAGCAAAAAAATGCAAAGCTCTATGATAAAGATGATATGCGTGTTTAGTGAATGGAGTATTTCTTCAATTAAAGTTGATGCATGCATCTTATGAAATTCCATGCAATTCTACATATATTTCCTCTTACCAACTATCATATGGACAGTTGCTGAACTATTCGGCAAAGAGTAGCAGTGCCAAGATGTGATTCCTCATCTGATATATATTTAACACTGAATCAAGTTGGTGTGAAAACTGCGAAGTATACGACAAAAAGTGGACAGATAAATTGTTAGTTCCTAATTGAATTCAACGAAGTGAAGCAATTGATGATCTGAAGGTTAAAAAGCTTGTATGGTAAAAGGATACTTTAAGCGATATCAATTTTCGACACGCAGACTTATTTAAAAAAAAAAAAAAAAAAAAAAAACGATATTGAGAGCAAAAAAATGCAAAGCTCTATGATAAAGATGATATGCGTGTTTAGTGAATGGAGTATTTCTTCAATTAAAGTTGATGCATGCATCTTGTGAAATTCCATGCAATTCTACATATATTTCCTCTTACCAACTATCATATGGACAGTTGCTGAACTATTCGGCAAAGAGTAGCAGTGCCAAGATGTGATTCCTCATCTGATATATATTTAACACTGAATCAAGTTGGTGTGAAAACTGCGAAGTATACGACAAAAAGTGGACAGATAAATTGTTAGTTCCTAATTGAATTCAACGAAGTGAAGCAATTGATGATCTGAAGGTTAAAAAGCTTGTATGGTAAAAGGATACTTTAAGCGATATCAATTTTCGACACGCAGACTTATTTAAAAAAAAAAAAAAAAAAAAAAAAAAATTGAGAGCAAAATAAATGCAAAGCTCTATGATAAAGATGATATGCGTGCTTAGTGAATGGAGTATTTCTTCAATTAAAGTTGATGCATGCATCTTGTGAAATTCCATGCAATTCTACATATATATCCTCTTACCAACTATCATATGGACAGTTGCTGAACTATTCGGCAAAGAATAGCAGTACCAAGATGTGATTCCTCATCTGATATATATTTAACGCTGAATCAACATGGTGTGAAAACTGCGAAGTATACGACAAAAAGTGGACAAATAAATTGCTAGTTCCTAATTGAATTCAACGAAGTGAAGCAATTGATGATCTGAAGGTTAAAAAGCTTGTATGGTAAAAGGATACTTTACGCGATATCAATTTTCGACACGCAGACTTATTTAAAAAAAAAAAAAAAAAAACGAAATCGAGAGCAAAAAAATGCAAAGCTCTATGATAAAGATGATATGCGTGTTTAGTGAATGGAGTATTTCTTCAATTAAAGTTGATGCATGCATCTTGTGAAATTCCATGCAATTCTACATATATTTCCTCTTACCAACTATCATATGGACAGTTGCTAAACTATTCGGCAAAGAATAGCAGTACCAAGATGTGATTCCTCATCTGATATATATTTAACACTGAATCAACTTGGTGTGAAAACTGCGAAGTATACGACAAAAAGTGGACAGATAAATTGCTAGTTCCTAATTGAATTCAACGAAGTGAAGCAATTGATGATCTGAAGGTTAAAAAGCTTGTATGGTAAAAGGATACTTTACGCGATATCAATTTTCGACACGCAGACTTATTTAAAAAAAAAAAAAAAAAAAAAAAAAAACGAAATCGAGAGCAAAAAAATGCAAAGCTCTATGATAAAGATGATATGCGTGCTTAGGGAATGGAGTATTTCTTCAATTAAAGTTGATGCATGCATCTTGTGAAATTCCATGCAATTCTACATATATTTCCTCTTACCAACTATCATATGGACAGTTGCTGAACTATTCGGCAAAGAATAGCAGTACCAAGATTTGACTCTTCCTCTGACAAAATTCAACACTGAATCAACTTGGTGTGAAATTTGCGCAATACACGAAAATGTTTTAGTTTATAGAAAATGAAGAAATATGTTTGAAGAAATATGTTTTAGTTTATTTCTTAGGCTCCTTTTTGTTTTAAAAGCTTGTAATTTTTGCTTATTTTTTTGTGTGGAGTGTTTGTAAAATTTGCAGGTTTTTTTTTATGGTGGCTTGTTCTAAAAGTGTTTGCTCATTGTTGTTAGATTACATGCATACTTTTCCTGTGTCGTACTTATTTTGATATAAAATATATTTTACCCAGTTATTGGGAAATTAACATTATTCTTTTGGTTGCAAAATAGCATTATTTTTTTTAAATGATTCAAATTGTTATATAAATATTTTTTAAAGAATGTAATGTTCAATCTTCACTTAGCGTAAAATCTGAAAATATTTTCTTTATAATATATCTTAAATATATCATAGTTTTAATTACTTTATATGAAAGAAAATCCATTTCCCCCATCGAAACAAAAAGAAAAAAAAAAAAAGATGGGGTATGTAAATTTTTATTCTAAATTATTTTTACTTTTTTTTTCTTTCCTTAAATGTGATTTTTTTTAAATTATATTCGGACTAAATGGACTTTCTTTAATGTTTTGAAAGTTTTAATACTTAATTCATTTATTAACCAATTGCTCCAAAAATTCAATTATTATATGTGTAACCAATATAACCGACCAATTAAGCCTCCATGAAAAACTTTGCAATTTCATTTTGGTTTTGATGTTTTTTTATTAGATTGTAATCTATTGTACCTATTTGTATTATATGTAAATAACCTAACAGTTTGCTTCAAAAAAAAATATATAAAAATATGAAAAAAAATATTTAAAAGAAAAAAAAAACTGTACAAGAAAAAAATTTAAAGAAAAAAATGGAAAAGAAAAAAAATAAAAATATGAAAAAAAAGAAAAAATATATAAAAGAAAAAATATATAAAAAAAATATATAAAAGAAAAAAAAATTATGCAAGAAAAAAATTTAAAGAACAAAAGAAAAAAATCTAAAAAAGAAAAGTAAAAAAAAATGTGAAAAATTAAAAAAAAGCAAACTATGGTAATAGTATTTTGTATAATATTTTTATGTATACCTTTCAATTTGCATGCAAAAATGTTTTGTTGTTTTCAACTAAAAAGGATAAGAAATTAATATTAAGTATGCATTTTTGTTTTTAGTGTTCTGTTTATTGAAAAATTGTTTTAATCATTTTATTTATCTATAACAATTTGCCTTTTTTCTCGAATTACAATAATTTCATACATTACTTCAAGAGTTCAACTTTGTAACATTGAAAATTTCTATTTCTTGATAGCTTTAAATTTTATTTAATTATAGACTATTTGTTAAATATAATATTTTTTTAAGCTGTAACTGAATCTTTTTGCTTAATTGAAGAAAAAAATTAAATCTTTGCATCAGTGTTTCATACTTTTTCTGTAATACTTTATTGCGAATTGATAAATTGAGTGATATATATTGTTTTAATTTCGGAAAAGTCGAAAACCTTCAGTAATTGGCTATATTTTTACGAATAAAATTTTAAACGAAGTGTTAAGTTCGTAAGAACGAATTTAAGTGACTCAAACCAAAATTTCTTTTGCAATTTTTAGAATATCTTTAAACTAATAGATTCGAATCAATTAATAGAATCCTCAAAAACATTGAATCAAATGGATGATTCGCGAAATGTTTCTATTAAGATCATCGACTCAAAATTTTACTATAATCGTCAGTATCATAAGATGATATTGAAAGGACGTTTTTACTAAGTTGATCCTCTTATTTTCTTGTTTTTAATATTTACTATGAAATCAATGAAATTCTTTGAAAAACAGGGCGGAGCAATACCTCTCGTATCACCTATGGTTCAAATTACTGGAAGCCTGTCAAACAATTATATGTGCTGATATTATTAACTGGAATTTTCAAATCCATTCAAGTGTAAATTCTATTAAAATAATTTCCTAACTTCAATAGAATTTCAATTTAATTAACCAAGGGTGTTTTCTTTTCAGAGGGGGGGGGGTGCATAATTCTCGCTTAAATGAATAAACGTTAATGAATGCCAGCCTTTATCATGAAATTCTCTCATACGAATATCAGATCTTTTCAAAGTAAAGAAATAATTATTTTTTCCACTTCAATTAACTATCTTTAATTATTTCCATTGAAATATTTCAACTAAAGCAACAATTTTAGAATTTTTGTTTCGATTTTTATGTGTGCAAAGTTTTCATAATAAATATTTTAGAAAAGCACGAAATTAGTAAAATTATCTAAACTACATTTGAAATTTTTCTGCCTGTAAAATTAAAATGTAAAAATAAACTGTTAAAAACGAAAACAATACTAAGAATAAACGACACATTAGTTGCTTCTTTGTTTAAGCGCCATTTGGAAATAAAAGTCTCTAAAGTTTTGAATCTTTTTTCATAAAAATTTTTGTATTTACTTGTAGTGAGCTTTAATCAAATTATAAGTCTACAACTTAATGCTTCATTAAAAGCCGCACCTTTAAGTCATCTAATGAATATTTAAAATTTCTGTCTTCGCAAAGAAATATGTTTTTCACCTATGCAAAGCAATTTTGTGGAGGGAATGGCAGAAAATGTTTCGTCACTTTCTGTTTATCTGTCGCAACTGTTGTTAAAAGAAAAATCTACAATCCAATGAGGTGAACCGGGTTCGTATTCCAGCGATGACATGGCTGATATATACGAATCCGCATCCGGCTTGGACCGACCGCAGAAAATTACTGTAAATCTTGCGCCGCGATGGCTCAGGGGATAGAGCGTTCGCCTCCCAATGAGGTGAGCCGGGTTCGCATTCCAGCGATGACATGGCTGGTAGATACGAACCTGCATCCGGCTCGGACTGACCACAGGGAAATACTGTAAGTCTTGCGCCGCGATGGCTCAGGGGACAGAGCGTTCACCTTTCATTGAGGTGAGCCGGGTTCGTATCCCAGCGATGACATTGCTGGTAGATACGAATCCGCATACGGCTTGGACCGACCACAGGGAATTACTGTAAATCTTGCGCCGCGATGGCTCAGAGGATAGAGCGTTCACCTTTCATTGAGGTGAGCCGGGTTCGTATTCCAGCGATGACATGGCTGGTAGATACGAATCCGCATCCGGCTTGGATCCACCACAGGAAATTACTGAAAATCTTGCGCCGCGATAGCTCAGGGGATAGAGCGTTCGCCTCCCAATGAGGTGAGCCGGGTTCGTATTCCAGCGATGACATGGCTGATATATACGAATCCGCATCCGGCTTGGACCGACCGCAGAAAATTACTGTAAATCTTGCGCCGCGATGGCTCAGGGGATAGAGCGTTCGCCTCCCAATGAGGTGAGCCGGGTTCGCATTCCAGCGATGACATGGCTGGTAGATACGAATCCCCATCCGGCTTGAACCGACCACAGGGAATTACTGCAAATCTTGCGCCGCGATGGCTCAGGGGACAGAGCGTTCACCTCCCAATGAGGTGAGCCTGGTTCGTATTCCAGCGATGACATGGCTGATAGATACGAATCCGCATCCGGCTTGGACCGACCACAGGGAATTACTGCAAATCTTGCGCCGCGATGGCTCAGGGGACAGAACGTTCGCCTCCCAATGAGGTGAGCCGGGTTCGTATTCCAGCGATGACATGGCTGGTAGATACGAATCCGCATCCGGCTTGGACCGACCACTGGGAATTACTGCAAATCTTGCGCCGCGATGGCTCAGGGGATAGAGCGTTCGCCTCCCAATGAGGTGAGCCGGGTTCGTATTCCAGCGATGACATGGCTGGTAGATACGAATCCGCATCCGGCTTGGACCGACCACAGGGAATTACTGCAAATCTTGCGCCGCGATGGCTCAGGGGATAGAGCGTTCGCCTCCCAATGAGGTGAGCCGGGTTCGTATTCCAGCGATGACATGGCTGGTAGATACGAATCCGCATCCGGCTTGGACCGACCACTGGGAATTACTGCAAATCTTGCGCCGCGATGGCTCAGGGGATAGAGCGTTCGCCTCCCAATGAGGTGAGCCGGGTTCGTATTCCAGCGATGACATGGCTGGTAGATACGAATCCGCATCCGGCTTGGACCGACCACAGGGAATTACTGCAAATCTTGCGCCGCGATGGCTCAGGGGATAGAGCGTTCGCCTCCCAATGAGGTGAGCCGGGTTCGTATTCCAGCGATGACATGGCTGGTAGATACGAATCCGCATCCGGCTTGGACCGACCACAGGGAATTACTGCAAATCTTGCGCCGCGATGGCTCAGGGGATAGAGCGTTCGCCTCCCAATGAGGTGAGCCGGGTTCGTATTCCAGCGATGACATGGCTGGTAGATACGAATCCGCATCCGGCTTGGACCGACCACAGGGAATTACTGCAAATCTTGCGCCACGATGGCTCAGGGGATAGAGCGTTCGCCTCCCAATGAGGTGAGCCGGGTTCGTATTCCAGCGATGACATGGCTGGTAGATACGAACCCGCATCCGGCTTGGACCGACCACAGGGAATTACTGTAAATCTTGCGCCGCGATGGCTCAGGGGATAGAGCGTTCGCCTCCCAATGAGGTGAGCCGGGTTCGTATTCCAGCGATGACATGGCTGGTAGATACGAATCCGCATCCGGCTTGGACCGACCACAGGGAATTACTGCAAATCTTGCACCGCGATGGCTCAGGGGATAGAGCGTTCGCCTCCCAATGAGGTGAGCCGGGTTCGTATTCCAGCGATGACATGGCTGGTAGATACGAATCCGCATCCGGCTTGGACCGACCACAGGGAATTACTGCAAATCTTGCGCCGCGATGGCTCAGGGGATAGAGCGTTCGCCTCCCAATGAGGTGAGCCGGGTTCGTATTCCAGCGATGACATGGCTGGTAGATACGAATCCGCATCCGGCTTGGACCGACCACAGGGAATTACTGCAAATCTTGCGCCGCGATGGCTCAGGGGATAGAGCGTTCGCCTCCCAATGAGGTGAGCCGGGTTCGTATTCCAGCGATGACATGGCTGGTAGATACGAATCCGCATCCGGCTTGGACCGACCACAGGGAATTACTGCAAATCTTGCGCCGCGATGGCTCAGGGGATAGAGCGTTCGCCTCCCAATGAGGTGAGCCGGGTTCGTATTCCAGCGATGACATGGCTGGTAGATACGAATCCGCATCCGGCTTGGACCGACCACAGGGAATTACTGTAAATCTTGCGCCACGATGGCTCAGGGGATAGAGCGTTCGCCTCCCAATGAGGTGAGTCGGGTTCGTATTCCAGCGATGACATGGCTGGTAGATACGAACCTGCATCCGGCTTGGACCGACCACAGGGAATTACTGCAAATCTTGCGCCGCGATGGCTCAGGGGATAGAGCGTTCGCCTCCCAATGAGGTGAGCCGGGTTCGCATTCCAGCGATGACATGGCTGGTAGATACGAATCCGCATCCGGCTTGGACCGACCACAGGGAATTACTGCAAATCTTGCGCCGCGATGGCTCAGGGGATAGAGCGTTCGCCTCCCAATGAGGTGAGCCGGGTTCGCATTCCAGCGATGACATGGCTGGTAGATACGAATCCGCATCCGGCTTGAACCGACCACAGGGAATTACTGCAAATCTTGCGCCGCGATGGCTCAGGGGACAGAGCGTTCACCTCCCAATGAGGTGAGCCGGGTTCGTATTCCAGCGATGACATGGCTGATAGATACGAATCCGCATCCGGCTTGGACCGACCACAGGGAATTACTGCAAATCTTGCGCCGCGATGGCTCAGGGGACAGAGCGTTCGCCTCCCAATGAGGTGAGCCGGGTTCGTATTCCAGCGATGACATGGCTGGTAGATACGAATCCGCATCCGGCTTGGACCGACCACAGGGAATTACTGCAAATCTTGCGCCGCGATGGCTCAGGGGATAGAGCGTTCGCCTCCCAATGAGGTGAGCCGGGTTCGTATTCCAGCGATGACATGGCTGGTAGATACGAATCCGCATCCGGCTTGGACCGACCACAGGGAATTACTGCAAATCTTGCACCGCGATGGCTCAGGGGATAGAGCGTTCGCCTCCCAATGAGGTGAGCCGGGTTCGTATTCCAGCGATGACATGGCTGGTAGATACGAATCCGCATCCGGCTTGGACCGACCACAGGGAATTACTGCAAATCTTGCGCCGCGATGGCTCAGGGGATAGAGCGTTCGCCTCCCAATGAGGTGAGCCGGGTTCGTATTCCAGCGATGACATGGCTGGTAGATACGAATCCGCATCCGGCTTGGACCGACCACTGGGAATTACTGCAAATCTTGCGCCGCGATGGCTCAGGGGATAGAGCGTTCGCCTCCCAATGAGGTGAGCCGGGTTCGTATTCCAGCGATGACATGGCTGGTAGATACGAATCCGCATCCGGCTTGGACCGACCACTGGGAATTACTGCAAATCTTGCGCCGCGATGGCTCAGGGGATAGAGCGTTCGCCTCCCAATGAGGTGAGCCGGGTTCGTATTCCAGCGATGACATGGCTGGTAGATACGAATCCGCATCCGGCTTGGACCGACCACTGGGAATTACTGCAAATCTTGCGCCGCGATGGCTCAGGGGATAGAGCGTTCGCCTCCCAATGAGGTGAGCCGGTTCGTATTCCAGCGATGACATGGCTGGTAGATACGAATCCGCATCCGGCTTGGACCGACCACAGGGAATTACTGCAAATCTTGCGCCGCGATGGCTCAGGGGATAGAGCGTTCGCCTCCCAATGAGGTGAGCCGGGTTCGTATTCCAGCGATGACATGGCTGGTAGATACGAATCCGCATCCGGCTTGGACCGACCACAGGGAATTACTGTAAATCTTGCGCCACGATGGCTCAGGGGATAGAGCGTTCGCCTCCCAATGAGGTGAGTCGGGTTCGTATTCCAGCGATGACATGGCTGGTAGATACGAACCCGCATCCGGCTTGGACCGACCACAGGGAATTACTGCAAATCTTGCGCCACGATGGCTCAGGGGATAGAGCGTTCGCCTCCCAATGAGGTGAGCCGGGTTCGTATTCCAGCGATGACATGGCTGGTAGATACGAATCCGCATCCGGCTTGGACCGACCACTGGGAATTACTGCAAATCTTGCGCCGCGATGGCTCAGGGGATAGAGCGTTCGCCTCCCAATGAGGTGAGCCGGGTTCGTATTCCAGCGATGACATGGCTGGTAGATACGAATCCGCATCCGGCTTGGACCGACCACAGGGAATTACTGCAAATCTTGCGCCGCGATGGCTCAGGGGATAGAGCGTTCGCCTCCCAATGAGGTGAGTTGGGTTCGTATTCCAGCGATGACATGGCTGGTAGATACGAACCTGCATCCGGCTCGGAATATTTTTTTATAAAAATTTTTGTATTTACTTGTAGACTGGACTTTTAATCAAATTAAAAGTCCAGTCTACAACTGTCTCTAAAGTTTAATTAAAAAGCCGCATCACAATGTCTTCTAATGAATATTCAAAATTTCGGTCTTCTCAGAGAAATATATTTTTTTACATTTTCACATAAATTTTGTACAAGGCATGGCAGAAAATGTTTTCTCGCTTTTTGTATATCAGTCGCAATTGTGATTAAAAAAATATACATAATGAAGTTCGGTGAAATTCTATAAATATGAAGCTTCATATTCTATACTAGATATTATGTACCATTGCAATTAATATTTATTGAAATAATTTTCGATGATGTATAATAAACATCCGAGTAAAAATCCAATAGACACGTTGATCCCATTTGACTTATATTTTAATTTAATTTTTAATTCTGCAAAACGGACGAGGGCATTTAAGAGGTTAAATAAACTAGCTGTATATACAAGTGCCTTCGATGGTGACGTTTTAAAAAAAACTTTTTTAAAAAAGCGTTTTAAAATTGCTTCAGTGTACCCATTGATAAATGTACGTAAATGAATAAAAAGTTTGCTTGCTAAAAGTAATATTTTTGCTTTAGTTTTATTTACTAACGTATTTCAAATTTTGATGCATACCTTTTTTATTATTTTAATGACTAAAAATATATTAAATATAAGAAAAACCTAACAATGCTTAAAAAATACGTTAAGAAAATACGACTCTCATAAAACCGTTAAGGCTTTTTATTATAATTCCTAAAGCTTTTCAGTCAGAAAACAAATTATTTTTCAGATTTTCTATTTGCAAACTAGTCATGTACTGTTATATTTGTCATGTTTGCTGTTATTTTTTGAATTCCATTAGTAAATGATTGTAAATAAATATTTACGTTAATTTCAGTAATTAATGTTATACAAAATTTGATTTTTTTTAAAAATTAGATATTTTTTCTTAAATTCAAACTAAAAAACAATATTTTTTTGATTTTTTATTCCAAAAATATGTTTTTGTTCAATGTCTGGTTTAAAAGCATGTCTTTATGCTTGGAATATAAGAAAAAATTAATTTGCTCACTTTGGTTATTTTCTCATTACTAAAAATGCTTTCTGTCAACTATTATTTTAAAAAGCTATTTATGTGTGGATATGTTTCTGAAGGGAAAATAATGCATGAAAGTTTATTATTGTATTTAAATTTTTATAGTTAAAATAGTCTTACTGACTTGTTTTTACTTGTTTTTATAAACAAAACAATACTTCTTTAAACTTTTTTTGAAAAACAAAATTGTTTGAACTGCACAATCCCTTTGCAACTATGTATGTTTTAAAATTATTAGCAGTTGAGTCAGGTCAAAAATATATATACCTACTATCCATATGAAGAGGTCCTTTCTAAGATCCAGAGATGAGTGATAATTGAAAATTTAAAGTGTTTTAATAGTGTGACTTCAAAAATTTGAGAAATGAAAACAAAATTGAATAACTCTTTAAAAAAGTGTGATCTCAAGGACAAACATGTTCTGAAATGAAAACAAAACAAAAGAAGCTTGAAATTGTTTTTTAATTGTCTGGAAACATTAATTTGAAGGAACCTTATTTAAACAAGGTTTAACAAAATTATTTGATAGATTTAAAGATATCATCCATATCTTTGAAGCGAAAGTGCTAGTCATTTTATTTGTCAAAAGAAAAAAAGTTGAATCACTGAGGAATAATGCATAGAATTTTAATTAGCTATTGTCTGATGTCTTCTGTGCAATTTGAGTTGAATATGAACGGCTAATGATAAGTTCAATGTGTATGTCTAGATACAAAAAATAGTTAATTCAAATGATCCAAGTTCTAAACACTTCAAAGAAATTAATAAATAACTCTAAAATACCAGGAAAATTCGCTAAAATTTCCTTTGTTATTGTTTTTAATATATAAATACTATCAAATTCTAATGCGATGACGCCGTTTGCAAATTACCTGAAAACTGACGAATTTTGAAGAATTTAACTGATCTGTTTAAAAGACATGTTTCTGTGAACTTTATCGACAATTTTGCTGCAAGTAAAAAAAGTTCCTGGCATTTTTGCACATAGAATAAAAAAATGTTCGGATAATCTTCAATAAAACCATTATTTCCAATCATAAATGATAATTTCCAAAAGGTAGATGAATCTTACAAAAATTGACTAAAAATTCTTGAAGACCAACTTATTTAATTACAAAGTTCATACAGAATATGGTCAAAATATCCAATGGCCTAATTCAATTTATAAGCCAGAAAATAACATTTCCGAAAAACAGTTTTTACAAGTCTGATAATATTTCCAGTTTCAATTTGAATGACAGATGTGATGATTTGAAGATGGAAAATATTTTATGGTAAAGACTTTCTATAATCAGCACAACTACCCGATTTTTACGACCGACTACTTGGAAAATATTTCTAGTTATGCACGCAAAAGTAAAAGAATTTGATTCCTCAAAAAGAGAAGATTTTAACCAAATTATTTTTGCCGATTGGATTTGTACGTAAACAACTTGAAACAGTACACCACCCTTTTGTGTGCTATGAAAACTTGCTGCTAACGTTTGGAGTTTTATTAACTTTTGAACTCGAACTTAAAGATCCTGTCCTTACGAATAATGCAAATAAGAGTCAGCTAAGAAAAAAAATGCGATTTTAATAATTGGGGAGATAAAAATGCTCAAAATAGATAAGAATAGATAAGAAGAATCCACAAAACTAGTCTTACTGCCTGAGAGCGAACAAAGAAATATACAACACATTTTTAGAGGAAAAAAAAATTATATCAAGAATTCTTTCCTCTTTTGTTTAATAATTAAGACTGAATCAGATATATCACGTGAAAGTTGAGAAGAATACAAAATAAAGTGGATTGTTAGACATAAACATTTCACGCCTGTTTGGACAATTAAATCATTCGTATTTGATATATGCATCTTATCAAAGTGCTATGCAGTTCACCACATATTAAGCCATACCAACAGGTATACTGACAGTTAATTGCTCTAGAAAGAAAATCCATGCCAACAATTCACTCTTCAGGCGATCAGTAATAAAGAATAAAACAGATACCTCTTCTGAAAGACGCAATGTGAAATGAAACTACGCGAAAATTGCATTTCGGTTCCATGATTGAGCTTTTCATCATTCATATTTGATTTTCACAAGTTATGAAATTACGCTTAATTTTACAGTTATATTGCCAACAACTATATAGACTATTATTTAAAGTTCCGGTAAAAAAAATCTCATTTTTGCTAAAAGTAATTTCTATTTTGTGAAATACTTTCCACCTTACATCTCTGATGATAAAGAATCTCATCGATAACCTGTCAGAAACAGAAGATGACAATTATTAGAACTGAGTCCGATTATTCAGTTATCATCTCACTTCAGAAGGATTCGAACGGTGACTTTCTAAGCCGTGATCTAACTGACTGCTCTTGCGCAGAAGCTCTGTTCTAGACTTACTTGCACCAGGTTATCGATATTACTGTTCCATATTGCAACAATCAATATTACTTGAGCTCTATCAAGTGATGGTGCTGACATTCGCTATGCAAGATGAACATTTTAGTGAAAATTGCATATTTGCAACTGACTAGCGTTTTCTGGTTTGCTCTACTGCTTGAAAAAAAAAAACAGTTTTGACCCGACTCCCACACAACTTTGCCACACCGCTTTTCCATTTATGCTAAATAACAGCGCTGAACAATTTATTCAAAAACGTGTCAATTTCAATAACATTTATGCCTATAAACAGAGACACCAAAACTACACAAAATGGGGTTGACTGAAAAAATAAGTTTATTGATAATCTTTATATGCAATTATAAATGTCTTAGTTAAGTTGTATGTTCACTTTTGATTAAAATGCATGTAAATTGCCCTTTTCTTCTTGATATTGTTTTGTAAATATAATCAATATCTTGTAAAATTTGGCATTTTCATGGAGGTATATCGTTAGAGGATTTTACAGTTCATTGTTGATTATTTACAAAAAACGTTTTTTGACATATTTTAATTTTAATATTTTAGTTTTACTTAGTTGCTGAAAAGTAAAAGCATAATTATTCTTTCTTAACAAATTAACGTGTCAATTTTATCACCGAAATGGATTTTTTCAAAATATTTTTATACTAATTCATATCATTACCTTGCCTGTCATATGCAGTAAAAATTAAACAAATAACAGTATTTGCTATTTTATATCGCATTTATTTCATTCCCCCTTACAAGAGTAAATATGCGGTAAGTCTCTTCCAGATATATTTTACTTTTTTTATATTTCATTCAATACGTTTTTTTTATAAAAAAAATATTTTGGCGAGCATATTAAATATTCTTACATATCTTTAATATTTTTACATATAAATTTCTTGAAAATATATCATACACATATAATAAGTGCTTTAATTAAATTAAATGCAATACAAAATGGTTGGACATGAAATTGTTTTGATTGAGTGGATTATTCAAGAACTTTGCATCAGTAATAAATAATAAATTCGCAGTTATTTATATTTTATAAGCAAATATATTTGTCATTCCTTTCTAATGTATTTAATTACGTCAATTCAAATTTATCATTGTTCTCAAATATATTATATCAAAGATATGGTTTCTAACTACAAATCATTTTTACTTATTCTGAAATGTGAATTTTTTTTTATTAAAAAAGAACGATGAAATTGATTTTTAACTTTATTTTATCGTTAGAGAAAGACAATTGTTTTCAAATCATAATTACCGTTCTTATTGCCTTTTTTATGAATCATTACGAACATCCTATTTTTCTTTTTGTGTTTAAAAATTTTCTTTAGTTAAAACATACACATTGTTCTGATGATTTATTGAACAATCCTTTATAAATTGCGTTTATGATATTAAGTACAGTTTTATATTTTTATCCTATTTATTCAACCTCCATTGAAAATGCGCAAATTCATTTCTATTCAAATGTGTACCAGATTGTAATTTATTGTACCGAAGTATAATATGAAAAATTTCCCTGTTTGCTTAAAAAAAAGAAGAAAAAAAGAAAGAAAAAAAAGACGAAAAAAAAAAAGAAAAATTTATAAAAAGAAAAAATATAAAAAAATACAAGAGAAAATATAGAAAATATCGAAAAAAAGAAAATATAAAAAAAAATATCGAAAAAAAAAATATAAAAAAAAATATGAAAAAAAAATTTTTTATAAAAAAGAAAAAACATTAAAAAATATAAAAGAAAATATAAAAAATATAAAAAAAAGAAAATGTAAAAGAAAAAAAAATCAAAAAAAAATATATATATATATAAAATAAAAAAAAGGAAAAAAATTTAAAAAAAAAAAAAAAAAAAAAGCAAGCAGTGGTGATAATATTTAATGCATTTTTGTATTTATCTTTTAATATGTATGCCAAGAGCAATTTTTGTATTATTCAACTTAAAAAAGTGAGCGAATTAATATTTTGAATGCATTTTTCATTTGTAATTTTCTGTATATTAAAATGTTTTTAACATTTTATTTATAAACATTGACTATTTTCCCATTACAGTAATTTCATATCTTCAAGAATTTAACATTCATTACATTGAAATTTTCAGTTTTTTGAAAAATTTTCAATTCTTTTTTTATCTAATAATTGGCTAATGGTAAAATAAATTAATTACTTTCAACTAAGAAAAATTAAATGCATTAAGAAATCTTTGCAACAGTGTTTCATATTTTTTTCCAATACTTATTTTAAACTGAGTAACATACATTGTTTTAACTTCGAAAATGGTGAAAACCTTCAGTACAAGCTTATTTTTTTACGAATTAAATTTTAAACGAAAAACGACTCTAAGTAATTCGAACCTAATAAATTTTTTTTTAAATTTTTGAATATCTTTAAACTAATAGATACAAATCGATTAATAGAATCCCCAAAAACATTTAATAAGATGAAATGACGAAGTGTTTCTATTCAGACTTTAATTAACTATAATTAGCAGTCTACGATAAAATGATATTAACGGGACGTTTTTCAAAAGTTGAACCCGTTATTTTAAATATTTGTTATGAAATTAATAAAATTCTTAGAAAAAGAGGGCGAAGCAATATTTCGCGTTTCATTTATCGTTCCAATTACTGGAAGCCAGAAATTATGAAATCAGAGTATTTTTAAAAGCAGAGCAAAGAATAAAAACCTTGTGCTGTGCTCCGACTTATTACCTGTATCCTTCAATTTTATTTAACTTGTATCCTTTAAATATAATTCCAAATTATTTACTTCTTTTTAAAACTTTTGTTTAGCTAAAACCTAATCTGTTTTTTGTTTCTGTGACGATATTCATATTCATGCATAAATGATTTTACGTAAGTGAATGGCAAAGCTTTATCACGATATCCTCTTATGTTAATGCCAGATGCTCTCAGAGTAAATGAATATTTAATTAATTACTCTTTATATAGTTAACTATATTGTATTATTTCCATTGTAACTTTTCATTTAAAACACCAATTTACTCAAAATGTCCTGGTTATTTTTTTTAAAATTGTTTATGCGAAGTTTTCATGATGTTTGACAAAAATCTGAAATTTGTTTGTAAAAATATCTTAATTAAAATTATGGTTTTTCTGTCATAGAAGTTAAAATATAATAGAAATCAACAGTTAAAAGCGAAAACAAGTTGATTAAAGAATACGTTAATTCTTCTTATATTTAGAAACGCAAACTTAAAGGTTTTTTTTTTTTAATTTAGCAAAATTTTGGTATTGTGCTTGTCGCGACCTTTAATCATATTAATAAAGTTTACTTTCATAAACGTTTTTTATTGTTTTGAGCTTTTTATTTTTTTCTGTCTTGGCAAATAATTTCATTTCTGCGACATAATTCGTACTAGACATTGGCAGAAAATGCTTTATCTATGTGTTTATCAACCTCCGTGATTAAAAGAAAATTGTTTTTGTAACTAAAGTGCAGTGAATTATTATTAAAAAATAAATTTTATCAATATGTGTAAAAAAACGCAATGTAAGTTACTATTTATAATTAATTATTATATACCGTATACTTTTTATTTTTTGAAATAGTTTTCCCCCTTAACTGATGTTAACAAGTTTCAATAAAGAGGCAGTAGACTTGTTGATCTACAATATTACGACATTCATCTTATTTTTTAATTTCTTTTAAGGATTTGTGGGCATCTACGAGTTAAAAACTAGCTGTATTTACGTCTACCTTTGACGTAGATTCTTTTAGAGAAACATTTCCCTGATGGTCATGAATTTTCAAAATATTGTTTAATCAACTACTGGTGTAATTTAATACCTTCCCTGTATTCCTTGTGAGTCAGGATAAGGAATCTAGTCGAAGTTTACTATGGAACCAGGATTTGCATTTAGGTTCTATTAACAGATTGAGATATTTGGAGCATTCTTTTATCAATACCAAAATATTAATTAAAAGGATATAATTTTGATTGATGTACTTAAATTATACTAAAATTTATTATTTAATTTTAACTTGAAAAGTTTTTTTTTATTTTGTGATGAGCAGGAAGTATTCGAACATTAAGCATTAATAGTTTTCCAAATGTGCTTTCATATTGTTTCAGTTATTGGTGTGGCTATGGGTACAAAAATGAGTGCAACGTTCTAAAACTTAACTAAAACTTTATTTGTAAAGTATTAATTCTGTTGTACTGTTGAAACTTACTTTTTTATGATTTTAATGTGGAAAAATATGTTTAATCTAAATAAAAAAAGGATGCTCGCTAAGCATAAAAAGTATTTCAAATTTAAAATTTTCACTATTATAACGCTTTAAAAAATTAAGCTCTTCAGTCATTCATGCGATTTCTGAGACAAAATAGTTTTTAGTAAATTAACTAATCATGTACAGTTATTTTTGAATTTTCGCTACGGAGGTTTAGTTTATCTGCAGTAATTAATGATAATTATTCATAATTAGATTTCTTTTTCACTTATTTGAAAAACTTGCATGGTTTTATTTAAAAGTACTTTTTTAAAACTTGGGAATGGAAATAACTTCCATGCAAAAGATACTTTTGCGTGTTTTATTTTTAGTTCAGACTTTAAAACTCAGTTTCTCAGATATTTATTTCGAAAATGTTTCTGTTAATGAAATATATTTACTTAAAATCATTGGATTGAAATATCAATACTATTGACTACGCATAGAAAGTATTCACTTCGAAGGAATATTTTAGTGCGAACTGTAAAAATCAAATTAAAAAAGTAGTTTGGCTATAGGCAACTAAATAATATTATGGGTTATAATTAATGGGTTAACTTAGACTTTTTAACTATTTTAAAATATGCTACTTTTTAAATTGAAGAGTCACATTTCTTAAAGATAATTAGTATTCTAAATATAAAATTTTTCTTGTTTAAACGTGCTTCCCCTCTTTGGTCTAATATTTTAATAATGATTAAAATTGAATACTTGACTCATTCAAAATTGCCTGGTTGTTCCCAGTATTAATTTTTTACTATTTCCAAGTTGGAAAGAAATACCAGAAACGAAACAAGTATTTTGAATTTTTAATGTTAATGTGTCTAATGCTTGTTTTTAAATATTTAACCAATAATTATAACAGTGACTGACTGTCTGTACGAAACATAGACATTAATAACCACTTAAAAATAATAAAAAATATTTAGAGTATAGTATTTTTAATTTAAATACGTATCATCTCTAATTAAATATCTTTATTAATTTATCCTAATTAATTCTTAATCATCCCTAATTCTTTATTAATTAAAATATCATCCATCTTTTAATTTAAATATGGCTTAGTATTTGACCAGTATATAAACTGCAGCAATGAGCAACTATTTTTTTCCTTAATCACTGCAAATTTGGTAGAGTTTTAAGTCATTAGTTGGTTAATCATATTACCAAAAAGAAACCAGTGTATTATAAAAAGATTATTTTTGAAATTTATTGTGTAAAATCCTTTTTATTCCCTTAGTATTCAAATCAGTATTTTTGGAACAATAAAAGCTTAAATACATTGATTTTAAAATCATTTTTATTTCAACAAGGAACTGTCAATTCTTTCTTAAATTCAGCCTTATAAGTCAATCATTAATCATTTTTTCAAAAGAATGCTACTGTTTTGCAAATGTCTGATTTTCTTACAAAAAATTTCAAAACGCTTTAGTTTGTTGATGTCCAATAGTTAAAATTTAAGTGGTTAAAGCTCAATTTAAGCTTCTTAGGCATTCCTAAACTTTCAATTTTTAGTATTTTAAGCTGTTTGTTAATCTACCAATACACATATATAAACGAAACCAATAACCTTAGTATTTTTTATGGTTTACTGTGTTTATGGCCTCATTTCACTAAGGATTGAAATAAAATTAGATAAATGAAAGTTTGTTAAGAAAATACTTTTTTTTATGCCGGTACACAAAATACGTTAAAAGATACTAAATATAGAAGCATAAATCAAATTAACGAAAGACTGTTAAAAATATATTTACTCTCATGAATATATTATGAATTAATTGATGAGTTTAACAACACAGATTTCCCATAGAACGGATCAAACATAAGCACAAACGACTTAAGACTCATCTCTATTTTTTTATTTCTATTTTCTTTTATTTCAAATAATTTTAATACACTTAATACAAAACGAATTTGTAAAATGTAGTTTCTTTTGAATGACATTTTACTTGTAAACTACAGAAAAAATGACAAATTTTGAATATTAAAAAAGTTTGAAGAAATCCCTTTTGCTGTTTTTTTTAACCAAATTCCTTGAAACTTAGGGAAATAATCCACCCGTATGGTTTTTTTTTAAAAAAAATAGTTTTCCTCCCTTTATAAATCCTTTTTTTTTCAGTGTAAGAAATCTGAAAATTAAAAAAGTAATTTGAAAATGAAGCATTAGTTATTGGTAAATGCATGAAGCGTTTTAAATATTACTGCCTGTGTAGTTGCAAATATCAGTGAAAAGCCCATTCTAGTAAACGTAATTTGCTTTTTTGGAGAGCTGAAAAAAATGAAAAATCCTTGAAACAACTGACAATGAGGTGTTATTTTCTGAATTTGTAACTATTAAGCTTAATAAAACTGATTTCGTGATAAATCTATACAAATTCTCGATACTTTGCCGATATACAAAATTGTGTTAAATTGTATTCTGTTTAGCCCTTTTATAAAATAATAAAAATACAAAATCCAAGAAGTTGCCAATACGTTTTTTATTAAAGTTTTTAACCTTTTAGATTAATAAAGAAAGGAATATTTAAGAAACATTCTTAATTTTTTTTTCTTATTAAAATTTACAAAACTAACGAGAAAGTTGTGTTTCTCAAATTTAATAAGTTTTTAGAGTTTACTTGGTGGGTGATTTCAATTTCAGGGTGATTCGAATGATTTCACTTCGCTGACTGACTTTTGAGGTTGCGAATTCAATGATTTGTTTGAGGACTTAAATATTTAATAAAATGAAATTTGCCAAATTAAATTTTAAAAGATAAATGCTAATAAGAGATGAAATGTTTGAGGAAGAAAATATTAGAAAAATAATTTAATAATATTATTGATTTATATTTGAACTGCTAAAACAATGTATTCTATAAGATTGGGCATTTTCAAATTATCCACTCTGGTATGAAATCTAATTTGGTGCGTATTTGGTATGTCCAATCTGAGAAAAAAAAATTACATAAAAGAATTTAAAATTTGAATGCGTACATAAATAAAAGTAATGATTAAGTCTTTCTTTAAAAGAATTAATAGTATAACAAATTGATCAACGAAGTTTTCAGAAATATATCAACTAATAAGACCCTCGTTTTAGAAAACTACTTTGAATGTCTCAAAATATGATTAATGGATTAATGAAAATATGATTGTGTAAACTATATTTGAACTTTTGATAAAGAAGCTCAGCCATACTTTTATAATTTAAATTATATTTCCCACTAATGATTAATTAAATGTAGTTTATCAGTACTTATTTTCGTTGTTGTTGGATGTAGTGCTTAATAGCACAATTGCTGCAGGTGTTCTTGCTGCCTCAAGCCCTAACGTGTTCAATGTAATAAAATCAAACGGTGATATAAAACTAGTTTGAGAAAATAGAAGGGGCAAAATAATTCGTAATTTCTCACGCTTATTTTAAGCGAAAATTTAAATTTGATTGGATTATTTATTTCAATGCATAATTTATTGCTTTTTTTTCTACACAAAATAAAAGTTAATTCCTTTTAATAAAATAATCTCGGTTCTGCATTCGTTACATTTTTTTAAAATTCACAGCTGTTGTCTTGGTCAATGTTTTAATGTATTTCTCAATTTAACAGCTTATAAATAGCATGAAACTGAATGATTTCTGGTTTCTTTTACACTGATAGTTTTATTTTTTTTTAAATTAGAAAAACTTTTTTCAGAGCTTTAAAAGAAGAATGATGTCATGCCTTAGATAATACTTAAGTGTCCTATTTAGCAATTATTAACAAATGTATGGATTATACTTTTTTTTAAAAAAAACTAAGCATTAAAAATCTGTTTATTGTTATTAATATGAAACACATATGAAGTAAAAATATGTTTTCAAAATTAATTTTAAAAAAAAAAGTTCACCAAATATTGCCATTAAAAAATATTTGACGCTCTATAGTTTCGCATTAGGTAATTGCCTTTTCCTAAAAATACTTATTCAGATTTAGTGTTTATAAGCTTACTATTTCCTTCAAACATTTTTTCCTAAAATATTGTTTAAAACATAAATTTTTTTTCTTAAAAAAAAGAATATAATTTAACAAATTAGTATTTTTCATAAAATTTCTGATACAAACTCAAATTAGGAATGACAATATTTTGTAAAAATTTCAAAATAATCGGAAATTGTTTTTTTAATTTAAAATTCGCTTTGTCCAGTCCTTTATCATTCACTCATTTTCCTTTATAAGTGTGATTCCCTTATGAATTTGATTGCTGCCTCCCACAATAGGTGAAAAATTTTCTCACTGCAATCCACTGCAAAAGGGAAAAAAGTGAGAAACTGGGAATATGCAGATCATTAACTGCATCTTTCATCAGAACGGAAAATATTTTAAAAGTCACAGAAACTTAACACTTTAAGCCTTTTTATGTGTTTTTATATTTTATTATTAAAAAAAGAAGAAAAAATCTACTGACACGCTTTATATTGGGGCAACTAATTGGTAAAAAAAAGCTTATTTTGAGATTCATTTTTTTAAAGATTAAGAATTTTAAATACAAATTCTTCTTCTCATTGGCACGACAGCCCTGGATGGGCCTTGGCCTTCTCAACAATCCTATGCCAAGACATTCTTCCCTTAGCCAAGGTTCTCCAGTTTAATATCTTTATAATTTGTAGGTCCTTTTCAAGGCAATCTAAAAATCTTAGGTTTGGTCGTCCTCTTTTCCTTGTACCTGTTGGCCTGGCACAAAAAACTTTTTTGGTTGTCCTGCTATCCTCCATTCTTATAATGTGGCCTGCCCATTTAATCCTTTGAATTTTGATAAATTTAATGATATCAGGTTCTTTATATGCTTTGTAAAGTTCCTTGTTTAATCTTCTAAACCAGGTACCGTTTTTACTTATTCCACCAAAAATGCTTCGCAGTATTTTTCTCTCAAATCTAGCTATCATATTTTCATCTCCACGTGTCATTGTTTAGGTCTCATATATTAAAACAAATATGTTCCGAATTTTTTGATTAATAAAAAAAAGATTTTTAGACTGAATATATTTATATCTCTGGTGCAAAACATACTTACAGTTATTTTTATAAGGCAACATATCTAAGTGAAGAAAATTGTCAACTTTTAATTCAATTTTTTTAAGTGTTTTTAAAATTTTTTTTAACCAATCCGTTTTTACAAAGGTTTTCATACTACAGTAGATTGTCAAGGGAATAAAACAACTATAGCTGAACAGCAGATTTTGCTGACCGTTTCAATATTTTAAAAATAAAAAGTGCTGCAATTTTTTAAGTTTTTTTTTCTTTTCTCAAAAAAGGAAAACATTACTATAATTTGTTTTATTCTTAGCTCATTATTATTGAAATAAAAAATCGGAAAATTTAAAGCTTTGAATGGCTGCTCATCTGTTTTTCTAAAATCGATGTTTTGTGATTTACGAAAAAAAAAATTCATTTTTATATTTGTCAAACGATAATTTATTTTTATATTTGTCAACGAATTACTCCAAATAAAATTTTATTGTATAATCAAGTATGATTCATGCTATAAACATATAAAATATTATTTTAATATTTATCTTCAAAGTCATATTGAAGATTATCAATTTAAAAGGATGCAAAATCAGTGGTTACATCATATAAAATAACTAGATTAAAGTTTAAAATGTCGAATTTAGTTTCAGACTTAAATGGAACAATTTCCTCTAATTTTATAGTAGAGGCTCATCCTCATAAATAATGATTAGTATGAAAATAATGCGTTATTCTTCCAGTTAAATAAACTAATAATTTCTATTTATAGGTTATTAATTCATATATAAATAGAACTTTATCTAATATTTGTAGTGTGCCGTTACTGAAGAGAGAGTTAAATATTTGATAAGTATAAATTGCAGTTGTATTTGTTGTGATAACTTTTATTAAAAAAATATATGAAAGTTAACATAAAATCTGATAATTTTTAAAAAAAGAAAAAGTTTAAGGAATTGAAAGTCAAATAGTTTTAATAAACAATTTTGGTTTTGGAAAAAAAAATAATTTTACTAATCAGCTCTTCTGAAATTTTCTACATTTATTGATAATTATTTTGATTTTGAGATCCTTTAACAGCACTAAACACTACTTACGTATATTTGTTGACAAAATCAGTTGCCGTACTATTCATTAAATGGGGAGATTTCGGTATCGGTAATTGCACTAAAATAATCGCAAAATGTTTGGCGACAATGACCTACAAGCAACTTAAAAATTAGAAACTAGTAGATTAGAATCATTTCGTATTACTCCAGAAAAAACGGGGAGAATTGGACTTCTGTCATGTCTTCAACACCAAATTCTTTGGTTTTTATTACTTCAGTTACTTGATTTTTTTCTGGCTTTCCTTAGTTTGAAATGAGGCCCTTGTTAATTGGTCTACAAGTAATCTAGCTTGGATAAGCCATCAATATTTAATAGCCACGTAAGACACGTTTTAATTTCGTTGCACAGTTCATGATTACATTACAGATAAAACTAGGCGTTAAGTCTCGGTCTCGAAAAAAACTTAACAACTGAATTTCTTAGAAGCCTGTTTCAAATTAATCAAAATAAATGTGCTAATATACGTTAAAAGAAAATCAGCGATAAGATATACAAAACCTTTTTTTTTTTTTTTTTTTTTTTTTTTTTTTTTTTTTCTTGTAAACATGGTAGCAGAAATCCTGCAGCATGGTCTCGGTCATTGCAGAAATTTCCTTTACTTCTTCGGTGAAATGGAAAATTTTTTCTTTTATTTCTTCGGTGAAATGGAAAAATTTTTCTTCTGAAGATGAAACATTTCAGCATAAAACTGTCAAGTTAAACGTCTTTTTATATACATATTTATGTTTTAATGTTAATTTTCTTCATGAGCTTAGCGTAAGCATCTACTACAGTTGTTTACAGTAAGTTGAAAAGATACGCCAGAGATGTTTACACCTTCTTGAAAATGATAGCTATTCAAAACTATAGCAAAAAGATTTCAGATTATTTTGCATATCTCGCAATTTATGATAACTTCAATTTTGTATGTTGGTAATGAAAAGATAAAAGAAAATCTTAGAAAAGAGGAAACGATTAAGTAGAGTAGCGGGAGAGAGGATTACTCACTTCGTAGATGCAAAAATTTCTGATCCATCTGAAATTTGGGACTAATCTGCAGATATATAAACTAAATAATATTTTTTTTAAAAACAGTCCTTTGGTTCTGTTTTTTATCTGAAAATTTAAAAAAAAAAAGAAAATTAAGAAAAAATTCTTTTTTTTTTCTCTTAGAAATATCAAAAATTAAGTGTTTAATTTTTTATTTATTTTACTAAGGAAATATTTTAATAAATATAAAAGTATAAATACTTTTCTTAGAATTTTAGATTTTGAAATTCTTGGACAATTTTAAATATTTTGCATTTCATCTACAAAATATCACTAAAAGGCTGTTATGAAAATGGATTTCTTACACTTATTCATTTTTCAGTAAATCCTTTTAACATATATGGTTTGCATCCGTTTACATTCTCAAACCTCGCTCTTATTGCTGAGTGTGTTAAATTGAATATCGTAAACACCATTTTCATTTTTCGCCAGTTCAAACGAGTTAATGATAGAAATCAATAAAATGAAAAACAAATTGTCATTAAACAGGACATTTTTACCACGGATATTGCATTGAATATTTACCTTCTCTTGCAAGGTAATATAAAAAAACACTACTAACATTCATGTTAAAATGCTTACATTACCTAAGAGAAAGAGGAATTTTAAAGCTCGATATTACTCCAGACTTAATGTTCAATATGTAATCGATCGTTGTTTAAATTAATAAGAATTTTTCGCCAAAAGTTTAAAAATATTTTTTATGTTTTTGAATACAGTGAGATTTCTAGATTTAAAAGAATGTTGCAAGGGAGCTTTCTCTAGAAGTGTTTAACCTTTTCTCACCAAATTGTTTTTAAAGACTCCTGCAAAATAGAGAAAAAAAAGAAACCGGGAAAATTCTATAAATTTGAGGTGAAAATTTAGGGGAAAATATTTTCACCTTCATTATTCATAATCGCAAGGATAACATTTCCCAGCTTATTTATCCCTTTCTCTATCATACGTGTACGGTAGTTTCCGACTATCTATTACGTATCATACATGGATAGGTAGTTTCTGACAACGAACTATTTGAACTTGTTGACTGTGCTCAAATGGTGTGTACTATACACGAAAGATAGACTGAAGTATGCTTAATGATTTCTTGGGGTTATGGTCTGTGACCTTGAGTCCGTGTGAAAATCAAATTGTGAGTACAAGGAAAATATTTTGTAGATTTGAGATGCAATTAGTATTTAGAAGTAATATCAGGTTAAATTTCACCAAAGAATGAACCTTTTAGATTGCTTAAAATTTATTGGAAGGAATAACTAGATTTATTGATATAACTATGATATTGATATAATTATGATTAATATCTTCTTAACACTTGTTAAGTAAATGAAATGTCACGCTATTAACACTAGAAAGACGGAAAATTAGTATATACCTATATTGCCTATAGGCAGTAAAAATGACAGGATTGTGAATGCGTAAATAAATTTGTTTAAAATTGATTTTTAACATTTTTTATATTATTTACAGTTATTTAACAAGTTAATAGTAAATATTAACAATAAAAAAATTATATGTTGTACAAAAAGTCACAAAATTCTAAGAAATTGTGTCATTATATACAAGCAAGACTTGGTTTACGCCAACAATCTATTTTTAAAAGACAATTCCTACCTTCCTTCATTTGCTTATCGGGGAAAAGCTTAGGAAAGAGTGGTTAGCATAAAAACAGCGGGTCAATGATAGAGAGAGAATGTAAGATGCAACAACGGTGGATGATAAAAATGACAGAATTTGATAAAAAGGGAGATGGTGTGAGGGAGAATCAAATTGAGAATGTTCGATTGCTTGTTTCGAATGCTAGAAAAAATAAGAAGGGTTTCTAACACGAATATTAAGAATATGCCCCTGAAAAATTCTATTTTTCCGATCATGAATGGAGTTGTGGAGTACCTTGGTCTTTTCAATGAACTCAAAAAAAATATTTAGACATTGAATACAATGTAAATTCCCCTTTTTATTTTAAATTAAATTTAAACTAAATTAAAAAATCATGGTTATTGTTTGCAAAAGGAAGTAAACAAAAGGTAAATACAATTTTGTATTTTCGCATAAGTAGTCTAGGTATATCTGATGTGATGCTCTCAGTTGTATATGCTCCGAGTAACGTATGGCCTATCCATCATTGCCTCTTTCAATGAAGTGTCGGGGAGGCAAATGTGTGGACGCACTTCTCCATGAGGGCATCATTGAGGAACACTACAATTTATAGGGTGTAACACTCTACCACAGTTTCCTCCATGGTGCTTTCATAAAGTAGTGCTTTCATATGTATGATCCGTGACAATCCGTTGATGAGGGGCTGTGATTGATATACCAACCACGCTCATAGAGTAGATACGTGAGGACATTACATTAGGCTGAACTCAGCATTTTTTTGTTAAAATACTAATTTTAACTTGAGTTATTTTCAAATTAATGCATAATTTCAAAATGGGAGGGGGGCCATATTTTAAAGATATACTTTACTATTTTCCTGCAAATTTACTTCCTTTTGCATGTTTTCTTCCTTTGTTTTCCTCCTTCCTGCATGTTTTTTTACATTTTTTTATATCTTTTGATTTTTTTTCTGGTTGTTTTCTTTTTTGTTATTCTAATTTATTTCATTAAATATTTTTAATTCCAATTTTTTTTAAAATTATAATTTCCTTTTTTCGCTTAATAATCATAATTGCTTTTTACCCTTCTCTTCATAGATTTTGCTTATCTCTAATAACTAGATTTTAAGTGCGCGTTATATACCTATCTTACATTTTAATCATATTTTTTGCATGCTATTTTACAGTTTGTTTCTACTGTGTTATTAATGCAGTGCCTGAAATTTTCTTGAAAATGCATAGTCAATTGATTTTACCTATTTTAAAATTAATGAACTCATTTTGTATTTTAATAAATTCCAAATATCTAAATATTTTTTTCGTTTAAAGCTTGCGTCTCACTAAATAGTGCCACAGTTAAAATTTGAGGTTTGCACTTTATGTTTAATAACAAGTGTGAGCATGTGACAATTTCCACATGCAGCGAATAGCGCTCACTGTATTTTGAAAAAAATAATGCTGAATAATAAATTTTATAGATTATGTATTGTCTGTAAATCCTCGTAAGTTTGAACGGAACTCAGAAGGCAAAAATTAACTGCATACCAAAGAATAAATATGAAAGAAATAACGAAAAATGTCCGGTTTGTATAAGACTTTAATGATCTGTTTGTTTATTAAGGATATTTTTGAAAACATACTCGGGACAATTAAACATGAAAGAAACTCAGCTTCCAAAGCTGGAATCCGAGTTTCAAAATTGAAGTTCATAATTGATCTTTTTTTTCTCACTAAAGGTTGTTTGACTTGGCTAATTGCTTTTTTTTTCTATCAAATTAAATTGAAACTTTCCCCCAGGGCGTTTGCTTAACCCTACATTGCAATTTTTTTTTTTACTTTATTCTAAATTCATACAACTCATATTTTGAATAGCTTTTGTTTATGTGTACTCGTCTTAAAACAAAATTTTCATTTAAGAGTGAAAACAATGTTTTTAACTTAAAAAATAAAGATTATGTTATGTTCTTGTGATTTTTTTTTTTTAGTTTCAAGATTTTTAAATTTTAAATTTTGGAAAGTTTTAAAATTTCTTAGCAAAATTTCTTAGAAAACTTTTAAATGTTAGAAGTTAAATCTTTTACATTAAAAGAAAAAACTATGGAAAAGGAAATCGAAGATCAATGGAGAGAAATGGTTTATGTCCATTTTTTACAAAAATTATGATTAGATCATCATCTTGTACCTTTTAAGGGTTACTAATTTTTGACAAGTCCTTAACGTAGAATATCTTCACGAGAGTTATTACTCAGTGAAGATAGACCGTGCTTGGAAAAAGTGGCTCCGGTCCACGCATGGACAAGAAGAACTAAGAAAAGTGCGATGAACAAAACGAGATTTCATGAGGAAATATTTGTATGAGAAAAAAACTTGATGAAAAGACGGTTCTTGTTCCACCAGATTTTATAATTTTATTTTTTTCAACAAAAATTTTGTTTTGAAATTCCTAAGGAGCTTGTGATGTTCGAGTTTTTCTTTTATTTCGGTATTATGCTTGGTAATGAAAATTCTCAAACCTCTACATTCGTTTTTCTCAGAATCAGCTTTCGTGTACACAAAATCGTCCCTCCCTTGGATCTTCAATATTTATTTCATCAATTAAAATTGTAGTGTTAAGCAAATACGGGCTTCACGTACCCGGGTGGCCCAGTGACGTCCATCTTCGTTTACTGTCGAAATTTTTGGCATAAACCATGTTTGATGCATTTTTTTAATATTTACTTCTATTGACTAGAATTTTGATTTCGATTATTTTTAAGAGAAAAGTTGAAAAATATGTAACCACAAAACCTTTTTTTAAGAATCAATTGCTAATATTATGCTTTTAAAATGGTTTAAAAATGTTTTTGGAATAAATTCCCACTTGTCTAATATCTCTGAAATAAATTCACATTTTTCCCACAAAAATGAAGATGGACGGTTTTTTTATCGTGACAGAGTATTTTCTTAATAAATAATTTTTCGACTCTGTTCTCGGCGCTTTTTTAGATGTTACTCAAAATTTTATTGAATTACAAAAAATGACCTCCAAAAATTAAAAGTATTATCCGGTCATACTAAAGTATTACCCCATTAAATTAAAGTATTACCCCGTTTGTGAAATATCACTTGTTCACAAAAAATATTTGATTTTTTTTTATAGGAAATAAAAATATTCGTTTTGGATAAGTGGAAAATATCAGGAATTAGAAAAAAAATTCCATTATTCATTTTTGCTTATAAAGAAAAACGTATTCAATTTATATTGCTTAAAATACTTATTTGAGAAAATAAAGTTAATTTCTTTTCTCAAGCATTGTGATTTGAAAGAGGAATTATGCAATAATATTTTCATTGGTTTTTGAATTCTAGAGCTTTCTATTTATATAGTTAGATTAGTTATAGTTAGATTTTTGATATTTTTAATATGTGGAAAAACGAATGCTCTCAGACGGAAATATTTTTCAAAAAAGTTTCATTAATAATAAGAGTTACTTTAATGGATTTTTATGGGAATTAATTTTTAAATATTGGTATTTAAAACCTAGAAAAATTTATCTTGTAAAATTGCATCGCTATTAATTTCTTTCTATTATCATAGTTATTTGATTAAAGAGTGAGAATGGAATATTCTCCAAACTTAAATTCCAACGCATTTGTTTTTCCAAATTGAAAGTTTCTTGTCTGAATTAAAGAAGCTTTGCAACTATTTTAAATCACATCTGATAAACCTATTCAAAAAACTGTATTTTGATTTAAAACTACGCATAAAAAATGTGTATGGCTAAAAAAGTTATAATCCTCACATTTATTTTGCAAATAATACTTAAATCAGTATTAATGAATGTATTTTCTTATTAAAAAAAAAGGTAAGGAAACTGTCTTTCAAAAAAGTAATTTTATTTTAAACAGATGCAATAAAAACAGCTTTTTTAAGTGCAGAAACTTTCTTATAATAATTTTTTGTACATGTATTTATGTTCTACCTGTGAAAAAAATGCAGTTTTCGACCATTCTTTTCTGTACTGTTGCTATTTTTAAGAAAAAAATAAAAATAAAATGCCTTAAACAAAAAAAAATTTCTTTAAAAACTTAACTGCAATCTTGCTTTTATAAATGAAAAAAAATCTAGATTATCTATTTTGATTTATTTCTGCATTAAAATACGCTACGCATTATTTTCCTATTTGGGGGAAAAACAATTTTCCTCATATGTTTTTTATACATGAGTATAGAATATATATTTATGATAGTTGACACTTGATCGCTTCGGAATTGCTTAATGCAGATAACTATTTCGAAATAACTTTTTGAAAATAATGATTAGTTCACGAAATTATTTTTACATAACAATAACAAGATTTAAATTATATTTTAAAGCTAATTTTAAATTAAAAAAGTATATATATAAAGGCTGCTGCTTCCTTCGATTTAAAAATTATAATCAAGAAATTTAATCAATAAAAGGTGAAGATTTTTATTGTTACATTTTTGTATTTACATTGTCGCAATAAATGAGTGAGAGAAAAAAAATTATATTTTATCTCATAAATTGTTCGTGTTTTACCAATTTAATATCTTTCAGTTGGAAACTTTTAGTAATTGATTCAATCGAATGTTTGCTTCCTCCCTGGATTTAAAAGAGCCAAACATTGTTTACTTTAACTTTGAATCCTTTTTATAATTCTGAAATTAACAATATTGTGCAATGTAAATACAAAAATTTTTGCACATTGTGCATTATATGTGTTTGATTGGAGAATAATATTTTGTCCAAATTGTTTCAAAATGTTATTTTTAAATAGAAAGTTTCATAATCAACCCCATGCAGTATAAACAAAAATTTTCGAAAAGAGTAAAATAAGTTTGTTAAATGCTTGTTTATATAAATGAATGCTTTATTTCTGTTAATTATTTCAATTAAAGAATTATTAGTGATATTTTTCTGTTCTAAATACAAGTTTTTAAGATGTCAATTTATTACTGGGATTTTTATAGAGTTTAGCGAAATGCTATGCTAATATTTTTAAGCATTTTTAGCATTTACGAATAAGAACTTGAATGCGTACATGAAAGGTTGAGGAGGCTCACATGTACATATTTTTCAAATTTATTTTAACTAGACAGGAATAAAACGTGTGAAAAACTTTCTGAGAGCTTAAAATGTTTTTAGAACAATAAAAAATACATCTTCGATTCAATAATGAAGTAAACTAGCTCTATATTTTGAAACTTTCTATTTATTTATTCTATTTAAAGAGGTGTCAACAATTGCGATTTATTTATAATTTTTTTTTTAATTCTAAATAAGAGTATTATATTTGAGTAATAGAAATTATGGTTTTTATTGAGAATTTTCACAATCTGTCTTTTAAGTCTTTTAAAGTCTTTTTGTTTTGTTTGTTTGTTTGCAGCGAATATTAAAAAAAAGGTATCACTTAAGTATTTTTAATGCTAAATTTACTCATATCATTTATATTAACTACTTAATTCTATATGTACTTATATAGAATTAAGTAGTTAATTTGAAATTTCTTTAGGTTATACATATTATTGCATGTGTTACATATGTTTAGGTTAAGTATATCATTGTTTATTGTATATATTGTATATTACTGATATGAAATTTAAAAAGTTGGCACTTCTGTATTTATCTATTTTACTGTATTTTTCTATTTTAAGTTTTTCCATGATTTTAAAAACCTTAATTTTTTTTCTGCTTTTTTATATTTTAGTTCTAATACAAAAAAATTGTAATGATATAAATTCGGATTTGTGGTTTTAATAACTGTGGCTCTTGTTCTCTAAAGAGCTTTTAAAATGCTCTTCTGAGACCACAGTTATGCAAATTAAGAACTTGTAAATTATAAATCTGTTACTATTATTGTGTGCAATGTTTATAGTTTATATTAATCCGCTTTATTTCTGTCAATGTTTACAGCATATATTAGGCTTCTTTATTTTTTTCAATGTTAATAGTTTATATTAGTCCTCTCATATGTTTTATAAGTTATGTTTTCGTAAATAGAAAGCTTGTATAAAAGTGATTGTTAGCTTAACATTCAAATATAGAGTTTAAAATTACCCATAGACAAATAAAATCGGATTAGACTGTTACCCCAATCGTAAAACCAACTCTTCCTCTTGAAACAAACTTTCCCTGAAAATGTACCTTTCCCTTTATCGCATTAAATTAATCAAAACAGACTCCTGAAAGAATTAAATTTCTAGCAAGATTTATTTGGTTTTCAGGTTTGGCAAAAATATTTATTTAGAGAACATATTTTTTGGTAGATTACATTAAAATATTTTGTGTTCGTTAAAAGAAATGAAAAGGATGAAGCTGAGAAATAGTGAAAAACATGGGTAACAAGTAATTATTTGGCAAGTTTCGTCTATTTTAAAATGCTAACATTTTCTTGAGGGAAAGATGGAGGAATGTAAAATTTAATAAAAAGTAGTAAAATTAAAAACAAGTAAAATTAAAACAAGTAAAATTAAAACATGTAAAATTAAAACAAGTAAAATTAAAGCAAGTAAAATTAAAACAAGTAAAATTGAAATAATTAAAATTAAGCTGAGTAAAATTAAGCTAAATAAAATTAAGATATTTAAAATTAAACTAATTAAAATTAAACTAAGTAAAATTAAACTTAAGTAAAATTAAACTTAAGTAAAATTAAACTAAAGTAAAATTAAACTAAGTAAAATTAAACTAAGTAAAATTAAACTGTGTAAAATTAAACTGTGTAAAATTAAACTGTGTAAAATTAAACTGTGTAAAATTAAACTAAGTAAAATTAAACTTAGTAAAATTAAACTAAGTAAAATTGAAATAAAATAAAATAAGTAAAATTTAATTATGCAGAGCAAAATATAATGTAAGCAATTTTAAAAGAATTTGTAACTTCGAAAAGTTTGGGCAAAGTCCAATTATATTTTCTAATAAATAATTCATAAATTTAATTTCAGTCAGATTGTGTACAATCTAATTTCGAATTTACTAGAAAAATATTTTTGTTATGAAATCGCTATTTTTTGATACAGTTACATTTTAAAAAATAAAAAAAGGAAATATAAATCAAAATTCGATGCTGGGGGACTATTGAACGTTTAAATTTCTCTTATATTTATTATTAAATTTTTAATTTTAGAAGCCCTAAACTAAATCAAACAAATCAAATTATAATATGAATTTGGATAGCTTTGTTTATGTATTAAATTTTAATCGAAATTGAGATAAAATATTGAACTAAAAATTACAAGTTTTCAAAACAATTTCGCACCAATTTTTAGAATTTTTTTTTCAGTAATTATTTTTACGAATGCACCTTTGAAATATTTAGATCATTCTTAAAAATAAGTATCGGCAGAATTATTTTGAACTCAATTATATTGAAGTGAACAGAAAAAAATTTTAAAAATAAATTTACAGCAATAATCTTTTCTCTTATAAACGTGTTATTAAATACTCGTCATATTTTACTATCATAAATAAGTTTGTGAAATATCATAAAATCTCATTTTGATTTGTTTAGTGATTAACTCTGACAAAATTTATATAATTTTTTGTAAGAAAATATTCATAACTTTTCTTTATCTTACTGTCGCATTGAATACTATTCGCAATAACGTATGCGTAATGGATGTAAAAATAGACTGTCGCTCGAATTTTACCTTGCTTAAACATTGAAGAAAATACTTATCGCCTATAAAAAAATTTTTTATGGAAATTAGCAAGAAGTAGTACGGAGTCAAAAAAAAAATCGTGTGAAAGATTAAAAGTATTTTTTTTGGAACTATTTTTAAAGAAATCAAAGATGAATTTTCTGTCCTTTTTTATTTGGAGCTCCCCTGCGTTTGCCTATGTTCACCAAAGTCTGACCCAACCCAAACAGAGCTAGGTTTGGTGATTAGGTCATAATATACTTCCTAGTTGCCAATTGACAATCATAGATGAGCAGTCTACCTATATTATTAGTCTATGAGAAAACTATACTGTATGTGTAGCTAACTTGTTTTATTCTGTTTTGTGCCCTACATAAAACAGAAAATAATATTTTAGGTAAATGTGGATAATGGAATGTTTTTAATGCCTTCTGAGTTCGAAGTTTCAAAAAAAATTATATATATATTATGCACAGTAAATATGTAAATAAGCTTATCAAAGAGTTATAAAAGAAACATTTTTTTACATACGTCTAACAAAATCGAGTTAAAGAATTGCGATTTGTTTACAAAATTTTAATTTTATTTTACAAATAAGTGACATAAACGTGTAGTGTAATCAACCATAAAAGCTTCTGTTGCGTTGAAAGCATTTTTTAATCATCAAATTTAAGAGAGAATAATTGTTGTTGACTGACGATCAAATTTACGGCGTCGATAGTCATACGTCTACTTTTTACTCGTTAAAAACTGTTGTGCAATGTTTACTTTTTAAGTGTTTAATTTTTGACTTGAATATTATACAGGGTGTCCCAAAAGGTCGTTTACAAACTTAACATGCTGGTCTGTCATATCATGATGAACAAGATTTACATAGGAACTTATGTCCGAAAATTAAAACTGCGACCGCTAGAGGGCGATAATTGCACGATGGGAAAAACAATCATTTCAGGCGTGGACGTTGAAGGAGAAGGATGAATGAGTTTAGTAATGCAGAAATGGCCGACATGCATTATGTATACGGCGCCGCTGATGGAAATGGACGAGCCACGGCACGGACGTACCTTGAGTGCTTCCCAAACAGACGTCAGCCTAGTCATGTTTTGTTTGGACGATTGCACCGCAAATTATGTGAATCAGGTGCTTTCGTAGCACGTAGCCACATCGGTCGAGAACGTGCTACACGCACACCTGTCGTAGAGGAAACCGTGCTTCAGGAGTATGCCATCAACCCGCAAAGAAGTCTCCAAGAAGGCGAACGTGTCTTGTGTGTAGCTCGTTCCACCATAATGCGCATACTGCACGATGGCATGCAACACCCTTACCACTTCCAAAAAGTACAGGCATTGTGCGCTGACGATTATTCCAAACGCATTGCATTCTCACGCTGGTATTTGCAACAGCGGGTCGCACAGCTAGATTTTCCATCATGGATTTTGTTTTCTGATGAATCCTGCTTTACACGGGATGGTGTCGTGAACCTGCACAACATGCACGTATGGGCGCATGAAAACCCAAGATGTACACGTGCTCATGCACATCAACAACGTTTCAGCGTAAACGTTTGTTCTGGTATTATCTGTGACATGTTGATTGGCCCTTACCTTCTACCTGAACGCCACGACGGAAATACCTATCGTATTTTTTTAAAAAAGAGTTTTGCCGGATCTGATGGGGGACGTTCCAGCCGCTACACGCCGAAACATCTGGTTTCAGCATAATGGAGCACCTGCCCACTTTAGCTACGCTGTTCGAGAATACCTCGATAGGATTTATCCTAATCGCTGGATCGGTAGAGGCGGACCAGTCCCATGGCCGCCGCGATCCCTCGACCTGACTCCCCTGGATTTCTACCTGTGGGGACACATGAAGTCCATAGTGTACGAGACACCTGTAACATCAGACATAGATCTTATCGCCAGGATCGCGGAAGCGGCAGCACGTGTCCGTGACACTCCTGGCCAATTTGAACGGGTTCGTGAATCCATGCATCGACGCTGTGAAACGTGCATTGTGGCGAATGGAAGGAATTTTGAGCATTTGCTGTGATGTAATGATGTTTTATAATAAAAATCATATTAACACCGCTATCGATATAATTTATTTCTCCTCATCCAAACCTGCACTTATCGCCCTCTAGCGGTCTCAGTTTTAATTTTCGGACACAAGTTCCTATGTAAATCTTGTTCATCATGATATGACAAACCAGCATGTTAAGTTTGTAAACGACCTTTTGGGACACCCTGTATTTCTTTTACAGGTGAAACTAATGAATAATTTAGATTTTTTTAGCTTATCGAAGTCGTTTAGTGTTCTCTGATCTTATTTCTATGGATGAATGGCTTTTTGTATGCATAGATGAAGAAATCAGGAAATATTTAAAAGGAAATCAGCAAACTCTTCTTTTTGTATCTTAGGTAAGTTTAACAATTGTTTGATGGTGAATTCGTAATGATTTTAGACCAATTTCCATAAAAGTTGATATTAACTAAATTAATTAAAAGGATATTTTTTCTACTACTGAGTGAAATCCGCAGGAATTCACGAAAATGCAGTATATTTTCGAAATGGAACAATACGTAAAAAGAAAAAAATGAACTCATTTTACGTAGTATGACTCAATATTAATGGTTCAAGGGTCAAATTTTAATCATTCTAATTAGTGCAGACGATATTTTCAGCTACGAATTCTGATACAAAAAAAACACTTTCTCTGAGTAAACATGCTTTTTCCCCTTACTGATTTGGATTCCCGACCCTTAAAATATGGGGGTGGGGGGATAGCCGAAATCAGGAAAATAATGTCTCAATAGTTTGATCAGGAGAGCGGACCAAAATTCGAACCCTGTACCGAATTTTTACTTTTTCTGTATTTCATCATTTCTCGAGAACTTTTTAACCGAAATGAAAAATCTTTGTACTCAATTATAAAATTCATTTATCCAAAGATAATTCAATGCAAAAAGTATTTTAAATAATTATTTATAACATGATTTAATATTGCTAGAAAAAAAACATTTGAATCATAAGTTTTGCATAATTTTAAAGAAAGTAATTTTAAATGACAATGTACAAAATTTCAATAAAATAGGTGAATAGTTATACTTGATTTTAAATTTACGAAATTTTTTTACAAGCTTACTGATTCACGTTTTCACAATATTGACTCTTATTCGTTAAATATAACATTACGAGGTCGGGATAGCCTGTTTGGTAGGGCACTGGGCCCATGTCCAAGAGTTCGTGAGTTCGATCCGAGATTGCCGAAAACTCCCCAAGTGCTGCGTGACTGATGCACGGTAAATCTATTGAGTCACTAAGTCCTCCATGTTCCCGTAACAAATCATACCTCTAGGGTTACTGATCCAGGAGTTTCCTTGTCTTCTGGATTGGTTCAGAACTACAAGGCTACGAAATTTAACTTTGGCAGTCGTAAACCCGAAGTTGGGCCTTCTGTTTAACGACGGATATAAAATAAAATAAAATAAAAAAATAGTAAATTTTTCCTTGAAGCCGCTATCCAAATTTTAGAACCCTACTACGAACCATTCTGGGGTTATAAGAAGAACACACGGACACAAAAACTCTTCCCTTTATTAATAAAGATAATGTTCAAACTCATTCACATTAATTATTAGAATATTTACAATTTAAATAAATTAATGCCATTTATTTATTTTTTGAATTATGCTAATAAATGTAACCTACAAATTAGTTAATAGAATGAAAGAAACAAACTTTTGAACTCTAACGACATGAAGCTGTTTATGTGCTCATTACCTCGGGAAAGTGAGGAAAACACTTGATTCTGCACTTTAACGCAACAATTCAGTTAATCTGTAAATTATCATGATAGAGATTCTTGATTCCGACATCTTAGTTTTCCTAATGTTATGAAAATTAAGAATGGGGAGACAAAAATTCCATTAAAATATAATAATTATGTAGCTTTTACGACATTGAGACGTAATGATTGCAATAAAATCTTGAATTTTCCCTCAGGATATCAGGAAAAAAGCACAAGAAGCCTTGTAAAAGCCTATATAACAGTCGTTAATGGTAAGGTAAGGTAAACTATAGGTAAGTTTTACTAGTTTAAGAAATCTGAGGTGCCAGTTATTCAAGAAATGGTGTGATACTGTTCTTTGTAAAGGTAAGTTTACTAATTATACTTAATTTTAAAACAAGTTATTTATTTATAATGAATTTCTGTTTAATACAATATTCAAAGTAATCGTAAAAAGGTAGAGTAGCTAATCTAATATTGCATTTTTTCTTCGGGGGGAAAAAAAGCAAAATTTCGTCCGGTTTTTTTTTCCGGGTTCGTATATTTTCGTTCGAGGGATCCCGTCACACTTCCCCACTTGTTAGGTCGCAAAATTCATCCGTCCTACGTCCACGTTAGATGCGACGAAATTCCGTCGTTTCGTCATCTCATTCTGTTTTTCGTTTTCAAATTTTTGTTACTTTTTTCAGTCTTTTCCATTTCTTTTTCATTTTTTATTGTATTCTGAGACTTATTAATTTTTTTTCTTTTCTTTGTCCATGCTTATCTCCACTTTCCTTGAGTTTTTTTCCCGTTGTGCTTTTTCCACGTTTTTTTTCTATTATTTCTTTTCCAATTTTTTTTACTATTCATCTTTTAAATTTTTTTCCATTGATGCATTTTAAGACTTTTTTGCATTGTTTCTTTTCCAATTTTCTCCATGTTTTTTCGATATTTTTTTTTTATTGCTTTCTAAATTTTTTAAATTGAGTTCTTTTTATTGGGTTCTTTTCATTCTTCCAGTGTGTTTTTCCACTGTATTTTTCCTTCTTTATGTTTTTTTTTTTAATTTTTCTATTGCGTTTTTTCGATTTTTTGCAGTGTGTTTCTTTCTATTGAGTTCTTTATTTTTCCATTATGTTTTTTTTTCATTGTGTATTTCCGATTTTTTCCTTGTTTTTTTCATTTATACCAGTGTTTTTCCCGTTTTGTTTTTTTGAATTTTTCCAGTGTTTTTTTTTTCATTTCTCAATTGCGTTTTTTTCCCCATTTTTCTATTTTTTGCATTGTTTTTTCCATTTTTTGCATTGTTTTTTTCCATTTTTTGCATTGTTTTTTTCCATTTTTTACACTGTTTTTTTCCATTTTTTGCATTGTTTTTTTCCATTTTTTGCATTGTTTTTTTTCCATTTTTTCCCGCTCTGCTTTTTTCCATTTTTTCCCATTCTGTTTTTTCTGCTTCTTCAAATGTGTCTCTCAGATTCCTTTTCCGAAGTTTCCTTTGCTTTTGCTTGATTCTGTTTTTTATCTTTTTCTAAGGTTTTCTAATTTTATACAGTATTTTCTCATTTTTTATTTTAAATAAACTGTAGAGAAACCCTTTCAGAGTTTTATTTGTTTCGTCTGAAGTTTCGGTTTGTTTGTTTTCTTCCTCGGTGTGGTTTACCTGTTTTCCTTTTAATAGGTTCATCATTTTTTTTCCAGGGTTTTTTCCAGTGTTGTTCGTCAGGTTTTTTTTCAATGTAGTTTCTATCAGTGTAATTTCCATTGGTATATTCTCGGTATGTTTTTTATAGGTTTTTTATGTGAGTTCTCTTTTTTTGTGTGTTTTCCATTGTTTTTATAATGTGTTTTACTTTCTTTTTCATTTTCTGCTTTTTGCTTTCCATTCCGGTGGGATTTCAATTCATATTTTTAGGTATTTATCATTGGTTTTCCTTCAGTGTTTTACTTTTTTTTCTTCATTTTTTGCTTTGTGTTTTCAATTCATATTTTTAGGCATTTATCATTGGTTTTCTTTCAGTGTTTTACTTTTTGTTTCATTTTTTGCTTTGTGTTTTCCATGCTATTTCGGTGTGATTTCAATTCATATTTTTAGGCATTTATCATTGGTTTTCTTTCAGTGTTTTACTTTTTGTTTAATTTTTTGCTTTGTGTTTTCAATTAATATTTTTCGGCATTTATCATTGGTTTTCTTTCAGCGTTTCACTTTTTTTTTTTTCATTTTTCGCATTGTGTTTTCCATATTATTTTGGTGTGATTTCAATTCATATTTTTAGGTATTTTTCATTGGTTTTCTTTCAGTGTTTCACCTTTCTTTTTCATTTTTTGCTTTTTGTTTTCCATTCCGGTGTGATTTCAATTAATATTTTTAGGTATTCATCATTGGTTTTCTTTCAGTGTTTTACTTTTTTTCTTATTTTTTGCTTTGTGTTTTCAATTCATATTTTTAGGTATTTATCATTTGTTTTCTTGCAGTGTTTTATTTTTTTTTTTCAATTTTTGCTATGTGTTTTCCATATTATTTTGGTGTGAGTTCAATTCATATTTTTAGGTATTTTTCATTGGTTTTCTTTCAGTGTTTTTTTTTTTTTTTTTTTTTTTTTTTTTTTTTTTTTTTTTTGCTTTGTGTTTCACTACTATTTTGGTGTGATTTCAGTTCAAATTTTTAGGTATTTATCAGTTGTTTTCTTTCAGTGTTGTACTTTTCTTTCATTTTTTGCTTTGTGATTTCCATACTATTTCCGTGTGTTTTCAATTCATATTTTTAGGTATTTTTCATTGGTTTTCTTTCAGTGTTTTACTTTTTTTTTATTTTTTGCTTTGTGTTTCCATACTATTTCGGTGTGATTTCAATTCATATTTTTAGGTATTTTTCATCGTTTTTTTTTTCAGTCTTTCACTTTTTTTTAAATTTTTTGCTTTGTGTTTTCCATTTCGGTGCGTCTTCATGTCATATTTTTAGGTATTTATCATTGGTTTTCTTTCAGTGTTTCACTTTTTTTTCATTTTTTGCTTTGTGTTCTCCATATTATTTTGGTGTGATTTCAATTCATATTCTTAGGTATTTTTCATTGGTTTTCTTTCAGTGTTTCACCTTTCTTTTTCATTTTTTGCTTTTTGTTTTCCATTTCGGTGTGATTTCAAATAATATTTTTAGGTATTTATCATTGTTTTTCTTTCAGTGTTTTACTTTTTTTTCGTTTTTGCTTTGTGTTTTCAATTAATATTTTTAGGCATTTATCATTGGTTTTCTTTCAGTGTTTTACTTTTTTTTCATTTTTTGCTTTGTGTTATCCATACTATTTCGGTGTGTTTTCAATTCGTATTTTTAGGCATTTATCATTGGTTTTCTTTCAGTGTTTCACTTTTTTTTTCATTTTTCGCTTTGTGTTTCCATACTATTTCGGTGTGATTTCAATTCATATTTTTAGGTATTTATCATTGGTTTTCTTTCAGTCTTTTACCTTGCTTTTTCATTTTTTGCTTTTTGTTTTCCATTCCGGTGTGATTTCAATTCATATTTTTAGGTATTTATCATTGGTTTTCTTTCAGTGTTTTACTTTTTTTTTCATTTTTTGCTTTGTGTTTTCCATACTATTTCGGTGTGATTTCAATTCATATATTTAGGTATTTATCATTGGTTTTCTTTCAGTGTTTTAAATTTTTTTCATTTTTTGCTTTGTGTTTCTATATTATTTTGGTGTTATTTCATTTCATATTTTTAGGTATTTTTCATTGGTTTTTTTTCAGTGTTTTACTTTTTTTTTATTTTTTGCTTTGTGTTTCCATACTATGTCGGTGTGATTTCAATTCATATTTTTAGTTATTTTTCCTTGTTTTTTTTCAGTCATTCACTTTTTTTTTTCATTTTTTGCTTTGTGTTTTCCATTTCGATCCGTTTTCATGTCATATTTTTATGTATTTATCATTGGTTTTCTTTCAGTGTTTCACTTTTTTTTTCAATTTTTGCTTTGTGTTTTCCACATTATTTTGTTGTGATTTCAATTCATATTTTTAGGTATATTTCATTGGTTTTCTTTCAGTGTTTTACTTTTTTTTTCATTTTTTGCTATGTGTTTTCCATATTATTTTGGTGTGATTTCAATTCATATTTTTAGGTATTTTTCATTGGTTTTTCCTTGTTCAGTGTTTCGAAGCGAGATTTCAGTGTTTTAGTTTTTTTTTTTTTTTTTTTTTGCTTTGTGTTTTAATACTATTTCGGCGTGATTTAAGTTCATATTTTTAGGTATTTATCATTGGTTTCTTTCAGTGTTTTACCTTTCTTTCATTTTTTGCTTTGTGATTTCCATACTATTTCCGTGTGTTTTCAATTCATATTTTTAAGTATTTTTCATTAATTTTCTTTCAGTCTTTCACTTTTTTTTCATTTTTTGCTTTGTATTTTCCATTTCGGTGCGTTTTCAATTCACATTTTTGGGCATTTATCATTGGTTTTCTTTCAGTGTTTTTTCATACTCTTTTTCAATGTATTACATTTCTTTGTATGTTTTCCATCAGTTTTTCTCCCATGTTCTTTACAGTTTTTTCTCAGTTTTGTTTAAGTTTAAACTTTCTATTTTTTTTTACTACATCTGATTAATTCCATCCGTGATTTCTGTCCTTGTATTTTTCAATATTTTTCATTTCTCACTTTTTTCATCTTGTTTTTTTCCATATTTCTAATTTTCAAATTTTATCCTGTCAAATTTTCAAGTTATTATTTTTTTTTTTATTACTTATCAACTCTTCTTCCTTTTTTTTTTCGTTTTTCTAGTCTTTTTTAGTTCTGGTTTTTTGCAATGTATTTACCATTTTCTTCTGTGTATCAATTGCAGTTCAATTGTCTGGTCGTGTTTTGTCTTCTCTTTTTTTTTTATCAGTTTGTTTTCAAAATTTACGTTTCTTTTGTTTTCTTCATCCAGTTTTTTTATTGTTTCAAATTAATATCGAATATGTAAATCAGCTATTTCAATGCTAGCTTCAATGCTAGTATGGGTTCAAATTGTTTACAAAATGCTTTTTAATTCTTTTAATTATGTGTTATAATTTTTTTAGCAGTGTATTCAGTTTTATTTTCCAATTTCGTGATCCAGTTTTTCGATTCGTGACATTTTCGTTGAAGTATAACTGTTTATTCAATTCGTGCTTTGACACTTAATTTCGTTTTTCGTACTAGCCTTTTCTTTTTTTTTCTTTTTTTTTTTTACATGTGACAAATTCTACGTTCCTTGTGTTTCGTCTTTTCGTTTTTCTAATTTTTTCTTTACTTTTCTTTAAATTGGTTTTAGAATTTTTTTTTCAATTTTTATTTCTCTTTTTTCATTTAGTTTTAGCTTTTCATTCAATGTGTCTACTCAATGTGTCATAATGACTTATTTTTCTGAAGTAATTTTCAGTTTGTTTTCTGGTTTTTATCTAATATGTTTCACAGCACTTTACATTCAATTTCTCTCATTTTTTACCCTTCAGTGTGATTTTCAATATCATCCCGGTTTTTGGTTTTGGCATTCATAGATTCAAATATCCACTTCACATTTTCTCCAATTTTTTTTCACGTTACCTGTGATCAGAAAAAAACAGTTGATTTAAATTCTAGTTTATTATATTTCAGCTTTTAAGGATTTGCTCACAATTACCTGACATATAAGTGTATGCTTGACTCATTGGAATCTGACAGATTGACTCTAACAACGCCTGGCTCCTTTTCTTTAAGCAGAAGAGGAATTGTTGCTTTTGAAAGATAAATACTGTAAGTAAAAAGTTCCCTTCTTATTTTTCTTTCTTAACTGTTTTATACATTTTAAATTTTATACACCAGTTTTTTTAATAACTTTTTGGAGATAATATCTCTTTTAAGATCTCCAAAAAGATAGTTAAGCGCATTCTTTAAAAGCATCATGAGCAAAATTTCTTCTTTCCTTCACTCGCAAAAATTATTTTGTGTGTATCCGGATACTTTTTATTGTCAATTTGTGTTTGGTCACTTTATCTTTATGTTAAGATTGACTTTTTCTCTCTCTCTTATAAACTTGGTCTGTTAATGGGAAATATCAGAACTCTCTTCGGGTCTCTCTTCATTAAAATTCAATTTTTAAAAAATAATATTTTGCAGATTTTCAAAATTATTTGTTACGCTATTTTTGGTTATCATATTTAATTTATAATTCTTGCCACGCTGTTAGGACATTCAGCATTAAAAATAAATTTCAATTGTTAAATATTTCATTTAGAAGAAGAAGAAAAATTAAAATACTTGAATAGCTTATTTTTCTTTAGCACCATAATAAAATAAAAATCTAAAGTTTACTTATACAATTAATAAAGAATATACTGTGATATATAATACAATAAAAAGATAGGGATTCTTTAAAATAATTTAGGTATTTACTATAATTATAATCATACTGAATCAAAAGTGAAAAAAAAAATTAATAAAGACACTAAATTTTAATATTACTTTAATTTAAGCAAATGATATGGTAAACTATTGAAAATTATCAATTAATTGAAATAACAAATATAAATATAAATAGTTCTGTTATAACCATATGAGCGTGAATTATTCAAAAATATTCACTCTTAAAAATTTCAACTGGTACAGAAAAATTCAACCGGTTTTTGGTTCTTGCTTTCATCGATTCAAATATTCACTTCACATTTTCTTTTAAATTTTTTTTCGTGATTCCTGTAATCAGAAAAAACGGCTGATTTAAATTCTAATTGATTATATTTAATCTTTTAAGGATTTGCTCAATTGCTTGACATATAAGTAAGAGCCTGACTCTTTGGAATCTGCAGATTGACTCTAACATTGCCTGCCTCCTTCTCTTTAGAATAAGAGGAATTGTCGTTTTTGGAAGATAAAGATCGTAAGTAAAAAGTTCCATCTTTATTTTTCTTTCTTAACTGTTTTATAAATTGTAAATTTTAAATTTTATTTACCAATTATGTAAAAAAAAATTTAATAATTTATAATCTTCCAGACAAAAGGATTTTCCAGCCCCCCCCCCGTTTTCTTTTTAAAGAAGAAAACATTTTTGAAAATGATCAAATCAGAATTTTTAACTCCATATAAATGCTATTAGTAATGAAGTTTTACCATTTTAAATGAATAGGTTTTCTAATAAAAAAGTTGGTTTTTGTATTTTTTTACTTTAAATTTGAAATTTTTCACTGATATGAATAAATAAAACTTATTACTTATGAATTTATTATATAATCGAAAAAGTTTGGTGGCTTATAATAAAATATAAGGAAATAATTTCCATTTGCCTATTTGCTGATTAACTTTACTCAAAAATAAATTAAAGTGAATTAAACTAAATAAATTAAACTAAATAAATTTTTCCATAACCTCTATTTGTGTGAAAATGTAATAATTTTGCATAAATAAATAAATCATAAATAATTTTCAGTGTCTCTTTTTATAAAAATTTTAGTGGGCCTTGTAACTGATTTCTGTCGATTTTCTAATAATTATATTGTTAAAAATTATATTATTTTATTAACAATTTACTTTAGTGATATAAAAAGTATTAAACTATCAAGTGAAATTTATTAAAAGTTTCAGCGTGCAACAATTAAACTTTCAATATTATGAGAGTCTTAAAATCACGTAACACGTAGTATTTGATAAATCAGTTCAAAATAATAAGATGGCCCTGTCCCCTGACAGAATTTCCAATTATACCAGAGACTATATATGCTTCAAAAACCTGAAATAAAGAAATTTTACTCTGGGTGCTTGTATCGGTTACCCTTAGTACAGGGCTATTTAGTACCCCTGTCAAAAGTAAAAACACAAAATAACTTAACAAGATGCGAGATGCAAATTAATCTAAATTCGAAGATAATTTAATATTTAGAGAATAAAGAAATGAATCATCAAACTTTGTCGAATTTCTTGCGAGTAGTGAAAAATAAACACAACAAAACCAGTTTGATTGTCTGATAAGAGTAGGAAATATTCATAAGAATCAGGTTTCAATTACTCTCTGTTTTATTTCGGCAGTCAAACAGGTTTAGATTCCTTTAACCTCGCTTTCCTTTTTAAAGTGATTCGCTGAACTCCGATAGTTTATTTTGTTTCTTTCGTCAATAATATATTAACCGACAAACACTAATTCGTTAATATTTTTTACTTAAATTTTTACAAAGATTTCAAAAATATATATTAAAGGTGGTAATAACAAAACACTTTTTAATATTAATTTTCTAACAATTATACCATAACGATTATTCCATACAGCTAATAATACAGATTATTTCAGAACGATTGCTCTTTATGTATATTTTTTTTAAATTCTTCTTAAAATTTAGGCAAAATAGTATATAGCATTAACATATCTAATATTTCACAGAAGAGAAAAATATCTAAAAATCAAAATATGTTTGAACGCCGTAGAAAAGAAAGTAGTTTAAATGTGATTTAGAAACTCCTAGTTTAATCAGATACTGGTTTTGATGTTTTTTCATCCCATCTTCCTTATTTTTGATTCAACAGTTTTTGATTGTATGTTTTCTTTCCTCTTCGCGTAAATAATAGTGTGAATACACTAATACGCATACCTATTTAACTTAATTTTTGACAAAAATTTCGAAATCAATATTAAAGGACTACACAACAATCTGAATACACAACAATAGAAAACTACTACACAACAATCTTCCAAACTTTACAACTCTTTTTCAAACAATGCTTTTCAATGTTACTGTTTTAAAAAAGGAATAATTAACTAATATATTTAATTAGTTTTGCTGAAAAAAAAGTTATACAAGTGTAGATGAAATTTGCAGAAATTTGCAATAGTGTACTTTAAGAAGAAAAGCATGCTTACAGTGTTTCCAGTAAAACTAGGAGATATACAATGAATATATACAAGGTGGTCCCGAATTCATGGTACAGAATTTAAGGATGGGTACAGGATATTGTAACAATCATTTATTGTTCCGGAACGTATGGGCGCAAGGGACACGGTGAGGCGCAAGGGACGCGGTGAGGCGCAAACAGGAGAAATAAAAGGAAAGAGAAATGGAGTTATCGGTTGTTTGCGTTGCCGATAGAGGGCAGTAGAAGTCTAGCAGCCGTTCAACATGATGTATCTCAGTAAAGGAAAGCCCCATTCTCAATTATACTAACTTCCACAATGGGCGACTTTACGTATGTCGAAAAAGCCGACATACATTGCATGTGCGGCCGTGCAAAGGGTTAACGGCAGAGTTGCGCTACGAATGTATCTCGCACAGTTTTGGTATCGACGAATGCCGGCTCACAGAATTTTTCTGCTGTTACATCGCCAACTGGTTTTTTCCACGTCACCAGACATGAAGCTGGTCAACGAAAGACTGTATGCAGTTCAAACCTGGGAGAAAGCATCATGAAATTTGTGGATGATAGACACGAGTTAAGTACAATAGCTGTTGTTCATAACATTGGTCTGAGCCATGAGATTGTTTATAGAGTTTTAAGCGAAAATCGCTTATTGCTTGTCTAAGATAGGTACTCTTCCAAACATTTGTCTGGAGCTGTGGCCATTTTCAGCGAGTACAAGCTTTGAATCAGACAGATAATCCTCTTAGCCTGAACTTCTGCCATAGTTAGGACTGGGCGATAAATCGATGTATCGCGAAATATCGATTTAACGCATATATCAGTAGGCCGATGTAGTGACTTTCGTTTTAGGCGATGCATTAGAAATCTGATTTAAGCCGCCGGAATAAGATTGCAATTGCGGTTTATGATTTAATATGCAAGGATCCTTGACCAGGCTAACGCTGTTACCGCACTAACGAAGACGATTTTGATTTCGTCTAGCTGCAGAGATGTAGATAACGTTTTGCTATAAAGATGATGTTAGTTTCGTGATGTTGAATGACGAAGAGCGAATTGGATCAGAACTCCCGGTTTCGTGCGAGGATCAGCGTTATAATATAGAACGCAATGCATAGTTTCTTTATGTCCATTTTTGTCTTTGGAATTTGGCGTTTTTTGAAGATTATTTTCAATGGGACTTAAGTCATTTTGCGATCGTTGTGCATTTTATTTCGTCAGAAATAATTGCCTGGCTTCTTGTAAATCATTTTCAGTTAGACTTTTGCAGCGATCGTTTCGTTCTGCATTATTTCATAACGATTCTTGTCAATTATTTTTAGTAGACCTACTGTTACTTTGCGATTGCTGCACAATCGCTGTTATCTTAAATTTTCGTTCTGAACTCAATAGATCAATGAAACGAAAATATAAATAAAATAAAAAAAGATTTTCATTGATTTTTTTCCATTATTGTTTTTCATTTTCAGCGATACAATTTAATAGGGGTATTTCGTATTTAACTTTGTTATAAAAAGTTAGTTTTTTGAAATTTATTAAATGCAGGTAAGTATAATAATTTGATTGTTTTTCAAGCAATAAATGCTCAGTCGTTTTTAATTATAAAAAAATTAAAACAAAACTTACCTTTATTTAATTTGCTTTCATTTTTGAGAAAATGAAAACAAAGTTTTAAAAAAATTTGACTATTAATTAAAACAATTTTTTTTAAAAATTAAATAAAAAGTTTAGTAATGTTTTGAGGTTTTTAATTATTTAACATTAGTACTTAAAGTATGTTTTTAAAATTTTAATTAAAATTCTTTCAATACTTGTTTGTTTTATAATTTGTTAGATATTCAGTATCATTTTTAAACAAATAAATCTTTAGTCGATTTTATTTTCAAAAATGAAAATAATAATAAATAAGTAAAAATATTTTTACATTTATTAAGTACAGAATTCGACCATTAGTTAATACTACTTTTTATTATTTTAAATAAGTAAATAAAAGAGGGTCTAATAATGTTTCAAAAGCATGTTTTTTTCCAACAAATAATTAAAAAAAAATATTTTTTTTAAAGTGAATATTTCTTTGGTTTGTTTTCCACTTCCGTTTTTTTTCCTTTTAATTTTTAATGCATGTATGTAAAATAATTTGTTACAGTATTATTATTTTTAAACCAATAAATCTTAAATCATTTTTAATTTAAGAAAAATTAAATAAAGCTTGGGTTTGCTTTTACTTTGACTTCTTTATTAATTTAATAGAAAAAATTAAGCAATGATATTGATGTCACAGTAGAATATGTTTAGAATTAATATTTTCTTTTGTAATAGATTTATTTATTTTTATTTATTTTTGATTGATTTAAAGATCTCCCACAGGTAATTTTTGAACATATGCTAAATTGCGATACATTACTATATCGTGATGTCTAACTGACGATGAATCACGATTTAAAATTTCTGACATCACCCAGTCCTAATAATAGTATTTAACAATTAAGCTATAATTTTAGTTATTTGGCTACTATTTTTGATAATTTTTTGTTTCTGTTCAGGCAACTATTTTTGATAATTTTTTGTTTCTGTTCAGGCAACTATTTTCATGGTTTGAGGCGACTATTTTCATGCTTGAGGCTACTAAAAGCGACTATTTTTGTTCATTTCTTACTGTGGCGACCCTGCAATGTGCGCTGCAGCCGTACTTCATACTTCATGTACTATTCAATGAGGCAACATTTACACGCAAAGATGTATTTAGTGCGTGCAATTCCCATGGGGGGGGGCAACCAAGAAACCACATTCAACGCGACCACATGAGTATCAACAACAATTCTGTATGAATGTGTGGGCTGGTATTGTCAACGACTTTTTGATTGGCCCGCACTTACTACCGACATGACTTAACGGCGAATGTTATCTTATTTTTCTAGAGCAAGTGTTATCAGAACTATTGCAGGATGTTCCGATCGAGATTCGTAACTGCATGTGGTTTCAGTATGATGAGGCGCCAGCCCACTTCTGTTGCTGTAATATCCGGAGCTGCTGCACGTGTGCGTGAAATAACTGGCGTCTTTGAACGTGTGCGCCAATCGCTCCACCGACGCTGTAATCAAGCACATTATGGTAGCAATTTTGTCAAGTTATTTTAAACATTACACTTGTCAACGAGGCTTTCAATAAGCAATTTGTCCTTCCTTTTGACTCTTATTTTTTGTGTTTGCGTCTCACTGCGTCCCTTGCGGCCATACATTCATATACAAATGATTGTTACAATGCCCTGTACCTACTCTTAAAATTTGTACCATGAATTTGGGACCACCCTGCATAAATATTAAGGATTATATCTATAAAAATACCTCAAAATATTTAATTGCAAAAAAATAAAAAATTACATTCTTCTATTATTTAATAATATTTTTCTAATAGCTTTAACTCAAAAATCTACTGATATAGATTAATTTGGAAAAAGGCACAGAATATTTTTTTAAAGAATATTTTGTCCTTCCGAGCATGAATCCACGTCCTACATAAAATTTATTTTTTACAATATTAGTTGAAAAATGCTGAATTTTTACTACAGCCTTTTCAAATGATTGATGCAACAAATAAGTAAAATATAAAAGTAATTGCCTTACGTTTTAACTAATATTAAAAGATTTAATAAAGATTTAAAGTGTTTGATTCGAGTATAAAAGTTTCACCTTATTAATAAAAAATAATTGTTGAATGTTCATTTCATTGCAACAAAAATACAAAATATGTAAAAAAAAATTTCAAATTTAATAAAAAATATGTTATTTACTCTTAGATGGTTCACATATAATTATTTATGCATAAGGATTAATTTATGATTATGATTTACAATTAATTGGCACTAGTATCTTGCTAAGGAAGTCAATTCTAAGCTCACAACTATTTTATTCGTCAAAAATATGTCTTATAAAGTTAAAAAGAATTATTCAGAATGTTATTTTATTGTATAAAAACACTAAAATGTTTATAACTGTTAACATAATTACAAGCTGACGAGTAAAACGCACCTGGTAACGCAAATAAACGCATCAGTCCAACCTGGGAAGTCATGAGAAATCATGGAAAGACATGAATTTGGGTATTGAACAAAATTTGCCATGAAATGTCATGATTTTGACTATTTTTTTAAAAAATCATGGAAGTTCATGGATTTAGATCTCCGAAAAATCTAATTTTTAAAATGGAATTTATCCCCCCCCCCCTCCCCTTTCATGGCGTTCCGAATATCTGAATTTGTAACAAAATCCCCACCCACAGTCATATTTGATTAAAATATAAAATGTTTCTATTCTATTCTTTAAAAATTATGCTGCTCTTGAAAAAAATGGAAAAAAAAACATTTCTAGAACGAATTATCTTTCAAACTTCTGTGATTTCAGAATTTTTATTATTTTTTTTTATTTTATCAATTTTAAATTCAAGCTGAAGCAAGCCACTCATTGGCGAATTTTATTATTACAAAAAGAAAACAGAAAAATCCGGAGTATTTCTTTCCTTTCCGATGAAAAGTATCTTTAGAATATAATTCTGCAGAAAAAAGTATTTGCTTTTGTATTTTTTCAGCTATTTAATTACTTCAACTCTTTCAATTATCTGTTTATTTTGTTTTTTTAATCTATAAATATGAAGATGCAGAGTATAACAGTTTTGGTTATACCTATCATTTCAGTTGATGTTACTATAATGCTATTTTAAATTTATTGTTGTGTTTTTGTTGGAGAAAATAGTAACTTCGTGAAGTCATGAAAGTTTCTTGAACTTAGTCCTGAAAAGTCATGAATTTGAAAATCTAAAATGTAGCAGATACCCTGTTGTAGAAAAAGGACTATACAGCCTAATTTTAAAAATACGCTTTTACTTATTTCATTTATATCAACTGTCAAGAAAATGAAAGAATAGGAATATTTTAAATATGGGCTCTTTTCTCTTCCTTTTATTATAAAACATAATTTAAGATCATAGCGCAATCATACGTACTATACACAATTCATTCATACGAAAAATTTCATAACCGAATTAGGTAAACATTTTAAGACCACGCTAAGCAAAACCTTTTACATAATTAGATTTAAAAATCACAGATATTAAAAAAAGGCAATTATTAAATTTATATGGAACCAAAAGAATACAAACAATACATTTAAATACAATGTTCACATCCTTGATTTTTACTCTGTTAAAAATAGAACAAGTGTGGAATTTCGATTACTAATTCTTGCAGTTAAAAAAATTATTCTTCCTAATTTTAATTTGAAGGTTCATATGCTTTGTTTGTAGTTGGTTTTGTGAATTAAGTACTAATACGAGTTACAGTGTAGTGTTTTTGAAAATTATTTCGCATTTTGTTAATACATATATAGTGCTTGAAAATATTTTTAAGTGCTTAAAAAGTACTTAAATGGTGCTTATTTGTCGTTGAAAGATTTGGTTACGCACTCTGCTATAGCTTTACGTCATCAGATTAACAAATCAAGTTTCAACAATTCATTCCATCAAAATTAAGCAAAATCTCTATTTTGAATCATTTGGCATGATGATAGAGGTCAACTTATGCTAGTCAAAATTTAACACCATCGAGAGATCCCTTTAAAGAGATCCAAAAAACTTTTTTATTTTCAGCGCCTGTATTAAAAAGCCTCCCAGTATTGATGGCCTATATATTCTTACATGTAATACCTATGAAAATTGATTCAATTACCATATTACCTTTAGTGTCTATAATTAAAATGAAGCGTCATTGTTGTCAATAATAATATGGCTGTTTTTTTACATTTCTCCACAATTAATTAATGGCTTTTCTCCATTAATTTTACTTAATTGTTCATAAAATATATAATTCTGCAGTGGACTGATCGTTAAGACCCGGTTCCCAGCAGATCACCGAAGTCGAGCATCACTGGCTGCGGTCAGTGTGCGGGTGGGTGACCACTTGGATCAGTCTGCGTAGGAACCGAGGGTGCTCGTTTAACTGTTCTACCGTAAAGTGCTCGACTTCGCGTGCAGGTCGTCTGGCTTCCGAAGCGGAGGTGCCATCTCCTCTGCAGAAGATCAAAATTGTGATGGCACGTCTTCGGATCATCCTCAGGGACGTTTCCCAGACCGTCGCCAATAGCCCATTGTGCAGCTCTAGTGTGACGTAAAAGAACAACAACGTAAAATATATAGCTTACTTTTTTTTAATTTCATTTAGTTCTTACTACCAAGTTGTTTCATTTTAGTGCACCGTTTATTTTTTTTATTTAAATTTGTACAGATTACCAAAATTAAGCTGCATTGGAGTCGATAATAGTATGGTGATTTTTCATCGTTCTTCGAAAAGAACAAGTACCTTTTTTTAGGACATACTTTTTTTTAATTTCAATTAGAACCTATTACCTAGTGCATCGTAGGTGTCAATAATAGTACGGCAATTATTTATACTTGTCCTATATAAATTAGTACTGTTTCTCCAATAATTTTGCTTTTCAACACTTATTTTTCATTTTAATTACTTTTCTTTTCAAATTATTTCGTTTGATAGAATCACGTTTTAAAAACACAGCTATAAATAAAATAAACATGAATTAAATTTAAAATTTGTAGTTTATTATTTAGAGTTTAAGAAAAACTCATTTTGACCTTTTTTGACACTATCATTTGGCACTATCACTTGTAAAATGTAACCTTTTTTGTAAAAAAGTAGGCAAAAAATTATTTTGACTGTTACTCTTTTTCTAATTGGTTACCTAACAAAAACTTTTTGTTGGGCTTCCGATTTCCTATAATAGTTTAAAAATTGGTGGTGAAATTTAAGATTGTGGCTAAGTAATGAATTAGCTAAAACTTGTTTTACCCAATTTATTTTTGGTGGGTGTGCTAACGTACTGTAACGATTCTTTTCGATATGCTAATGTCTGATTAGAACATATTTTGGCTCGTGTGTTTTTAAGTTGACTTTCTTTGGTCATTTAAAGATCTGTTGGGGATTTAATTCAAACTTGTGGTTTTATAAGTCATAAATCAACTAAAATTTGTTTTGGACGTAACTTTTTTCTTTTCGCTTGTGAGCTATTGAAAAAATGTATCGGATTACTGTGAACTTTCGATAACTTGCAATGACATATATAAGCTTTCTAGGTCCAAAGTAAGCTGAAACTTTTTTCGGGGATTTAAGTAACGAAAAGTATTTTAGGCTAACGTATGCTAAAGATTTCCAACAATGTGCTAAAATTTGGTTCATAACCTTACTTATTTGACGAGTTTCAAACATTTTTTATGCGACATTGAATTGCTAAAATTGTTTTTGCCATAATCTATTTTTGTGGATGGGCTAACGATTTTCTAACATAGTCTTAACTTATTTAAACAATATTTGAACTTTGTGGTTTCCAGGTCAAAAGTTCGCTAAAAGATATTTCTAGTTTAAATTTTTTTTTGTTGCTTATTTGAATAAAGTTTGCTGGCTAAAAGAATTTTTTGATGTGTTTGTGTCGGCTAACGATTTTCTTCCACGGTCAAAAGTTTAAGAGCGAAATTCAAGCCTTTTGCTTTTTTGTCAGGCTTTAAAATTTTAGCTAATTTTTTGCTAACAATTTATTACAATTGGCCAATATTTGGAAATAGAACTCAGACTTGTGAGTCTCTGTTTCAGAAGTTATCTAAAACTTTTTTTGATCCTAAATTATTTTGCTAACGAAGAAAGGAAAATTTATTATGGACTAACAATTTTCTATCATGGTCTAACGTATGATATTCAAAGTTTCAAATCAAATGTTAGCTGAAATTTGTTTTTGCCATACTTTTTTTTAGTTTCTAAACTAAAGAAAATATTCGTTGAGCTAACAATTACGTTCATTGAGCTAAGGTTTAAAAGGCAAAACTTAAAATTGCGGTTTCAAAGTCAAAAGTTATATAAAATTTGTTTTGGCCATATTTTCATGCGATTTAACTAAGAAGAGTTTTTATCATATAACGAACTTTAAAATTTCATTGATTTTTAAATCAAACGGTGATTAAAACTTGATTTGGTTAAATAATGAACATTTGAAAATTTTAACTTTAAAAAAAATTTCCTTAAAATCCTTTAATGAATTTGTTTAATTTTTAAATTGTCCTTTTCTGTAATAATCAACACAATAAAAAACATAATTTAAAAATATTCAAATTACTTACTTTAATAAATACTTCTTCCACTTCTTTTTTTCACTGAAATTTAATGGAGAAATTCTTACGTTACTTTATTCTTTTAATATCTGAAATTTTACTTAACAAAACATATGAAAAAAAAAATCTCAACGTAAAAATTTTTCAAGGGTGTGGTATCAAGAAAGCATCTAATATAATGAAAATAGCTAGTAATTTTTTTGATGTAAAAATAACTTTCTACAATTCGATAATTAATTAAAGGTGCTCTATGCACTAAACCAACAATCTTAGCCAAAAAGTTACAAAATATTTAAATTTTAAAACCAAAAAAAGTAGTAAATATTATGCTTTATCTAAATTAAATTTGCGCAAACATATAATTGCATACGAGAATGAGACGAAAAAATATAAAATTTCTTACATCATCTTTTTGAAGCTGCATTTAGTATGAATTATCAAATTTTGACTACAATCAATTACTCTTTTGAGATCGTTGCTATAACAAAAAGGATTTTTGTTTAAAACAATTGCATTGCCTGTATTTCCCTGATAACGCTTTATAAACATAAATAGGTTAAAGAAAAATTAGGTGTAAACATTTTAAATAGAGCTTTTTATAAAGAGAAAATTATAAAAATAGAGCAAAGGCTGGAGTCAAGTTTCTGACATTGGTGAATTAACCATAAAAAACTATGACATGCATTTAAAAAAACTTGTTTTCACAAAGAATATACAGGACCTTACAGATGGAAATTTAAACGCGATTTTTTTCTACATTGATTTAAATTTTTTGTTTTTTACACTATAATGTAAATGTTCTTCAGCTAAATTTTAAATATTGAGCCGAAGAAATTTTTACTATTATCATTATTTTACTATTATATTATTTTAAACATGAGAAGTATTTATTTTTATTTATGTCATCTCAAATAAAGTAATAAATACAATGCTAGTAGTATAATAGTAGTAGCTAGTAATTAAAGTAATAAATGCAATGTTAGTAGTATAAGTATACTTCGAAGCTAAAGTTTATGTTTAACTACAATGTTAAAATGAAATTGCTTTCGATATCTTGAAAATTCTAAAGTAACCAAATTTTAAATATATCTATTTTCATAATACTTAAGCATCACTATAAAAAAAATTCAAACATTATATGTTATTAAGTTTTACTAATGAACATATCATATCTGCCTACTGTCAATAACATCAGTTAGACAATGTGCGTTTATTTTATTATTATTTTTAAGTGATAAAGTTTTCCGAAGCAATTTCATACAGTTTTATTCTGCCAATGCAAGTTATTGTTTACTTCACTAGGTATGCGCCTTTCTTCACACAGGTACGCGCCTTTCTTCTAACTTCTACACAACAACCAATAACAGGACTTTGAGCTACGAGAGATTTAAAGTGCACCTTGCTGCAAATACACACCAGTAGCTTCGTTTTCTGTCAGGATCAAACTAACCACCCCCAATTTTCTACCAGAGTGTTATTTTCCATCTGCAGTGTCCAGCAGCACATCTCAAAATTGAATTATTCTTTTCTGGCAGATTAGTTTGTAAATCTAGCAGACGAAGCTAACATTTTACTAGAAAATAAAAAGTAAAACTTTACATTGAAAACACCACATTTAAAACTATTAAGAATTGAATATTTTTTAAAATTTTGATTATTTAGTTCGAAAATATCTTTAAGAAATTGTGATATCTTTTATAATTAAATTCAAAGGGTAGATTTCCGTATATATTGCGCCAAAAAATCACGGTATCTTCACACAAGAATCGAAAAACGTAACAGAAGGAAGGTGATTAGCTAAAAGCGTTTAATTTAACCACTGTCAAGTAAAAATTTTATTCTTTCTCTTTAAAACAAAATTATAGTACAAAATATTTAAGCCCTTTTAATTTGAAGTGAACATTCGAGCATATACTGATACAAAAAATCTCAAGTTCAATGCTTTTTTAAAAATTTTTAAAGATACAGCATGGCGCTTAACTATCTAAATATTTTGTTACATTGTGTAAGCTCATAGAGCCAATGGGAAATGTTCATACTTTTTTTCAAACTTCCTGAATAAAAATTGCAACTCGTTTTCATTCAACTTTAACACACTTGGAATAGACCATATTATTGCTTATTTTTTAATCATATTCTATTATTTACAAATTAATATAAATAAAGATGCATAAAAAACATGCAAATCAGTCTGTATTCAAGAAAAGAAAGATCTTTAACTCTTTATTTCACAATAAAACAGGAAATTTAAATTAAGAAACAATAGTGTTCGTCTTGTGAATAAAATTTCAAACATTCTAAAATGTAATGGTTTTAACTGAAAATAAGCCGATTAATTAATAATTATTTTATCATGGCATATTTGTTTACAGAAAATTATTTTTATCTTTATCATTGTTGCAGAGAAATTTTGTCAGATGCGAATAACCAAGTAAAAATTTTCTACTATGAAAAAAATTTCCAACTGAAAATTTCCTACTATGGAATTATTTCCTACGTAAGCGAAACAATGCATTGGTTTTAAGTCAAACTGTTATTAAAACTTGATTTTGCTCTAGTTTTATTTAGTTTGATGGGTCAATACTATTTATCAGGACTAACGAGTGCTAAAAATTATTCAGTAAACTAACTTCTGAAGGTAAAATTTAAACACTCTATCTCAAAAGTTAGATTTGACCTTTTTTGGTCGATAGGCTAACAAAAATATTTATTAGGTTAACGATTTATTACTAACTGCTAACCATCGAAAAGAAAATTTTAATAATTCTTATTTCATGTTATAAATTAACTAAAACTTGTTTTTCTTAGTGGGCTAATTTTGGCTTTCAGAGGTATGGGAGTGTAAGTGCTTCATTTAATCACTTTTTTTCCTATAAAATAAATAATACTTAGAATCACTGCTAATTTATACAATGTCTATATCTATTTATATGTCTCTTTAGAAATGTTTATAATTTCATTTGGAATCTTATTCTTTCTTCATTTTGCAGAACTGTTGTATTGAACTTCGTGAAGATTCATAGAATTGACTTCTTCGGTATTTTGTGATACACCACTAGTTCTGGTAAGAATTTCATTATGCTTCAGCAATTTTAGGGTTTTCAAATATGCAGGGTAATTCAAAATGAATATAACGATTACAACCGGCTATAACTATTAATTGAAAAAGGATTTACGCAGAATGTAGAAGGAACTTCAAAATTTTGTATAAATGCGTGACAGATTTTCGATGCGACTTCAATTGGCACACGGACCATGTCTAGGCAGTAGTCCATTTCACGTCATACATTCTGACGCATTTGTTCAGTCGCCGACGCAATCGCGCGTTATTTGAGTTCTTCAATTGTTTTTGGGCATGGGGCGCACATACATGGGACCACATAGATGGAAATCGCAGGGTATCAAGTCCGGAGATCTTGGTGGCCAAGATCAGAAGACATCGTTGCCATCTCCACCTTGAACGATTCAAAGGTTTAGAAGATGTTGATTTAAAAGTGTGCGAACCATCGTACCCCAGTGTGAGGGTGCTCCATCTTACTGGAAGATGTAATCCGTCGAATCAGCATCTAGCTGTGGCACCATACCTTAAGCATGCTAAGATAACGTAACACTTCGATCACAGAAGAAAAAGAAAGGTACAATTAACGTGATGAGATCGTGCAGAACATCTTACCTTTAGCTGAATCATGTTCAATTACAGTGGAAGGCCTCTTCGTAGCCCATATTTGACTGTTGTGCCGGTTAACCATCCAACTTATGTGGAAGGTTTCTTCATCTCTAAAAATGAAACGATCAGCCATTGTTTCTTTTGCCATGCTTTCAGCATAATCCTTCATACGTTTGCCGTAATTTTCCTACTTCAATTGCTGTAGCAGTTGAATCCAGTACGGTTTCGTTTGCAGGCTCTGTCTAAAAAAGCGCCACACCGTTGTTTGGTAACTGCTTTCGAGCGCCGATTTTCGCGGGTTTCGTTCTTGCTTGCGGAGATTTTTTTCAACATTAACCACTGCTTTTTTCATTTTACAAACATCCCGTTTCTTCAAACATCCTATGCCAGCCGTTATGGCTCAGGTTATAGAGCGTTCGGCTGTCCAATAAGGTGAACTGGGTTCGAATCCTAGCGATGATCTTTTCTTGTCGTTGATCATTTTTGTAACATTTGATATGAGTATCAAAAATTTTATAACGATGACGAAATCTTCTCTGCACTGTGATAACAGAATGGAAACTTTTAAATTCTAACACGCAGCATGCCTTCTGCACGATCATTCTCACTAATAAACTCGCGCATGCTCAGGATTCCGCTTCACTGCGCCTTACATCAAGAAATTTTGATGTTCCATCCACATTCTATGTTAATCTTAGCGATAAATTATTTTTTATTTAATAGTTGTAGCTGTTTGTAATCGCTATATTCATTTTAAATTGCCCAGTATAACTTGAGGCATAGGATGCATTAAATGAATAAGAGATTAAGTAAAGACAATCACGTACTTAAAAGTAATATAAGCATAACGTGGGGAGAGTAGATATCGTCAATGTCGTCTAGGAAAAGTCACCCCAAAATAGAATCGAGTCTTATACATTAATGAATTGGAATTATATTTCTGTAGTGATACACTACCATACTCTCCCACCAGAATTATATCTGTGATAGAATTCGATGAACGTATACCACTAGTTGATTCATTGCTGTCTTAAAAGCTGTATTAAAATCACCGTACTTTTTGTTGATCGTGAGAGCTGTATTAAGTTCACGGTCCATCCTGTTAAGTTCATCCTGTGTTGCCATTAGCAGTCGAGTGTTTGCAGGCCGACGTTGCACGTGATACAGACTGAGTAGCAACAACTCAAGGAGGTGGATACGGTCGCAGTCACAAATAGCAAGTCGACTGTTTAATCTATCGAAGTAGGCGTGTTAAAATCGAAGTGGGAGTTTCTGTCATGGTAGGCGTGTTCACATCACGTCCGAAGTTTACCAAAGTGGGGAGAGTAGATATCGACAACCTTCGTCTATGAAATTACAAGGCTACGGAGTTGAACAATAGTAGTCACAAACAATTGGGTCGACTGTTCAACGACGGATATAAAATAAAATTAAAAATTCCGTGAACTTGAAAGGCAAAGAAAAATTCAGAACAGTCTTCGTCTATAACTATTCAAATGCCTTGGCAAACACGAATGTGTAAAATCTGAAAGATAAAAAGAACTCCAGACTATAAATTTTATCAAACCAATGTGGAATTACGATTTCTTACAAAAATTGCGATTTCTATCATTAAAATGAAACATTACACTTTCTAGGTCAAAAGTAAACTAAACATTGTTTTGCATGTTACTCATTTTTAGTTGGTACACCAACAACTTCATTTACTTTTGCGTTGTATCTATTTTATAGTGGTTTAGAAGGAAAAGTTTATGAAAACTTGTTTCGGCAATGACTTTAATGAATTAGTGGTCTAAATTAAATTTAAGGTTTGACGAAAGTTAGTTTTGGCCGTTTCTTTTAATTGATGATTGTAGAGCCGAAATTGTTTGTTGGGCTAACAAATTCCTTCAGTGGACTAGTGTTTAGATACGAAATTCAAATTTGTAATTAGATGAGAATATCGTTAAAATGTTTAAACGGTAAGGTTAACAAAAGTTTATTCCACTTACGTAGTGCTTACGTTTTCTTACCATGAATCAACGTTTGAAGGCAAATTTCAAACTTCTTCAAATTTCAAGCTGTTTTCTTGACCATAAATGAGCAGACATTTGTTCTGTATTTAACTTATTTTGGTATTAGGATTAACAAAACTTAAGCAGGAAATTTAAATAAAGTAACAATAGCGTTCGTCTTATGAATAAAGTTTCAAACATTCTAAAATGTAATGGTTTTAACTGAAAAGTAGCCAATTAATTAATAATTATTTTATCATGGCATATTTGCTTACGGAAAATATTTTTTTTTCTTTATCATTGTTGCAGAGAAATTTTGCCAGCTGCGAATAACCAAGTAAACATTGTTTTTACAAGCAACTAACTACAATAATTATTTATTGTTGGACAATACATTTTGACAGAAAAGTCTACTACTAAGCGCGAACTACTCATTGTCAATAAAGAACACTATCATAAAATTACTGACTTTATTAAATATTAGATCATGATCATTAAATTAATTCTTAACTGTTATGTTTAAGCGGTCAAGATTATTAAGTACACTGAATCAGGGGCGTACGCAAGGGGGGGGGTTTAGGGGTTTAAACACCCCCCTTGAACTCAGACAAAGTGAATTTACAAAATAATACAGACAAAAATAAAAATTTTAGTAGAAATTATGCGGATTATTATTTTTTAAGACTATATATTTTTATTTGCCTTATGCCTACTTTTTTTTTCTCACGGTATTTCTCAGAATACTGATAAAACATTTACTATAATAGGGTTGTATTCTTGAAACCAAATTCACGTGATACTGTTACGGGTGAGCCCCGATCACTGGTTCCTTTCTGACCTGCCAGTCGCGATAGTTTTCGAGACTGGCTGGCATTCGCGAGGTCTGGAATCCTAGACTTTCTGTCGTCTTTGAGACAATTCGAGAATTTTGTAGATGCGGTTAAAAAAATTATATGAAAGGGGGTTACATTTATTTTCGATTTTAGTCAGATTAAAAGTTATCTCTGCCGCTTGTCCTTCGGAGCTTGTTTCTAAATCTGTTTTGTTTTGGAGACTCTGTGCTCGTTGAAGTTATTCATTCCAGCTCGAAACTTTGAGATCGTAGCTTAGTGGATATTTCTGTGCCAACATATATGTATATATTTGTGCTGTTCTTGGATCTTTAGGATGTCTAAACGCAAGAATTTAACAATTTTTAATTACTTTGAGAAAAAATCACGAGCTGAAATTAGTGAGGTGACAGCATCTAGTACCAATGTAAGTTTTTCTGTTGAACAGAAATGTGATACTTCCGTTGAAGAAAACGTTTCTAGCGTAACAGAATCTGATGAATGTGAAAGCGGTCCTCAAAGTGTTACTTCCCACCCATATGACATTGGACTTTTTTCAGAAGATAATACATGCGAGGCTAAAAAGCTGGATATACTTAAAAATGTTTGGGAACCCAATCCAGCATTTGTTTTTCCTAAAAAAGGAAAAAGAAAATTGAAATTTCAGTACAAATGGCTTTATCGCTGGAAATGGCTTGCATATTCAGAGGTTAAGGGTGGTGCTTTTTGCAAATTTTGTGTACTTTTCGCCCCAAGTGGTGCCGGTTCTGGAAAGCAACCTTTAGGCCAACTGTGCAATGTAAAATTTGACAACTGGAAAAATGCTGTAGAGCGATTTTCTGAACACGAGAAATGTCTTTATCACAAATCGATCGAAACTGCTGGGACATTAAACGATATTTTATTTGGAAAGATGAAACCTGTGGATGAACAAGTTGACAGTGCAGTAGAGCAGAAGAAAATTAGAAAATAGAAAAAACATTACTCCAATCATTGAAACCATCCTATTTTGTGGAAATCAAGGTCTCGCTCTAAGAGGACATAAGGATTCGGGAATAATTGCTGAACAACCAGGTGAAGAGAACGACGGAAATTTTCGGGCATTGCTTCGTTTCCGGAGTAAGAACGATTCGACTCTTAAGAACATTTTAGAGTCAAGCAGAAAAAATGCTCAGTTTACCAGCCCTCGATTTCAGAACGAAGTTATTGAGGTTTGCAATATTTTAATCCTGCAAAAACTAGTCAGCAAGATTAATGATGCAACTTGCTTTTCCATTCTTGCAGATAAAACAACTGATATTGCAGGTATAGAGCAATTATCGTTATGCGTTCGATATGTCGATAAAGAAAATTTTAACATCACCGAACAGTTTTTGCAATTCATTCCGGTGCATGACTTAACCGGAAAAGCAATAGCAACAACAATATTAGACCAATTACAGTCTATGAAAGTTGATATAAAAAAGTTACGTGGACAGGGGTACGATGGTGCTGCATCAATGAGTGGAAAAATTAATGGTGTACAAGCCCACGTAAGAAGTATTGTCCCATCAGCACTCTATGTACATTGCTCTGCTCATAGCCTCAATTTGGCTGTATCAAATGCATGCGAAATAACTGGCATTAGAAATTGCTTAGGGACAATTAAAACATTATACGACTTTTTAAATACGCCAAAAAGACAGTATGTCCTATCTTCAGCAATAGAGGAGATGGAAACCAGCTCTAAGAGGGAGAAAATTAAACAGCTATGTGCAACCCGTTGGATGGAAAGATACGACTCAGTAACCGCTGTGGTGGAACTTTTCGAGCCTATCGCCGAAACACTACAAAAAATATCAGAATGGAAGGATAAGGAATCAGCTACCCAGTCTAATTCTTTACTGTGCACAGTATCTAATTGCCAATTCGTAATATCTCTTTTGTGCATTTACAAAGTTTTCACCATAACAATCCATCTCTGTAGATACCTACAAAAAACAAGCATAGATTTGATAGAGGCAGTGAGTCTTGCAGAAGATGTCATTAAAGATCTAAAATTAATGCGTGAAAATGCCACTGAAACATTCTCTGAAATATTCAGCTCTTCTTCTCTTATGCTAACAAGCATTGGATCTTCCACTTCCATGCAAATCCCAAGAGTAACAGGAAGACAGAAAAATCGCGATAATTTTCCGTCATCGACACCGGAAACATATTTCAGAGTTAGTGTTTTTATTCCATTTATAGAAAATTTTATAACACAATTAAACTTAAGATTTGTATCGCATCGTGATATTTTGAAAGGATTTCAGTGTCTTCTACCTGCCGATCCTTTCATTTGCCAACCTTCAAACAAAAGGCTTTTGAAGCATTAGTGGAATTTTACGCTGGAGATTTGGATACCTGTAAAGAAAGCCTTAAGTCTGAACTAAAACTCTGGTATAAAAGATTAAAAAGGATTAGTGAAGACGGAGTTAGTGTTCCGAAAACTGCGGCGGATGCTCTTGGAATGTGCAATAAAGATATAACACCAAACATTTTCAAACTCCTAGAAATATTGGTCGTTCTACCTGTTTCAACGAGTGCAAACGAAAGATCCTTTTCGACTTTGCGCCGTTTGAAGACTTATATATGCAACTCAACGGGATATAATAGAATGAATGGATTGGCGCTCTTAAGCATTCATAGAAAATTTACCCCAGCTGCCAAAGACATTTTAAACGAACTTGCAAAAAAACCCCGTCGTTTGGATATTACAGTATAAATCAATAAATTTTTAGCGTGTTTGTATACTGGTTTAATTCCCTATTTTGTTGGTAAGTCATTTTTTAGTTAAATTCATTGGTTTTCTATGGAATATTCACATTTATATGGTTATTATTTAGGTAGCTGTTACAGTATGAGTAGTTTTTTCTGGCTTGATTTATTCCTACTTTTTAATAAAAATAAAATATTTTACCTCTTATTATAAAAAAAATTATATTCTTAAACTTAAAAAATAAAAACAAAATTTAACTAAACAATGTTGTCGAAATAAAAAGTCAAAATTCTCTAGCTGTCTAAATTAGGGAAGTAATAGTGCTTTATTACATACTTTCATAATACATAATTTCATACATAATTTCTTTTGGTAATTTCTGAAAATTATGAACCCCCCCCCTTGAAAAAATTCTGCGTACGCCACTGCACTGAATGTTTCTACAACATCGTCTCTAGCACATCATGTATTTAAGTACTTTATATTACTTTTCTAGTTGATTTTTAAGAAAACAACAAGCATTACTTACGATACTACTTTATAAATTTCAATGATAGTTACACAAAATATTAAAATTTACAAAAAAATTGCTAGATTATAAATAACTTTGAAATTGAAGCGATTCATTCTTGCGGTCGACCACAAATTAAATGGCGATATTAACAGTCTTAAAGAAGTTACAACTCAACAGTTGAAAAAGTTTTTCCAGTTTTGAATCGTTCGCGAACAAAACTAACACTTCCGCAAATCTTTTTTTGTGTTTTCTGTCATGAAATTAATATTATTTACTATCGTTTTTATCCAATGTAATTTTTTTTCTTTCTTAAATAAGGGTTTATCTATTAATAATATGGGATGCCCTTTCACAAAAAAGTAATAAAATAGATGAATGTTAGATTGGACGCTATCTAACCTTATATAATATTTGATATAATATTAGAAGATAGCATTCAGGAGACTAGCGTTTTCTAGCAAATTTAGTATTATATTACATCTTTCTAATATTACATAATATCCTTTCGCTACCTGGGTAGCGACATTTAAATATTCTAGCTAAAGTGAAATTTAAATTTTCTGAGTCAGAACTTTTTTTTGGTATGTTGTCAAACATTTTTCTGAGCTAGTGATTTTCTGCAATGAACTAACGTTTTATGATAAAATTCAAGCTTGTTTATAGTTAACAAACAAAGAATTAGGCCATATTTTTCGATAAATTGATTTTCTAACAAATTTTTTTTTGATTCTGCCTGCTATTTCCTATTATGGGTATAAAAACGAAAGTCAAACTTGCAGTTTCTAAATCATAAACTAACTAAAACTTGACATGACTTTTTTGGCGGGTGGGCTACCAGAAAATTCTCACAATGCGCTCCTATTTGGAGTAAAAATGAATTTTTCTAAATCAAAAGTAAGCTAAAAATTTATTTGGCATAACTCCTTGATCTAAAATTTTTTTTTTATTGGGCTACTGATTTCATTGGTGAAATTGGTAATGTCGTACAAACAATTTTGATGGGCTAACATAGTACTAATGTTTTTATGTAATACTTGAACTCTTAAAAGAAATATCAAACTTGCGGCTTTTGGATCATAAATTAGCTTTCATTGTTTCATTATATAATTTATAAATTGTTTTAGACTTCTTTCGGTGTTTTAACTAACGAAAATACTTGCTGGGCTAACGGTTGGTTGAGCAATTTAAATTTGTGCTTTCTTCTTCGAAAGTTAACACCCAGGCTCTTTATAATACAATACCACAATAGATTCTTTAAAAAATTATTTTGAGAAAATTTCGGATTGAAAATTTTCTACCATGGGCGACGTATATAAAAAAAATTGCATTGGTTTTAAGTCAAACGGTTATTAAAACTTGATTTTACTCTAGCTTTATTTAGTTTGATGGGTCAACACTATTTATCAGGACTAACGTGTGCTAAAAAATCTATTCAGTAGCCTAACGTCTGAAGGCAAAATTAAAATTCTCTAACTCAAAAGTTAGATTTGACCTTTTTTGGTCGGTAGGCTTAGAAGAGTACTTTATTAGGTGAACGATTTATTACTACGGGCTAACCATTGAAGAAAAATTTTTAATACTTATTTTATGCTATAAATTAACTAAAACTTGTTTTTCTTAGTGTGCTAATTTTGGTTATCAGAGGTATGGGAGTGTAAGTGTTTCATTTAATTATATTTTTTTCCCTATCAAATAAATAATTCTTATTGACATTATATAAATTAACAGTGATTCTTTCTATTTATAACGTCTCTTTAGAAATGTTAATAATTTCATTTGGAATCTTATTCTTTCTTTGCATTTTGCAGGAGAGTTTGTATTGGTCTTCGTAAGGAGTCGTGGCATTGACTTCATTGGTATTTTGTGATACACCACTAGTTCTGGTAAGAATTTTACTATGCTTCAGCAATTGTAGGATCTTCAAATATACAGTGTACTTCAAAATAAATATAGCGATTACAAACGGCTCTAACTATTTAAAGAAAAAGAATTTATCGATAAACATTACACAAAATATAGAAGTAACTTCAAAATTTTGTATACTTGCGTCACAGATTTTCTATAGGACTTCAATTGGTCACACGGACAATATCTAGGCCAGGGGTCCCCAACCCTATGCTCGCGGGCACTATGGCGCCCGTCGATCGATCTAGGTGAGCTCGCTGTTTGTGCCCAACTATAAAGTAATTCCATTTTCCCTTAAAATTCTATGCAAATGCATACTGAAGTACTCTGGCTCAGTAAAGGCAAAGTACTTGATAGATTTCTACATTTAATTGAAGAAATAAAAAATCAAATATTTTTAGAGCTAAGAGATCCCTCGCAGATTTATCTCTCCTAACCGACATAATGGAAAAACTAAATAATTTAAACTTTGGAGCTGCAGAGAAAGGACAAACATATAGCAAGAATGACAGGGGCTCCTTCAGAGATAAGTTATTTTTGTGTATATCACATTTGAAAATGAAGTTTCTTCTGTATTTTCCAAACATGAAAAAATGATAGGTGACAGTGAAATTGGCTTATCAACGCTTCAAGCTCAATTTAAAAAGCGCTTTCAACAATTTAATATAATCGACCCTTTGATCACCTTTTTTTGTAAATTCTTTTACTAACCAAATAAACATACCGTAATAGCAACATACCTGTACATTTCAGAATTTCTTCAAGTAAGGCGCGAAGAAGGGGAGAGAGAAGTTTTTGATCTTCAGGATGACATTATCCGCAAAACTATTATATCAGATGAGAACTTCTTTAATACATGTAGTTGACAGAAATAAATTCCATTCTTAAAAGGAGCAGCGTGGTGCCATGCGACTTAAAGAATTCTAATCAACGGTGTGATTAAGGAATTTTAATGGGACAAAGGACATGAAATTGTAAGTTACAAGTCACAAAATAAAGCATTAATACAATCAGGGAGAAAACAAAACTTAAGTGGGGGAAATTCGAAACCTACATGTTTTCGGTTCGAGAGATGGAGTTAAACTAACTTAGAACTGCTCTATTTGAGTCTCTTTAGTGTTCATAGATGGCGTTGACAGGGGTTTCGATTGTCACAGCAGCATATAAAATAAAGTCGTTTTTAGGTTCCACATACTTGTTTGAATCACTGTTTTCGACAATGAATATCAAAATCAAAATATAGATCCCGACTTACAGATGACCACCTTGACGATTGCCTGCGAGCAGGAATTTCATCATATTCTCCCAATTATGAAGCGCTGGCCAGTGAACTGCAATTAAGATAACATTAACTGTATTTCATATATTTTATAAATAATTTTTATGCTTCGTATGTTTTGAAAGCAATTTAGCAATAATTTATTTTACACAAGAATATGAATACTATTTATATTCATAAGGTAAATTTATTTTTAAAATTAAATTTTTTCTGCATTATATGTAGTGTGTATTATTACCTATGTCTATCAACTATAAATTTATCTTGAAAAATAAATGGTCACCGCCCTTCGATCGATATTCTGGTATTTGCTCTTAGGTACAAAAAGGTTGGGGACCCCTGATCTAGGCGGTAGTCCATTCCACGCCATACATTTTGACGCATTTGTGCAGCCGCCGACTCAATCGCGTGTTCTTTGAGTTCTTCCATTGTTTTGGGCGTGGGAAGCACGTACATCCGTCTTTCACATAACCCATAGATAGAAATTGCAGGATATCAAGACCGGAGATCTCCGTGGCCAAGAGTAGAAGACATCATCGGCATCTCCGCTTCGACCGATTCAACTCTTAGAAGATGTTGATAAAAAAATGTGCTAACCATCGTACCCCAGTGTGAGGGTGCTCCATCTTACTGAAAGATGTAATCCATAGAATCAGCATCTACCTGTGGCACCATACCTTAAGCATGTTAAGAAAACGTAACACTTCGCTCACAGAAGAAAAAGGAAGGTACAATTTACGTGATGAGATCGTGCAGAACATCTTACCTTTAGCTGAGTCATGTTCAATTACAGTGGAAGGTTTTGTGGGGAGAGTAGATATCGACAATGTCAACCTTCATCTATGAAGAGGTTCCCCTTGATAGAATCGAGTTAACATGTCTTATTTACTAGTGAATTGTAATTGTAATTTTCTAGTTGTAGACACACTACAGTACTCCCCCACCAGAATTATAGATAAGATAGAATTCGATGAATGAATACAACTAGCTGAATCATTGCTGTTTCGTGAGAAGCCGGGAGAGCTGTATTAAGATCACCGTACTTTTTGCTGATCGCGAGAGCTGTATTAAGTTCACGGTCATGGTTGCTCCTGTGTTAACGTTAGCAGTCGAGCGTATGCAGGCTCATGTTGTGTGTGATCGAGACTCAGTGGCAACAGCGCGAGGAGGTGGATAATGTCAGTCATATGTAGCAAGTCAAGTGTTCAATGTGAACCATCCATTGAAGTAGGCGTGTTCAGATAGAAGTGGGCGTGTTCACATTACGTCCGAAGATCACCCATGTGGAGAGAGTAGATTTCGACAATGTCAAACTTCCTCCATGAAAAGGTACCTTCAAGTCAAGAATCGAGTTAATATGTCTTATACAGGGTGTCTACGTTAAACGTTTCAGAATTCCTAAGAGGGGTAGAGTGCATCCTGACGACTCGAAATCATATAGCAATGCGGGGTCGGAAATGCTTTCCAGACGCGGTAGAGGGAGTTTTACGAAAGTTCCGAGCTTTCCAGTGCGTTGGCCTCCTTGGTCACCCGACCTATCATGTCTTGATTTTTATTTATGGCATACCCTCCAACTTATGAGGATTTTGAAAATAATTCTTTCTAGTGGTAGTGAACCAAAGTAGAAATTTTTAAAGCAAATGGATCGCTCATAAAACTTTTATCAGAACTTAAGAATCTAGCCTTATGGCCCGCACTTTTATAAGTAATAGTGGACAAGTTACGCTAAAATTAATTTTTTTAAAATATTAAGACATTAATTTTGCTACCGTCTGAAAAGAAGATTTCTGAAACTACGGAAATTCCGTAGCAGTTGGAGGGTATGTTATGGGGTCATACGAAAACAATGGTTTATGATACCCCGTTGACAATGCTGAGGAGCTGGTTCAAGAATCGCAGTTGCTGCCGGAGAAATTCGAGATATGCCTGGAGTATTGGCATAAGATAAAGTTGTGATAACTGAAATTTAGTTTCGCAATTTTTGGCAGACTAACGAAAATTTTAGTTTGGTTGGCATACGATTTAAATTTTCGTCTGTGAGCTGATATTGTAAGGTAAAATTATTATAATTCTTATCGCAAAATTAGATAACTCCCTTTTTCCCATTAGAATTATTTGTAACTTTTTTGGTAGATGATCTAAGGAACATTTTTGTTGACAATGTCTGTCGTTAGCATTTGGTCTACAAAGAGGTAATGCTTAGAACTAAAATTCATACTCGTAGTTTCTCTGTTAGAGGTCAGCTAGAATTTGCGTTGGCAATTACTTTGTGTTAAACCAAACACAAAGTAATGGTGGGTTAAAAAACTATTTATGGTAATCCAATGATATAATACAACATCTGTCGACAATGTTCAACTTTTCTAAGACAAAAGATGGGGAAAATTTGTTTTGAGCAATACTATTTTCGGAGGTTCTGAATTACATTGGTCAGAGCCGCGAAGGCTCAAGCGATGGAGTATTCGCCTTCCAATGAGGTTGAGGGGGATGAACCCTGTCATATTAAGTTGAAGACAACTAGGACATAAATCAACTAAACATTTATTAACAACTGAAACATAACAAGATAAAAACAGAAACGTAAAATTAAGTATGTGTGTGTGATAGAGACTGAGTAAAGTTCGAAGCTTCTTAAATATGGGGAAGATACAAAGTTGCCGATCGTGTGTTTGTCATCCCTTGATTCTCTTGGCGACTACGCACCATGCCTGGCGCCACAAGGTGAATCGGGTTCGAATCCTAGCGATGGATGGTCGATACGAATCCGTATCCAGCTTGCACCGACCTCAGTGCTGACGTGCAATATCCTCAGTGGTTGACGGATCATGGGTTAGAGTTCCTTTGTCGCCAGGGTAACCGTGGGAGGCTTACGTCCCCTTACCACCAGGCTAACCGTAGGAGATCTCCGTGATTTTCCTCTCCATGTAACTTAAATGCGGATTAGTTCCATCAAAAAGTCCTCCACGAAGGTAAATTTCACCCAATACTTGATCCAGGAGTTCCATTGTCCTCTGGATTGGGTTCAAAAATACAAAGCTACAGAGTTGAACATTAGCTGTCGTAAATCCAAGAATTGGGTCGGCTGTTCAACGACAGTTATAAAATAAAATAAAATAAAAAATAACATTGGCCAAAAATTTTCCATAACAGTCAAAAGTTTGATTCAAATTTGTGGTTATATCAAATATAAGTTAAAATATTTTTGGAGCTAAAACTTGTTTCGGTCGTAAAGTTTTCTGGTCAATTTACTAACGAAATTTTGGTTGAGCTATCATGGACTTACGATTTCGTACAATGAGCTTACGTTTGGGGGCGAAATTTAAATTTTCTTCGTCCAAAGTGAGCGAAAAAAAAAACTCATTTTCTTATAGGTTAAGGAACAAAATTTTTTGTTTGGCCTACAATTCTAACTAGCGGTTTCTTAGTCAAAAACTAGCTGAAACTTGTTTTGGCCATATTTTTCTTTGGGAATAATTTCTAACAAAACTTTTAATTTGACAAAAATGTGCTAGCGATTTTATTACAATGGGTTAACGTTTGAAGTTAAAATTTAAACTTGTTGCTACTAGATTATAAAGTTGCTGGGCTGATGATTTACTGTAATCAACTAAAGTTTTGATTCGATAATCAAACTTTTGATTTCTATTAAGCAAATGAGTTAAAACACAGTTCAGCCAATTTTTTGGTGTTCTGACTAAAAAGGATTTTTGTTAAGTTTAAAATTTTCTTTTACAAGTTAACTTACAAGTTCTTTTACAAGTTTTCATAGTTCAAAATATTTTCATGGTACATAATTTCCTGAAACTTGTTATGATCACAGCTGTTTTTGACGGCTGGGCTATCTATATATTTTGTCCAGCTAACGTGGACATAAAATTTCCTTTAATGAACTGTCATTTGGAAAAAAATTGTCTTATTTTGTCTAATATTTGCAGAAAAAACTTGAGCTAATGATTTTCCATAATGGTCCATAGTTAAGAGCCACAATTCAAAATTGTAGTTTTCATGTCAGAAATTGGTGGTTTTGATCGCGAACATTTTTTGAGGCTATCATTGACTGATTTCTAACAAAGGGCTAACATTGGAAGGCAAATTTAAAAGTTGCGGTTTCTTGTTTTGTCTACATCCTTCGATTAGTAGTGTAGGGCTAACTGTTTCCAGCAACGAGATTACATTTTAGGACAAAACTCAATTTTGTGATTTCTATGTCAAAAAAACTTTTCCCTGGATAATAATTTGCCTAAACTTTTTGAGTTATAACTTTTTTGTATTGGTTGGAGAATTAATGTAAATTTTTGTTGAACTACCAACGCTAAATATTTTCTTAAAAAATCTAACGTTTGTAGATAAATTTCAAATTTGTAGTTTTCAGTATGTGATAGAGAGGATTTTAATAAAACCCGGTTGGTAGGGCAGCTCAACAGAATTAGGTTTTAAATTCATCTATGGTATTTTAGTGTTGAAAGGCGACGGTATACAAATATGAATTGTTTAAAGTACGGAATTATTATTTTTTTTTACAATTTGTTCTATCTTGCAAACAATGAAAGATTTAAGAGAATCTTTTGTCTCTGTTTTGACTGATACTCAAGGAGTTCAAAATCCATCAATTCATGGTTGAAAAAATCATGTAGAAGGAGAATTCTTTAACAGTTAATAAATACATTAAATATATTTTGCCCCTCTCAAATATTTCTACATCACGTTCTTTAAAAACCAGCATGATTAGCAAAATGTTTTTACATATTTATTATTTTTATTGTTTTATTAAATTTTTATAGCCTTAAATTATTTCCAATGGGAATTTTTTTTAATAAAAAATACATAATTTAATCAAATTAAAAAAAAAGTTAGTAAAATTTTGCTTTTAAATGTCTTAAATGGCATCTTTTTGGGTGTATTGATATCGGTCACCAACTCATTAGGTTAAAGGAAAAAGTGGCTGCTAAGAATGTGGGGATAGTAGTTATCGACAATGTCAACCTTCCTCTATGTAAAGGTACCCCGAAATAGAATCGAGTGAACATGTCTTATAGACTAGTGAATTGTAATTGTAATGATAGATACACTACAGAACTCCCCCACCAGAATTTTATCTGTGGTAGAATACGATGAACGGATACCACTAGTTTGTCCATTACTGTTTTGTGAGAAGACGGGAGAGCTGTATTAAGATCCCCTTACTTTTTGAGTGCTGATCGTGAGAGTAGTATTAAGTTCACGGTCGTGGTCTCTCCTGTGTTGCCTTTAGCAGTCGAGTGTATACGTTGTTGTGTGATCGAGACTGAGATGCAACAGCGGGAGGAGGACGATGTCGCAGTACAACTGTTCAATGAAGACCATCCTGCGAAGTAGGAGTGTTCAAATCGTAGTGGGCGTTTCTGCCAAGGCAGGCGTGTTCACATCACGTGCTAAGTTCATCAATGTGGGGAGGGAAGTCAATCTTCATTTGTGAAAAGGTGCCCCCCCTCCACAGATTCGAGTTAACATGTCTTATATACTAGTGAATTGGAATTATATTTTTGTAGACACTACAGTGAACATTCAGACATCTTCTGATATGAAAATATGTCAAATTCAATGCTTTTAATTTTAATACATCGCACAAGCATATATGAAAGCAACAGGAAATTTTCGTATTTTTTTCCAGCGTTGCTCTTCATTCACCAAAATACCATACTGTTGTTTATTTTTTAATCATTTACAAATCAGTATAAATGATGGATCATAAACTTACACATCCGTCTATATTCCAGACATTTATATGAAAACGTAATTCATTGTTTTTCAATATTTTAACAAAAAAATTTTAATACGATAACAGTATTCTTTGTATTAAACTTTAAACAATGTTAAACAATGTAATGGTTTTAATTAAGCTAAAAGCTGAAATCATTGTGCACCGGAAAAAAATCCGGATTCATTACCGCGATCCGGAAGTTTTCGGAAACCAAACATCCAGTAATTTCAAAAAAAATTATCGATCACATTTATGAATAAAAATTCTTGTACATTTTATTTAGAAATATTAGAACTATAATTTATACTTGGCAGCTCTTTTATTTGTAAATATTTTTTCTAAAAAAGTAATGTGATCAGACATTAGATTTAGTAAGCTTATGCATAAATATTTAAATTATGCTGCATATAATTTATTTATAATTTCATGTTTTGAAAATATCAGAAATTTGAATTTATAAAGACGTTAATTTTTTTAAATGCGTCATTAATGATTTTACTCAAGAAATTTTCAGAATTTTTGAGTCGGGCTCACAATCACCCCTGATTTTAATTGTTTCAGCATCACAAGTTTGTTAACAGACAATTATTTTTTAATATTTTACATTGTCACAGACGAATAATTAAGCAAACGTTGTTTTACCAATACATTCTGAGATAATTACAATATACACTCAGACAATACGTTTTAGCAGAAACGTCAACTACTACGTGCGAGCTGCTCATTGTCAATAATGATCACAATTCATAATATTTACTGACTTGATTAGATATATGATGGTTAAATTGATTCCTAAGCTTTGATTAATCGGTCAAGATTATTAAATACACTGAATGTTTCTACAACATCATCTACTCTAACAAATCGCAAAATTTTTCTGCGTTAGCGATTTTCTGTAATGAAGTATCGTTTTATGATAAAATTCAAACTTGTTTGTAGTTAACAAAGACTTATAGCCATATTTTTCGATAAATTGATTTGGTAACAAAAATTTTTGATTTGACCTGCAATTTCCTAATATAGGTTAACGTATTGAAGCGAAGGTCAAACTTGCAGTTTCTAAACCTGGTGATATTATAAACCTGGTTAAATCGGAACCTGGGTATCATTGACTGATTTCTAACATTGAGCTAACGTTTTAAAGAAAATTTTAAAGTAGCGGTTTCTGTGTTAAAAATCAGCTAAAAATTATTTTGTCTACATCTTTTGATTAGTAGTGTAGGGCGAACAGTTCTCTTGCAACGGGCTTACATTTTAGGACAAAACCAAATTTTGCGATTTTTAGGTGAAAAAAAAGTAAAAATTTCATTTGACGTTATTATTATTATTATTTTTTGATTGGTGAACGAAAATGTTTGTTGAACTCACGTGGCATATTGTATAATCGAATAACGTCTGGTTTCAAAATTATAATGTGCGGCTACTAGATTGAAAGATTGCTGAAACCTGTTTCGGCCTAACGAAAATGTTTGTTTGGCTAACACCCAACGTTTTCTTATAATGAGTTAACATTTAAAAACTGAATTGAAACTTGTGTTTGCTAGATCCTTAAGATGTATGGTAGGATGACGAGTTATTAAAATGAGTCATGAGTTCTGTGGTAAAAGTTTTGGGTCAAAAGTTAGCTAAAGCTTGTTTCACAATAGTTATATCTTTGCTTAGCGGGCAACTTTGATAGACAGAAGTATGGGAATGAGAGGTATGGGTTCATAGAATAAAAGTTGCGCAGTATTTATTCTTTCTTTCAAATAAATAATACTTTTTATTTTATTTTATAACGGTCCTTGAACAGCCGTCCCAATTGTTTGTGCTTACGACAACTAATGTTCAACTCCGTAGCTTTGTAATTTTAAACCCAGTCCAGAAGACAAGAGAACTCCTAGATTTGCCTTCTTTTCTGACTTTTTAATGGAACTAGCCCGCATTTGCGTTATATGAAGAGGAAAATCATCCACGGTTAGTCTGACGGCAAGGGGGAAAATATTATTAATAAATTATACACATAATGCATGAACAATGCTGTAAATTAAGCAGTATTATTTTTAATTGTTCTTTTTGAAATGCTGATAAGCGTTGTTGGCATTTTTTATGACGTGTCTTGACATGAAAAAGAAGAAAAGTATTTTCCGCTGCATCATAGTTCTGGTAAGAATTTTAATTTCGTACTTCAGAAATTTTCGGGCTGTTCAAATGTAACGAAAATGGCTTTGTGGTTTGCTTATTTTTTCTAACAATGGAGGAAGAAGATTATAAGTAGATTAAGTAAGACACTAAAATTCGATCTATTTTTTTGTTGGGTCACGAATTACTACAATGAGCTAACATTTGGAAGTAGAATTCTGTCTATTGTTTCCTATATATAAAAACATATGACTTTTTTTGTATTGGTAGGAGAATTGATGCTAATTTTTGCTAAGCTACCAGCTCTAAATATTTTCTAAAAAAAATTGACGTTCGAAGGCACACTTCAAATTAGTAGTTTTCAACACGTGCTAAAGAGAGTTTGAATAAACTCTGTAAACTTGAGACACAAAAAAAAAAAAATCGGAACAGTCCTCATCTATAACTATTCAAATGCCGTGGCAAAAGCAAATGTGGAAAATCTGAAAGACAAAAAGAAGATTAGACAATAAATTTTATCAAACCAACGTGGAACTACGATTTCCTACAAGATGAAACATTTTACTTACTAGGCAAAAAGAAAGCTAAAAATTGTTTTGTACACTTATTTTTGGTTGGTTTACCTACAAATTCATTTACAATTGTGGTTTTTGGAAGGAGAAAGGTTGCTAAAATTTGTTTTGGCCATAATTTTAATGGATTAGTAGACTAAATGAAATTTTTTTGCCGATGATGTTCGAAGACAAAGAAGAATAATGTTTGACGAAAGTTAGTTTTAGCCGTTTCCTTTTAATCGATGAAGGTAGAGCCGAAATTGTTTGTTGGACTTACAAATTTCTACAGTGGTAAGATTTAAATTTTTAAATTTTTATATAAATCAAGTGTCTGTTTAGAAGGAAGCAGCAATTGCTGTTTATTTTTGAAAATTTAATTTTTTCAATTATAGTTTTACAGTGTTGAGCCTAATCTTGTATCTATTTACAATTTAAAAGCTCCTTGAAAAAGTTTTTCGCAATAACTGGACCATATTTGCACAAATTCATAAAAGCAGGATCCTGGTTGAAAGAATGTGACCTAAGGTTTATTTTATATTCATAAATTACGAGTGATTTTTTCATAATTTTACAAAAATGGATCTTTCACAAAATGTCTGGACCGACCCCTGTAAATGTTTTTGAGATCTTCAAGGACAAAATTTTGTTAGTAACTTGAAAATTTGTCGTAATAGCCAATTTCTTGTTGCATGCCGTGCTTGTATCTAACTTTCGCTGTACTTAACATTTTATTTACCAAATTATTACAAAAATTATCATAAGTGTGAGTAACTTTTTTGTCCAATTAAATATCGTTTATTTACCATCTTTGACAAGAAAAAATTAAAAATTAAATGTTATTTTCTAATTTACATTACATTATAAAATTTTTATTTAATTCAAACATTTAATACTTTGTTTTAAATATAGTTGAATTAATGAATCAATAAAAAAAATAAGAAAGACATGCGAACTTGATCGAGATAGAAAACTGAGAATTGATGGAATAAAATTGAGTAATCATAAAATGGCATTCTATAACGAATTTGCAAAATCTAAATGGTTACATTGGTGATGTTCAACTTCAAAATATTCTTGAGTTGCTAACCAGAAATGATAAAGGGAAAGGTGACGGACAAGTTCCAATGGGATATTTTGTTCTGGCTCAATGGTTTATAGAAATAATATTTGTTGGCAAATATTTATTGTATATAATATATTCTTATAAAATATATGTTTACTCAGAAATATGTTTCATGGTGTGTATCGTTTTTAAAAAGTGCTTAAAGCTCCTTATTTTCGATATTCTTTTTTAAACACCCTTACAGGTGTTTTTTTTATTGGATGTTTTTAAAAAGTGCTTAATTTTCCCTTTTCGAAAATGAGATTTTTTTTTCTTTACCATATCGATTTTCTCCACGTATGATGCAAAAGCGTGCTTTCCACATTGTTCTATTCAACGTTTTTACAATTCATTTAACCACAATACATATCGGCGTACCATTGGTCCATGCCGTATAAAAGCATCAATCGTTTTACATGTTTGATGAAATACTTGCGAGTCCGCATGTGCGTCGACTGAGCTGGGTTCGATGAGATTCTTGCACTCTCATTTGCAACTCTGCTGCATTTTGCAAGATATTCTCAATTTCAGGCTTCATTTTCCGCCCTCTGATATCGAACCTAAAGGTTTCTTGATCATTTTATAATGGCTAATATAGTCAAGAAAAAGAGCTCTTTGTCAGAAACTAGTTATTTTATTATGATCGTGTAAAGTCTTTGATATTTATTTTGCATTTTGTTAATGCATATAGTGCTTAAAAAAGTGCTTATTTTTTGTTGAAAGATTTGTCTACGCACCCTGTGTTTAGAATATACGTTATATAATATATGGCTATTCAGAAAAAGGACGCTTTTGTATTTTGTCTGAGTTCGTAACTTGAAATGTCTGAACCAGCGTTTCTCAACCTTTCAGTATTCGAGACCCAGTTTTCAATCATAATTTTCATCGCGCTCCCCACTTGCAGTAAAATGTATGCAACAATAATGTATATTGAGTATTTTTAATTCTGTCTTTAAATTATTTTTAACTAACTACCAAAACAAAAGTAAAGTAAAAATCAGCAGCAATTGAGATTGTAGAAACTATGTTTGGAGTTAATTTTTCAAAACAATTACAGTCCATACCTCTTTCAAATGATACTGTTGCTCGTCGAATTGGTGATACAGCTGAAAATGTAGTGTCAGCTTTTCTCGATGTTGCGTGACAAAATGTTTTCAATAAACTTTGAAGCAAGAGATATTAATAAAGATGCTCATTTCATTGCCTATGTTTGATTTTGTGATAATATGTCAGTAGTAGAACTACTTTTCTGCAAATCAATAGAACTCAAAACAACAGCGCTAGCATTATTTGCTATTTTAAATGATGTTATGAATGATGCAAACACAGAATGCCAAAATTGCATCGGAATATGCATCGGAATTTGCTTGTTCAATATCCGGAAGGTTCGAAAGTATACAAGCACTAGTAAAACAAAAATCGCCTCAATGCGTCTGGACACATTGCATGATCCACAGAGAAGCTTGGGGTTCGAAAGAAATACGTCCTGGTTTAAATATTGTATTAACTGCGGTTGTAACCATTTCAAATTATATAAAAATGAGAACCCTGAGATCGAGAATCTTTTCTGCTCTTTGTAATGACATGGGTTCAGTACATTCAGAGTTACTATTTAAATGTGAGGTAAAATGTTTATCACGTGAGAAAGTTTTGCAACGTGCTCATGAATTAAGAGAAGAAATCGTCATTTTCTTAGAAGATAACAGACCGGAAACCGGGAATTTACACTATTATTTATTTGTGATGAAATTGAGATACTTGGTCGTCATATTCGAGAAATTAAATAACTTGAATTATAAACTCAAAGGAGTAAATACACATATGTTGGATACGAGTGATGAAGTTAATGCTTTTTGTAGAAAATTAGAATTGTGGGGCAGAAATTTAAAGCAAAAAAACCTAACAATGTTTGCAAATGTGTATAATTGTACTAAAACTTATAAGGCTGAGGAAGAATAGATGAAAGTTACGTTTGTAACCATTGAAAATCATTTAGCCATGCTAGCAAAGAATTTTAAAAAGTATTTTCCTGCTCATGACAAACTGCTAGTAAGTTACGAGTGGGTTAGGAATCCATTTCATAAGACTCCCGAAGGACTCTCAATTGATGAGGAAGAAAAATTCATAGACTTCACGACAAGTGGCGAAACTGAAATGCAATTTAGTAATAAATCACTATTTGAATTTTGGCAGGAGGAGGATTTTTCTGCACTGAAACAAAGGGCATTTCGCATTCTATTACCGTTTTCAATATCCTGCCTTTGTGAAACTGGATTTTCTGCTGTGGCTTCTTTGAAGACAAAATATAGATCACGGCTAAATATAGAAAAAGGACTGAGAGTGGCTATTTCTAATATTAAGCTTCACCTCAAAAAACTTAGCTCTGCAGGGTAGACCCAAGGAAGTCACTAAAAATTATAAATTTTTTTTAAAAAAATTAGTATGTTTGATTAAGTAAGGTGGGTAAGCCAAAGGTGGCCAGTGCTCCTAACGTAGCCCCCCCCCCAAAGTAAAATGAAATTTATTTTGAATCATAAGATGTCCCTTCTGCATTGTAAATCTTGTATCTGAGGTGCACGAGGCTGAATTGGAAAATATTTCCTTGAATAGCCTCCATTGTATGAAGTGATTTAATTATTTGCAGTTGTCGTTCTAATTTCTTGGTGAGAAGATAATGTGTTTAAATTCTTAGAACTTTGAGTTATAATATGTTTTCTGAAAGTTTATTTCTTTTTCTTTAACCACATTACTTTAATTCGAATTAATCTATCAGATTAATAGTTTTATGTCGTGCAAATGGTAAAAGAGAGACCTTATGTATGTTGCCAAGTGGCGCGACACTCGGGCCACCTTCGGAAGCAAACGTGAAATCTATAAAAGAGTTAATTATAAATCATTACGTAGCATATTATTTCTCAAAAAGGAATGCTTGAATTAAATGCCAATTGATTTATTTCATTTTAAGCAAATGTGGAACTTTGGTATTTTTAAAATTTTTATAATATTTTGAAGTTTTCTGCACTTTAGTAGACTTTGCGATATTTTGTTTCAAGTGTTTTACTTTGTTTGCATTTTAAAGTCATTTTTCAGGTATTTTTTTATTTTTTGGTAGTTGTGAGTGTTTATGTGGTTGATTCTGGTATTTTCTTGCCAATTTGGGAATTTTTAGATTAGCTATGGGTTTAGTTAGTTAACTCTAGTATGGTTATTTAACTCTTACTTGTTGGCTAATCCTTCTGACAAAATTAACTCAATAATTCTTAATTAATTCTAATGAGTGAACTCAAAAGAATCGCAAGTGACTTCACACAAGAAGTATCAAAGTAAAATCAATAAACAAATTATACACTCTGAAAACAAATATCTTTTTTGAAGTCGGGAAACTTGTTCCAACCAGCAAGACAATTAAAATGCCTTTTTAAGAGAATTTGCCAGTCCAAGTGTTTTTTCTAAAGATAATTTGAATAAGTGAAAAAGTGATTCCAAAACATGGCTCACCTTTGGAACCTGTGCGAAACCTTAGGTGCAGAAGCTAAAATTTTAAAATTGTACTATAATTTTATTTTACAATTAAAGGTATACGTGATATATATTAGAGATAGGTGTAAGATGTTACATAAAAAATTCAGATACACAGACTTAATCAAAAAATTATAAAAAAAATCCATAAGGCCAAGCCACCCTTGACTTCCCACCTTAAATTTTGATTTAATAAGTTGTTTCACTTTAATAAGTTATTAAATATGTCAAAATGTATTTTGTTTTCTATGTATATGTGCGTTTTCCTTTCATCCAGTTAATCAATTTTTTCAATTAATATTTTCTCTTGAATATTCTTGCGCCACCCCTCTGGTTTGGTCGCGTCCCCCTAGGGGGGCGCGCTCCACAGGTTGAGAATCGCTGGTCTGAACTATTTAATTGGGATACTTGAAGTCACCCTCAGGAACCATTAAGATTGAATTTTTTCCCCAGCTGTTTAGTTTATCAACTAAATCGATAAACTAAAATCTATTCATTATTACTAAGTGAACTGTTATTACTATACAAATGACTGTAGTATTCACTTTAATTTACATCAGTTAAATTTAAATTATTTTTTAATTAATCATTTATTTTCACATATAGGTTGATCAGTTAAATGAAGCTTTGGAAGTAAGCTCATCTGAAGTTTTAAAACTTTGAAGAATATGAGCTGGAATGTAAAAGTGCTGGAAGAAAGGTTAAATTTATTTCAATAATTGTAATTGAAAACTCTGTTTCATATTTGTATATTTCTTAACTATATAATTTGTATTCTTTTAGCTTTTTATTTAGTTTCCCATCCCAGTTGCTCGTCCTTTGTTGACAGCTTATTGTGCACCTACAACCCTAGAATACATTAGAAAAAAGTTACAGTAACAGTAAAATCAAGGTATTCTTTTTATATTTTATTTTATTTGCATCCAATGTTATTTAGTTAGACCCCCGTTATAATAGAGATTAGTTTTTTTCCGCTTTTTTTAAAAATTAATACAGTCAAACCCCCATAGTAAACATAATTTATAGTGAACTTCTGAATATAGTGAACGAAATGTTCGCTCCCTTGCCTTGCTATGAACATATATTATTTTTTGTGGATATAGTGAACCAAAAAAAGAGAGGAAATTGCATAATATGAACTTTTTTCTGTCTTCGACTGATTTTTTTCTTCATTTTTTGGTAATTTTGAAATTTTTACATGAAATGCATAATCCGATTTTCAAAACCATCTGCTGAGTGGAATGTAGCCATAAGCATTATATCTTCTTCTATCTCAGTTACCCGTCCTTAAATAAAGGCCATCTCTAAATTTTTTTTTGTGCGCAAAACGAAGAGTAATTAAAAATAAAAGTGAACGCATTTTTTGTTACTACATATTGTTTTCTTTAAAAATTATATTTTTATTTCTTTTTATTGGTCATTTGATTAAACAATGCGCAGTACAAGGAAGTAGTTCGGAAAAATTAGTTAAAATAGTTTGCAGTACGGATATAGTGAACTCTCCGTTAAAGTGAACCGAAATTTCGGTCCCTAGAACGTTCACTATAGCGGGGTTTGACACTAAAAGAAAAAATCCGTTTTTTCTTAGAAAGTTCTGTTTTTTTTATTGACTGAAAAAAAACTTCCATATTTCACCTTTTTTCCTTTCTAGGTAAAACGAATTTTAAAATTGCATTCACTTGATTTAAAATAATGGATCGCGGTTTATATACATACCAGGGTGCGCAGCGTTTGTAAAAAGTACTTAAAGGTGCTTTTTTGGGGATTTCGCTTTTAAAAGCTTTTAAAGGTGCTTTTTTCAGCTGGCGTTGTTAAAAAGTGCTTTTTTTCCGAAATTTTTTTTTTCCTTCAGTGATATCTGGTGGATCCCATGCACTTAACGAAAAATGGGGAGTTGGTTACGTAATCATTCACACGGACTTCATGTCGTACCCACGTTATGACTTGCGCATGCACGCACACTTGAAACCGAAACCCGAGTGCTCCAATTCGGATAGAGAATATCAGATCCTTATGAAATGTTTTTATTTTTAATTTATTTTAATTTTGTTCTTGTTTATTTTATTTTACTTCTAACACTTTTTTTTGACTTAGGGGGTAAGGGTACTTTTGTTCTGAGTACAGGGTCAAGTTGAATTCACTCGGTGATGTGGGAAAGTACTGATTGTTTCGATTTACGCCCGTTTCTTTTTGGGGTTTTTTTTAACGCTAAAACTGTTTATAAAGTTTTTGTTTTTCAATAATATCATTAATTGAATATGAATTTTTTGAGTGCTTGAAAATTTTTGTAAAGCGCTTGAAAAGTTTTTAAAAAGTGCTTATTTTTGATTCAAAGATTTGGCTACGCACCCTGACATACGATTAACAAGAAAACACATCGCAGTATATATTCAGGACGTGATTTAACACTTAACATACCATTACCGGTCAAATTACCGTTTAAGAGCTTTTGCATCGAAAATACGCTCATCGCTTTTGCACATTTGACTTCATGACTTTTTCTAACAATTATATACAGTTAGTTAAAATATTCGTTTATTATTTTTTTATATTTTGTTTGTTTCAAATAATACTTGTCGTATACCTATTTCGTCCAGAACCGGTCATTTGACCCGGAGAACAATTTATTGCTTTCGAAGGTTATCGAATCAGAAATTACGATGTAATGCGTGTACAACGTATTACATTCTATGAATTACACATTTCTGCAAAGACTGTTGAGTAGTGAGTTCAATCAGAATAACTGTGAATTCAAATTTCAAGAAAGTACCTAAAATCTTAGATTGGCATTTTTGTATAAGGAAAAGTGACAAAAACTAAATGTTTTGGTAAGTCGCTTATATTTTATTTTGTTGGCGTTACTTCATTTCTAACTAACTGTTAGTTTTTACCCAGAAAAATGTCGAGATATAGCGATTTATAGCGATATAGCCAAAGATAGCGCAAATTTTTAGAAGAAATAATATTAATTATAATAATAATTGTAAGAATTATAGAAATAATAATGATTAGAAGAAATATGTTTGTGGAAAATGTACAATGTAAATGAGCAATAAATTAAAAATTCTTATTCTTTGTTATACATAAAAATTGGCAATATATAATTTCGTTTAATTATAATAAGGTTTTTTTTAATTTATTTCCTTCCTAACGTCCACATTTCATACATTCAATCAAGAAACATAAAGTACGGTTATTTGACCGTAATAGGTATATATTAAGTGTTAATTGTTATCCTAGGTGGTGGTAATTTATTGTCATTCACAATGCTTATGACTATTTTTAAAGGATGCAATAAATTTATCAGTTATACTTTCCGTATATAAAAATTTTATTCACTCTTTTTGTGCTATGTCAGACCAATTGTGTGGTTACTTTTGAGGTTAAAACATCTGGCCTTTTCAGTTAACTCGGTGTATGTCAATTATCTATAATAGCAGCCCTGGTAGAGCATATTAAGGTATTATGCAGCATATATAAGTATTATTTTAACTTTCACTTTTATGATATATTAATGAAAAGAAAAAGTCGCCTTTGTACTAAATATTTCTGCTTCTAAAATATGATAAAAGTGAAATGTAGTTTGTCTACCACTACAAAATTACAATTCCTACTCACTCGTAAATAATGTTAACTCGGTTCTACGTTGGGGTACCTCTTCATAGATGAAGGTTGACATGATCGATAAATATATCCCCACATTAAGGACTCGGACTTGATGTGAACATGCCTGATTGGACAGGAAACTCCCACTTCGATTTGAACACACCTACTTCGATGGATGGTCCACAGTTGAACAGTTGACTTGCTACTTGTGACTGTTACAATATCCACCTCGAGCTGTTGCTACTCAGTCTCGATCACACACAACGTATTCACTCTACTGCTGAAGGCAACACAAGGAGCGACCACGATCGTGAACTTAATACAACTCTCACTATCAGCCCTAAAAAGTGGGGTGATCTTAATACAGCTCTCCCGACTTCTCACAAAACAGCAATGAATCAACCAGTGGTATCCGTTCATCGAATTCTGTCACAGCTATAATTCTGGGGAGGAGTACTGTAGTGTGTCTACAACTAGAAAATTACATTTACAATTCACTAGTATGTAAGACATGTTTATTTCCAAAAATGAAGGCTGACATGGTCGATAAATATATCCCCCCCCCCAAATATTCTTTTTTTGGCTATGACAGTATTCGTTTGCAACGATGCAGCAACCTCACATTAGAACAATCATTTCTACTCAAACTACGATATTGAGTATTGACTGTGTTATTTAATTTCTCTGATTTTTCATATCTGTTTTTATATTTATATTTATTCTTTATTTTCCTCTTTTCTAGTGAACTGGAGTGCGCTTTGATGTACCCGCCCTTTATTTATGTGTGAGACTTCTCGAGAATATTATTAGAATTTACTGTTAAGGGTTGGGAGACTGAACTTTGTGAAAAATGCACTTCATTTTTAGTATGGTAAGTACCGATTTTCCTGTTTTGACTATATTTTCAAAATTCTCTCCAGAAAAAAAAAATACCCTCAATCATAACTTTAACACTTACTTGATTCTTGTATATCCTCAACTTTCATTCTTTGGGGATCTTACCAGCAGCTTTTTCAGGAAGTGCTTAAATGTGCTTATTTTCGATTCTCCTTTCTTAAAACCCCGGGTGCTTTTTCCATTGGGTGTGCCCTTGTGGAGGACATTTTGATGGAGCTAACCAATAACTCTTAGATAGGGTGAACAAGAATTGTGACGTCACGAGCAAGTGGGTAACATGTTAGAAAAGAATGTCTTGCTTTTTCTTTTCTTCAGATTAATAATTTTAGGTCTCCCTTGCATGTCAGAATAGTATGTTTAAGATCTTAATTGAAAGTGATAATTTAATTGAACTTCACTTCATTATTTAACATTCTTATGATACAGTCCTTAAAGCATATTAATCGGTTTTAGGAAAATAAAGCTATTGAATATTTTTTACTGTTATCCATATATCTGTTGATTGAAAATTTTATATTTTTCATAATCCACTTTAAACTGAAGAATTTTTTTTTAAAAAAAAATATGTAAATAATGCAACAAAAGATTACATTATTTTATGATTCAATTTTTACGCAGAAAATTATATTGCTTTACTTTCTTTCCACATCATTATTATGTAAAGAATTTCAATCAAAAATCAAAATTTTGAATTCAAACATTTTTCAATCAAAAATTTTGAAATTTTTGATTGACTTAAACTTTTTTTGGTTTATTTATTGCAGGAGCTATTTAAACTTAAAATAAACAGCGAAAATTATTATTTTAGTTCGAATTTTTTATTTTATGAGTCAAAAAGTGCATAAAAAGTGTCAAAATTTGATGTATATGCAAAACATGGTAAGTCCAAAACAAATTGATATTTTCCAATTCTGTAAAGTGTTAAAGAATTAGAAACCACTGCTGCCAGGAATGAACCACTTATAGCTCTGTAATTCAATATTTTAAAAATTAGCAACCATTTTAATAAAGTAACGGGTAAAAATGCTACAAATCAGAAACTTTTTTTTCAAGATAACTCCTACAAAATGTGAGAAAATCAATTTAGATCCAAAAGCAAGGTTCATTCCCTAGAACCATTTAATACGAATGCACAAAAAAAATTTGAGGAAAATCTAATGAAACGTTTTTGAGATTTTGTGTTTTGCGATGGTTGAAAAATCGGAAAAATGGATTTTGAGAAAAACACAAAATAACATTATACTTGAACTTTATTAATATATAATTGTAAAATATTAGATTAAACTGCCTGATTATCCAAATAATAACATTTTTATTGTCCAAAAAAATAGAAATTTCGTAAAAATTTACTTTTTTTAAAATTTTATGCAATATTTTAATTTTGAGTAAAAGATGGAAGAAATTTACAAAATTTGAGATACGTTCACTTTACAGAATGACTTCAAAGCACATCAATGTTTTTTAATATCATTTGTGCTTGAAATGATTTTCAAACACTAAATCAAGCACTGAACTATGGTGAAACGTTTAAAAAGAACATTTTTCAGTGTTTGAAAATCTGAGTGTTAAGATTTTTCCTTGATAATTGTATAAAATATTAAATTATTTCCTTCGATAATTCATAAAAATGCTTTTACATTGATTTATACATGGTTTTTTCTTTTTTTAAATTCTTTTTGAGTGCATTGAAAAATTAATAATTGTAAAAAGTTATTGAGTAACTGTATTTTACTATGAAAATAAAAACGATGAAAACACATTCAAAAAAAGTTCTAAGCCACTTTGATAAAGTGAAATGCAAAAACAAATTGAAAAACATTTCGCATGATAACTATGATTATACCTAATTGATATTCAATGTTATATGCGAGTATATTAATTTCAAGAAAAAAGAATGAAATAAAAAATTGAAATTCATGCATTGGAAATATTCATGTAAATAAAAATATTTATGCTGCAGTAATTAAAATTTTGACAGAAAATGGTTTTGTCCAACGGTGTTGTGTATAAGCATGGAAAGAATATGCATTCTTGCACTGGGTTATATTATGTAGAATTTGATTATCAGAACATCAGAAACATCCAAATGCTCATTTTTTTTGTAAAACTTACAGACGTTTCAAGATTTGTTTGCAACTTTTGTGCTGAAAACTGATTTCCTTGGAAGCGACGTTTTCGTTTTCTGGCGATAGATTTTTCCATAATTGGAAAGTAATAACAAGAAATAACGGCAATAAAACAAATATAACGATAATAAAACTAAATAACACAAAAATAAAATAAAAATTAACAAGTAATTATCAAAAATAAAAGCAAATGAAAGGTAACTAATTCAAAACGCTATCGCAAGTTTTAAAATAAACAAGGATCTGATTATTGACTTTGTTGCCAGATCAAAGTTTCAAAATAGTCTCTAAATTTGTTGCCATTCCAAATACATAATAATAAAATTCATTTTAAATCAAGTCTATTCAATAATACGGCATTGACGATAATTTCAAACAGAAACTGAAACCAAAAGGGGTAAAACTTCGACTTCCGCTTGAGAGAAAACAACTTCCGGTTTCAATATTTCGTGACAGAGCTTTGCAAAAAATGCTATAACTTAAGTTCTACTGTACATAGAGACAAAATTCAAAAGGATTTAGAAAGATAAACGTTTGTTTTATATGAAATATTCAAAATCTAAAAATTGATATTTTGATTAATTTTCACGGAAAAAAGGTGATGAGATACCTTAATAATACCAGGGGTCTGTTTAGAAGAAATTTGGGTCCGTTAACGGACACTTCACAAAATATCTTTTCATAAAAACGGACCCTTCACAAAATGATTTTTCATTTAATCGGACCCTTCACAAATTTGTTTATCCTCATTATTATTTTGTTAATCGAATAAACCCTTCCCAGGGCAGAAAACAAGAAAGATGGATGTAACCGAATTAAGTTTTGTGTTCGGCAGACGATTCTTCCATTATTCGTCCGAAATGAATATTCTGCGTTCAACAGTATAAGCTAAATACCAAATGTTGCATCTCTAAATTAGAAGCAGCAATTGCTGTTTATTTTTGAAAATTTATTTTTTTTATCATAATTTTACAGTGCCGAGCATAATCTTATATCTATTTACAATTTAAAAACTCCTTGAAAAAGTTTTTTGTAGCAACCAGACCCTATTTGCACAAATTCATAAAAGCGGACCCTGGTTGAAGGAATGTGAGTAATTTTTTCACAATTTCACAAAAAAAGGATCTTTCACAAAATGTCTGGACAGACCCTTGAATACATAATGTAATCTTTTCCTGCTCAAACTATAAACCATATGAAGTAAATATTTCTTAAAATTAAACCCATACAAAGATACTAAAGATTGGAAAAGTTTTTATTCACAATAATGCTGATAAACTGTACAAAAATAAAGATTTTTGTACTATATTAAAAAATGCATGGAATACTCATAAATAAAAATGAAAATATTATCTTTTTTATGAATGACAATTCACTGGTCTGGCAGCTTCTTTTCAAAATTTTATATAAAATCTTCATAATCTTTAATTTTGTCATCAGCAGACCATTGCTTAAATTCTTCTTACCTTTTTTTTTTCAAGAGCAATAAATCTTTCTTCTGGTGCTTTTTTTTTGGGGGGGAGCCTTAGTTCCTTGGTTAAGTAATGATGAGGCAAATTTGGGAGAATAGAGGGGAATGCATCAGAAGTTAAGTCTGTGCTCTTTCGAGGTACAACAAGTATCGAACCATCTGCTCGTACTGCTTTATGTTCTCTTTCAATAAAGCGTTCTTCAAAGTACTTAAAACAGATAACTGTGGATTCAGTAGCTTGAAAGTCTTTTTGATGAGAGAGATTCTCCCATTGATTCCTTCATTCTAAATCTTTTGGGAAACTAGTGATATTTCTATATGCTTCTCCTTCGTAACTAGAACGGTACCCAGGTACACAGTATGATCGTGGCATCTGCAAAGGAAATACATATAGCATGTTCCATTTATTTACAAAAAAATAAATATCTAATTTGAGATGAATTTAAAAAACAAATAAAAAATAATAAAAAAAACTCAATTTTAATATACTTCTAATTGAAACGGCATCTAAAATTATAAATTAAATATCATCATTATAATTTCAGGAACAGTTTTAACAAATTTATAACATATGGGTGAAGCTAATGCTTGAAAAGTAAGAAATAAAAAAAAGTATATGAAACAGATTCAAAATATCATGGCAAAATAGTCACATAATTTGTTTTAAAATAGTCTCTTTCTGTAACTAAAATGGTGAAAAAATATCTTATTGCTTTTCATTCTTACTTCAGGCAAAATTATGAACAAAATTGAGTAATTCCATATCAAATCAAGCAATAATAATAAAACTTAAAAAAAAAAAATTATGTGAACAATTCAGTATTTATTTATTATTCAGTATTTATATTAGCATTAAACCTGCTTCTAATTTGAAATATACCAAGTTTCTGATTTTTTTTACCAGTTGCTGAGCTATGCAATTTTGAAAATTGATAAGTTTTTAAAATTTTAAACAGTTATAATTTGAAAAATAATTGGCTTTTGGGCGTTAAATTTTGTATCCTTTTGTTTAGTTTCTAATAACACTCAATTAAAAAAAAATTTAATTTACATTTACAAAAATGTAATGAATTTTTTTTTTTTTAAATGTTTTATATTGCTCTTTTTTAGCAATATCTGTGTCAAATAGTTCCAGTAATAGATTTTATAGTCAGTGATATCTTTTCTTAGTGAGATTTTTTATTACAAGTAAAAAAATAAATTTTAAAGATTTTTTACTTATGTAATGTAAAAACAACAATAACAGAATTACTGCTATTTAATTAAAATTAAGGCTTAATGTCTGTTAATATTTACACAGACAATTACTTCTATGGATATTAGTGTAGTAGATAATATCACTTGATAGCATGTAAGGCATAAAATAATTGAAGAAAAAAATTTTACAAGTTGACTAGGTTTAAAAAAATGTACGACTTCATACGCATAATGTTTTGAAATAAACTAAAGATGCAAAGTAATATTAAGCCTATATTTAAAAATTTAGCAATAAATGTATAAAGTCATAGCACATCATAAAATACACTGGTTATCATAAATTAAGGAAAATTCACAAAAATCGCGATAACTCAAGAAATTACACATGGAATTTTATGAAACTTACCCACAATATACAACACATAGTAAGGTATTAAACAACATAAAAAGAAATTATCAGACATTAATAGTAGTATAGAAATTAGCACATGTATAAAATAAACAAATTGGAAGTATCGGTTTGCAATAGAAAAAGTACCTTTAATATGGAATATGATTGCCTCTAGAAGCAATACAGCACAAACAGCGATGTGTGATGCTTTCAATTATGCGGTCTATCAGTTCAATAGGAAGTGAGAGCCATTGCTCTTGTAAAGCAGTTGCAAGCGTGGCAAGGGTCTGAGGGGGCGGATTGATGGCAGATACACGCCTCCCTAGAGCATCCCAAACGTGCTCGATAGGATTCAAGTCCGGGGATCGAGCTGGCCACTCCATGCGAGTAATTGTTTCCTGTTGAAGATAATCATCAACAATGCGAGCTCTGTGTGGTCTTGCATTATCGTCCTGTAACAGGAAGCAATCACCAATTGCCCCGGCATATGGGCGCACATAAGCATCAAGGATGTTGTCTCGATAAACCTGAGCATTCACGGTTCCCCTTGGAAAGACATGGAGGTATGTGCGCCCTCCTAAGGATATGCCTCCCCAAACACAGACACTGCCTCTTCCGTATGCATCTCTTTCACGGATGTTTGATGGATGATAACGGGTCCCAGGTTCTCTCCATATCAAATAACGTCTACTGTCACTTTCTAGACTAAACCTGGACTCATCCGTAAAGAGAACAGGCCTCCATTGATCTGACGTCCAGTGGACATGTTGTCGGGCCCACTGCAAACGGTCTCTCCTATGGCGTGATGTGAGCGGCACGCAAATGGCTGGTCGTCTCGCATACAGACCACCTTCGTGGAGCCTTCTGCGCACAGTTGACGTTGACACCAACCTTCCGGTGGCTGCAGCAAGAGAGGATCTAAGATGTGTCGGAGTAGCGGTTCTATTCCTGCGTGCACTTAATGTCAAATATCGGTCATCGGCACTGGTCGTAACAGTTGGCCGTCCTTGACTGAACCTCCTAGATGCCGAATCTGTGGTTTGAAATTGCCTCCAAAGTCTATGAACCACAGATGGACTCACATTTAGCCATCTGGCCACTTCTGATTGACTCTGCCCTGCCTCTAGTCTCCCGATGGCTCTCCATCGTAGTTCTTCAGGCAAATGATGCCTAGAGGTCATTATTACGAATTGGCTATCTCAGATTTTCAATGTCGCAATCACAGTAAAATTTGTGTGCTTTCTCTCAAACTTGGACTTTTATGCTCCAGGCAGATGACGTAAGCCGAGTGCAGCGCCACTAATTTGCATATTGCAATTTTACTCAGCTACTCTTAGTGGACAACATATGCAAATTTTGCACGGTTTGGCTTACTTTTGAAAGAGTTATCGCTATTTTTGTGATTTTTCCTTAATTTATGATAACCAGTGTAATATGCTATGTTTAATCTATTGAAATTAGTTTTTATTATTTTCATTAAAAAAATTATTTTATTGTTTTCACTGTCATTTATAGTACAATCATATGTGTTAATCTTCATAAAATGTATATATAGATTTCAAAAATATTTGCTAGTAAAGCAAAATTAAAACTATATGTATTTCTAATTTTGCTTTATTGTGTATTTAAATTATTTGAAGTACTAGAAACAGTTACTTTATTGTTTTTCAATGTTATTAAAAAAAATGTCAGGTAATTAAAAAAAGGCAAAACAGTAATATAAGATTTATGAGATTTCAGATGCTTCAATGCTGATAATATTTCGAAATGCTTCAAACCAAAACTAATATGCAAATCAAAATAAAGCTGCTTAAAATTTTAAATGTAGATAAAATTCGGTTTTAAGTTAGTAAAATCAGAAAATTTATTAATTTTGGAAAACTGGAAATAGACTAATTAAAAAAAAATTAAACAGCAATTGATAGATACTTGCTTTATATTTTACATATTACGTAATAAGAAAATACTAAAAAATTAAATAAGACCTGATGTTTATATAATGTTTCAAACCAAACCAAATGGAAAATCAGAACTAAAACTACAGTATAATTTTAAGAACATAAATTAAAATTTTGTATATATGAGTAATATGTGTTTCAAGAATTTAAAATTAGAAAAATTGTACTAATAATTCAAAATTGAAAACAAAAAATTAAAAACAATTGTTTTTATATGCATGTGTAAATAATTAAATTTGTAGGTACCAGGCCTTAGTAAATATTGATGCATCTAGCATTGCCTACTATATTACATACCTGGTAACAAATAAAAATATTTAATCTTAAAAAGACTTCATCTTTGCTTAATGTACTTAATCGAATTAAAGCTGCAAAGAATTTTTAACAATTTGAATTAAACAAGAAACTATAACAATTATTCACTACTGAAAATTTAAGCTAAAAATTCAAACATTTAATATTTTATACATATAATTTATATAAATCAATTGAGAGATACTTATGTAAATATTATTGATATTTATTCATTACTATGTTAAATGTCAAATAATTTAATACTAAAACTTCAAACCAAAATAAAGATGCTATGTAATTTTAAAAATGCATATTAAGTTTTAAAGGAAGGTATAAAATCAGTCTTCTCAAAATTTAAATCTGAAAACTAATTATTCCACTCTAAAATTAGAAGAATAAGAAAATTTATAAAAAAATTATTTTAGCATATATGTAAATGGATAAGTATTATTGCTTGATCTTCAATATTACATGCAAGATTACTAAAAAGTATGACATAAAATCTCATGTTTATGTTTCAAAGCAGAACTATTTTTTATTAAAATAACTATTTGTCATTGATACGTAGATAAATAAGATATTCAACAGAAATGCACTGTAAATTTTGTTTGTACTTAATATATTACAAACAATAAAATATACAGTATGAGAAATATTGTACAAATAAGAATTACAGGTTTTTCACATCAATGAAGAGAAAAATGCAATATAGCGTCGAATAATCCAATATTTGCACGATGTAAAGCTAAAAAATAGATTTAATGTAAGCTAAAATAATATAACTAATCTCAATTACTATGTAATCTATAAAATATCTATCTAATAAATCATATTAGTAACTTTTATACAAAATAAACAGATGGAGTTAGCATTTTAATAACTTGAAAAGCAATGAACAATTTATTTAGAAGAAAATCTAGTACGTAACAATTTTTTCGATAAGTTACTCATTGTTACAGGGTGTGATTATAATCGATACGCTTTTAATTTAAACGTTAAATTTGATTAAAACAACACAATATATCTAATACATTAGAAGAAACATTTAAATGTATTTAAATAAGATAAAGTGAACTTACTTCTCAAAAGGTTTGCTTTTCAAAGATGAACACTTTTCAAATAGGTCGCTTCTAATCGGTTTAAATGGCTACCTCAGTCCGCTGTCTTTCTTTTCGACCTTCGTCAACTTAAAATCTAACACCCAGAGAGTAACATCACAACTAGAGAGTCGAAACAATATTTCGGCTGGAACACCCTATCTTTTGCTATCCTTTATCTATCCTTAGTTTTGAGCTAAACCGCAGTTGCGTTACATGGAGAGGAAGACAGCGAGTACCTCCCACGGTTAGCTTGACGGCAAGGGGACTCTAACCCAGGATCTGTCTACCACTGAGGATATGTCATGTCAGCACTGTGGTTGGTGCAAGCCGGATGCGGAATTCGTATCGCCTGTGTTCGCATTATTGGAAGACGAACGCCCTGTCTCCTGAGCAATCACGGCTCGTGATTTTCTCATTTTATTTTATTTTGAACCCATCGTTGAACAGCCATAGCCTTGTAATTTTGGACCCAATCCAGAAGACAAGTGAACTCCTAGATCGGTACCACCAGAGGTATTGATTTGTTATGGGAACATGAAGGACTTTAAAACTCGACATATTTAACGTGCATCAGTCACCATTCACTACCATTTTCATTAATTTATTCTTCGGCTGGCGAGGATCGAACCCGCGACCTCTTGAACATCGGTCCAGCACCCTACCGACCAAGCTATCTCGGTGTTTACACTGGTCAGGATAGCCAGGTACTCCCCGTATAGTAAATGGTTACTGCTATGCGTTAAATCTGCCGGGTCACAAAGACTTCCATGTTTCCATAACAAATCATACCTCTAGGGGTACTGATCCAGAAGTTTCTTTGTCTTCTGGATTGGGCTTAAAATTATAAGGCTACTGAGTTGAACATTAGTAGTCGTAAAACCAAAATTGGTCAGGCTGTTCAACGACTGTTTCATAATTATAATATAACATTTAATGTTTACGCAATTCGTTCGACTACGATCCATTTCAACTTACCATCGATCTGCCAATCATTTCACACGTTTGATTAAATATTTGCTTGTCCGCATATGCGTATGCTGAGCTGAATTCGGTAGGAAGGTTTCTGGTACTCTCATGTATAGCAGCCTTTTGCAAGGGGTTCTCAATTTCAGAATTTTCAGGCTTCATTTTCCGCCCTCTGAAATTAAATCGAAAAATTCTCTCATTTTTGCTGATCACTGGGTAGCCAATTTTTTTCCTAATAGCAAAGGAAAAATGTTTTTCTCTTGTTAATTTCATCGTCAGTGAAGTGCTGTCGTCTTCGTCACTGGCAAGCTAAACGGCCTTCTCGCTCTCATTATATATAGATCAGTACCATAATCCTTGAATTTGACATGGGGATCATTCACTAATTACGTATTTTGATGTTTATCCCCAGAGGAATCAAGAATTACAAAGCTTTATTGCCTCTAAATTTCCGTCTCTCATTTATTCCTTAATTTAATAAAGATAAAAATTGATTGAGATTTTTACTTGCAATATTTTTATCTGAGGGTCCATCCACCTGTAATTTACTACATTTTTTAAAAAAAATTTCTTGTATTTAATTAATTTTTTTATTACTTTTTGTTGTTGTATTAATACTTTTAAAATTGTCAATGCTCTTAATTTCTTTTATGAAAAAACTCAATAATACTTAAAGGCAAGATTTAAAAAAGTATGGATTGTTTTTCGCAGCATGTCCTTATTTAGAATTTGTGCAATTAAACCCTACATTCAATCAATAAATCAATCAATTAAAAAAGTATGAAGTTAGAGGCTTTCACTATTTTAAATGCAGCAAAAAATCTTATGTTATTCCAAAAAACTCTAAATTCATTTCTTCATGATTTGATTTAAAAACAATTGAAATGAAAAAAAAAAATCAATCATCTGAAGTTTGTTAAATATTATGAATTTAGGGGCCATATAATAATTTTCTCCTAACAAAAATGTTTTGTTTCAAAACTCGTTTATTTACATTCCAAAATTATTTTTTTTAATCATTACATGAGAGAAATGCTGAAACCAAGTAACAAATTTTAATAAAAATTATTAGGGGTTATTCACTAATCTACATTTGGTATACCAATTTATTGAAATTTTCTTAATCTGCTTAATTCTTTACATAACTCTATAAATTCGATATGATCAATAACATAATCTTGTTAATGTTTTGTTGAATATGCTTTTATGAATAACTTTTATTTAAATCTAAAAAATACACTTGTGAACCTTTATAAATAATAGTTAAATTAATTATAATTTTTAATAAACTTCTTTACCTTATTAAATAAAGTAATTAGTATTGATTTAAGAAATATAATGGGTCACTCAATATTAAATATGCTTAAAATTGGGTATTAGTTTTTTTTATGTTTTCAAATGTAATCAAGAAAAGAGCTCTTTGTCAGAAACTAACTATTTAATCATGATCACGTGAAGTTCTTGAAAATTATTTTGCATTTTGTCAATGCATATAAGAGGAACTTCCAACAATAGGAAGAAAATACTTTTATTAGTGCCCATATCCTAATTATGATATTTTTTAAAGTTCTCACAAATATTTTTGAGCACTTAAGAGGTGCTTATTTTTTGATAAATTTGGCTGCGCACTCTGGTTTTAGCACATTAAAATCGATGATTAGATCAAAAGTTATTAAGGGTGGACTCTTTTTAATTTTTCGCACTCTGTATGCCATGTACACCTAATTTTATACAATTTTTTTTTATTGAAACAATAAAAACTTTTTATGAAAGTTTTCTTCAAAATTAAGAGGTCATTAATGCTAATTTCACTCTTTGCGTATTTCGTCAGATCTCGAAAATATTTTAAATCCAACAAAAATTTTACCCACATTAAAAAAAAAGGGTTAGATTCAAAACACATTTTCGCTGACCAAGAAAACTCAAGACCACAAACGTAGGCGCAATGTGAGAAATCGTTAGACCACACGACAATAATTTCTGTCTAAAACAAGTTTTAACATATTTATGATCTAGAAAGAAAGGTTTGAGTTTAACCTACTTATAATTTTTCTCTTCAAATAAAATTTCTGGCCGCAGCTGTCAACTGGTAGGCTCCTTAAGGATCATGTACAGGGCTGCTGTTATTATCTAACCTCCTTATTTTGAAACAAAACTATTTGTTAAATATGAATAAAAATATGTCTTAGCCCATTAACCGACCAAACAACCACGTGTTTTAATTTTTCTGAGAACATTAACATCTAGTGAGAAATTGTCAGCTTATGAAAAAATATTTGTTATTGCTAACGCCAAAAAGGTTGCGTCCAAAAACATCCTGAATCCAACTTCTGAAAAATTGATTATTTTGGTTAACTAGTAGTTTTTATTTGAAGTAACATTTGAAATTATACTTTATCCTAGCAGTTCACAATTTTTTTTCCGTTTGTGGAACCCCTAATAATCAAACTTCCTTCTGTGGAACCCCGATTTCATAAATTAAGTTCGTTAGACAAGTTCGTTAAGTTCGTATACAAACTAATTATTAAAAATTACTAATATGAAAGACTACTAATTATGAAAAACTACTAAAAGACAATTATAAATTTATTAACCAATAAAGGTCTATTTCAGTTTTGAAATATTTAATAGTAGGAATGAAATTTTTTCGTATCTTAAATTAGGTTTGATATCCAACTGTTGAAGCAGCAAGCGCAATCTAATCTAGGTATGAATTTGTTTTCAGTCATAAGCTAAAAATGAATGAAATAGGCCGTTGAAATGAAAACTAAAAAGACCTTAAGTTGAAATTGTTAGGGAAGCACATTTCTTTATTAATGAATTTAGTTTTGATTTGAGAATCGCAATGGGAAATAGTAATGCAAATTTGTGTAAGTCCATCAATAAGTTGTTTGTATTTATTTTTTCATAAGTATGTGCCTTTATTTTGTCAATTTACTTTAAATAATTCAGTAAAGACATCCGAAATATTAAGTAAATAATGATTGTAATAATGATGTAAATAATGATTAACGTACCTAAATATAATTGTAGGTTTCAAAAATTTTATACAGTTCAAAGTCTCGGTATCCCTTTAAATCTTCCACGGAACCATAAGGTTCCGCGGAACACCATTTGGGAACAGTAACTTTAGCCCACAGAAGAAAATCGTGATCGCTCTAAAAATTTTCCTCGATCTTCATACAGACATAAGTTACGGTCATAACAAGTTGTAGCGAATTTTTAATCTACGTGGTGCGTAGCGTTTTTAAAAAGTGCTTAAAGGTGCAAATTTTTAATCATCGTTTTCCAAAAGTCCTAAATGGTGCTTTTTGTATTGGGTGTTTTTAAAAAGTGCTTAATTTTCCTTTTTCAAAAATGAAATTTTTTTCTTGACCATGTCGATTTTCGCCACGTATTATGCAAAAGCCTGGTTTTCACATTGCTCTATTCAACATTTTCACAGTTCATTCAAACAAAATGCATTTCCGCTTTCCGTCGGTCCGTAGCGTATGAAAGCGCCTACCATTTTACATGTTTGATGAAATGCTTGCGGGTTCGCAAGTACGTTTACTGAACTGGATTCGGTGAGATTCTTGCACTCTCATGTGGAACTCTGCTACAATTTGCATGATATTCTCAATTTCAGGTTTCATTTTCCACCCTCTGAAATCGAAACCGAAAAATCTCTCGATCTTTTTATGGTGGAAAATGAAATCAAGAAAAGCGTTCATTGTCAGAAACTAGTTATTTTATCATGATCATGAAAAGTCTTTGATAACTAGTTTGCATTTTGTAAATATTTTTAGTGCTTAAAAAAGATTTCTAGTGCTTACAAAGTATTTAAAAAGTGCTTATTTTTTGGTGAAAGATTTGGCTACCAACCTTGATCTAATAAACAAGAGAAAAAATCACACATAGAAAACTGGAAATTTACACAAAAAGAAAATTTATACAAACCTGTAAGTCAACTTGTCTTTACCTATGAAATAGTAAATCGCATGCATTCATAGTGAGGGAAAGAAAAAGCAATACTTAAGTTTAATGATTTTTAATTCATTTTTATTGTCCAGTGTATATCTTATAGAAATAATTAATCAAGTTTTATAAAAACGCAGTAAAAACTTATGCCGCCACTTCTATGTTACTCACATGTTTCTTTTGCACCATGCACATATTCGTTATTTTAATTAAAAGTGTTGTGAACATAGTAATAAATTTTTATTTCATTTTGTGATTTGAAATGCTTAGTAAAACTTTGCTTATGCTTTTTGTTATCTTTTCAATTTACGCAGGACAATTTGTGGCCCTTAATTTTTGGACAGGGATATTAGGGTGTAAGATGAGCTGTCTAATGTGAAGTAACATAATTCTGGTAAGAATTTTTTTTTTCTTGCTTCATAAATTAAGATGTCCGCGTAACTTTTATTTATCAATCATAGTTCTAAAAAAATTTTAGTGTTGTTCTACTTGCAATGGAAATATTTTTTTATGATTTTTTAAAAGATTTTGATGCCACTTGTCAACTTTTGATACATGTTTCTTTTGCTAGCTTTCTTTTCTTCTCAAAACTGCAAACTGAAACACAAACATATTCTCTAAAAGTACTGCTCCAATAAAGTTAAATTTTGTTGAACAGACTTTTTTATGAAACATTTCTGGAGTGATATAACCTACAGAAAATTGCAAAAGATAATTGAATTAATATTTTGAAAAACACCCCCGCGTGTGCGTTAAATTAATGAAAAGCGTATACTAATTACTAAAAAACAGCTAGCATTAATATAGTGAGGGATCTTAAGTGTAAAAATCTTAGAATGTACCACTTTATTTTAATTTTTAAAATCAACTGAAATAAAATTTGCAGTAAAAAAAATCAATCAAGTTTAACCATTTGACTCAGATAGAACATCGATTTCCCTTTTATACATTTTTTTCTGACTATCTAATTACAAATAAAAATTTATTTTGGTATTTTATAATTATAACAGCAGTCTAGGTTACTAAAAAAAATCTCTTACTTTATCGGAATTATATTTATGCTAAAAATTACCATAAAAAAAGTAGTTTAAAATTTTTTATCCTTGATATTCAAAAATTTATCAAAAATTGATTTTAAAATTATATTTCAATGATGAATAACGATTTCTCTTCGATCTAAATAACTGCGAAGAAATGAAAATTTGAAAAATTGCTTGGACATAAGCCATCCGACATTTCATGCTGTATTTCATAACCATAAATTGTTAAAATGCTAAATATGATATTTTCACTCATTTTGATCTAAATTAATACAAAATTTTATGAAAAATGTGTTTAATAAAAATTCTGCGTCATTGCTAAATTTTAAAGAAAGTGGTAATATGAAACACGAAACTAAGAAATAATTTATTTTTTATACTTAAACAATACAGATTTTTATTTTGTTACTAAACATTTAGTTGAATTATGATAGAAATTAAAATGAAAAATAAGTGTATAAATCATTTCCAATGAGCAAGAAAACGTGAAAGGCAGATTCTTACTCTTCAAAACCGATTGTTTTTTTTAAATTTTAGCAATTATTTTGCGTGTGCAAATAACAAAATTGAAATATTTTACACCGATGACTTTTTTAATTTTCATCAATTCTTCGATACATAATCAGAAGTTGAAAATGGTTAAAGGATTTCAAGATCTTCATCAATGAATAATGAAGGGTATTTACTTTTAGCAATGTTTATTACGAATTAGCAATAGGTAGGTGACGCATATTCATAAACTGAAATTATTAATAAGGATTTTATAATAAGCGCTAAAAAATTTAGCACCCCAGGCGCTAAATATATTTATGACCAAAAACAAGTTCAGCTGATTTCTGACCATGAAATTGAACAGGAAATTGGACTTAGAGTTCAAAAATTAGCCTATCGTAGGAAATAATTAATAAAACTTTTTGTTACCTACCCCACCTATAAAAAGTTATTAAAAAACATTAACTCAACTAATTAACACAATTAAAAATATTAACTAACTAAAAATATCAAATCAATATAAACAAAGGCCTGGATAGCTTTGTTGGTGGGGCACTGGACCCATATCCAAGAGGTCTAGAGTTCGGTCCCCACCGACCGAAGTGTAGTAAACGGTGACAGATACCCGTTAAATCCTCCATGTTCCCATACCAAATCAATACCTTTGGGGGTACTGATCCAGGAGTTTCCTTGTCTTCTGGATTGGTTCAAAATTTCAAGGCTACGGGGTTGAACATTACTAGTCGTAAACCCCAAAACTGGGTCGACTGTTCCTCGACAGTTATAAAATAAAATAAAATAACTCAATTAAAGAGAGCAGCGAAAACAGTTTCTTAATAAATTTTTTTTTAAACTAAAAATCCAAGACTTTTCAGGGGAAATTTCAAATTTAACAAAGCAGAGTTAGCCCATAACAGTAAGCCTATATTTGGCATCAAAAACTTTCATTTCAAAAACGTTAGTTTTTGTAAAAATAAAAGAAAATATTTAAAAAAAATATTTCTCCAAAGTCTTTGGTTAGCCGCCTCGCCAATAAAAAGTAATGGCCAAAACGTTACTCAAGCATCAGTTTTAATTTGGCCCCAGTTTTGCAGTACATTTGAAAAAACAACGCTAAAAGTGGCTTCGCAACTATTTTTCTTTCTATTGCTATAAACGCTAAAATAGAATTTTCGAAAATTGATAAAAGCAAAATTTATTTTTGAAAATATTTCGTTGCAATCTGTAGCGTATCATGCGAAGATTCCAAATATAACTCAACTTTGATTTTTTTTCCTTTTGCACTTCAGAGTTGGGCTAAAATTTGCTTCAATAAGAACATGCACCGAGGGTTGGTTTAACATTGGGTTGTCTGGTAATTGGTAATAAGTATTGGTCCTAGAAGGACTTCCATTATTGGAACAAGAATCCTTTCTATCTAGGACCAATGTTAAAAAGTATAGACACCCCACTATTTAACTAACATTATAAGCCTACAAGGGACCTAGATAGAAATGATATTACAAAGCTTAAACACTTCAATATCGGAAGTTATTCTAAGCAGGGTATCTGCGCACCTGCAAAATCTTGAAAGTCATGGATTTCAGTATTGAACAAAATTTGTCCTGAAATGTCGTGATTTTAATTATTTTTTTAAAAAAATAATAGATTTTGGTCGCCGAAAAATCTAATTTTTAAAATGGAATCAACACCCCTCCCCCTCCAATTTCATGAAGTTCCGAATATCTAAATTTGTAACAAAATCCCCATTCATAGTTATATTTTATTAAAATATGAAATGTTTTTTAGGAATAATAAAAGATTGATTTAGCATATCTTTTAAATTTGACTCATTTATTGAAGTAATATAGTCTATTAAATGTAACAAAAAAAAATTTTAAATTACTTTTTACTTTACAAATAAAAATTGCACTAAAACATAAATAGAAGAACATTTTTTGAACCTGCAGTAACTGCTATTTTTATTCTCCAACCTAGTTTGTAGTTTGCACAGTCTCAGCTCATTGGTTTGGCAAACTGCTGCACTCATTGACTTCTGGAAAAATAGACAGCCTCTATTCTTTGGCTCCATGGTCAACCTATCAAACAGTGTTTTGCTAGTGTGAGGGAGATTTGTCTTTAGTCTATTTACGAATTACAAAGTGCCAAAATAATGAGTGCCAGTTAATAAGAGTAGATCATCATGGAATAAAGTGTTTAATAACTAACCATCACATTACTGTCTAACACAACATATGTTAGACATTGTTATTAAAGATTTAAATGTTGACAACATTAGTTCTTTTATAATGCAATTTTTTCTTTCTTCATTTTCCTGAGTTTTATGCATTTTGTTTCTTTTTCAAAGTTTTTAATGTAAATACAATTTTTTGGTTGTAGTTTTTGTCATTATATATGCACATACATAAATGCTTGCTGGTCCTTAAAAATATATAAATATTAGGTGTATGAAAAACATAGAATTTTTTTTTGTGTGTGTGTGGATTGGTGTTTATTAAAATTTAGTATAAATATGGCAACATTAAGAAGCAAAATGGAGCAATGAAGACATTTATTTACATGACACATAATTTGAAGAAGAAAAGAAATATTGAAGAATTCGTTTCATTTATGAGCATGGTAGCCAGGTTAAGATATTCCATGCACATTGAAGCATAATAATATTTATAACTTTAACATAAAATCACTTTTATAAACTTTTTGAAATGGAAAAAAACTTTGAAAAACCTTATTTAATAATTGTATATTTTGTTCTCACTGCCCCATATCTCTTGTGAAGCATAACGATATTTTCGAATTTTATTATTACCATACCTGCCAATTGTTTTGCTTTACTCCTGTATTTTACGACCATCACCTGTCAACCCATATATTCTAAAATTTCTCTGTATTTTTTCAAGAAAGTTATTTAAAAAAAAATTTACCCCATAAAATATCCGCTGATGACAAAAATACTTCTCTTATTCCTCAACAGATAGTGCTATTGCTAGCACTGCAGTACGTTGAGTGTTAATAGTTTAAGTATTCCTTGTAGTTAGTCTAATTGTTGGACGTTTTCGTGGTTTTCTCCGCCATGTACTGCAAAGACGGGTTAGTTCCTTCAAAAAGTTCTCCACGAAGGCAAATTTTGCCCTGTTCTTGATTGATCCAAGAGTTCCCTTGTCTTCTAGATTGGGTTCAAAATGACAAGGATACAGAGTTGAACATTAGAAGCCGTAAACCTAAAATTGGATTGGCTGTTTAACAATGGTTATAAGATAATTTATAAATAATGGTTTAAAAAATCATCTTTAGATTAAGATTTATATACATATTATTTTGCTAAATGTAAGTTCTTATATTATTTTCAATTTTGAATCTCTCTTTTTGACTTACATGATTATGCATGATGCATCAAAACTTTACTCGTAGCCTAATAAATGTCGATAGTAAAATCTCTGTTATTTTATTTGTTCAGTGTTGTCAGGTATGTATTACATTCATATGATTCATCATTGTTTTGAAAGTATATGCATTTATTTTGCAGCTGCTGTCAGTTCCTTGGCTTAGTTTGACTCTCAATGTGAAGAGCTTCTCCCAAATATTTTAGTCCTTCTGCAAAGGAGTCTTCTTGATTGTGATGATGAAGTGAGAGACAGAGCAACCTACTATTTTAATATCTTAAATCAGAAGCAAAAAGGAATTTACTCCCAGATCATATTGAATGGTACATCTCTTTTTGTTTATTAAATTTATAAATAAAGCTTTGAAATTTATATTTACAATAGTTTAGTGAAAGTAGGTATGAAGTGATATTTTAAGAAAAGCTTAATTTTTTAGTGTAAAATCAACTATTGCAGATATGGATTCCAAATAGAAAATGCATGCAGTTTCCTAATTATCCAGGGTTTCCACTTCACAGGAGAAATACAGGAAATTTTGATTTTTTTTTCTGTACAATTTTGCAAAATACAGGGAAGTTAGTTTCGTTTCGTCTCTGAAAAAATGGTGACCACTAAACGCATAATCTATGATACTCCAACTATACTCAACTGTTTCAATTACCATAGCATTATTTAAATATGTTCATCTGTTCCTTTTTTTTTCTCCAAGTTTTTCCAGCAATTAAAACTAGCATAGTTAGACTAATATAGCTCACACAAGAGCACAGTAATTGCGTTTCCTTTTATGATATTGTCTATAATGCATGGTGCATAGCGTTTTTTAAAAGTTCTTAAAGGTGCTTATTTAAGATTTTCGTTTTTTTAAAAGCAATTAAATCTGCTTTTTTTCATGAGGTAATTTTAAAAAGTGCTTAACTTTCCCTTCTCGAAGATTTTTTCTTCTTTACCATGTTGCTTTACGCTGCGTATTATGTAAAAGCGTGGTTTTCACATTGTTCTATTCAACGTTTTTACAATTCATTCAGCCACAATTCGTTTCGGCATACTGTTTGTCCGTAGCGTATAATAGCACCCATCATGGTGACATATTTGATGAAATACTTGGGGGTCTGCATGTGCGTCTACTGAGCTGAATTAGTTGAGATTCTTGCACTCTCATGTACAACTCTGCTGCATTTTCTCAAGATAATCTTAATTTCAGGCGTCATTTTCCACCCTGTGACGAACTGAAAAACCTCTCTATCTTTTTATAGTGGCTAATATAATCAAGAAAAGAGTTTTTTGTCAGAAACTAGTTATTATGATCATGTAAAGTCTTTGAAAATTCTTTTGCATATAGTGCTTAAAAATATTTTTTGAGTGCTTAAAAAAAGTACTTTAAAGATGCTTATTTTTTGTTGGGAGATTTGGCTACGCACCCTGCAATATGCACAGGGAATTTTTTTTCCCAGATTTGAGTGGAAACCCTGGTAAAGTTTTGAAATTTATATTAGCAGTAGTTTAGAGAAAAAAAGATTTGAATATACAGTGTTATATTTTGAAAAAGCATTACTTTTTAGTTTAAAGATGGTTTCTGCACCCGGCTTCTGCACCCAGAGCCCAAGGTCAAGAAAACTGAGATGGGCACAGTAGGCCTTGGCCCTCTATGAGCTGTCGCGCTACTGTGTAATGTAGTTATTAGATTTTTGTGTCGATTAACCGTTCAACTTGTGTGGAAGGTTTCTTCATTGCCAAAAATTAGACGATCAGCCATTGTTTCATTCTCCATGCTTTCCAGCATAAGCGTACCGTAATTCATACATTTGCCGTAGTCTTCCTGCTCGAATTGCTGCACAAGTTGAATCCAGTATGGTTTCGTTTGCAGCCAGCCTCTGTCTGAAAACACGCCACACCGTTGTTTATGACATTTCTAACTACCTTCGTGTGTCGATTTTTGTGGGCTTCGTTCATATGTGCGGCGAATTCCTTCAACATTTTCAGCTGAAACACGTATCCTTCCTTCCGCTACTTTTCCCATTCACAAACAACCCTTTTCTTCAAACATCCTTTGCCAAGGGCCGGGGTAGCCTGGTTGGTAAGGCGCTGTGCCCAAGTCAAAGAGTTCGAGGGTTGGATGCCAGGCAGGCCGAAGGCTCCCTGTGTAGTAAATGGTGACTGGCGCACATTAAATCTTTCGAATCGCAAAGTCCTCCATGTTCCCATAACAAATCAATACCTCTGGAGGTACTGATCTAGGAGTTTCCTTGTCTTCTGAATTGGGTTCAAAATGACAAGGCTTTTGGGTTAATGACAAGGTCGTTAATGACAAGGTCGTTAATGACAAGGTCGTTAACCCAAAATTAATGACAAGGTCGTTAACCCAAAATTGCGTCGGTTGTTCAACGATGGATATAAAACCAAACATAAAACATCCTATGCCATCTGCGGATGTTGTTCCCATTTGGGGGTTCTTGATTGTAACGCTGACGAAATCTTCTCTGCCCTGTGATGACATTTGCTAAATTCTAACATGCAGCATTCTTTCTGCACGGGTCATTTTCACTAATAAACTCGCGCATGTGCAGGATTCCGCTTCACTGCGCCTGGACCTTACGTAAAGAAGTTTTTATGTTCAATCTACTTTCGATGTTCATCTTAGCGATAAATTATTTTTTATTAAATAGTTATAGCTGTTTGCAATCGCTATATTCATTTTAAAATACCCAGTATAACTTGAGGCATAGGTTGCGTTAAATAAATAAGAGATTAAATAAGAACAATCACATTTTTATTACATAAAAATTTAACATTTTAAAGAAATATAAGCATAATGTGGGGAGAGTAGATATCGACAATGTTAACCGTCGTCTATGAAAAGGTGCCCCAACATAGAATCGAGTCAACATGTTGGTTATATTAATGAATTGGAATTGTATTTTGTAGTAGCAGATATACACTACACACTAAAGCATCGAAAGGAGGGGGGGAAATGAGGGTGTAGCTCATATTTAAGACACAAAAATGTCTTTATTTTCGGTAGGTGAACGATTTCCTACTGTGAGCTAGTGTTTGAAATGCAGGATCAAAATGTGTGGTTTGTAAGTCAGGAGTTAGTAAAAAAAATTTTGGCCATTCCTTTTTTTTTTTTGCAGGTTGCGTAACGCTGAATTAGCGTTTGGAGGGCAGTCTTCTAACTTCCTAAAGCAAAAGTTATCCGAAACTCGTTTTGGCCATAATCTATTCTTTGTCGTTTTAGCCATAATCTATTCTTTGTTTATTCTTCGATTTATTACAGTAAACTAATTTTTGAAGTTGTGATTTCTAAGTAATGCATTAACTGAAATTTAGTTTGGTTATTTTTGGCAGACTAACGAAAATTTTAGTTGAGTTGGCATACGATTTAAATTTTCTTCTGTGAGTTGATATTGCGAGGTAAAATTATAACTATTCCTATTGCAAAATTACATAACTCTCTTTTTTTCCTATAAACTTTTTTGGCAGTTGATCTAACGAACATTTTTGTTGACAATGTCTGTTAGCATTTGGTCTACAAAGAGTTAATGCTTAGAAGTAAAATTCATACTTGTAGTTTCTCTGTCAAAGGTTAGCTAGAATTTGCTTTGGCAATTACTTTGTGTTAAACCAAACACAAAGTAATGGTGGGTTAAAAAACTATTTATGGTGATCTAATGATATAATACAACATTTGTCGACAATATTCAATATTTCTAAGACAAAAGATGGATAAAATTTGTTTTGAGTATTACCTTTATCGGAGGGTCTGAATTGAATAAAATTGGCCAACAATTTTCCATAACTATAACAGTCTAAAGTTTGATTCAAACGTGTAGTTATGTCAAATATTAGTTAAAATATTTTTGGAGCTTAAAATTGTTTTGGCTGTAAAATTTTTTGGTGAGTTTGCTAGCGAAAATTTTTGTTTAGCAGTCAATTTTTTGGTGAGTGGCTGAAATTTTTTTTGTTAAGCTTAAGATTTTCTTTTACGGATTAACTTTTCAAGAGTTGCCTAAACCTTGTTATGGTCAGAGTTGTTTTTAACGGCTGAGCTATCGAAATATTTTGTCGAGTTAACGAGGACATAAAATTTCCTTTAACACATTGAATGCCATTCTAATTTCACATGGCTTGCCCAACTGGCAAAAATTATTTTCTCAGTATGTATTGCATTAATTTCTTCAAACCATTTTAGTAACGATACTAATATTAAAAAATTAAAAGCATTAAAAATTTACTCGAATTATGTGTTTCTAATAATCTTGGCTTCGCCAGTCACCGGTGACCCCCGTGGAGCTGCGAACAAACTTAGTGCCGGTCACCGGTGACCCCATGGCATTCAACATGAAAAAAATTATCTTATTTTGCCTATTTTTTGTCAGGAAAAGCAGAATTCAAAATTGTAGTTTTAATGTCAAAAATTTGTTGTTTTGGGTAGTTTTGATAGCGAACATTTTTTGAGGCTATCATTAACTGATTTCTGAGAAAGGGTTAACATTAGAAAGCAAATTTAAAAGTTGCGGTTTTTATGTTACAAATCAACTAAAACTTGTTTTGGCTATATTTTTTTAGTAGTAGTGTAAGTGCTAACAGTTTCCAGTAACGAGCTTACATTTTAGGACAAAACCACCCAATTTTGTGATTTTTATGCCAAAAACAGTAAAATTTTCCTTCGGTAATAATTTGCCTAAACTTTTTGAGTTATAACTTTTTTGAATCGGCGGGAGAATTAATGCAAATTTTGGTGAGCTTCCAGCTCTAAATATTTTCTAAAAAAATGTAACGCTTGTATGCAAATTTCAAATTTGTAGTTTTCAGCACGTGCTAGAGAGAATTTGAATAAAAGCCTGGTTGGTAGGGCACTGGGCCCATGTTCAAGAGTTCGTATGCTCGATCCCCGCCGGTCAAAGACTCCCATGTTGTAAATGGTGACTGATGCTCATTAAATCAATCGAGTTGCAAAGTCCTCCATGTTCCCATAACAAATCAATACCTCTGGGGGTACTGATCCAGGAGTTTCCTTGTCTTCTTGATTGGTTCAAAATTACAAGGCTACGGAGTTGAACAATAGTAGTCGAATTGGGTTGGCTGTTCAACGACGGACATAAAATATAATAAAAAAATTCCGTGAACTTGAGAGTCTAAGAAAAATTCGGAATAGTTCTCGTCTATAAATATTCAAATGCAAAAACAAATGTGTCAAATCTGAAGGATGAAAAGAACTCCAGACTATAAATTTTATCAAACCAATGTGGAATTACGATTTCTATCATTAAAATGAAACATTACACTTTTTAGGTCAAAAGTACTCACTTTTAGTTGGTTTGCCATCAAATTCATTTACTTTTGCACTGTAACTATTTTATACCTGTGTTTTATAGGGAAAAATTTACTAAAACTTGTTTCGGCAATGAATTTAATAAATTAGTGGTCTAAATTAAATTTAAGGTTTGATAAAAGTTAGTTTTACCGTTTCTTTTAATTGATGATTGTAGAGCCGAAATTGTTTGCTGGGCTAACAAATTGCTTCAGTGGACTAGCGTTTGGATCTTAAATTCAAATTTGTAATTAGGTCAGAATATCGTTAAAGCGTTTTAACGGTAAGGCTAACAAAAGTTTATTCGGTTAACACAGTGCTAACGTTTTCTTACAATAAATTAATGTTTGGAAGCAAATATCAGACTTTTGTTTTCTAGACCATAAATGAGCAAACATTTGTTCTGAATTTAACTTATTTTGGTATTTGGATTAACGAAAACTTTTGTTGAGCTCATGATTCCTTAGACCAAGTTAATGTTTAGGGGGAAAATTCAAGCTTTTCATTTCTAGATCAAAAGTAAGCTTATACTTGATTTGGTCGCACCTTTTTTTTAGTTGAAGTACTAATGGTGATTTTTCTCAGACTAACGTATTATTACGTTTGAAATAAGTGAGTATAAGTTCAAATTTGTCGTTTTGAAGTCAGAAATTAGCTTAATATTTTTTTTTATCGTAAAATTTTTTTTTACGGATGAACTACCGAAAAGTGATTGATATTTTCATCGCAACGACTTGATTTCGAGTTAACGATTCCATAATTAGTGGTCTATCGTTTTTAGGAAAAATTTAACTTTCACGGTTAAAAAAGGTAGAAATTCTATTAATTGAACTTCAGCCCAACAGAGTTGGGTTTGAAATCAATCTATGGTATTTTAGTGTTGAAAAGCGACGGTACACAACTATGAATTGTTAAAAGTATGGATTTTTTTTAAAAATTTGTTCTATCTTGCAATTAATGAAAGAATTAAAGGAATCTTTTGTCTCTGATTTTGACTGATACTCAAGGAGTTCAAATTCCATCAATTCATGGTTGAAAAAATCACGTCGAAGGAGAATTCCTTAACAGTAACAGATTCTTTTACAGTTAATATATACATGTATATTTTGCCCTTCCCAAAATTTTTACACAACGTTCTTTAAAATTCAGTATGCTTAACTTAATTTTTATTATTTTTATTGTTTAAATAAATTTTTATTGCCTTAGATTATTTCTAATACGAATTTTTTTATATAAAAAATAGATAATTTACACGGAAAAAAAAAGTTTGTAAAATGTTGCTTTTAAATGTCTTAATAGCATTTTTTTGAATCTATTGATATTGGTCACTAACTCATTAGGTTTAAGGAAAAAGTATCTGCTAAGAGATTATAGTCTGCCAGGCTACCAACTGAAATTTTAATTTTCAGCTCTACTTTTTAGTTGGAGTGAACATTTAGGCGTATTCTGATTCGAAAATCTATCAAATTCAATGCTTATGTAGTGCAGCGTATCTGCTACCACAAAATATAATTCCCATTCACTAGTATATAAGACATGTTAACTCGATTTTATGATGGGGTACCTTTTCACAGATGAAGATTGACATTGTCGATATCTACTCTCCCCCACACTTTTAATTTAAATACATCGCACAAGTTTATATGAAAGCAACAGGAAATTTTCGTATTTTTTTCCAGCTTTGCTCTTCATTCACCGTAACAACATTTTAAATAGACTGTATTGTCGTTTCTTTTTTAATCATTTACAAATCAATATAAATGATGATGCATCAAAAACACACATATCGATCTATAGTCAAGAGATTTATACGAAAATGTAATTCATTGTTTTACAATATTTTAAACATAAAATTTTAATACGGTAACAGTAGGGGAGAGTGGGGTCAATTGTAACAGGGTACGATTGTAACAGAGCAAAAATTTCGAGTGTCGGGTTCTAGATTTGGTTCCTAGGTGGTGCACAAGGTGTATTTAACAAATCTACATGTACACCCCTGATGGCAACCATTTTTATGTACTTTTGAAAGAGTTAAATCACAAAAGATATTTTCACGTCACGCAAGTACTTTTTTTGGTATTATTATATTTTATTGTAACAAAGTAATTTTGTTTAAGCAAATAAAAATTAGTAACCGAATATGTAAGTGGACACCTTAATTAACATTTCAATAAAAAAAAGATTAGTTTTGCTAATTAACTAGCATTGTTTTTAACAAATGAAGCTGAAATGGCGTCTTGGGGACAATTGTAACAGCTGAAAATAAATAATTTTATGTTTACAAACCATTACTTAACTCTTTAAGAACCACCAATAGTTTCCTATATCATTTATATTATGTTGCATGTGCATTATTTCATTTGTCACCTTTCACAGCATAAATTAAAATTTTTAACCACTTAAAGTTTAACCCTTTAGGTCTCTGCTCATCATTATTTTGACTCCTAAAATATCATTACTATTTTGATCAATAAAAAAATATATCACAACTATGATAATATGTATAATTAACTATGTTTTAGTTGAATTTATGGACTGTTACAATTGACCCCGTAAGTGGGGACAATTGTAACAAGTGCACGACTGTCAAAAATTGTTAATAACTGATATAATAACATTTAAAATAAGGTATTTATTTCTTTTTCTAGTAGAGGATAGTCTACTTTACTCGTCTGTCAATTAATACTAATAATATATTGGATTTTTTGTTAGTTAAAAATAGTTAAGTAAAAAATGTTACAATTGACCCCACTCTCCCCTACTGTTTGTATTAAACTTCAAACAGTGTAATGGTTTTAATTGAGCTATAAGTATCAGATTATAAATTTTTAATTGTTTCAGCATGGCTAGTTTGTTAATAGACAATTAATTTTTTATCTTTTACATTGTTGCATAAAAATTCTGTCACAGACGAATAACTAAGCAAATGTTTTACAAGCATATTCTGAATTAATTACAGTAATTATTATTTATAGTTAGACAATACTTTTAGCAGAGAAGTCAATGATCGCAATTAATAATACAGTCAAACCCCATTATAGTGAACATGGTTTATCGGGGAACTCCCGGGTTCGCTCCCGTGCCTTCCTATACACATATAATATTATTTTTTGTGGAATGAAAGGAAGAGAGGCATAATATGAACTTTTTTCTGTCTTCGACTGATTTTTTTGTTCTTCATTTTTTGGTAATTTTAAAATTTTTACATAAAATACATCTACAGATTTTCTAAACCATCTGTTTTACTGGAATGTAGCCATAATATCTTGTTTGCTTTTTCTATCTCAGTTCCCAATCCGTAAATAAAGGCCATCCCTAAAATTTTTGTACGCAAGACGGCGAGCAATAAAAAATAAAAGTTAACACATTTTTTGGGACTACATATTTTTTTTAAAAAAAACTTTTTTGTACCATAAACCGGGGCGAGTCTACCCATTTTTTCAGTTTGTCAACTTTCAAGTGGTCAAACTTTTGTAAATATTAAAGAAAAAAGTCTTTTAATAGGTGTTTCGGAATCGCTATTTATCCCTCATTAAAGCTGTGAAATCGATTTTAGAAAAATATTAACAGTTACGCTGCTACTGTATATTTTTATAGAACTGCTGACAAATCTCTCGTATGGGGCGAGTCTACCCATTCTACTAAAATGATTGTTAACATTGTAAATAATCAAATTTTACTATTAAATTGTTATTTTAGTTACTATATGGGATATTTATGAAGTAATATTCATAACTTTATTATATATTCCATTTTTTTATTCATAAAATAACACAAATTGAGTATTTGATCGATTATCACATTTTGATCACAGTTTTGTTTTTATAATCATTAACATTATAAAATAACATTTTTTTCTGATTATTGTTGATAAAAATAAATTCAAATTAATATAAATTTACAATTATCTTGAATTGTTATTTGTTTGGCTTTTATCCTTTGGATAGCTTTTTCCATCTCAGGTGGCATTTTTTTGTAACATTTAAGTCCATTTGTTTTGCGAATATAATTTCGAACCATCTGTAATAATAAATAATAATTTATTTAACTTGCATTAAATAAAAAAAGCTAATTTTGTAACATAAAAATTGAAAAAATAGGTAAAATAAACATATTTTATATTTACATTTATATTTAACCTATAAATTTTCTTATTAATGATAAATTTATCAATGCAGAATTGAAATAATATACTCAAATTCATTTAAAATGACTTAATTTTAATATAAACAAAGTTCTAAATTATATTATTATGCTTTATTAAAACTAAATACGAATGGGTAGACTCGCCCCGTGAATTCTGGCTTTTTGTTTACAACAGCAAAACTTACATTCTTTTTGGTTTTTTTCATATAAAATTAATGTAATCTTAGTCTTAGATAAGTTTATCACTAAACCAAAGTGAAAATAGTAATAATAATAATATACTTACGGAGCACTAACTAAAAGTTTGCTAATTTTCAATGCAAATCTCTCAAAAGACGTTTGAACTGGTCGGTTAAAAAGACACCAAATTAATAAAAACGGATCAAACTACTACAGCGCCATCTTCCTTAGAGTCTGAACTAAGTCCTCCGTCGGTAAAAATTTTTTTATTTGCAATTTAAAATAGTGAAAATTAAATAAAACTAAAATGGGTAGACTCGCCCCTGGATGGGTAGACTCGCCCCGGTTTACGGTATTTCTTTTAATGGGTCATTTATTTAAATAATGTGTAATAAATGGATGCAGTTCGGAAAAACTAGTTAAAACTGCTTGCAGTACGGATATAGTGAACAGAAATTTCGGTCCCTTGAAGGATTACTGTTTGACTGTATTTACTGACTTTATTAGATATATGATAGTTAAATTAATTGAGCTTTGATTAAACGGTCAAGATTATGAAGTACACAGAATGTCTCTACAACATCATCCTCTCTTACAAATCGTGCTTTATATTACTTTTCTAGCTGATTTTTAACTACTGGAAAAACGCTACCTACGATACTACTTTAAAGTTTTATGTAATTATCATTGAAATTTATAAAGCTTACTAAAAATTATAAATACCTTAAGCAGTTGAAGCGATTTATTCTAACTGCCGACACCACGAACAATAGAGCGAATGGCGATGTAAAAGCAATCGTGAAGAAGTTACAACTTCGCAGTTGAAATTTTTTTTCCTGTTTCAGTTTTTTCGCGAACAGAATTTACTTTCTTGCATTGGCTAAAAATGATATTTTGTGTAATATTTAATGCATTTTTTTCCTTCATAAATTAATGTTTGTTTAATAATAATATGGAATAGACTTTCACAAAGAAGTGGCGCTGGATGAAAAATAATGAAATAGGTGGTAATTTTAAAAGTTCGTTGTTAGATTGAAAATTATTTAATCTCAGTCCCGCAGTGGACGACTGATCGTTAGGAGACGGTTCACAGTAGATCACCGAAGTCAAGACTCACTGGGTGGGTGACAAATTGGATCATTCTGCGTAGAGACCGAGGGAGTGCGGTATTGGTCTCCGTTAAACTGCTCTACCTTAAAGTGCTCTACTTCGCGTGCAGGCCGTTGGCTACCGAAGCGGGAATGCCATTCCCTATGCAGAGGATTAAAGTTATGATTATATGTCTTCGGATCATCCTCTGGTATGTTTCTCAGACCGTCACCAATAGCCCATTATGTAGCTCTAGTGCGACGTAAATGAACTACAACTATTTAGTTCCATATAATATTATCTCTAATATTAGAATATAGGATTCGGGAGTCTAGCGTTTTTTAGCACGTTCTGTATTATATTGCCTCTTTCTAATGTAAGATAACATTTTGCTACCTTAGTATCATTCTCTGATTTCTCACAATGAGCTAACATTGGAAGGCAAATTTTAAAGTTGCGGTTTCTGTGTTACAAAAATTTTACCCAATGATGGCAAAAATACTTCTCTTATTCCTCAACAGATGGTGCTATTGCTATCACTGCAGTATGCTGAGTGTTAATAGTTTAAGTACTCCTTGCAGTCAGGCTAACTGTGGGACGTTTTCGTGGTTTTCCTCTCCATGAAATGCAAATGCGGGGTAGTTCCTTCAAAAAGACCTCCACTCAGGCAAATTTCGCCCAGTACTTGATTGATCCAGGAGTTCCCTTGTCTTCTGGATTGGGTTCAAAATGACAAGGCGACTGAGTTGAACATTAGTAGCCTTAAACCGAAAATTGGGTTGGCTGAATAGCAACGGTTATAAAATAATTTATAAATAATGGTTTAAAAAATCTTCTTTAGATTAAGATTTATATACATATTATTTTGCTTAATATAAGTCCTTATATTTTGATTTTCTCTTTTTGACTTACGTGATTATGCATGATGTATCAAAATTCTTCTCGTAGCCTAGTAAAATCTCTAACTAGTGGGCTGCGCCCCCTGCTCGCTAACGCTCGTCGACCCCCGAAAATTGCTACGCAATCTTATATGGTTTGCATCGCAAACCAAGCTCGCTTCTCTCGCTACTAACTTAGGTACATTGCTAATGCACAAAATTCTAAGAATTCAAAACAATCATTCAAATCCATATAAAAACTTTTTTTTTTAAAAAAATTACATCTTTTTAGCAAATACTTAATCATTACAATAAATTTGAATTCAAATAAATGACATGTAATTCGTTAAACCTATTAGAAATGTGCTATAGTATAATTCGTGATATAAATCAAAAATCGTCAAATAAATTCGTAATATATAAAATAAATTCGTGAAAAAAAGCGCTTTCGACAAAATACTAAAATAGAGATCTATCGACAAAAACTACTCACTTCTGCCTAGCTTAATAGTATAAGATTGATGCCACAGCTGATGCTCTCTGGTTATTTCAGTTTCCGTTTTTAAAAGCGCTATATGTTGAGCCACCTCAGCTAGATTTGGCATGTGACATTTTTAGCGGCAATCATTGATAGATTCGCCGTGTAAGAGAAATAGTAACGTAAACAAAACAAAGCAAACGTTGCCACCGGCGGAAAAGAAATACAGCCAAAACTTGGGAGCCACGTAAGAGAATTATATATATTAGATTTTATTTCTTCACTGTTGGCAGGTATGTTTTGCATTCATGTGATTGATCATTGCTTTGAAAGTATATACATTTATTTTGCATCTGCTGTGAATTCCTTGGCTAAGTTTGGCGCTCACTTTGAAGAGCTTCTCCCAAATATTTTAGTTCTTCTGCAAAGGAGCCTCCTGGATTGTGATGATGAAGTGAGAGACAGAGCAACCTACTATTTAAATATCCTAAATCAGAACCAAAAAGGAATTTACTCCCAATTCATCTTTAATGGTACATCTCTTTTGTTTATTAAATTTATAAATAAAGCTATAAAAACTTAATTTTTTAGTCCAAAATCAACTATTGCAGAGATGGTTTCCAAATAGAAAATATGTAAAGTTTCCTAATTATCCAGGGTTGTCGCTCCACAGGGGAAATACAGGGAATTTTAAAAATCACCTGAAATAACAGGAAATTTTGATTTTTTTTCTTTACAATTTTGGAAAAGACAGGGAATAAAAAAATAAAAACATTTTAAGCAAAAAATAAAAAAATAATTTTATTTATAAAATTTTTTAATTTATAAAAAAATAAAAAAATTTTAAGCAAAGAGAACAATAAATGAAGCAAATTTTGTTATATACATAATAATTGGAAAAAAAAAGAAGCAAAACGAAAACAAATAAAGAAAATGTAAACGAGGACGAAATGCATAATGAAGGACAAAATCAAAAACTGTTAAACACTATCAAGATTACATAAAAAGGTCAGGTTTAATTAAAATTTTAATAAGGAGTCGCTTTCTGCTAGAAAATTCATTACGTTAATTAATTTAGAGTTTAATGTTTTATTTGTAAGAAAGTTTTTTTGCCAAATATGTAAATTATTAATGTTTGAAAGTCGTGTATACCATGATATTGTGTAAAGACAAGTTGATAAGTAATGCTCTGGTGTACCTGGTTGACCACAAGTACAAAGGTTTGTATCCGAGATATGAAGGTAATGAAAGAAAGAAGGAAAATGGCCGTGACCTGTTAGGAACCAGATGACTTGTTTAATTAGAATTGAACTAAAGTAGTTGACATTATTGATGATGTTAAACAGAAGTCTTCCTCTATCGAAATTATTCCATTGGTTTTGCCAATTACTAGATAAATATTTTTTAAGAGATTGTTTCAGGTGTGAAACAGGGAGAGGAAAGGAATAATTTTTAGTGCTCTGTGTTGCTTTTTTGGCCAATTCGTCTGCTCTTTCATTACCTTCTTTATTGTTATGCGCTTTAATCCAAGAGATTTGAATCGCGGTGTCCATTAGTGCATGTTGCATGTCTTTGGTTATGAGGTTAGTTGATCCTGCGTCTTTAATTGATGTTATTGAGGCTTTAGAGTCTGACCAGATTATGTAATTTATTTGTCTGTTAAAGTTTGAGTTATTTTTGATGTGTTTTACACATTCTAATATTGCCAATTGTTCAGCCTGAAAAATAGAGTTGTTAATATCAGATGTGAAGGTTTGTGAATGAGCATTGTTAAGAAATGCGAATGCAGTGCCTGTTTCAGTTTTGGAACCGTCTGTGAAGAAGTTGGTATCTTTTCTAAAGTCGTAGTTACCTTGCTCAGTTAAAGAGATTTTGTTTTTTATATAATAAGATGGGTGATAAATTGGCACTTTTAATTTATTTTCATAGTCCTGATGATTATAACTTATCTGATGGAAGAATGCATTTTTTTAAAATTTGAGTTAATGTTGTTGAGCATGACAAGTGCATAATCTGGTCTGGAAGGGGGGGGGGATATTTGTTAGAACATGAAGAGCTGCCGTGGGGGTAGAGTGGTATGCCCTGGTCATATTTAAAAGGAATTTGCGTTGAATCGAAATTAAGGTTCTAGATATCCAGGGTGAGATATTTTTTGCCCAAATATTGCAACCGTGTGCTAGAGAGGGGACTATTACTGTGTTATAAATGAGTTTTCTTGCTTTTTGATTTATTCCCCAAGATTTATTATTGATTTTGTAAAGAGAATTGAGAAGAGTGTTTGCCTTTTCTTTAAGGATATTGACATGAGGACCCCAATTCAATTTTTTATCGAATACAACTCCAAGGTACCTAAAATGATTTGTTTGCTTAATTTTTTCGTTGTTAATTTTGAAGATTGCACCCCTGTTAGAGTTGTAAAAATGTATATAGGCTGTTTTATCAATTGAAAGAGTTAAAGAATTGTTGGTGATCCAATTGTGAATACTATTTAGAGTTAGAATCGATACTTGCTCTAACTACCTCCTAGAGTTGGCATATGTAAGAATTATCAAGTCGTCTTCAAAGGCTTGTATTATGGAATTTTCAAACTGCATTTTCAAAAGGTTATTAATTACTAAATTCCACCGCAGTCGGTCCTATGCAAGACCCTTGTGGGCAGCCTTTTTGAATTGTTTTTGTAACATATCCCCAAATTGTTGCTAAGATGGCTTGCCTGTTCGTATTGATGCTTTCTATTATAAAACAAAGATTGGATGGGACTTGGTACATTGACAATTCTCTATTAATTAGATCATACTGGATATTGTCAAATGCCCCTTTGATGTCGAGCGATATTGCGGCGACGTGTTTGTGATTATTTTTTAAAAGTGGTAGGTTATCTTCGAAATTTTCTAGAGCTATACTGACCGATTTACCAAATCTAAAACCGTATTGTAAATCAGACAATGCGTTGAGTTTCTCTAAATGAAAAGTTAGTCTCTTAACGATTAATTTCTCTAGGAATTTACCCAAACAAGGAAGTAGTGTTATAGGACGATATGAAGATAAGACATTGGGATTTTTGCCTCTTTTAAGAAAAAGTAAAACTTGCCCTTTTTTGAAATGGTCAAGGAAGACTTCCAGAGTGAGACATTTGTTGAAAAAATTTAGGATAAGTGGACCGGAAAACATTAATAAGTTTTTTACAATTATATAATCAATGCCATCTATGCCTGGTGCTTTTTTGTTGTTTAGTGTTCTAAGAAGACGTTGAAGTTCATTGTGGTTGAAGGGAGAATCTGGATTTTTATTTTGATAGCTGTATTTGTTTTGTTGGATGACATTGTCATACGGGAAAAGATTATGAAGAACATTCTTGGCCTCTTCTATTGGACAGTTAGTGTCATAAATCTGAGTTAAGATGGTCGGATAGGAGTTTGCTTTAAAAGATGACTTATAATGAGCTCCATGGGGATTTTTAATGCTTTCACAGAGATATTGCCAACTATTGTACTTTGCTTTGATAATTAGTTTTTTGTATTGTGCTCTTTTTTGCTTGTAAATAGCTTTATATTTTTTTAATTTCTTCATCAAAATTTGATCCCTGAAAACGTCTTTTGATTGCTTGTAATTCTTTTTTGTGGATTGAAAGTTGTGCTGTCCACCAAGAAGTGTTTGTAGGACGATTGAAAAGTTTAAGTTTGTAGGAGTTTTTGCAGCTTAAGAAAATTTTACTAATGAGATTATTTGTAAAAATATTAAGATCCATAGGATTTTGTACGTTGTCCAGTTCAATGTTTAGATCTGGAATAAAGTTCGAGAAATGTTTTTTAAATTTATTATGATTTCCAAACTTAGTTTTAAACCTTGTGAAAGAGGAGAACGTGTACTTGTTATTGATTTGTAATAAGATATATTTGTGGTCTGAATTACTTTCTATATCCAGAACATTCCAATTAGAAAAAGTTAAAATATCTATGTTATTTGTAAGAGTAAGATCTGGAAAAGATGAGGTTAAAGATGTCACGAAAGTCGGTAATGCTGGTTGTGAATTTAAGATTTTTAAGTTGTTGGATATGATAAAATCTAACAATACTTCTCCCCTTGCGTCGTTGTTTCAATAACCCCAGAAGCTGTGATGTGAACTGAAGTCTCCACAAATTATTGTTGGATAATTGTAGAAGTTTTTGTTACTGTAGTAAATTAGATCTTTCATTAGATTCAAGTCTGTGTCTTATGGAGAATTATAAAATGAGATTAGGATCAAGGGTGAATTATTTGAAGAGTTTATTGATATCGAAACAGAATCTTGAAGAGAATCTATCTGTAGGGGGCTTATTGATTTATTGGGTATAAAAATGCCGGATTTTCCGTTTACTGAAGAAAATAATTTCCAGGAACTTGGATATCCAATTATGGAATCGTTTGGTTTGTATAGTTCCTGAAAACAGATTATGTCAATGTCAAGATCAACAACAGATTTTTGCAATAAAAAGATGGCGGCTTTGCTTCTTTGAAGATTTATCTGTAATATATTAAGTTTATAAAGGTCGGTAGAGATTGTGAATTATTTAATATCATTAACGTAGGGATTATCCATTAGGTAAATTTAGAAAGAAGTTCACAAATAATATATAAATTATATTGGGAAGCTTAAAAGAGAAAGAATAAGAGAAAAGAAGAGGGAAAAAAATATATCTATATAAAAAAATGAAGTTATTTTTTCTTTCTCCTTAAAAAAAAAGAAAGAGTTAAAATAGTGAAAAAAGTTACAGTGGATTAAATTATAGAAAAATAAGATGGGTAAACATTGTAAAAATGAAATGTGAAATACAAAAACAAAAATATAAAAAGTAAAAGTTTGAAGAATGAAAAATCAGTGTTTGACCTATTGGCCGGAGCGTAGTTGTTTGAGTCTTTTGAGATAACAGGGACAGGTAGGCGAGGAAGCGGCATGAGCACAGTTGAAGTTGGTTCCCTCATCATAGTTCGAATCACTACAATTTCGACAGAATTCATCTTTGGACGTACACTGGTTCGCTGTGTGTCCATTTACGCCGCAGCGGGCACAGGTACTGACATTGTACTCACAATTATTTTGGTGATGACCAATTACTTGGCACTTTCTGCATCGAAGAAGGATGATACGTTTCTTGATGAAGAATTTCTGAAGACCAGCATAGAAAGTCTGTTGCTTCAGTAGTCTTTGAGATAGGCGATGGGTAGCTCGGATGACTAGATGCTGCTTATCCTGTTCCTTTTTGTGCGGGATGGATTTGTCAAATTTGATAGTGTCATAGTTTTCGTTGTAATCTCCATTGGTTTTAATGATTTCAATGATTTCCTCATTTGTGAAGCTCGTTGGTGTGTTCAATAAAATTAACGAAGTGAGCCTTGTTTCTTCATCCTTGTAATGGAGGCCTGATTCTTTAATTGATTGTATAGCATTTTCTTTTCGCGAATGACTGAGGAACTTTAGTTCAACAAGTTTTTCATTTCGGTGTAATTTTTTAATAGGTAGTTTTGGTGCGGAATTTCCTAACTTTTGCAGTATATCCTTAGTAGATACATTTTCTGTAGATTCTATTACTATAGGTTTTGGTGGTTTACTCTGTATGGTTTTGTCAGTGGTTGTAGAAGTTGTAGATTTAAGGTCATCGATTTTTTGATTGATCTTAGTTGTCTTTCTATAGTGCTCAGATTCGTGTTTGCTGTAGTATCCGGTTTGGCAATATTAAAAAATAAGTATTTTAGTCTTGAAAAGTAGCTAAGGCCATCCAATCTTGGAGTGGTTGGAAGACAGAAGTTTTTTTGTTTATTTCGGTAGTTCAGACTATTCTCAATCTGTTGGAAGAGCTGATCCAGTTCTTTATTATCCAGGATAGTTGGGTCCGAAAGTGGAGATTCTTTTACGTCGGTAACAGTTTCAGCATCAGATTCATCATGCGAATGAACACTGTTTGGTGATGAGGAATGGTTAGTCGATTGTTGCGTACCATTTCTTGGAGCTCCAAAATTGGCACTGTTGTCTAAAATACGTTGAGATGAACATGATGAGGTGAAAATGTCCCTATTTGAGATTCTTGATTGCAAGCGAGTATTGCGTCCCGGTGTGTTCATGTCATTGGCAGAAAGCCCTTCTTTGGCCATATTATATTGGGTAAGTTTAGGTATAAAAAGTTTAAAGTAAAGTTAGAAAAAGAGAAAAAGTGGCAGTGGCAAGTCCGATTCCGACCCCCGCGAACTCTTTCAGATGTTGAAACACTGTAGTGAGGTGTGGAACCGATGTTCCATTGTAATTATTTATACAAAAAGCTGCACTAGTAAAGATTAACTTAAAAATGAGTTAAATGTATAAACTCTAATTAATGTTGAAAAGAATAACAATAAAATGCTTAGGTTGAGTTGAGTGATGTAGAAGCATGTGATAAGATACAATAAATTAAACATTGTTGGATGCAAGACATATTGAGCGCGAAAATACATTTGAACAAGAATTTAAATTTTTATGCATCAGTTTGACATTTGGCCAGAGATAAAAACTTAAGACGATATTAAATGATATGGGGCATAGGCGGTCGCTATATCGAGATTAACTAGCTAATATAAATAAAATGAATGTTGTTCTAAACGTGATTGAGCGCTTCGGCAAATGGTATGGCCAGGGAATGTCATTAAAACAAGTTATTGAAGCCCAACAAATTTCTTCTGATGTACTGGAAATAGGAGAAAGAAATTCTCTGGCTTTCTCTTTCTGTACATTGCTGAGAAGCTGCCCTTTATATTTTGGGTGCAATAGATAAGCAAGAGGGTGCCAAGTATAATGAAAAATAATACATGCCAAAAGTTATTATGAAGAAGTAAAAAGAAAAATACATTGTATATTTGTAAAAAAGCATTTATTTGAGGATTCTAAAATGAAAAGAAGTCAAAAACTTTAAATCTTTTAAAAATTATTACCCTTATATTAATTATTAATATTTTTAAAATTATTGGTCTAACAATTCATTTCGGCATGCTGTTTGTCCGTAGCGTATAATGGCACCCATCACGGTGACATATTTGATGAAATATTTGGGGGTCTGCATGTGCGTATACTGAGCAGAATTAGTTGAGTTGTTTGCATTTAAAGTATTTAATTTTTTATTCTTTTTATCAAAATATATCGATTACTTCTTTTTTTAAAAATTGTCATTTAAAATTTTTTGATAAACTAACTGAATTATTTTCAATTTTATAATAAATAATTTAGATTTTTTATTAAATCTAATTATGAAAATATAAACAAAAGTATGTTGGACAAGTTAATAAAAAAAAAACTATTTATTACATAACTGGAAAACCATTCTATTAAAAATACAAAATTTATTTCGAATGCATTCTGATTATTTGAAATTCAAAGAATTACAGTTAAGTAATAAATAGTTATTTTTATCTTTTTTAAGCAAACCTGATAATATCGCTTTGTTCATATTTTCATAATTAAAATCAATGACAATTTAAATTTATTATGAATAAAAAAAATTTAGTTATTGAAACATATTTACTACAGCTTTTTTTTAAAAAAAAATAATCCTCATGTTTTAATTAAAAATATTAAACATCGATTCATTTTTTTGTTCTTACAAATTTTAAGTTTTTTTTTTTAAAAAATGATTTAAATTGAAAAATAACTTATAAATTGAATAAAATATTCAAAATAGTTATCCACTTGCAAAATAATATTTGATAAAATTCAATCTCCTCAGCTGGGATACGAACCCCCCGACCTCTCTTGTATAACGTGAACAGACTAGCATTTACACTTCAAACCATAATGAGTTGGAAAGTTTGTTTGTTTAAGAGTAACTGAAACTATATTGGGGCATATTTTAACCTAGGGGGCAGAGCTGTCAGCGAAATTTTACCCTGTCTAAGGTTTTCAACTATGCTCTTTAAATGTTCCAAATGATTACAATAGCAAGGTAATGAAAGTGCTCCCTTTTATTGCTCATTAACGCATTTCTTTTCAGGCTTATCAGTTTCTATTGTTGGTCAGGAAAAAGCTTTGCATCAGTACACGTTAGAACCTTCAGAATTGCCCTTCGATATCAAAATCATCGTGCTCCTGGCAACTCAACTTCTGATAGAAGATAAGAAAGCTGGTAAGTTTCTTTTGACTAGAATTTAAGTGTATGTATTATGTGTAAGTGCATGCAGGGTATCTGCGCACCTGGAAAGTCATGAGAAATCATGGACACTCATGAAGTTCGTTATTGAACAAATTTTGTCATCAAATGTCATGATTTTAACTATTTTTTAAAGAAAAATCATGGAAAGTCGTGGTTTTCGGTCTCCGAAAAATCTAATTTTTGAAATGGAATTTACCCCCAGCCCCTACATTTTTATGGTGTTGTGAATATCTGAATTTGCAACAAAATCCCTACAAACAGTCATATTTTATTAAAATATAAAATGTTTTATCATGTTCTTTAAAAAATATGGTGTTCTTTCAACAACAAAAAAATAAAAGCAAAAAGATTTTTGGAGCGAATTATCTTTTAAACTTCTGTGAATTCAGAATCTTAGTCATTATTTAATTTTTTTTATGTTATCAATTCAAAATTATAACTGAAGCAAGCAAGTAATTGCCGAATTTTTTTAAATTTTTTATTCCGAAATGCGAGCAGAAAATTTTAAGTCTTTCTTTTCCTTCCGATGAACAAGAAAACTATCTTTAGAATATAATTATGCAGAGAAAAAAAAAATTATTTGCTTTTGTATTTTTTGCAACTATTTTATTGCTTCAACTCTTTCTTTACTCTGTGCTTTAAATTTAAAATCTATAAGTATGAGGATGCAGAGTATAACAGTTTTGGTTATACCTACCATTTCAATTAATGTTATTATAATGCTTTTTTAAATTCATTGTTGCGTTTTTGTCGGAAAAAATAGTAACGTTAAGTCATCTAAAATTCTTCGAATTAGTCATGGAAAGTCATGAATTTGAAAGTCTAAAATTGTTGCTTTGTTATTATATGATATTGTTGATACTGAAAGAAAACACAAATAATTAAGATCAAAAGGATAAAACTTCTTTGAAAAAAACGCGCTAAGAAGCAGCAGAAATTTCAGAAAAAAGTATCAATACAAAACAAATGAAATAAAATAAAAATATGACCACCGAAGCCGACGTCTTCAGGGGTACCGGCCCCGGTAGCCATTAAAAACAAAACCATTTCTATTTGAGGGAGAAGCAAAAGCTTAAAATATCTCCCTCAGTACCCCGATGGTTTTGTATAGAGGTCCAGGAAAAACAAGATACATTCAAAAGAATAAACAAATTACGAAAAGAAAATCAATAAAAATCATCAGAAAATTAAAAACTCACAGTCACAGGTCAAGAATCAACTTCAAAAGCGGAGGAAAAGAAAACACTAAAAACTGAAAAACAACGCCCCCTATAATAATGCGCAGTAAAAGTTTAAAAATGACATGAAAAGGTCAGGAGAAGGAGATATGTAGATAAATTAATAGAATGCTTAACTGGGGCTGCTCAGTTAAGACTAGAATTGCGCCCTGTTAAAAGAAAAAATATATAAAAACTTAAAAACCATCAATCATTTTTTTAATTAAAAAATTAACAATTTTTTAATAAACTTTTACTGCGCATTATTATAGGGGGCGTTGTTTTCCAGTTTTTAGTGTTTTCTTTTCCTCCGCTTTTGAAGTTGATTCTTGACCTGTGACTGTGAGTTTTTAATTTTCTGATGATTTTTATTGATTTTCTTTTCGTAATTTGTTTATTCTTTTGAATGTATCTTGTTTTTCCTGGACCTCTATACAAAACCATCGGGGTACTGAGGGAGATATTTTAAGCTTTTGCTTCTCCCTCAAATAGAAATGGTTTTGTTTTTAATGGCTACCGGGGCCGGTACCCCCTGAAGACGTCGGCTTCGGTGGTCATATTTTTATTTTATTTCATTTGTTTTGTAATGATATTGTTGATTTGTTATTTTCAGATGTTTTCATCTTGAGAAGTCCAAAGATAAAGTTGCTGCTTCACGTCAAGATATATTTGCAGGTGAGGTATTTATCCTTATCTTTATTTAGTTTAACACTATTTTTTGAAGCTCTTGCTCCAAGAAAAATAAAGCCGCCTTACATTTTATACTGCATGTGAAACATTCTCCGGTTAATCCGACATTTGTGCCCTTCTTCATTATTGAATTATTTTTTCCACTGCAAGCGATGCTGAAAAAGTCAGTTAATTTGTGTTTCAATAACAATTAATAGTTCTGCATACAGCCCATAGTGTTCCAGCATTCAAGGTTTCAAGGCCAAAATTAGTATTTCGATAAAATTTGTTTCAAAATTTGGGGTTTTTATGTGCAGGTAAATTGAATTCATACTTGAAATTTTGAAATACACTAAAAATACGCAGAAAAACAAACAAAATGGCGGCAGAAATATGGCGAGCAAAAATAAAAAATAATAATATAGTACTTTTCAATAATTAAATATAGCAATGAAAATATAATAATTTTCGTAATTTTATATTATGAATAAAAAGCAAATTATATTTCCGAAGTAATATTACAAAATAGCGCAAAAACATGAGAAAAAAAACATAATTTTAGCTTTTCGGTATATTGCTGCGCAATACGGGCGAAATGGGGCAGGTTTTTTCGAACGAAGAAGCATCAAAGAACACAAGAAAATAAAGTTTAGCTAATTATCTCGCGGAACTTTTTGGAACTAAGTTTCAAAAGTCATTCAAACATTGTAAAATGTCAAATGATAAGATATAAACTATGAGTTTGTTAAGAGTATTAACTAATCCAACAAATTGAAACACTGTACTATAATTTCAGACTAATTACTCTGATAAAAATGTAACAGAAAGGTGAAATTCCTATATATATTTCTGAAATAAAAATTTAAAAGTTACATTTAAAAAAAAATTTAACATATTTTTCATTACATTGTACTCTTGTCGGTCCATAAAGTAAATTATAATGTTTGAAATGATTATGAGTACTTAATTTGGGCAACATTAAAACTGCCTACACATATTTTAGTTGAAAATTAATTTTTGACTTTTGGCCACAGTCTTCTGGCCCACAGTGCAGCCTGATGTTTATTTTGGTAGCCTACTGTTTTGTAGGAAAATAGCTCTCTAGTTTGTTTTCCAGATAAAAATTGTGCTTTTCTGGAACATCTGGAGTATGCATAGTTTCTAAGCTCAATTTAAATTGTTCTTTTCAATTTTCAATTTTCATTGTACTTTTTAAAGGAATATTTCAGCTAACCAATTGGTTTATTGTGATTTTTTTTAAATGTATATTAATATGGTATGGATATATATGCTATGGGTATATATGACAATTTAAAACTTGAGAAATAATAAAAAATGACATTTTTGAAATCTCAATGAAAAGTGGTAATAACTGCTTTTATAAGTCATTTAGATTTACGATAACATCAGTAAAAACTCGTGAAAAAGCTATTATTTAAAATCACGGAAGAAAGCGTAGTAATGACTATTTGAAAAAATCTTTCATATTAACGATGAAGCTTACAAAGAAAGTGTCGTGGAAAAATATTATTTAAATGTGTGATTCAACTTTAGGATTAATAAATATTATCACATTAAAAATTTCAAGACTTTTAAAACTTTGCGAAAATACGCTGCTATAATTATGGAATAATCCAGAGATATTCGATGAAATCGACAGAAGTAAATCGCGTCAAAAATGAACAATCAAATATGCGATAGATGACTGACTAGTCAAAAAATCGTATTAAACGTTTCGGGATTTTAAAAAATGTATGGACATAGGTAGATGTAACTGACGAAAGAAGGATCGAAACGTCACTTGGATTTACGATGAATTTTTTTTAAAGCTAGTTTAGAAATGATTAGTAAAATTTAAAGTTCGTGTATCGTACTACCGTGTTAAAAATATTGGGTTTCTTTAAACCGTGCAGAAATCCATACAATGACCACACAAAAGTGATCTAGAAATAAAATAAGATTTACTATAGAATCTGTGAAAATTGAGCTCGTCAAAATGTGATAACTCAAAAAGAGCAATATAAAATTTTCAATATTTTGTTTAAAACATTTTGGAAGAAAAATTTTTTTTTTTGCATACCTGCCAAGTCTCAGGTTTGAAGACTCCTGTACTTCATGACTGTTTCCTGTTTACCCGTATATTCTCAAATTTCTCCTTATTTGTAGAAGAAATTTTTTTTAAAAAAAATTGGCCATAAAATATCGGCTGGTGGAAGAATACTTGTCTCATTCCTCAACAGATAGTGCTATTTCCAGTACTGCAGTATGTTGAGTGTTAATACTTAAAGCAGTTAAAAATAATGGTTTAAAAAATCTTCTTTTGATTAATATTTACCTACATAATTTTTTTACTTCACTAAATGTAAGTGTTTATATTATTTCTAATTTTGAATTTCTCTTTTTGACTTACATGACTATGCATAATGTATCAAAACTTTACTCATAGCCTAAAAAATGTAGCTAGCAAAATCTCCGTTATTTTATTTCTCCAATGTTGGCAGGTATGATTGTGCTCAAATGCTTTCGCAGGCTGCACCTAAGCAGTCTGTTGGCCGCAGATTGTGCACCCCTTTGGAAAAATCTATTAACCTTTGCCAATACTTTTCAATTCATTCAAATGCTCGCAAATCCCCTGAGCCGCAATGGCTCAAGTGATAGAGCGTTCGCCTTCCAATAAGGTGAACCGGGTTCGAATCTCAGTCGAAACGAACTCCACATCCGGCTTGCACTGACCACAGTGCTGACGTGAAATTTCGTCGGAGGTAGACGGATCGTGGGTTAGAGTCCCCTTGCCATCACGCTAACCGTGGTAAGTTCTCGTGGTCTTCATCTCCATGTAACGCAAACGCGGGTTAGTTCCATCAAAAAGTCCACGAAGGCAAATTTCTCCCTATACTTGATCCAGGAGTTCCCTTGTCTTCTGGACTGGGTTCAAAATTACAAGGTTACGTAGTTGAACATTAGCAGTCGTAAGCCCACACATTGGGTCGGCTATTCAACGACGGCTATAAAAAAATGCTCACAAATAAGGATTTTAATTGATAAAATAATGACTTACTTCCACTTAATTAAGTAAGCGCTCTTCAAAATAAGAGTTAACTTAAAATCGTCTCTGATATTTTTAATTTGATATTTTCAGATCAATTGTCAGCAGTTCCGGAACTCTTTTCATTGAACTTGGGTCCATTGTTTAAATCTTCGCTTCCTATTGAACTTACTGAATCCGAGACTGAGTTTGTTGTTAGATGCATTAAACACACATTCACTAATCACATTGTGTTGCAGGTAAGAAACAATTTTTTTTCTAGTTGAACCTCAATCAGTCATTTCTCCTAGGATCATTCACTGCAAACAATAGAAAGTTTATACTGAATACAGAAAATTCCTCATTGTTTCAAAGCAATTGCAAATATTCATTGTTACTAATGGTATTGGATCTGTACTTTACCAGTTTCTGCAATACAACAAGTTTTATCAACTGATGCATCAACACCAAATGTGATGTGTGAGGAATATTCACCAAATTATTAGTTTTTAGCTATTGGTATAATTTCTGACCCCGTGGCAGATTCGTGGCGGCATTGTCGCAGAACAATACCGAATTCTTGCAGAGAGATTTTTTCCCTTGTAAAGTTAAAAAAATTTCTTTTTCTCAGAAATTTTTAAAAGATTTTTTTCTTTCTTCAGAATTATATTTTAAAGATACCTTTCTCGTGCATCTGAGTGAGGGGGAGGGAGTGCTTATGATTTTTTTATTCTCATTTGAGAATAATGAAGTAAAAAATTTAGTTTTCTTTTCTGCTGAATTCTATTTTTATGCATTTATTACTATTGATTTTCACATTCTTTTTGAAAACCAATATTTTTAATACGATATAGTTTTTTACAACTACTGAATCTCACAATGAAAACACGCATTTCGTAACCTCTTTTTGGAGAGTCCGATTTGCGTGATTTCGCCGTTGATCTTCTTTTCATTTTTTGTAGTTTTAGCTACGGATATCACAATATTTTTAATAAGATATTCAAAATGCAAAAAAGGAAATAATTAATGTGTCTTCCTCTTACAAAATGCGAGAATATTGCCCATAATATTAGAATAAAAATAGTATTTCATATACAGTTTGAAAAAAATTTTTATTTTATCCGAAAAGTTCTTTTTTCTTTGAAGTTGACGCTTCTGTTACTTTAAATCAGTAACATGTGTATTAAAAGTACCTAGCAGAAAGATGTTGTAGAAAGCCGAAAAAAATTCTGCCACAGGGATTTGGGAGCTATAGATGTAAAACTCTGATAGTCTCATAAACTGTCTCAACAGCTCCTTTTAATGTAATAAGAATATCATTTGTTATGGGACTATAGTGTATCTACCACTACACAAAAACAAAATTACAATTCACTAGTATATACATCTCATCTTTAGCTTCATGCTCCTGATCTCAGTGTTCCACCTCATCGATCCACATCTCATGATGAAGAGGTAAAGAGCCATCTCGGCCTCGGGCACCCCGACAAACCGACAAGACAAGACATGTTAACTCGATTCTATGTTGTGGTATCTTATCATAGATGAAGGTTGACATTTTTAATAACTCCTCTCCCCACATGGGTGACCTTCGGACAAGGTGCGAACACGTCTACATTGACAGAAACTCCCACTTCGATTTGAACACGCCTACTTCGACGGAAGGTCCGCTTTGAACAGTTGACTTGTGACTGTGACATTATCCACTTCCTAATGCTGTTGCTAGTCTGTCTCTATCACTCACAGCATCGGCCTGTATCAATACCTCCTAGATGGGAAGAAAGCCGAAGGACGCAAAACGATGACTCATACAGTTAGGCCCAGATTCGCTGATCACTTCTGACGATGACGGGTTTTTTTTTCTTCCGTTTCTCGACACTTTTTCATTACTCTTCTACTAATTTTTACTTGCTACAAATTATTATATATATTTTTTTTTGTCTAGATTAAGTGTTCTTAAATTGTGTAAAAATGCTTACTATATTTGTTTTCAGAAATGATTAACAATAAAAATAAAGCAACTCTAACAAAAATAACTGATGTGTGAATGAAAAAAATATATTTTTAAGCATTAAATACCAGTTTTATTTTATAAATTGGAAAATTTTATCTAGCTTTTTGTTATAAAATGTATGGATTAAAAACAAAGAAATATATTTTTAAAGGGATTTTGCACATTTATTATTATTATAGTTTTGACATAAAACTAAGAAGGGATCTAATTTTTATAATACGATACTTAAATTTTTAGTAGATGATTATTTCGGATTTTAATGATTATGTTTTGCATGTTATTAGAACTAGAAATTGTATCTAAACAATGACATAAAATGAGCTTAGGAAAATTCAGAAAATCAAATGCAGTCTTCAAACAAGGTTTAGATAGAAAAAAAAACATATCAAAAGCATGATTATAATTTGTATTTTTTTCCTGTGGAAGTGTGATTGTTAGAAGTGATAAATTAAAATAAAGTAAGCAACCTTAGATACAAATATTTTATTAAGTAGTAAATTCAAAAATAATAAATAAAAATGTAAACACAAATTTTACTGAAATATGTTAAACTTTGAGTAACATTTAAAAAAGTATAATTTTTACCCATCACAACCTTAGATAACAAATATTTTATTAAGTAGCAAATTCAAAAAATGATTAATGAAATGTAAGCACAAATTTTACTGAAATATGTTAAACTTTGAGTAACATTTAAAAAAGTATAATTTTTACCCATCAAAATCTTACGTAACAAATATTTTATTAAGTAGCAAATTCAAAAAATGATAAATAAAATGTAAACACAAATTTTACTGAAATATGTTAAACTTTGAGTAACATTTAAAAAAGTATAATTTTTACCTATTATTAACTTAGATTTTTAGTGGATTTCATAAGTGTTTTTAATTTTCTTTCTTTAGCTTTTGAATGGGAGGCATAACAAATGCTATCATTTTTCAATTTACAATAGTTATTTAATAAGATGTTTACAAATTTCTTTACAATACAATGAATGACAACATCTGAAGAATGTTCATTATCACAATAATCAAAATTTAAGTGTTTCTCTTCATCATTCAATACAGCTTTGATTATGTTTAAAGAGATAATTCTCTGATTATGAACTTTTAAAAAATTTTCTTCAAATTCAGTTGAAATAATTACATAAGAGTTCAACCAATAGTTATAACTTCCTCCACAGGGTACTTTAGTCCACCACGATCTTGATGGTGAATCAAAATGTTATTTTCATGATAAAGAATTTCTTCATCTCTTGTCAGAGGCGTATCTAGAGAAAATGGCGCCTATGGCAATCCTCCCTATCGACGCCCTTCTTAAAATATTTTTATTACTTTCTATTGTTTAACACTTATCTATTATTTCTGTACACACCAGCATATATATATGTATGTGTGTGTAATACAGTACTGAAGCACGTTTGATTTGCTAGTTACCAAGGATTTGCTCGAAAATGGATATGCGCGAAGTGATATTATACTGGATAAGTTCATAATTAATAAAGTTGATATTTAATTATACAATTTTAATGATTTTAGAAAAAAACATTTATTTAAGAGGGGAAAAAAGAGAGAAAGAAACATGAATTGCCATTTTGCACATATTTTTAGCCAAGGAATTGCCAGAAATGCATTTGCACATGGTAGAAATTATATAAATTAACCAAGAAGTTTTTAATAAACTTATTTATAATAACATACAATTAAATCAATGATTTCACATTGAATTTTATTACTTCAGTTGAGTATCCATTGTTTTTTATCAAATTTTTAAAGAGTTTGCCTATTTTTTTTTGGATAAATAAACATTATTTTATGTTCTATTTAATTCTATTCATTTAATTAAAAATGGATTTAAATAGATAGATTGCATACCTGCCAACTTTTACGCATTTGGCGTAAAATTTGATTTCTATATTTAAAGTGGTAGTAAAATGTAAGTTTTCTATATTATCCTTGCATTTATAAACATAATTTTAAATCTTTTTAACCACCACTATTTTTTAAAAAAAATAAGGACAGATAATAATATTTAATACTGTCATGATAGTCTGGATAAGCTGTTTTAAAATACAGCGTATGTTTCTGAATAAAAATGTAATTTAAATTCCATTTTACTACCACAAGGGAAAATCCTCCTCCAAAGGATTAAAAGTTGGCAGGTATGAGATTATAATTCTAAACATTAGAAGCATTTTAGAAAATTATAATTCTAAAGTAATTAGTTTATTTATATTAAAATCACTTCTTTTATCGTTTAAATCATCAAAGCAGATATTTTCTTCCTTTATACTACCCAAATCTAAAAAATTATAATTAATATTATCATCTTGATTACAAAACAAGATTAATTCCTCCGGGTAAATATTATTCAAAAAAATTGCGTAACCTTGAAAATTAAATCGTCAATAAATCTAAACTAAACTCAGTGGCGCGACAGCCCATAGAGGGCCGAAGCCTACTGTGCCCATCTCAGTTAACTTGACCTTGGGCTCTGGGGTGCAGGAGCAGTTGTTCCGGTTAGGTGGTCAGTCGGACGCAAATCCCCCCAGTGTTTAGTTCCCAAGCATGCTTGGTACTCATTTATCGACCCACTGAAGGAATGAAAGGTCGAGCAATAAATTTAAAAACATGTTTAATATTAAGAGCATGATTTTTTTCTTCATAATAGTGCCAAAATAAGTTATGTAAGAAAGATGAAAAATTGGATCCTTGTGGTAGTCCATCAATTTGAATAAAAATTATATTTATTGTAAAGGTAGTTATTAAAAAGACAAAAATTAATTTGAATTTTCCAATGATCAAAATCACAATGAAGGATATTTTTAAAATCATAGTAATAATTCAAAAAGACATCTTTTAGTTTAGAAAGGGGAAAAGATCCTGGAAATCAAAAGTCGCAATAGATTTTGTTATCTTTCATATATTCAAAACTCGGGTGATTATTAGTGATAATTCAAGAAATACCTTCTTTAATAATACTGATAATAATTAATATTAAAGTAGTTAGAGAAATTGGAAACCACTATGTACATATTTTTGAGCCATTGTGCTTCACATTTTTAAAGGAAAATAAAGGCACTAAAAGTATAGACATTTTAGTTTCGTTTCGCATTTTCTTTTCTCTTTTAGGATAATAAAACTTTTTTTAAAATCGTATTGTAGACTTAAGACTATTTAAAAGAATTAAATATTTAATTAAAAGTTTGTGTATTTAAATTAAAAATTCTTCGCTTTAATTCTTGTTTGTTCATTTTATACACATAAGTCCGAAGGTGGTTGGAATCCATCAAGTAAATTAGAAAAAGAATTACCTTTGATAATCCTAATTATTAGTATCAGATAATCATGTATTATTGCAATTTTAATGGTTCGATAGGGAAACGTTAAATCTTTTATTTTCAATTGCTAAATATTGCTATAAAATTGTGACTTACTTTATTTTTCTTTAAACCCATAGAAATAAGCTAAAAAAATTAGTGCATACAGTAACGTGCTCAATAAAATCAAATGTGAAAACGTAAACATACTTTCCCTTAATAAACACATTTTTCATCGAATTTAGGTTTTTGATCTTCAAAATATTCCCCAAATGCTTATACTAGAAAGCAGGTCGAAATTCTGTGCATCGTAATGATGCTCCTCCTCCCCCTAATATATTTCCCTTAAATTTAAACTAAATAAAATATTATTTTTATGTAAAGAAACGAAAGTACAATAATAACTGGAAACACATTTAGAAAATCTGCACTAATATTAAAATGTTAAAAACACACATTAATTTTTCTTGTTCATATTTGTCACACAATTTTCGCATATTTCACAAAGTAAATAAATAAATAAAATGAAGGATAAAAACTTAGTTTCTAAGAAGAAATATTCTGAATTAATATAATAAATACGAACTGTTTTACAACAATCTTATTTTTCCAAATATAGCCATGGCTACTGTACCAAGGGTATTGTTAAAAAAATCCGTAAGAGATATGATTAAAAAAAAATTGCTAAATGAATTCCCCCCCCCCCAAAAAAAAATTTATTATTTTGAGCGGGCATAAAATGTTTTTTAAAGGAAGGTAATGTAATATTATTATTAAATATTTTGAATAGTTCGGAGAAGTTTCTATAATTACGGTTTATTAAAACCAAAGTAGGCTGTTATGTGACCAAATTACTACGTTAAACCTTAGTTAATAAAAATGTCGTTTCTTAAATTTTACACTCAAGCGGCAATTAGGTGAAAATATAAAAAAAAAGATAGAGACGAAATGCATGTTTACAGAAAAAATAATTTAAAATTCATATGATCAAATTTAATCCAAACACATAGATCGACAAATACATAATTATTGATAAAGTAAATTTTGCCTTAGCTGTTATTCGTTTAAACATTTAATGATGCACACACATTTTTCTAAAATTTAAATATTGTCTGGGGTGATAGGTAAGTTTAGAATTTTTAGCGGTTAAAAATTTAACCAATCGAGAAACTTTACATTAAAATGCAAATTCAGTTTACAAGCAGCAAATAATTAATATTTAAAATAAAGGATTTAACCATCGATATTTTTTTTTTGACAAAGCCAATATCCGAATAAACTTGAGCTTAAGTTATTAATTTAAAATTAAAATTGTGTGTGAATAATATTACTGTGACTTAAGAGCAAAAAAAAAAATCAGTTTGAGCAAATAACAGATGCGTTCCTTAATCTATTCATTCAGTAAATAAATACATAAAAAAAGAAATTAATTAATGAAAAATAAATAAATTAAACTTTTATGAGTGTTTAAACCTAAAATCTATCTTTTAATGAATGAAAAGAAATCATTTATCGGTAGTCGGCACTCTTAACTGAGCCAATGCTACTCAATTTACGCAAAAATATTTACTTATTGCAATAATTTTTCAGGAAACTTAAAAAATTATGTTTCCAACATTTCAAATTTTAGCATTCGTTTTTTTTTCCCCATTACGACATTGTTTTTAAAAATAATAATACAATAACGAGCATTTAATTACACAAAGTTCACTTTCTGTTACCAAAATATCATTGTGCATATTAAATGATTTTTTTTTTGTAAAAATAATTATATACAAAAACAAAATGTTATAATGTAGTAAACGCCCCTCTCAATCTACATATACAGAGATACAAACTTGTTTTGCTCCGTGAAGAAAAATATTTTTTATTGAGTGCTAAAGTTATATTTATTGTATGATTCTTTGTTTATTTAATGTAAAACCATTTTCCCCCTCTACGTATAAATAATAAATAATTGAAAAAAAATTATGTGAAACATAATTTTGTTCCAGGTGAGAATTATAAATTTTACCAGAATTATCTTAAATTCTGCATGGTTTCGTTTTTAACTACCACTCAATAAAATATTTTAAAGAAAGTGGAGCAGTTGGCATTGCTAGAAAATATATCGATCGCTACAAAATATAACGTGAAATAATAAAGTGAGCATGATTTCAATAAATAATAAATGATTACTTACAATTTAATCCTTGATTATAAGAAAATCCTAACACTTCGTTTAAATTACACTTATGACTGTCTTTTTTTTTCATAAAAAAAGAATAGATGGGGTGTATTCTTTGTTAAGTATCACCATTGGTTTAAGCAAGGCAGAGGCACCTCCTATTTTTAGTATTTAAATATTTTGCGACAGTGATTCCCACCATGTGTGGCAAAACCTCCCTTTTTTTTTGAAGGATTTACGCCAATTTACTGCAAGGGTTCTATTTGTATATTCAACAAATTCGAAAGCCGCTTTGCAAAGTGATTTTCACCCTTGATAAAATTTAAGATCTATAAGCATTTTAGGGTATGATAATTGGGCTAAGCTAGACATGGACACCCCATGGTTTTCACATTTCTTTTGCCCTCTGTCACCACCAAAGGGCTATTCTCTGCCTGCAGGTGCCTGCCTTCTCTGCCTTCATCCCCAGATAATTGCCCTTTTACATCCTGGTAATGTGATATGAAGAGATGTTTGCTTATCTTTTTGCTTGTGGTACTGGAAAAATAAAGATTTATCTGAGGATCATTGGAAGTTTATATTCTGCATTCTGGAGAGTTTTCTAAATCATTCTTTTCAATGTTTTATTTATTTTTTTTAAAATTTTTATTGTTTTTTAAAATTGTATTTGTATGTATATAAAATTTATTTTCTTAAAACAAACAAAATATCAAAATATTTTGAAAAATTGAAAAAAAGAAAGAAACGATGGTGTTGGTTGATTTTGCGCCTTTTTCAAATAATGCCCCTATGGCTCTCGCCATGCCTGCCATACCCTAGATACGCCACTGTCTCTTGTTAACAATAACTTACAAAAAGGGCAATTTTTAAGGAATTTTAATGTTGAATGAACAGCATAACCAGCAAGGTAAACAATAACAGGCATAATTCTATTAGATTGTTGCAAATCCTCTTATGTTACATTTATTTCAAATTTGTTATTGCATAGTAAATTACTGTTAAGAAATTCAGATTCGTTGTCAATGTTTAAATCTATTTTAACATAGTCAAAAACATTTGATTTTAAAATCAATGGCAAAGTAGATTGAAGCCTCAGCTTCATTTCTGATTCATATAATTGAGTTATTGATATATCATACTGGCCGCCAGCTAATTGTCTATATTTACCGAATCTTGCTTCTAAACTATCAGTTTGAAATTTACCTGCCAGTATTAATTTTAAACCTAACTCTTCAGTGCAATAGCGGCAAATTTTTTGCATGCCTTGTGTTGTATGATAACCATTCAAGAATGGTTATCATACAACACAATGCAGAATCACTCCATAATGATAACCATTCAAGAAATGCTCTTAAATATCTAAAAGAAAAATCATTTAATCTCAAGGGCTTTTGATATCCATTCCTTTTATGAAATCCCTTAGTTACTGTTCTAACATTCATAATATCCCACCAATTTACAAAAATTTCTATATATTCAGCTGTTGATATTAGATCTAAAATATTATATTTTTCCTTAAGTGAATTTATAGCTCCTATTAACTGTCTATTGAATATATTTAAAGCAAGTTTTACGTTTTGTCTTTCAATGTTAGAAGGAAAAAGAGATTTTGTAATCAATGTGGGTGCATACTTAACCAAATTAGACCTTTCAAATTCGTGTAACTTACGTAAAGCTTGAAATGAAGCAGTTTTTAATGGTACATTTTTTACATTATCATTAGTATCAATATCATTAGTAACATCTACCTGAAATTCTGGATAAAACATACAAGAATTATAATTTTTTTGATTTAGCCAATTGTTCCTAACACACTTAATTATATGAACACTATCAATAATAAAAAATAATTTTCTACTGCTATCAAATGGGTGTGGATATTCAACCTGAACTTTAGGAGGTGTTGGAAATTTGGACATTTCCTTGCGGTTTATAGAATTATTGTCACTTATGACACAAAATGTATGAAAACCTATAGTTTCAAGACCAATTAATGTCTTTTTAATAAACTCATAGAGTGCATCAGAATTCACGGTTTTTACTGGCATTATTGCTACCACATCTTTGAAACTTGATTCCACACTCTGCACCATATAAACATAGGCAGAGTTAGCAGCCTCAATAGAATTATATGATGCTCCTATTATATCGCCACTCTTAAAGTCAAAAAAAGGTTTTAAATGGACTTCATCTATCATAACAGTAACGGTTTTATCTGCATCAGTTAAATAATCAAATTTCTGTTTAATGTAAGATAAGAAGTTTTCCTCAGTGGATTCATTTTTAGGACTAATATCATATGACATAATAGATTTTTTTATAGTTGAATGATGCGGAAGAATAACATAACCACTGCTTCTCAAAAAATTATATGCATGAGGAGATATAGATAAAAACAATGAAAAAAAAATGAGAAAGTCTGTAGAGTATCGGTTTTGATTTTTTTGAGTAAGAAGTAAAGATAGCTGCTCTTTTAGAAAGTTAATACCTAATTTTTGATTATCTGAGCTTAAGTTTTCTAATTCTGTAAGTTGGACAGTTATAGAGTTAATAAGATTTGGAATATTATCAAACTAACTTTAGATCATTAGACTTATTTAAATAACATAAAACATTTTAAATTTGCTGAACATTACTGATGATTAGAGGAAATGTTAAATCATGAAGTTTTTTAATCTTTACATTATCAATAAAAACACTTAAAGATAAATATATATGTATATAATGTATATGTATATATATGTATATGTATATAAATATACAGTAATATATGTGAGAACCTGATCAACAAATTTGATTTTCACAAAAGAAAAACTATTTTCAATACTTACCGGATTAAAAATACCATTTAAATCCACTAAACTAGATTTTTCTATCAGTTCAATTAGAGTATCTACTTTAAATTTTACATTATGCTGTTCATAAAGTTCTAAACTTTCAGCAAGGACACTTTCCAACTGGCACATTTCCATTCTTTTTCTCGTTGCCTCTGGCTCTTCTCGAATTGGCTCATTTTTGGTCATATATTCTGGACATCCAAGAAATATAGATGGAATAGCCTCCTTTGTTAACCTTGGTTGTTCATAGGGCACAACTGTTTTCTTTCCAGTTTTTTCACAAACAAATTCCACAACTTTCCTAGTGTCATTTTCCTTGAAATGCATCTCACATACCTATAACAAAATGAATACATTATTTATATGTGCATTTAAAATAAATATTATATACTATATTCATGCATAAAAAAATTAATAGATTTTTGTAGAAAAATTAATAGATTTAAATTTCAAAATCAAATAAAAAAAAATTTGCTTTAAGCAGTTACAATATATTACGGTCAAACAAAAATGTTTTAAAGTTTGAGCAAAAATTTAATAAAATACTAAAATTATTAATATTTTTATAAAATAAAACTCTATAAAAATAACTATATATATATATATAAAAATAGCTATATAGTTATTTTGTCATTATACACAAAATTTATTACAATAGTTTCGATATGATTGATAAGAACAACTTAATTATTATGATTAATTCATCCACAATTTAAAATAATTTACTCTAAGTAAAAATATAATAAAGAATCATAATTAAATTTTTAAAAATAAAAACAAATATTACTCACTTCAGAATTCTTTGTAACTTCAAAATCTCTTGGCATGGCGGCAAGCCATTTCTTACGTAATTCTTCATCTTTGGGAAATCCGAAAACTGATACTTTTGTACCATCAACTTTGTAATTTCCTCTGCAGTTTGGTACACAGCATTTAAATACCATTATTCATAACACTAAGAATTAAATTAATGCTGAAATTTATAACATTTGTAGAATAAATATAAATTTTACGAAGAACGTTTACATCAGAACACCGACGGTTGTTTACAAATTCTAATCAAAAATATTCGCCAATTGGCTGAATGCGTACACAGGTTACAATCATACAGAATATCGCCAATGGCTCGTGAGATCAGACTCGGATTTTTTCGAAAAATTAGCTACCCTGACTGGTTTTCCTCTGGGCCTAACTCTACTACGTCATCATCGCCTATAGTAACCCGTTGTGGGGCTTGATTCCTCTCAAGGAGGTATTGCTTGTATACACTCGACTGCCAATGCTAACACAGGAGAGACCACAACCGTGAACTTAATACAGCTCTCAAGGTCAGCATTTAAAAGTGCGACAGCGGCTTCACACAAAACAGCAATGAATCAACTTGGTGTACCCGTTCATCGAATTCTATCATAGCTATAATTCTGGTTGGGAGTACTGTAGTGTATCTACCACAACCGAAATACAATTCCAATTCACTTTTATATAACACATGGTAACTAGATTCTATGATGGGGTACCTTTTCACGGATGAAGGTTGACATTGTCGGTAACTACTATCCCCACATTGGTGACCCGAACGTGATCATCAAAACAAGACAATACATCTGGGAAAACAAAAGATGAGGGAAGGATGAAATGTTGTTCTACTGAAATAAATAAGTGCCCTTATCTTGAAATTGTGATAAGGGAGGGAGATATGAAGAGTGGATTGGTTAAAATAAACATTTAAAATCAACGATTTAAATATTTTTTGAATTATTTATTTTAAAAAATCATTTATTATAATTATTATTTTAAATTATTTATTAAAGAACTACTTTTATTTTTTATTTTTTTTAAAATTACAGTTCTTTTTTCTGCCTTTTTATTTTTTATTCACTATATTCAATACAAAAGGAAATTTATTTTATTAATTAAAGGTATTATCACGCAAAATAACTTACTATAATTATTCCTAGCATAGAAGTTTACAGTTTTCTTCTTGTTATAATTCTGATATCTGTTTTAATCTTCTGCATAAAAACTTGTCAGTAACTTTATAAGCTAAAAGTATTTAAAATTCATTCTGCTTAGAATGCATTGTTTATTTTATCGCTTCCTTTTAATGAGATTTGTTTTCCTACCTAACAGCTTTAGTCATCAAATTTCTTAGAGAGTTAGTTATACAATCTTCAAGAAATGTAAAGCCCAAAGAAAAAAGGTGCATCAAAAAAACTATGCATTGTGTTCTACATTTCAACGCTGATCCTCGCACAAAGTCATGACTTCTGATGCAATTCGCTCTTTACTATTCAACATCACGAAGCCGTCATAGTTTTCTTTTCAAGATAAAATCAACATCTTCGTAGCTAGATGAAATCAAAATTATCTGCGTCAGCGGGCGCAGAGATCCTCTCGCATGTTATATCGCTAAATCACAATCACCTTGTATCGGCGGCTTAAATCAGAATTCCGATGCTTGCAAGAAACTACAGCAACTATATAGCCATGGCGATGTATATATTAAATTGATAGTTTGCGATTTACGGCCCAGTCCTAATCATCAGATGATCTTTGCTTATCAATTCGCAATCCACAAAACGTTATTATTTTAAATCTATGTTGTTATTTTAAATCTATTAAAGTATTGTTCTAAACGAGGACTTGTTTTTCCTAAAAAGGCACTCTGGAATTTGAATGTCTGAGATATTCAGAACCCATAGCTTATAAAATCTAGCAGAATCACTACAAAATGTGCTTTTCTTCCATTTCAATTATAAAACGAAAAGAAAAAACAATTTCAAACGTATTTTTTTGTGATTAGTTTTCTCGGAATTATTCATCCCATAATATTAAAATATTGCATGTTATAATGATGTGCTATTAATGCAATCTTTCTACAAAATATATTTTCCAGCATGTAGTAATAAAATAATTGAAAAGCTCTTTAAGAAAAGCATTTCTTGTTTCAGTTTGACTGCATGAACATCCTGTCAGATCAAGTGTTGTAGAACGTTTATGTTCTGGTTCATCCCAGTGAAAGTTTTGAAGTGGTCTGTTACTCTCCTTGTTCAAAATTACAGTACAGTGTACCCGGTGTAGCATATGCCTGCATCAGCTTACCCAATGATCCTTTGGTTGGTAAGTTTTATTTGATTCTCAATGTTTTCAGATCTGCATGCTATGTATAATTTGTCCACGGTAAGAACTCCCCCCACCACAATGTCTGAGGCCATATGCTGCTATGGAAACAAGAATAGTGCATTTCAGGGAGGGTAGCTTCACTTCACTCTAGGGTTAACACAATAAACCGAAAAAAATGATACCCTTTCTCTCCCTGACCAAAAGCTAAAACCTGTCCTAAACAATGACCGTACAACCCTACTTGAAATAGTTATACCTCATTGCAAAAGTCACCGCCACATGGTCCAGACGAATGGCTCGGCAAACTATATGCAGTGGTGCTAATTATTACAATTTCATAGTCTATTACAGTCTTACGGTTCAGTTGTAAAAATTATGGTTTTCAGGAGTTTACGTAATCTTATTCTTAAAAAAACTTAAAAACTTCGGAAAGAAAAACTTATTCTTAAAAATAAGTTTTTTCCCCTTAACTACCAAGAGCTAATCTAATCAAGTTCTAACGAAACAATAATTTTTTTCTACTCTTTGAACAATTCTAAAAACAATTTTAAAAAATAGAAAATCGATTTCATAGAAATAAAAATATAGCTGCCAACTCTACTGGATTTTGACAGTTTCTCCTGATCTACTGGTTTATTTAAAATTCTAATCGTTTTTGTACATCTTTGAAAATTTCCTAAAATTGAGTAAGTTTCCTGAAAAAAAATTCCCATTTAAATAGAATTTTTGCACAGATTATTGCTTGCTTGAATATTTAAATAAATATAACATAATGAAGTACATATAAGTAATAGGGATGAAGATTCTCTTTTTAAATTAACTAAAAAATTCTTTCAACTATCTTTGAATTAAATGCCTTTTAATATTCAAAATTATGTATAAACATAATACATAGTATTTCAAGTATGTTAAATGTCAATCATAATTGTAAAATATTGCTGTTTTTCTATTTTGATGACTATAAAAAAATCCCTAAAATTCCATATGTGTAAAATATTTAGTACATTATGCAACAATTATCTTGAAATTTAAGTATACCTGTTTTTTTCCTATCAATGTTGACAGCTATGTAAAGAAAAGAAATCTCATCTTTCCCTCCTTCCAACAAGATAGTCTAAAATTTATCTTCACTCCTATTAGAAAGCAAAAAGGACATTAAAACAAATCTTAAATGTTGAGAGCAAAAATATTTTAGTAGTTCAAATGATGAAAAGGTAATAATATCTAGTTCTAATTTAACCAAAGAAATAGAAATTTAATTTTACAATGAAACAAATTTTCAGTAATGTATAATTTTTAATTTTATACTCTTATCTAATAGTTACAAGGTTGCCACTCCATAGGGACAACAGGGAAAACCTGGAAAATATACGGAATTTAAAAGTTACCTGAAATAACAGGAAAAATGCAGGGGATTTTTATTTTTTCTTTACAAACTGGGAAAAGCAAGGAATTTTATTTCTTATTTTCGTCTTTCTGGAAATGGTGCCCCCTTAAAGCGTAATCTATGGATTATTTAAGTATGTTCAGCTGTTCCTTTTTTTCCTCGAAACTTTTCCCTCAATTAAAGTTAGTATCGTTCACCCAACACAGTAATTGTGTTTCCTTTTAATATATTGTGTATAATATGTACAGGGAAAGCACAAGGAATTTGTTTTCCAGATTTGAAGAACAATCCTGTGTTACTTTCTTTATTTAATAGTAAAAGTTTGCATAATTTCATATTATATATCTATTTAAAATATGGTACGTAAACCTCAAAATTGTACTAATTTGAATTCTGTAAAGGCTAACTGTTAAAAAAATTTTATTTAAAGCAATGAAAAAACAAAATATTATATGCCATTCTGAGTTTGAGCCCTGTTAATAGGGCAAAGTAAAGTCCTCTTATGTTAAGAAAATGAGCAGTCAAGTGTTTACCAATTTTTATTCATCAAAATTTAGAACTTTATCTATTAATAATGGCATCACAAAGAGGCACATTCCCTATTCATCATAAACTTCACATTGTGCATCCTTCACAGAGCCTTTTTTTTAGCAAGACAGATTCAAAAAGTCAATTTTGTAACATTTCTGGCAGTCAGACTGAGGGGCCATGGGACATACAAAAACCCACTAGACCTAAGTCCAACATTTTCAAAATCCAAGTGTATTTGTTGATCCTAATGATTTATTCTGTCTTCTGTGAGAAATGATTCTGTCAAAAATAGAGCGAACTAGCGTTAAATTAGAAATAATCTGGCTTGAAAATTAATCACCAAGGATTCCCTTCAGAATTTAACCCTGTAACCAAAACATTTTTGAGGTTAATAAAGAAATAAAGCAACTTAAGGAAAGTTAAATTTTAAAAAAAAGAGCTTTTGGTATTCATTTTGTCGCAACATTGATTTATAAATAGTTATACGCTTGTATTGCGCAAAGAGTTACATTTAGTGTTAAAATAAAAGTATTTATTTTCGCTTTGAATGAAATTGGATAAAAATTAAACAGTTGATTTAATTTGCTTAGAACGAGATTTGGAATGATTAAACATGGTGCGTAGTGTTTTTCAAAAAGTGCTTAAAGGTGCTTATTTTCGATTTTTTAAGCCCTTAAAGGTGCTTTTTCATTGGGTGCTTTTAAAAAGCGCTTAATTTTCTCTTTTCGAAAATACGGTTTTAATTCGTTATTATGTCGATTTTCTCCATGTATTATGCAAAAGCTTGCTTTTCACTTTGCTCTATTCAACGCTTTTACATTTCATTTGACCGACCACAATCCGTTTCGGCGTACCGTCGGTCCGTAGCATGTGATAGTGCCAATCATTTTACATTATTTTATCATGATCGTGTAAATTCTTTGAAAATTATTTTGCATGTTTTTAATGTATCTATTCCTTAAGAAGTTCTTAAAAGATGCTTATTTTTTGTTGAAAGATTTGGCTACGCACCCAGTTAAAAAGTATTATAAATTGATGAAATAACGAAATTTTAAAATCTAGGAAATATGTATACCCTATAATAGCATGACAATATTTTTCAAAATAGAAATTTTTTTAATTAAATGTGTTTTTGCTAATTAATTAAAATTTTTAACATCAGTGTCAGGTCGGTTAAAGTATTGCTCTAAGAGAGCAATACTTAATATAGTTTTGACATTAACGATTTACCTAACTGTTTTTAATTTTGTGTTAAAAAGCAAGTTGTTTTGTTTACTTGTATTGAAAATTATAATTTCTTTCAGTACTTGGAACATTGAGTAACATATTAAAGTACTTAGTTAAAGATTGTGATCCAAACAGTGGAGAGCCAAATGATAATGAAGGCCATGAAGATGAATATGTAGTGAGTATTCTTACTTATCTTGTCGAGGAATTACTCTATTACAATTGTGTATATTCCTTTTTGCTGCAACGATGGTGTGTGTATGAATTTTCTATGGGAGCGTCTGAACTAACAAAATATATATCTATGCACATAAGTTAAAAATGTAGAGAAAATATGGAAAATATTAAAGATTAATGAAGAGAGAAGAAGAAAAAAGGTTAGAATAAATCCTTAGAAAAACTATTTTTTTGTATCTAAATTCTAAAGGAATGAATTGGTTAGGACTCTTTTTAATGTTGGATGAACATTTTGATTCCGAAATTCACGCCTGATTACTTCGAAGGATTATGAAACAAACATAGTAAAAAAAAAAATGTGAACAATCGCAAATATGAGAATTAATTTTCAAGCAATTAATAGTTTTAACTTAAACAATTTAAATAATTAAAATAACAGCATATCGAAAAGTGCCTTGGTAATATATTAAAATTTTTAATGAAATAATAGTATATTTAAATTGTGAAATGTAATTAACTTTAAAAAGTAAATTACATGGAATTAAGAGAACACCTTTACAATGAGTGTACTACAAACAATTCTTTAAATGAAATAATCCCCACCCCCAAATTCAAGAGTAGAAGAAAAAAAACTTCTTTCAAACTTTAGTATTTTTTGAAATCTAATAATTAAAAATGCTTTTTCCTTCATATTTGTAAAAGGCACCAGGCTTAAATTTGCAGCCAATCACTTAAATGGTTGTCCTATGTTTTTTAAATTTGTTTTTCCTGCTCTGCTAGAACTTAATGTTATTATAAATCTATTCTCTGGATTGTGATATTTTTAAAAATGGTTTTAAGTGTTAATGAAGTTTTTATTGTTTGTAGATTATTATATTTAAATTATAAATTTTTAAATTATAATTTTCCATTAACAGTACAAAAAATAATTTACTGGTAATAAACATATTTCAATTTTACCCATTTACCTTTATGTTTATCTAAATACAAGTGGTTTTAAAACTCATTAAATATATATTTAGTGTATTATAATGAAGTGTTTGTTCTGCCCAGAGTCATTTTTTTAAAAATTTTTTTAATTAAAATGATCTGATCTAAACTACTTTACATTTCACCAAATATCTAATTGACAGTCTTTAAAATCCAGTAAAGTGTTGAGCTATGGTTCAATGTCCTTGTATTTGGTATCATTTTAAAGGAAATTTGTTGTAATTTATGAATTCAAAAGTTATTTTTTGGATTTATGCATGATTATAGTAAAATTTATCATAGATAGAGAGCATTCATGATTTCGACTTATTCTATAAAAAAAATGTCGATTTTAAAGAAGAATAAGTTATTCAAAATATTACGATTTTACACATAGTTTGATTTACATTGTAAAATTGTTCCTGATTTGCTAATTATGAAGTGATTTCTGTCAAAAAAAATTTTTTTGGTTTTTCAAGTCAAAAATTATCTGAAATATTTATTTGCCCCCTTTGTTAGAATTTTTCTTTTAAGTTTATTTCATTCATTACCAACTTTGCCTTTAACTTAATAACTGGTTTTTACAATAAAATCTGTTAGTACAATCATGTTATGTTACATTTTTGAAGAAAAAAAAGATTAACAATTTTAAAGTTTCTCATATAACAGAGAGGACAAAACTAAATGCCCCCTCAGTTACACAAAATTGAGAGATTGGCCATTAAAAATTGACTCTAGGAATATAAACAAGTGCTAATGCATCCTAAGTCAACTAGTTTAAACCAGTTTTTCTACTATTAATGCACACTTTATATACAAAACTGTGCCATTTTTTTTTGATAGTGTGTCTTGGTTACAGTTAAAAGTTTTTTAAGTGAGTAATCAATATGGGAAAACAGCCGCAGAAGGAATGAGAGGATATAGAACTAGAATGTTTCAAAGAACAGGGACAGATCTAGATTAATATAATTAACAGAGAGAATTTTAAGAAAATTCCCAGATTTTTTTGTATCAAAATGTTTTTTTATTTGAGGTAATATGACCGAAAGTTCATTTTTGTGCATCTGAAATTTATATTTATTTCACACCAAAATTTAAATCGAGATATTTTCTTTGTTGCTTCCATTTTCTTTGTTAAAATAAAATTCTCTCCGTTATTTTTTTTATTTTTATTTCATTCATGTTTATAAATATTAAAAATAAAAATTTGAAATTTAACCTTGTAAATGAATTGTTATAGGATCAAAATTAAATGGTTCCAATTATAACAAAAAAATTTAATTGCTAAAGTTAAGCCTACTCGTTTTATTTTATTTCAATGAATTTAATTTGTTAATAATTTTTTTTCTCTCCAATTTTTTAGGCGAATGAGCAAATACAAGAAATGGAAAATGAACTTATGGCTCGACTAGGTAGTCAAAATTTTGAATTTTATTTTTAAACTGCCTCAACCTATGTTGTTATATAAGTTATTCATAATATCTGAGTATTTTATATTTTTTAGTTGAACTTGAAACGCACTTGGAATGTTTGGATGCCGTCACTCGGGAAAGAAATGAACTTTTGGTATGTTGAGTTTAATTATTTATATTAATTTCAGTTTCGGCAAAATCATCCTAATATTGATATTTTTTAAATATTTTTTATTCTTCACAATTCTACAGAACTTTGTATAGTCAAACAATGAAGTACATGACAACAATATTTTTCAATTCATTCTCATTTAAAAAATAATAAAAATAAAGGATTTATTTGTATTTCCTGTTCAACTTCAAATTATGATTTCGATTCTTTTTTTTTCTTTTTTCTTTTTTTTTTAACAAAACTATATAAAAATTACTAAAATTGTTTCAGTACAAAATACTAGAGTTGTTTCCTTGATTATATATGAACCTTTTTGTTTTTATTATTCAAATATTTCATCAAAATGTATTTTTGTTTCTTAATACATTTTGAATTAGTTTTTAGGGTATTAATTTATTTATCAATCAAACTGAAATATACTTCTTTAACTTACCAAAAATATAATAATTTGTTTCTATTACTTTTAAGAATTGCATAAACAGACAGATGAAGAGTTGAATACTCTTAGAAGAGTTGTTTCACAAAAAGATGAAGAATCTAGGCAGAGACAAAGTATACTGGAGTCCAAAATTCAAGAACTAGAAAGCAACAGTCTGCTTAGAGGTACAGTTTATTTATTTAAATCATGTTTCCTTGTGTGTTTAAAAAAAGCACTAATGTATTAGGATTTCATTTTATGTATGGATTACATATCATTTTAAAATTGGAATTGAAAGAAGCTACAGCAATAAAAAATTATGCTCTTTACTGTTTTTAAGATTTGTTTCTTTTTAAAGAAATACCCTGTATCTAGTTACACTAGTTCTCTTCTTCAGCATCGAATCAATTTATTTAGTAAACAATTTCTCATTGTGCAAAATCGTACAAGTCAAGAAGATCAATACAATCTTAGATGGACAATATCTCATTTACGGTCAGCAAGCATTCAGTCAATTTTAATGTTTTCTTTCGGTTAGACATATGCAAGCCTCTTACAAAGAATAATCTAGTTCATTCGGATTGATATTACCATAATGAGTATTTAATTTTGTAACTTGGAACTTGTAAACTACAAGCTTGAATTCTGAACTTTAAGTCTGGTATTTGCTTTTAAACTAAATTGAACTAACTAATATCAAAATATTATTTTTGCTCTAAATAACTTTTCTTATAGTAAATGAACCTTTATTTTAAAAAATCTGATAGTACTTTTTTTTATTGAAGTTATTTTGTTTTCCTTAATAATTTAGGAACTGTTATCGGAGGAACTGCAATGGATGGTCAAATTCAAAGTCATGCCACCACCACCCCCTCCTCCACTACCCTCCATGCAAGCTATGCCACCTCCACCCCTTCCACAAATGCTCCGCCTGGTCCTCCACCCATGCCTGGCATGATGCAAGCCCCATAAGATGGTATTCTTTTCTTCCTTTTTTAATCGTTTAAATGTGCTTCACTCATTTAACAATAACTTCAAAAGTGCTTTTTGTATTTGTTTTTAACTAAATATTTGAAATACTTTTTCGTCAGCATTCTTATCTTCATTTGTAATCAGCGCTTTGAAATGGATTTTTTTTATTACATTGTTTGCTTAAATCTAAGATCTAACGATATGCTTTATTTTGACTCATTCTCATTAGGATACATTTATATAAAATTATTTTCAAATTTTTTTAAATGTGCTTATTAAATTTAATCACTCTTGTAAAACGCTTTTGTTGTAACTGCAGACCATTCTTTTTCAAACAATTGCAATTATTCAATTCCAAGTTATCAAAGACAATCTATTAAAATTTCTAATACAACTTTGTAAATAATCCATTTTAATAAAAGCAAAAATAAGTAACTGTTTAACTTGTCCCTAGAGAGGGTACAAATTCAAAGATTATCCATTTTATGAACACCAAATCTTGGTTCTAAAGTATAAACACTTTTTTGGGGAAACATTTTATTCCTTTGGAGATGTTGGCTGTAGGTTTCTAGATATTGGGCCGGAAACTTATAAATACCTATCTTTAATAAATACTGAAAAAGAGTTTAATATAAAATTCACCTTCGAAAAAAATGAGGCTCTATATTTTCCCAAGCTCTTCATAACAACCTCAAATAGATATTATGTATTTGCTTAAGTGATTTTTTAAATTTTTTTTTCTTTTGCTTATGTATAGACAATAGTGTTCTTAACATATTTTCAATATTATTATTTCTGAATGTTATTTTAATTTATAATCTTTAGTGATCTTAATTTTGTTTGTCTCTTTTTATTACTAATTGAATTTTTAGAAATGCCTATGCAGCAAAGCAAGCATAAATTTTTGGGTGGTTATGTAAAATAAATAAAAAAATTTAAGGGTTTCTCGATATAAACTCTTTAGTTTTGGTTCGTTAAACGTTACCTTTTAAAATATTTTATAGTATGTATATATTATAGGCATGACAATCAAGAGAAAGTTCCAAACCAAATACAAATTACCAACCCTTAATTGGATAGCACTCAAGCCTAACCAAGTTAAAGGGACAATATTCAGCGAATTAGATGATGACAAGCTACACAATGTAAGCACCTGATTCTAATAGATTACCAATTATTATTTATTTAAATTGCTGTGATAAAACATGTCAGTATTATTGGAAAAAAATGTTTCAATTGCAATTTAATGTTACCTTTTTCCAAGTTCCTTTTACCTTTTTTAAGCTTTTCTGCACAGAATGAATTTTTTAAAAATTGATTTAAAATTACAAAACGAAAATTTTTATCCAATAAATTTATTTTCCTCAAAAACTTTTTTTTATCAGCTTTAAAAATCAAAACATTTTAAAAGTATAAATTTTTTAAACAGAAGTTTTTGGACTAAAATTAATTTTAAAAAAAGAAAAATATTGGCCAGTTGAATGAATATTTATTCAGCTGTGCCATTTGGGTACTTTCACTTCAAGAAGATCACAGATACTTACACCTGTGACGTTGGCGTCAGCTGATTGTTTCTTAGCAAAATGGCGTGTTAATGTTGAACTATGTTTATCCACATGACTTAGAATGTTAATTAACATGAAGTTAATAAATACTGAGTTATATCACACATCAAATTTGTTGAAATATAATTCTTTCTTGTCTACGTCTCTTACTTAATTTAGATTTATTATTTATTTATGTATTTTATTGTAACCTTAATAGATTTTTGCTTTGTGCATCTGGCAACGTTGATACATAAATAGTTTGTTTTTGTTCTCCATGGCTTTGTGCATATCTTTATATTAAGTAAGAATGTAATTGAAATCTTTGTGAGAAAAATATAGTGTGAGTCACTTAGGAGAATTGATACTTGATGACTTTGGCTTACTCAAAATAGAATGGAAAGAACAGTTGCTAATGTTAACAATTGCCACGTTTCAACAATCAGTCAGGATTAAGATACCCACACTACATAACTTTAACAGTTGAGGTCGAATCAGTCAATCATAAAATATTTGGCAAATCCCCTTTACTAATTTGATCATTCACGATATGAATGATCTTGTAGATGTCCTCCGTATGTACTTGAAAATGATAATGTTTGTTAGGGAATTTTGTGACCGCTGTCCAACACAAGTCCGGGTTTTTGGTGATATAGATAATTAAGAGTTAAATAAGAGGATTGGCAGTTTTAAAATGTTTAAACAAACCTGAAGATTAGTGGCAAAATAAATCAAAACAACAAAAAATAGTAATTCAAATTTTTCTTATCTTATTCAAAGGCAAATGCGAGCTATCTCTTCAGCAAAAAACTGCCTTCATTTATTGTTCGAAAAAAATATTGAGTTAATTTTAAAGTAAGTAAAAGAAAAAGACTAAAAATATAAAATTGACAAACATTTCTCGTGCTTTTTACATTTCTTGAAATTAACTAAAATTATCTATTTTGTTTTTAGAGGATTTTATTCGAACTAATTTTGTGTTTAATTAGCTACTTTAACTTTAAATAATGTATTTTAGGTTACAGACTTCACTGAGTTCGAAGACCATTTCAAATTGGGAATCCAGGGAGGTTTTTCAGATCGTAATGAAGCTATAAACAGTAGTAAGAGATTCAAGGTGACTGAAAACTTTTCATTGCTACAAGCCAAATTTTTCTAAAGAGTAAAAGATAATAAAATAATGATTTCTTTGTAGGTACCTGAAAAAGTTACTTTAACAACAGATTGAGAAATATGGCCATCTCTAGGCGGAAGGTTGAGCTTCCTTGTGGTGTGGTTGTGAGGGCTATTAATGCATTAGATTTGACAACTCTCTCTCAGGATTATGTTGAAGTATTTCTTAGAATGGTGCCAACTGAAGCTGAAGTGAGTTCACCTACCGGACACTTTAATTTATGATTACCATTTATATCTTATGTTGAAACTTTAGAGTGATTTCATTTACTATGTTTAGACCAACATTTTGTCCATTCTAGTTAACAGTTAATGAAATTCAGTCTATGTATTGTTTAGACCATCCTACATTTGCATTGTTTGGATTAGCTTTAAAAAAACTATTTCAAGGTTTGACTTAGAGTTGAGAAAAGAGCACCCATTAAGAACAAAAAAAAATTTTAAGTTAAAATATTTAAAATATGTTTAATGTACAGTCCGCAAAAAAAAAAAACGAATCACCCTGAATAACTTTCGTTCTAATGATCGGATTTTCACGAACTAAGTGTCAATCTTAATGGTTCCTGAGGGTGACCTCAAATATGTTAATTAATTAGTGCTAACTATTAATTAAGTTACGAAATCAGACACAAAAACGTACTTTCTCTGAATAAACATATAATTTTTTTTACATATTTGGAATCTAGACCCTTGAATTAGTTGGGGTAGACAAACTTTTAAAAAAATTGGGTGGTAAATTGGGCCGCAATAAATGTTTATATATTTGGCGATAGTCCAGAAAACCGCCAAAAAAAGTCGCCTGCGCAAATAAATATTTTAAGATAACCCATTGACTAATTCAAAAGAGGAGTGCTTAATTTTAATAGGTTGCTACGCAACCAAACTCTGATAGTAAAAAAATTGAAATAATGTTCAGTGATTGCTCGGAGGGGCTTAATTTATTGTTAATAGAAAATATCTCGAAGTTTCCAGGCCATAAACATTTTTTTTAGGGGATTTCTGTCCAAAAAGCAAAAAAAATATTATTTTAATCTCCTTTGAAAAGTAAATTTGAAGCGACTTATAAATTATTTATGATAGTTTTTAGAATTTAAATACATGAACTTTTTATCTGATATTGTTTAGATTACACTGTTTTTACTATATTTATTCGAGGATTTTATACTAAAATAAAATGAGCATAACTTATTATAGCTATATACAAAATTTTAGGGATAATCATTTTTACAGTTTTAATCGAGTCTTCTAGGCAAGAAAATTTGAAGAAAAAAAAAGTGCTTGAAAAATAAAATGTAGATTGTATAATAATTCTAATGCACATTCACAAGGCTTTCTATAATTTACGATATTTCTTTTTTCTATAACTCAAGGAATTGCTGAATGTTTAGTGGCATTTTAAAAAGATTGAAATATGTTATGTTTAAGAATAAGATATTGAAATAATATGTTGCAAATTGTAGGATTCATTGCTTAAAAAATCGCTTCATTCTACTAGATATTTAGGTTACATCGTTTCCTTTGGATAAAGATGATTAGCAAATAGCATCCCATGTTTCGATACATTCTGAAACTTATACGTTCGCAAATTCACCATAAAATGTCGCACAGCATATTCTTCAATTACGATAAGCTACATTTACCACCAAATACTGCTACTATGGTTATTTTTGCTTTCTTATATATATCTGATGATCTCTTTTTAAACAGAGCTCGTAAGATCCTTAAGATACTGAAATGGGGGCATAAAAACTTAAGAGATAAAATATTTAATTTCATTAACTCAAAATATCTGGTGTCAAAATGTTAATTTTTAAGTTAAATATAACTTTTACAATATTGATGTTCTTACATTTTTAAAGACCATATGAATCCTGATAAAATATTAAAATGCATATGTTTACTTTAACTAGTGTAAAATCCTTATCAAAATAATGATCAAGACCCAAATGTAAAGCAGTATAATTGACGATAAAAACTCAACTGGCTTCAAAACATATGAAGAGGGAAGTAAAAGTCGACATGTTTCGAGTTTTCAAATATAATCGCCCATTCTCAAGACTTGTCAGGCTTGGATAACTTGTGACTTTTATTATTGGACGCTCAAAACATGTCTATTTTTATTATCATCTATTATTTTTTTAAATCAATGAAGTTTTTATATTTTCGATTCAGTTTCTTGGGATTATCAATTTAGTTACACAACATATTAAATTATTTCACTCGATATTAAAATAAGTTTTACATATGTTATAGGCACAGGTTCTTAGATTGAAAAAATAATAATTCACTACTTTGTAAAAAAATTAATGCAGTAAAAAAAAATTTTTTTTTTTTTGCTGCAAGCCTTAACATTTTAGTTTAAGGTCATAAAAAAATTCCGTTTACAATTGAAATTTCAAAAGTCGAATGTGAAAATGGAATGTCCCCTAGTACCAGGAATCGAAATTAAATAGTAACAAGGACAACTTTTTTAAACAAGTTAGCGTTTCCGTCCTACTCGAAGTTGTTTGAAAAGGTATTTTTTATATATCGATTCCAAAGTTTATTCTACATATATTTCAGGGTATACTTTCGGAGTATTTCGATCGAGTTTATTTTTACACCCTTATTTGCTTAAAATTATTAAATAATTTACTTAAAATAAATTATTCAAGCTACATGATTTAATGCATTTATAGTATAATAATAAACGGAGCTTCCGACGCATATCCTTAACCTTAATACCGCTATCATTAAATAAATGGAATAAGCTTAGAGAAATAATAAAAGTTAATTTTTCCCTCGTGTAATTTTCAAGGAATAATATGTTTCGATCAAACAGATTTCATTCTGGAAATAGCGAAATTATTGAGTAGGTCCCTTGGAGCAATATCATTCTTTTCCTCTTTTGACGAAATATAGAAAAAATTAGTTTTCACAGTTTCTGTAAAAAGTATGTTAGCCTACTTGCCACGTTTTTTTTTTAAATTTTTTTTTATTAAAATAAGGTCGGAAATTGTGTATTGTGTGCACAGCTTCGGAATCCTTACAAATTTCAATTTTTAGTATTTCCTGATTAACAAAATAAGGCATTTTCCTGATAACAAATTATACTACAATAATATCTTGGAAATCATGCTAAAGTAAAAAATTAAACAAAATAGTTTACTATATTATCAGAAAAAAAATCTACTTGGTATCATAAAGAGTAAAAGATATAATGAAATAATTAGTGAATCACACGTGGTCAGATAATTAAAAATTTAATTTCACAACTAAGAAAGTAGGACGACATTTAAGATACTGAGATATTTTAAGACACTAAAAAAATTGGCTACGTATTCCACAGCTTTTTATGTTTGGTATCTTTATCCACTTTGTAGTGACTTATAAAACATCAACACTATTTTAGATAATCTAAGTTGAAGTCACAAGAAACAAAAAGAAGAAGACAATCAATAATTTATATTCTTTTTTCAAAAAAATAGTATGCTAAGTAAATAATCAGCTGTTTTTCATTAAATAATTTTAAACACCTGAATGTTTTTAATTTCTTAACAAGGTTTTATTCTTAGCTAGCAGACAATAATTCTTTAAAAAAAACTTGACTATAATTTGAAAAGGAAACCTAAATTAAAGAAAATCTAAATTAAAGTTCTAAAAAAATTATTAGTATATTAATGAAGAAATAATAAACGTAAAATGGAAAAGAATAAGAATTTTAAAATGTTAAAATTTTATTAAATAGTTGGTAAAATAGTTCTGCGATACACTTCCGGAAATTTCTTTTAAGATTAGGATGGTATAGGGTAAACCAACAAATGAAGGAGCATTTCATAGATATTTCTTAGAAATAAGATTTTAAACGTTTTAATTTAGATTGATTGGTAAGAGTAGCTTACTACCTAACAATAGGAAGTCCTTTAACAATGCATTTAGTTATCTGGTCTTTGAGTCTTCTCTATAAAAAGTTTTGAATTTGTTAGTATCTGTTCAACGCCTTGTTTCTTTGACAAAATTATAAGGTCAGTGTTTGTTGTTATCCGTTTAAACTACAATTAATTGCATATAATAATGCTTTTTCTTTTCATTGTGAAAAAAAGAATTCAAAATATGGTCATTGAGGTTGCGTTTTATTTATTTTAAGCATCATGACATAAGCAAGTACTGAGATTAGGGGGTGTTTATTAACTGGATTACAGAACGATGAATAACCAATGTATAAACAAGTGTCCCTTTACTGGAATTTTTTCAAGTTAATGAAAATAAAAGAAAAATTTTAATTTTCTTGTACCTTTTGTCATATTATAAATCAAAATTATGTTAAAAATAAAAAAAAACAACTTCTAACCAGTGAAGG